>NC_137784.1:107846338-109328005 GCF_963455305.1 Plecotus auritus | reverse complement strand
ATGGTTAATTTGCATATTACTCTTTTATTAGATAGGATTATTTTTTGGTCACTATTTCATTTATCTCCGCTCTGATCTTTAATAATTCCTTCCTTCTGCTTACGCTGGGATTTTCTTGTTGCTCTCTTAATACCTCTTTGAGTAGTAGGGTTAGGTAATTTATTATCATTGTTTCTTGTTTTTTGCTGTAGGCTTGTAGAGCTATGAACTTCCCTCTCAAGTCTGCTTTCATTGTGTCCCATAGATTTTGGATTGTTGTGTTTTCATTGTCCTTTGTTGCCATGATGCTTTTTATTTCTTCTTTGATCTCTCTGGTAACCCAGTCATTGTTTAATAGTATGCTATTTAGTCTCAAGGTGTTTGATTTTTTATTGTTTTTATTGTAGTTGATTTCTAGTTTTATGCCATTGTTATCTGAGAAGATGCTTGATATGATTTCTATCTTCTTGAATTTGAAGAGACTTTGCCTGTGACCTAATATATGGTCTATCTTTGAAAATGACCCATGTACACTTCAGAAGAATGTATATTCTGTGGCTTTGGGGTGAAATGTTCTGAAGAACATTTGGGGTGAAATGTTCAATTAATTCCATCTGATCTAGTGAGTCATTTAGGATTGATGTTTCTTTGCTGATTTTTTGTTTAGGGTATTTGTCCAATGGTGATAGTGGGGTATTTAGATACACAGTTTAAGTAGCCCAGTCCAATTTAAGAATGGTGGTGGATTTTATCACTCAGCTTTATTAATGGACCTCATTCTTGCTGTACTGAGTGTCTCCCTAATGCATTTGTATAAAAGCCCCTGCCTCTCCCATTAACCCCTTTGGCTGGTATTAACTAATTCCTGGGAATTTGTTGCCATAGCTGCAGCCGCCCACTGAGCTGGAGCCCTAGTGTAGTGCTAGTCCCTGCAGAGTCCATGTGTGGCTGGCCTGCTTGTTCCAGGCGTCAGCTGTTAGGCGGAGGGCAAGAGCCTTGAAACCTCTGAGGTCAAACAGCCTATCTATTTTTTTTCTTAGCAGCAGATGGGCATGTGGCTATCTAGCCTCCAGGATGGGAAATGTGTGGCAACATTACCCACACTCTTCCTCCCTTTGCCCCTCCTGGGCACCCAAGCAGGTAGCCTAGCTCCATATTTAAAAAGATGATGGTTATTTCACCTCTGCTATTTGAAGCTCTTCCTTCAATGCCTGTGGCAGCGGTGAGGAATCATGCACAACTTACATCTGTTCACTGAAATAATTACCAGCAGTTTTATGTTTCGTATATATTTTTGACCATTTACAGATTTGAATATAACTTTTGCAGAATGGAAACGTGGCTTTTTCCACTGTTTACTCTCATTCTTGTAGCTCTTCAAGGAGAAACTCTTTTAAAAACAAAAAGGAAATGACACACAAATGATTATGGTAATATCACACAGGCAAAAGTCAGGACCTTCAGAAGGTTCCTCAGGCTTAAACTGATCAGGTGATGAGCAAATCTTGCATACATTTCTATTTGAGTTACCAGCTAGCACCTTCATCTGAGAAATGACTAAGAAGAGATAATGTTAGATGCCTGTAATATGTGACTTACTTTCTCCCCTAGGCTCCAGCACTGACGTAGTTTAGAACAAACACAACTCCCACACATGCCAATTGGGCAGGTATAATGGGATTTAAGAAAGATGTTTCACTAGGCAGAAAGTTTCCACATAAACAGGTAATACAGATTTGGAAAAGAAAATTTAATTTTGTCTGTGTTGTTCCTGCTTTGTCAGATAGCTTGCCAGGATAAATCTGTGAATTAGCTTCAGATTTTGAAAATTCATAACCATCTAGTCCTTTACCTTGACTTTAACAGAACTGATATTACAGCATCAACAACAGCAAAAGAGAAGCAGAATCATTAACAACTAACATTTATAGAGTACCTACAGCTTTAAAAACATTTTTATAACTAATAATCTCTTGATTAACCATCTCATCAACCCTATAATAATAGTATTATTGTTGTCTGCATTTTTGTGATGAGGAAACCAAGGCTCAGAGACATTTTGTGACTTGCCCAAAGTCACACATCATAGTCTTCTGACTCCTAACCCCTCAAGTAACCATGCTAGGCAATATACACAGCCCTGTCACCCTCCCTGGTCTCTAGCCCACTGCCACTTCCATATCTCCAAATCTCCAGGTAATCAAATTAAGGCCTATGCATGGACTTGCTTGAAAACCAAAATGAAAATAGCCATGTTACAAAAGAATTACTGTCTTTCCATGTGGGTTCAGTACAAAATGATACCTTTGACACTCGTGTTTGCTCATAGATCACTAATTTCTGGACAAGCTAGGTGGGAGAATTGAGGGAGAGGGGAGGAATGTGAGGGAGAACAGCACAAATTAAAGCTCCTGGCAATTAAAGAATCCTTCAGAAATTCAGATAAAACATTTCTGAAGGGACAGCCTCATCATGTGTAATCCTATATAATAAAGAGGTAATATGCAAATTGACCATCACTCCAACACAGAAGATGGCCACCCCCATGTGATCAAAGATGGCTGCCCCCAGGTGGACACAAGATGGCCGCCACAAGATGGCCAGCAGGGGAGGGCAGTTGTGCGCAATCAGGCCAGCAGGGGAGGGCAGTTGGGAGGGACCAGGCCTGAAAGGGAAGGCAGTTGGGGGTGATCAGGCATGCAGGGGAGGGCAGTTAGGGGTGACTGGGCTGGCAGAGGAAGGCAGTTAGGGGCAATCGGGCCTGCAGGGGAGCAGTTAGGTGTCAATCAGGCTGGCAGGGAGTGGTAAGGGGGTGATCAGGCTGGCAGGCAGGCAGAAGTGGTTAGGGGCAATCAGGCAGGCAGGCAGAAGTGGTTAGGGGCAATCAGGCAGGCAGGCAGGCAAGCAGTTGGGAGCCAGAAATCCTGGATTGTGAGAGGGATGTCCCAGATTGGAGAGGGTGCAGGCTGGGCTGAGGGACAACCGCCCCCCCGGCATGAATGTCGTGCACCGGGCCTCTAGTAGTACTGTAAAGATAAGCACGAAATGATTAGCACAAAATTCAGAACAGTGGTTATCTCTTAGGGGAGATTGACAAAATCAGGGAGGGGCACATGGTGACCATTAAAGGTAATGGTTATATTATTTTCCTTAAACTGCATGTTGAATATACAATTTTCATTGCATCATTGTTTTTTACTTTACACTTATAACATAAATTCCCCTTTGTATCTACTCAATATTTAATATAAGCAAAGAGAAAAAGACAGCATGATTCAGTGGAAAATGGGATTTGATATACAGAAATTAGCTTTACATTTTTAAGGAATGGTACTCTTGAAAGCTAGGTGCACTTTGATAAACACCTCAGTCCATTTGCCCTGTGTTTCCAAGTGACATATCAGTTAGTTTCTCAAGATGTTGTGATTTGTGAGGAGAGCATGCTTTCCCAGAATTTTCCCCGGGTCAATGAATATGGCTTTTCTACCAATACCTGAAAGATTTTCTCTGAAGATCATCACCAACCTAGTTGTCTTATTTTTTAACAGTTTATGTTTCCTCCAGCTGCCTTGCATCCCCCTTTTATCCTTCCCCTTTCTGACAGTGAACTTCTAGCTTGTGGGAGAGCAAAGAACAGAGGCATGGTCATCTGGGAATTTGAAGTTAAGTTCTTGAACTGTAACCATGGATTTATGGGTTGTTACCCAAAGACTTACTATCTTTATGGCTTTTCTTGGTGTTGGATCTGACAAAAAAATGTAGTGAACAGGTGGGCTTGTGTATTTATTTTCATCACTGGTTGGTTTCTATCTGGCCATTCTAGGCATGCTGTAAGCACAGGCTGACAGGAATTATTGCTTTTCTTCCATGTGGAAATAAGTGGATAAGCAAATACTCCCAGCCTGATTTTCTTTCCAATTCATTATTTATAGGGAATTCACCCTTTGTAATCATTTTCAAATCAAATTTGCTCTACCATTCCCTGGAAGGTTTGCTCTGAAGAGCATCACCAACCTAGTTGCATTATTTTTTAACAGCTTATGTCTCCTCCATGTTAATACCAATTAAAAAAACACCAATAGATAAAAAATTATGTCACTAGTGGCCTGGAAATTCACTCAAGAAGAAAAGTTAATTTATGGCAAAATGGGTAAAAAGAAGGAAAATCAATAACTCACATGTGTTTGTTATTTGGACTGCTATGTTGCGGTATTAACATATTCAGAAGAGTCCTAGCCAGTTTAACTCAGTGGATAGAGCTTCAGCCTGTGGACTGAAGGATCCCAGGTTTGATTCCGGTCAAGGGCACATACCTGGGTTGCAGGCTCGGTCCCTGGTAGGGGGCATGCAGGAGGCAGCCAATCAATGATTCTCATCATTGATGTTTCCATCTCCCTTCCCCTCTCTTTCTCTCTCTCTCTCCCTTCCTCTCTAAAATCAATAAAAATATATATTTTAAAAATATTCAGAAGAACTGTTGAATTAAATGTGGCAAAGTACATCATATATAAGAATTGTTTTCTGGATAGGCACTATTATTAATACTGTCTCAGAATCACAAACTAACAATCACATCACTTGCATGTGGATTGCTCCTCAAGTAGAGTGATACAGTGGATGTCCTCTGCCCAGCTGTGACAGAGATCATAGCCATGGCTATAACCTTCCTCTATTTTATTGGAAAGCTAGTGATGAATAGCAAGTTCTTCTCTTGCCTACCCCATTGCCTCCCATCCTTATCAGATGGGGTGATTGCAAGAGAAAGAGCACAGATGCAAATGCCATCCATGCTTTTGGAGAAAAAAGCAAAATGGATTTTGTAAGCAGGTCTGATGGATTGGGGGATATATAGAGTGGAGGGTGAGGGTAACACCAGAAAAATATTTTGAGGATTTTATTTGCAGTACCACTTTTGGAAAATGCATCAGTCATATAAGAGGTATATAAATTAGTCCCACTGTTCTTTGTGGCAGAATTCTTGGTAAAGAACAAGTTAAAGAAAAGCCACCTTGTTCTTTTTTATTTAAATTCATTCCCCATTATTAATAATGGCTGGTTCCCATATTGGTACTATCCTGTCCTTTTCACCTGAAGGAATTATAACACTGTCTCCACCTGCAGTGGCCCGTTTTCCATAAGCTATCAGATGTAATGTATACTGTGGTTAATATATTAATAATAATTACTGGTATTCTACAACTACTTACTGAAGCTAGTCACTGTAATGGGCCCCTTTTTCGCATTTTCCTCCTTTACTCCTTACCACAGCCCTGTGAGATAGGTACTATTATTGTCCTCATTTTTCAGATGTGGAAAATGAAGAACAGAGACATTATGTCACATTCCTAGCATCATTCAGCTAATAACTGGCAGATCAGGATTAGAACTCACATCTAATCCAAAGACCATGATCTTAACTATTGTTATAACCACATTTTTCTTCTTTCAGGGTCACATAGCATTAAGGCTTGAGAGTTTATCATGCTTGGTCTAGCCAAAGACATAATAGATTTGAAGGAAGTGTGTTGCAGAAAAAAAAAGTCACTTTAAAACATAAAGGGTGGTGGGGGCAGTGTGAAGTTCTGTATACTAAAAGTTCCTGATTATTTGTCAAATTGACGTAGAATTTGAAAACTCGAGTTAGGGTGCCTATAGAGACAAAGATGCTAGAAAGGGGCCAGGCCTGCTGGGCCAAAGCAGAGCCATTAGTCACTGCCTCCTGTGTCTGTATGTGTATATATAGCATTGCCCTTAATATTTGAGGATGACTTTGCTGAGACAGCTAGTTCTCAAGCCAAACTTCCCTTTATCAGTAGGATTTAACACTTAACTTATTTATAGCGGTCATGGTCAGTGTTGCACCCCAATGACTTAGACCATGGCCTTGTAGTTAGTGACTTGAAAAGCCAGTTAACAGTATAGTCTCATACTCATCCTCTCAAAGTCCAAACAGCTGGGAAATACAAAATGATTCCAGATTTTTAACATTCTACTTGTAGGAGAGAGAAATAATAAGTAAAATGATGTGAAAAATATTTGCCACAAATGCCCATCCCCCAAACAAGAACAATTTCTATTCCAGGTTTTAGACTTAGCACAAATACAGCCCTATCTCCCACATTTTAAGATAGCCAGAGTACCATAATAATTGACTTATCTTTCAAAACTCACTTTAAAGTCACCTTCTCCAGCTTCACATCACTTCCTCTATGCTCTTCATCCTTCACTACCACCTCTCCTCCTAGCAGAGTAACTACCTCTCCCTTCTTCATATCGTCCTGTTTAGTCATTATCAAACTATATAATAGTTTTTCTTTTCATGTCTGTCTCTCCTGCTAGTCTATGAGCCCCTCAATGGGAGGGAAAACATGGATTTTTCACCTTGATACCACCCAATAGTGATGAATTTAACACATTATATTATATTTGTTAATATAATATTAAGGTGATTCTGATGTTCATATTGGGACTGCATTTTGACAGACACAGGTGTAGGTGATTGTTTCACAGCAAGTGAATGGTCAAGCCAGAGTTCAAACTCAGCCCTCCTAATTCCATATCTAGTCCATGCTATATTTCTCTTTGTTGTACTCTATCTCCTATGGCTAGGAAGTGGACTGAGACATGTTTGAAAGATTATCAGCAAAAAGAGCTAAAGGAAAATGGCTTGTGGATTCACCCCAATATTATTAGTTTTTTCCCCTCCAAAACATCTTGCCAAACTTCAAATAGCATAGCAGCAGGGTTATCAAGTCAACCTACCTTAGAAAAACATAGATTACAGAACTTTGGGAACTTACAAAACTCATTCTTCTATCACTCCTTTCTCCATCCCCCCCTTTACCACCAGGCATGCCATTAACTTAAAGAGCATGCTCAGAATGTGAAATGCAATTAGTTGATTTGATAAATATTAAAATTTCTAGTTGAAAACTAGTAGCTACAACATTTGGGATCCTGACAGTAATATTAATATTTCTGTTTCAAAACCAGGAAAATTACTATGTGACTTAGGCAATTAATGCAGATTTTAAAAGATCTAGGGTAAGGTAGCATTTTTGCCATCCATTTTTTATTTTAGTGTTGTTTATCTAAATATTAAGTGAGGAAATATGGAATGGATGTGATGATGCAGTCCTAAAGATTAGAGGGCCACAGTCAACCATTCACCCTTGAGCTGGATAGTATGAGTTCACTGGTATTTCAGAAGCCCAAGGAGCCAGGAGTAGGGAATTCTGGACCTTAGTCCAGAGAACTTCTCTAGTTCAGTTAGCCACCACTCTTACTGAGGAAGCTCTCCAAGGTTCCCATGGTTGAGCCTACCAGCATTCCAGAACGCCTGCATCCAACCTCAATCTATTCACCTGGCTCACATTTAGGTAATGACCTTAGGAAGTGACAAGGACTATCCTTGAGATTCTTCAACCTGAGCCAGCCCACCCCAAAATAACAAAGGAGACCCCTGGTTTCAGTTCAGAGAGAAGCTACCCCCATAGGGCAAATGAATGGTTTCTTCCCTAACTGGTAAAAAGGAAGAGAAAGATAAAGAAAGTGGAACTAAGATCACGATTGAGTACTTGCTCTATGTCAGATATCCAGCTCCGCATTCTTTATACTGTAGTGATGATATCTAGCGCAGTGGCTAAAAGTGTGGGCTTTGGATCAGTACTGCCTGAATTTTAATTTCAACTCCAGTTTTAACTCTATCTGTGACCTTGGGCAACTTCCTAACTTCTTTGTTTTTCATTTTCCTTATCTGTAAAATGGGTCTAATGATAAATATTACCTCTCTCATGGATTTGTGAGGATTATATTACATAAATGTATTTAAAAAAACATGTTTGGCACATAATAAGGATTTAAGTCAATATTAGAAATCAACATTATTATCATTAGCTTAGTGCCTGAGAGATAGGTATCATTATCTCCAACTATAGATGAATAAACAAGCTATAAAGTTTGCAGAATTTGACTAAGGTCACAAAGCCAGTAAATAATAGAGCCCAGATTTGATTTTAGATCTGTCTGGCCCCAAGGTCTGTATTCTTTCCACTATACCCTGTTGCCTTCATAAATGTAGAGTATATACTGTGAGTTCCTTGGAGAGGCACATGCCAAAACCTATGGACTTCTTTCTTGATACATTCCCACTCCCCTTAACTGCCATCTGGAAGTCTGGCTTGGTGCCCTAGCTTCTTATAGATCTAGTTAAAAGCCTTGAACGTCCTTATAACTGCTCTAATATGGATGTGGCTATCTCTAGGATCCTCCAGCTTATAGACTAGAATAGTGAATCTTCCCAGTTGGGCGAGGCTCAGTTTGTGAAAGTACCCTCTTGGAGGTTTTAATTTGCATACCATGAGGATCAAGCTGCTGTCTCCCACCCTGCACCCCGCCATACTCACAGTCTATGTGAGAATGATTCTCTACTATATAGGCTAGTATAAAAACATTCCCTTTCCCTTTTATTTTTCCTTTTACTTTTCTTTTTCCCTCCCCTTCCCCAAGGAAGAATACACTGTAACATCTGGGGCTCCTTGATATTTCCTTGGTAACATCCACAAGGATACAAAGCCCTTGCTTGCCTAATAGTGTCATCTCTCTTAAACCACCTGGGAACCTTGTCGCCAGGGAACCTTGCCTTATAAAAGCCTCTGTCAGTTGTCTCACCCTGCATAGAGATGTTGCAAGTTGTGGCGTCACTACTGGTGACATTTGTGGTCAAAGAAAGAGTGGAGCTGCAGTGCATTGATCACAAACCATGATAGATTGTTACTTTTCAACGAAAATGAAGAAGGGTTCAAAATAACACCTACAATGCACAATATATTGCTTCATGAGCAATAAATACCAAACAGAAGATAAAACCTTGAGCCCTAGGCTTAATGCAGACCAAAAACATGATTTATCCTGCTGTTTCCTTTTTCTTAACCAGAGACAGGAAGCACACTGTTATTAGTTCTAGGACACCAAATCATGCCCTTGTGCTGTAATCTTTCACAGGAAATACTTCCTGTGTGCCTACAGTATGAATGTGATATGCTAGAGGTGGGGATTTCTTCTGTCTTCCATGCAAACATTTTCTAACCTTCCTCTCTCTTTCCTTTGTCATGATATTCCTAGTGCTATTCCCAGGACCACTCTATAAACAGGTACCTGTCAGCCTTCCATGGCACCTAGACTCCCTACCAAGAGGATCATTTCTTTCATGTGAAGCATAAAAGTAACCATGCTAAACATGTTCTTGGTTGGGAGGAGGTAATCAGTTTAGTTTTAGCATGATAGCATAAAGGAGTAGAGCATAAACTGCAGATGTTGGAATTGGCTACACATGTGGTGGATGGGAAGGGATTGTGAGAAACCAGGGATATAAGGAACTCTCCAGTAAGAACACATGAAAATTGCTGCAGCAAAGCAGGGTTTCTCAACATTGGCACTATTGACATTTTGCACCAGGTAATGGTTTGCTGTTGGGGGTGCGGGTGGCTGTGTTATACATTGTAGGATGTTTAATGGTATCACTGGCCTCTGTGTCCAGCCCCTAAATGTGACAACTAAAGATTTTTCCAAATATACCCTGGGGTGCAAAATTAGCCCCAGTTAAGAACCACTGCAATAGATGGGAGCCCCCATCTCTATAATGATGAGTTCTATAGCCCTCCCAGCTCAAATATTCTATAACTTCATGACTTCCCTAGTTTAGTATAGCATAGTAATTAAGAGTATAGCATAGTAGCTAAGGAGCCAATGCCTGGGTTTGAATCCTGGCTCCACTGCAATCTAGCTATATGACCATGAACAGGTTGATTAAATTATCTATTTCTGGTACCTTAGCCATAAATTGGGATAATTACAAGAATAATGAGAGGTTGTGCTTTATAAATTGCTGTGAGTTTTAAATTAATGTGCATAAAGTACCTAGAAGAATGCCTGGCATATATAAGTATTAAATGTGTTAACTATTATTAGTCTTGCTATAATTACTATCATTAATACTATTATTCACCATTTATATAAGTCCTGGTATATTCCAGAGGTCTAATGTCTCACCCAGCTTTGGACCACTATCTTCCTTCTAGAGCCCTAAGTGCATGGTTCAGGACCGCACAATGCAAAGAGATTTTATGTGGATGTGGGTCTATGAAATAGGCATTGCAGGTAAGCCACACTTTGTACAATTGCTAAGTTCTTTCAGAGTTAACTTATTTAAAAGTACACTTATTGGCACCTACTTTGAGCTAGTCACTGTAGAATATACAAAAGTAAATGAGGTTTGTATCCTCTGCCTTTAAGGAACTAACAAATATGGCTGCTACATGCACATTTATTTTAGTAAATTTAATTACCTTAAATTCTCAAAGAAATTCCAGTCAGTTCCTTCTTACCCATGAAGAATTCCTCTGTGAAAATTATTTTCTCATCTCCAGATTTATCTACCTTAAATTTTGTAACTCTGTAATTGTGATTTTTCTCATATTATCAGCATGTTAGGATTATAATACCTCAATTTTCACCATTTTATCTTCCTCTCACTCTTCATTTAAAATGTTTAATATTCTGTACTCAGAAGAAAACCACCAAAAGAGATTTTATCTTAATACAACAGAGTAGTATTCCATTCTGAATAGCTTGGCAACTGCTTCTGGGATGAAGAATGTCTATGCAGGACTTTCTTATATATTCATATATTTATTCATTCATTTGTTTAAAATAGTTTATTGAACATCTCCATGTCAGACATGGGTGTCTAGATACTATGAATAACAAGGAGAAATAAGGGATTCCAGAGTCTAGGGGGATATTTAGATATAGAAAGAGGTGATAAAAGTATAACATGGTAAGGATTTTAATAGTATGTGCTCAGTGAGCTAGGAGAACAGAGAAAATAAAGGGGCTCTTTGGGAGGGAATTCACTGTAACAGATAACACTGGTCATTGGCATCAGAGCTGCCTGGGTTCATATTTCTATTCTACCACTTTTAGCTGTGTGATATTGAGCTGATTACTTAAACTCTGTGCCTCAGTTTCATATCCATATGATGAATTATAATTCATGTATATACTGTGTCTTTCAGTAGACTTTAAGCCCTTTAAGGGCTGGGACCACTTCATTGTCATCATCCTAACTATTACCATGTTATTATTACCACTTAACAAGGGCTCAGTGTGAGCCAGGAGCCATGCTAAATTGTTTTCCCACATTATCTAATTTAATCTACAACAAACCTACCAGGTAGATATTATCATTTTCCTAACTTTTTCATTTACCTTTTTTTCTTATCAAACCCAGTTATTTACTCAGAGCACTTATCATAATATGTATTTTGTTTATATTCATTTGTATTTTAATGTCTCCCTCCTGCACTGGAATATAGCTTGGTAAGACCAAAGATGAAACCTGGTTGACACGCCATAATGTTTTCATCAACTAGAATGGTGTCTGACACATAGAGAATATTCAACTAATGAACAGTAAATATGAAAAGAAGGCTGGAACGCAGACCAACAAAAAGAGAAGAAAAGAAAAAAGAGAAAGAGAATGAGCACATTATAGTAGTAGAGCTAGATTCTAGTCCAGAGCCATCGGACTCCCAAATCCATGTTCTTCATCACTACCCAGGATTGCTTCCTGCTCTTAGCAGACTTTCAGTAGATGCTTGTTGACAAAATCCTCTCTCAACTTTGTACAATACTATGTAACAAAATTACAAGAAGCATAAAAACCAATGGATATAACCCTGGACAGAAGAAAGAGAATTATAAAGAGTAAATTGCTGGAGAAGTAGAGCTTTTGTCTTAATAAAGAATATAGTTGGTGAGATGATACCAACATACTAAACTTGTTTCTTTTTTCAACTTTATTTTTATTGTTGACATTATTAAAGATGTCCCCATTTTCCCCTCCTTTACCCATATCCACCTGGCCCTCACCTCCCCTTTCTCTCTGTTTATCACCACAATGTCGTCTGTGTCTATGGGATATGCATATATCTTCTTTGGCTAATCCCTTCATATTCTTTCATCCACTTCCCCCCCTCCACCTTCTCCTCTGAGAACTGTCAGTCTGTTCTATGAATCCATGCCTCTAGTCCCATTTTGTTTGCAAGTTTATTTTGTTCATTAGATTCCACATAAAAGTGAGATCATATGGTATTTGTCTTTCTCTGAATGGCTTATTTCACTTAGCATAATAATATCCAGGTCCATCTGCACTGTCACAAAAGGTAAGATTTCCTTCTTTTTTATGGCCACATAGTATTCTATCATGTAAGTGTATTACAA
Source organism: Plecotus auritus (assembly GCF_963455305.1). Classification (NCBI taxonomy): domain Eukaryota; kingdom Metazoa; phylum Chordata; class Mammalia; order Chiroptera; family Vespertilionidae; genus Plecotus; species Plecotus auritus. The sequence continues at coordinate 109,315,744 of NC_137784.1, read as the reverse complement.
CTTTTTTATCAACTCATGTAATGATGAGCACTTGGACAGTTTCTAGATCTTGGCTATTGTAAATGACACTGCTATGAACAAGGATGCATATATTCTTCCAAATTGGTGTTTCAGGATTCTTAGGATATAGTCCCAGAAATGGGATCGTTAGGTCAAAAGGCAATTCCATTTTTAATTTTTTGAGGAAACTCCAAGTAGAGTTTCCCATAATAACTATACCAGTCTGTATTCCCACCAAGAGTGTACTAGTTTTCCCTTTTTTTTACATCCTTGCCAGCACTTGTTTGTTAATTTATTGATGGTAGCCATTCTGGCCAGTGTGAGGTGATATATCATTGTGGTTTTAATTTATATCTCATTGATAATTAGTGATGTTGAACATTTTCTCATATGTCTATTGTCCATCTTTATGTCCTCTTTGGAGAAGCGTCTATTCAGGTCATTTGCCCATTTTTTAATTGGATTGTTTGTCTCCCTTTTATTGAGTTGTATGAGTTCTTTATATATTTTGGAAATTAACCTTTTATCAGATGTTTCATTGGCAAATATGTCCTCCCATACAGTGGGTTCCCTTTTCATTTTGTGTTGTTTTCTTTTGCTGTGCAGAACCTTTGGGTTTGATGTAGTCCCATTTGTTTATTTGTTCCTTGGTTTCCGTTGCCCTAGGAGACATATAGGCAAAAATATTGTTGCAAGAGATGTCTAAGATTTTACTGCCTATATTTTCTTCTGGGATTTTTATGGTTTCACTGCTTACATTTAAATCTTTTATACATTTTGAGTTTGTTTTCATGTATAGTGTTAGTTGGTGGTCTAGTCCCATTTTTTTGCATGTACCAGTCCAATTTTCCCAACACCATTTATTGAAAAGACTGTCTTTATTCCATTGTATCCTCTTGCCACCTTTGTCAAATATCAATTGACCATATAGGTGTGGATTTATTTCTGGAGTCTCTTTTCTGTTGCAATGATCTATTTGTTCTTATGCCAGTGCAAGTCTGTTTTGATTATAGTGGCTTTGTAGTATAGTTTGATACCAGGTATTCTGATACCTCCAACTTTGTTCTTCTTTCTCAATATTGCTGAGGTTATTCAGACTCTTTTTGGTTTCTTATAAATTTTTGAAATATTCATTCTAGGTCTGTGAAATGTGCTATGGTATTTTAATAGGAATTCTGTTGAATCTATAGATTACTTTTCAGTAGTATGGACATTTTAATGATTTAATTCTTCTAAATCATTAACATGGTATATGCTTCCACTTATTTGTATCTTCTTCAGTTTCTTTCTCCAATGTCCTATAGTTTTCTGAGTACAGGTCTTTTACCTCCTTGGTTAAATTTATTCCTATATACCTTTTTTTTCTTGCAATAGTAAAAGGAATTGTTCTCTTAATTTCTCTTTCCGTTTTTCATTATTGGTGTATAGAAATGCCACTGAATATTAATTTTGTATCCTGCTACTTTGCCAAATTCATTTATTAGATCTACCGTGTTTCCCCGAAAATAAGACAGTGCCTTATATTAATTTTTGCCCCCAAAGACACGCTAGGTCTTATTTTCAGGGGATGTCTTATTTTTCCATGAAGAAGAATACGGTACACATTTATTGTTAAATGAAAATAAAGGAAATTTATTACCTGTATACGGTACGGTAGTACGGTAGTTGTCAACACAAACCAGACAAACTGTGAATCCTACAGTATCAAGAATTTACTCATTTATTCAATGACAATCATGTCATCATCTTCTGGAACATCATCATAACAATCCAATTCCTGAATTTCCTGGTGAATTTCCTGTGACTCCATTTCTTTCAGAATCAGTGGACCAAATCTCTCATGTTTAGCAATAGCACTGTCTTTAAATGAGTACTTCTTGTCAAGGTAGCCTGCTTGCAGTGCATTTGCAATGCAACTGTCAGTGATTTTCTCCCATGAATTCTTCACCCAAGTCATAACTTCTTGCAGTTTAGGTTTTACAAAGTTTCCACGCTGATTTCTCTCCATTCTATTTTCAATGTAGTCATTAATTTCCATGCGCGAATTTTCTTTGAATGGCTTGTTTATTGCAATATCAAGAGTCTGGAGATAGGCCGTCATTCCTGCGGGAATCATTATCTGATCTATTTTTCTTTCGTGAAGAAATGTCTTCATGTCTTTAGCACGGTGAGTGCTGGCTGCATCCCAGGCTAGCAGACCTCTTTGGCTCCCTCGCATAACAAGCGGCAGCATTAAATCGACCCACTTCCTTATAACTGCTTGTGTGGCCCAGGCTTTTTCAGTTTCAAGAATAAAAACGCCCAAAACACGTTCAATCTTTTCCTTCCTGCCCTTAGAAATGATTAAAGGTGGGATTTTAGTGCCATCCAGACGAATTGCCAAAATACAGGAAACACGTGCACTTTCGTAAGTAGTGGAGGGAATGTACACTAAGGAGGCACCCCGCTGTTCAATTGTTGTTTGAGATGATTGGACCATAAACACTGCAGTTTCATCCATAGCAATCATGTTGGAAAGATTGTATTTAGAGAAGTCAGCATCATCAATAAAGGACTTGAATGCAAGTGCTCGCTTAATAACTTGAGTATCTTCCAACCTAAACAATGTTGTAGATCTTCTTAAAGACAGTTCACTTCGCTGAAGGAAATTATCCAGCCAGTGTTGTGATGCTTTGAAGTCTTCGGGGGCTATGTCAAACTGTGGTGCCATTGCAAGGGAAAATTCTTGAATCTGAGCCCTATTTACAACCAAAGCCTTTGCTCTCCTGTCAACAACCCATTCACAGATCAGGTCTTCCAGCTCGGAAAATAATGGTTGCCGACCTGATCCACACTTGCGCTTTTTAGCATTTCCCTTGTCCACTTGTTCAATGAGGTTACCATACTCTGCTCGCCATTTTCAGACCAATCGGATACTCAACATCTTCTCTTTGCAGAAAGCAGTAAGATTTTGGCCCCAAGAGTCTTCCACGATTCCTTCTTGTACTCAACGGAGTAGCTTTTTCTTTTTGCACTCATTTCTAGGGGTAAAAAAAAAAAAGGAATTGGGGTATCAAGGTGGGGGGAGGGGGATCACTCAAAATGACATGGGGGATCAGAGTGGGAATCAAAATGGCACAGGAGAATCAGAGGGGGGATTACCATTTTAGTAACCCCTTTTGATCCTCCTGTGTCATTTTGATTGCCCCCTCTGATCCTCCTGTGTCATTTTAAGTGATCCCCCTCCCCCCACCCCTGTGCCACTGAACACCTTCACCAGACATCCCCCTACCCCTTTATCAGACATTTACCCCCTGGGGCCTGCCTGGGGACTGTCACTGGGCTTGCTGGGGTCTGGATCTGGGCTGGAGCAGGGTCTGCCACTGACTGAGAACCTTCAGTCATCATGAAAGCAGCCGCGAGCATCAGGTAGTGTCACCAGAGACAGACCAGCATTCACCACCTTCGCCTCGTCCCGTCCGCTCTAATCCTCCTGTTCTTCTACACGCACCTGCGAAAGTCTCCTCCTCTCTCCCACCCCACGCTCACCGCTCACTCCGACCTCCGCTCCGCCTCCACACAGCAGTGACATCAGGACTCCGCGTAACGTCACTGGTTGCTAGACGCCAGTCGGGGCGGCTCTAGCGACCAGTTTACGGTAAATTAATTTTCATTCTGAGACAGATCCTGGGGGCCTTATTTTCGGGGGATGCCTTATATTTCGCTCAGAAGGAAACCTGTGATTAGGTCTTATTTTCGGAGGATGTTTTATTTTCGGGGAAGCACGGTAGTAGCTTTTTGGTGGAAACTTATAGGGTTTTTTATGTACAATATCATGTAATGACAGTTTTACTTCCTCCTTTCCAATTCGAATGCCTTTTGTTTCTTCTTCTTGTCTGATTACTATGGCTAGAACTTCCAGTACTATGTTGACTAAGAGTGGTGAAAATGGACAACCCTGTCATGTTCCTGATATTAAGAGAAATGCTTTTAGTTTTTGCCCATTGAGTATTATATTGGCTATAGATTTTTCTTACATGGCCTTCATTATGTTGAAGTATGTTCCATCTATTCTCATTTATCTGAGAATTTTTATCATAAATGGGTGCTAGATTTTATCACATGTTTTTTTGACATCTATTGATATGATCATGTGGTTTTTATCCTTCATTTTATATGATATATCATGTTTATTGATTTGTGGATATTGTACCAACCTTGCCTCCCTGGAATAAATCTTACTTGAACATGGAGTATGATCTTCATAATGTATTGCTGGATCATGTTAGTTAATATTTTGTTGAGTATTTTAGCATGTATGTTCAGGGATATTGGCTTATAATTTTCTTTCTTTGTAGTGTCTTTATCTGGTTTTGGAATTAGGATAATGCTGGCCTGGTAGAATGAGCTTGGGTGTTTTTACTCCTCTTGAATGTTTTGGAGTAGTTTGATGATAGGTGATAGTTCATCTTTGAAAGATTGAAAAAATTTGACTGTGAAGCCATCCAGCCCAAGATTGGTATTTGTTTGGATTTTTATTTTATTACTGCTTCAGTTTCACTTGTAATCTGTCTATTCAGATTATCTGATTTTTCCTGATTCCGTTTTGGAATATTGTATGTTTCTAGGAATGTTTCCATTTGGTCCAAATTCTCCAATTTATTGGCATATAGTTGTTCATAATATTTTTTTACAATCCTTTGTATTTCTTCGGTGTCAGTTGTTACTTCTCTTTCTGATTTTACTTATTTGAGTCCTCTCTTTTTTCATGATGAGTCTGATTAAGTGTTTATCAATCTTGCTTATCTTTTCAAAGAACCAGCTCTTGGTTTCATTGATCCTTTGTATTGTTTTTTTTTACTCTATTTCATTTATTTCTACTGTGATCTTTATTATTTCCTTCCTTCTACTCACTTTGGGCTTTGTTGTGTTTTTTGTTTGTTTGTTTTTTGAGGGTTTTTTTTCTGTTCCTTCAAGTGTAAAGTTAGTTTTTTTAATTTCTTATTGTTTCTTGAGGCCTGTAATGCTATGAATTTCCCTCTTAGGACTGCTTTCATTAGTCCCATAGATTTTGTGTTATTTTGTTCTCATTTTCATATGTTTCCAGGTAATTTTTTATTTCTTCCTTGATTTCATTGTTAACCCTTTCATTGTTTAGTAATATGAATTTAGCCTCTATGATTTTGTGTGTTTTTCCTTTTATTCTTATGTTTGATTTCTAGTTTCATGCCATTATGATCAGAGAAGATGCTTGATATGATTTTAATCTTCTTAAATTTATTGAGACTTATTTTGTGTTCTAACGTGATCTATCCTAGAAAATGTTCCATGTATGCTTGAAAATAATGTATATTCTGCTGCTTTGGTGTGAAATGTTCTGAAGATATCAATTAAATCCATCTAATCTAGTGTGTCATTTAAGGCCATCATTTGTTTCCTTGTTGATTTTCTGTCTGGAAAATCTATCCATTGATGTAAATGGGATGTCAAAATCCTATACTATGACTGTATTACTCTCAATCTCTCCTTTTATGTCCATCAAGATTGCTTTACATATTGAGGTGCTCTTATGTTGGGTCCATAAATACTTACCAGAATTATATTGCTCCTTTTATGATTGTGCAGTGTTCTTCATTGTCTCTTAATATAACCTTTGTTTTATTTTGTCAGATACAAGTATTTCTACCCCAATTTTTTATTTCATTTCCATTTCCATGAAATATTTTTTCCATTCCTTTACTTTCAGTCTATGTATATCTTTCATTCTGAGGTGGGTCTCTTGTAGACAGCATATATATAGGTCTTGCTTTCTTATCCATTCAGCTAGCCTATGTCTTTTAATTGGAGCACTTAAGGTATTTACATTTAAAGTAGTTACTGATAGGTTTGTATTTATTGCCATTTTATTCTTTTAACTCTTTTCCTCTGTTTCTTCTACTACTACTACTTTTAAAGCAGACCCTTTAACATTTTTTTGTAATAGTGTTTTGCTGGTAACAAACTTCTTTGGCTTTTTCTTCTCTGGGAAGTTCTTCATTTCTCCTTCAATTTTAAATGATAGCCTTGCTGGGTAAAGTAGTCTTGGTTGTAGGTCCTTGCTTTTCATCACTTTGAACATTTCATGCCAATTCATTTTGGCCTGAAATGTTTCTGTTGAGAAGTCACCTGACTGTAAAGTCAGAGCTTTTTTGTAGGTAGAATCAAACCTCAGTTCTGCAACATCTCCCATTCAAACAGTTCTGGTCTTGACCAAGTTTTTCATGGGGAAAAATGGTTGTTGAACAAAACTTCAGTTCTCAATCTGACAAACCTTTCATGCTGATACCCGTATTATCAGTGACGTATCTGTCAGGTGACAAACAAAGGAATGAATGCCTGAGTATGAGTTCGTTTACCTCTAAACCTCATGTTGTTAATATCTCAGGAAATTGTGTTGTGAATATTTTCCTTTTTTTTTGCTTTTGTTGCTGCTTATTATTATAAATATGTATAGTAAGTCACTATGTGTCCTAAGGAAGTTGGTGATAGCAGCAAAGAGAAAAGGAAAGTTGTGAGAACAATGATAGAAAAAAAATAAATAATTGCCAAGTATGATTGAATTGTTCACGTGTCTGCTCTGGATACTGAGTATGGCATGGCAAAATTGATGATTAGCACAATTTTAAAATATAAAGAGACCATCAAAAATGCCTATGCTGCTAAGGGTCTGAAAGAGCTCACAAAACAATTATCACAAGCAATTGAAGAGATAGAAAAATTGTTGATTTGGATCAGTGAAAAACAGCTGATGATAGCATTTCAGAGGCAATGATATGTGAAAAAGCGAAGGTGTTGCATGCTGGCCTCCTGAATGACACCCCTGGAATGTGTGCTGAAAGTGATTTGTTTAAGGCTAGTAGAGGGTGGTTCTATAAATTTAAGAAAAGGAATGGCATTCATAATGTAATGAAGCATAGGGATGATGCCAGTTCTAACAAGTACTTGCTGATTATTTTGTTATAGAATGTCAAGACTACATAGAAGCCAAGGGATTTTTTCCCCCCAACAAGTGTTCAATTGTGATGAGTAAGACATCTTCTGGAAGAAAATGCCAAAGAGGTCCTATGTCACACAGGAGGAGAAGTCATTGCCAGGATACAAGCCAGTGAAGGACAGGTTGATGTCACTGTTGTGTGGAAATGCGAGTGGGGACTTTAAATTGAATCTTCTACTCGTCTACCATTCTGAAAACCCACAACTTTTCAAGAAAAATAATATCTTGGAACAAGTTGAATATGATTTGAAGGGCTAATATCAAAACTTGGGTAGCTAGGCAATGTTTTATTGAAGTATTTGCCCAAGTATGAAGAAATACTTCCGGGAAAAACAATTGCCAGTCAGGGCACTTCTTGTAATGGACACTGCTCCTGCCCACCTCTAGGCTTGGAAGCCGAGTTGGTGGAGGAGTATAGCTTCATCACTGTTAGGTTCTTACCACCTAACACAACTCCTGTCATCCAGCCCATGGACCAGCAGGTCATTTCTAATTTTAAGAATATCTACAAAAAAAGAGGTGTTTTGAGGTGATCTCTGAAACTAATTTAACTCTCAGGGAGTTCTGGAAGGAACATTTAAATATCCTCACTTGTTTGAGAATCATAGTCAAAGCATGGGGGATGTGTCTTCCAGGACCATGCATTTAGCCTCAAAGAAATTGTGACCTGAGTCTGTGGCTGAAAGAGACTTTGAGGGCTTTGAGGATGAGCCTGTGTCTGATGTGGAGGATATTGTGTTTCTGTGCAAGTTTAGGTGCTTGGAGGTGGATGATGATGATGTGGAGGAATTGGTGGAGGACCAAAATACTGAACTGACCACCACGGAACTCTAAGACCTTCAGTGGGAGCAACAACAGATGGCAGCTGAGGAGCTCTCTTCAGAGGAGGAGGAGGAAAGGGAGGATATTCCTACTTTACTAATCAAAGAAATGCACGGGAAATGAGGAGAGATGCAAAGTTTTGTTGAGAAATATCACCTTGACAAAGAAGCAGCAAACTGTGTGATAAACTTGTTCAATGACAATGCAGTGTTTCATTTCAGGCAAGTGTTAAAACACAGGCAAAACAAACATCAATGGATAGGTTTTTAGTGAGACAGAAGCCTAGTGAACCTGAAACAAGTTCTAGTGCTGCACAGACAAAAGAGAAATAACCCCAGAATATCAGCTACCTGACGTTTTTATGGAAGAGGACTCCCCTTCAAACAATAACATCCTTCCATCCCTCTACCCCTTCTCTCCACAACCAGTCATCAGTAGTTCTCAACATTAAAGATAAGCTTTAGTATGTACATAAATTTTCATTTTTTTACTGTTCATTTCCTTTTTGTTAAATTTTCATTTACATTTCATGTCCATTTGTTTTTAAAGTATTTATATATAGATTAAACAGTACATTAAATGTGTACTGTAAATAAGAAAGGTTAAAACAGGGAATCATTTGTGGGTCTGGAACAGATTAATTCAATGTGCATTTTTTCCTAATGGGGGAAAAATAATTCAGTTTTCAAACAAATCACTTCTTAAACAGCCTTCCAGAATGAATTAAGTTCGAGAACTGAGGTTCCACTATAATTTGCTGCTTTTTTATTGCTGCTTTTGAGATTCTCTCTTTGTTTTTAACTTTGCCACTTTAATTATGATGTGTCTTGGTGTGGGACTCTTTGAGTCTATCTTGTTTGGGACTCTGCGCTTCCTGGACTTGTATGTCTTTTTCCTTCACCAAGTTAGGAAAGTTTTCAGTCATTATTTCTTCAAATAAGTTCTTGATCCCTTGTTCTCTCTCTTCTCCTTCTGTTAACTATGTGGATATTGTTAAGCCTCATGTTGTCCCCAAATGCCCTTAAACTGTCCTCATTATTTTTCATCCTTTTTTTCTTTTTGCTGCACTAATTGGGTAGTTTTTTCCTACCTAGTCTTCCAAATCACTGATTAGATCCTCTGCTTCATCCAGCCTACTTTTCATTCCTTCATGTGCATTATTGTCACATATGGTGTTCTTCATTTTTGGCTGGTTCTTTTTCATTGTTTCCATGTAATTTTTCATGCTGTTGTAGTTCTCAGTAAGTTGCTTGAGCATCCTTATTACCATTAATTTGAACTGTATATCTGATAAATCACTTGCATCCATTTCATATAGCTCTTTTAGACTCTCCTTATGTCATTCTAGTCCACACCACCCTCTCTCTGCCAGAGTCCAGAGTGAGTGGCTGTGAAGGAGATTTTGCACATTGGCCCTTCAAGAGGATGCATGTGTCTCCAGTGGATTCCATGTCTCCTTAGTGGACAGAAACCCCTTTTTACAGATGGATGTTATGTAGGCACCTCTTCCCAGCTCTGGTCCTCTTGCCTGGGGAGCCTGGCCTGGGGTTTAGGCTCCACACTTCTCAGAGGGAACCCTCCTGTAGGTGAGATATCCCTTTGGAACCTCAGCCCCTTCCCATGGAAGTGGGGCCAGCCCTTTTCACATCTCTGCCCTTCCTGCCAATCTCAATGTGTCTTCTTCTATAAATCCTTGGTTATAAAACTCCTCTTCAGCTAGTCTTTTTTTCTTAAATTTTTATTTATTGACTTGAGAGACAGAGAGGAGTAGAAACATCTAATCAATTTTTTGTTCCACTTATTTATGCATTCATTGGTTGCTTCTTGTATGTTCCCAGACTAGAGATCAGACCCACAACTTTGGCATATCAGGATGATGCTCTAACTGAGCTACCCAGCCACAGTTCAGCTGGTCTTTAGTTGGTTATTCAGGGTGATTGTTCTTTAATTTAGATGTATTTCCAATTTGGTCCTGGGAGAAATTGAATGTAAGATCCACCTACTCCTCCACTGCCTTGAAAATGACTGATTATTTTTAAAGGATTCATTTTACTTTTCAACCATTCTAAAATCAATACATTTTCATTTTTCCCCAGCCCCTAGGCAATTCCCAGGATATTGTTTAAATGTCTAAACGAAATAAAGAAAACTGTGTGTGTGTGTGTGTGTGTGTGTGTGTGTTTTCTTCAAGATCAAATAGTTTTGACAGTAATAGCCTAGTTAATCAGTTAAGCATAAACAATGCAGTGGAAGGGATTTAATAGTTATGGAGTGATACCAACATAAAATGGATGATCATTTCCACATCTTTTATTATTTTGGTGCTAATGAACTTTTGTTCCAAAGTGCCATATCTTCAGGCAACTTACCTAGAAGGCACTTATTCACAACCACTCTAGAACCTGTGATCTCTGGAGAAGTTGCCACACAAGTGAAATAAGAGAACCTGGATAGCAGGATATTTTCTTCAGACTTCAGTGAGTTATTTTGAAGACCATTTATCAACCACTAGCACTTGCCTTCTGAATATTCTTGGCTACTGACAATGAGTGTAAGGTTTGTGGGAATAAGAGAAATCCCTTCATTTAATGACATGGGAGTACTTTTATCAAACACTTAAATAAATTGCTAGATGTCCATTTTTAGTCTGGAAAGTGAATCAGGCCAGGACTTAACTTTTCCACCATTAAGTGATGATTCCAAACAGATGTTTATCATAGCATGTTTTGTTAGTGCAAATCTTAAGTCGAAATTGATGCCAGAGATGATCACCTGGGATTTCTCTTTGAAAGTAAAAATTTACAAGTTTGCTTATATGTATGACTATGTCTATGAAAAAAATAGCATAGTTAATTAGATTAAACTGAATTATTAGTTCGGTGAATCTATTCCTGATTATGACTCTAAGTAAATTCCTACCTGTAAATTCAGTTGTCCTAGAGAGAAAATCAGTTTAGCAATTATACCATTCCTTTTAAGACAATTTATCATTATAAAAAGGTACACAAATAATCAATGGGTTTTGTTGCATAGATTGCTTATTGTGCCCCAAATTAATGTAAGTTGATTTTCTTTATTCATTTATTCATTTGTTTCTTGAATACCTACTGTATACCAGGCACCGAACTAAGAAATGGGGGAACAAAAATGCCCAATACACAGTCCTTGATCTAAATAAAATCATAAACAAAAGAGAAGAACTAACAGTCAACACCACAGAAATACAAAGAATTACAAGGATCTAAAGGAGCATGCAGGTTAGCAGAAGAGAGACATGTATCCAATAACTACAATTCAAGGTAGTCGATGATAAATTTTCAGTTGTTCTTGCTTCCTGAAATGCTCTTCAACACTAATCCTCTATTCACTACCTGGAGGAAAATCCTATCGCTCCTTAAAGATTCATTCCAAATGATTCTTCGCCAGTCTAGGCTTTCCTGGCATTCCTCATCTACTCCACCCACCCACCTCCAATCCCAAACACATATATCCAAACCCATTCCAGCAGATTTAATTACTCCTCTGTTCCCAAAGCACTTTACTCATAGTTTTATTACAGCACTTACTCAATAATTTGTATTGGTTGTTTATATGTCATATCTCTCATTGTATTGTGAGTTCTTTAATAGTAGTTAATGAGGTTTGTTTGTTTGTTTTCATCTCTGTGTTCTTAGTCACTAGCACAGAAACTGGCATATTGTAAAATAAAAGTTTGGGGAGAAGTGAGAGAATAAGCAAGCAAATGAAAATCAGAGAGATATTTAATATTCATGGGTAGGAAGGCTCCATATAGGCAATATGTCAGTTCTTCCCAACTGATTTAATATAATTTTAATCAAAAGCCAAACAAGTTAATTTGTAGATATCAATAAATTGATTCTGAAATTTATATGGAGAGACAAAGGACCCAGGATGGCTAACACAGTATTGAAGGAGAAGAACAAACTTGGAAGACTAATACTACCCAACTTCAAAATTTACTACAAAGTTACACTTATCAAGACAGTGTGGTATTAGTGAAGAAATAAATGGGTCAATGGAACAAAATATAGCACCCAGAAATAAACCCCCATAAATACTCATCTGATCTTTGACAAAGGATCAAATGCAATACAGTTAAGCAAAAATAGTCTTTTCAACAAATAGTGCTGAACAACTGGACATCCACATGCAAAAAAATTAATTTAGACAAAGACCTTACACCCTTCACAAAAATTAACTCAAAGTGGATTGAAGACCTAAATGTAAAATACAAAATTATAAAACTCCCGGAAGATAACAGAGGAGAAAATCTAAGTGGCCATAGATATGGTGATGACTTTTTTGATACACCACCAAAGGTACAATCCATGGAAGAAATAATTGATAAGATGGACTTCATTAAAATTAAATATTTTTCTCCATGAAAAAGAATGAAAAAACAAGCCACAGAATGGGAGAAAATATTTGCAATATACACATCTGACAAAAGACTATTATCTAAATTATACAAAGAACTCTTAAAACTTAATGATAAAAAAAAAACAGCCTGATTAAAAACTGGCCAAAGACTTTATTTTTTAAAATATATTTTTATTTATTTCAGAGAGGAAGGAGAGGCAGAGAGAGAGATAGAAACATCAATGATGAGAAAGAATAATTGATCAGTTGCCTCCTGCATGCCCCACAGTGGGGGTCAAGCCTGCAACCCAGGCATGTGCCCTTGACCAGAATCGAACCCGGGACCCTTCAGTCCACAGGCCGACGCTCTATCCACTGAGCCAAACTGATAGGGTGTGGCCAAAGACTTTAATAGACACCTCACCAAAGAAGATATACAGATGGAAAATAAGCATATGAAAAGATGCTCCACATCATATGTCATCAGGGAAATACAAATTAAAACGAATTACCACTGCATACCTATAAGAATGTCCAAAATCCAGAACACTGACACTAAATACTGGTAAGAATATGGAGCAGCAGGAACCCTCATTCATTGCTGGTGGAAATGCAAAATGGTACAGCTACTTTGGAAGAAAGGCTGACAGTTTTTTATAAAACTAAGCATGCTCATACCATATGATCTAGTGATTGTGCTGCTTGGTACTTACCCAAAGGAGTTGAAAATTTATGCCCATCCAAAAATATGCACATAAATGTTTACAGCAGTTTTATTCATAATTTCCAAAAGTTGGAAGCAACCACAATGTTCTTCAGGAAATTAATGGATAAATAAAATATGATAATCCAGAAAATGGAATATTATTCAATGCTAAAAAGAAATGAGCTATCAAGCCATGAAAAGGCATGGAGGAATCTTAAATGTGTATTATTAAGTTGAAAAAAATCTATCTGGAAAGGCTATATACTGCACCATTCCAACAATATGACATTCTAGAAAAGGTAAAACTATGGGGACAGTGAAAAAGATCAGTGGTTGTCGGGGTGGGGAAGAATGAATAAGCAGAGGACTTTTAGGAAAGTGAAAATATTCTGTATTATACTTATAATGATGAACATTTGTCCAAACCCATAGAATGTACATCAGCGTGAACCCTATAGGGCTTTTGGGTAATTATGATGTGTCAATATAGGTTCATCGATTATAACCAGTGTACCACTCTGGTGGGGGATGTTAATAATGGGGACAGTTATATATATGTGGGGGCAGGGGTTATATGTGAAATCCCTGTACCTTTCCTTCAATTTTGCTGTGAACCTAAAACTGCTCTAAAAAAAGTCTTTATTTAAGAAAAAACAGGAGGGAAGAAGGAAAGAGAAAGAGGGATATAGGGAGTGAAGAGAGGAGCGGGGAGAGAGGAGAGAAAGAAACACACTAAAATGCCATCTGGTAAACTGTTTTCAGATTCTATGACTTCTGCCAGTTCAAGCTACATTGTTTTAACTCTTGTAAAGAGCTGGAATTAAGGCCTTACCCACCATTTGTCCATGATCAATTTCTGAAAACAGTTTTCCAGAGTGTACAGTGATAAAGTAATCTAGACAGTGAAACCGTAATACAACAAATTATTTTGCTTGTCATTTCTTTTTAGGTGATAATAGTAGAACTGTGAATGTGGATTCCACTGCAATGACGCTACCTATGTCTGATCCAACTGCGTGGGCCACAGCAATGAATAATCTTGGAATGGCACCACTGGGAATTGCTGGACAACCAATTTTACCTGGTATGCTATTTTAATCACCTCACAAGTATTTATTTTTATTGACCATGTGGTCATAAATATAACAGTATGACAATTTGTTTTGATGTTGACATTTACTAGATTCTGCCTAGAGTGTGCATTTTTTTGTAACATGAGCTTTATCAAGGCTGAGTGGCCAGTAGTTACTAGTGTACTCCCTGTTGCCCTATGAGCAAGTTGGGTGTATATCTGAGGCATGGCATGGTCATTGAACATTTAAACAACAGGATTTGGCAAGCGATTATGCAGCTTCTCTAAATTTATGGATTTCTTAGAGGAGGCAAATAAACATGGAGCTGGAATAAGAACTGACTGAGTCATCCCCAAAAATCTGAAATTCCTAAAGGGAAGGAAAGGAACATTTGGTAACTTTTCATATTTTTTAAACAAGTTAACCCATAAGAGAATGGTCATGGTGTCCCTAAATCTATCTTCATAAATATAAAATCAGAAAAAAATGCCCAGCACCTGAAGAGTTTATAGTTTAGACACAAAAAAATCTTCCTGGACTGTCAGAGCAATTAACCATTGGAATGGATTTGTGAAGACATTTATTAGGGAATTACCATCTCAGGAAACTTGGCATGCTTTGTAAATATCCTAAATATTAATCTCCCCAGATTCATTTAATTGTGATCCTACTTTAAAGCATGACAGGATCAGGCCAATCTAGGACCTTGCTACTCAAAATGTGCTCTGCATAACCTGGGAGTTGTTGAGAATCCGGAATCTCAGGCCCCAGCACAGACATACTGACTCAGAAGCTGCATTTTAACATATTCCCCAGGTTATTCATAAGCACATAAAAGCTGAGAAACAGATCTAGAGTGATACCACTTTGTTGTGCCATTTGTTTATATAATTAGCAACTCCCACCCCCCAAAAAATAACTTCACAATTCCAGACTAGATTTTGAATTCTTGTAGGTTATAATGATGGTAAGGTAGGGTAGACAACAATGATACATAATAATCTTCATAATCAATTAAGAAACATGATTACATTGAAAGCTTTGAAACAGGCATCAGAGCAGCCAAACAGAAAGAAAAATATGTGCAAGAGAAATGGGTGAAGAAAAAAAGGAGCTTGGATTCTATATGTAGCAGAGGCAAAGAACTGTTTCATCAAACTATAACTCATACCATGAACTGTAGGTGACTAGCCCCCTTTGTTAACATCTTGTTTTCTTAAGGACTATGAAGAAATGGCTTCTCAGCAGCTCCTTCAACCTTGTGATCCAGTAATCTTTGAGCTATGCTTCAGGAAAACTTACTGACTTTTTGAAAACCTGGTCTTAGAAATATTGATATTTAGTTCAGTAGTGTCCTTCTTGTCATAAAAGTGCATGTGGCAATATAGCTAGACTAGACTGAGTCATGCTTTGTAAAGCTACATGTAAAATCACTTGAGGTATGTGTGAACTGATTTTTCTCCTCTCTGTATTATTTTAGGAAGACAGTTTTACCATCAAGATTAGAACATGGGCTCTAAATCTATACTATGTAGGTTCAAGTAAATCCCTGCTCTGCCATTAAGTAGCTGTGTAACTTTTAGAAGTTACCTCTCTATGTCTCAGTTTTCTTTATCTATAAAATGGAGATAATAGCCCCATTGTCACAGTGTTGTTATGAGGATTAATGAGTTAATACATGTAAAGTCTTAGAATGACATCTGGCTTACAGTAATATCTCAATGAATTTGTCTATGTTTTAAGTTCACATGTGATATATAGTTCACAAAAAGTAGAATTATGGCTCATTTGTATTCTTAATAACAGTAAAGTATAATGAATGCAGCCATGAATTTTTCCCCCTGGAGAAGCACTGGACAATGGCAGATGAAGTGAACAGTGTATGTCTGACAGTGCTAATGACTGTTCCCTATAAATGCGGTGGTTTCTCAGAAATGGAAGATTGGCACCATACTCCAATACTGCCTACCTTTCTTCTTGCCAAAGTCTGAGGAACAGGGTCCCTGCAATCTTTATTAAGTAACTAGAGGCCCAGTGTACAAAATTTGTGCTCAAGGGGTGGTGTTCCTCAGCTGGCCTGCACCCTCTTCAATCTGGCAGTCTGACATCCCTCTCACAATCCAGGCCGCTGGCTCCTAACCACTCGCCTGCCTGCCTGCCTGATCACCCCTAACTGCCTCTGTCAGCCTGATCGCCACCTAACCGCTCCCCTGCTGGCCTGACGGCCCCCAACTGCCCTCCCCTGCCGGCCTGATCACCCCTACCCACCTCTGCCTCGACCCCCACCACCATGGCTTTGTCCAGAAGGAAGTCAGATGTCCGGAAGATGGCTGGTCACCCAGTCTAATTAGCATATCACCCTTTTACTAGTATAGATGTTTTAACTGAACAGGATAAAACATCTCCCCAATTCTCTTCCCACCCATGAAAATTTCTTAAAATGGAAAAAGCTGCAATGAGCCACATAGAATTGTTCCCTGAGGTCACCATTAATGGCCCCGTAATTCAGCTATTTTTCTGTCCCTTAGGAGATTTCCTATTGAGCCAGTAGACTTTTCTTTGTCATGTCTTATCTGGCCTATCTGTAACAATAGAAAAGTCTTTCGGCCTTGATTAAAACAAATGATAAATAAGCTTACTTATCTTCCCCCAGAGCTCAAATCCATATTAACATGGATGCTAAGTCTTTTGACTCATAGCTGTCATCAGACTAATGTCTGGCTTATTATATTCATTGAATGGGGAGCAGAAACAGACCATCTCTAAGGTGTGGTGTGGAGCTTCCTTTCATCTAAAATAGTGTTTTGTACAGCTGCTGTTCAATAAAGTTAATCCGCAATGATGGCAGATTAAGAAGTCTCCTCTGGCTGCTGGCTTTCTTTCCTGAAAGGATATTTGCTTTTCCAAGCTAGTCAAATAAGACTAATGTTAGATTTCACATGAAAAGATGCACCAAAAAGAGTTAAGCCTTCTGTTTAGGAATCATTGTTCTCCCCATAATACCAGATAAATCCAAGGATGGACCAATTAAGGGGTACCCTTTGAATACTTTGTGCTGCTTCCTTTATTTTTCCCTCAATTAAAATATCCTTAGCATTTAAATGTGGAGCTTGTGAAGTCCCAGGAGGAAGAGTCCCTCATTATGTGTTTCCACTGTATTGACTATGCCTCATCCATAATGAGAGATGTTGGAAAATATGGACTTATAGAACTTACTAGAGGCCCGGGGCATAAAAATTCATGCACTGGAGGGGGGTGGTCCCTCAGCTCGGCCTGCCCCCTCTCACAGTCTGGGAACCCTCAGGGGAGGGAGGCAACCCAGCGATCAGGGGAAGGCGACACCCCATTACACCTCTGCTGCTGCCACTGCTGGCAGCACAAGCCTCAGCCAGCTCTGGTTACCTGAGCCTCGGGCGGCCCTGGTTGGCTGGGAAACCGCCATCTGAGGCTTGCCCACGCCTTGGGCCAGCCCTGGGTGGCTAGGGGGTGGAGGGGACTGGGAGACTCTGGGGGCAGGCGCCCAGAGCGGCCAGGCCCGCCTGGGGGTGAGCCTGGCCTTGCCGCGTGCCTGCCGCCCCGGCAGGACTGAGGAGACTGGGCGCCGCCGTCTTGTGGCTGTAGGCGCTGACATCTTTGAGGGTGTGGCAGTCAATTAGCATATTCCCTCCTTATTGGCTGTGGCTGCTGCCATCTTTGAGGGAGTGGCAGTCAATTAACATATTCCCTCCTTATTGGCTGTGGGTGCCACCATCTTTGCAACCATGTGAGGGTCAATTAGCATATTCCCTCTTTATTAGATAGGATTCCCAGAGCAAGACCCTGCCCTTCTATGAGCATTGTACTTCTTAAGAAGGCAGGGGGGTTAGTGAGGGGCGACCAAACAATCAAGCAGGAGGCTGCGTGGGGCAACCAGTCCAGCAGGGGGGTTAGTGAGGGGCAACCAAACGATTGAGCAGCAGGCTGTGTGGGGCTATCAGGCCCACATGGGGGCAGTGAGGGGCGACCAGGCTGACAGAGGGGGGCAGTTGGGGGCAACCAGGCCAGTAGGGGAGGTAGTTGGGGGCGACCAGGCTGGCTGGGGGGCAGTTAGGTGCGACCAGGCCGGCGGGGGGGGGCAGTTGGGGGCAACCAGGCCAGTGGGGGGGATAGTTGGGGGTGACTACGCTGGCAGGGTGGGCAGTTGTGGGTGACCAGGCCAGCATGGGGGGCAGTTTGGGGTGATCAGGCAGGCAGGCAGGTGAGTAGTTAGGAGCCAGTTGTCCCGGATTGTGAGAGCGATGTCCGACTACTGGTTTAGGCCTGATCCTACAGGCCCCGATCCTAAACCAGCAGTCAGACATCCCCCAAGGGGTTCCGGATTGGAGAGGGTGCAGTGTACTATATATCTAGTACAGTGTCAATCTGGCATTGTTCCCGGTCCACAGAGCAATAGTACAGTGACAACAATTGCTCAATACAGTGGCTCTAGGGAAATTAATTATATAGAAGTATTTTGTTACTCATCTGCCATGTTTTTGCAGCACATCTGCTTCACCTTATACATGCAATTAAATTAATTCATTAAAACAATTGTCATAGTACATTGAGTGGCATTGCAGTGGTTAAGAGCATCAGAGTTAGACTAACCTGACTTGAATCCTTGGTCTGCCCCTTACTGGCTGTGTAACCTTGGGCAAGTAACTAAACCCCTCTGAGCCCCTGTTTCTTTATCTATAAAATGAAAAAAAGAAGAATACCTAGCTCATAGGTCTTTTGGAGTGAGATTATATAAAATACTTAGCACAATGCTTAGCACCTTGTCAGCACCCAATAAACAATTATATTGATCACATTTATTGATGATACAACATTGCAACTGTTTGCTTGACTTTTTCCAAACTAAACTATGAGGTCAAGGATTTTGTCTTACTCGTTTCTCCAAACTGAACACCTGGTAGAGGGTGTGACATCAAAATATTGAATGGATGGACAAATGGATGATTGAACTGCAGCATAGAAATGACATTTGCCTCCTTTGTAATTCCCTAGCTCAGATGTGTACAGAGAATGGAGGCTGATAATCTTGCCAGGTAACTATCTACTCTGAGTAAGTACAAGTCCCTAGCCAGCACGAAGGGTTAAGTCTACACTGAAACATTACATGATTTTAACTCTGAGGAACTAGCTAGCCCAACTAACACACAGCATTTGCAACATTTCCAATAAGCTGGGATTTGGGGAAGTCCACGGTTCAGAAAAGGGAGTACAAACCAACATCTTATGACACTGCCACCAGACTGTGCCAAGAGTCAAGAAAGCATTGGGGAAAGGGTGCTAAAAAAAGAAATGGTAAAAGCAAAACAGAACAGGGTATTTATTGTGAAAAGGAATTTGAAGGAATACATCTTGGCCTTTTCCACAATATTTTATAAAGTGATTTCAAATCTCCTTCAGAAGATTAAATTCCTAACATAAGTGGTAGTATTAAGTACTTGCTGATAGTACTCTTCAAGCCAGGTCAGGGGCCTGGAAAAGGAAGAGAATTTCTCTGGTGTTCTGTTCCCAAGGTGTTTAAAACTGTTGGACTTCTTTGATTTTTCAGGTTCTTCAATGTTATAAAAGACCCATGATTTTAAATGGTTATTTTCTTAGTTGGCATTGGAAATTCACGTCTCCTTTGCTGCCTAATGGTTGAAAATAAAGAAGTAATCAATGTGTTAGGAACCTTTGAAATGTCATGTACAACTTGCCTTCTAGCAAGCTCTGCCGGGCAGTGTAGTCTGTGGAACTCTTGGCATATTGAACACAAGGAAGAAAGGGAGTTTATCTACTCTGGCTTTGGCCATATGTCATGAATACATTTGCTTTTAAATGAATTTCATAAAATATTAATGTAATCATACCAAATAGCAAAGTGGTGAGTGCATTAGTCAGGAGTTATATTTATCCTGTGTATTTGTTTTTTGTTTGTCTCCATTTATTAGTAGACAGTACATGGAGATAGACATTTCTTTCTCAGTCGAAGTGGCAAAACTTGTTTAATGAACTGATGTTTCTGTAATCTGTGGTAAAGTAGAGCTGTGAGTGACAGAGCTATATGAATAACAATGAGGAGGCAGGCATAACAATAAAAGAAAGACAAACATTTCAGTAGGAGGGAAAAATAGATGGAATTGTTTAGTTGGCACACAATCTAATCTAATCTTTTCCTACTGAAAATTAACAGTTTGTAAATGGGTAAAGTAATGTTAACAGTTATTACAAAATCTTATACCAGTCTTTTGGAGTGAGATTATATAAAATAATGAAATTTTCAGTGTTCATATTCCACAGCACAGGAACAGAGTATCAGGGGCCTTAAGTTCTCAAAAATGAAAAGGAAGACCTGAACTCCCATCTCCATCAGCCTAGAGCCTGAAATATGGAAGGCTGTCACAAATGTTTGAGGACTGTGGTAATGAATGCCTGAATAAGTGAATTTATTAGTGTATTATGCATGCTTTGAATGACAAGAAGGAAAGTTACCTATCAGGACTAACACCTATCATGCCAGAAGTTTTCTTATCTGTTCTGTCCTTTTATTATTTGAGATAAACCTCATTATTTATCCCCACTTTTACCAAAAAAAAAAGGAAATGGAGGCACACAGATATTAGGAAACCTGCCTCAAGGTCACATAACTAGTATGTGGAGGAGAGTAGAGATATGAGAGTCACAGGGAAGAAGGGAAGGAGTATGTGTGTGTACACATGTATGTTGGGTGAGGTGACATATGCGGGCTAAAAGTACATTTGTTTTCAGAAAAATAAGATTTACTCTTAGAAGAAAATTTTTTCATACCATACATGTCTAGGGTCTTGACCTCTCAGCATGACAGACATATGAGAGGATGAGGTATGCCTAAACTCTCTTCGCTGGCTTGCAATGGGGGATGCCCATGTGTCACCCCCTACCGCCTATCTGCCTAATCATAAGACTCCCTCACATTGGGACCATTGTATCTGAAGTTCTGCTTTTGTAAGAACCACAGATTCTTCCCACTGCTTAGATCTACTTCCTTCAAAATCTTAGAGAGGCACCCAGGGGATTCAGAGCCACCTTAGGGTCATGCTTACAGGAATTGCCCCTTGGACCTGTGTGTGTTGAGCAGAGTCAAGTTTTCAGGCATAGGACCTGCTACTGCTAATGCAACTGTCCTTATACTATTCAATAGTTTGTTTGCAGTCCACCATGCATTCTGTAGCAGAGGGCAGGGTTGAGAGGTAGGACAATAAAGAAGTAAAATGCATGCCCTTCTCTCGAATAACTTGCATTTGGGTATAGAGGCAAAATGTAAACAGTGAATTACCACCTTTAAACCCAGGCAAGCAGGGCCCCTGCCCTGGGCCCACACCTCAGGGGACCTCATTCTTTGGAATGCCTGTCTTGATATTTTCTAAGTCCCCTTCCAGTACTGAGCATTGACCAGAAAAGTAGTGTCATCAGGGTAAGTGCCCCAAGTCCATCCAGATCAGGTCCTGTGTGTGGTTTTTATAGCAAGAAGCACCTTTCTTGAAATTTTCTAAGTTCCTCTCCAGTGTCTAGAACTGACCAGGACTTGCAGTGTCATCTAAGCAAGGAGCCCCAATCTCAAAATAAACCTACATGGACACCAGTTCCCATATCTCCTCTTGGAGGTACTCTCCAACCCTCTATCCAACATGTGTAGTCATCTAGATGCCCCCAAGGAGCTTCAGAATTCATGCCTGTAGGGTTCTCCCAGAGTATTGGTTCCAGGAGAGAAACCTGACAAGTAAATCACTAAGCTGCCTGGTATGGTATTTCTTTAATAGTATCGCATGAGATTGTGCCAACAGAATAGTGTTGATGCTGATTTGGAGTGAATCAAATTGTGTATATAGACAAGCCCCACAAAAATATTTGATTGGGGACCCCCATACATACTAGAAGCATCCTTGAATGAAACAAAGGATGGTATAAAATAAAATTCAGTGGCAACATGTGTAGAACAAATAGTTTTAGACATAGAGTTAAAAAATGAACCAGTATTATCTGGAAAGGGTTCCTTAAGGAGGTTGGGTCTTAAGCCAGGCCTGTGGGCATGAGTAGAATTTAAGGAGGCTCAAATGATTCCACACAGGGAGATCAACATGAAGAAAAACATAAAATAGTTCTTTATTGAGCATTTTGTGCTATGCATTATGTTAAGCACATTACATTCATCATTTTATTTAGTCCTCACAACTCCCTATAAGGTAGATAGAATTAACCCTGTTTTGCAAAATAAGAAATGGAGGTTCAAACGATTCATTCTGCTAAACATATGGTAGAACTAGGACCCAGGTCAGCCTGATCGCCAAAACTGCATGCTCTTAACACCATGCTATACTGCAGAAAGCCAGGGAGTGTTACAAGGGACAGTAAGAAGCCTTGTGTGAATGGAACAGAGGATGTGTGTTGGAAACCAGTGGAAGGCAAGACCAGTAGACAAGGCACAGTCTTATTATTAAAGGCCTTGGATGTCAAAATGAGATCTAAATAGGCACTAGTCAAATATAACCAAAAAGCCCCATCCCAAAAGGAAAATGCACAAGTATACTTTAATACAGTATTTAAGACCTGGTGCTAATACCATGTTTTCTTAAATATTCTGCCTCTGTGTTAGAGAGATCTTTGGTGTGAAGCTTATAAATTAACATTCTGCCTCCACTTGACTTTTCCTGGTATCATTTATTGTTTTCTCCTTCTCCTCTTTTAGACTTTGATCCTGCTCTTGGAATGATGACCGGAATTCCACCAATAACTCCAATGATGCCTGGCTTGGGAATAGTACCGCCTCCAATTCCACCAGATATGCCAGTAGTAAAAGAGATCATACACTGTAAAAGCTGCACACTTTTTCCTCCAAATCCAAGTAATATTCTGCTTTTTCTCCACACAAATCATCGTGTTTTCTTGTCTAGGAACACCTTTTTCTTTTTCAAAAGAATATTCAAGCGATTCATAGATGTATGTACAGAAGCTTCACCTAGAAAATTGAAGACAGGAAAATTTTCTCTTACTAGGCAAGGCTGAATTTTATGCACAGAGCAGTAGATTTCTGTGTACTGGTGGCAGTACAAATGATAAAGCATATTTTAATGTCATCTAGTAAAGAATTCTAGTGTGTTGGAACAGAAAGAGGCACCTGACACAAATTGCTCAACACTGTCATTTGCAGTCTCTCCTTTTCATAACTGGCTTACATTTTGATGATAGCATAAATAGAGTGTGTTCTACGCCTACCTGAAGCACATGGGAATGTAAATTTGGTACTAAAGATCCTCCACTGCTATGAGCTATTCACACATCACTCAAACTACTGCTATTAAACTGATGGACTGCAGTAGGCAGTGAGGTCAGGTTCAATTTACTGTGAGGGCAAAGAGGAATATTGAGACTGAGTCAAACTACTTGCAGATATTCAGTGAATGCAGTTCATGTGGAAATGATCTAGATGGCTATCTTGCCAGTAATTAATAGGTTTCTCCTTAGACTCCTAAAAACATCTTCAAATATATGGTGGCCATTTTTCAGTTTACTAGTAAATGTAGCTGCAATAATAATTGACTCAATCATTTTTTTTTTCAGATCTATTTAGGGTTTTATTTACTTTAAATGATCAAAAGCTATATCTTCACATAAACCAAGCCTCCTTAAAGCTTTTCCCACAGTTCTAGTGATACTGGGTGCCCTACTTAAGAGAGCCACCACTATAGTGCTATTAAAACTGTTTGTCAAGGGCCCTGGCTGGTGTAGCTCAGTTGGTTGAGCATTGTCCCGTGCACTGAAAGACTGCCAGTTAGATTCCTAGTCAGGTCACTTGCCCAGGTTGCATGCTCTCACATTGATGTTTCTCTGCCCCCACCTCCCTTCCTCTCTCTCTAAAAATCAATAAAAATCTTTTTTTAAAAAACTGTTAAGGGACACACTCAAGAGTCTAGGGCAGGCCATAGATCAAATGAACTTGCCTAACACAATAAACATGAATCTTTCACATGTGACTTCAGACAACTATTTTATTTCCTACCTTACATAAGAACCAGTTAATCATGGAATCAGGTCCTACTTGAACTGAGAGGATTTTAGAATCGGTCAGAGTTGGTTGAACAAATCATCTTGACCCTTCTTGCTAGTGAAAAATGTTCTTATACCTTCTTCCAATCTTTGAACTTGTCAACAGGGACAAGTTCAGACCAATAAGAAACTTAAGAGTCCAGCATTTCAGAGGACTGAATTAGGAGAATAATTAGCATGTCACAGGAGAATTAGGGAATGGAGAATAAGATGACCCTAGTACACCTTACCTGCCAGCTCATTTGGCCACTTCTAGATTTGTGTTTAGTGCCTCGGTGAATGAGTGGCATTGCTATATCCTTGTCTCTTACTCTTACTGCCACTGTCCCAACAAATGGGCAATGGACTATTTTCCCTTTCTTCTACTTGTTGCTTTTAGAATAGAGAAAGCTGTGCATCCCTGATACTACCTTTTTTTACTTCAAAAGCCATGAATTTAGGCATTACAGTGTTAAAACCTCCTGGTTTTATATAAAAGTAGAGCCCTACTGGCTTAATCATTCATTTATCACATTACCAGCCTGCACTAGGCTTCCATAGTCTTAAGTCTAATCTAACAGAATGGCTCATACTCTGTAATGTCTATATTGGGTGCAAGGGATTACTTTGCAGTATATTCAGTTCCTGAATTTCAAAATTAGCGCTGATACCTCATGTATAACACATAAACCTCCTTGGTGAGTCTTTAAATGAATGTAGAAATATATGGCTTAAAGAGGCTTTAACTTTTGGTAGTCTCCATAAAAGGAAACAGACAACTCTCAAACACATTTATATTTTCCCACCTACAGACTTGCCTTCTCACTTATGAGTTGGAAGGACCACAGAGCAGGAGGGAAGCATTTTACCTTCAGGACTTAATCCTTTAGTTCTTCAGGTTTGTTTTAGGGATGCTGACAGAGCATTTAGTACTAGTAAAGTAGTGGCTTCTGGGAAGGAACATGGCTTTGGAATTGGATTTAAAAAATAACATTCCTGCCCTAGCTGGTTTGGCTCAGTGGATAGAGCATCAGCCTGTGGACTAAAGGTTCCCAGGTTCGATTCTGGTCAAGGGCACTTGCCCAGGTTGCGGGCTCGATCCCCAGTGGGGGATGTGCAGGAGGCAGCCAATCAATGATTCTCTCTCATAATTGATGTTTCTGTCTCTCTCTCCCTCTCCCTTTCTCTCTGAAATCAATAAAAATATATTTTAAAAAAATAACATTCCTGACACAGCTTAAAGTAAACTGGTGTTCTATTTCATTTTTAGAACTTGAATTTTGTTTAAAAGGGCACTCAGTTTAATTGAATGGGGGAAATACTAATGCAGAAGCCTAAAATCATAGCAAAAGTACCATTTTTATTAACAGCCCTCTTAGCAGTAAGGTCATGTGATATAGTGGCTGTTTATGTCTTGTTGCTTCATTAGAAAATATCTTTAGCATCAATTCCTTCCCCTCTCTCCCAACTAACACTTCATCCAGGTACTTGTCACATATACAGAATTCTAAAAGTACTGGGGTTCCCAGTAACTACAAATTCAGAGTCCAACTTGACTCCAAAAGCCTTTCACTGATCTGCTTCATGTGACTGTCTTCAATCCATCATTTCTACTTGCCACTTACCCATTCTTTAGCTAAGTTCAACTGCTTCCTGATCTTACACTCCTCTCCAACCAGAATCCAAGTCTACCCTCTCCTGAAACACTTCCATGTGGAAGGTACTGAAAATAAAACATTAATCGTTCATCACTCTAATGTATTTCCATTTAAATATTGGATGCTAAATCCAATGGATACTTTTTAGTTCTTAAATTCCTTTATCTATGCTGTATTTAGTGCTAGTGACCCCTTCATCTTTCTTGAAAAATTAGGTCATTTGAAGGTGTAAGAATGAATGAGACAACCAGAGAGATTATATAGATCAAGAAGGAAGACAACCAAACAGAGCACCCTGAGGAATCCCAACATTTCAAAATTTAAAGGAGCAAGAATAGTTTGCTTATATACATCCCTTAGCAGCAAAGTCCTCAAAAGTCTTTTATCTTTCCAATTTGTCTCTTCTTAAGTCTTCTTCATTTATGCTTTTGCTCCACCCCTTGTTTAAAGGCACTGGTGACCTAACAATACTAAATCTAGGGGTTAATTCTCAATTCTCTTTCTAATTGACCTAATAGCCATATATGATACAGTTGATTACTCCTTACTCATTGATATACTTTCTTCACTTGGCTTCCAGGAAAACTATTGGTTTTCCTCTCACCACACTGATTTGTTCTTCGCAGTCTCCTTTGCCTATACCCTTCTCTTCTCCCTGTCTTTTTTTCATTGGAGAGAGCCCCATGGCTCAGTCCTTGGACCTGTTCTCTAGCTACACTCATACCTTTGATCATCTCATCCAATCTCATGGCTGCAAAACCATATATATGTCAGTGACCCTAAATTATATGTTTAGCTCAGACCTTGTCTCTGAACCCCAAATTTATATTCAACTGACTACCTGTTATCTCCACTTACATGTCCAGTAGACATCTCAACTTAATATGTTCAAAATGAAACTCCTAATCTTCTTTCTCAAACCATTTCCACTAGTATCCTTCTCCATATCAGATACTGGCAGCTCCATCCTTTCAGTGACTCAGGTTAAAACTTAAAGGTCAACCTTACCTACTTTATTTCCCTCACACACTATATTTAATCTGTTAGAAAACTCTATCAGATCTACCTTCAAATTTATATAGATAAGTCTAGAATTCTACTATCCTCAAGATAACCACTACTATGACCCAGTTTATATATACAACTATACATTTTTCTGAACTATTGCAATAGCCTCCTAATTGTTTTTCTCTTTTACTCTTGCCCCTCACAGTCTATTCTCAAGAGATTAAGCAGAGTAGTCCTTTTAAAAGCCTGAGTCAGATCATGTGCCTCCTCTACTCAAAACCTTTTAATAGCTCCCTATTTTACTCATAATAAAAGCTAATGTCAATTTAATGTATTAGAAGAGCCTTTATGATCTTTCCTCCCTCTCTCATAGTATCTGTTTGACTTTGTCTCCTACTACTATCCTGCCCATCACTCACAGTTACATTTATATTGACCCCCATGCTATTCCATAAACACACCAGGCAATCTTCTATTACAGGGCCTTTGAACTGGCTCTTCCCTCTTCCTGAAATACTCTTCCCCTAAATAGCTGCATTGCTAACTCACTTTCTTCAAGTATTTGTTCAAATGTCTCTTTGTCAGTGACTCTGACAACCTATTTAAAAATGCAACCCTCGCTACCACACTCCCAATCCTACTTACCCTCTCTATTTTTTACATAACACTTATCTTTTAACAAACTATGTAATTTATAGAATGTAAATCCCACAAAGGTAGGTATAGTTGTCTGTTTTTCCACTAATATATTCCTAGCAGTTAGAAAAGTATCTGACATATAGTAGGTGTTCAATAAATATTTCTAGAATAATGGATGGTTGGATGGATGGATGGGTGCAAAAGGAGAGGTCAGAGGTCTAGAAAGAAAACCAAGAGAGCCTGGAGTAATTACCCCACATGTTGACAATTTCCAAATCTATATTTTCAGTCCATATTTCCCTTCTGAGCTTCAGACACATATATCCAACTAACCACTAGACTTTTCTAGATGAATATACATCAAATGTGCAAAAAAAAAAAACAAACAAACAAACAACGGTATTATATATTAGTGGACAATCTACCAGGTTAAAGTTCAAGAGAATTGTGTCCTACTCCCAGCTCTGTCACCAAATCTTGGGCTTGTCGTATAACCTCCCTGGGTCTAAGTTTCCTTGTCTGTGAGGTGATTAACCTAGATACTTCCAAGGTTTCTTCCAGATCTAAAAATATGATTCTTGACTTTAAAAATGTAGCCACCACAATAATTATTCACCTGGGCAAAAAACCCTAAAAATGTACTAGGAAAAGCAGGAGGAAATTGGTAGGTAGCACATAGAGCTTTGTACCTTCATTGGAGCAGGCAGTATGGTATACACCCTGAAGTGACACAGTCTTGCTTTCATATCTCAGATATCCACCACTAAATCACCATGAGATCTTGGGTAAGTAACTTAAGCCCTCTGATCTGGACTAGGCAAAATCAGTTCTGGTCTAAAAATGCAATGGGTCAAACTGGAACTGACTGCACCAATCTTCTAAAGATAAATGGTGAGTAAGTACCCCATTGTCCTAGAAGCAAAATCCCCTGATTTCCAGAAGTCAGGGATATAGCAAAAGAAAGCTTTCTGAAACACAGTTACTTCCCCCTCCACCCCCGCCCCTGCCAAGGGTGGCTATTAGAGATTTATTACATTCTCAATTAGCAGTTTTCATTTGGTGGAATAAGAGGGCAGCACCATCTCTCCAGAAAACTCAATTTTGCCAAGAGTTTTTACTCCAGCTGATAGATGTTCTGTATGGATAAGGTTACATTTTGAGTCTGCTGTGAAATAACAGTACATGTGGAATATCACTTTCTATCTGTGTCCCAGCATGTGGGAAAGCACCCAGGAGCCAGAAGAGAGCAATTATTTTCATTTAGCATCTTAAAACAGGCCTACCTCATTCATTTTGTTTTCTAGGAATGGGTTTTATAAAAAAAAAATTTGAGGAAGTGGGTAAATTGAGCATTAGTAAAGATTTGTCAGCCTTCTGATTATTTCCAATCAGCTGGGATTACATTAAAATATATCTGACTCCTGCTGATTGTCTAGGGGGCCTTCAATTTGGGGCTATCTAATAAAATCTATTCAAAGGTTTACAGTATGAAAATTCTGGCAAACCAGTTGGGTGATCTGTGATGCTCCTCTGAAAAGCAAGATGCAAGTAGTTTATAGGTCCTCTATGCTGCTTCTTGCCTCAAATATCAGCAGTGACTCTGATCTTAGTGCTAATTGCCTCACAGCTCCCCAAAGTGGGTGCTTAGTTGTAATTAGAATTGCTAGAAGCTCCTCCTTTTCCATTACCAGAGATTATAATTCTTTATACTCCCAGCTATCTGGAATCTTTTTACATGGAAGTTTTCTTTTCCATCCAGAGTGGTGATTGGGGTCTTACAAGAGCTTATCACATTACCTGATTAATAGCTTAGCACTTGGAATTTGCTTTTCTATGGAGTTATCATTGCTATGCCCAGATCACTGTATTTCAGTGGTATTAGAAAATCAGGGCCAGACAACAAAGTGCTTTGAGCTGTTAATTAAAGAACAAGCACTATCCATTAAGGAAGATAGTATAGCCAGTTGCCTTGCTTGGTGGCATACACCTAAATCTCAGCAAATGCTATCAAAGAGGCTTTCTACATTTACACAATAAAAATAAATAAATCCCCAGAATTCTTGACACTACTCTTAGTAGCCTTTATGCCTATTTACTTAGCAGATAGTCACCACAGAATAATCATAGCATCTAAATAGATGATGACTTCATCAGAATTTTTATTTTTTAAATATTTTTTTATTGATTTCAGAGAGGAAGGGAGAGGGAGAGAGATAGAAACATCAATGATAAGGGAGAATCATTGATCGACTGCCTCCTGCATGCCCCACACTGGGGATCAAGCCTATAACTTGAGCATGTGCCCTAACCAGAAATTGAATTGTGACCTCCTGGTTCATAGGTCAGTGCTCAATCACTGAGTCAACACAGGCCAGGCCATCACAGACTTAAATCCCACCAATGTAATCAAGGAAAAGAGCCTTTGTATTTGCAGTGTTACATGTAACTGCGGCAGTAAACAGACATTCCTTAGAGCCTCTCAACAAATCTAAAGGTAGACCTAAATAAGCAAACTCGTCCTATATAATAAAGAGCTAATATGCTATTTAGACCAGACGGTGGAACAACCTTCTGAAACGACCAGTGGGTGGGGGGCAGGGCCTCGAGGGCCGAGCCCCTTGCACAAATTTCGTGCTTCAGGCCTCTAGTATAATATAAAAAGGTGATTATTTGTTTCACAAGATTCTTTACCATCAAATTCCTTTACACAGTGAATTTCAGACGGATACTGAAACAGAATTTTATTCTAAAGTCTTTTATTTGAAAACATTGCTCTAACTATATGTATGTTCTTGCAAATTCTTTACCTATATAGTCAGTGATTGGGTTATGTTCCATGGTCAAAACCGTATGTGTCTTCACAGCTGTAGATTCCTCTATCAGTAAGAGTCATTCCTTCCCAAGCCCAGTCTTATCTAAAGATCTGGATAAAGCAAGGAGCTGTGAGTTTAGAAGTCCAGGTCTTAGCTACCACTCTACTCCAGACTTGTGGTAGGTCTTTAGGAAGCCCCAGATTGGTAATTAGGAAACCTGAGTTCTATTATAGTAAATAATAATAACACTATAGTAACTACTATTTATTGAGAACCTATCAAGTACTAGACATTGTACCACATGCAATATAGAAGTAGATTATTAATTATCCTACAATAAACCTTATAAGGTATCCTTATTTTAGAGATGAAAAATGAGGTCTCAGAGGTTCTTCCATGGTCATACAGACAGTGGGTAATTAAATTAAGGCTTAAATCCAAGTTTGCCTGCTCCAAGTTCATGCTCCTTATCTTTCTATCTAACTTGATGGCCTTGAGTGAGACACTCCGCCTCACTCAGCTAAGATTTTTGCTCTGTAATAAGCGTTTCGACCAAGTCAGTGGTTTTTAATCCTACTACTTATTAGACTTGCCTGAGGAGCTTTAAAAAATAATACACAGGCTTCGCTACAGGCTAATTGCATCAGATTCATTAGAGTGGGCCTAAGCATTTTTGTGTTTCTTTGACTCCCAACTTGATTCTCATGTGCTGCCAGAATTGAGAATCACTGGAAGTGTGATACCTAGAATCCTTTCCAGTTCTTAAAAACTAAGAAGCATAAGTCTCAAGAGATTCTGGACCTCATCTTCCCCTTTTGATTAAAACTATAACCTCTCTAGTGTCCATGATTAAGACATTTCAGATTCCTGCTCACTAGGTTATCTTCTTTATCCCTTTAAATTTCTCATATGGATCAAAAAACCAATACAGTGAGTTCTTAAAATTACTGAAATTTTAAATATTAACAGAAACTTTGTAAGTTCCCTGAATCTCTCTCCCCTTTTATTGACTAAACAGAGGGAAAGAAAACATCATGAGAGCCTGATTATTCTGAGCCACACTGATAAGATAGATAGCAGTAGCAAAATGACAAAGCTAGAGATGCTGATACCCAAGGAAGCTCCAAAATCACCTGCTTGCTAACTTGGATAAAAGCCAGGTGGGGGCGTGGACTTAATCCACAAGTGAGACTCATTTATTTTTATATGTGATCTGTAATCGCTAGTTGTTGAGCTCTCCAAATCTTGAGCTAGAAGACTTATTGTTAAGAGCTAAGTGGAGAGAACGGATTACACAAAATAAATCCTTGCAGATCCAAAAACAACACTAGAAAAACCCTTGACTATCATGCTTTGTTCTGGGGACTGTAAACTGTGGGATTTTGCTTGGAAAATGCTTTGAAACATATAAATAGCAATAAGGAGCTGACAAATACAACAGGCTTCATATATAAAATGAGTGACTAGGAAGCCCATTTTTTTTAAGCAGAGAGAGCATCATCTCATTAAGCAGGTTTATAATGTCTGTCTATAGCCAATTTTATGTCACTTTAATGATTTCCCAGGTGGGTTTACTTTTTCTTCTTTCATAGTTTCCTCTAAATGCTGCATGGTTGGCTCTCAATCTCAGCTCACCCCATCAAGGAATTTGAGGAAGAGCTCACTGGTATTAAAAAAAAAAAAAAAAAAAAAGCTAAAAAAAGACAACAACTTAAAAGGATCATTTGTACTCTGGCCGACATTGTCAATCAAATCATTCTGAGATCTATAAATATTTTTGTAAGTGTTCACCTCATCATTATCAAATTAATCCTAAAACAGTTCTTTCAGTAAGGATGAACAGAGAGAATATGATAACTACAAACTGAATTATACAAACCCTTGTCTCAGGGACCCTGGTTCTGAGAATTCCTGAAACAAAGAGTTAAAACTAAATGTGATTTCCCCCAAAGAACTGTCTTCTTAATAAAAATTACTGAAAGTCGAGAATAGCTGGTTGACACAACAAAAGTAAAGAACATAATTAAAAAGCTCCGCATGGGATAGACAAACAGGTCTGAGTCTATATCCGGTAGCCATTATGGGCACCAAACCATTGAATAAAATGATTTTCAGGTTCATGCAACCAATTTTCTGTGGAGCAGAGATGAACACCTTGGGGCCACTTGCTTCTGGCACTCTTCAGCAAAAGTATGATGGGGACAGTAAGGCTATTTCTGGGATATGATAGGTTTCAAAGAGGTCTATCTCAAGGACACATTTTAATTTCAAATGTTTTTTCACTTACATTTAGATCTTCCACCTCCTGCAACCCGAGAACGACCACCAGGATGCAAAACAGTATTTGTGGGTGGTCTGCCTGAAAATGGGACAGAGCAGATCATTGTGGAAGTGTTTGAACAGTGTGGAGAGATCATTGCTATTCGGAAAAGCAAAAAGAATTTTTGTCACATTCGCTTTGCTGAGGAGTACATGGTGGACAAAGCCCTTTATCTTTCTGGTAGGTATTTAGTCATGAGGATTCTACCTATCACGGCACAATGCAGAGATTTGTGATCAATGTTTTTGCATCTGTGGCAACTAAAGTTTGGGCCTAATACTAACCCCTCTTGCCTTCGGAAAAATAAAATGCATGTTACCATCCAATTTATTTCTTTAAAGTTTTTTTTAGTACTTCTCAGTTTTCTATGGGATAACTCTAAACTACTTACTTGTAGCATTTAAAGGCCTTAATTACCTGTTTTACCTCTCAGTGTTATCTCCTAATCTCCTCACACACATGTCCCAACAACACTAGAATGTGCCGTGGTGTTTTATGTCTTTTCCTCTGATTAGAATTACCTTTTCCACACACCCCACTCACCCACCATACACACATCTTCACACCCTAAAACTCCAGCTCAAGCATAACCTCTTCTGGAAAGCTTTCTGGAACTTCTCTCCCCACTCTGCCCCAAGCTGGTTTGGGCACCCCTTCCTCAATGATTCCACAGCACCCACTGCTTTCTCCAAACATGACATCTATAACACCATACTAGAACTGTCTCTTTCTACATCTGTATTCCCACCCAGAGTGTAAACTCCTTGGGGGAAAGGACTATGTCTTATTTAACTTTGAATCCACCACATCTAGCACATAGTCTGGAACAAAAATAGATGCTCAAAATTACCTATGGAAGTCAGTTAGTTATGCTGAGTGCTGGGCAGAATACTAGGTTGCTGAGTATACAGCAAAGACCAAAGCAGAGAGAGAGACAGACAGACAGAGAGAGAGAGAGAGAGAGAGAGAGAGAGAGAGAGAATATCAAGAAAAGTAGCATTTTTTAAGAGTATATTTTTCCATTGATTTTTAGAGAGAGTGGAAGGGAGGGGAGAGACACAGAGAGAGAAACATCTATGTGAGAGAGACACATTGATTGGTTGCCTCCCGCACAAGCCACAACCAGGGCCAGGGATGGAGTCTGCAACTGAAGTACATGCCCTTGACCGGAATGGAACTCGGAACCCTTCAGTCCACAGGCTGATTCTCCATCCATAGAGCCAAACCGACCAGGGCAAGAAAGAAAAGTAGCATTTAGACCAAATCTTTGTCAAAGAGAAAACATTTGGATATAAGCAATGGGGCATAGAAACAGCATGAACAAAGGTACAAAGGTGGTAAGTTTTGGTGAACATTCAAGGAAACAATTAGTAGTGGTTTGTGTATTGAGTAGACATGAAAGGAGGAGGGAAAACATCAGTTGTTAGCACACTTTGAATGACTTAGTTGGGTCTTCATTCATCGGGTAATAGCAATTGTTGAAAATTTTTGAACAAGGAATATGATTGTTTCTGGAAGATTAATCTGGCAGCTCTGTATAAAAATGAATTAGAGGAGGGAAGAGAAAAGAGGAGAGGAGGTCAGTAGACTCCTGTTGCAATAGGCCAGGGAAAATGTAATCAGGGTTTGAAAAAGTAGGACTGGTAACATGGGAAAGAAGAGGAGGAGACAGATGTGGAATACACTGATTAAATTTGCTAGGTGCTATCAAATCTAACTGCTGAAGATTCGACAGCACTTAGCAATGATAAAAGAGCCTCCCACAATAGACTATTTTGATAAGAACTTAAAGGTTTTGAAAAGCCCTGACCAGTTGTGCTCCTGGGGAATTCTTTCAGCATTTGTATCATAAAAGACAACATGCTGCTCAGAAGTCATCCATCTATACGTCATTCAAATCAGCTCTCTGGTAATATTCTTAAAACTGCCAAAGGAAAGGGAATTGCAATCAGTGATGTGAAAACAACTAAATTTTTCCATTTAAATAAAAGTTCACAAGTGCTAGGAATTGGATGGCTGTTCTCCCACCTTGTAAAAAGAGGGGGGGGGGAAAGAGGTTAAAAAAACAAAACAAACATCTCTTAGAAAAAGAGGCTAGAAATATAGAAATAATAATTTTGTTCTATTTGAGTTTGAACAGCTTTGGGAGTTGGCCCTGTGCACAGGACACCACCATAGCATCACAGTATTTTTTTGTTTGTTTACACAAAGCTTTCCTATCGTCCTCTCATTTGATCTTCTCCATGATCTTAGCCGAATAGGTAATATGTGTATAATCATTAATAGTTCCATTTTTCTGATGGCTCAGCTCGCATGATCAAATAAGATGAATGGGTGTGAAAGTGGGTTGTAAACTGTAAAGGGCCCTAACAAAGTTTGTTTATGAAATGTATGTATTCTTCCTCTTTCTAAAAAGAATGTGTGGCATTTTTAGTGTTAATAGATATTATTCTTTATAACAGCTTTATAATAGTTGACATACATTGAACTTAGTATATTTCAAAAATATAATTTGATATCATTGACACATACAGCTGTGAAACCATCATTAGAATCAAAATAATGAATATGTCCACCTCATCCAAAAGCTTTTTTTATTTTTTTTTTCTCAAAAGCTTTCTTTATGCCTCTTTTGTAATCCTGTCCTCCTACGACTTTTGATTTTCCTCCCTAGGCAACCACTGATCCTTTTTATATCTAATTAGTGTGCATTTTCTAGAGCAGGGGTGGGCAAACTTTTTGACTCGAGGGCCACAATGGGTTCTTAAACTGGACCGGAGGGCCGGAACAAAAGCATGGATGGAGTGTTTGTGTGAACTAATATAAATTCAAAGTAAAGGAGCGGAGGGGAGAGCAAGAGAACCGGATAGAACAGCCGGATCCGGCCCGCGGGCCGTAGTTTGCCCAAGGCTGTTCTAGAGTAATTATGTATTATATATGCTCTTCCTTTCTTTGTATAGATCCATATTTCCATGTGGTATCATTTTCTGGTGCTTGAATTTTTTTTAACCTTTTTAAAAATAATGCATCTACTCCTGGTGAATTCTTTCAGCATTTGTATCAAAAAGAATTTATTCTACCATTCTTTTTGAAAGATATATTTTCTTGGAATAGAATTCTAGGTTGACAGGTTCCCATCTCCTCAAATGTTGCTCCACTATATTCTTTATTGCATTGTTTCTGATAAGAAATATGATGTTATCCTTGTATTTTTGCTTTTTTGTATATAATGTGTCTTTTGTCTATAGCAGCCTTAAGATGTTCTCTTTATAGCCAGTGTTGAGCAAAATGATGATGATTTACTTTGGTGTAATATCCTTCATGTTTCTTGTGCTTGGAATTTCATTGAAATTCTTAGATCTTTGAGTTTTCTGCCCTTATTTCTTCAAATATTTTTCTATTCCTTCCCCTTTCTTCAATCAGGGCTCCATTAGGCATATATTAAGTCCCTTGAAGTTGAACCACAGCTCACTAGTACTCTGTTTATTTTCTTCAGTCATTTTTCTCTATATATTTCATTTTTAATAGATTCTATTGCTATGTCTTCAAGTTGATTAATCTTTTCTTCGGCAATGTCTAATTTGCCATTGGTACTATCCAGTGATTATTTTTTCTTTTCAATTTAGACTTTGTAGTTTAAATCTCTCTAGCAGTTTGGCCCAGCCAGCATGACTCAGTAGATGAGCATCAACCTATGAACTAAGAGGTCACAGTTCAATTCCCCGTCAGGGCACATGCCCAGGTTGTGGGCTCCATCCCCAGTAGGGGCCATGCAGGAGGCAGCCAATCAATGATTCTCTCTCATCATTGATATTTCTCTCTCTCTCTTCCTCTCCCTTCTTTTCTGAAATCAATAAAAATATATATTTTTAAAAATCTCTAGCAGTGTGATTTTGGTTCCTTTTTATGTCTTTTGTGTTTCTACTTAATCTGTTAAATATTTCTCTAGCTTCTTAAGCATATGAAATCCAATTATAATAGTTGTTTTTGTATCCTTATCTATTATTATGTTATCTATATCACTTTTGGGGTCTGTTTTGATTAATTAATTTTTATATTTATTATTTCCCTGCTTCTTTGCATATTGGGTAATTTATTGAATATCAGACAATGTGAAATTTCATTTATTGGGTGCCAGATCATTTTTATTCCTATAAATATTCTTGAGCTTAGTTCTGGGATGCAGCATGGTTTAGTCTAGGGCTAGTTTTATTTTTCCACTAATTAAGGCAAAACCCTTTTGATTACTCTGTGAATTATTAATTTTTCTGCTCTGGCTGGTGGGAAAGTGTTATTCCCAGCCCTATGTGAAGTCCAGGGATTGCTACCTCTAATGCTCAGGTAGTTTACATACACACACACACACACACACACACACACATTAATACTCAGTTAAATAATAGCGGAGGACTCTCTTCAGATCTTTAAAGTTCTTTCTCTGTGTAGCTTTTCCCCCCAGTATTCTGCCATACAAACTCTATCTACCATAGTCTCCCTCACTCATGGAGATCACTGTGTTTTACTTGAGTTCCCCTCTCTGTGCTGAGGCTTGGAATTTCTCTTCAGGCAATAAGCTGGGGAAATCATAGGGATCATTTCATTTGGTTCTTGTCTCTCAATGATCTCTGTCTTCATTGCCTGATGTCCAGTGTCTTAAAAACTATTGTTTTGTATGCTTTGCCCATATTTTTAGTTGTTTAAGTCAGGAGTAACTCTGCAAGCTTGTGCTGAGAATGAAATGAGACACGTGTATGGAAGCAGCTAGCTTAGCTTTGGAAACTTTAAAAGTTAGTAAAAACTTAATTTTTTTCATTTTTTGTTAATTGACTTAGCTTTGGGAGTACAGCTGACACAAAAAGTGGAGGTATGGACTTGAACCCTGTTTTTTCTGAATCTTAATCCTATACCACCATATTACAAGCATACTACCATTTCTTTTAAGGATCCCAAAATATGTGTCACCAGGATCATATACCTCTTTATCATATCTATTTTCCACCCTCAAAAAAATTGGTTCAGAGTCACCAAATACATCTAGGAAACATTTTTCAGGATTGAAATGCCAAGCTGATGCACTTAAAATTTGTTGAGGACAGATCTCATGTTAAGTGCTCTTAGCACAATAAAAATTGTATTTTGTTCTTTAAAAAGTAAATTTTATTAAAATTCTGTGTGGTGGTATGACTGACACTCTTGAAGTTATGCAAAGGCACCATACTTTGAGGGCACCTTTTTCATTCTTCCCAACCCATAGTGCTGTATAAGACTCATTCATTTTTTAAATTGAATAAATTTTTATAACATTGTGTAAGTTTAAGGTGTACAATGTGTTACTTTGATATATTTTTATATTTTATGTGATTGCTGATATAGCAGTATTTATCACATTACATATTTATAGTACAATTTATTGTCTATATTTTTGAGACTCGAGTGTTTAATTTAAACCTATATTTTAGTTTCTAAAATGTTTATCCACAGACCACTTTCTTGTTACATATATGTACCAATAGAAAAAAAATGCAAAGAGAATCACTGCCATCTCTACAAAAGGAATGGCTCCTTTTCTAACATTCTTTAAAAATATACATTGTACAGTCTTTGCATCTCACCAGCTTAGTTCTCCTCCTCACTGTTCAGCAAGGTCCACCAACTACCTATTATAAGCCCTCTCCTTTTTGGATTTCTCCACGGCTTTGTCAATGGTTTTCTTGTTCTCCCCTTGACACTTGCCCTTTGGTTTATGATTTCAGTCCTACACAGAAGTGGGACCACTCAGTGGGGCATCTGTCCTCGTTGTCACAGCCGATCATTTCTCTTATAGGATACTTGATTGCACAGACAGTACATGGGTTCAATAGGGTCAATGGGAAGGTCTGCAGGGGATGCTTCCCCCTCTGCTTTGGCCTTGGAGCATTTCTTCTTCTTAGAGGCCTTTGCTTTCTTCTCCTTGGATGTTTCTGAGGTGATGTCACCATGATCATGATTATTAAATGCATTCTCCTGATTTGCACTGTTGCTGAGACCTCTTATTATTGGGCTTTTCTGCTTGTGTGATT
Source organism: Plecotus auritus (assembly GCF_963455305.1). NCBI lineage: Eukaryota > Metazoa > Chordata > Mammalia > Chiroptera > Vespertilionidae > Plecotus > Plecotus auritus. The sequence continues at coordinate 109,277,180 of NC_137784.1, read as the reverse complement.
TTCTCATTCTTGTACTTAACATGGCTGGCTTTGCCACTGTGGCCAGTGGTATCATTGACCTCTTGGTGCATCTCAAAGAATTCCATGTGATTCTCCACCTGTCTGGTCCGGTTCTCCACCAGCTCCACCATCTGACTTACAATCTGGATCTTCTGGTTGCCCAGCTCCTGACTCCAGATCAGGGCTTTTTGAATGCAGTATAGCACTCTCCTCTTCTGTTTAAACTTCTCATAATACTCATCTAGTTCCTTCAGGATTTGCTTCCCCCATTGCTCATGACTGGCCTGTCATGCAGGTCCCTAGGGCCAGGGTGGGAGACATGAGCTGCATCCTCATTAGAGCTAGCAGCACAGCTAACAAGCCTCACCCCAGGCCCCGGGCACCCTATTAATTGTCTATGTTCATTATACTGTGCATTAGATCTCTATGGCTTGTTTACTACTTGTTACAAATTTGTACCCTGAAATACCATCACTCTTATCCCTCCTTGTCTATATTTTTGAGACTCACTTGAGTGTTTAATTTAAACCTATCCCCTGGTAACCATCATTTTACTCTCTTTTTTCACAGATTTAACTTTAGATTCTATATATAAATGATAACATTACAGTACTTGTCTTTCTCTGTTTGACTTATATCACTTAGCATAATGTGCTCAAGGTCCATCCATGTTGTTGCAAATGGGAGTATATCTTCTCTTCTCATGGCTGAAAAATATTCCATTATGTAAAACTACCACATCTTTTTTTATCCATTCATCCACTGGTGGGCATCTGAGTTGTTTCCGTATCTTGACTATTGTGAATAATGCTGTGATAAACATGGGAGTGCATGTTTCTCATCAAAATCCTGTTGGGTATGTACCCAGAAGTGGAATTGCTGGATAGTATGATAGATCTATTTTTAATTTTTGGAGAAACCTCCATATTGTTTTCCATGGTGGTTGTACAAATTTACATCCCTACCAACAATGTATAAGGGCTCCCTTTTCTCCACATCCTTGCCAGCACCTGTTGTCACTTGTCTTGTTGATTATAGCAATTCTGACATGTGTGAGGTGACATCTCATTATGGTTCTGATTTGCATTTCCCTCATGATTAGGGACGTTGAGCATATTTTCACGTTTCTGTTGGCCATTTGATGCCCTCTTTGGGGAATTGCTTATTTAGTTCTGTTTTCTAATTGGATATTTCCTTGTTATTGAGTTGATTGAGTTCTTTATATATTTTGGATATTAACCCCTTATTAGATGTATGGTTAGCAAAATTTTTCTCCCCTTCTGTAAGTTATCTTTTTTTTTTATTGTTTCTTCTGAGTGTGATGTATTCCTATTTGTTGATATTTTTGTTATTTGTGCTTTTGGCATCATAAGATGCATTCTTTCTTTTTTTTAAAATATATTTTATTGATTTTTTACAGAGAGGAAGAGAGAGGGATAGAGAGTTAGAAACATCGATGAGAGAGAGACATCGATCAGCTGCCTCCTGCACGCCCCCCACTGGGGATGTGCCCGCAACCCAGGTACATGCCCTTGACCGGAATTGAACCTTGGACCCTTCAGTCCCCAGGCCGATGCTCTATCCACTGAGCCAAACCGGTTAGGGCATAAGACGCATTCTTGATACCATTACCCACAGAGCCTCTCTCTGCCAGAGGTAAGATTGCAGATGGAGGAATGGATATCCTACAAACAAGACTGACCTAACCCATAGAATAGTAAACTGTTATCAGAGATGAGACTATAATCCAAGTCTTTTGATAGTTCACCTTGCTAATAGTGTGGAGAGAATTTGGAGTCATATAGTCACTTTAAACTGTTGCAACCGCATCTGAAGCATTAAACTTGGAAAGGTACCTACAGTTTCTCATTCATTGGGCTGCTCTTGTATTCCTCTGTCTTCCTCTTGTGCATTTAGGTTACCGCATTCGCCTGGGCTCTAGCACTGACAAGAAGGACACAGGCCGCCTCCACGTTGATTTTGCACAAGCTCGAGATGACCTGTATGAGTGGGAATGCAAACAGCGTATGCTAGCAAGGGAGGAGCGCCACCGTAGAAGGATGGAAGAAGAACGATTGCGCCCACCATCCCCACCCCCGGTCGTCCACTATTCAGATCATGAATGCAGCATTGTTGCTGAAAAACTAAAAGGTATAGAAAGCATTTAAGCTTTGTGAGTAAAATAACTCTTTCCTCTGGGGAAAATTAATGAAAATATTCATAGTTTTTGCAGTTATCCTTTGAATTTTCCACTAATAAATTCTAGACATTTCTTGTATTTGAACCTTACAGACAGAAAGTTGTACGTAGTAATTCAAGAGCCAGAAAATCTGTCCGTCCTACCTGTGTCTTCATTCCTTCACTGTCTCAAGGGATGGTGCTTTTCTCTCAACATATCAGGTTTCTAGAAAGAAACAAGTTTCCCTCCCTCTCCACATCAGAGAATTTTAGCCGTAATCCATGACTTGGGATATGTAAGCACCCTCCCTTTCATTACTGATAACAAGTTAGTTTGAGTTCTAAATCAGAATAAATTAGAATGATGGAACTTGATGTGACCCTGGAAAACTCTGGTAAAAATCCCCATTTTGCAGATAAGAAAATGGAGGCCCCAAGAGTAGTCATAGTGTACATTTTCCTTAGATTACTCAAAAACTTAGCTACCAACAACAAAAGAAGACTTGTTTCATCACTTAAAATGCTCAACTTATTTCACACAGTGTCCATGAAATTTCTAGACATTGCTAAATGAGACTGCTTCTCTTTTAATTTTGATTCCTGTTTCTCTTGCTTGACCCTCTGAAGCATTTTGTTTATTTAACAATAATTGCCCTGCCTACTCTCCTGTGTTAGTAGCTCAAATTCAGTCTTTTCATTCTTGAGTATGGTTGATTTTATCAGATAAATGCTGGTGTCCCATTGATCTTATTGATGACACCAAACCAGGTTTAAAGGTATGAATTTCCCCTGCTTCCTGTGCTCTAGGCTCAGCAAGGTGCTGCTAATTCTAATTTCAATAGGTCTCATTTACCAAACTTGTTTGCACCAGATAACCTAAGGCAGCAATTTCAACTGGTGTGCCACAAAAGGCATGCTGGTGTGCTGCAAGAATACCTATTTACGCAGAGGCACTGACATCTTTTCATTTAGATTGTCAAATTAAAAAATGGCAACCAACACAACAATAGCCATCCAGAGTAAATGAATCAAAATTATACCTTTTTTTGTCAGATTGGCAAAAAATATATTTTTTTGGTATGCTGCAGAATTTTAGTAATTAGTTTACGTGTTTGATGACATGAAAAAGGTCGAAAATTGCTGATCTAAGGGATTCACACATTTAAGAAACCCTTTGTTTGCATTGATTTTGTCTTTCTGTAAAAGAAAAGCAGAAAACATAGTATAGAATAGAGACACAGAAATAATGCTACATTTTTTAAAAACTGGAAAAGATGAAATGATTGGTAAAATGCCAGTTCAAGAATGACCTGTTCACATGACACCAAATGGGTCAATTTGATTTTTTTAAATGAATTTGCTCATCATGTGGACTTCAAGCATAAGGTGAGCATTAACATAAAGATTATATGCAAGTAGTGAAATGAAAAGCTACTATAAAGGGCAGGCTGGCCTCTCATTATATGTCTACACTAAAAAAAAGTCAAGTAGCAAGAGATTCAAATTGCAGTGAGAGATATTTCCACTGTATATAAGGGTTTCTGGCCAAAGAGGGATATGGAGCCCTAGAAAGGTCTTTCAATGGTATGCTAATGGATTCTCCCTCTCAGGAGTTTTTAACAGCAGAATGTGTAAGTGCCTAGATCGGGAAGCTGTACCAGAAGCTTTGGAAGAGCTCTGCTACTATTTTAACGTTAGAGAATAACTCCTAACTAGTTGCAGAAATATACTTGGAGGTTTCCTCGGGCAAGTGAAACAGGAGGTGAAGAAATGTAGAAACAGAATGAATTACATCAAAATAGATTGTGACTTGGACTGAGTGGAAGGCATGTGGTTGTGAAATGAATGCAAGAGTGATGTTATAAAAGGTCAAAGATATGTTTATTCCTAAAGAATTACCCATTTAACTCCACCCTAAGTCTCCTTCCTATACTATAACTCCAGATCAAGGAAAAAGTAACAAATTCAAGTTAGACTCAAATTTACTTTTCCTTATTAAAAAATAATTCTGAAGTAGAATTCTGAAGTTCTCTCACTGCTAATTCATACATTACACATATGCATACATACACACCATCAGAGATTAAGAAATTTGCAATATGTGAAAACTACATCAGTAAAGAAAACTTTTTAAAGGAAAGAACATACTGAACTAACAAGCAAGATAGAGACAGACTCATAGAGAACAGGCTGACAGCTTTCAGAGGGGTGGGGGGTTGAAAAAAAAGAAAAAAAGAGAGAAAGAACTCATAGATATGGATAACAGTGTGGTGATTGAGGGGGTCGTGGAGGTGGCAAATGGTATGCAGGGGTGGGCAAACTTTTTGACTCGAGGGCCACAATGGGTTCTTAAACTGGACCGGAGGGCCGGAACAAAAGCATGGATGGAGTGTTTGTGTGAACTAATATAAATTCAAAGTAAAGGAGCGGAGGGGAGAGCAAGAGAACCGGATAGAACAGCCGGATCCGGCCCGCGGGCCGTAGTTTGCCCAAGGCTGGTATAGGGGGATAAATGGTCATGGAGAAAAACTCAAAAAAGAGAATAAACAATTGCCTTTCTGAAAATTCTTCATTGACTACAACCAATCTATTTTATGAGTCTTTAGTTCTTTCAGTCTGTCTGCCTGCCTGCTACCTGTGTGTACATGTATATGCATTATGGCTCCTCATCCTCAGCAATTCATTTAAGAACCACTTCCAAAAGACACAGTGGCCTCATTGCTGTCATGTTTGGAAAATAGATCAAGATTTGGTTACTTTTGATGATTCTAAAAATAAATTCTTTTTTTCAAGATGATTCTAAATTCTCAGAAGCCGTGCAGACCTTGCTCACTTGGATTGAACGAGGCGAGGTGAACCGTCGCAGTGCCAACAACTTTTACTCCATGATCCAGTCAGCCAACAGCCACATCCGTCGCCTGGTCAATGAAAAAGTTGCCCATGAGAAAGACATGGAAGAAGCAAAGGAGAAGTTCAAGCAGGCCCTTTCTGGAATTCTCATTCAGTGTGAGTGGAAATCAGAGTTGTGCTGAAAAGATGAGAGGGCACTTCACTTAGTCACCATTTTTTCTGCATAGGAACCAGGCCTATGAAGCCATTCTGTGTCAAGGGGCAAGGCTTCCTTCATTGTCGTATACTCTCCTTATATTGCCAAGTGACAAAGCTCCAATTTCACAGGATACATGTGGGGACCTCCTGTGTGTATTTCCTCTGGCATATCTACTTCAGCTCCTTAGAAACAAACACTGACACTTAAACCACAATCCTGTGCTTCTACTTTGGCTTATTCTCAAGTTATAAGAGCCTCAGGCCTCAGTGAACATTCAGGATTTCCTTGCTGGTTAAAAGGCAGCATTTGTAAGATTTGCATCATTTTTATCGTATAATATGCTTTTTAGGTAACTACTTATAATAATCAATGTAACCATGTTTGGCAAGGTGATTGAATAAAAGCCAAATTTGCTATTTCAATCTTTTGTTTTTAGTTTCCCTTCTTCTACATTTTTTTTACTGGATGTCATAGACACTGGAACAGGATGAGAAGCCACTGAAATGGCCATTTTTTTTTAAAAAGTGCTACTCTAAACCTACTCGAAGTCTCTTAAATGAAACAGATCAGATAAATTCTCAAGTAATGTTTTACTTCACTATACTGCACTCCTACCTTTTGAGTAAGGAGCTATATTCACCTTAAGAATAAGAGTGCAGATTTATGATTTTGCCTTTAAGCAGTTATGGCCCACTCTTCTGATACTTGACTCCCCTTACTTGACTCATATGTAATTGGAATTAAGAGTTGTATCATTTTCCATTTTTATTTTGAAAATATATATGAGCATAGAATCCAGAAGGAGAAATCACATTTTTGTACGACTAAAGAATATAGAAAAAGAGAAGAGCAAGTATCATGGCAATATAAATTCTTAAATCATTAGTACACAGAGTGCAAACTGTGCTATAAAGACAGAAATAAAACTTCTGGATTTTCTAACTGTGAACACCCAGCCAGGCAGAGGCTCTTGTTTTTGTCTTTTCCAAAAAATGTCATGTCTACGTTTCCCTTCTCTTAAACTGGTTAGGATAAAGCCCCAGAATATTTGTATACATTTCCCCTTTTGACATTTTAAGAGACCCTGAAAAATACTATCTAAGCCTGTATGTACATGGTATTCTTTCATAAAACCTATATTTCTCTAGGCTTAAAATGCATTCCATCCATCTTAGGTTTTGATATGATGCTTCTGGTTAAACATACCTCAGAAGAGTAAAAGGATGGATTATGTTGAAGTGAAGCATCCAGGTTCATTTTGAAGGGCTGGTTTATGACAGAAGCAGGTGGTCAAAAGGAGCTGTTACAGTTTGCTGCTTGCCACCATGCTGTGCAGAGTCAGTAGCACTAAATCACATTCACCCAGGACTTTTGCCTCTCCTGCCTGAATGGATACAAACTGCCTATATTTAAAACTTTGTCCCCATTTTACCTCAAGCCCTCTGGAATTCCCTTTTCTCTTTCTGTATATTGATATCTCTGTCTTTGAGTCCCCTTTAAAATCATAGTACCCCAACACACGTACCATAGCTTAATAGTGTCATACAAGAAGGTACAACACACCTGATGCTTATTTCTTTTGTCCCCTCTTTTGCCATCTTGGATGATACTCTGGCCTAATTCAACTGCTGATCTGACACTGCAGTTGAGCAGATAGTTGCTGTGTACCATTCTGCCTCCAAACAAAAGGCGTGGGACCACTTCACAAAAGCCCAGCGTAAAAACATCAGTGTCTGGTGCAAACAAGCTGAGGTTGGTAACTCTTTACTCTAATAGCCCCAGAGGGGAACAGTTTCTTCCTTTAACAAGTTATTGATTTGGAGTTTAACTAGAATTAAATAGTGCCAAGCTCCCATGGTCACAACAAGGCACTAATGAAACACTAAGACATATTATATCACCTGCCACTGTGTCCAGACCACCTGCCACCAAAAGGGTAATAAATGTGCACATTCTGCTAGATGGAATCTTAGTAGTGAAAATGTAGCTATGATAATTATAAGTTTACTTCTCTGTGCTAGCTGGTCTCGGATACAATAATAATTACTGACCTGTGAATTCAGTGTTAGTATTATTAGGGCTGTCTTACATTTATTAGAGCGTCTTGACACTGGTCTTAAAGCTGCCTGGTGTTACATTGAAGCACTGAAATTTCTGAGCTTCTTTTATGAAACCTGCTCAGCCATCTCTGTAGGTCTAAGCTTTAAAGATAACAGAGGACTCTGATTTCAGATTAAGGTTGACACATACCTGTCTGCTTGTGCTGAAGTGACATTTTTAGCGTAACATTAGAATATATCTGATGTGATTGTATTGTTATTCTGAATCCAAGATTAAAAACCAAGATGGGAGGTTTGTTTTCACTGATATGTCTTTGGAATGATGTTACATATATGTCAAGTTTTTCTGTTCCTATGGGCAGCTTCATTACCCAGCACTGACACATTCAATCTATGTATGCAGCAACTTTTTCAACTTTGTTTCTGAGCCCTTCCTGCCAGTCTGGTAAACAGTCCCATAATATATATATATATATATATATATATATGTATGGCAGATTATCATATTCCTTCACATTTAAATAGCATTTGTAAGACATTTACATTTTATAAAGCATTTTCACATTGATTATCTCACCTACCTCCCAATAAATGTGGTGTAGCTGGAAAGAACACTGAACTTGGGCGCAAACATGAATCCAAATCTCAACTCTGACATGTTATAGCTGTGTCACTTCCAGCAAGTGAGCCTTCCTCAGTCACTATTTCTTCACCTGTAAATTGGAGTTAATAGTGAAACCAGTCTTACAGGATTAAATGGGGTAAGACATGTGTAGACAGCTTGGAAAATGTAAATGCTATATAAATGATAAATAGTATTATTGCAATTTATTATTAACAACTCCACAAGGGCTAGTAGGTATAGTATTAATGTTTTACACATGAGGAAACTGAAACAGAAATGTTAAGTGATGCACACAAAATTACACAGCTAGTAAGTGGTAATTCAGGACTAGAAATTCTCACTTTGATATAAACTGCCTTGTAGTCTTGAGTAAGTCATTTAATCTTTGTGGACCTCAGTTTTCTAACCTATAAAATGAAGGTAATAATCTATTCATTCTGTCTTCGTGAGAATACATGACATAGTTTGTGTGATAATAATATGAAAACTGTGAAGAGCATTTAGAGGTAAATAAGCCAAACCCTGTTCATATACTATCTCTGAGCCATCAATTCTGGCTCAGCAAAGGGATCTGGGAGTCACTGGGGAAAAATTCCTGAAGACATCAGCCCAAGGGATGGGTAGCATCATAAAAAGCCAGTAATGTTTAAATTGTTTTTAAAAAGGAATTAGGAATTTTTAAAAAGGAGCTATTGTCTTACTGTAGCACAAAACGATTTTAGAATCCTAGGGTGTAATTCATGTTCTTGAGCTTCAACAAACAAAATTCAGCATTTCAATTCAAATGTTTACTGAGCAATTCTCTGTCTCAAGCATTATGACAGGCAATGTAAGATGAGATGGTATTTGCTTTCAGGGAGCTAGAAGGGTAGCAATAGGGATCAAGGGAAGGAGTGGAGTTTAGTACCCGAAAATAAAAATATCCAAACTTTTTAAGTGTAGTTTGAATAGTTCAGAAGAATAAAGATTGAAAAGAAAATGCTGAGTGTCTTACAATTGTAGAAAAGTAGTATTAAGTCTCCACCTTTTAGGGGGTGATAGAAGCTATCTGAACTGCCCCACACATTGCCAGAAGCCCTGCCAGTACAATACATATGGTGCCAGCTTACAATGGTTCAACTTAAGATTTTTTTTACTTTACAATGATATGTGATACAATATTCTCTCATGATGCTGGCCAGCAGCAGCCAGCCACAGCTCCCAGTAAACCACATGATCACAAGGATAAACAGCCAACACTCTACAATGCATTGCGTTGCCAGAGTTTTTTTGGATATTGTGTTCGAAGAACATTTAAGGTGGGCTGGGCTAAGCTATGTTGTTTAGTAGGTTAGGTGTATTAAATGCATTTTTTACAAAATTTTCAACTTAAGATGAGTTTATCAGGTTATAACCCATCATAAGTGGAGGAGCATCTGTATTGTCTTCTTATTGGAAGAAGGCAGCCTCTGGCTGGTGCACCGACATACCTAGGTCACAGCTCTTTTGTAAACAACTTTGCAAAAAAATATTCTCCATTAATATTATTCATCAAGGCTCTCTGCAGTTATATCACACTTACCTATCTGGTAGATATACGTATATTTCATTTTAATTAGCTTCTCAATAAAGACAGCTATGTCAGTGAGCTGAACATTTCTCTGGGTCTGTATACAACTTAGAGCTATATACACTATCACTTAAAATTGTAGCAGAGCTTCCTTGGCACAGTGATGAGGGTAAACTATATGGCTAGCAGGAATTACCAAGAGCTGCATGTTTCACAATGTTCCTTGTAGAATTTATAGAAGCCCAGAAAAATGCTTCCTGCCTATTGGATTGGACTAAATTAAGGGTCTACCTAGAATACCTCAATCTTGATAAGTAAAACAACTGAAAGTGGTTGAAATAGCTCATCATTTTCCTGTGGTATTGTATTCCCTAAACCTAAAAGATCTCTTCTATATTATATTGGTTCCTCATTTTTTAAAATATTTTTTATTGATTTTTAAAGAGAGGAGGTGAAAGGAAGAGAGAAACATGGATGTGAGAGTGAAACATCATTAGGGTGCCTCTCATACATAACCTACCAGGTATCCAGCCAAAAATCTGGACATGTGCTCTGACCAGGAATCAAACTGGCAACTTTTTACTGCATAGGACGTCACCTAACCAACTGAGCCACACTGGCTGGGACTTTGGTGCCTTTTTAAGTCATAGCTTCTTTAACCTCTGCATAATTTCACTTTATAACAGGCAACTCTGAGGACTAAAAGGAGGTATCCTATAGAAAGTGAAAAAACTGTTCTCTTAAATTGAGGCTGCCACATAGCACCCCACTGAGAATCAGAACATCTCAGTGACTTCAACAACTATACTAGCTTTTTATTTTCTTCTTTCTTTCTTTTTTCCCTCCGCATTGAAGCTACAACTCCTAAATCAGGGGTGTCTTCAAGTTGGAAGTTTCTGATATCGAGCATTTTTTACCAATTGCCTCTGGGAATATGCCAGCTGGTGACCTCTTGGTGTCACAAAGTACCTATTCCTTGTCTAATTGTCATCTTCCTACTAGTGGCCAGCACTGACTTACTCTGGTTAAAGATAGGTTATGGAGTAAGAATAAAAAGTCCCTGAAGGCAGAGAGTTTAGGCACTCACTTTGTTAGCATATGCCAGGCAGACTAGTTTGCTAATGAGTCTTTTTCATTGATTTATTTTCCTGATTTTCATGTGTGTGAGGCTTCTGCTGATACAATTGGAAAGGCTAATAAAAGACTTCTAAAGTCCTTCCCCTTTCTAAAAGTTAGTGTCTGTAATGACTTTACTGACAGTTATGTGTTGTGGGAACTCTTTTTCTACAAGATCATTTAAAACCTGCATGTTTCTCTTCCTGAGAAGCTGGCCTAGATTAGAAGTTAAACCTTGGATAACATATCGAAACTAGAGCAATGGCAGTAGGCACTAAAAGATAACCGTTGCATGCTCCCTAATACGTGATTTATACCACTGAGCCAGAGGAAAAGGGACTTGGTGATTACTAGCATTCTTGTAAAATGAAATACTGTGATTGCTAAAATAACTTTCTCTCTAGATTTCCAGGTTTACCATTCCAAACTCTGTTTACAGATAGATGTTCAAGTCATCTGCATACCCTTATTTTAGGGCCCATTTGCATTAACACTAGCTATTGACTTTTAGCCATCAAAACATATAAAACAAAATTTGGATCAACCTAATTTTATTTCTATTATGTATAATACAATAGGCATTGAATAAGAATCTGTTTGTGCTTTGCTTCATTGTATTGAATGATATCGCAGAATCAAATTTCTATGTAAGTGTAGAAGCTACCTACCTATCCCCTGCTCTTTTCCATTCCTTCATCTCACCCTTTTCACACCACATCCTATATAATAAAGAGGGAATGTGAAAATTGACTGTCACTCTGCCACAAAGATGGCAGCGCCTACAACGGAGGGGGGGGGGTCCATAACACAAGATGGCTGCGCCCACAGCGGAGGCCGAGTTCCCATAACGAGCCTTAACTAGCAATCAGCAGGGACCTGAGGCTGCGCCACCCCCCACCCCCATGGGGCTTGACAGGGGACCTCAGGCCATGCCCCCCCCACCCTGACACCAGGCCAGGGGACCTCAGGCCGTGCCCCCCCCACCCTGACACTAGGCCAGGGGACCTCAAGCCATGCCCCCCGCCTTGGTGCCAGGCTGGGGGACCTCAGGCCGCACACCCCCCACACCCAGCAGGGCTTGACGGGGGACCTCAGGCCATAACCCCTGCCCAACAAGGCTTGACGGGGGACCTCAGGCCGTGCCTCCCACCCCAGCGCCAGGCCAGGGGACCTCAGGCCATGCCCCCCCACCCAGCAGGGCTTGATGGGGTACCTGAGGCCATGCCTCCCATTCAGGCGCCAGGTCGGGGGACCCCAGGCTGCACCCCCTGCCTGGCGGGGCTTGACGGGAGACCTCATGGTGCACCCCTATCCCAGTGCTGGGCTGTGGGACCTCAGGCTGCACCCCAGCATCAGGCCAGGGGACCTGAGGCCGCACCCCCCGCCCCGGTGCTGGGCCAGGGACCTGAGGCTGCGCCCCCACCTGGCAGGGCTTTACAGGGGACCTCAGGCCATGCCCCCCCACCTGGTGGGGCTTGATGGGGGACCTCAAGGTGCGCCCCCCTCCCCAGTGCTGGGCCAGGGAACCTCAGGCTGCTCCCCTCGCCCAAGGCTGGGGGACCTCAGGCCATGCCCCCTGCCCAGCAGGGCTTGACAGGGGACCTGAGGCTATGCCACCCTCCCGGCGCTGGGCTGGGGGACCTGAGGCTGTGCCTCCTACCCGGTCGGGCTTGATGGGGGACCTCAGGCCATGACCCCACCCAGCGGGACTTGACAGGGGATCTCAGGCTGCGACCCCCACCCGGCGGGGCTTGACAGGGGTGGGACTGGCTGGGTCTGGATATAGCCCAATGGGGTGGGGGCCGGCCAGGTTTGGGTCACATGCAATTTTGAGGTGCACATGGGTGGGTGGGGACTTGACTCTGGGTCCCATGGTGCGCCCCAGACTCTGACAGGAGGAAGATTTTCATATACATTTTACTAATTTCCTTTCATCTCTGACACTTCTATTATAGAGAAAGGGCAAATAGCAATATTAAGTATTTCCTCTAATTAATCCCCTTTTAATGTGCACAAATTTCATGCACTGGGCCACTAGTATCCTAATAATGTTGAAAATCTGGGTAAGTAAAATTTTGTTACACAATTAGCAAGGGATTTTGCTTTTCTAATAATCACGTTTCTATAAAAACATGAGTATATAAAAGATGAATTTAAGTGCACATAAAAATATTTAAACTGTAGTTTTAGATCATTAACATGCACTGATTTATGATTTGCTTTATGATGAATCAAGAATGTGAGCAGGTACACAAATTATTCTTTTCATGTAATTTCTCTGTCTAGGGTTCAGTTTTATTCTATGTTGAAAGTGCTTTGTCCCCCATTGTGGAGAAGTGTGTGTATTTTTGAGCTTTAGAAAAGTTACCATTAGAACAGACTCAAAGTCATTATAACATATTTTCAGAAATCACCAACAGTTCACTGTTTAGATCAGTGGTTCTCAACCTTTCTAATGCCCTGACCCTTTAATACAGTTCCTCATGTTGTGGTGACCCCCAACCATAAAATTATTTTCATTGCTACTTCATAACTGTAATTTTGCTACTGTTATGAATCGTAATGTAAGTATCTGTGTTTTCTGATGGTCTTAGGCGACCCTGCTTAGCAGTTTTCAACCTGTGGGTCACCACAACATGAGGAACTGTATTAAAGGGTCGCGGCATTAGAAAGGTTGAGAACCACTGGTTTAGATGAAAAATATCACAGGTCTACTATGGGCAAAAGAGTGGTATAGATACTTTAGGAAGGTTATCTTACCTTTTTATGTCGTCTGTCATGACCCACTCAATTTCAGGTAGAGATTTACAATTGAAAATGTCTGGAAAATGTTTTTGCCTGCCATTGCCACTCTTTTGGTTTTGCATTGAATCCAAATGTCAGGGTGGGAAGGAGGCAAATTTGGGAAGCACAGCTATTTCTCATGCTCCCTAAACTTCAGTGACTCAGAATCTTCCTCCTGCCTGCATCTATGTACAAGGTTGGTGGAGTGCCTTCCTTAGGTAAATGCTACCTTTCACCCTTTCACTCTGAAGATATTTGTTAGGGTTTGCTTCCCAAAGTAGAGCTCTTTTGATCCACCATAGAATACAGAAAACAGGTATCTTAGCTGTCAATGAGTTTTACGTTAAGGTTATCAAAGAATTAAAATCTCACTTGCTTTACTTAGGTGAGTACTGTCATTTACTAAATGCTCTCCATAAGTTTCCTGTAGTATTGTACCTTTTAACTTCAGATGTTCTCTGCTTTCTATTACATTCATGTGACTTAGTATCAGATATTTATAGAAGAGTCATGATGCAGGCCTTAGTTTCTTTGTAGCTAAGAAAGATTGTCTAGCCCTACCTGGTTTGGCTCAGTGGATAGAGCGTTGGTCTGTGGACTGAAGGGTCCCGGGTTCGATTCCAGTCAAGAGCACATGCCTGAGTTACAGGTTCGATCCCCAGTGTGGGACGTGCAGGAGGCAGCCAATTGATGATTCTCTCTCATCATTGATGTTTCTATCTCTCTCTCCCTTACTGTCTAAAATAAATAAAAAATATGTAAAAAAGGGAAGATTGTCTAGTGGTTTGAGGGCTCTAACCACTTTGCATGCCAGACTAAATAACTTAGAGCAAATATCCTCTTAGTTTTTCCTATCCTTATTTCATTATCAACTAAAAGAACCAGTAACTTTTTTTAATTTCTTTATTGATTAAGGTATTATATATGTGTCCTTATCCCCCCAGTAACTCTTGTTCATGAAGTAATTTGAGGCATTGAGGTAAAAGTTGTCAATAGGTATGGTATATCTCTAGGGATTTTTAAAAAGATGTGAGGTACCTGTAGATAAGCTGTATCACTTATTTATTAAACTTTTTATACTTCTAAGAAGATATTATGCTTTCTTGCCCAGCTGGAAACAGAAAGATGCCATGTGGATGCTGAGCAGCTACAGGGCATGTCTTAGCTCTCAGTAAGATCTTCTTGCCCTGGGGCATTTCTCTAGAATGAACATAATTTACTCTTTTGAAAAACACAATAACTTTCCTAGAGTTAGACATCATGTTTGTGAATTGAGAGTTGGTCTTTGTTTATGCCCTCTGACAGTTTACATTTTTGTTAAACAACTAGGAGAGCCATGACTTTTCCGGGTGTAATAAGTTTTACAATACTTGAATTTGTCCGTGTCAACCCTTATTAGAATCACCTTTCTAGGAACAGATCTTTTTTTTTTTTTTTTTTTAAATATATTTTATTGATTTTTTACAGAGAGGAAGAGAGAGGGATAGAGAGTTAGAAACATCGATGAGAGAGAGACATCGATCAGCTGCCTCCTGCACGCCCCCCACTGGGGATGTGCTCGCAACCCAGGTACATGCCCTTGACCGGAATCGAACCTGGGACTCTTCAGTCCGCAGGCCGACGCTCTATCCACTGAGCCAAACCGGTTAGGGCTAGGAACAGATCTTTGATGATAACTAAAACCCAGACTCATGAGATAGAATAAATTCTTAGAAATTAGCAATTTATTTATTTTTCTCTGCACAATGAGTATAAATCAGACATAACAAATCTCTCTCTAGTCACAGCCCTTTAAGGTCCATTTTTCTCAAACAACTCATTATTTTCTTCTATTTTATGTAATGCCCCTGTAGCACATGAGGGATGCTATGTTAGTATTTCTATTTTTTATTACTTTTATTTTTCTATTACTTCTTAACTATCAATGATAACATTAAGTAGTTCACTTTTTCCGAAGTTACTTTTATTTATCTTTAGTGAAAATTTGATATGGAAATCATTATTTTTCCTGATAAAAGGATTAACAAAGGAGAATATTAATTTAGATAGTTATTAACTATGGCATTAATTATTAAGAAATATATTTGAAATATTTATAATCCCTCTAATTGGAAGTAGTTTTCACCAGACAGCTTTGGATATTTTCTGTATTATGGCCCATTTGGAGCTAACCTGGCAAGGAATACACGGCTCAGTGCTGGGGAGACTTTAACAGGCATCAAGTGGCCTCTAAATGATTATAAGCTGCTCCAAAATACACAATTCTCATATTTACTCTTTTTGAAAAAGTGACTTTCCCAGTGTGATCTTGATCATTTCCAATGTTTTCATGCCTCCCTGAAGACCTGCATTTACATCTGGTAGCACTTCCCTTCAGCCTGAAAAATTTTCTTCAGCATTTCTAACGGTGCAAGTCTTTGGGTGACAAATTCTTGCATTTACATTTGTCTGAAAATATATTTATCGGATCTTTATTCTTGAAAGATATTTTCTCTGAATATAGAACTCTGAGTAAATAGATATTTTTATTTTCTCTTATACTTTAAAGATATTCCCCTGACTTCTGGCCTTTGTTGTTTCTAAAAAACATCAAAATATTCTATTGCTATTGCCCTGCATTTAATGTGTTGTTTCTTTCTGGCTGCTTTGAAGATTTCTCTTTTTTTAAGTTTTATTAAGACATAAACAACATACAGTACTGTAGTTTAAGATGTAATTAATGACTTTAATTACATGTATTGTGAAGTGATTATCACAATAAGTTTAGTTAAAGAGTTAAAGGTTTTCAGCAGTTTTACTATGATATTCCTAGACATACTTTTTTTAAAATTTTGTTTTGTTTAAAGTATTACATATAGTAGTACATATATCTCCTTTTTTTCCCCATAGACCTTCCCCCAGACTCCCCTACCCCCGTCACATGCCCTCATCCCACCCCACCCCCAGTGTCTTGTGTCCATTGGTTGTGCTTATATGCATGCATACAAGTCCTTTGGTTGATCTCTTTCCCCGGTTCCCCAATACTCCCCAGCCTTCCTGCTGTAATTTGACAGTCTGTTCAGTGCTTTACTGCCTCTGTGTCTATCTTTTTGTTCATTAGGTTATAGTGTTCTTTATTTTCCATAAATGAGTGAGATCGTGTGGTATTTTTCTTTCATTGCCTGGCTTATTTCACTTAACATAATGCTCTCCAGGTCCATCCATGCTGCTGCAAATAGTAAGAATTCCTTCTTTTTTATAGCAGCGTAGTATTCCATTGTGTAGATGTACCATGGTTTTCTAATCCACTCATCTGCTGATGGGCAATTAGGCTGTTTCCAAATCTTAGCTATGGTAAATTGTGCTGCTATGAATAGGGGTGCATGTATCCTTTCTGATTGGTGTTTCTAGTTTCTTAGGATATATTCCCAGAAGTGGGATTACTGGGTCAAATGGCAGTTACATTTTTAGTTTTTGAGGAAACTCCATACTGTTCCACACAGTGGCTACACTAGTCTGCATTCCCACCAGCAGTGCACAAGGGTTCCTTTTTCTCCGCATCCTCGCCAACACTTGTCGTTTGTTGATTTGTTGATGATTGCCATTCTGACAAGTGTGAGATGGTACCGCATTGTTGTTTTGATTTGCATCTCTCGGATAATTAGTGACTTTGAGCAGGTTTTCATATACCTCTTGGCCTTCCTTCTGTCTTCTTTCAAAAAGATTCTATTTAGGTCCATTGCCCATTTTTTTTTACTGGATCATTTATCTTCCTTTTATTAAATTGTATAAGTTCCCTGTAGATGTTGGAGATTAAACCTTTATCAGTGATAACATTTGAAAATATGTTCTCCCATACAGTGGGCTTTCTTATCGTCTTGTTGATGGTTTCTTTTGCTGTGCAAAAGCTTCTTATTTTGATGTAGTCCCATTTGGTTATTATCTCTTTAGTTTCCATTGCCCTAGGAGCAGTATCAGTGAAGAAATTGCTTTGGCATATGTCCGAGATTTCTCTGCCTGTGGATCCCTCTAGTATTTTTATGGTTTCCCGTCTTATGTTTACGTCCTTTATCCATTTTGAGTTTATTTTTGTGTATGGTGTAAGTTGGTGGTCTAGTTTCATTTTTTTGCATGTATCTGTCCAATTTTCCCAACACCATTTATTGAAGAGACTGTCTTTACTCCATTGTATGCTCTTTCCTCCTTTGTCAAATATTAATTGAGTATAGTGGTTTGGGTCGATATCAGGGTTCTCTATTCTATTCCACTGGTCTATATGTCTGTTCTTCTGCCAGGCAGTTTTGAGAACAGTGGCTTTGTAATACAGCTTGAAATCTTGTATTTGGATCCCACCTACTTTGTTCTTCTTTCTCAGGATTGCTGTGGCTATTCGGGGTCTTTTTTTGTTCCAGATAAATTTTTGGAGAGTTCTTTCTAGGTCTGTGAAATATGCCATTGGTATTTTAATGGGGAGTGCATTGAATCTATAGATTGCTTTGGGTAGTATGGACATTTTAATGATGTTGATTCTCCCAATCCATGAACATGGTATGTTCTTCCATCTGTTTATGTCTTCCTCTATCTCTTTTTTCAGTGTCCTGTAGTTTTCTGCGTATAGGTCTTTTACCTCCTTAGTTAAGTTTATTCGTAGGTATCTTAATTCTTTTGGTGCAATGGTAAATGGAATTGCTTTTTTATTCTCTCTTTCTGTAAGTTCACTATTGTTATACAGAAATGCCATAGATCTCTTGGCATTAATTTTGTATCCTGCTACATTGCCGAATTCATTTATTAAGTCTAATAGTTTTTTGATGGAGTCTTTCGGGTTTTTTATGTACAATATCATGTCATCTGCAAATAAGGACAGCTTTATTTCTTCTTTTCCAATTTGGATGCCTTTTATTTCTTCTTCCTGTCTAACTGCAATGGCTAATACTTCCAGTACTATGTCGAACAGCAGTGCTGAGAGTGGGCATCCCTGTCTTGTTCCTGTTCTTAGGGGAAATTGTTTTAGTTTTTGCCCATTGAGTATGATGTTGGCTGTGGGTTTGTCATATACGGCTTTTATGATGTTGAGGTATGATCCTTCTATTCACACCTTGCTAAGAGTTTTTATCAAGAAAGGGTGTTGGATTTTGTCAAATGCTTTTTCTGCATCAATTGATATGACTATGTGGTTTTTATCTCTCAATTTTTGATGTATCACGTTTATTGACTTGCATATATTGATCCATCCTTGCATCCCTGGGATAAATCCTACTTGGTCATGGTATATGATCTTTGTGATGTACTGCTGGATCTGATTTGCTAGAATTTTGTTGAGGATTTTGGCATCTATGTTCATGAGGGATATTGGCCTGTAATTCTCTTTCATTGTGTTGTCTTTATCTGGTTTTGGTATTAGGGTGATGCTGGCTTCATAGAAGGAGCTTAGAAGTGTTCTTTCCTCTTGAGTTTTTTGGAATAGTCTGAGGAAGATAGGTTTTAGTTCTTCCTTGAATGTTTGGTAAAACTCTCCTATGAACCCGTCTGTCACCGGGCTTTTGTTTGACAGAAGCTTTTTGATGACTGCTTCAATTTCTTCCATAGTTATTGGCCTACTGAGCTGTTTAGATTCTTCCTGATTTAGTTTTGGAAAGTTGTATTTTTCTAGGAATATGTCCATTTCCTCCAGGTTGTCCAGTTTGTTGGAATAGAGTTGTTCATACTATTTTTTAACAATCCTTTATATTTCGGTGGGTTCTGTTGTTATATCACCTCTTCATTTCTGATTTTGTTTATTTGGGTCCTCTCTCTTTGCTTATTGGTGAGCCTGGCTAGAGGTTCATCAATCTTGTTTATCTTTTCAAAGAACCAGTTCTTAGTTTTGTTGATCTTTTGTGTTTTATTTATTTATTTATTTATTTATTTATTTATTTATTTATTTATTTTGGTCACAATGCCATTTATCTCTGCTCTGATCTTTATTATTTCCTTCCTTATGTTTACACTGGGCTTTTCTTGTTGCTCTCTTTCTAACTCTTTGAGTTGTAGGGTTAGATAATTTATTACCATTGTTTCTTGTTTTTTGAAGTAGGCTTGTAGAGCTATGAATTTCCCTCTCAAGACTGCTTTCGCTGTGTCCCATAGATTTCAGATTGTTGTGTTTTCATTGTCCTTTGTTGCCATGATGTTTTTTATTTCTTCTTTGATCTCCTTGGTAACCCAGTCATTGTTTAATAGTATGCTGTTTAGTCTCCTTAAGTTTGATTTTTTGGATTGTTTTTATTGTAGTTAATTTCCAATTTTATGCCACTGTGATCTGAGAAGATGCTTGATATGATTTCTATCTTCTTTAATTTGAAGAGACTTTGCCTGTGACGCAGTATATGGTCTATCTTTGAAAAGGACCCATGTGCACTTGAGAAGAATGTATATTCTGTGGCTTTGGGGTGAAATGTTCTGAAGATGTCAATTAATTCCATCTGATCTAGTGAGTCATTTAGGATTGATGTTTCTTTGCTTATTTTTTGTTTAGAGGATTTGTCCAATGGTGAAAGTAGGGTATTAAAGTCCCCTACTATGATTGCATTGCTGTCACACTCTCCCTTGATAACCTCCAGGAGTTTTTTTATGTACTTGGGTGCTCCTGTATTGGGTGCGTATATGTTTACCAGAGTTATTTCTTCTTGTTGGATTGATCCCTTTAGTATTATGAAGTGGCCTTCCTTATCTCTTGTTATGTCCTTCACTTTGAGATCTAATTTGTCAGATATAAGTATTGCTATCCCATCTTTTTTTTCATTTCCATTTGCCTGAAAAAAGTTTTTCCATTTCTTCACCATCAGTCTGTGTGCATCTTTTTTTCTGAGGTGGGTTTCCTGTATACAGCAGATATATGGGTCATGTTTTCTTATCCACTCGGTTACCCTATGTCTTTTGATTGGGGCATTTAATCCATTACATTTAAAGTTATTATTGATAGGTACTTGTTTGTCGCCATTTTTATTCTTTACCTCTGTGTTCCTTCTTCACTTCCTATTTCTTCTTTTTACAGCAGACCCTTCAGCATTTCTTGCATTGCTGGTTTTGTGGTAATAAACTCCCTTAGTCTTTTTTTGTCAGTGAAGCTCCTGATTCCAGCTTCAATTTTGAATGATAGCCTTGCTGGGTATAGTATTCTTGGATTCAGTCCCTTGCTTTGCATCACTTTGTATATTTCATTCCATTCCCGTCTGGCCTGGTGTGTTTCTGTTGATAAATCAGTTGATATTCTAATAGGAGATCCCTTGTAGGTAACTTTCTTTCTCTCTCTGGCAGCCTTTAAGATTCTTCCTTTGTCATTGGATTTCGCCAGTTTAGTTATGATGTGCCTTGGTGTCGGCCTTTTGGGGTTCAACTTGTTTGGGACTCTATGTACTTGTTGGACTTGCATAGTATTTTTCTTGCCAATATCAGGGAAGTTTTCTGTCATTATTTCTTCAAACAGGTTTTCTATTCCTTGTTTCTCTTCCTCTCCTTCTGGAACCCCTATTATGCGGATATTGTTTTCTTTCATGTTGTCCCAAAGCTCCCTTAGGCTCTCCTCTTGCATTTTAAGTCTTTTTTCCAGTTGCTGCTGTGTTTGTGTGTTTTTTCCTACCTTGTCTTCTAGTTCACTGATGCAGTCCTCAGCCTCTTCTAGTCTACTGTTTAGGCCTTCCATTGTGTTCTTTATTGCAGCTATGTCGTTCTTCATCTCCTCTTGGTTCCTTTTCATGTTGGTGACATTCTCATTCAGCTCCTTATAGTTCTCATTGAGTTGTGTGTATTTGTCATTGAGTTGTGTGTATTTCTCATCTCTGATATGCTGCTAACCATTACTGTGAATTCTTTCTCTGATATGCTGCTAGCCTCAATTTCATTTAACTCCCTTTCTGGTGATTCCTCTTTTTCTTTGCTTTGGGGAATGCTTTTTTGTCTTCCCATGTTTTCCTGTAATGTTTTAATTGTAGGTCCGATTGGTTTGATACTCAGGTTCTTTTGGGGATGGTGCTAATGGTGTGATCTCTCAGGTCTCCTGGGCTTGGTGATCTAGTGTAGCTCCCTACTTGAGCTATTTGGGTTCTCTTGATATAGGCCTGTGAGCTGGAAAGGTACAACTGCAGTGTCTAGAAGTCAGCAGCCGTGGAGGGTGGGTGACCCAATTTTTGCTGTCTTGTGTCCTTAATTGAAATCACACATATCCAGCGGGGACTCACAGTGGCACCCAGGAACCGTCTGTTGGGGTGATGGGTCTCAGGAGGCCTGCGTTCTGGAAAGGCATGACTGTGGTGTCCAGAGTTCTATAGTTGTGGGGTGGGCAGACTCAGCTTTTGCTGCTGTATCTGTGGTGGATATGCGCATGCTCCCAGTGGAGGATCACAGGGGCACCCGTGGTGCATTTGCCAGCGAGGGGGCACTGAAGTACTCTGACAGACCCTGGCACTGAATCCACGTAATTGAGGTATCTGTGTGCAGGTATCCAGGATGAGTGAATTCAGAATTTCTACTGCCAGCGGAAGTGGGTCCCTGTTTGTCCAAGATCACAGCCAGCAAGGACTCACAGCAGCTCCCACAAGTGCCCTGTGGATAGATGGGCTCAGGGTGCCTGCCCGTTGGAAATGCACACGCAGACTGGCAATGCGTTTGCCTGCGCAGAGCTCTGAAGCACTTTGAGGGGCCCTGGCGCTGAAGTTAAGCAGCTGCGGTGTATGTGGGCAGTTATTCAGGAGGAAGGAGTTCAGAATTTCTACTGTGGGGCAGGGTGTCCTTGTCTGTACAGAATCACACCCAGCAGGGGCTCAAAGCAGCTCCCCAGAGGACCCTGTGGATATATGGGCTCAGGGTGCCTGCCCTTTGGAAATGTGCACATCTGTGGTGGTGAGTTTGCTGGCACAGAGCTCTGACGCACTTCGAGGGGCCCTGGCACTGAAGTTACACTGCTGGGGTGTCTGTGAAGGTGTCCAGGATGAGTGAATTCAGAATTTCTACTGCCGGTGCAGTGCGTCCCTGTTTGTCCAAGATCACACCCAGCCAGGACTCACAGCAGCTCCCACAAGCGCTCTGTGGATAGATGGGCTCAGGGTGCCTGCCCATTGGAAATGTGTGCACGAACTGGCCGTGCGTTTGCCTGCGCAGAGCTCTGATGCACTTTGAGGGGCCCTGGTGCTGAAGTTAAGCAGCTGGGGTGTATGTGGGCAGTTATTCAGGAGGAAGGAGTTCAAAATTTCTACTGCGGGGCAGTGCATCCTTGTCTGTACAGAATCACAGCCAGCAGGGGCTCAAAGCAGCTCCCCAGAGGATTCTGTGGATATATGGGCTCAGGGTACCTGCCCTTTAGAAATGTGCACGTCTGTGGTGGTGAGTTTGCCAGCACAGAGCTCTGATGCACTTTGAGGGGCCCTGGTGCTGAAGTTACACAGCTGGGGTGTCTGCGGGCAGTTATTCAGGCAGAGGAAATTCAGAATTTCTACTGTGGGGCAGTGCGCCCTTGTCTGTACAGAATCACACCAGCGGGGGCTCCCAGTGGCTCCCAGGTGCTGCCTATGGAGTGGTGTGCCCTGGATACCTGCATGGATGGAAATGCGCAAAAGAAAGTGGTGTCCCAAGTTCTGCCACTGGGGAGGGGAAAGATGCACTTACTGCTGTGGGAACGGTGCACCTTTGGAGGTGGAGGTCCCAGGGTCCATGGGTCTGCAGCTGGGGTATCAGGATTTTGGCTGGAGTGGCTGCTGGGTCGCGGGCAGGGTCAAAGTCCTGTGTGGGTGGTGGTGCTGATGAGTTCCTAAAAAAGGTCGTTCTCCCCTTCAAGATGGCTTGGGCTCCGTGCCAGAGTCCTGCAGTCCAGGGAGTGCCCACAGTGGTAGTAGTCTCTCCTTATCCAAAAGAGCCTGGTCTGCCAGCCTCTGCTGCTCCTGCGAGATTTAACTGTCCCTTACTCACTCACACACACACACCACACATCCACACACTCTCCTTTCATACCCTCACTCACTCACTTCCTCTCTCTCACCTCTGTCCTACCAGCCACCATCTTTTTCCCCTAGACATACCTTTTTTTACACATATCCTGCTTTGGATTCACTGAGTTATTTGAATATATAGAGTAATGTATCTCCTCAAATTTGAGAAATCTTCAACTATTTTTTCTTCAAAGATTTTGAATAATTTAGTTTTCCCTATTTCTGTGATTCCATTTTGTTTCTTTCTGTTCTTCAGGTTGGGTAAATGTGTATTGTTCTCTTTAAGTTCTCTCTTTATTCTGTCATCTGCATTCTACTGTTAGGTTTATCCAATTACTTTTATTTCAGATACTGCATTTTTCAGTTTTAGAATTTCCATTTGGTTCTTTTTAAAAGTTTCTATTTCTCAGCTAAGATTTTCTGTCTTTTCATTTATTATAAATATATTTTCTTTATATCACTGAGATAGTTATAATAGCTACTTTTACTCCTTGTCTGCTAAATGCCATATCTGGTTAATTTCAAGTTTGGTCTCTTTATTGTCTTTTTTCTTGAAGATGGATCATCTCATCCTAGTTCTTTGTGTCATGTAATTTGGGGCTTTTCCTGCACATTGTGAATATTTTTTTCTCTTTTTAAACATATTTTTATTGATTTCAGAGAGGAAGGGAGAGGGAGAGAGAAGATAGAAACATCAATGATGAGAGAGAATCATTGATGGGATGCCTCCTGCATGTCCCCCACTGGGGATCCAGCCCGCAACCTGGGCATGTGCCCTGACTGGAATTGAGCCGTGACCTCCTTGTTCATAGGTCGACGTTCAACCACTGAGCCACACTGGTTGGGCTGAATATTTTTTCTTTTAAGACTATGGAATCTTATATGTTCTTCAAAGAATGTTGACTTTGCCCTCCTTTGTTTTAAATGGTTAATTTTCTTTATTAGAGTTAAGCTAAAAATTATCTATCTTTGATGGCAGCTCTAATCTCAATTCAGTTCTTTTAGCCTTAGCTGTGTTGTTTGGAATCTGCACTGTGCTTCTATGATTCATGGGTCATGCAAAAATTTGAATAGATCTTATTCACAGAATTTGAATTTCTCTATCTTTGTCTATCTTCTTTCTGAGACTGTGGTTACCCTGCACTCTCTTCTTTATTTCTTTAAGATCTAAAGACAATGGATTTTCTATTAAAAATTTATCAGCCCTGTGAGGTGGTCTGCTCCCAGACTAAAAGGCCCTTTAAAAACTGAGAGATCCACACCCTTCTTCAAGTGTTAGCTTATCTTCAGAATATGCCTGCTTTTGTTCACTCTCCACTGCCATTAAGTAGTTAGGGGTTTGCTTTGGTTTGCTTTGGTTTTTGTGTTTTGCTTGCAAAGTATATTTATTATCTATGGATGGGGTAATCTGGTAGAAGCTCATTCCTGACTACTCATTTTTGCTGTAACTTCTAAACCTGCAAAAGTTTGAGTACGAGTTCTGTTGAATACTCTACCCAAAAAACTTGAAAACAAGTACTTTATGACATGAGAGGGATATAAAAATCATCCACTGACAGAGCTCTGGGTATGGAAAGAAAGCCTAATGCAAGACAGAGTGTACAAAGTCTTCTGTGTTCTATTGAGATTATTTTAGCCTCAACATGACCCTTTGCCTTTGCCTTAAGAGTACTCTGAAATTTTGTTATATGTCAACAAACCTGCTTTATCTTATCCTTAACTCTGGTCATTTTATCAACATTTTTATGGTTTTCCCACCTAAAATTCATACCTTTTAACTTTAGGAAATCCGTAACATACATAATGATGAATTAATGGGAATCAGGAGAGAAGAAGAAATGGAAATGTCTGATGATGAAATAGAAGAAAAAACAGAAACAAAAGAAACTGAGGAATCAGGTAAAGATAATTCTGCTTTGTTTTATTTAAATAACATCTACTCGCAGGGATGGTATTTTAAAAGCATTAATACCCAGTAAGTGATGGGCACAAACCCATCAGATTGGAACTAGCTAAAAACAATTGGTGAGGACATATAAGTACAAACTGGCTGAATATCAACACTGTGGCTACAGGATTTTCTGTACAGGATTGTCTCCATTTACCCGCCCCCCCCCCCATCTTCCATCATAGTACCTAATTAAAACTGTACTTTCTTTTCCTAGGAACACTGGACATTTAGCCAGCATTGTTCTATATTTGGTTTGGATTTATTAATAATATGTTATAAAGTAGAAACCATAAGAGAGTTTATGCATAGATTGTTAAATAGCCAAATTTTTAGGAAAAATCATTAGATTACTACATCACATATACCTTACACCAAAATCGATAACAATAAATTTGAGATTCAAATGTAAAAAAAAATACATATAGCAAAAGAAATTCCAGAAAATATAGGAGTTGGTTATATAATTTGGGATGAAGGTCTCCAAAGAGAGAAATCAAAGAAAATTTACAAACTAAAGGGAAATATCTACAATATATGAGTCTACCTATCTGATTCCTTCCCTTGTGGTTACTTGGAGGTTTATTGGGAACCAAACAGGATTCTACAAAGGCTGGTCTGGGTAAAGACTTTTGCTCTTGCCTAGTATAGTCAGGACCTTACTGTGAGACAGAAGCCATGGTGTGGGTCCCCGGTGGAACTCATAAGGCAAACCTGTTTAACAATATAACACCCTACTCTTCAATTTCATATCAAACTATCTTTGAGGGGGTACCATAGGAGAGATTAAAATATCAGCCGAAAGGCCATCTTAGGAGTAAAAAATGTACAGTGGACAAAGCACCAGACCTAAAGTTAGAACACCCGATTTCCAGTGCCAATTCTGTTCTTCTTGACATAGAAAGGACTTCTTTCTCACTGAGCCTCAGCTTCCACTCTTATAAGAAGTACATTACAAACAGGGATTTTATGGTGGTTAAAAGAATTCATTTATTCATTTAATAATGATTACATGCCAAGAACTGTACTAGACATTAGAGATATGGTAGTATACTGCCCCTACTGTGTGTGTGTATGTATGTATAAGAGAGAAAGAAGAGAGAGAGAGAGAGAGAGAGAGAGAGAGAGAGAGAGAGAGAGAGAGAGAGAGAGAGAGAGACCCCAGATTGGTTATCATGAAAATCAGAATTTCTTTGTTCCAGTACTTACATATCGAAGTCAGCAGTTCTATAGCCACTTGAGTGATCCTAGAATCTTCACTCCATGAGCAGAAAATCTTAAGGAGAGAAAACCACCAAGACAGGCTTTTTAAACGGCATTCGTTAGCTGTTACATCTGAATTTCCTCTATTTAGGCCATATATTATATCCCTAACCTTATAAACCTACATATACATTGAATACATCCTTTGTATTAAGTGAATACTTAGCATTTTCAGGACAGTTAACACATACTAATTACTGCAAACACATACTATAAACTTATAACCAAGATAAACAAAATAATTTATTTAAGGGTAATTGAGCTATTCAAATTATTTAAATACTTAGGATGTTTTAGAGGTGATTAATTTTTTATTTGTAGGATTGTCTCTGCCTAAGAATCCTGTAGTATTGTATACAGTGTTAATCCAGTGTTACCCTTAAATGCATACAACCATAAGTTTGAACATCCACTTGATAAATTGCTGAGTTTGTGGAGTCATTAGGGGAGGAGATTCAGACTGAATGCACTTACTAGGGTTATATAATTGCATTTTACTCTGTATCTCTTTTGAGTTAAAAGCTGTATTGGCTACTGCACAGAATCTTATTCGTTTAGAGACAAGAAACCCCCTGACAGATCATCTTATAGCTATTTTCTTTCCTGTTCCACATGCCAGGATGCTTTGTCAAATAAAGCTATCTACAATAGACTTAATGGGGCTTACCAAATAGCTTTTATCCCAGAAGGTTTCAATTCATTTTAATTCCAGGACTTTTGCACATTTTTCTTCCCCTATAACATATCTAATTTTGTTATCTTACTTCTGTAGTATTCAACTGCAGAAATCCTGTTCACTATGAGCTAGTAAGCAGGTCCTCAGTTTTTATCTAAATCAGTTACATGTTGTAGTTATCACTTGGTTCCAATTAAAAGCTTAAGCAACTAGATCTCCCAAGTTGATTTTTTTCTCTCTCCATGCTACCAAAGTTGAATTCCAAGAGTCTATAGCTGATTTCTGGTTAAATTTTACTTCCCAGAGAAACTAAGAGTCAAAGCTAGCCTAGCAGTCTCAGTTACATTTCCTTGGAGTGCCACAGAATTTCTGTTCTTCAAGGTACTCTATACTAGCCAGTCCATATTTGTGATGCACTACTGGAAATATTCTTGCCATAAAAGAAAGGACTTCTGTGCTCAAAGCAATAGGTTGAAGAGGGAAAATCAAATCAAAGCAAATCATCGTAGTATGAAACTATTTCATCCTATTGTTAGCCATGATGTAAAGTACATGGACCCAGTAAACATAAGAACAGCTGTTTCCTTTCAATATCTCTCTACTGCCTTGTTCACTTAAACTAGTGGTTCTCAGATTTGGTATATATAAGAATCATTGGATTTCTTTTAAAAATTTCAATTTCTGGGCTGCAGAATCTGATTCAATAGGTCTGTAATGGGGTTTGGTAATCTGCATTTTACCAGGCATCCTAAATAATTTAGATGCTAGTGGGACAGAGAGCACATCTGACAATCATTGACTTAGACTAATTCTCCTCCTTTGTTCTAGCCAAGTTTTCTCTTCCCTTGGTATCCGATCTCCTTCCTTCTGTCCTCAAACCTCCCATTATTCCCATTTAAGGAGTTTTATCAATTAATTAACAAGCATTATACCCTATAAACTGATAGAAATAGAGATGTAATATATGTAAATCCACATAAAATATAAGAAATATCACTTGGTACTAACCTGGAAGTTACTGATAAGAATGTAATAAAAAATAAGAGATTATTAGCATGGGTCAGAGTATTCATAGTCAGTGAAAGTTGATGAGGGCCTTGAAAGATGAATAGGTTTCTATAAGAGGAAAAAAAGTAAGAAAGCATCTGGATGCAGAGAGGAAAAGGAGAATGAACATAGATTAAAGAGAGAAATAAGGATGATGTATATAGAGTAATAAAAGATTGAGTGGGTAAGATGGGTCCAGATTATGGGGCACCATGAATGTCAAGCTGAGATTTAGCATAGTAGGTAATATGGCACTATAAGCATGTCTCAACAATGGTACTACTATGATATAAACAACATGAATTATATATTTTAGAAGATAATTTTGGATTACAAGAGACAAGCCAGAGACTTTTATAGGAATGGAAATATGACATGATGAAGGTTGGGACAACAGTGAAGGCAACAGAAACTTGTTTTAAAACTGGTAGAAGAAAAGAAAACAATAGAAAATATGGATTAGGGTGGAAAAATGGCAGCGGAATAGACAGACGTGTCCCGAGCCTTGTCCCGGAACAGATAGAAAGAACAGCTGAGGGTCACATGGGGAGTGTCTGTTGGAGAGTTAAGGGACAGCTATACTCCAGGAGAAGGTGAGGGACTACTGGACGGGGCTCCCCTGACCAGGTAGCCCTCACTGCTGCTGGGTTCCCTCCTGGAGCCACCGGCTCGGATGCGGAGACCGCGCCATCTTGAAGGGGAAAGTGGATGTTATCTGAAACCTGAAAATCTACAACTGCGGCACCCACCGAAGAGTTGCGAACCCCAGAGCACCAGTCCCCAATTGGCGCAAACACACGGATTCAGAGGAGCTCTACACTCCACCACGGAAAGGTCAGATTTCACCTGGGATAAGTTGAGGTCTCTGGTCCCGGCAACACAGAAAAACACACGCACTGCGGGAGCTGGAGGACCGGGGAAAGTCTGCACCTAGAAAAATCCGTGGCTGTTGGGGCTGGCATGATGTGAATGTGGAAGGGGGTCCTCAGAGCTGATAACAGAGAGGATCTCTAAAAAGCAACCCATTTTGATCTGACACAGAAGGACAGCCTAAAAATATTGGGAGTGTGCTGGCTGCTTGGACACAAGGGGAAAAAGAGGATTGCGCAGGATTGCGCGCAGACCCAGAGTTCGCAGACTTGCGCTTTCTCCTGTTTGAATCGTTGCTTCTGATTACTGAGCCCAATACATAGGATCACCCAGTTGGGGACACCCTAGGAGACTGCAGGGGAAAGTTGTTTTTCTGGAACCTGGGGATCAGAGCGGGGAGTGACCATCAGAGAGCCAGCTCTGAGGCAGCCCACTTCCACAAACCGGTATTGAGTGCCACAGGGAAAGCAGGATCTAAGCACAGGCTAGAGAGGACCTATAGACCTGGAGGTCAACCCAGAAACACTGCCACCCAGGGGCTGAATCACAAATTGACTCTTGTGTAATCACAAATAAAGGAATACAAGAAAGTAAGACACACGCCTGCTTAAAAATCAGGACTGGCTTACAACACTGAGGAGCAGTGGAATGCAGGGAACTGCAATACTGTCCTGACTGGGAAACAGGCGTGCCAAACAGAACAATAGAGGAAGTGAATGACCTTCACTACTGCACATTTTATTTTTATTTTTTTAATTTTTTATTTTATTTTTAATTTTTTTATTATTTTTTTTCTTTTTCATCTTTTACTTAAGAAACTATTTTTTTCTTTTTTCCTCACTTGATTTTATCTTTATAATTATTACATTTTTATTTTTAATCAGTATTATTACTACTACTATTTTACATTTTTTTTAAAAAAGGGTCATTTTATTTTCTCTTTATTTGTCTTTGAGATTAGCGTACTACATTCTATTTTCATTTTCCTTTAGCATTATTCTACTCTATCTCAACTCTACCTTTATGCCATCACTCTCTTCCTAACTTTTGCCCTTTTGTAGTCCTGTTTCTCTTACCCTTTTCCTGCTTTAGATTTTCCCTATTCTTTCTTTTTACCCCCTGTTAAAATTTCACCCTATTTATATATCTAATTTCCAATCCCTGCTCCGAGTTCATACACACCTCTCTCTTCTCTGGCTTCATTACTCAAAAAATTGTATTTCTCTCTCTGTCCTTTTGTTGTTGTTTGCTGGAATGTTGATTATATCGATTTTTATGCTTGTTTGTGAGATTGTTTTGCTTATTCTTTTTTTGTTTTATTTTTTTGTTTGCTTTTTTTATTGTTTTTTTTGCTTCTGTTTTCCCTTGCTTTGCTTAATATTAGTTGTTTTTTGTACTTTGTATCCATCCCCAGGTACTTGTTGCTGTCATTTGCTGGGATTAGTGGCTGTTCTATTGGAGTTTTCTACCAATATATATAGTTTGTTCCCCTTTTCTTCCTTATTTTCTTTCTTTTATCTCTTACTTTTTTTTCCTTTTCCAAATTTCATTTTGGCACTCCTTTCTTTTTCTTTTCTCTTCTTCTTTCTCTCCTATCCCCTAATTTACCTTTCCCTGGTGGTCACCTTTATTTGGGGTTATTAATATGGTGAATACATTTCTGTTCAGTGCCTTGTGTGTTGTACCTGGTTGTGTTGTATTTTGTGCCTTTAAATCAACGCAGGAGAGAGAACTACATAACCAGACACCCGGAGAAGAGAGACCATAGGGAGACAAAGTAACAGCCTGCATATGAAAGAAAAGCAGGCATCACCAGAAAAGGAAGTAAATGAAATCGAGGCAAGCAACCTGCCAGAGAAAGAATTCAGAGAAATGGTCATAAGGTGGCTGAAAAGAATGGAAGACATATTCGACAATATGTGTAAGAACCAAGGGGAAATGGAGAAGAACCAAGAAGAAATGAAAAATGACATCACTGCTGTAAAGAACTCAATAGAAAGCATCAAGAGTAGACGAGAAGAAGCAGAGGACTGCATCAGTGAGCTAGAAGACAAGGTAGGAAAAAATAAACAAGTAGAGGAGCTTCTAGAAAAGAAAAATAAAAAGCAGAAAGAGAGCCTAAGGGAACTTTGGAACAACACGAAACAAAACAACATCCGCATAATAGGGGTTCCAGAAGGAGAGGAAACTGAGCAAGGAATAGAAAACCTCTTTGAAGAAATAATGACAGAAAACTTCCCTCGTATAGGGAAAAAAAATCCACACAAATCCAAGAAGCTCACAGAGTCCCAAGCAAATGAATCCCAAAAGACCGATGCAAAGGCACATTATAATTAAATTGGCAAACACCAACGACAAAGTAAGCATCTTAAAAGCAGCCAGAGAGAAGACAGAAAGTTATCTACAAAGGAACCCCCAACACACTAGCAACTGATTTCTCAACAGAAACTCATCAGGCCAGAAGGGAATGGAATGAAATATACAAAGTCATGCAAAGGAAGGGTCTGAATCCAAGAATACTGTACCCAGCAAGGCTATCAATCAAAATTGAAGGTGAAATCAGGAGCTTCACAGACAAAAAAGGACTAAGGGAATTTATTAACACCAAACCAGCAGTGCAAGAATTGATAAAGGGTCTGCTATAAAAAAAAGAAATAGGAAGCGAAGAAGGAACACAGGGGTAAAGAATAAAAATGGCGACAATCAAGTACCTATCAATAATAACTTTAAATGTAAATGAATTAAATGCCCCAATCAAAAGACATAGGGTAACTGAGTGGATAAGAAAACATGACCCATAGATCTACTGTCTATAAGAAACCCACCTCAGAAAAAAAGACGCACACAGACTAATGGTGAAGGGATGGAAAAGGTTTTTCAGGCAAAGGAAATGAAAAAAAAGCTGGGGTAGAAATACTTATATCTGACAAATTAGATCTCAAAGTGAAGGACATAACAAGAGATAAGGAAGGCCACTTCATAATACTAAAGGGATCAATCCAACAAGAAGAAATAACTCTGGTAAACATATACGCACCCAATACAGGAGCACCCAAATACATACAAAAACTTCTGCAGGATATCAAAGGAGAGATTGACAGCAATACAATCACAGTAGGAGACTTTAATACACCACTATCACCATTGGACAAATCCTCTAAACAAAAAATCTGCAAAGAAACATCAATCCTAAATGACTCACTAGACCAGATGGAATTAATTGACATCTTCACAACATTTCACCCCAAAGCCACAGAATATACATTCTTCTCAAATGCACATGGGTCCTTTTCAAAGATAGACCATATACTGGGTCACAGGCAAAGTCTCTTCAAATTAAAGAAGATAGAAATCATATCAAGCATCTTCTCAGATCACAGTGGCATAAAACTGGAAATCAACTATAATAAAAATAATCCACAAAATCAAACTTATGGAGACTAAACAGCATGCTATTAAACAATGACTGTGTTACCAAGGAGATCAAGGAAGATATAGGGGACACATCATGGCAACAAATGACAATGAAAACACAACAATCTGAAATCTATGGGACACAGCGAAAGCAGTCTTGAGAGGGAAGTTCATAGCTCTACAAGCCTACTGCAAAAAACAAGAAACAATGGTAATAAATTACCTAACCCTAAAACTCAAAAAGTTAGAAAGAGAGCAACAAGAAAAGCCCAGTGTAAGCAGAAGGAAGGAAATAATAAAGATCAGAGCAGAGATAAATGGCATTGTGACCAAAAAATAGAATACAAAAGATCAACAAAACCAAGAGCTGGTTCTTTGAAAAGATAAACAAGATTGATGAACCTCTAGCCAGTCTCACCAAGAAGAAAAGAGAGAGGACCCAAATAAACAAAATCAGAAATGAAAGAGGTGAAATAACAACAGAACCCTCTAAAATACAAAGGATTGTTAAAAAATACTATGAAAAACTCTATTTGAACAAACTGGAAACCTGGAGGAAATGGACATATTTCTAGAAAAATATAACCTTCCAAAACTCAATCAGGAAGAATCTAAACAGCTCAATATGCCAGTAACTCTGGAAGAAATTGAAGCAGGCATCAAAAAGCTTCCAGCAAACAAAAGCCTGGGGCCAGATGGCTTCACAGGGGAATTTTACCAAACATTCAAGGAAGAACTAAAACCTATCCTCTCAGAATATTCCTAAAAATTCAAGAGGAAGGAACACTTCCAAGCTCCTTCTATGAAGCCAGCATCACGCTAATACCAAAACCAGATAAAGACAACACAATGAAAGAGAATTACAGGCCAATATCTCCCATGAACATAGATGCCAAAATCCTCAACAAAATTCTAGCAACTCAGATCCAGCACTACATCAGAAAGATCATACACCATGACCAGGTAGAATTTATCCCAGGGATTCAAGGATGGTACAATATCCACAAATCAATAAACGTGATACATCACATAAACAAATTGAGAGATAAAAATCACATAGTCATATCAATTGATGCAGAAAAAGCATTTGACAAAATCCAACACCCTTTCTTGATAAAAAAAAAAAAACTCTCAACAAGGTGGGAATAGAAGGATCATACCTCAACATAATAAACACTATATATGATAAACCCACAGCTAACATCATACACAATGGGCAAAAACTAAATCCATTTCCCCTAAGAACAGGAACAAGACAGGGATGCCTACTCTCACCACTTCTGTTTGACATAATACTGGAAGTATTAGCCATTGCAATTAGACAAGAAGAATAAATAAAAGGCATCCAAATTGGAAAAGAAGAAATAAAGCTCTCCTTATTTGCAGATGACATGATATTGTACATAAAAAAACCAAAAGACTCCATCAAAAAACTATTAGACTTAATAAATGAATTTGACAATGTAGCAGGATACAAAATTAACGCCAAGAAATCTGTGGCATTTCTATACACCAATAGTGAACTTATAGAAAGAGAGACTAAAAAAGCAATCCCATTTACCATAGCACTAAAAAAATTAAGATACCTAGGAATAAACTTAACTAAGGAGGTAAAAGACCTATATGCAAAAAAACTACAGGACACTGAAAAAAGAGATAGAGGAAAATATAAACAGATGGAAGAACATACCATGTTCATGGATTGGGAGAATCAACATCATTAAAATGTGCATACTTCCCAAAGCAATCTATAGATTCAATGCACTCCCCATTAAAATACCAATGGCATATTTCACAGACCTAGAAAGAACTCTCCAAAAATTCATCTGGAATAAATAAGGACCCCAAATAGCCACAGCAATCCTGAGAAAGAAGAACAAAGTAGGTGGAATCTCAATACCAGATTTCAAGCTGTATTACAAAGCCACTGTTCTCAAAACTGCCTGGTACTGGCACAAGAACAGACATATAGATCAATGGAATAGAATAGAGAACCCAGAAATAGACCCAAGCCACTATGCTCAATTAATATTTGACAAAGGAGGCATAAACATACAATGGAGTAAAGACAGTCTCTTCAATAAATGGTATTGGGAAAATTGGACAGATACATGCAAAAAAATTAAACTAGACCACCAACTTACACCATACACAAAAATAAACTCAAAATCGATCAAGGACTTAAACATATGATGAGAAACCATAAAAATACTAGAGGAATCCACAGGCAGAAAAATCTCTGACATATGCTGAAGCAATTTCTTCACTGATACTGCTCCTCGGGCAATGGAAACTAAAGAAAAAATAAACAAATGGGACTACATCAAAATAAAAAGCTTTTGCACAGCAAAGGAGACCATCAATAAAACAACAAGAAAACCCACTGCATGGGAGAACATATTTGCCAATGATATCAACGATAAGGGTTTAATCTCCAACATTTACAGGGAACTCATGCAGCTTAACAAAAAGAAGATAAACAACACAATCAAAAAATGGGCAACTGATCTAAATAGACACTTTTCGAAAGAAGACAGAAGGAAGTCCAAGAGACATATGAAAACATGCTCAAAGTCTCTAATCATCAGAGAGATGCAAATCAAAACGACAATGCGGTACCATCTCACACCTGTCAGAATGGCTATTATCAACAAATCAACAAATGACAAGTGCTGGCGAGGATGCGGAGAAAAAGGAACCCTGGTGCACTGCTGGTGGGAATGCAGACTGGTGCAGGCACTGTGGAGAACAGTATGTAGTTTCCTGAAAAAACTGAAAATGGAACTCCCATTTGACCCAGTAATCCCACTCCTAGGAATATATCCTAAGAAACCAGAAACACCAATCAGAAAGGATATATGCACCCCTATGTTCATAGCAGCACAATTTACCATAGCTAAGATTTGGAAACAGCCTAAGTGCCCATCAGCAGATGAGTGGATTAAAAAACTGTGGTACATCTACACAATGGAATACTACACTGCGGTAAAAAAGAAGGAGTTCTTACCATTTGCAACAACATGGATTGAGAAGGAGAGCATTATGCTAAGTGAAATAAGCCAGGCAGAGAAAGATAAGTATCGCATGATCTCACTCATTTGTGGAATATAATGAACAACGTAAACTGATGAACAAAAAGAGATCCAGAGACAGAGAAATGTCAATCAGAACGTCAAACATCAGGGAAGGTAGGGGAGGGCGAGGGTAAGGGGGAGAGATCAACCAAAGGACTTATATGCATGCATGTAAGCCTAATAAATGGACACAGACAACAGGGGGTTGAGGGCATGAATGGGAAGTGGGGGGTAATGGGGGAATAAGGACACATATGTAATACCTTAATCAATAAAGAACTTTAAAAAAATAAATAAATAATAACCACACAAAAAAAGAAAATATGAATTAAAGATGTTAGGAGTCATTTGGGGGAAATAAATGAAAGTCTTTGGTGCCAGATTGGATATAGATGATGAAGAAAATGAAAGAACCCAGAATTATCCTAGGTTTTCTAGTCTGGGAGATTGGAAGCTTGGTAGTTTTATTAGTTCATTGAAACTATTATAATAAAGTATCACAAATAGAGAGGTTGAAACAACAGGAATTTTATTTTCTCAGTAAGTTCTGGAGACTAGAAATCTGAGATCAAGATGTCACAGTTGGTTCCTTTTGAGGGCTGTGAGAATCTGCCCCATGCCTCTATCCTAGCTTCTGGAGGTTTGCTGGCAATCATTGGCCTTCCATGGCTTGCAGATGCATCACCCCAGTCTCTGCCTTCATGTTCCCATGGCATTCTTTCTGTATGTATGTCTGTCTCTGTGTATAAATTTCCCCTTTGTATAAGGACATCAGTCATATAAGTCTGGAAATCCACCCTAATGACTTCATTTTAACTTGATTACCTCTGTAAAGATTCTATTTCCAAATAAGGTCACATTCTGAGGACTGCAACATATCTTGGAGGGGGGATGCAAATTCAACCCATTATAGTAGAACTGACATAAATGGACTGATGGATGGAATTGATTTGCAGAATGTGATGAGATCAGCTTCAGAGCTGATGGTTAGTAAATGAATAAAAAGGATTTGTATACAAATCAGGATTGAAGAAAGTAGGAGTAGAAAATGGTAATACAGAGATGTTTGCCAAATGTGAATGAGTATTAAAGACAAATGAGAAAGAATAACAAAGGGCTGAATACAGAACTTTGGGGGCTATCCCCAGTAAAGTAAAAGAAAAGGAAGAAGTGAAATACCCATGAGCAATGACCACCTTGAATCTGTATTGACCAGGAATGCCCAGCTCTGCAACTTCCTATGAGAGAGTCTTTTGCAGCCCAGGGTAAGAAGCAGAGAAACTTGAGTCAAGTGACCATGAATTAAGATAGATATGGTAAACCGTGCCAATGGTTTTCATGAGGGTGAAGAAATTTGCTGACTAAGGAATTTGCAGTGGAATCTGTTTAGGCAGAAAATAATTAATGGACTGGACGAAGTTGGCCACTCCTAGAGATTAGAGGTTCCAGTAAGGAAGAGAGCGGTGTCTTTGGGTCATGAGGGCCATTGAAATAATTCATAGGTGAAGATAACTGTGTTGGAGATGGGACTTTAGAGATATCAGAGTAGAAACAATGAGGTCCCAGGTAGATCCATGATGATAGAAACCTGATTCAAGTAATGGCCTGCAGAGGCAAGAAAGCAAAGCATCATGAGGCAGGAAACTCACTTGAGATTTTACCTGAGCTGGACTGTAGCCACTCCCAATGGATTATGCTCATATCATCTCCCTCTCCTTTCTTCACATTCTTTGTTCTTTTTGTCATTTTCTTTGTGCATCATTCCAACTCAAATTTTTTATGAACCTTTAGGGGAATATGACCCATTTTTCCTTCTCTAATTTATTAACAATTTTTTAGTATCTCTTATATTCTGGTTTTGTAAGAGTCAACTCCCTGAATTTACTTCCATTATTTTGTTTTATTTTGTTTTCTTTCTACCATTGAAGAAACTTAGGCATTAATATTTTAATGGCACAAAATCCTTTTAGATTTTTTTTTGTTATAGAAAAACATGTCTGGGATTTTTACTCTAAGTGGCTCCTCTAAGAGAAGGAGTTTGCAGCTGCCTTCATACATATTTTCATGATGAACTGACAGTCTTCAGAACTGAGGAGAAATCCCCATAAAGTGGAACGTTTTTCCCACATAAGACATAGTAAAAAATGATAATCCCAAAAGTAATGATGGCAGGATATGGATTAATTCACTGTACTATGCACTATAGTATCAGAACTGATGGATTCGCCTACTCAAACATATTATTAAAAGGTAATATTGAACTTTTCAATGTTATTGCAATGTACAAAGAACTCCAACTTCAGAAATGGGTCCAATTAATATTAAGTCTATAAAAGTGAATACTTGGTGTCCTCATTAAAATGAAAAAAGCCCTCATTTCAGAGAGTGGGAAATACATCTTGTAAGTGGGGTCCCCTAGTAGCATTATAGGAGATCACATTTTCTTTTGCTTGGTGACAGGTCCAAACTGAGATTATTATCTGCTCCTTCCTGTGGGCAGGTCTCCATCTCTGCTCATCAACATGCCCTTTTCCCCAGGAGGGAAGCATCTGCTCCTCATTTTCTCAGAGGGAAAATATTTTCACATTTAAACTGGAGAATATGCCTCAAACCATTCTCCATATCTTTGCCCTTTTCCTTTCCATGTTTCTCCACATGAGTTGTGGGACTTGAGCATAATTACTGGCCTGCTGTACAAGAAGAAAACAAAAGGAGGAAGATGAAATATTGCTATTTTGTATTGAACCATGTGGCTTGCCAGAGGACAAACATGCAAACCAAAGCAAAAATAAGTAACTCCATCTGTAGCATTCACTTGATTTACAAAGTAACTAACCTCTGCTATTCAGCGAAACTCCAGCTCAAGATGCTGTCCTTGGTACTGAACCAGCAAGCAAATCGAATATTTCTTTCCCTGTTTGGCAGTTAATGTCCCTTTTTCCATATAGTTCCCTATATACAGTCATTTTCACTTTTACCATCTTCTTTTGGTGTTGTGATTGTTAGGAACATGCTGTCTGATGACAAGTATCCCAGCTGCTGGGAGAGATGACAAGGATAGCTATTATTTGGAATGCTGTGAGTCCAAGTCTCTGTATAACAGCTTTATCCTCAAAGACACAAAATCTGTGTGATCACAACAGACATTAAAACCAAACATAAATTGAATGCGTCATGCCAAATGTCTTGTAATTTTTTAAACAAAATTTTAGTGTTAAAGGAGGCATATCAGGATAATTTTGAGGCAATACACAGAAAACAAATGTGGACACTGAGAGCATCTCTCAACACTACCAGAAAATATTTCTCACCAGGCCCTTCCTATTACATGGGCATTCTTTGCTTTGGACAGACAATCTGATCACATCATCCTACATCAGTACCTGATTGTTTTAGGAAGACCCTCTAGTTAAAGGCATTGAATTAAACCTAGCAACTCCCTAAGAGACAGCTTCTTTTTTAGGAATGATTAATGTTTTACCCTTAGAATATGGCTTTCTTCTATATATTTAATCTTGGTAAAGCACAACTTCTTTCCATTCATGGTATAGAATATGAGCCTTCGAAATCCCTTTAGAAAACTCTTGTTCCACCATTTATAACTAATAATCTTGAAGATTTGATTTTCATTACCTTCTTTTACTTTTTTCTACCCAAAGTCACTTCCCATAGGTAGCTGACAAAATCCCCACCTTTGACAAATTGCCTTTTAACATTCTTATACATTTAACTAGGGACCCAGTGCTCGAATTCATGCACCTTGAAAGGAACTGTGGGCCACGAGGCTGTGGTGGGCACCGGGGTGGATCTTGGCCCATCCTCCACGCCCCCGCCCAGCAGCTCCCCCCACAGCCCCAGTCCCCTGTCTGCCAGCAGCCCCACTCCCGCCACCACTGCTCCCTGACGGTGTGGAGTGATTGGGGCTGGCGCCAGCAGTGGGTGCTAGCGGGGCCAGCAACAGCAGCCAGTGCGAGTGGCAGCTGCCAGCCCCAATCACCCCTCAGGAGCAGGGGGAGGTGGAGAAGCCCTCAGGGGCCATCGGGGCCAGCAGCTGCCACTCGCACCCGCTGATGGTGCTGAGCAATTGGAACCAGCGCCAGGTGCCAGCAGCAAAGAATTTTCAGTAACCACCAGAGGCTCACCCCGATGACAGCAACCAGCCTTGGTCTGGTGCCCCTGTTCACCTTCTCCACCATCCTGCTGTGACTGACACCGACCATGTTCCACATGCACCCCCTGGTGGTCAGCACACATCATAGCAACCAGTTGTTTGGTTGTTCTGCTGTTCAGTCTATTTGCATTATAGGGTTTTATATATATAGAATATATAAATTTGTAATTTTGATCCATTTTGATAATGTCTCTTTTCTGGGCCTGTGCTGTGTTAGGAATCATAAAAGGAATAAATTATAAATTTTTCCATTAATTTGGAGTGTAAGCAATAGAGATTAGTGGAATCACATTTATTGCCATAGTTATAAGCCTGGAACATGAAAGGTACTCAACAAATGTTTGGTGAGTGAAAAAAATCATCTCATTAAATATTTTTGAAATAGCTCTTATGATTTTTGACCTTGAAAAATGTTCCAGAACCATAAATAATTAAACTTAACCTAGGTTTCCCCATGTATCTTAGGTTTTTTAAATTAATAAACTTTAAATTTTAGAGCAGTTTTAAGTTCACAACAAAATTGAACAGGAAGTACAGAGTTCCCAAACACCCTTTGCCCCCCATACAGGCGCCCCCACTATTGACATCCTGCACCACAGGGGTACTTTTGTTACAATCAGTGTATACATCATTATCACCCAAAGTCAATTGTTTGCATTAGAGTTCACTCTTGGAGTTTTCAATTGTATATATTTGGACAAATGCTCAAAATACATGTATCCACCATTGTAGTATCATACCGAATAGTTTCACTGCCCTAAAATCCTCTGTGCTCTGACTATTTATCCTTCTCTTCCCCCTCTAACCCCTCGAAACCACTGATTTTTTTATACTGTACCCATAGTTTTGCCTTCTCCAGAATGTCATATAGTTGGAATCATACAGTGTGTAGCTGTTTTCATTGGTTTCTTTTACTAAATAATATGCATTTATGCATTCTCCAGGTCTTTTCATGAGTAATAGTACATTGGATATACCACAGTTAGTTTACCCATTCACCTACTAAAGAATATTGTGGTTGTTTCCAAGTTTTGGCAGTTATGAATAAATCTATAAAATCCATGTGCAGGTTTTTGTAGAGACATAAGTTATCAGTTCACTTAAGTAAATACCAAGGAAAATTATTGTTGGATCATATATAAGAGTACGTTTAATTTTATAAGAACTACCAAGGAGAGATCAACCAAGATGGTGGCATAGGTAAACACCTCTACTTGCTGCCTCCCACAACCATATCAAAATAACAACTATCATCCAGAACCGTGGGAAAGCTTGCTGAGTGGAAGTACAACTAGAAGTAAAGAAAGCGCATTGAGACTGGTAGGAGGTGTGGAGGTGCAGCACAGGCTGGCACCTGGGTATGCTGCTTTTTTAATGGGGAGGGAGATACAAGCTCCTGCTTGCGCTGAGCTCCAGTGCTGGGTGAGACTTTGGGGGACCCAGACACATACGAGGAGAAATTGAATTATCTGGCATAGGGGCAGGAATGTGGGTGTGGCTTTCTTCCAGACAGAGGGACTCGCAATGGTCTTTGTTCCTGAGCTGGGACCTCCCCGGTGTAGGACCGACTGGCAGCCATTGCTGTTTGCTCCACCCTGGAGATTCCCTGAGACCCCGCCCCATCCAATTTACAACCCCACCCAAGTTGTGCACAGCGGCTTTTGCATATGAATGGCCTGGCCTTTTGCAATCTTAAACCTAACAAACTGCAGCTGGGTCAGAGAGCCCCAGAGCCTCCAAAAGAAGGCCCAAGGCTGGACAACAGCTTTCATTGCTTCACAGCTGGGCCTCATCTGGGCACTTCCAAACCCCAAACAAAGAGGAGGAATCTGCAGATCTCTCTGTAGCTCCTGCTGGGTGGCCTCAGACAGTAGCTGACTTGCACCTCCTTGGAGATCCAAGAGCCAGTGTACCCAGTGGTCAGTGTGAGACCATACCAGATTACAACTCTTCACATCCATAAGTGACACACTCAAGAGGCAGACTCAGTGAGCACCAAAGCCCCACTGAAGCAAGTCCTGCCCCATAAGGGTGTCTCCTGCATAGCAGCTCTTCCATTGTAATCACAGCTGGTCCTCACAGCCAATTGGCCTGGAGGTCAATTCCTCCCAGTGATACCAACAGCAATCAAGGCTCAACTACAATAAGACTGTGCACACAGCCCACAAAGCGGTACACCAAGAGTGTCCACCTCAGGTGATTGGGAAGGCTGAGCCATTGGGCCCTATAGGACACCTAGCACACAAAGCCACTCTATAAACACAGGGAATCAGCCAAAATGCAGTGACAAAGAAACATGTCACAAATGAAAGAAATGGAAGAAAGCAAAATACTATATAGAGAGTTCAAAACCACAGTTATAAGGTTACTCAAGACTCTTCTAGAAACCTCCGAGGAACTTGGTAAGACCTTCAAGATCTTAGTGAGAATGAAGAAAAAAATGGAAAAGGACCAGTCAGAAATTAAGCATACACTGACAGAAATAAAGAATAATATACAGATTCAACAATAGAGTAGAGGATCCCAAGAATCAAGTGAAAGAATTGAAATACAAGGAAGCAAAACACCCAACCGGAAGAGCAAAAGGAAAAATGAATCCCAAAATATGAAAATAGTGTAAGGAGCCTCTGGGACAACTTTAAACATACCAACATCCGAATTATGGGGGTGCCAGAAGAAGAGAGAGAGCAAGATATTGAAAACCTATTTGAAGAAATAATGACAGAAAACTTCCCCTATCTGGTGAAAGAAATAGACTTACAAGCCCAGGAAGCACAGAGAACCCCAAACAAGAGTAATCCAAATAGGACCACACCAAGACACATCATAATTAAAATGCCAAAGGCAAAAGACAAAGAGAGACTTTTAAAAGCAGCAAGAGAAAAAGTTAGTTACCTACAAGGGAGTACCCATACGATTGTCAGCTGATTTCTCAACAGAAACTATGTAGGCCAGAAGGGAGTGGCAAGAAATATTCAAAGTGATGAATAGCAAGAACCTACAACCAAGACTACTCTACCCAGCAAAGCTATCATTTAGAATTGAAGGGCAGATAAAGAGCTTCACAGACAAGAAAAAGCTGAAGGAGTTCATCACCACCAAACCAGGATTATATGAAATGCTGAAGGGTATTCTTTAAGAAGAGGAAGAAGAAGAAAAAGGTAAAGATAAAAAAATTATGAACAACAAAGTGACAACAAATATCTATCAACAAGTGAATCTAAAAATCAAATGAATAAAAAATCTGATGAACAGAGTAAATTGGTAAATGTAATAGAATCATGGGTATGGAAATGGAGCAGACTGACATTTCTCTGGGGGAAGGGGATAGTTAGTGGGGGAAGAGATGGGACAAAGATCTTATATGCATGTATGCAGTACCCATGGGCGTGGACAGTAGGGTGGTGAGAGCCTGGGGTGGGGTGGGAACTGGTGGAGGGGAGCTATGGGGGGAAAAAAAGAGGACATCTGTAATAATTTGAACAATAAAGATTTAAATTAAAAAAAAAAAAAACCTGCCAAACTGTTTTCTAAAGCGGCTGCACCATTTTGCATTCCCACCAGCAATAGAGTTTCTGTTTGCTCCACGTCCTCACCAGTACTTGGCATTGTCTTTGTTTTGGATTTTGGCAATTCTATTAGGTATGTAGTGATATCACATTGTTTTAAATTGCAGTTCTCTAATGACATATGACATATGATGACACTTACTTGACTTTGGTTTATCTTTGATGAGGTATCTGTTCAGGTCTAATTTTTTTGGCATTTATCCTATTTGATCTTCTCTGTGGTTTGGTGTCTGACATTAATTTGGGGAAATTTTCAGTCATTATTGCTTCAAATATTGCTTTGTTCCTTTATTTCTTTTCCTTTTGATATTCTCATTACATGTATGCTACATCTTTTGTAGTTAGTTGTCCCACAGTTCTTGGATATTCTGATTGGTTTTTTTTTTTTCTTCTTTGCTTTTCAGTTTAGTCAGTTCCTATTGTCATCTTCTCAAGCTCAGATATTTTTTTCCACAGGTCTATTAATAAACTTGTTGAAGGCATTTTTCATTTCTGTTATAATGTCTTTTTATTCCTAGATTTCTATTTGATTCTTCCTTAGAGTTTTCAATACTCTGCTTACATTAGCCATCTGTTTTTTCATGTTATTTACTTTTTCCATTAAAGCCTAGCATACTAATATTAGTTGTTTTAAATTCAAGGTCTGATAATTCCAACTTTCCTGCTATATCTGACTCTGATTCTGATCCCAGTTTAGTCTCTTACAATTTTGTTTTTTACCTTTTAGCATGCCTTGTACTTTTTAAAATAAATCTGGACATGATGTACTGGTAAATAGGACTTTAGTAGTGCAGCAATAGTGAGGGAGGGG
The DNA here is from genome assembly GCF_963455305.1 of Plecotus auritus. Classification (NCBI taxonomy): domain Eukaryota; kingdom Metazoa; phylum Chordata; class Mammalia; order Chiroptera; family Vespertilionidae; genus Plecotus; species Plecotus auritus. The sequence goes on along the minus strand of NC_137784.1, from coordinate 109,233,035 downwards.
AAGCATTCCACAGTCCTAAGATTAGGTCTCAGTCCTTTAGTGAGCCTGTGTCTCTGGAATGTGAACTTTACAAGTGTTTTGGGTTTTTTTTCCCCCTTAGGTAGGACAGAATGACTAAAGGGAGCTAGAGTTGGATATTTTCCTTCCCCAGGTGATTTAGGCTCTGGCAAAATCCAAGCAGGTTAGACTTTGATAAAATAGTTTCTTCTGAAGGCTGGCCTTTTTAAGCAGAACAGAATGTTTGATTGTACAAAATGGTTTCTATCTCCAACCCCTGCTGGAAGTACAAGGGGATTTTTCTCAGCTGTTCACTGTGAGGATCTTGTTGAGCTCCTGGAGATAAAGGTCACAAAAGTGTAGAGACCTCACTATGACTGAATTGCCCTTGACATTTTAGGTCTGAGACTTGTCCATGTGGAGCCTCCAGCAATTTGCCAATTATAGTTTAGATTTTCTTACTTTGGCACTGGTTCCTGTGCAGGTTTTTGTTCATGGGTTTCTGGTCTGGTAAGCTGAGATACTCTGTATTCACCTCTCTCCAGTTTTGTGGGTAGCAGTTTGCCCTATTACTTCACTATCCTGATGAATCTAAGAAGAGCTGTTGAGTTTTCAGTTTGTTCAGTTTTTTACATCTTGTTAGGACTGAGTGGCAACTTCTAAGCTATACTAAAAACCAAAGTCTTATGTCTTCGTTTTCATATTTACCTTTCCACTTTAGGACCAGTCAAGGCTACATTTTTTCAAAACAGCTATCAACAGAAATTATTGTGTGGACAATCATTAGTTCAAAACATTTTGCTCTATATATTCTTATTACAGGACTCCTATCATTTAGTGCAATTCAAATAAAAGCAAGTGATGTTACCTGAAAATATCTTAGTTATAAGTGGGGTGAAGAAAATGAAGCATGATAAGAACTTTCATGTGTTGTAATCCTGTGTTCATTTGCAAAAATGGGCCTGTGTGCTCTTGTGTCCATCCCTTGCTGCCATGGCCAACTCAGACCCAAAGTTTCTCATTAAGAGGCTTTTTATACATGTCAATTTCATGGTAATAAGATGAGGCGCAAAGTAATCTGGATATGTGGTTTCACTACTTTATATTGATTGTTTAGCCTTAGTATCACAGGCAGAAGCTCTGAAGGAAGAAAATGACAGCCTCCGTTGGCAGCTTGATGCTTATCGGAATGAAGTAGAACTACTTAAGCAAGAACAAGGCAAAGCCCACAAAGAAGATGACCCAAACAAGGAACAACAGTTGAAACTCCTGCAACAAGCCCTGCAAGGAATGCAACAGGTAAATGAATTCTGAACCTTTTGAATAAACAGCATCAGCTCCTCACATGTAAAAGGGTCCCCTGCGAGCAAATAGAAGAGCAAATCTCATAATTCTTGATGTTCTGTTCTCTGGCATAGGTGAGGAAGGGATTATGTGTTGTGGTAAATGATATATTCTGCTTAATACAGTGATAGCAATGGATCACTATTGTTTAAAGAATGAGAATTCAGTGAAAAATAATAAAACTACACTGAACATAATCTACTTTGAGATCTGGGAAGGGCCTCAGGGTCCTTAAGAAGAACCACAGATACTTAGTTATGAAAAAGTGCTGGTGGGTAAGTATCTAGTCGAAACAAAGCTGAAAAATACAGCCTTTTAGAAGGAATGGCAGGAATCCTATCCTTGATTTGGATAGAAGCAGAGGTGTTACGGGTTTTTTAGTATCAGTGCTTCAGGCATATAATACAAATTTGCTTTTATTTTATTTTGTTATCACAGTCATTTATGTGAGTGAGTTTACCTGCACATTTTTCAATTATAAAAACTAAACTAAATAAGTGCATCTCACTATAATTGCCTAAGTACAACATTGTGTAATAGATGTTCAATATCTAGAAGTTTCATGTAATCATCACCACAGTGAGCCTACAATTTAAAAGATATCAACAACTGTTCTCATTATAGTAAAGGAGTAGTACTTCTAAGTATACTATCCTCTTCTATCTTGCCAGACTACCGTTCATTTTCCTTACAACTTAAATTGTGCAATAATTTTTAATTGTATGCCTTAGAATTATCTAGAGCAAAGCTTATTGCTGGTTGGAAATCACAAATTGTAAATAGGTAGTCTCTTTTGGCACTAAGATCCCCATATTCCTATTATTTTTGCTACCATCGTCTTCGTGTATGACAAGCAATATCACATTAATATTTCACCTTTCCTGTTAGCAAAATATGTGAAGGAACGCTTACCTTTCCTTTACTGTCACTATGGAGTTCAATTAGAACATGCAAATTACATCAGAGATCTTTGCACCAAAAATTGCATCTCCCCAGCTAAACTTCAAAGAACTTTGACAATGTACATTGTACTGTGTCTTTTAGCCCTTCCAATTGTCTTTTGCAAGCCTCTGAAAAGCAAGACTTTGGAAACATTTTCTTGTTGTTTTCTTCTCTTACCTTGATTTGAAACCATTCCACATAAGGACAGTTCTGCAATTTAAGTGCAATTTTAAAATGATGCGCTATTTTTTTTCCATTTCATCACTTCAAAGACCTCAGTGAAACAATTTGGTCTCTAGCTACGGAAAAATTAATTTCACTCATTTTGATTACTTTTATTTGAACATAGCCTTGTAAACAATTATAAAATTTCTCCCATATTGTCCCAAAATGATGTATAGTCTAATATGGGGATTGCAAGCATGGAATATAGGGTTGATGCAACCTAGGTCTAAATCCCAGCTTTGCCACTGAATAACCTTAGACAAGCCACTAAACCTCTCTAAGCCTCAGTATTATGTATCATGGGAAAATTGTGAGATTTAAATGAGATCATGCATGTAAAACCCTTTGCCCAATACTTGGCACCTGTAAAATGCTAAATAGCTAGTATTTGTTATAATCATAAATTATGATGAATCTAGCCCCTTGCCTACTATTATGGAAACTAACATTTTTGAAATTTAGATTTTTTACTACTTTTCTCAAAGAAATTGAATTTGGCTTAGAAAATGGCTATTTGCAAGGATGCTTTCCAACATCTAATTCAGTGTGTGCAGCAATCAAGATATTGTCCACACGGAATTAACTGCACTTTTCCCTTACGCCTGGCTGGAATGGGAAAATTAAGTGATTAGATCAGTCAGTTCCTCAGACTCTAAAATATTAACAAAGAAAGTTCATCAGAGCCAAATAAAAATAACTTTAAGTAAAAAGTATCTTGATTTTCCCTTTAGTATCTCCGCACGGAGAAATGATTATGTGTACTGGTGTAAAGTGAGGTAGATCAGCCTAATGTATAATTTCAGCCAAGGTTTAAAGTGAAGTGTGACTCCTTAAGATTTGATTGTCTTTGGTTTTTCTTGTAGCATCTACTCAAAGTCCAAGAGGAATACAAAAGGAAAGATGCTGAACTTGAAAAAATCAAAGATGAAAAGTTACAGGTGGAAAAAATGTTGGAAAATCTTAAAGAAAAGGTACATGAGTCCTAAGTGAACCTTTTCCCTTGCCCATTTCACTTCTTTCCAGTGACAATGAAAATGCCCTGGAAGTTGCTGCAATAGGAAAATATTTGGAATGTGGGGCTGATTGGGGATTAAAAGCCCCATCTCCAGGGTAATTTCTTGAATCAAGGGCTCTCCTTTTACCAGTAAGTGTGAGTCCTTGACATTTCTAAGGGTTCTGGAGAGTGTACTTTTCAATGAATAAAAAATCAATACATCCCTAAAATTCCTCAGTATTCCCTCTTGGAAAAGACCAGTGTACACCTCATCTTGTCAAGACCATGGTGCACACTTCATCTTGTCAAGCAAATAACAACAGAGAAAACTCCTGTGACACAGAGTACCTTTAATAAAGCATTTCATTAAAGGAAGAAACACAGAGCAACTAGAACACTGACATTGTTTTGCAGACACTCCATCTAGTGCAAGTATGTCAAACTCGGATGAATTAATGTATCACAACCATGAATGTGGTGACCAGTCTATTTAAGGATGTATAAAGTCTACTAATGGTGTCTCCATCATAACTCTCTAATTTCTTTTTTGCCTGAACATTCTTTTATGCCTGAAGTTATTCTCTGAAAAAAAAAAAAAAAAGGCTCATTGACCAGAATTGACTGATTTTAATGTCTTAGAAGGAAGAGAAGCCCTGGCCAGTTTGGCTCGGTGGATAGAGCGTTGGCCTGTGGACTGGGGGGTCCCAGGTTCGATTTCGGTCAAGGGCACATGCCCGGGTTTCAGTCTCGATCCCCAGTGGGGGGCCGTGCAGGAGGCAGCCAATCAGTGATTCTCTCTCATCATTGATGTTTCTATCTCTCTCTCCCTCTTCCTTCCTCTCTGAAATCAATAAAAATATATTTAAGAAATTTAAAAAAAAGAAGGAAGAGAAGATTAGGATCTTACATCAAGAGTGAAAAATCAACAATGCTACAGATCCACAAAAGCTTATGCTCTTTATTTTGTATATCAGCTCCGAAAGATGCAATGCATACAGGTGCACTGGGTGTATGTGCCAGCATAGTGACTTCCCACAAAGTACCATTAAGAACTGGCAACCATGATGTAGTTGAAAGAAATGATTGAAAGTGTTTTCTTCTGGATACCATTTGCAATATGCTATTTTTCCATTTTTTTTTCTTTTTTTATTGTTTAAATTATTACAAATGGTAGTACATATGTCTCCTTTTTTCCCAATTGACCTTCCCCCAACCTCCCCTACCCCCAGCCAATATGCTTTTAATTAATCTATTTCATAATATCAACTCACCTTCCAGTTTGTGGTTGCTACTAAAGAAGCAAGCATAATCACAGAGAAATTCATTTATTAAGTTTTTAATTGAAAAGTACCAAAGCAACTCTATTTATCAGGACTTTCCTTATACTATCAGAGCTTCTAAAATGTCCCAGAGCTGATACATAGCTGTTTTGCTTTTTACATAAAATGGAGTATGTAGGCAGAAGACTACAGATAGACATGGAATTATGCTAGTGGCATTATGCTTAAAATCACCCTTTAAGATTGACATCACAAATTGACTTGAGGGCATTTTTAGTGATTTATTGTAAACAGCTTTCTGCTTTGTAAAGTATTTCATTTAAAGAGGCAAGAGGTCAAATTACATAGAAGAAATTTGCCATATTGTGTGTGTCTAAGTGTTTCCCATTCTGAAACTGGGTACACCATGATACACAAGCTGAAGAGGACAAGGAAAGAAATCCAACTGATAATCAGGAAAATGTGAATCAGAATATGTTTTTCCTGTTGTTGTTTTTTTAAGAAAAACTACTTTCAGAAAAAGTCATAACAGTTCATTATAAACTTTTCTTCTCTGGGAAGCTGATTTGTGATCAAATATTTCAACCTGACACAATTAGGTTAGGAAGCAAAGTACCATCACATTAGATTGCAAAAGTAATTTTAGGTTGAAAGGAAAGCAATAAGTTCTGGTGAGAAGGGATTTTTTTTGTTTATTTTTGTTTGGGTTGCTTGACAGTAAACCACAGTGTGACTTATTGTCAGTGTTTTGCAATATAACAATGTAACTTATATCTGCTTTACTGCAAAAAGAACTACTTCTTTCTATCTGCTAGTAAAATTTAAGGTGATAAGCATCCAAAACTTCAATATGCCTGCTAATTTTTTAAATGCCAGCTATATAATAAAACTGAAGTCAAGTTTCAGTAAGGCTTCATTTCTATTCAAGATGGCTAGAACTTCTCAGGATGTCTTCATATCTTAAATTACCCAGGATCTGTTAAACACTCACATTTAAGAAATGGCTTACTAGATCATTTAATGTTTTAAGAGGATTAGAAGCAGATGTACAGCCCATGGCTTAGAAGTGAGCCAGTAGTCTAAATCAAACTTGGCATGATAGTTACTGCCTGAATTGTATTCTAAAGGCCAAAGATTGAGTAGGTCATCAAGAAAGGTTTCCCGTCTAACTACAGCCAGGAAGCCTGTAAATCCAAAAAACAACATGCCTGGCAGCATAGAACATTCGTTTTGTTCAGGGGCAGCATCCTGGACGCTTTGAAGACATCTCTAAAGAAAACAGAAGGAAATCTGTCTGTGCTGAGGACTTGTGGAAGGGAAGAAGTGACAAATAATCTGAGTCAGGCATGATCTTCCCACCCCGATCTCCCCTAGGTGCATATTCCCAGCATTTCCTTTTATAATAGCAGTGATATTGAAGCAGTGATTTCTTTTATTCCTTATTATGAAGGCTTTCCTTCACATTTATAATACAAAAAAGATATTCTTAGTACCCAAAGAGAGAAAGAAAGATCCATGAAAGATCTGGAGGTATTTTTCAATTTTAATGCCTGTCGTGAATTTTACGAATATCTCTTAAGAAACATGCCTGCTCTGCTCAGAAAGAGAAAACTTGCAACAATAAAGAATGCCACTAAGTAATGATATTTTGAGTCACGGCCATTTCTTGCTGTCAAGTCAGGAATATCCTAACTGATAATGTCCTTATGAGAGAGAGAGAGAGAGAGAGAGGATAGGCAATAAATAGAGACTCTGTGTTTTAGTTTAAAAGCTAAAAGTTGATTACCTGCAACTGGATTAGCTAAACTGTAGATTCTCCATTCAGAGATGGGATTTACCTTTAGCAGAATGTGGACCTAAAATAAGAAAAAAAAAATGGTCCTTTTAACAGTGGATGGGTTGGGATGAAATCTAGGCTAACACTTCCTAGCAATGTGATCTTAGGCAATTTACCTATTTACCTAATTTATCTGAGCTTCACTTTTATCATTTGTAGAATGGTCATAATGCATGCCTAACAGTGCCAGGCATCTAGGAAACAGTAAATGTTGAGTCTGGTCCTCCAGATACTTGTATAGAGTGAATGATGAAGGCAGAAAACTAAAACTGGTAAAGATGAATGTCTAATTTTTTTCCACTCCTTTATGAAGCCATAGAATAAAGGAGCTTTGGATTATCTGGGATGGTTTTGTAATTTATGCTGTTTTCCTTCTTCCCACTCAATAATCAAAATGGGCCGAAACCGGTTTGGCTCAGTGGATAGAGCGTTGGCCTGCGGACTGAAAGGTCCCAGGTTCGATTCCGGTCAAGGGCACGTACCTTGGTTGCGGGCACATCCCCAGTAGGAGATGTGCAGGAGGCAGCTGATCGATGTTTCTCTCTCATCGATGTTTCTAACTCTCTATCCCTCTCCCTTACTCTCTGTAAAATATCAATAAAATATATTTTTAAAAAAATAATCAAAATGGGACAGTATTGCTTTTAGGGTGCTGTGTTACAGAAGTTTTCCTGTTGTGTAATTGAAACCAAGCCTGTTATCAAATAAGGTGAACTGACTCAGGAAGCATATTATTTCCACAGGAAAACTGTGCTTCTAGACTGTGTGCATCGAGCCAGGATAGTGACTACCCTATTGAGAAGACCCTGAACAGCAGTCCTATCAAATCTGAACGTGAAGCACTGCTAGTGGGTAAGGAAGCTAACAAACACACACATACAATGTTTAGATTGCAGTGCAGAGGAGGATGGGTTTGCATAAGATGAATAAGCATACGCCATGCATTTATGAAGCATGACAGTGTAAAAAACCAGAGTCCTAAAGACTACTGGATAAGAACAAGTACAGATTTCAATAAAAAATGGTAACAGCAGCTCCCAGCCCTCTTCAAACTTTTTGTGGCCACTGCTACATCAAGTGTGAAGGTATAAGCACTATGCCAATAGGGGGTCCACTAGAGAAACACATTGTAGATTTTTTTAAATCTCTATGCAAGGTTAGCTGAGGCTTTCTCAGTTCTAGTCAAGGGACAGTGCAGACACTGCATAGCAGAGAGCTTTTCCAGGTAAGCCTCCAGAGGAAGTGTGTACCTTATAAATATTCTCTTTTCCGCGTCCAGAGCGGCTAAAGAGTGGTCTGGTTCCTGAGTAGGGGTGACAGGGAATTGAGAAAATGAAAGAGACAGACACAAATACAGTAGGGAAAGCTGGGACTGGGTGTGACCACTCTCCTCTGATGGAGAGACAGGGACCCAGAGCCAATACAGCATGTTTATTTTATACAGCAAAAACCAGGAAGTTTTACTAAATGTCAAGACCAAGGAGATTATGTGCATTCTTGGGTGGGCCCGAGTCCTATTCATTCCTGGTGCTTGGCTGGATTTAGATAACGAAACTCACCCCTTGGCGCCTGGGCTGAAGGTCAAGCTAACAACACTCCTGCCTCTGGCAAGGTGTGTTTCCAGGACATGGCTCTGCCAACACCACTGGATTCAGCTGACAATAATTAAAGAAATGCTCATGTGCTTTCCCAGGTGCTCTCTACAATACCTCTCTTAAGTTTTCCAGGTTACAGGCAGATGACTCAAAAGGCTGTCTATAAGTGTTGGACACTAGTGGACTAAGATGCAATAAATGTTAGAATTGTTCTCGTTATATAGAAATTCATTCAAAGAGGCAAGATAGCACAAATGGTTAAGGAATCAGACAGACCTGACTTCCTGTTTTGACTCCACCATTTCCATCCTGATCTTTAGTTCTTCTATCTGCAAAATGGGTATAATAATATTACCTATTTCAAAGGGCAGCTGTGAGTATTAAATACAATATTTCATCTAAATCAGTTTACATAGTACCCAGCTCATATTAAGACCTTAATAAAAGTGAACCATTTTGCACTTAACAGCACTATTCACAAATGCTTATTTTACTTATATCCCATTTGGAGAACAGTGGCAGATTGAGATCCTATGAAATATTTTGTCATTTAAAAGAGGCTGATCTAGGGCCTCAGCAGATAATCCTAGCTGCCTTCTAGGAAGCTGAGCCACATAATAGCCCCACCCCTATCTCAAAAGTTCTCCACACTGATCGGCTTCTGCATATTTTTAAAATATCTGCCTCATTTGGTAATGGATATTATACTCGGATTTAACAATTTGATATGTTAATAAAGGTGTGCTGGGGGATCTGCCATTGAGCCTTCGAGAAAAGTGACAATTTATTTTCGTTTTCCAACTCAAAGTTCTTTAACAAATTGGCATGGCAACTGGGAGACCAGTCAGAGAAAAGCTGGGGGTAGGAGGAAGCTTCTGTAAATGGATAATTCTAGAAACAAAGATTCTTAAGATAAGTGTTTCTTGTTTTGTTTTTCTAAAGAAGTCTTGGGCTGACAGAGAGAATGGAAAATCTCTTTTTTAAATTGGTTCTTTGGGTATGAACCAACAAAAACTGCTCAGTGTTTTGAAACCCATGGAGTTGTTTTTTGGCATTTGACAGCCTATCTTCACCAAAGCATCTAGAATTCCTTTGAACATGGGCTGTATTCTTCAGAATTTAAGTTTCTCAGCTTGAGTCAGTGTTTATAAATTCAATTTGCCTTGTCATTGAAGAATAAAGGAGTGTTATAAAGTAATAACATCTATTTTGAACAGATTTTGAGCCCTACCATCAGTTACTTCGAGATCCTCCAACCTATTCCTATGACATCTAATACTCGGAGGATTTTCACAAAAAACTAATTTGAACTTCAAACTACAATTTAAACTTATGATATTCTTTGTCAATCTATAAAAGGGACAGATAAGTTGCAGTTTATGAACTAAATCATATTTAGCTTTTATTTCCTGGCAGTTTTCAGTAAATTCAAGTCTGGATCTATTTGAGATATCTAAGATCTTGTAAAAGGAGGTAAATTAAAAAAAAATGTAAAGAAAGAAATAGTAGACTTTTGGACAAAAGAAATATTAGAGCAATTAACCTGGTGGACAGAACAATCAAGACAGTATGTGTAACTGCCAATCACCCCATAGTTATGCTGAGTAGAAATTATGACCATTCCTGGAAGCTATAAACTGCCGTGAGAATTCGGAGATTCAGGGCTTTGAACACAAACAAAATGTTAATGATCACTTGAGCAGAAAAAAAAGTTTGGCTTTTCTTATGGAGATAATCACAGAATAAAACTCAAATATAATCAGCAAATTCTTATGTGAGAGGCACACTGTAGTCAGGCAAAGTACTTCTACCACAACAAGACATTATTAATGCAGAAGAGGCTACAGTCCAATTTAAAGACTGTGCAGAGGAACTTTAAAAACTCAGCAAATCTAAATTCATTGTAAAATTCTAAGTTCCTTGTAAAATGTAGAACTCAGGTCATCTTTAGCCATAAAAAATGATGGAAATTAATTCTCATATGCCAGCTTTTCTACACGTTATATAGTGTAGTGAGAGGCAGTATGTTAAGAGTGATTGTCTAGTTTCAAATACCAACCCTGCCACTTACCAGCTGTGTGACCTTGGGCAAATTGCTTAAATTTTCTGTGCCTCAGTGTCTCCTTATCTATGAAATGGGGATGGTAATACCTATCTCACAGGTTGTTGTAAAGATTAAATGAGTAAAATAGATGTAAACTTAGAATAGTGCCCAGTACATAGCTATTGTAACTCACGGCCAGCAGGCCGCATGCCAAACGAGGCATGCAGCCCGCCAGCCACGAGTTTGACATGCTTGTTGTACATAATAAGTTAGCTCTTTCTATACATTATCATGTGGCATCTCAAGTGTAACCTCCATGGTATTGTCTTTATAGGGATTATCTCCACATTCCTTCACGTTCACCCATTTGGAGCAAGCATTGAATACATCTGTTCCTACTTGCACCGTCTAGATAATAAGGTATGTGGGAGCCTGGAATGGAATGTAGAGTTCTTCGTGAAGAGGGGAACTTACTCTCTTCAAGCATAGATAAGTCATTAGTAATTGCTCTAAGGAAATGTCCCTCACCTATTCTATCACTGTGATTCATTGTGGAGCCTCATTCTGGCAAGTAGGGTAACCATCTATCTCTGTTTGCTTGGGACTGAAGGGTTTCCTGGGACTTGGGACTTCCAATGCTAAAACTGGGGAAATCTGGGAAAACCTGAATGAGTTGGCCACCCAACTTCCAAGATACACCTTTAAAGAATTAATGTACTTTCTCTTAATTTACTATAAGCTATAAATTAACCAATATTTCTCACAAATCAATCTTTTGCCCTGGACCTATAACAATAAACAAATGTTAATTTTCCAAATTGGAAGTCTTACTCCAACCACCTCCCCAACCATCACCATCACCACTGCCATTGTCTATAATGAAGCAATCAAGGCAGGGGCAAAACAACAAAACATGGAACAATAAGTCTGTAACACAGCCTAAATATTTGCTCACAGCCGATCTCATTGGCTTCTTTCTTCCCTGGATGACATCCTCTGGAGGAACTCACAAAGCATCAGGAGCAAGAGTAAGTGCTAGTTCCCTAGAAGGTCAAGGATGCCTTACTGAAGGAGGAGGGAACTCTTGACTCCTTAGGATAAATAAACTCGTGATAGATTTTTTTTTTTTTTCAGAAGCAGCATTCAGTTAAACCTGCTCATTGATTGTACTTACTATTTCACAGGATCCAGGCCTTTTGAGAAGTGCCATTGGAATACAGACTCCTGCACTTGGATGTCCAAAATGTTAAGTCATTTAGGCATATGTGCTCTAACAGAGGCACTGGCCCATTTGGGAATCTAGCTATGATGATACATCCTCCTCGTGGCATTTGTTTCATTTCTAGCTTGCACTCCCCTCATTACTCTCTAGGAAATGATGCTATTCTGCAATTAAATGGCCTATTTGGCCATGAAAGGAGGGATGGAATGTGAGCACCAGGACCAAGTGGTCAGTTGAAGTGGTATAAAATTGAACTATATATCAGTACAAATGATCTGGTTCTTTTTTTAAATTGTAAAAATAATGCATACATATTATCTAAAAATGTAATTCATATAGAAATATAGTAAAAAGAAAGTTATTCACAACCCAACCCCTCAAGGATAACCACTATTAACAGTTGGCATATCTTTATTTCAGACCCTTTTCTATACATATGCCTCACGTATATATCATATGTATATATGAGTAAACATTAAGTATTTGAGTTTTCTGAAATGGGTATTCAACTCTATATGATACTTCACAATGTGATTTCACTTAACTGGAATACAGTCTACTACTAGCACTGGAAAGAAAACTTGATCTCCCTCCTATCCAGACCCAGGTCCTCCTGAGCAGCTTCCTGCCAGAGTAATGCCAGGCCCTCCCAAAGAGAGCCTACAGTGGTACCAACAGAACTGAGGAGGACCCTCCCTCTAGCTCCAGGAATATATAGTGTGGTGGCAATTTGGGGTTTCTATAAGGATTCCCTGCTGCTTTTCTGTCAAGCCCTAGTGCCCAGGTTCACAGTTAGGAATGTTGCTACCAGCTTAAAGATGACCACGATCATGTCAAGCAAGCCCTAAAGGGGTCCACAGATTTGTTTTTATACTGATGTGAGTGAATGTGTGTGTGTGTGTGTGTGTGTGTGTGTGTGTGTGTGTGTGTGTGAGAGAGAGAGAGAGAGAGAGAGAGAGAGAGAGAGAGAGAAGATGGGAGAGGGAGAGGGGGACAATACACAGAATTAGTTCACTTTTCCAATTTGTGAACCAATACATGTATGGAGAATTCTGGTCTGGTGGCAGCCATTTATGCCTCACTCCCTTCCCAAAAGGCTTTGCAGCTTCGGTAGGCCTGCATATAGCATCACTAATATTGATCTGCTGCCATTCAGCTGATTAAAAACACAAGCCTCTCCATTATGACTGATACCAGCTTTTTCCAACAGAAATCTCAGAGTTGGAAAATAGTATGGAGGTTCCTGAAAAAAATAAAAATGAAACTGCCCTATGACCCAGCCATTCCACTCCTGGGTATATATCTGAATAAATCAAAACACTAATTCATAATAATATATGCACCCTTATGTTCACTGCAGCATTATTTACAATAGCCAAGATATGGAAGCAACCCAAGTGCCCATCAATAGATGAGTGGATAAAAAAAGTGGTGGTACATATATAAAATTGTATATTATATAAAAACTAGAGGCCCGGTGCACAAAATTCGTGCACGGAGGAGGGGCGGGTCCCTCAGCCCAGCCTGCACCCTCTCCAATCTGGGACCCCTCAAGGGATGTCCGACTGCCCATTTAGACCTGATCCCGGTGGGATCGGACCTAAACGGGCAGTCGGACATCCCTCTCACAATCTAGGACTGCTGGCTCCCAACTGCTCGCCTGCCTGCCTTCCTGATTGCTGCTAACTGCTTCTGCCTGCCAGCCTGATCACCCCCTAACCACTCCCCTGTCAGCCTGATTGATGTCTAACTGCTCCCCTGCCAGCCTCTTTGCCCCCAACTTACCTTCTCTGCCAGCCTGGTAACCCCTAACTGCCCTCCCTTGCAGGCCTGGTCCCTCCCAACTGCCCTCCCCTGCTGGCCATCTTGTGGTGGCCATCTTTTGTCCACATGGGGGCAGGATCTTTGACCACATGGGGGCAGCCATCTTGTGTGTTGGAGTGATGGTCAATCTGCATATTACTCTTTTATTAGATAGGATAGAGGCCTGGTGCACAAGTGGGGGCCAGCTGGTTTGCCCTGAAGGGTGTCCCGGATCAGGGTGGGGGTTCCCTTGGGGTGTGGGGCGGCCTGGGCGAGGGGCCTGTGGTGGTTTGCAGGCTGGCCACGCCCCCCGGTGACCCAAGCAGAGGCCTTGGTATCTGAAATTTATTTATCTTCTACAATTGAAACTTTGTAGCCTGGAGTGGAGCCAAGCCTTCTGTTCCCTCCGTGGCAGCATCCATTTCTGTTGGAATTTATTTAACTTCTATAATTGAAACTTTGTAGCCTTAAGCAGAGGCCTGAGCCGGCCAGGGTGTGCAGAAAGCTTGGCTTCCTCCATCGCCGGGGAAACCCAAGCCTCCCTCCTGCTCTCTCTGTGGCCGCAGCCATCTTGGTTGGGGTTAATTTGCATATTCGCTCCTGATTGGCTAGTGGGCATGGTTAGTGGGTGTAGCGGAGTGATGGTTAATTTGCATATTACTCTTTTATTAGATAGGATTTATACAATAGTATAAATTTACTAAAACTCATCAATCAATATGTGAAATAAGTGAATTTATTGTATGTGAATTATACTTTATGCTTTATTTAGTAAAGCAGTTATGAAAAACATAAACAAAAAGAAAGCTCAGTGAACTCTGTCTAGAGGTCACAACAGAAGAAGGCTGCCATCCGGAAGCCACTCACCCAACACATACACATGTATAAGGAGGGGGACAAGGTCAACCCCACTCCAATGTACATGTACGCATCAGCATCCTAAAGTAAGCAACATTGGGGGGTAAAGAACCAGATTAGGAAGGTAAAATTGGTTTTGAATAGAGATGTGCTCTCTTTCCCACAGATCTGCACCAGTGATGTGGAGTGTCTCATGAGCAGACTTCAGCATACCTTCAAGCAAGAAATGACTGGAGTTGGAGCCAGTCTAGAGAAGAGATGGAAGTTCTGTGGCTTTGAGGGCTTGAAACTGACCTAAATTCATCTACCTAACAACCTGGGATCCTGAAAATAAATGTGTGTTGGACAAGCTTAGAAAGTGATTTGTATTTTCAATGGTTTCCAGTGAAAATTGCTTTAAATTTGTTAATTCGTTCCTGGAATCTATTTTGACTTAAAATAAGGATCCTAGAGCAGCACGTCAAGCTACAGGCCCTAAAAAGAAATTTACTCAAACCTCAAGTGCTGTAACTTTCTCCCTTTCTGTCAATTGTCTTTTTTATTAGTAGTATTGAAAAAGGCCTGAGGCTAAAGAGTATTTGGGGTGTTTTCGATGTCTGTACTACTGTTGTAGACTTCGGTATTTTTTTAAACACTGTTAACTGAAATATTTTGATGATTTGTGCGTGGTTTGTGTTTCAAAAGTTCTCTTCACATTAATGTTGCTACTGGTGAGAAATGTGAGGAGCACTGGATACTCCATAACTGATGTTGTCTTTCCAATCCCTAGTAAGTGAATAACACATCAGTCTTCTAGAAGGTTTTGACCAGGTTCACCTTTTAAAAGACAAAGCATGATATGTGGCTTTTGCAAATTACTGTCAAACAAAAGTTGACAACTGTTTCGAACTTATTTTCTCTAATATAGCAGGTAAAAAGTTTATTTCAGAATTTTTAAAAAACCACAAATCTCCATGAATGTGCAGAAAGCAAGACTCCAGTATGACTGGCATGTGTATGTGCTATTTAGAATCACCCTGTAAATAGTCTGCTTTTAAAGGAGGGAATGTTTAGTTTTCTATGAGTTAAAACATGTGTGTGCATGTACACATGTGCACACACACATTAGCAAAAGGGATTTATTTTAATATGTTTTCCCTCTGGCCTTCGTACAAAATCTGTTGGTCCCTTTTCTTCTACTGTCAGTGTGTTGAATTGCAAAGTGTGTACTGCTGTAAATACTATGTTTACTTCATGCTGAATGTTTGCAAAGAGTTGATATGAGTATTAGTAGAAAACTCTTGGTAATGAATGAATACTGGGCCAGTGTGTGTGAGGCTTCCTGCAAGTAGGTCAGCTCTACCTGAAGTGTCAGGGACACCTCCAGATTGCAATGTCAGTGTGGGTGGACCGGTCAGGAGGTCCTGCTTGGTGGAAGAGAAAGGGGAAAATGAGGATTTGGGGCTAATATCCTGAGGCATAGATGATCTTTTCTTTTTTGGTATTGGTGGTGCTTATAAGAACATAAGCATGCCCTCCCTTGAGCTTTGATTCAAAATAACTGAATGTACTAAGTAAGCAAAGCCGATGAAGAGTATTTCAGGAAAATACTTTGTAAATGAGATGTCAGTAGTGTTCAAAGTTGTATTTTTGAAAGATAAATATTCCTTTTTTATAACTCACTTTGGTATTCTGTTTTGAATTACTTGCTGTCTAAGTAATCTTTCAGTAAATCATTTCAGTTTCTTCCTTTCAGTTACCAGGATGTTGGAAGAAGATGCTAAACTTGCTGCCTTGACAACTAGAAATAGGGTTCCATGACAGCCCATTCATGCTGAAGCTGGCTTCACCCTTAAGCACCCAGCTGTTGCACCAGAAGGAAACTAGGTTTATTTTTACACTAGCTTCCTCACTGAAGCATCTCTGTCATCAATACTACAGAAGGCTTTTATCCATCTGTCTAAAGGGTCCTGGAATGTATTATTTTAACAATATCTATGAACTCAAGGGAAATTTGCCACTTATCAATTATTTCATTTTTACACATGCTTAAAAGATATTTTAACTTTATTTTTATTGTTGAAACTATTACAGATGTCCCCATTCCCCACCCCTTTGCTCACCTCTACTCAAACCTTGCCCCACTCCTTCCCTCTGACCATCACCACACTGTTGTCTGTGTCTATGGGTTTTCTTTGGCTAATCCCTTCACATTCTTTTATCCAGTCTCCCTCACCTTTGTTCCATGTATCCATGCCTCTGTTTCTATTTGCTCTTCAGTTTATTTTCTTAATTAGATTTCACATATAAGTGACATCATATGGTATTTGTTTTTCTCTGACTGTCTTATTTCACTTAGCAAAATAATTCCCAGGTACATTCATACTGTTGCAAAAGGTAAGGTTTCCTTGCTTTTTATGGCTGCATACTATTCCATTGTACAACAGACTTTTTATCCACTCCTCTACTGATGAACACAGGCTTTTTCAAGATATTGGCTATTGTAAATAATACTGCTATGAATATAGAGGTGCATATATTCTTTCAAATTGGTGTTTCAGAATTCTTAGGATATATTTGTTCTAGATGTGTGAAACATTCTATTACTATTTTAATATGAATTTCATTGAACCTATAGATTGCTTTGGGTAGTATGGACATTTTAATGATATTAATTCTTCCAATCCATGAACACAGTATATGCTTCCACTTCTTTTTATCTTCCAAAATTTCTTTCTTCAATGTCCTATAGTTTTCCAAGTACAGGTCTTTTATCTCCTTGGTTAAATTTACTACTATGTACCTTATTTTTTGTTGTTGTTGAATTAGTAAATGGGATTCTTTTCTTAGTTTCTCTTTCTGATACTTCATTATTGGTGTATAGAAATGCCACTGATTTCTGAATATTAATTTTGTATCCTGCCTGCTACTTTTGTGAATTCATTTATTAGATCTTGTAGCTTTTTGGTGGAGTCTTTAGGGTTTTCTATGTACAATATCACATCATCTGTGAATTATGACAGTTTTACTTTCTCCTTTCCAATGTGGATGCCTTTTATTTCTTCTTCTTGTCTGATTGGTGTGACTAAGACTTCCAGTGCTGTATTGAATAAGTGTGGTGAAAGCAGACATCCCTATCTTGTTCCTGATCTTAAGAGAAATGCTTTTAGTTTTTGCCCATTGAGAATGTTGTTAGCTGCAGATTTGTCATATATGGCCTTTATTATGCTGAGGTATGATCCTTCTATTCCCACTTTTCTGAGGGATTTTATCCTAAATGGGTGCTGCATTTTATCAAATGCTTTTTCAGCATCTATTTTTTTATTTTATATATCCGATATAATAAAGGCATAGTATGCAAATTGTCTCCTCAACCTGGAGTTGTCTGGGAGTTCGACCAGGGGATGGGGCCGGCCAGGGGAAGGGAGGGAGGCCCTGGCTGGCAGCAGCAATGGTGGTGGTGGTAACGGCGGCGGCAGGCGACCAGAGGAAGGGAGGGAGGCCCCGGGGGTGGCAGGTGGCCTGGGGAAGGGAGGGAGTACCCAGCCAGCAGCCACTAGGGACCCTACCAGTGCACGAATTTTGTGCACTGGGCCTCTAGCATATATATACATGCTAGAGGCCTGGTGTATGAAATTTGTATATGGAGGGGGTCCCCTCAGCCCAGCCTACACCCTCTCCAATGTAGGACCCCCTCGAGAGTTGTCCAACTGCCAGTTTAGGCAACCAGACATCCCTAAACCGGCAGTCAGACATCCCTCTCCCAATCCACTGGCTCCTAATGGTTCACCTGCCTGCCTGCCTGGTCGCCCCTAACTGCCGCTGCTGCTGACCTGATCGCTCCTCACTGCCTCTGTGTGCCAGCCTGATCGCCCTTAACTGCCCCCCCTGCTGGCCTGGTCACCCCTAACTGCCCCCCCTGCCACCCAGGTCACCCCCAACTGCCCCCTCCCTTCTGGCCTGGTTGCTCCTACCTGCCCCCCACTGCTGGCCTGGTCACCCCCAACTACGCCCCCCCCCTGCCAGCCTGGTCGCCCCTAACTGCCCCCCTGCCAACCTGGTCGCCCCCAACTGTCCCCCCCGTGGGCCTAGTCACCCCTCACTGCCCCCCCTGCCAGCCTGGTCGCCCCTCATGGCCCCTCCACTGGCCTGGTTGCCCCACGCAGCCTGCTTGTTCAGTTGTTTGGTCGTCCCTCACTAACCCGCCTGCTGGCCTGGTCGCCCCACACAGCTTGCTTGTTCAGTCGTTTGGTCGTCCCTCGGGCCAACCCTGGGTGGCTGGGCAGCCGACATCCAAGGCTTGCCTGCACCTCGCACCGGCCCTGGGCAGCTGGGGGGCTGAGGGAACTGGGCACTGCCATCTTGTGGCTGTGGGCACCGCCATCTTTGAGGCCATGGCAGTCAATTAGCATATTCCCTCCTTATTGGCTGTGGGCACTTCCATCTTTGTCAGGGTGTGATAGTCAATTAGCATATTCCCTCTTTATTACATAGGATCTTTATATTCTCAAAATATAAACTGCACATGTAGTAGCTCCATTTTATAGATGAGAAACCCAAAGCTTAGAGAAATTAAATAAATTTCCACCAATATCTGCTAAAATCTACTATGTGTACCTACCCACCAACACTGAACTGGGAGGTAGTAATACAGAGATGAACTCAAAGCAGACCCTCGAGGAGCTTTTAATTCAGTGAAGGGGACAAACATCCCCCCATGCTCCTTCTCCCATCCAAAGCACATCATTTCTAGTGTAGTAGGTGCTAAGATGGAGAAAGAGAACAATTGGGGGGGATGTGGGATAGGGTGGGATGACAGGGAGACCTAACCTAACCTGCTGGTTGGGGAAACGACTCCTAAGGGGCTCGGTTAGTTACAGGGTCCAGAGCTAGAAAATAACCAAGCTGGAGCTGGAACCTATGCATTCTGATTCCAAAGCTGGTGCTTTTTCATGAGCTAAGCTTCCCAAGGGCTTTGCAACTAGAAAAGGCTTAAAGTCATTTCTAGAAGCATAGCTTCAATCACACCAGGAATAAAACCATCTAGCTCTTCAATTTTCAATAAAACTCTCAGTTGGTACATGCTTAATACATGCAAATTTGCTTTAGCACATGAAAATTAATTAGCCATGACAACTAAAACATGAAATAATTCAGTATGTAAACCTGAAACAGTTTCTTCCTACTAGTGACCACGTTATTATGCTCAAATGTTCTCTCCACACATATCATTTTTCTAATCTTGCTTCCTTTGAGTTTTGCCTTGGCCCTAGGTATTTATCTTTTCTTTCCTGCTATGCTGGTAAGCAGGATCTCTGAATGGCTGGGTAGAAAAAAAGAAAACAAAAGTGATTCTCAGAGAGACCATACAATTTTATTGTAAATACAAAGACACATTTATACTATAGTCTCACCGTCTGTATTAAAGATGTCTGGAAAAAGAATAACAAGTGTATGATGGGGGTTCATAATATCCACATGGGGTGACACAGAGAGGATTATTCAGGACAGCTATATTTTAAATGTTTTTCTTCTTGTCTCCTCTGCTCCCTGACCTCCCACTGCCAGCCGCCTAATCCCCCACCTACCCTATTCCAACCCACAAGAAAGTCCTGAAAATTTTTGAAGATGAATTACTTCCCTTTTTGGGATCTCTAGAGCTAAATTTTTAGCACTGTATTTAATATAATTTGCAGTGCTCATGTTTTATTTGAATATTGTTCATTATTCACTTGAATAAGTTTGTTGAACCATTGTTTTAAAGAAATTTTTATTCACATTATTACAGTTGTTCCTCTTTTTCCCCCCATAGCTCACCTCCACCCAATTCCCACCAGACCCCCTGCCCTTACCCCCTCCACTGTCCTCATCCATATGTGTACAATTTTTGTCCAGTCTCTTCCCACATCCCTCACAACCCTTCTCCCTGAGAATTGTCAGTCTGCTATCTTTCTATGCTCCTAATTCTATTATATTCACCAGTTTATTCTGTTCGTCTGATTTTTTATTGACTTGATTTTTAGATTCACTTGTTGATAGATATGTATTTGTTGTCACTTTGTTGTTCATAATTTTTATCTTTACCTTTTTCTTCTTCTTCCTCTTCTTAAAGAATACCCTTCAGCATTTTATATAATCCTCGTTGGGTGGTGATGAACTCCTTTAGCTTTTTCTTATCTGTGAAGCTCTTTATCTGACCTTCAATTCTAAATGATAGTTTTGCTGAGTAGAATAATCTTGGTTGGAGGTTCTTGCTATTCATCACTTTGAATATTTCTTGCCACTCCCTTCTGGCCTGCATAGTTTCTGTTGAGAAATCAGCTGACAATCGTATGGATACTCCATTGTAGGTAACTAACTGTTTTTCTCTTGCTCCTTTTAAGATTCTCTCCTTGTAATTTGCCCTTGGCATTTTAATTATGATGTGTCTTGGTGTGGTCCTCTTTGGATTCCTCTTGTTTGGGGTTCTCTGCGCTTCCTGGTCTTGTAAGTCTATTTCTTTCACCAGGTAGGAGAAGTTTTCTGTCATTATCTCTTCAAATAGGTTTTCAATATCTTGCTCTCTCTCTTCTTCTGGCACCCCCATAATTGAGATGTTGGTACACTTGAAGTTGTCCCAGAGGCTCCTTACACTATCTTCATATTTTTGGATTCTTTTTCTTTTTGCTTTTCCGGTTGAGTGTTTTTTGCTTCTTTGTATTTCAAATCTTTGAATTGATTCTTGGGGTGCTCTAGTCTGCTGTTGGATCTCTGTATATCATTCATTATTTCAGTCAGTGTATGCTTAATTTTCAGTTTGTTTTCATATCCTTGAGGGTCTCACTAAATTTCTCGGGTGTTTCTAGAAGATTATTGAGCAACCTTATAACCGTGGTTTTGAACTCTATATCCAATAGTTTGCTTTCCTCCATTTCTTTCATTTGTGACCTGTTTCTTTGTCTGCATTTTGGCTGCTTACCTGTGTTGATAGAGTGGCTTTGTGTGCTAGGCGTCCTATAGGGCCCAGTGGCTCAGCCTCCCCAATCACCTGAGGTGGACACTATTGGTCCACCCCTTTGTGGGCTGTGTGCACAGTCTTGTTGTAGTTAAGCCTTGATTGCTGTTGGTATAATTGGGAGGAATTGACCTCCAGGCCAATTGGCTGTGAGGCTCAGTTGTGTCTAAAATGGGAGAACTGTGCTGGAGACACCCTTATGGGGCAAGACTTGCTTCAGTGGGGCTTTGGCACTCACTGAGTCTGCCCCCTGAGTGTGTCTCTTATGGATGTGAAGAGTTGTAATCTGGATGGTCTCACTCTGACCACTGGGTACACTGGCTCTTGGATCTCCAAAGAGGTGCATAGTCAGCCACTGCCTGATGCCACCCAGCAGAGCTAGAGATATCTGCAGATTCCTTCTCTTTGTTTGGGGTTTGGAAGTGCCCAGATGAGGCCCAGCTGTGAAGCAATGAAAGCTGTTGTCCAGCCTTGGGCCTTCTTTTGGAGGCTCTGGGGCTCTCTGACCCAGCTGCAGTTTGTTAGGTTTAAGATTGCAAAAGGACAGGCCATTCATATGCAAAAGCCTCTGTGCACAGCTTCGGTGGGGTTGTAAATTGGCTGGGGCAGAGTCTCAGGGAATCTCCAGGGTGGAGCAAACAGCAATGGCTGACCGTCAACCCTGCCCTGAAGAGTTCCCCAGGTCTTTGTGTCCCGCAGCACCGTGCAGAAACAATGATCGCTGCAAGAACCTCTGAGAGAAAGCCGCCCTTGTGTTCTTGCCTGATGCCAGACAGTCCAGTTTCTCCCCATGTGAGTCTGGGTCCCCAGAGTCTCACCTGGAACTGGAGTTCAGAGCAGTTGGGAGCTTGTATCTCCCTCCCAATTGAATAAGACAACAGCGTACCCAGTTGCTAGACTGTTTCTTTGAGCACCTCCGTACCTCCGCACTTCACTTCTGCTCCTCTGCACCTCCTCCCAGTCTCAGTGAGATTTTCTCTTTTCTTCTAGTTGTATAATTTCTGCTCAGCCAGCCTTCCCATGGTTCTGGATGATATCCGTTTTGTCTTTTAGTTGTAGTTTTGATGTGGTTGTGCGAGGCAGCAAGTTCAGTTTGTAACTATTTTCTCTCTTTTCTGCATCTAGCGTGGCTAGAGAACGGGTCCAATTCCTGAGTAGAGGTGGTTAGGGATTGAGAAATAAAAGAAAGAGACAAATCTCCGCACCCAGGCAGGGAGACTGAGCAGAATTCGAGCCTAGCCACTCATACCTAGGGAGGTGGTCTTCTGCAACCAGATCCCGCACCCACGCAGGGCAAGGAGGCAGCGCTGAACTTGAGCCTGGACTTGTGAACTCAGGAAATTTATTTCTCACGACTTGTCTCCATGCCCAGACAGGAAGGCAGTCCTGAATTTGAGCATAGGTGCATGACCTTAGGGAGATTGTCTTCTGCGACCAGATCCTACGCCCACACAGAGAGACAGCACTGAATTTGAGCCTGGGGGTGCAAACCTGGGGAGTTTGTTTCCCATGACCAGACCCTGCACCTTAGCAGAGAGGCTGCAGTGAATTTCAACCTGGATGTGTGGTCTCGGGGAGTTGGTTCCCTACGACCAGACCCTGTGCCCACACAGGAAGGCAGCGCTGAATTTGAGCCTGGGTACATGGACACAAGGAGTTTGTTTTCCACAGTGCACACCTGCGAGACCAGACCTCACACCCACACTAAGGGGCAGAGCCACCTGACTTTGATTCAGGGCAAGCACACACAGAAGGCTCTTTACTGCAGGGCAGAAGTGGACCTCCTGCCAACACAGTGTGACTGAGCAACCCGGTCTCCCGGGCAGATCGGGGACCCTGAATCTCCACACAAGAGGCAGCATTGACCACCAGTGACTAGAGTCACTAGACTTTGTTCCTCATTAAGTGCGCCTGAGATCCCTGATTTCCAGTACATTCACACTAAGAGCCAGTGACTCCAATTCTTGGCGCATGTGCACACAGGGACCTGATTCTCAGTGTGAGGTAGCACCAAGAAACAGAGACTCTGATACTCGATTCTTGGCATGGACACAGGGAGCCTCTGACTCCTGACACGCAATAGGGGACTTTGATTTTTGGCACATGCCAGTGGGTTCTCTGTTTCAATGTGGCGCAGGCAGAGTCCCTGATTCGAGATGCACACATGAGGCCACACTAAGTGCCTGTGACTCTGACCCAGGACAAGTGTGGTTCCCACCAACCCACAGCAACCGCACGTCTTGATATCAGAGCTCTTCAGTGACACTTGGGGGATGCAAAACTCCCACTGCACAAGGTACAGAACCCCACAACTCGACATCTGAACCTTCGGATGATAGAATGGGGAGAAAACGAAGCAATCCCCAGAGGAAAGAAAAGGAGGAATGGCCAAGTAAGGAAATAAGTGAAACAGAAGCATGCAACATGACAGAAAAAAGAATTTAGAGTAATGGTCATACAGTTCATACACCGGATGGACGAGAAAATCAACAACCTATGCAAAAATCAGGAAGAAATGAAAAATGATATAGCTACAATCAAAAACACCATGGCAGGTTTCAACAGTAGACTAGAAGAAGCAGAGGACCGAATCAGCGAGTTAGAAGATCAGGTACAGAAACAAGCCCAATCTGAACAGCTACTAGAGAAAAAAATTAAAAAGCAGGAGGAGAGCCTAAGGGAACTTTGGGACAATGCAAAACGAAATAACATACATATGATAGGGCTGCCAGAAGGACAAGAAGAGCAGCAAGGATTAGAAAATTTATTTAAAGAAATAATGACAGAAAACTTCCCTGATATGGGGAAGAAAAAAGTTACTCAAGTACAAAGAGTCCCAAGCAAGATGAATCCTAAAGACCCACACCAAGAAACACCATAATTACAACGGCAAATGTTATTGACAAAGAGAGAATTTTAAAGGCTGCAAGAGAGAGACAGAGAGTTACCTACAAAGGATCCCCCATCAGATTATCAAATGATTTCTCAACAGAAACACATCAAGCTAGAATGGAATGGAAGGAGATATACAAAGTGATGCAAAGCAAGGGACTCAATCCAAGAATACTCTATCCAGCAAGATTATCAATCAAAATTGAAGGGGAAATCAGGAGCTTCACAGACAGAAAAAGGCTAAGGGAGTTTATCACTACCAAACCAGCAATGCAAGAAATGCTAAAGGGAATGCTGTAAAAAGAAAAAACAAAAAGGTAAGAAGGAACACAGCCTCAAAAAAAATAAAAATGGCTACAAACAAGTGCCTTTCAATAATAACTTTAAACGTAAATGAACTAAATGCTCTACTCAAAAGACATCGAGTGGCTGAATGGATAAAAAAAAAAAAAAAAAAAAAAAAACATGACCCATATATATATGCTGTCTACAAGAGACCCACCTCAGAACAAGGGACTCACACAGACTGAAAGTGAAGGGATGGAAAAATATCTTTCAGGCAAATGGAAATGAAAAATAAGCTGGGGTACCCATACGTATATCTGACAAAATAGACCTCAAAGTAAAGGCCATAACAAGAGATAAGGAAGGCCACTTCATAATACTAAAGGGATTGATACAACAAGAGGATATAACCCTGGTAAACATATATGCACCCAATGCAGGAGCACCCAAACACATAAAAAAATCTCCTAGAAGATATCAAGAGAGAGATCGACAACAATACAATCATAGTAGGGGACTTTAATACACCACTGACATCACTTGATAAATCCTCTAGACAAAAAATCAGCAAAGAAACAACAATCCTAAATGACTCACTAGATCAGATAGGCTTAATTGACATCTTCAGAACATTTCACCCCAAAGCTGCGGAATATATGTTCTTTTCAAGTGCACATGGGACATTTTCAAAAATAGACCACATACTGGGTCACAAGCAAAGTCTCCCCAAATTCAAGAAGATTGAAATAATACCCAGCATCTTTTCAGACCACAATGGCATAATATTAGAAATAAACTACAATAAAAACAATCCAAAACACTCAAACACTTGGAAGCTGAATAGCATGTTATTAAATATTGATTGGGTTAACAATGAGATCAAAGAAGAAATTAAAAACATTCTGGAAATTAATGACAACAAAAACACAACAATCCAAAACCTATGGGGCACAATAGGAGCAGTCCTGAGAGGGAAGTTTATAGCTCTCCAGACCTACCTCAAAAAAAACAAAAAAAATGGTAATAAATCATTGAAAGCTACAACTCAAAGAATTAGAAAGAGAGCAACCAGAAAGGCCCAGAGTGAGCAGAAGGAAGGAGAAAATAAAGATTAGGGCAGGAATAAACGACATAGAGACCAAAAAAAAAAAAAAAAAAAAACACAATACAAAAGATCAACGAAACCAAGAGCTGGTTCTTTGAAAGGATAAACAAGATTGATGAACCTCTAGCCAGGCTCACCAAGAAGCAAAGAGAGAGGACCCAAATAAACAAAATCAGAAATGATAGAGGCGAAATAACAACAGACCCCACAGAAATACAAAGGATTGTTAAAAAATATTATGAACAACTCTATTCCAACAAACTAGAAAACCTGGAGGAAATGGACATATTCCTAGAAAAATGCAACCTTCCAAAACTCAATCAGGAAGATTCTAAAAATCTCAATAGGCCAATAACTATGGAAGAAATTGAAGCAGTCATCAAAAAGCTTCCAGCAAACAAAAGCCCAGGCCCAGACGGCTTCACAGGAGAGTTATACCAAACATTCAAGGAAGAACTAAAACCTATCCTCCTCAGACTATTCGAAATAATTCAAGAGGAAGGAACACTTCCAAACTCATTCTATGAAGCCAGCATTACCCTAATACCAAAACTTGATACACTACAAAAAAAGAGAATTACAGGCCAATATCCCTGATGAATATAGGTGCCAAAATCCTCAACAAGATCCTAGCAAATTGGATCCAGCAGGACATCAGAAAGATCATACACCATGACTAAGCAGGATTTATCGCAGGGATGCAAGGATGGTACAATATTCTCAAATCAATAAACGTGATACATCATATAAACAAATTGAGGGGGGGAAATCACATAGTCATATCAATTGACGCAGAAAAAGCATTTGACAAAATCCAACACCCTTTCTTGATAAAAACTCTCAGCAAGGTGGGAATGGAAGGATCATACCTCAACATCATAAAATCCTTATATGATAAACCCACAGCCAGCATCAAACTCAATGGACAAAAACAAACCATTTCCCCTAAGAACAGGAACAAGACAGTGATGCCCTCTCTCACCACTCCTGTTCGATATAGTACTGGAAGTACTAGCCATTGCTGTCAGATAAGAAGAAGAAATAAAAGGCATCCAAATTGGAAAAGAAGCAGTAAAAGTGTCCTTATTTGCAGATAACATGATACTGTACATAGAAAACCCTAAAGACTCCATAAAAAATTATTAGACTTAATAAATGAATTCGGCAAGGTAGCAGGATACAAAATTAACGCCAAGAAATCGCACGCATTTCTATATACCAATAGTGAACGTACAGATAGACTAAAAAAGCAATCCCATTTACCATCACACCAAAAAAAATTAAGATACCTAGGAATAAATTAAAGAGGTAAAACACCTATATGCAAAAAAACTACAGGACAATTAAAAAAGAGATAGAGGAAGATATAAACAGATGGAAGAACATACCATCTTCATGGATTGGTAGAATCAACATCATCAAAATGTCCATTCTACCCAATGCAATCCCCATTAAAATACCAATGGCATATTTCACAGACCTAGAACGAACTCTCCAAAAATTCATCTGGAATTAAAAAAAGATCCCGAATAGCTGCAGCAATCCTGAGAAAGAAGAACAAAGTAGGTGGGATCCAAATACCAGATTTCAAGCTGTATTTCAAAGCCATTGTTCTCAAAACAGCCTGGTACTGGCACAAGAACAGACATATAGATCAATGGAATAGAATAGAGAACCCAGAAATAGACCCAAACCACTATGCCCAATTAATATTTGACAAAGGAGGGATGAACATACAATGGAGTCAAGACAGTCTCGTCAATAAATGGTGTTGGGAAAATTGGACAGATACATGCAAAAAAATGAAACTAGACCACCAACTTTCACCATACACAAAAATAAACTCAAAATGGATAAAGGACTTAAACATAAGACGGGAAACCATAAAAATACTAGAGGAATCCACAGGCAGAAAAATCTCTGACATATGCCGAAGGAACTTCTTCACTGATACTGCTCCTAGGGCAATGGAAAATAAAGAGAAAATAAACAAATGGGACTACATCAAAATAAAAAGTTTTTGCACAGCAAAAGAAACCATCAACAAAACAACAAGAAAGAACACTACATGGGAGAACATGTTTGCCAATATTATCACTGATAAGGGTTTAATCTCCAACATTTACAGGGAACTCATACAACTCAACAAAAGGAATATAAACAATCTAATCAAGAAATGGGCAATGGACCTAAATAGAAACTTTTCGAAAGAAGACAGAAGGAAGGCCAAGAGACATGAAAACATGCTCAAAGTCACTAATTATCCGAGAGATGCAAATCAAAACGACAATGCGGTACCATCTCACACCTGTCAGAATGGCTATCATCAACAAGTCAATAAATGACAAATGTTGGCGAGGATGCAGAGAAAAAGGAACCCTGGTGCACTGCTGGTGGGAATGCAGACTGGTGCAGCCACTGTGGAGAACAGTATGGAGTTTCCTCAAAAAACTAAAAATGGAACTCCCATTTGACCCAGTAATACCACTTATAGGAATATATCCCAAGAAGCTAGAAACATCGATCAGAAAGGATATATGCACCCCTATGTTCATAGCAGCACAATTCACCATTGCTAATATTTGGAAACAGCCTAAGTGCCCATCAGCAGATGAGTGGATTAAAAAACTGTGGTACAGCTACACAATGGAATACTACGCTGCACTAAAAAAGAAGGAATTCCTACCATTTGCAACAACATGGATGGAACTGGAGAGCATTATGCTAATTGAAATAAGCCAGTCAGAGAAAGATAAGTATCACATGATCTCACTCATTTGTGGAATATTATGAACAACATAAACTGATGAACAAAAAAGTTCCAGAGACAGAGAAACATCGATCAGACCATCAAACCTGGGAGGGAAGGTAGGGGAGGGTGGGGGTAGAGGGGAGAGATCAACCAAAGGACTTGTATGCATGCATATGGGCCTAACCAATGGACACAGACAACAGGGGGGTGAGGGCATGAGTGGGGGGGACGTGGGGTAATGGGGGAAGAAGGACACATATGTAACACCTTAATCAATAAAAAAAATTTAAAAAAAGAAAGAAAGAGACAAGCCACAGAGATAGAAAGAAAAGCTGGAGCCAGGTGGACCGCTGCCCTCTTCTGATGGAGAGACAGTGACCCAGAGCCGATGCAGCGTGTTTATTTTATACCCCCAAATACCAGGAAGTTTCACCAAAAGGTCTAGACAAAGGAGATTATTTGCATTCTTGAGTAGGCCCTGAGCATTCCTGGAGCTAGGCTGGATTTAGATATCAAAACCCACTTCCCCACACCATGGGCTAAAATGAAGGTCAAGCTGACAACACCCTTGCCCTTTTGGCAAGGCATGTTCCCAGGGCTTGGCTTTGCCGACACCACTGGGTTCAGCTGACAATAATTAAAGAATGCCCATGTGCCTTCCCAGGGAGCCCTCTACATCTCCCCCTTTTTTCATGTTTAAATGAGCTTGTGGACATTTAGTTGGAGCCTTTGGACTTGAGATCGCAGGAGCTTGCTGATGACTGAAAAGAAGCAGGATAAGATTACTAGTACACAAAGGAATCCAGTTAGGTACCAGGCGGTATTTTTTAACATATTCCATGGATTAAATTCTTTTAAATCATCCAGCAATTCTTTTGCCAGTTTTGCCGGAGATATAATTTCATCATGACTATTCTGAATGGCTTGTACATGTTTGTGTAGCCGCACTAGGTCTATACTGATATTATTATGATGCCATATTCCCTGTAGGTGCATCTTGATTTTATTCCAATCCCATAGAGAACTGTTATAGCGAGCTGAAATCACACAAATATATGTAAAAGTAGCATGGCATTGCAGCTGCTGTCTAATCTTGATACTTTCTAATTGATTACCTAGTCCTATCACTACAGCTTCCAAAGCATTTAGCTTTGTTTCTAGCCTTTTGTCTATATCTTCTTGATCAGGAAATGTAGTTGAGGTGTACTGAGCCAATTCATTGACAAACTTTGCGCTCTGGATGCTTTGGGTCAAAGCAAGAGAAGCAGTCACAGCAGATGCAATAACAGTAATTAGGGTAACAATACCAAAAATAATAAGTCCCAAAGCATGCTTTTCCCGGGACAGTTGATTGTGTAATTCCTGCAATACCTGGAGGCCTGCATCATGATACCATTTTCCTGTTATGTTGGTAGGAAGCATAATAAAAGAAGGCTGCTTTAAAATTAATATATCTTCATTCAGGTTATGCCTGGAAACACAGCTGGTAAGGTTACAGTAATGGCATTGGACAGCATAATGGGTGTCCAATCTGGTGATATTCACATTTCCAGTCACCAATACATATGGGGGCTGGACACAGGCTCATAAGCCATAGCAAGGGCTCGATGTGCATGCTCCTTTAGTATTAGCTAAGAAAGAGCCAGTAAAATTAAGAAAGTCAAGAGCAGCAGCTAAACGCCACAGATCTTTGTGTAAATTTTCTGTTTTTGTGGTTAGGGCATTACCTACAAAACCTCCTGGTGACATAGGCTCGTGATAGGGATATTTGGCATCAAGCCTGTGGGACCAATCTAATACATACAAGTCAGAGCCAGAAATATTATGTCTCACTGGTACAGGATTGGTGCAATCTTGCCATTGAGAAATGTTCCCCTCAGTAGTGGTGCTATTAGGGCAGGAGGGGAGTGGGGAATGCTTATCAGACAGCCATCGGGTGGCCTTAGGAAATCCTAGTTTAGTAACTGTCTGAACATATTTTCTCATATCCCAGGGGCCTTCAATGTTAGCAATGTTTGTGCCTCCATAGGACGTCTTATTTTCTTGGCCAAGCTGCAAACATCCTGAAGTCCCCCTTTTTGATAAACAAATAGGGAGCTCCCCACTAAAGCCATTATAAGTATAAGCACCTTAGGAAGTAGTTATATGCTTGTCAGAGCTACCCCCGACCATATTAGTGTTGTTAGTAAACACTGGCACTGATTCTCCAGTCCAGGTGGCTGGATTGATCATAGGGGGATCTGGAACATAACTCCAGTAAGTTTCTGCTGCAGCCATACTTACCTGGCAGCTAACAAGTACCATCATAGCAAGAAAAAGGTTGGAGGGGGTTACCTGAACCCCCTGTTCTTTCACCACTTGCTGAGCATCGGTGGTCAGCTTCTTCAGCTGACCCCATATTGGCACCTCAGTCCCTTGCATAGCCTTCAGTTTTCTTCTTCCGCTTTGCTGTCATTGGGGCAACTCTCAGTCCTTTTGAGTGAAGGGACAAGAAGCTTCTCTGGGTCCATTGTGGTGATGCACATAATGCTCTGGCACCCAAATTGGCTGCATTGCTCCTTCTGGAAAGATATAAAACACAAACTCTTCCCCACGTTATTAATCTGATAAAACTCTTGTCTGGTTTGTGCTTCCTTCCACCTAGCTAACTTGGTGGAGGCTATTGTACAGGAGGCCTGATGCCTTTCAGCTGCTGTACGATCCTCTGCATCACAATTCAAAAATTTTAAAGTATAAAGAGCATGACTGAGTTTGTTTTGAGGTGACACACAACATCCGTCTCCCCCTTTTTGTTTTAGTAATTGCATTTTAAGAGTACAATTGGCTCTTTCCACTATTGAGTGACATCCATTTCGCCAGATTTGATTAGGTTTAAGTCCTCGGGGATTTACCCCTAAAGTTGACACAGGGAGGTAGACAACACACTGAGGACATTGCTTCCAATAAAACATGGAAATTGTCATTCTCAAATAACATTTTGAAGGCTGAAAAATAAATGAAAAGTTCCTCCAAATTAGTGTGCCCTATAGTAGCTGTTTCAATAATTTTGGCCATACTTGTCACATAAGCACCATCACTATAGGTTGATGGGCTCTGTAGCAAAATATGTTAAGGCATAAATAAGAGCTTGTATTTCTACTGAAATATAAGGGGTTTGAAGGACCTTTGCTCCCCTGATGCAGCAGATCCAGCCTTTCCAGAACTGGATCCATCTGTAAAAATGGTTAATGCCTGAGGCAATGTAACTATTTTCTCTCTTTTCCGCGTCCAGCGCGGCTAGAGAGCGGGTCCAATTCCTGAGTAGAGGCGGCTGGGGATCGAAAAATAAAAGAGACAAGACACAGAGATAGAAAGAAATGCTGGGGCCAGGTGGACCGCTGCCCTCTTCTGATGGAGAGATAGTGACCCAGAGCCGATGCAGCGTGTTTATTTTATATCCCCAAATACCAGGAAGTTTCACCAAAAGGTCAAGACAAAGGAGATTATTTGCATTCTTGAGTAGGCCCTGAGCATTCCTGGAGCTAGGCTGGATTTAGATATCAAAACCCACTTCCCCACACCATGGGCTGAAATGAAGGTCAAGCTGACAACACCCTTGCCGTTTTGGCAAGGCGTGTTCCCAGGGTGTGGCTTTGCCGACGCTACTGGGTTCAACTGACAATAATTAAAGAATGCCCATGTGCCTTCCCAGGGAGCCCTCTACACAGGTGTTTACCTATGCTGCCATCTTGGTTCCTCAAACCATTTCATTTTATAATGACCTCTGCTATTTCTTCTCCAGGGACTCCAGCTGAATCAATGTATTCATATTTCAGTTCTGCTTTAGTTTATCTGATAAAACACTAGAGGCCTGGTGCATGAAATTCATGGAAGGGGGGTATCCCCTCAGCCCAGCCTGCACCCTCTCCAATCCAGGACCCCTTGGGGGATGTCCGACTGCCGGTATAGGCCTGATCCCTCTCACAATCCGGGACCACTGGCTCCTAACTCCTCACGTGCCTGCCTGCCTGATCACTCCTAACTGCCCCCTGCCAGCCTGATCACCCCTAACCACCTCTGCCTGCTGGCCTGATTGCCCCTAACTGCCCCCCCCCCGCCAGCCTGGTCACCCCCAACTGACCCCCCACCAGCCTGGTCACTCCTCACTTCCCCCTCTGCTGGCCTGGTCACCCCTCACTGCACTCTGCCGACCTGGTCGCCCCCAACTGCCCCCCCTGCTGGCCTGTTCGCCCCACACTGCTCTCCTGCCAGCCTGGTCGCCCCACACAGCCTGGTGTTTGGTTGTTTGGTTGCGCCTCACTGCCTACCCTGCCAGCCTGGTTGCCCCACGCAGCCTGCTGTTGGTTTGTTACTGTGAGGGTGTCCTGATCAATTTGCATATTACCCTTTTATATATATATATATATATATATACACATACATGTATATATATATATGTAATTTATTGGTTCAAGTATTACATATGTCTGCTTTTTCCCCCATCTACCCCTCCCCAGCCCCCCAACACATACCCCCACCCCCCAACACATACCCCCACCCCCACAACCAGTGTCCATGTCCATTGATTAGGCTTATATGCATGCATAGAAGTCCTTTGGTTGATCTCTTACCCATCCCCCTCAACCTCCCCTGCCTTCCCTCTGAGGTTTGACGGTCTGTTTGATGCTTCTCTGCCTCTGGATCTATTTTTGTTCATTGTATTCCACAAATGAGTGACATCATGTAATATATTTCTTTCTCCAACTGGCTTATTTCACTTAGCATAATGCTCTCCATGTCCATCCATGCTGTTGTGAAAGGTAAGAGTTCTTTCTTTTTTAAAGCAGGGCAGTATTCCATTGTGTAGATGTACCACAGTTGTTGCTTTTTTCATTTATTTATTTATTTATTTATTTATTTTCTAAAGTTTTACATACGTCTCCTTTTTCCCAGATTACCGCCCCCCGCAACCCAGCCATTCCCACCCTGGGCAAGCTCCCACTGCTCCAGTGTCTGCGTCCATTGGTTTTGCTAATATGCATGCATTCAAGTCCTTTGGTTGCTCTCTAAACCCCCCTGCCATTTGTCTTTGGATCTATTCATGTTCATCAAATTATGTTGACCATTATATCCCACATATGAGTGACATCATGTGATATTTATCTTTCTCTGACTGGCTTATTTTGCTTAGCATGACGCTCTCCATTTCCATCCATGCTGTTGCAAATGGTAAAAGTTCCTTCTTTTTTATAGCAGCATAGTATTCCATTGTGTAGCTGTACCACAGTTTTTTAATCCACTCATCTGCTGGTGGACACCTAGGCTGTTTCCAAATCTTAGCTATTGTAAATTGTGCTGCTAGGAACATGGGGGGGGGTATATGTCCTTTCTGATTGGTATTTCTGAATTCTTAGGATATATTCCTAGAAGTGGGATTACTGGGCCAAATGGGAGGTTCATTTTTAATTTTTTGAGGAAACGCCATACTGTTCTCCACAGTGGCTGCACCAGTCTGCATTTCCACCAACAGTGCACAAGGGTTCCTTTTTCTCCACATCCTCACTAGCACTTGTCATTTGTTGATTTGTTGGTGATAGCCATTCTGACAGGTGTGAGAAGGTACCTCATTGTCATTTTGATTTGCATCTCTCAGATGATTAGTGACTTTGAGCAGGTTCTCATATGTCTCTTGGCTTTCTGAATGTCCTCTTTTGAAAAGTGTCTACTTAGGCCCTTTGCCCATTTTTTGATTGGATTGTTTATATTCCTTTTGTTAAGTTGTATGAGTTACCTGTTAATTTTGGAGTTTAAACGCTTATCAGAGATAACATTGGTAAATATGTTCTCACATGCAGTGGGCTTTCTTGTTGTTTTGTTGATAGTTTCTTTTTTCTGTGCAGAAGCTTTTTATTTTGATGTAGTCGCATTTGTTTATTTTCTTAATTTTCATTGTCCTAGGAGTTGTATTGGTGAAGATATTGCTACGACATATGTCTGATAATTTGCTGCCTATGGATTCTTCTAAGATTTTTATGGTTTCCTGTCTTATGTTTAAATCCTTTATCCATTTTGAGTTTATTTTTGTGTATGGTGTAAATTGGTGGTCTAGTTTCAATTTTTTGCAAGTACCTGTCCAATTTTCCCAACACCATTTATTGAAGAGACTGTCTTGGCTCCATTGAATGCTCTTGCCTTCTTTGTCAAATATTAATTGAGCATAATGTTGTGGGTTGATTTCTGGGTTCTCTGTTCTGTTCCACTGATCTATGTGTCTGTTCTTGTGCCTGTACCAGGCAGCTTTGAGAACAGTCTTTTTATTACCTATGAATTTTTGGAGAGTTTGTTCTAGGTCTGTGAAATATGCCATTGGTGTGTTAATGGGGATTGCATTGAGTCTATAGATTGCTTTGGGTAGTATGCACATTTTAATGATGTTGATCCTACCAATCCATGAACTCGGTATATTCTTCCATTGCATGTTTATGTCTTCCTCTATCTCTTTTTTTCAATGTCCTGTAGGTTTCTGAGTATAGGTCTTTTACCTTCTTAGTTAAGTTTATTCCTAGGTATCTTAACTTTTTTATTACAATGGTAAATGTGATTTTTTTTTTTTTTTTGCGTGTGTGTGTGTGTTTTTCTGGTGGGTTTTTTTGTTTGTTTGTTTGTTTTTGTTTCTCTTTCTGTGAGTTCATTATTGGTGTATAAAAATAGCCATAGATTTCTGGGTGTTAATTTTGTATCCTGCTACATTGCCAAATTCATTTATTAAGTCTAGTAGGTTTTTGTGGAGTCTTTAGGGTTTTCTATGTACAATATCATGTCACCTGCAAATAATGACAGTTTTACTTCTTTTCCAATTTGAATGCCTTTTATTTCTTCTTGTCTGGGCGCTATGGCTGGCACCTCCAGTACTATGTTGAACAGGAGTGGTGAAAGTGGGCGTCCCTGTCTTGTTCCTGTTCTTAGAAGAAGTGGTTTTAGTTTTTGCCCATTGAGTATGATGTTGGCTGTAGGTTTGTCATATAAGGCTTTTATTATGTTGAGGTATGCTCCCTCTATTCCCACTTTGCTGAGAGTTTTTATCAAGAAAGGGTGCTGGATTTTGTCAAATGCTTTTTCTGCATCAATTGATATGATTATGTGATTTTATTTTTATTTATTTATTTTTTGATTATGTTATTTTTGTCTCTCAATTTATTTATGTGACATATCATGTTTATTGAATTATGGATATTGTACCATCCTTGCATCCTCAGAATAAATCCCACTTGGTCATAGTGTACGATCTTTCTAATGTAATGCTGGGTACAATTTGCTAGAATTTTATTGAGGATTTTACCATCTATATTCATCAGGGATATTGGCCTGTAATTCTCTTTTTTTGTAGTGTCTTTATCTGGTTTTGAAATTAGAGTAATGCTGGCTTCATAGAAAGAGCTTGGAAGTGTGCCTTCCTCTTGAATTTTTTGGGATAGTCTCAGGAGGGTAGCTTTTAGTTCTTCTTTGAATATTTGGAAAAACTCCCCTGTGAAGCCATCCTGACCATGGCTTTTTTTTGCTGGAAAATATTTTATTACTACTTCAATTTCATCAGTGGTTATTGACCTATTCGGGGTTTTTTATTCTTCCTGATTGAGTTTTAGAAGCTTGCATTTTTGTAAGAATATGCCCATTTCATCTACTGTGTCTAGTTTGTTGGAGTAGAGTTGTTCATAGTATTTTTTTTACAATCCTTTGTATATCTGTGGGGTCGGTTGTTACTTCACCTCTGGCATTTCTGATTTTGTTTGGGTCCTCTTTCTTGTTTTTTTGGTGAGCCTGGCTAGAGGTTCATAAATCTTGTTTATCTTTTCAAAGAACCAGCTCTTGGTTTTATTGAGCTTTTGTATTGTTTTGTGTTTTTGGTGTGTGTGTGTGTGTGTGTGTGTGTGTGTGTGTGTGTGTGTGTGTGTGTGTTTTGTCTCTATGTCACTTTTCCCCCTCTGATCTATATTATTTCCTCCCTTCTGCTCACTGTGGGCTTTTCATGTTGCTCTCTTTCTAATTCTTTGAGTTGTAGAGTTAAATAATTTATTACCCATTTTTCTTGGTGTTTTTTTTTTTTTTTTTTTTTTTTCTTTCAGGTAGGCCTGTAGAGCTATAACTTCCCTCTCAGGACTGCTTTCACTGTGTCCCATAAATTTTGGATTGTTGTGTTTTCATTGTCATTTGTTACCAGGATGCTTTTTATTTCTTCTTTGATCTCTTTGGTAACCCAGTCATTGTTTAATAGCATGCTATTCAGACTCCAAGTGTTTGATTTTTTTCATTGTTTCTATTATAGTTGACTTCTAATTTTATGCCCGTGTGATCTGAGAAGATGCTTGTTATGATTTCAATCTTCTTGAAGTTGAAGGATCTTTCCCTGTGTCCCAATATGTGGTCTATCTTTGAAAACGTCCCATGTGCACTTGAGAAGAATGTATATTCAGTAGCTTTTGGGTTATATGTTCTGAAGGTATCAATTAATTCCATCTGATCTAGTGAGTCATGTAGGATTGCTGTTTCTTTGCTGATTTTTTTGTTTAGAGGATTTATTCAGGGGTGACAGTGGGGTATTAAAGTCCCCTACTATGATTGTATTGCTGTTGGTCTCTGCCTTGATAACATCCAGAAGTTTTTTTTTGTTTGTTTGTTTTTTTATCTATTTGGGTGATTCTATATTGGTTGCATATATATTTATCAGAGTTATATCCTCTTGTTGAATTGCTCCCTTTAGTATTATGAAGTGGCCCTCCTTATCTCTTGTTATGGCCTTCACTTTGAGGTCTATTTTGACAGATATAAGTATTGCTACCCCACCTTTTTTTTAATTTCCTTCACTGTCAGTCTTTGTGAGTCCTTTGTTCTGAGTTGGGTCTGTTGTAGACAGCATGTATATGGGTCACATTTTCTTATCCATTCAGCTACCTTATGTCTTTTGATTGGAGCATGGAATCCATTTACTTTTAAGGTTATTATTGATAGGTACTTGTCACCATTTTTATTCTTTATGCCTGTGTCCCTTCTTCCCTTTCTATTTCTTCTTTTTACAAAGGTCCCTTTAGCATTTCTTGCATTGCTGGCTTGTGGTAATAAACTCCCTTAGCCTTTTTTTGTCTGTGAAGCTCATGATTTCACCTTCAATTATGAATGATAGCCTACCTTGGTATATTTTTCTTGGGTTCAGTCCCTTGGTTTGCATCACTATGTATATTTCATTCCACTCCCTTCTGGCCTGATGTGTTTCTGTTGAGAAATCAGTGGATAGTCTAATGGGAGATTCCTTGTAGGTAACTTTCTATCTCTCTCTGGCAGCCTTTAAGATTCTTACTTTGTTGATGTTTGCCAATTTAAATATGATGTGACTTCATGTCGGTCTTTTTGGGTTCATCTTGATTGGGACTCTATGTGCTTCTTGGACTTATGTTGCTTTTTTCTACCCAAAATCAGGGAAATTTTCTTTCATTATTTCTTCAAATGGGTTTTCTATTTCTTGCTCTACTTCCTCTCCTTTTAGCATCCCTATTTTATGGATGTTGTCTCATTTTATGTTGTCCCAAAGCTCCTTTAGTCTCTCCTCCTGCTTTTTACATTTTTTTCCAGTTGCTGCTGTCTTTGGCTGTTTACCACCTCTCTTCTAACTTGTTGGTGCGGTCCTCAGTTTCTTTTAGTCTGCTGTTGATACTTTCCATTGTGTTCTTTATTGTGGTTATGTTATTCTTCATTTCCTCTTGAAACTTCTTCATTTCCTCTTGATTCTTACGCATGTTGTTGAATTTTTCTTTCATCCCTTTCAGCATCCTTATAACCAATGTTCTGAATTGTTTCTCTGACAAATTACTTGCCTCCATTTTATTTATTTCCTTTTCTAGTGATTCCTCCTTTTGTTTCATACTAGAGGCCTGATGCATGAAATTTGTGCAGGGGTGCGGTCCCTAGGCCTGGCCAGTGATCGAAGTGTGAGCATCTGCCATGGAAGGGCAGGTCCCAGCTGACCTCCGGGCCCTAGGAAGCACCTGAGCTCTCGTGCCCCTACATGGCCCCCTCCACCTGAGTTATTGCACCCAAGTCCCCATGCGGAGATACAGTGAGCATGGCTGGATGCCACAGGCCAGGATGCAGCATGGGCCTGTGGGCTGCCCAGTGGTGCTGCATGGATGCCTGGCAGGCAGCATGCTCTTTCCCAGCCGGCCTCGCAGACCGGCTCCTGCATAAATCCACAAGGTGCCTGATCGGCCCCTGTGGTCCTGGCGGCTGCAGCCCGGCTCATCCAAAAGAGGCCACACAGGTGGAGGGCGGTCTCCTTGTGGGCACCCAGCACCTGAGCATGGGGGCTTCCCCAGTGTGTGAGCCCTGGTGTCCCAGGGGAGGGTAGCAGGGGGAGTGAGAGTGAGCTCAGCAAACACCCCTCATTCTCACTGCACCTCTTTCCCCGTCACCGCCACCCCCAGGTAGCCAGCAAGAGGTCGCAGCACATCACCAACCCCCACCATGTTCCGTGCTGCCCCCTGGTGGTCACTACACATCATAGCAAGCTGTAGAACTTGCGATCTTCCAGTTGAACTCCTGGTTGAATGACTACCCAAGGGGACAATTTGCATATTAGGCTTTTATTATATAGGATGGGGTTGTTCTTTGTGTCCCCATTTTTGCTGTTTCTTTGTGGTTGTTTCTATCTATTAGATCAAACTTCTATGTCACCCAGATTTTTTTGAGTTTGTCTTATATAGTAGATGTTTTGTGGGACACAGTAGTGCAATCTCTCAGGTCTTCTGGGCTGGTATCCTTGGGATGCCCCTATTTGGGATATTTGGGTTTTCTTGGTATAGTTGGATCTTGAGTATTATTGTCCCGTTCATGGATGGGTTCTCCTCTCAGGGTGTCTGGTTATGAGGCTCTCCCTCTACCACATTGACCAAGCAGCACAAAATACAACTTGACAAGACATGACAAAGGGAACAAAACACGAATGTACTCACAACACTGATAACCCCAATAAAAGTAACCACCAGAGAAAAGAGAATTAGGAGAGAGAAAAGAAAGCAAAAATGATACTGAGAAAAGGAAAAAAGTAAGAGAGAAAAGGAAAAGAAGGAAAATGAAGGAGGAGGTAGAAAGAGAATGAGTGGAGAAGAAGAAAATTAAAAAACAAAATCAATAAATTAAAAATAGTATTTAAAACAAATTTTATAAGTTATCTGTCTATTTATTCTTCTATTTTTTTGGAAAAGGAGAATAGAGGAGAGAGCAGATAGGCTTGAAGTTAGTGAGTAAAACTAATTAAGCAATTAGGAGAAGAATAGAGCAAGAAAGGAGAGGAAAAACAAAAGCATAAAAAATTGGCTAGTATAGAAAGAGAAAAGTGAAGGGTGCATGGACTTGGGAGCAGGGGAGAGGAAGTTAGATATAGGAGTAAGCCAACAGAGATTACAATAATCATAACACGTCAATAAAGCAGATAAAAAGATCAATTTTTAACAAGAGGTAAAAAGAAGGAAGATAGAAAAACTAAAGTGGGGACAGGAGCAGAGAAACAGAATAAAAAGAGAGAAGTGAAGAAGGAAATGGTGGGGAAAAATAAGGTAAAATATAATAATAATAATAATAATAATAATAATAATAATAATAATAGAATGAAGAAAAATAATACAAAAAATAAAAGATTAAAATAAAACAAAAAAATTAAATAAAAGATAAAAAATAAAAAGTAAAGTGTCATTCGCTTCAGCCAAGTTTTAATGCCCCATGGGGGCTGGATTAAGACCCCACTGTCTGCCAATTCTCAGTTTCCTGTTAGGTAGTCAGCACTGTGTTGAAGTTCCAAGCGATCCACTACTCCTCTGTGTCTCCACAGCCTTGGTTGCAATCTACCTACTTTTTTTGTCTGCCTGCTATCAGTTTTAATTACTCAAGAATCTATTTCTGACATGGGCTTTAGGTGGGGTGTTGCTGTATTGGTTTCCAGGACCAAACAGCCCCTCAACCCAGTCCCTGAGGGCTCCCTGGGGCTATTCAGAGTCTTTGTTTCCTCTGCAAAGCTCAAGGCTGGGTGCGGCTGCACTAGCTGTTCTAAGGCTGCTGAGAGGGGCTGGCTCTTCAGGAGAAAAATGGCTGCTTAAGTTTGGAGGGTCTGGAATGTGTCAGTGCTGGATTCCTGGTCACCTCTCCCTGTTCTGCTCCCCTCTACAGCCTCTCCTCAGCCTCCACAAAACTGCACCTCCACCTGCATCACAGCCTCATTGAGTGTTTATAATTGAAAGGTCCTATGAACTGGGTTTAGGGAATAAAAACAAGGACAAAACAGGCAAAACAACCACGCCACTGCGAGTTTTTCTCTTCCTGGTATCATGCAGCTCAGGCAGTTCTTTAGGCTGCCTTTCTGGGCTCAGCCTTTCATGGCTGTGAACTTAGATCTAGATTCCTCGGCCACCAGCAGCCCTGTGGAACTCCCTTCCATAGATAGATGTTACACGTGTCCCCAAGGGATGCAGACTTGGTGCAGTGTAGGTTCCTTCTGACCCTCTCATCCTAGTGGTCACACATCTCTCTCCAACCCAGATCCCTGATCCTACCGTTCTCCAGGCGTCCTCTGCCCTTTCCAGCTGTGGATTGTCTCACCAGCTGTGTTTAATTTGCCAATTCCAGGTGGATATTATTCGATTTAGTTGTTCCTTCTATCTGCTCCATGAGAAGGCACAGGACATGTCCTCCTATTTGGATGCCATTTTCTATCAATGCATCTATTTTTCCATTCTTCATTTGGTTATGTGTTATATCACATTTATTGATTTGTGAATATTGTACCAACCTTGCATTCCCAGAATAAATCCCACTTGATCCTGGTGTATGATCTTTTTAATGTATTTCTGGATCCAGTTTGTTAGTATTTTGTTGAGGATTTCAGCATCTATGTTCATCAGGAATATTGGCCTATAATTTTCTTTGTAGTGTCTTTACCTGGTTTTAAAATTAGGATAATACTGTCCTCATAAAGAATAGCTCAGAAGTCTTCTATCCTTTTGAAATTTTTGGAATAGTTTGAGAAGGATAGGTGTTAGTTCTTTAAATGTTTGGTAAAATTTTTCTGTGAAGCCATCCAGCCCAAGACTTTTGTTTGCTGGGATTTTTTTTAAATTATTGCTTCAGTTTCATTAGTTGTAATCAATCTATTCAGGTTTTCTAATTCTTCCTGATTCAGTTTTGGAAGATTGTATGATTCTAGGAACTTATCCATTTTGCCCAGGTTGTCCAGTTTGCTTTTCATGGAATTTGTCACAAGCCTTTGTATTTCTGTGATGTCCGTTGCCACTTCTCCTCTTTAATTCCTGGTTTTATTTATTTGGGCCCTCTCTCTTTTTTTCTTGATCAGTCTGGTTAAAGGCTCATCAATTTGTTTATATATATTTTTTTAAATCAGCTCTTGGTTTCATTGACATTTTGTTGTGTTTTTGTTGTTGTTGTTTTAGTCTGTGTTTCATTGATCTCCTCTCTGATTTTTATTATTTTCTTCCATCTACTTATTCTGGGGTTTGTTTTTTGTTCTTTTTCAAGTTCTTTTAAGTGTAGGGTTAGATTGTTTGAGATTTTTCTTGCTTCTTGAGGTAGGCCAGTGATGCTATGAACTTTCCTCTCAGGACTGCTTTCTCTGTGTCTCATAGATTTTGGGTTGGTGTGTGTACATTTTAATTTCTTTCCAGGTAATGTTTTATTTCTTACTTGATCTCATTGGTAACCAATCCATTGTCTAATAACAT
Organism: Plecotus auritus; assembly: GCF_963455305.1. Taxonomy (NCBI): domain Eukaryota; kingdom Metazoa; phylum Chordata; class Mammalia; order Chiroptera; family Vespertilionidae; genus Plecotus; species Plecotus auritus. The sequence goes on along the minus strand of NC_137784.1, from coordinate 109,191,133 downwards.
GCAATTTGGCTTTCATGTGTTTGAATTTTTTTAAGATTTTTGTAGTTGATTTCTAGTTTTATGCCATTGTGATCTGAGAAGAAGCTTGATATGACTGCACTCTCCTTGAATTTGTTAAGACTTATTTTGTGTCCTAACATGTGGTCTATCTTTGAGAATGTCCCATGTGCATTTGAGAACAATGTATATTCTGCAGCTTTTGTAATGTTCTGTAAATATCAATTAAATCCTTCCAATCTAGTGTGTCATTTAAAGTTGCTGTTTCCTTGTTGAGTTTTTTAGTCTGGAAAATATATGCATTGATTACAGTGGGGTATTAAAATCCCCTACTATGACTGTATTGCTGTTGATCTCTGCCTTAAAGTCCACCAAGATTTTCTTTATATATTTAGGTATTTCTATGTTTGGTGCCTATATAATCCTCTTGTTGGGTCAATCTCTTTAGTATTATGTAGTGACATTTTTTGTCTTTGTAATTGCCTTTGTTTTGAAGTGTATTTTGTCAGATATAAGTATTGCTACCCCAGATTTTTTTTGGTATTCATTTGCATGAAATATTTTTCCATCCCTTCACTTTCAGCATATGTGTACCTTTTGTTCTGAGATGGGACTCGTATAAACAGCATATATGGGCCATGTTTTCTTATCCATTCAATTACCCTATGTCATTTGATGGAACCATTTAATCCATTTATATTTAAGGTTATTATTGACAGATATTTATTGCCATGTTTCTTTATATCTGTGTTCTTCTCTCGAGTTTTTCTTCTAAAAGCAGTCCCATTAACATTTCTTGCAATACTGGTTTGGTGGTGATGAACTCCTTTTGCCTATTTTTTTTTCTTTTGGTCTGGGAAGCTCTATATTTCACCTTCAATTTTAAATGGTACCCTTGCTGGGTAGAGTAATCTTGGTTGTAGGTTCTTGTTTGTCATCATTTTGAATATTTCTTGTCAGCCCCTTGTAGCCTGGAGTGTTTCTGTTGAGAAATCAGCTGACAGCCTTATGGAAACTCCCTTTTAGGTACCTAACTGTCTTTCTCTTGCTGCCTTTATAATTCTTTCTTTGTCTTTAATGTGTCTTGATGTGGGTCTCTTTGGGTTCATCTTGATTGGGACTCTGTGTGCTTCCTGAACTCATGTGACTTTTTCCTTTACCAGGTTAGGGATGTTTTCTCCCATTATTTTTTCAAACAGGTTCTCTATCCCTTGCTCACTTCTCCTTCTGGTACCCCCATGATGCCAATGTTGTTATGTTTAATGTTGCCCCAGAGATTTCTTAGACTTTCCTCATTTTTTAAATTCTCTTTTCTTTTTAGTGTTCTGCTTAGATGCTGTTATCTTGTCCTCTAATTTGATGATTCAGTCCTCTGCTTCATCTAGCCTTCTGTTGATTCCTTTCAATGTACTCTTCTTCATTTCAAATATTTTATTCTTCATTTCTGACTAGTTCTTTTTTGTAGTTTCTACGTCCTTTCTAATGCTTACTATCTCTCTGTTTAATTTCTCACTGAGATCGTCCATTCTTCCCTTAAGGTCTTTGAGCATCCTTATAACCAATTTTAAACTCTGTATCTGGTATTTTTGTTGCTTCCATTTCATCCATTTAATTTACTTCTTTTTCTGGGGATTTCTCTCATTCTTTCATTTGCGGAATTCTTCTTTGTCTTCCCATTTTGTCTCTGTGTATTAGGAAGATCTGCTATTACTCCAAAACTTGTTATGATGGCTTTATAATGAAGGTGTCTTATTGGGCTCAGTGGCACAATCTTCTAGATCACCTGAGCTCCATGCTCCATGAATTTTTCTTGTGGGTTATGTGCACTCCTTGTTGTAGTTGAGTTTTGAATGCTGTTGGCCCTTTCTTGGATGGATGACCATAAGGATAAACCTCAATGACTGTGTAGGAGATGCTTTGCTTGGGTTGCCTCATCCCCTGAGGTGGAGTTATTTCCAGCAGATTCTGGTGCCTACTGGAATCCCCCTTTTGGTATGCCACTTTGGTGGCTAGTTTGAGTCAAGCTCTGGTATGCTCTGAAGCCCACTACTAATTGTGTTGGTTCTGGGTCCATTTGGCTGGAGTTCAGATATTGATTAATATCAGTTGGTATGGGTAACCAGCCTTGAGCTACCTGTCTGAAGCTACCACACTGTTCACTGTTTGTGTCTGCACCTACTGGACCTGGGTGTGCTTGGGAGGGGCCAATCTGTGTAAAACAGTCAGATTCCTCTAGCATACTGCTGAGGGCAGACCTGTATAAGGACTTGGGCTTGCTGAGGTCTGTCAGCTATTCTGCCTCCCCCTGAATTTGCCTGGTCTTCCTCCAGAGCCTTCTGAATAAAGATTGTAGAGTGGGCCAACACTGGCCACAACCCACAGCCCCTTCCACAGGTTGCAAGCTTGGAAGTGTAGGGCAACTGGTGTTGAGAGGACAAGGCTAGTGGGTCCCTGAATTGGAGATCACACAGTCAAACACTCAATGAGGGGAAAGTGTCCTCTGCTTCAAATCCAAACCATTCAGTCTCTGCCAGACTTTGCAACTCTAGTTCCCCCTTGAGGGAATTCTCTGTAGGAGTAAGCTCAGCCACTAGGGGCTCAGGAAGATAGATCAAAAGAGTATCCTATTGCCCCAGCCAGTGTGGCTCAATTGGTTAAGCATCATCCCATGCACCAAAAGGTTGCTGGTTCAATTAATTCCTGGGTTCAGTCCCCAGTTGGGGCGTGTTCAGGGAGCAACTGATCTATGTTTCTCACATCAATGTCTCTCTCTCTCTCTCTCTCTCTCTCTCTCTCTCTCTCTCTCATCAATAAAAATATATTTGAAAAGTAAAAGGCTCCCATTGGGGATGATGCCAGTCCAGCCCACTGGAGGAGGATATGCACTTCATCCTGGTCCCAGACAATAGCCTGGGTCTCAAACTTTGAATGTCCCCTTTCTGAGCTGCTCTCCCCCGCACCCACCTATGAAACTGAACCTAGTGGGGTGTGGTATCCAGAACTTGGCAGGGCTGATCCAAGCAGTCTCCCATTGGGAGTGGTGCCGGCAAGCCTGTGCTGGGAAGAAAGACAGGCACTTCTCTTTCCTGGGGTAGTGCAGGCTGAACTCAGGGGCTATTGGATTTGCCTTCCCATAATATATCTACACATCCCAGCTCTCACCCATCTGGTTCCCAGACAAAACTTCCCCGGGAGATACTGTCTGAAAATCCCAGCTCTGAGTTGCACTCCATTTCCCCTGTACTGCTAACTCAGCTGGACCAGGCTGGCTAAGTGATTGATTCAACGGGTGGGGGAGGGGTGACAGCTCTGCACTTGAGGTGGGGGAGACCTTTCCTCTTCCCCAAGCCACACAGTTTATTCACTATCTGGGTCTCTACCAAAAGCCTCCCCAGAAAAATAGAGGGCCCCTTAAAATCACTGCTGGGTATAGTCAGCAGACCCCTTCACAGTACCCGAGTACAGCAGCATGGCCTTGCCAGCATTCAAAATCCAGACTGTGCACTCCTCAGGCTAGTGCTGTAACAATAGGAGTTCTTGTCCCTGGGAAAGTATGGTCTGGGTCTCCCAGGTAGACTAAATCCCCACTGATTTTCACTACCAAATGCTACATGGGCTCTTCTTCCCATCTCTGTTGCTCTGGGTTGGTGATCCCTCTGTGGGGTTGAGACCCCACACTCCTAACCGGAGCAATGTTTTGCACCTCTGGTTTCTCAGCCGTCACCACACATGATTGTAAAGGCTAACTCTTTCCACATCTCTGCCCTTCTTAGCAGTGTCTATGTGGAATTTTCTGTAAATACTTAGTTATTATATTTCAATTCAGCTAGCCTTCAGTTGGTTATTCAGGTTGATTGCTCTATAATTTAGCTGTAAATCAAGTTTGGGGCCAAGAGCATGTGGGTGTAGTTTACACCTACTCTGCACCCATCTTAGAAAAAAAATCAATTATTTCTTCTTTAAATAAGTTAAATAAAATAAAATTTTAAAGCAATAACTGCAACATCCAGGCCCCTTGCTCTCCTTCACTTAATCTACTTGTACTACAAAAGGTCTCATTTTAGCCCTGGCTGGGTATTTCAGTTGGTTGGAGCATCATCCCATATATCAAAAGTTTGTGGGTTCCTGGTCAAGGCAAAAACTTAGGTTACAGGTTCAATCCCTGGATGGGATGTATATAGGAGGCTACCAATTGATGTTTCTCTCTCTTTCTCTAAAATCAACAGAAACATATCCTTGGGTGAAGAGAAAGTAATTGATACTTCATCTTGCCTTTGGACTCAAGACTGCAGCATTAACACCAGCCAGAATTGTTTGCAGACTGCTGGCCAGCCCTACAAATTTCAAACGTGGCAACCCCCATAATCAAATGAGCCAATTCCTTAAAATAAATATCTATCTCGCGCGCGTGTGTGTGTGTGTGTGTGTGTGTGTGTGTGTGTGTCACATAGTCAAATTTCAACACATACCATCTCTCACAAAACTTTCTATTCAGCATAGAAATTCTTATAAATGTTCAGTGCTCTTTATTGTTCTGTTATTCCTCCTGAATTTTGAAATGTTTTTTTTCTTATTTTTAGGTGATACAGTACTTAGATTTTTCCAGATACTAATGAATAGATAGAAGTTCATTCATTTTTACTGTAACTGTGAAAAGCAGATAGCATTATTCTGTTTCAGCTGAGTCTCTGAGATGTAAAATAACACGCTTAAGTTTCTAAAAGGCAAAGATGATATTTGAATCTTGGTATGTCCACCTGCAAACTCAAAACATTCTACTGATCCATATTTTATTTAACCTTCATATCGAACTAATTGGTAAGTGTTATTATAAACTCTATATTGTTCACTCTAATGCCATTATAGAGCACTTGATATGTACAGGTCTTAGTCCTAGAAATTCAAAGAGGAATGAAACATGACCTCTTTCCTCAAGAGTTTCCTCAAGAGATACCTGTTAAAGGATAGTCATGTATAAGTGCTGCAAGTACCACTATGTTGTACACCTGAGATTAATATAATATTGTATGTCAACTATAGTTGAAAAAATTAAAATAAAAAATGTCATTTTGATAAGAAGTTCACAGACTTCGTCAGACTTCCCAAGGAGGTCCATGGCACCAAAAGTTGTTAGGAACTCTTACTTTACATTCTCTCAGCCATACTAGGCAGAGGCTGGAGCTGAAGTGGGTGGGAATTGGGAGGACTCAGGAGTCCTGCATTCCTCATCCCAGCTTCACTATCCACTTAGCTGTATGGCCTAGAATATGGCTCTTCATCCTTCAGAGACTTGTTTTCCTTAGGTGAGGGAACAACAGTGAGGGAACCACCTGCCCCTGTTAGCTCACAGGGTGTTGCGAAGATCAGATAACATAATATCTGTGTATAAAATTGCTTTGAAAATACTTAAAATACAATATATGGTATTTGTTTAGGACTATTAATGAGTTAAGGTTGCAGGAATCTGATATTCCAGAGGATGATTAATTTTAGGGTAGTCTAACATTCAAACAGACTTGGAGTGAATGCAGTTAAGTAGAACACTTTAATATGCCCTGTATCCCATTTTCTACCCAAGATCTGAGATAATCTCCATAATGCTCTATAGCTTTGAATGCCCATACTTTTGTGTGCAATAAATTCTTTTTCCTTCCTTCTGTTGCCCCAAGTAATTGCTTCAGTATGCCTTTGAGTCCTTCCACCCAGATAGAGCACTCAGGGCAAGCTGAGATCTTCAAAGCTTCTTGCCAAGCTGAAATAATGGAATGGTGTTATAAATCCTGGAATATGGGAGAGAAGATAGGGCCCCTCTGGCCTCCTTGTTAATGTGATGTGGTCTGCCCTGTGATGGGAGGGGGTGAAATAGGAAGGATACTGGACACTATATAATAACACAACAAAAGGAAGTTTCTTCCCTATGTCAGATTTGGCCATGCATTACTTAGGTCTGATGGAGCATTGTTCAGTAAAATCTGAATTTTTCTGAAGTAGCAGGTATCATTCTTCTTTTAAGTTACCATGTGGCCTTATGAGATCCCCAATAGTGGACAAATAGTTCTGGTGTCATCAAAGCATTCTTAATATGATTATTAGTTGAATAATAATTACAGCCAGTTATTGAGCACTTATTTTGCCAGGCATAATTATTACTGAGTTCTTTACACTGAGCAAAGCCTCATAAATGACCCTTTGTGGGAAATATACTTTGATATCCACCATACCCTAGGCCATACAGCTAAGTGGATAGTGAAGCTGGGATAAGAATGCAAGACTCCTGAGTCCTCCAAATTTCCACCCACTTCAGCTCCAGCCTTTGCCTAGTATGGCTGAAAGAATGTAAAGTTGGGGTTCTTAACAGTTTTTGGTGCCATGGACCCCTTGGGAAGTCTGGTGAAGCCTGTGAACTTCTTATCAAAATAACATTTTTGTTTTTTCAATTACAGTTGATATACAATATTATATTCGTCTCAGGTGTACAACATAGTGGTTAGACATTTATATAACTTGTGAAGTAATCCCCCCAGTATTTCAAGTACCCACCTGACACATACAATATTATTGACTATACTCCCTATGCTGTACTTGCCATCCCTGTGACTATTCTGTAACTACCAATCTATACTTCTTAATCCTTTCACCTTTTCCATTCACCTCCCAACCCCCTTCCCATCTGGCAACCACCAGTCTGTTCTCTGTATCTGAGTCCGTGTTATCAGAATAAGATTTTAAAGCATGAAATAAAATAATAAAGAAACAAACTATATTAAAATTATACACTTATCCAAACACATTTGTGATATAGTAACATATATACTCCTTTAACACATTAAATAGCAATATGTAATGAGAGATCTAAAAACGACTATAATTTTGAAGTACTGATGAATATAAATATTTCAAGAAATCTGCAATAACTTGTGATATGATAGTATCTGTGATACTATCATACTGGTAAAAGAAAAAGTCACAGTTACTACCAATACCTCTGTACTTCGTTGCTTACATTTATAGTAGAATAAAATGCCAAATTTCAGTTAGAGGTTAGTGAAAATCTAAATATAATTTTCCCTCCAAATTCACATGCTTCCCAATTCTACCCAAAGTCTGTAGATAAAGAACCCCTGATAGAAGACGTTGATGAAATGTAAGGTGAGAGCTCTCAAAATGGGGTCAGGATTAATTTAATTAAATACATTGATATTTATAAATTACTTACAACAATGCCCATCACATAGTAACCTCTATATATGTTCATTAAATAGAAATATATTTTAAACAATACATTTTATAAATGATAGAGATACTGATTCTTTGCACATTTTGAAACTGAAACTCTAACTCAATGCATAAATGGACAAAGGGTCCCTCAAGCCTGAACTTCTGGGTAAAGAAGCGACAGATGAGCTTTAATGTGAGCAAATACAATGTACTGCATTTAGGAAAAAATGAGCCAAAAACTATTCACAAGAAGATAGTCTCCAAGCCATCAGTTCTGGCATAGGAAAGGGATCTGGGATTTGTTGGAGAGAAGTCCCTGAAGACATCTGTCCGATGTATGGTTGGAATCATAAAAAGGCATCAAATTCTAAACACGGCTTAAAAAATCAAAACAAAAATATAAGATGTTATCTTATTCCCTATTTTAAAAAGTTTGTATCCACACCAAGAAAACAGTGTGTTTCATTTGGCTGTGCCTCAAAACACGAAACTCAACATTTTAATTTAGATGTTATCCAAGTGCTTACTCTGTCTAAATCACTCTGCCAGCCAATAGGGGATGCAAGGATGAATATGACATGGTACTTGCCCCTAAGGAATTTAAGGAGGAAGTCAAAGAATCAAGAGTATGGGTGGATTTTAATACATTAACAAAGCACATTCTACCCTCTGGACCAGAACCATATAGTCCAAGAGAGAAAAACATGGAATGTTGAATTCAATGTTTTCCAACTAATAAGTTCTCTCTCTCTCTCTCTCTCTCTCTCTTACACACACACACACACACACACACACACACACACACACACACACACACTCATACAGCAGTGTGTTCAGCACTTGGTAAAGCCAGTATTACAATCATGTCTTGCTTATTCAGCAAGAGAAGACATCGGGATATTTAATATAAGTGACCAGAAAACTGAAACATGTCCCTTCCAGTACCAGTCTTTTGATTTTAATTATTTTAAATGCAAACATTTCTAAAACGTTTTATATATTTTCTTGTGCTGTTAGACATAAGGTCCTGACCTTGCCATCATGACTTCATATTGCCACTAAGAACATTATTTGTGATAAAAATGCTGAGAAAACCATTATTCCTGCTAAATCTACTGTACATGAAACAGTAAAAGGGCTGATTCCCCAATAAACATCCTTCCTCATTAAGGGGCTAGAGAACCAGCCTCCACCAGCACTGACTCCCTATGCTAACTCAGACACCATTCTAGAAACACTAGGGCTAAGAGATGCTTCCAGGACCCCCTATGGGGCCAAAGGTGTCTGTCTCTCTGCTGGCCTAACAGCATGGGGGAAAGGAGAGAGTATTGTCTCATCATTCCCCAACCATTGCCCAAATACAATAGTAAGAAATACTACCATAAAAGACAATTTTGTTTATCAGACAGTTAAGTCAGGAGAACTGGATTTCCTAGTTCTGTCACTTGCCCTGAGACCTTAGGGAAGTCACTCAACGTCTAGTCCAGCCGTGGGCAAACTACGGCCTGCGGGCCGGATCCAGCCCGTTTGGCTGTTCTATCCAGCCCACGGAGCCGAAAGAGCGGAGGGTTCTCTTGCTCTCCCCTCCGCTCCTTTACTTTGAATTTATATTAGTTCACACAGACACTCCATCCATGCTTTTGTTCCGGCCCTCCAGTCCAGTTTAAGAACCCATTGTGGCCCTCGAGTCAAAAAGTTTGCCCACCCCTGGCCCATGAGTGGGACAGAAGGAGAGAGGATACTGGCAGTGCTGGCTAGATTTTTCTGGTGGCCCAAGTTCATAAGCATTGTGTTCTGGCCAGTGTTCAGAAAGGGAGTGTGCACTGTTATCAACTTGGTGATCCACTGACAGTGCAAGGCCTGTGGCATACAGGAGTCCTGAAGGGCAAGGATAGAAGAAGGCATAAAGACTGTTGCCACCATCGTCCTTGTGAACCCTCCAGCAAATGTACTCACCCAATCTGCCCCCAGTTGCCCAATGACTCCCTCCTTATTCGCTTAAAGAACACAGGGCCCAAATAAAACCATTCCTACTACAGACAACAAGCTCGCAGGCCAGTCTAAAATAAGATTCTCTGATTACCTTGGCATAACTCTCTGATGCATCCAGCATCAAACTTGGGGCCTTTTAGCAGTAGCTGCATCAGCTGGTGTCCATCCTTGAGTCTATCATCTACAGGAGAGTAAAGGACACTTGTTGAGTCTGACTCCAAGGCATGCTGCTCTCATCTCATTCACTTATAGTGACAGTGGGCTGGAATAGAAACATCCCAGCTCATATTCACCGGGAAGCAAATATGTCTCACATAAAGGTTACTGGGCCAAAAGTGTACACACTCTGTAAGATTCAGTTCTTCATTTCTCTCTGAAACATCAAGATAGGCTTATAGGGCATCAATATACACATTGGTTCCTGATGGCTGATACCCTGTATGCATAGGCTACAGATGCCAAGAGATGAAAATCTCTTATCTACCCAGCGGGGTCCCTGCTGAATGATACCCACTTCAGCTCCTAGTAGCCAATCTCATGGGCTCTTGCCCTTCTTAGTCCGAGGAATTTTCCTAACCAGCACCACTGCACCTGGGGTGTTGCTGTGACCTCTGCTCATTCCAGGGCTAAAACAGTCAATCTCAGTTGGATGCAGGCAGCTGCCTCCTGGTTCTCACAGATCTCTTGGCACATGCTGAAGCACAGGGCAATCATGTTGTGATCCTCACTGTCCCCAGGACATCAGCGGTTGATGTAGATGAGCAGGGCCATTTTCAGGGTACGATTCTGCACAGAAAAAAAAAAAAGGGAATGTCAAGTTCTCAACCAGGGATTGCAAGGCAGGCAGGATTAGCTGAGTCCTTTGATTTTGAAAGTTTCCTTTAAAACTCCCAAGAAAAAGATAAGAAAAAATAAAAACGAATACAAAAAAATTGTTATCCTGAGCATAAGGAAATAAGCATATCCTCTCTGCTGATGGGAGTGTGAAAACAGTAAAACCTTTCAGAAGGGAGAAGCCTTAAGAAGTGTAATCATTTGTTCTAACAATTCTACTTCTAGAAATCTATCCCTAAAGAAATAAGTGAGAAAAGTGCAAAGATAAATGTAACAAGAATGTATATATTTTTTGGTTAATCCTTACCACAGGATTTTTTTTCCCATTGGTTTTTAGAGTGGGAGGGAGGGAGGTGGGGCAAGAGAGAGAAACTTCGATGTGAGAGAGACACATTGATTGGTTCCTCCCTCACTTGCCCCGAGCAGGGCTGGGGATCGAACCTGCAGCCCAGATACATGTCCTTGACCAGGAATCAAATGCACGACCCTTTGGTGTGCAGGCAGATGCTCTAACCACTTAGAAACACTGGCCAGAGCTGTAACAAGAATACTTAATAGTAAACAATGAGAAACAATGCAGATATCAGAAATAAAGATTAAGAGAATAGCATGTACCCATTAAAACTAATGTTACTTTTGGAAATATTCATGATATGCTTATTGTTAAGTGAGAAAATTGGGATATTTCATATTTGCACAGAACAATATAAGTTTTAAAATATGTAAACATATCCAAATCTTAGCTATTGTAAATTGTGCTGCTATAAACATAGGGGTGCATATATCCTTTCTAACTGGTGTTTCTAGTTTCTTGGGATATATTCCTAGAAGTGGGATTACTGGGTCAAATGGGAGTTCCATTTTTAACTTTTTGAGGAATCTCTATACTGTTCTCCACAGTGGTTGCACCAGTCTGCATTCCCACCAGCAGAGCACGAGGGTTTCTTTTTCTCCGCATCCTCACCAGCACTTGTCGTTTGTTGATTTGTTGATGATAGCCATTCTGACAGGTGTGAGGTGGTACCTCATTGTCATTTTGATTTGCATCTCTTGGATGATTAGTGACTTTGAGCATTTTTTTTCAGATGCCTCTTGGCCTTCTGTACTAGGTGTATCGGTTAATAATGCGGATTTTGTAATAAAAGAAAACATGATAATTTCAAGAGAAACATCTAAAGTGCTTTGTTCAAAGTAATGTCCATCGCTGGCTACACATTTCCCCCATCTTTCAGGTAATTTGTGGATACCATCCCAATAGAACTTTTCTTATTTTGAGGCAAACCATTCAGAGACCCAATTTTCCACTTCTTCGTACGTTTTGAAGTGCTGCTCAGAAAGTGTGTGTGCCATTGATCGGAACAAGTGGTAATCTGAAGGAGCAAGGTCTGGTGAATACGGCGGGTGGGATAATAATTCCCAGGCAAGATGTTTTAACATGTCATTAACTGGTTTTGAAGTGTGTGATGGTGCGTCATCATGAAGCAAAATTACTTTGCCATGTCTTTTGGCCCCTTCTGATTGTTTCACGATCAAAGCATGGTTCAAATTGACTATTTTTTGTCGGTAGCGATCAGTATTAACAGTTTCACCTGGTTTTAGAAGCTCATAATACACCACACCTTCCTGATCCCACCAAACGCAGAGCATTGTCTTCTTTCCAAAGCGATTTGGCTTTGCAGTCAGTGTTGATGGTTGACCTGGATCAGCCCATGATTTTGTACTTTTGGGATTCTCAAAACAAATCCACTTTTCATCGCCAGTCACAATTTGATGCAAAAAAGACTTTCTTTTGTGCTGTTGGAGCAACATTCTACTGATGACTTTTCGGTTTTCCATTTGTCTTTCGTTCAGTTGATGTGGCACCGATTTTCCTTCCTTTAAAATCTTTCCCATTGCTTGTAAACAATCGGAAATTGTTTGCTGAGCAATGTTTAATCTTTCTGCAAGTTGTTTTTGAGTTTGACATGCATCTTCATCCAATAATACTTGTAATTGTTGGTCTTCAAACTTTTTTGGTTGACCTGGATGTTCTTTGTCTTTCACATCAAAATCATCACTTTAAAAGCGCTTAAACCAGGGGTGGGCAAACTTTTTGACTCAAGGGCCACAATGGGTTCTTAAACTGGACCAGAGGGCCGGAACAAAAGCATGGATGGAGTGTTTGTGTGAACTAATATAAATTCAAAGTAAACATCATTACATAAAAGGGTACCGTCTTTTTTTTTATTTCAATAGTTTTATTTATTTCAAACATTTTAATAAGAAGAATGTTAACACTAATTATTATAATTTGAAACTTCAAAAAATGGAGGAATCATAGCACAATAACATACCTTATATTGAAGATGGCAAAGGGAAAATAAAATTGCCTAACAAAGGAAAGGTACAAAAGCTTTTCAAATTAAACTTAAATATAATAAAATAATTTAAAACTAAAACAAATAGAAAAGAACAAAATGTGTAAACAGTAAATTAAACATTTTCTTTAGTGCAACTTCCATATTATGCCCGGGACGTAGATGTAGATGGCAATGTAGACTGGGTTGAAAGGTTTTTGGTCTTTAAAACATCAACTTCAGTGGGAACAGTGTTGTTGGTCTTTTCAGCTAATGCTCTGATACTGTGCTCTCCAGGGGTTGTGTCTCCCTACATCACCACGATAATGTGTCTACGCATTCCCAGGGTGATGTCGGGAGACGCATCTGCGGGCATTACAAGGAGCCTCTGGAAGATTGAGAGGTTGTTCCTTATACTGAATGGGCAGATATAAATCCGCCCACTCAGAAGAAGGAGCTGCGGCCGTGTTTTCCCGACGTTGCCATGTTAACACTGCTTCTGGTGAAGGAGCGGAGGGGAGAGCAAGAGAACCCTCCCCTCTTCCGGCTCCGCGGGCCAGATAGAACAGCTGAACGGGCCGGATCCGGCCCACGGGCCGTAGTTTGCCCATGGCTGGCTTAAAGCAACGTTCACAAGTATCTTTTTTTTTAAAAAAAATATATTTTATTGATTTTTTACAGAGAGGAAGGAAGAGGGATAGAGAGTTAGAAACATCGATGAGAGAGAAACATCGATCAGCTGCCTCCTGCACGCCCCCCACCGGGGATGTGCCCGCAACCAAGGTACATGCCCCTGACTGCAATCGAACCCGGGACCCTTGAGTCCGCAGGCCGACGCTCTATCCACTGAGCAAAACCAGCTTTGGCCGTTCACAAGTATCTTGAGATGGAGCATGTTCACCATAAGCTTCCTGAAGTATTCAGCAGCACTTTTCTTCAAAATAAAGTAATGAATTAAAACTTCCCGCAAATGCTCTTTTTTTGGCACAAAATTTGACATTTTTAAGTGTAAAAATATCTATGATGTTAACACCTTCAGCAAATTTGACATATGAAGTTTTGAAGCTTGTTGTCAATACAACAAAATAGCATACATATCAAATTGCATATATATCAACATATGTGTAACTCCATTTATTGAAAAAATCTGCATAATTAACCGGTACAACTGTATGTCCACTTTCGAGAAGTGTCAATTTAGGCCCTTTGCCCATTTTTTTCATTGGATTATTTGTCTTACTTTTGTTAAATTGTATGAGTTCAATATAAGTTTTGGAGATTAACCCTTTATCAGATGTAACATTGGCAAATACATTCTCCCATGCAGTGGGGCTCTCTTGTTATTTTTTGTTGATGGTTTCTTTTGCTGTGCAGAAGCTTTTTATTTTGATGTAGTCCCATTTGTTTATTTTCTCCTTTGTTTCCATTGTCGTAGGAGATGTATCAGTAAACATATTGCTACGAGATATGTCTGATATTTTGCTGCCTGTGGATTCTTCTAAGATTTTTAAGGTTTCCCATCTTATGTTTAAGTCCTTAATCCATTTTGAGTTTATTTTTGTGTATGGTGTAAGCTGGTGGTCTAGTTTCATTTTTATGCATCTATCTGTCCAATTTTCCCAACACCATTTATTGAAGAGACTGTCTTGACTCCATTGTATACTCTTGCTTCCTTTGTCAAATATTAATTGAGCATAATGGTTTGGGTCGATTTCTGTGTTCTGTGTTCTGTTCCATCGGTCTATATGTCTGTTCTTATGCCAGTACCAGGCTGTTTTGAGAACAGCCTAAGTGCCCCCATCAGCAGATGCATGGATTAAAAACATGTGGTACACCTGCACACTGGAATACTACGCAGATGCAAAAAAGAAGGAACTATTACCATTTACAACAGCATGGATGGACCTGGAGAGCATTATGCTAAGCTAAATAAGCCAGTCAGAGAAAGATAAATATCACATGATCTCACTCATTTATGGATTATAATGAACAACATAAACTGATTAACAAAAAATAGATCCAGAAACATAGAAGCATCAAACAGACTGTCAAACCTCAGAGGGAAGGCAGGGGACGGTGGGAGGGTGGGGACAGTTATAGAGATCAACCCAAGAACTTGTGTGCATATAAGCATAACCAATGGACACAGACAATAGGGGGGCAAAGGCCTGGGCTGGGGGAGGGGTAAGCTGAGAGAGGTCAATAGGGGGAAAAGGGGACATATGTAGTACTTTCAACAATAAAAAATTTAATAAAATAAAATATGTAAACGTACTAGTAGACAGTATGTATATTTGGACACTTGTGATATGAAAGGGCCAATACAAAATTGTTAGCAGTGGCTGTCTCCAGATGGTTAGGCAGAGGGGGCTTTTTCTGTATTGCTATTTTCCAAGTGTTTTATATTGAATATGCATTAGTATTAAAATCAGAAAAATTTTGTAAACGAATACTTAAGTGCAGAACCAAAAAAAAAAAAAAAAACCTATTAGCTTGTAGAGTACCATAGGTTCTAAGCCTACAATTTAGGGTTTCCATCTTAATCTTTCAGGCCAAGCAGCCATCTAGCCCTTCTTTCCCTGGAGATCATCTGTTTTCAGATTAAAACTCTCCTTCTTTTTCTTCTTTGATTTTTTTTTTTTTTTTGGTGCTAGATTAGGAGCCATCATCAAGCCTGTAAAGAACTTAGAGTTAAGTAAGAGATAATTGAGTAAAGAATCAGAAGGTAAATCAGAAAAAACTATTGATTTATGACTCAAATTTTTATTCCCGGTTTTGTAACCTTCATATCCACTCCATTTCATACACACACACACACACACACACACACACACACACACACATTGAGTGGCCAGATTATTATGCGTTCAGATATCATAATAATCTGGCCACTCAGTGTATCCTATATAATAAAAGGCTAATATGCAAATTGTCCCCTAGCAAGTTCAACCGGGAGACCGGGTGTTTGATCGCTTGCTATAATGTGCGCTGACCACGAGGGGGGCAGCGCAGACCATGATGGACAACCAGCGGCAGTGGCGGGTGCTGAGGGAGCGAGGGAAGGAGGAGGCAGGGAGGCGGGGAACCTTATCAGCCCTGATCGCTGGCCAGGCCTAAGGACCTTATCCGTGCACGATTTCGTGCACCAGGCCTCTAGTGTGTGTATATATATATATATATATATATATATATATATATATATATATTTATATATATATATATATATGATACATGTATATTTGTACACGTGTGATATGAAAGGGCCAATACAAAATTGTTAGCAGTGGCTGTCTCCAGATGGTTAGGCAGAGGGGGCTTTTTCTGTATTGCTATTTTCCAAGTGTTTTATATTGAATATGCATTAGTATTAAAATCAGAAAAATTTTGTAAACGAATACTTAAGTGCAGAACCAAAAAAAAAAAAAACCCATTAGCTTGTAGAGTACCATAGGTTCTAAGCCTACAATTTAGGCTTATATGTGTGTGTGTGTGTGTGTGTATGTGTGTGTGTGTGTGTGTGTAACCACTTTTAAAAAAATACATATTTTTATTGATTTCAGAGAAGAAGGAAGAGGAAGAGAAAGATAGAAACATCAATGATAAGAGAGAATCATTGATCAGCTGCTTCCTGCACACCCCACACTAGGTATTGAGTCTGAAACCAGGGCATGTGCCCTGCCAGGAATCAAACTGTGACCTCCTGGTTCATAGGTCGATGCTCAACCACTGAGCCATGCCAGCCAGGCTATCCTACCACTTTTTTATACAACTTGTCTATTGATGGATTGCTTACATAGTTTGCCTATTATAAATAACATTGCAATGAACATAGGGTGGATATATTCTTTTGAATTAGTGTTTTGGGTTTCTTCAGATACATATCCAGAAGTGGAATTATTGGATCACATGGCAGTTCCACTTTTTTATTTTTTTAGAGACCTCCAAACTGGCTTCCATAGCATCTGTACCAATCTGCATTCCCACCAACAGTGCACAAGGGTTCCCTTTTTTCCATATCTTTGCCAACACTTGTTTGTTGATTTATTGATGATTGCCATTCTGACAACTGTGAGGTAATATCTCATTGTGGATTTGTGAACTCTGATGATTTGTGACATTGAACTTCTTTTCATTGGCCAACTGTATGTCCTCTTTTGAGAAGTATCTATTCAGATCCTCTGACCACTTTTTAAAAAATAATTATTGTTGAAAGTATTACATATGTCCCCTTTTTCCCCCATTGACCCCCTCCAGCCCGTCCCTGAACCCCAACCCTATCCCAGGCCTTCAGCACCCTATTGTCTGTGTCCATGGGTTATGCATATATGCATACAAGGTCTTTGGTTGATTACCTCCCACCCACCCACCCTCCCCGCCTTCCCTCTGAGATTCCACACTCTGTTCCATGCTTCAAGTCTCTGGATCCACTCTGTTCATCAGTTTATTTTGTTAACTTAGATTCTTCATGTGAGTGCAATCATGTGATAGTTGTCTTTCAGTTGGAGAAGTATCTGTTCAGATCCTCTGCCCACTTTTTAGTTGGATTGTTTGGTTGTTTGTTTGGTGTTGAGTTGTATGAGTTCTTTATAAATTTTGGATACTAATCCCTTACTGGATGTATCATTGGCAAATACACTGAGTGGCCAGATTATTATGATCTCTGAATGCATAATAATCTGGCCACTCAGTATATATATATATATATATATATATATATATATATATATATATATTACAGGCTCAGTGCATAAATTAGTGCATGGGTGGGGTCCGGCCAACCTGTCCAGATGGAGGGGACATGGACGGGGACATGGGAGGTTGGCCAGCCTGCCTGCTGGTCGAACTCCTGGTCGAGGGGACAATTTGCATATTAGCCTTTTATTATATAGGATATACACTGAGTGGCCAGATTATTATGTGTTCAAAGATCATAATAATCTGGCCACTCAGTGTATATCCTCCCATTTAGCAGGTTGTCTTTTCCTTTACTTGATGGTTTCCTTTGCTCTGCAAAAGCTGTTTAGTTTGATGTAATTCCATTTATTTTCTCTTTGTTTCCCTTGCCCAAGGATATATATCAGAAAAAAATTGTGCTATGAGAAATGTCCAAGATTTTACTGCCTATATTTTCTTCTAAGATTTTTATGGTTTTGAGTCTAACACTTAAGTCTTTAATCCATTTTGAGTTTATTCTTATATATGGTCTAAGAAGGTGGTCTAATTTCATTTTTTATATGTATCTGTCTAACTTTCTCAACACTATTCATTGAATAGACTGTATGTTCTTGCCTCTTATGTCAAATATTAATTGATCATATAGGTGTCTCACCATTCTTGACTTGCTTTTATGTACATGTCAGTATATTAAGAAGTTGCATGGAATTTGGAGGAGTACTTGAGGTCATCAGGCAATTTTGCCATCATTTGGGGGCATCCATTTACTTTTCAACTTTCTCCATCCTTGCAAAATTCCAGGAATATTAAAGTCCCTGGTTCTTATTTTATCCATTTCTAGAGTACCTTCACCTGATTATGTGTCCAAGCCTGGCCTTAAAAAAATTAGCTCACTCTGAAATACTTAGGAAGCTTCGTAATGGGCTTGATTTTCAGCTGTTAAACTTGATGGAACTCACAGTAACTAAAAAAAAAATCAATTGTGACAGCCCTGACAGGGGATGGGAATGCTATTAGCAGCCCCTATTAGCAGTGAATGAGTGCCAGCACATACATCAGTGCCCCCAATAGTAAAACACAAGTGGCTTCCCTGAGAACAATCACCAAGATGGGTTGGGACAAGCATAAAAGGAGGGGACTTTATTTTCCTTCACTCATTACATTTCCACTTCTTTAGCACTAAGCTATATCAGTTATATAAACACCTCTGGATAAAGAACCCACAGAGAAACAGCAAAAAGATCTTCAAACGTCATTTGCTTCTCTATCTATAGAAAAAGAATATTAACTCTGATAGTTCTCATGTGGTGGTTCTATCATTATGGCTGCAGCCTGTAGGAAATTATAATTTTGAAATCCTATCTCTGAGGCTTATTATTGAGAGAAAAGAATGATTTAAAAAAAAAACATGCTATTGCCAGTGTTGCCAATTCAGTTTTGTCTAAAAATATCTATGAAAATAGCATATTTGATTGGAATCACAAAATACCAAAGCTGGAGGGGTCCTCCAGTTCAAGCCCCTCTTTTTACAAATGAGAAAACTGAGGCCCATAGAGGGGAAAATGACCTGACCGTGGTCGTACAGTGAGAGACTAGCAGAGCTGAAAAATTCTCAATCTCCCACTCCCAGCTTAGTGCTCCTTCTTTTCACTACACTTGAGCATGTACTAATGGTAAAGAAATTAAAGCAGAAGATTGCAAAATGGTTAATAAACCTGAAATTGCTCACAAATAGTTGTTATTTTCTCATCTGGTTTTCTGCAGCACCAGAAATTCTAACTGAAGTAATCCACAGAGCAGAACAAAGTGAATGACAGTCAAATACTAATCACTACTTTCATTTGAAAACATTGTATTTATAGCCTTTTTTTCCTTCAAAGGGTGAGACTCTACATATGTAAAAACTGAATTTAATATCATTGAAATTTTGTTATAATTACTATTGAAAATCATAGGTGATTCCTGGTCTATCAAGCTTATGTGTTATGTCAACACACAGCTAAAATTCCTCAACAGCAAGGTTGGAACCCAAGAGTCAGTTTCTGTGGGAGATGGACAGCATAGATGAAATCACTGATGACATCAGACTGAAATTTTAATGAACAACGATAGGGAAAGGCAAGGTTAAGGAGACTGATCATGTGTACATGTATATGGGGCCAAGTATGTAGAACTAAGTATCACTCTCTTTCAAGCTCCACAGGGATGTATGAGGAGGCCCCTGGTGTGTGCTATCCTTACCAGCTCAACTGGGAGCTGAGAGTGCAGTGAGAGCCTCTTCCATTGATCATGGGAATAGAAAAAGAGAAGTAGTGTTGTGTTTCCTTACAAACCTTTTCCCTCATGTATTTTCTATGTGCCCCTTAAGCTGGATGAGAAGGGTGAAGGAATTAAACAAAGAATAAAAAAGAAAGATTCATGGATACAGACAACAGTATGGTGATTGCCAAAGGAAAGGGGGGGGGTAGTGGGCGGTAGAAAGAGTAAAGGGGGAGTAAATTATGTTGGAAGGAAGCTTGACTTGGGGTGGTGAACACACAATACAATATATAGATGTATTATAGAATGGCACCCCTGAAAAGTATATAATTTTATTAACCAATGTCACCCCAATAAGTTCAATTTTTAAAAATTCTTTATTATTTAAAGTATTACTTATGTCTCCCTTTCCCCCCATTTACCTCTCCCTGGCCATTTCCACCCTCAATTTTTAAAAAGTAATAATTTTAGCCAAAACCGGTTTGGCTCAGTGGAAGAGCGTCAGCCTGCGGACTGAAAGGTCCCAGGTTCGATTCCGGTCAAGGGCATGTAACTTGGTTGCGGGCACATCCCCAGTAGGAGGTGTGCAAGAGGCAGCTGATCGATGTTTCTCTCTCATCGATGTTTCTGACTATCTATCACTCTTCCTTCCTCTCTGTAAAAAATCAATAAAGTATATTTAAAAAAAAAAAGTAATAATTTTAAAAAATGTTTTCCCAATGAAGTTTCTTCCTTCACTCAGTTAAAGTCAGAAAACAGCAACCACTGCAGCCAGGAAAAAGTCCAGCCATCTGTTTCTGGAATTAGAGGCAAACTTCTAGCACACACAAAAAAAACAAAAACAAAAAAAAAAACAAAAAACAAACAAACAAACAAAAAACACTCCTAGCATGGAATTAAGATATATTGGCTTCCCATTCACTTCCTAACCCATGGAGAGAATGGAGAAATTGGGTGGAGTTGCCATAGTTGTCTTTCAACGGAAGTCCTTCCTTTTCCAGGAAAACAAAGGCATCAATGCCAACAGATGAAATGATAAGGCAATTCTAAAAGTAAAAGGCATCTTTTTATTTTAAATTGACATTTACTTTAATCAGTGAAAAAATGCTAAATTAAGCCAGGAAGCATTTATGTACTTAGCATCACAGGGGGCAGAGGATATAGGATATAGTCTTTGCACTCACAGCCACTAATACATTTAGGGAGACAAGATGTACACAGTCAATAATAGCAAGCAAAATAAGAAAATGTAGCTGCTGAGTGAAAAAATGTGATAAGAATTCACAATTAAAGAAGGGTGGTCAGGCTAGAGACATCAATGAAGTCTTTGTAAAGGAGATGGCATGTGAAGAAAAACAAGGAGAACTGCGTGAACAAAAAGTGCAGTGACAGGGATTAATACAGGCATTTATGATAAAGAGGGGACACCAGCCTATTAGCAAAATAGTTAAAATATATGGGGCCTTGAGAGCCAGCCAGAAGAGTCTGGGCCAGAAAGGGATTGAGAACAAGGCATAATGAACATATGAGGTTAGGAACAATTTAGGGAAAGCAACATTGCAAAAAATTAGTCAGGTAGGATGGACTTAAGAGAGAAACCACCAGAAAAGAGGTGGTTATGGAGCACCCAGAAGAAGATATGATGGCTTAGATTACATAATTGAAAAGATAACTAGAGTTAGCAGGGTAAAATGCACCAGAGCTGAAAGAACTAGCATTAGACAATTTCGATTTAAACTAATTTTGTCACTGGTCGCTGAGTAACTATAATAATGCTGTATGTCTTCGTCTTCTGGTAAACAGGAATGAGAATCTTTCCGTGTGTGTGTGTGTGTGTGTGTGTGTGTGTGTGTGTGGTGTTTTATTACACTTAGGTAATTTCCCCTATGCCTTCTCCTGCTTTTATGAATGGAAATGTTATTAAGAAAACAGGGAGGTGATCTATACAGATACCTTTTTGGCTTAAATTAATGACAGTTATTATTTATTCTTTCACATAATAGGAAGTCCAGAAGTAGAGCAGATTCCAAGCACAGTCCAATCATGTACTGGATCAATTGGGTATCTACACAATGTAAAATGAACCTCAAACCTTACCTCATGCTAATAATAAACTCAAAGTGATATTCATAATCCAAATACTTGACATAAGACTTCTATCTAAAATATATAAAGAACTCTTGCAAGTCAATAATAACAAAACAAACAATCTAATTTTTTTCATAGACAACAGATTTAAACAAATATTTAACAAGTAACATATAGGAATGGCCAATAGGCATGTAAAAAGATGCTCAATAGTGCTAGTCATTAGCAAAATGCAAATTAAACCACAATGAGATACCATTACTTACCTACTTCAATGGCTAAAACTAAAAAGACTGATAATACCCAGTGTTGGTGAGCATGTAGATCAACTGGAACTCTCATATACTGCTGGTAGAAAATGTAAAATGGTACAAGCACTTTGGAAAAATTTTGATAGCATCTGGTAAAGTTAAACATACACTTCCCATATGTCTCAGAAACCCCACTCCTGGCTACTTACCTAAGAGAAATAAAAACCAATGTCCACAAAAAAGAGTTACCTATGAATGTTCCTAGTAGTTTTATTGATAACTAGTGGCCCAGTACATGAAATTCATGCATGGGGCAAGTGTCCCTCAGCCAGGCCTGCACCCTCTTCAATCTGGGACCACTCAGGGGATATTAGACATCCTTCTCGCAATCTGGGACCGCTGGCTCCTAACCACTCACTTGCCTGCTTGCCTGATCCCCCCTAACCACTCTGCCTGCCAGCTTGCTCTCCCCCAACTGCCCACCCCGCCAGCCTTTTTGCCCCCAACTGCCCCCCTTGCCAGCTTGATCATCCCCAACTGCCTCCCCACCAGCCTGCTCACCCCCAACTGCCTCCCCTGCCAGCCTGCTCACCCCCAACTGCCCCCCCTGCCTATCTGCTCACCCCCAACTGCTCCCCTGCTGGCCTGATTGCCCCCAACTGCCCCCCCACCGACCTGCTCACCCCAACTGGCCCCCGGGCTGGCCTGCTCGCCCCTACTAACCCCCCTGCTGGCCTTATCACCCCCAACTGCCTCCCCCCCGCCTGATCGCCCCTAACCACCTCTGCCTCAGCCCCACCACCATGGCTTTGTCTGGAAGGACATCCGGAAGGTCTCCTGGAAGGTCTCCCAGTCTAATTAGCATATTACCCTTTTGTTAGTATAGATGGCCAAAAACAGGAAACAACTTTAATGTCTAACAGTAGATGAATAAACAAATAGTGTGTATCCATACAGTGAAATACTAATCAGCAATACAAAGGGACATACTACTGATGCACTTATTACATATATTGATCTCAAAATTCTTTTTTTTTAATTTTTTTAATTGTTTGAAGTATTACAAATAGTAGTACATAAGTCTCCTTTTTTTCCCCCATTGACCTCCCCCCGGCCTCCCCTTCCCCCCAGTACATGCCTTTACTTGCCCCCCTGCCCCAGTGTCTTGTATCCATTGGTTATGCTTATATGCATGTGTACAAGTCCTTCAGTTGATCTCTTACAGCCCCCCCCAACCTCCTCTGCCTTCCCGCTGTAGTTTGACAGTCTATTCAATGCTTCTTTGCCTCTGTATCTATTTTTCCCAATTTCTTTCCTTTAAAAAATCTTGCCTCTGCAGACTAGAAATAAACATATAAAAACAAAAAATGTTTGAGTCCCCATTTAAATGTCAAACAGTTCCTTAAGTGTACATGTCAGCAATGATATCTGGATGGTGGGCACATGGTGGCAATGCAGGTCCGACCCTCTCTGGTTTGGTCCTAGGCAACCTGCTGTGTCGCACAGCTGCTGACTGCTAGCGTGCCAAGGCGTCGTCAGCATCTTCCATCTCTGGACTGTTTCTCCTCTTGTCTTGGTGGTTGGAGCAGACCTGTCAATTCCTCTCTGTTGCAGGAATCAAAATTCTTATGCTGAACAAAAGAAGCCAAACACAAAATTGAACCTAATGTATGATTCATTTACACCCTTTGCTATAAAAGGTAAAACTAATTCATAGTGACATAAAGCAGATATGTGATTGCCTGGGGCCACATGTGGTGGGATTGACTGCAAAAGTGCATGAGGGAACTTTTGGAGTGATGTCCATGTTCTACATTTTTATTGTGGTGATGGTGTCATGGGTGTATATTTTGTCAGAACTCATCCAACTGTAAAATTTAAAGATTTTTTATTGATTTTTAGAGAGAGAGGAAGGGAGAGAGAGAGAGAGAGAAACATCGATGTGAGAAGGAAACATCAATAGACTGCCTCCTGCACATCCCCTATCAGAGATTGTGCCCACAGTCAGGACCTGTGCCCTAACTGGGAATTGAACCATGACCTCCTGGTTCATAGTTCAACACTCAACCACTGAGCCACATGGGCTGGGCCAAACTGCACAATTTAAAAGGGTGCATTTTATAGTATGCAAAGACATTTAAATCTTTATTGTCAATCATGGCCCCCAAAATGGCAGTCATATATTGTAGTGATTAATGAGTACATATCAAATATTTCCCTCTTTGTAGTAAAATTGTAAATATGAATGAATTCAGGCACACAAATTACAGAAAATAATATAGCATACACCTACCTCTGTGCCTACCACTAACATAAAACAGATATAAATACTTTATCTTATGGAGCTCTAAAAAAATAACAAAAGATTAAAAAAGGTAAAACATTAGTACTACAGGTACAACCCCACTTCCAACCCTTCTTTCTCCCTCTCCCCTCTCCAGAGAGAACCATTTTCCTAATGATGATGTTTATTCATCAGCTGCTTGGTTTTATACATTTACTATAACAATGTATGTCCATAAATAATGTGTAGCATTGTTTGTATACATATATATATATATGTATATATATGTGTGTGTGTGTGTGTGTGTGTGTGTGTGTGTGTGTGTGTGTGTGTGTGTGTATACTAGAGGCCCAGTGCACAAAATTCATGCACTGGGGTGGGGGGGTCCCTCAGCCCAGTCTGCACCCTCTCGCAGTCCAGGGCCCCTCAGGGGATGTCTGCATGCCTAAGCCGACAGTTGGAAATCCCTCTCACAGTCCAGGACCCCTCACTCCTTACCCCCTGCCTGCTCACTGCTCCTTACCACTTAGCTCGCTGCTCCTTAGTGCTGCCATGGAGGCAGGAGAGGCTCCTGCCACTGCCACTGTGCTCGCCAGCCATGAGCCCTATCTTTCCGTGTAGTTCTGTGGGCCAACTGCTCTCTTCCTTCTCAGTTAGGGTGAGCAGCATGTGAGGGCAGAGTGCACTGTCATGGAACGCAGAGGGCTGCCAGGAGCTGAGGGGAGTGGCCGGGCCCATGGGGTGAGAGGTAGACACAGAGGATGCTATCTCACCCAATTGTGGGGCAGGCTGTCTGGCCTTCATCTGCTTGACCCCACCAGGGAGGGACCAAGCAGGGTGTCCCCCTCTCCATTCTCCATGTTTCCATCTGTGACACCTGTCACCCTTGCCAGGCATCCCCCAAAGTGAGTTCAACTCAATCCCTGAATGTAAAAGGGCACGGAGGGGGCCTCCATTCCAGTGCCCCCTGATTCCCAGCGACAGGACCTGGTCTCAGGATGGTGGCCACAGCTGCAGAACATAGATCTGTTTCAAGAAAAGTTGAGAATGCAGACTTTCGTATGAGCCCCTATTCCAAAAGGTGGCAGTTTATTCAAATGTGGCAAAGACACCTTCAAGAGTAACATAAGTGGGTAAAGTCAGGGCCAAACTGGGCCATTTCCTCATCCAATCTCTCTAAGGCGCGTGGACAGAACCAAGTCTCAGCTGTTCGCAGGACACTTCTGGGTTTTTTTTTAAGCCTAAAGGACAGTAGTCTGTCTCCATTCTTGTTATTTGGGATTTTTTCACCATCGGATAAAAGGATGCGTACATTGGGGCAATCCTCTTGAGATATAATATTCCAGTTGCACCCATGTGACCACGACAGTGCCCCTCAGAGGGAGGGAGCCAACAGATGGGCAGCAGGGAATTCTGAAAACCAAAGAGATGACAGAGATCCTAAGCCTTTCATTCACTTGTCTGACACCCCTCTTCAGGCGGCCTGCAGGCCGGGCGTCTGCTGGACCTTTACCACTTGCTGTCCTGGCAGGCTGCCCTGAGCCCTGCTAGGCGGTGTGCAGGGCCACCTGGGCCCAGGGGGAGTCGCCTCCCCGTCCCAGCCACTCCTGGTACAGCTCCTGCACATGGGTGCTGGTCTCTGGGGGTCACACCGGGATGGCAGCGTAGATGCCTTCCATCTGCCGCAGCAGTGCCCTGTCTGAACACCCGTCGTCCGCCTGGGCCTGACCCCTGCCGCTTAGGCATCCCCGGTGCAGGCCAGGACCTCCACGAAGTGGCAGGGGAACTTGCCCCTCTACAGCTTCAGGACCATCCAGCTTTCTGGATGTTCCGAAAGCCGTAAGCAGCCTCAAAGTGTAGCAGAGCCTCTCCATCCCTTTCAAGGGTGACCTCCTGGAAGCCTTTGTTCCTCAGGGTGCGGTAGGTGAGCACTCCCACGTTCTCGTTGAACAGCTCCTTGGCCATGTGCCTGAAGATGTGTTCCAGGTACCCATCTGGGCTGGCACCGTCTTGGAGCCTCACCTCCTTCTCCTTCATGTCTCCAAACAGAGTGTCCACGGCGGCGTCATTCAAGGCGAGGTCACTTTGCTCCATTATCTGGACAATTTCACCTGAGGTTAACATGCAGTCAGCACCCTGGGAACTATGTAAATCTGTGGGAACATCTTCTCAAAGGGCCTCCAGTTTCTTGTCATAACACGGGGCCACAATGACGTGGAAAATCTTGTCTGGGGACAGGTTCTGCCGTCTGGTGAAATAATCCTTCACCAGAGAGCCCATGATCTGCTGGGGAGACTTGGCCGTGCAGAGGTGGGGGTGATGGGGTGACCCAGCACACGCTCTGCATATCAGACCCAGCCGGGGCAGGCAGAGGTCAGCATGGGTAGCTGGGGCTCTTCCTCACGGTGCTGCCAGTACCGACACACAAATTCCTTCTGACTCTCCAGGATGCTGAAGTCCACAGCTATCTTCATGTCAAAGACAGTGCGCCCCAAGGCTTTTGAGAAAGCTGCAGAGTCTTCTGGATGCATCAGTGACACTGAGGTTGAATTTAGCAGCAAAATACGGCAGAGAGTAAGGACACAGGGACACTGCAAGCACCTTGTGCTGTGAGGTATCACATTTCTTATTAAGGTTCAGAACATGGAAGAAGTCCGTGGTGTTCTGTTGAGAAACTTGGACTCCTTCCTCTGCAGTCACACAACTGTCACACACCAGGCAGTCACTCAGAAATATCTTGGCATCGGCCAACTTATGGAATTCTCCCTTCTCTCCGTTCTCCTGAGCCCGACTCCGGACATTGATTGCGGCATTCTCTTTGTCATCGATTTTTGGTTCTTACTACATTCCTTCCGTGTGCAGTGATCACACTTCATCTGGAGCGGGGGCCGGCTCGAGTGACCTGGAGGAAGCACAGGGAGAGCAGTCAGTCACCGCTGGTCACCCCTGGTGCTGCTGGCAGTATCCTTTCTTCCTTGTGGAGCATCTAGGGAGGGGAAGTGGCCGCAGTGCCCGAGGCCGAGTTCCAGGAGGCCAGCAGTGCTGTCGGGATCATGCCGGAGGCACTGGTCTGTTGGTGCCTGGCCTGTCCTCTGGAGATTGAACCTACAGGACTACTAAGGAAGCTATTCCCCAGTCCCCCCCCCCGCCCCCCCCCCCCCCGCCTCCACCACCGATTGATTGGAGTCTGAAGGCCAGGAGGAGGGACCCAAGAGGCCTGCCTTCTAGCTGCTCGCCAGTCCCCGCACCACTCACTCCCGGTTCCCTGTTAACCATCCCCTGATCAATTGGGGCCTGCGGGCTGGTGGAGGGACCAAGTGGTCTGCCTTCTGCCTGCTCTCCAGTCACTGCTGCCACAGATTCATTGGAGCCTGAGGGACCCTGGTTCCCCCATTAGCCATCCCATGATCAATGGAGGCTGAGGACCAGGGGATGGACTGGTCGTCTGTTCCCTGGCTCTTTATATATATAAATAGAATCTGCTGCATGTATCTTCTTGCAAACTGCTGTTACTGCTTAAGATTGTTTTTTAAACTGTATGTGTTGATACAGATAGATCTAGTTCATTCATTATAAGCCACAGATACATTATTTCAACATTTTCACTTTCATACAGAGTGCTGTAATAAACATCCTCATGTATGGTTTTATATTCACACATACAAGAATTTATTATGGTAGGCATATAAATTGCTGGTTTGAAGAAT
This sequence comes from Plecotus auritus, assembly GCF_963455305.1. Lineage (NCBI taxonomy): Eukaryota > Metazoa > Chordata > Mammalia > Chiroptera > Vespertilionidae > Plecotus > Plecotus auritus. Next base: position 109,163,493 of record NC_137784.1, on the reverse strand, counting down.
ATTTTGGTTATTATACCAAACCACCCTATACTTAGTGGCTTAAAACAGTAGCTATCATGTATTTTTACTCATGAATCTATAATTTGGGTGGAAATGTTCATTTCTACTACACAGTATCAACTGGATGATACTGAAATTTAAGCTACTGAAACTAGTTATCACTTCCAAAACAAATCTTTTTCATTATTGGCAAAGTGGTGTTGGGTGTCAGCTGGGAGCTCAGCTAGCACTATCAGCTAGAGATCTCAGTTCCAGCTATATGTTACTTTCCATGTGACTGCTTAGATTTCCTCCCAGGATGGTAGATAGAGTCCAAAAAGTCCCAGACAGAAGATCAAGGTTTCTTCTGATCTTGTGACTAAAGTCCTAGAACATCACATCCATTATATTCCATTATTCCAAGCAAGTCATGAAAGCCAGCCCATATTCAATGGGATGAGTGACAAAAAATTTGCAACCATTTAAAATCTACCACATCCCCCCTCTAAATTATTCATATTTTTCATACATGCAAAATACACTCAACCCCTCAAAAAAGCCTCCAGAAATCTCAGCCTATTTTGAAATCAGTTTCAGTTTTCAGGACCAGGATTTCATCAGCTAAATCAGGTATAGGTGGAGATAAGGCTCTTTCAGTGAAGTTCCTTGAGTATAGATCATCTAGATCTGAAGACCTGTGAAACAAAGAAATAAGCCATGTACCTCTACATTCCCAACATATAATAGTGAAATAGAAATATGATAACGAAGGTGGACATTCCCATTCACAAAGGAGGGGAGCAGACATATAATAGTCCATAGCAATTCTGAAATCCAGCTGGGCATGTATCACTAGGTTTTGTTTTGTTGTGTTTGTGTTTTTTTAAATTAGGGTCCAGTTCTGCTCTCTGAGAATAATTGTCCATAGCTATTGGCTCCACCTTCTGCATCATCCTTCCTTATATAAAAAAATAGCCCATGGACAGGCAGAGCTTCCAGAATGGTGATATGAGAAGTTCAATGAATTTTTCTGCAGTGAAATAACCATTTAAGCATTGGACAATTATTTTAAAAAACATTTAAAATCTCTGGAAATAGTCTTAATGACATACAGCAAATTAAGAAGCAGTTATCCAAGAAAATCTTTGAAATCTCAGTAAGAATAGTGAGAGTCTGTGGTATCTGAGCCACAACTTGCTCCCATGACCAACCCCATAGCTCTATACAACGAAATATCTACTCAGGACTGGTGTGGACAGGAAGACAAGTGCTCCCTTTCCCCACAATTCCTAGTCTAGGGTCTCAGTTTCACCCTGAGAGGGGAAGGAAGGCTGCTAGTGTTGCAGATAAGTTGCCAGGTGGCACGGGAGAATTAATCAGCTAGGCATTCAGGGAATATTCAGAAAAATAACCTTTATTGCAGATTGCACTAGTGCCATGACTCAGGGGAGTCAGTCTCCAGATCCTGAGTGATGAATATGGACAAAGCTTTCCCTTTATACCCTTTAGTTCTTTGCCCCACAAATATGGATCAAGCTTCCGGACCCTTGGTGGGCTTTGCAGCACCCCTCCCCCACCCCGGTGTGTTGGGATGGGAGAAGTGAGACCACACCCAGAGGCCTGCCAGCACTGGCGCCAGCCCCTCCGGGGATTGTATATGGTTCATTGTTCATGGTCTCTGTAAAATGGGAATATTCCAGGAAACAGGTTCTGCAAGGTAGGACAGGCATCACAGATAAGAATGGAGTTTGATAAGAATGGAGTTTATCGGCAAGCAAGAGTGTACATTTATCAGCAAGCAAGGGTGTACGTCAAAAGGCAGGTTACTGGCACAGATTCAGATAGCTAGACCCCCAAATGTCTTATTTTCCCCTTCACTAGTATTGTTCTTCCTCTCCAGCCCTATGTTGCAGAAGCTCTATTCTAAAGAGGTGAGTCTGAGAGGACTGAAACTCCCTTTCCGCTTTCATCTCTCATTCATAGTACAAGGGCTCTGCCAGAAGAAAGACAGGCTGAGCCCAGCTCATTCATAAGATAGAGATTCCACTCTGGCAGTGCAAACTACCATCATCCCCAGTACCCATTGGTAAACAAGAGTGTCACTTCAGAAGAAACAGGCCATTCCAATACAGTTGTGCAGAGGTTCAGCCCAGGGGGAGATAAGCTGGTCATAAGTACTAAGAGCTTGGCATCTTTGCCCAAGAGGACGGACTTTATTTAAAAGGGCATCATAGAAGTTCATATCTAAGGGCATTGTTAAAACAATGGAGATTTTGCCCTAACTGGTTTGACTCAGTGGATAGAGCGTCAGCCTGTGGATTGAAGGGTCCCAGGTTTGATTCCGGTCAAGGGCATGTACCTTGGTTGCAGGCACATCCTCGGTAAGGGGGTGTGCAGGAGGCAGCTGATCGATATTTCTAACTCTCTATCCCTCTCCCTTCCTCTCTGTAAAAAATCAATAAAATATATTTTAAAAAAAAACAAAACAATGGAGATTTTGGTGGCAAGCATTTAAGAGAGGCTTATAGTTTCATCATAGTAATTGCTAAAATGGCATACCAGTCAGAAAATTAATAGAATTTGAGAAAGAAACAGCCAAGAAGAGCCCGTCCTGGGATCACACTCTCCACACAGCCCTAGATCTCTTTGATGATGTACAGTATTGGCATATTATACTTCTTTAACCATGGTTTACTTTGGTTGTTTGAACATATAACAGCTGCTTTGAAGTGTTTGCCTGTTTTTTATCCATCACTTCACATTCAAAGACACATATTAGTTTGTCCCATTTTCAGTAATGATAATTTGATCACATTTAAGGTAATGAACTCTGCACTGTAACAGTATCTTTTCCCCTTTATAAATAATGGTAAAATTGTCCTAAGATTGACCAGTGAGAGCCCATTTGAGTAAGTTCTTATATACTTTTGCCATGTTCTCCTAGTCTTTGAGCACTTCGTTTCTTTCTGGCACCATAAATTATTCCAGGCTCACCTGTTCTTTTCCCCCAGCCACAGATCTGGAATCAGTTATTTATTCAAGTAACTACGAGAGTGTAGCCCTTTGAGGCCTCTAGTTTTATATATAGGAGTCTCAATTATATCTCCTCCTCTCACACAGGCCAATAGGCTTATCTCCTATCTATAATAATAAAGGCGTAATATGCTAATTAGACCGGACAGCTGAATGACCTTCCGGACATCTTTCTGGATGACCTTCCGGACCAGGCCAGGGCTGTGAGGGCCAAGCTCCTTGCACGAATTTCATGCATCAGGCTTCTAGTACTTATATAAATTCCTAAAAACTCAGGCCCTTGGATTGCCAAGACGAACATTCCCACATGCCAGGCAATCCTTAGGTTCAGCTCACATGCTTTCCACTCAATTTGTTTCCTTTTCAGGCCTAGAAATCTCCCAGAGCATTCTCTTCCTAATTATATACTTAATTATGCTTTTATAACAACATGGATGGATCTTGAAAATATAATGCTAAGCAAAGTAAGTCCGACAGCAAAAATAAACCATATGATTTTACTCATATGTGGGATATAAAACTGAAAACAACAAATGAACAAGACAAACAAAAACTCATAGACACAGATAACAGTATGGTGGTTACCAGACTGTGGGGAAGTAGGAAAGGGTAAAAGAGGTCAAATATATGGTGACAGAAGAAGACTTAACTTTGGGTTGTAAACGCAAAATGCAATATACAGAAGATGTAATATAAACTTGTATACTAGAAACCTATGTAATTTTATTAACCAATGTCACCCCAATAAATTTAATTAAAAATAAATAAAAAATGAAATAATTTATCTAACAATAGGTATTTTATAGTCAGAGAATTTTAAAGCTATGTCATCTGTTAAATCACCTTTATCTCTAATTGTAGCCTTTGGAAGTATTCAGGAACTGAGAAGAAAATCCAGACAGAATCCTTTCTTAGACAACTTCATGGACAATTTTTATGTCCAGGTTGAATCAAAGACTACCAGAGCCCCTTCTCAGTCCCAGACCATTCTCCATATTTCTTTCTTTACAGCAGGCTGTAAGTCCCCAGTTTCCTATCATTTCCTCTCCAAAGTTTCTACCTCTTCTGTTCTCCATAGTTATGGCTATGGAAGGGGTCACAGATTCTTTGGCCTCCCTCTTCCTTGAGGTTCACCTGCATTTAAGGCCTTCTCATTTGGGGGGACTGTATAGCTGATCCTGTGAAGAAACACACAGAGGCTAGCAAACCATGAGAATGGCACACAACTTTTAGCCAGGAGCCTTGTTCTGTTAACCTTCTACATAAGGTCCCTGACACAAGTTTTTCCCAACTCTGAAAACCAGTGGACTAACCTCAAGGAATCAGCTTTGTTTTCAACTCTGGATCGACTCCCTTTGGCCCAACCGTGCCTCTCTTCCTACTCAATGAATGGTAATCTGCTATAGGGGATAGTGGCATTTGAAAAGATTTCATTGATTATGCATAAACATCTGTATGGCAAATTCACCATTCACCAGTAGCTAGTCAGTCATATTAAATTCTGATTTGATTTAAACCAAGAAAAAGATATTCTTCAGAGATCCATTTATATGCCAGAAAACCAGAACCATTGGAACTTCTCCAGCACATTACATTATATTAGGATTTTGCTCTATGTTAGAGGAGAGGTGTATGTGTTCAGATGTGTTGTTGCTAATCCACACTATATATCTAGGTTGTATTAAAATACATATGTCTGTAAGTTAATCTCCCAGAATTTGATTAAATTTTCTTTGACTAGTTTCATGTCACCTCTCCACAGATAAAACTAAATCAAAGAATTTTGACAAGTATTCCCCACCACCATCACACTTGGTGTAAATAGACCATTTCATTTTGGCTCTTGAAACAGTCTCTTTAATGCATCTTCATGTACATAAGCACCATTCTGGGAAAGAAAGGCAAACCATGAAAATAAAATTGGTTAGTCCATGAATTTATGGTTCATATGACCAGAGTCCAAGAGTGAAATGTTCTATAGTCAAAATTCCATAATCAGTAAAAGTCCTGTTCTACTAATCCAGGGATTCCCATCATAGGGTCCATAGCAGACTATTCAGTAGGGCTTTGAACTCCCCCAAAATATATGCTAAATTGTGGGGGATGGAGGCTTACATATTTGTGCATTCTTTTGGAGGGAGTCAATGACTTTAATCATATTTCCCAAGATATTTGGATCTCTTAACAAAATGGTCCTGATAGATCAAGAAAAACAATCTGCCCCTTTCTACAAGGCTTGGTTTGGTCCCCTGAGATTCAAGAGGCTTTCCAAGTGGCTGGAATTCATGAATAAACAGTGGTTGTAAATAGTCTCAGACCTGCCAAATGTTATCCAAATGCATGTCTGGGATAACCAAGATGGCGGCATAGGTAAACACATATACTTGCTGCCTCTCACAACCACATCAAAATTACAACTAAAAGGCAGAACAACTACCACCCAGAACTGCGGGAAAGCTGGCTGAGTGGAAGTTCCACAACTAGAGAGGTGAAGGAAGCGCATTGAGACTGGTAAGAGGTGCAGAGGCGTGGAAAGTGCTGGCACCTGGATGTGCTGCTCTTTTAACCGGGAGGGAGATACAAGCTCCCGCTTGTTCGGAACTCCAGTTCTGGGGCAGACTCTGGGGGACCCAGACACATATGGGGAGAAACTGGACTGTCTGGCATCAGGACATAAATGCGAGGGCGGCTTTCTCTCAGAGGTGCTCGCAGCAATCATTGTTCCTGCATAGGAGCACAGGACTCGGAGACCCAGGGACCTCTCCCATGCAGGGCTAACTGGCAGCCATTGCTGTTTGCTCCGCCCTGGTGATTCCCAGAGACCCCGCCCCACCCAATTTACAACCCCACCCAAGCTGTGCACATTGGCTTTTGCATATGAATGGCCTGTCCTTTCTCCACCTGTCAAACTATAGCTGGGTCAGAGAGCCCCAGAGCTTCCAAAAGAAGGCCCAAGGCCTGGCAGCAGCTGCTGGCCTTGCTTCACAGCTGGACCTCGTCTGGGCACTTCCAAACCCCATACAAAGAGGAGGAATATGTAGATGTCTCTATAGCTCCTGTTGGGCGGCCCCAGACAGTGGCTGACCTTGCACCTCCTTGGAGATCCAAGAGCCAGTGTACCCAGTGCTCAGAGTGAGACCATACCGGATTACAACTCTTCACATTCATAAGAGACACACGAAAGGGGAAGACTTAGTGAACACCAAAGCCCCACTGAAGCAAGGCCTGCTCCATAAGGGTGTCTCCTGTGCAACAGATCTTCCAGTGTAGACACAGCTGGTCATCACAGCCAACTGGCCTGGAGGTCAATTCCTCCCAGTGATACCAACAGAAATCAAGGGTTAACTACAATAAGACTGTGCACACAGCCCACAAAGGGGTACACCAATAGCGTCCACCTCAGGTGACTGGGGAGGCTGAGCCACTGGGCCCTATAGGACACCTACCACACAAGGCCACTCTATCAACCCAAGGAGACTTAGCAGCTACCCAGTACATAGAAACAAACACAGGGAAGCAGCCAAAATATGGAGACAAAGAAACAAGTCACAAATGAAAGAATGGAGGAAAGCAAACTACTGGATATAGAGTTTAAAACCACAGTTATAAGGTTACTCAAGAATCTTCTAGAAACCTCCGAGAAATTTAGTGAGACCCTCGAGGATATGAAAAAGGACCAACTAGAAATTAAGCATATACTGACTGAAATAAAGAATAATATATAGAGATTCAACAGCAGACTAGAGCATCCCAAGAATCAAGTCAAAGATTTGAAATACGAAGAAGCAAAAAAACACCCAACTGGAAAAGCAAAAAGAATCCAAAAATATGAAGATAGTGTAAGGAGCCTCTGGGACAACTTCAAGCATACCAATATTCAAATTATGGGGGTGCCAGAAGAAGAGAGAGAGCAAGATATTGAAAACCTATTTGAAGAGATAATGACAGAAAACTTCCCCTACCTGGTGAAAGAAATAGACTTACAAGTCCAGGAAGCACAGAGAACCCCAAACAAGAGGAATCCAAAGAGGACCACACCAAGACACATCATAATTAAAATGCCAAGGGCAAAAGACAGAGAGAGAATATTAAAAGCAGCAAGAGAAAAACAGTTACCTACAAGGGAGTACCCATACAACTGTCAGCTGATTTCTTAATGGAAACTATGCAGGCCAGACGGGAGTGGCAAGAAATATACTAAGTGATGAATAGCAAGAACCTACAAACAAGATTACTCTACCCAGCAAAGCTATCATTTAGAATTGAAGGTTTGGAGCTTCACAGACAGAAAAAAAAGCTAAAGGAGTTCATCACCACCAAACCAGTATTATATGAAATGCTGGAGGGTATTCTCTAAGAAGAGGAAGAAGAAAAAGGTAAAGATAAAACATTAAGAACAACAAAGTGACAACAAATATATATCTATCAACAAGGGAACCTAAAAATCAAATGAATAAAAAACCTGATGAACAGAACAAACTGATGAATGTAATAGAATCAGGGGCATGGAAAGGGAGCAGACTGACAATTCTCAGGGGGAAGGGGTTGTGGGGGGTGTGCGAAGAGATTGGACAAAGAGCTTACACCTATGGACAAGGTCAGTGGCGGGGGGAAGGCCTGGAGTGGTGTGGGAACTGGGTGGAGGGTAGCTATGGGGGGTGGGGAAGAGGAACATCTGTAATAATCTGAACAATAAGGATTTAAAATTTTAAAAAAATGCCATGTCTGAGTCCTAGGTCCCACAATCACCAAAGTAATTTTTTAAATTAGGTTTATTGAGGTAATATTGGTTAATAATATTATATAAATTTCAGGTGTACAATGTTATAATTTGATATCTGTGTATTCTATTTCCTGCTCACCACCAAAGTCTAGTTTCATTTCATTACCACATATTTTACCTCCTTTACTCAATTCACCCTCCACACACTCTCCTTCCTTTCTGGTAACTACCATTCTATCTTCTGTATCTATGAGTTTGGTTTTGTTTGCTATGTTAGATAATTTGTTACTTTTTTTGTTTTATCTTCCACATATCAGTGAAATCATACATTATTTGTCTTTCCGTGTCTGACTTATTTCACTTCAGACAATATCCTCAAGGTCCATCCATGTTGCTGCAAATAGCCATATTTCATCTTATTTATGGCTGAGCAGTATTCCATTGAATATACAGGATGTCCCAAAAAATTTATACACACTTTAACAGCTGACAGCTCTTTGACAATGAAATATATTTTATTTATTATTATTATTTTTTACAATGAAATGTATTGTAATAAACACTGCCTTTATAATTATTCAAAGTGTGTGTATACATTTTTGGGAATATATATATATATATTCACATCTTTTTTATCTGACCATCTATTGTTGGACACTTAGGTTCTTTCCATGTCTTGGCTATTGTAAATAATGCTGAAATAAACATAAGGGTGCATATATCTTATCAAAAATTATTTTTTTAATTTATTAAGGTATTACATATGTGTCCTTATTCCCCCATTACCCCCCACCTCCCATTCATGCCCCCACCCCCCTGTTGTCTGTGTCCATTGATTAAGCTTACATGCATGCATATAAGTCCTTTGGTTGATCTCTCCCCCTTACCGCCACACTCCCCTGCCTTCCCTGAGGTTTGACGGTCTGATTGATGTTTCTTTGTCTCTGGATCTATTTTTGTTCATCAGTTTATGTTCTTCATTATATTCCACAAATGAGTGCGATCATGTGATATTTATCTTTCTCTGCCTAGCTTATTTCACTTAGCATAATGCTCTCCATCTCCATCCATGTTGTTGCAAATGGTAAGAACTCCTTTTTTACAACAGCGTAGTATTCCATTGTGTGGATGTACCATAGTTTTCTGATCCACTCATCTGCTGATGGGCATTTAGGCTGTTTCCAAATCTTAGCTATGGTGAATTGTGCTGCTATGAACATAGGGGTGCATATATCCTTTCTGATTCGTGTTTCTAGTTTCTTGGGATATATTCCTAGAAGTGGGATCACTGGGTCAAATGGGAGTTCCATTTTTAGTTTTTTTGAGGAAACTCCATACTGTTCTCCACAGTGCCTGCACCAGTCTGCATTCCCACCAGCAGTGCACGAGGGTTCCTTTTTCTCCGCATCCTCGCCAGCACTTGTCATTTGTTGATTTGTTGATAATAGCCATTCTGACAGGTGTGAGATGGTACCGCATTGTCGTTTTGATTGGCATCTCTCTGATGATTAGAGACTTTGAGCATGTTTTCATATGTCTCTTGGCCTTCCTTCTGTCTTCTTTCGAAAAGTGTCTATTTAGATCAGTTGCCCATTTTTTGATTGGGTTATTTATCTTCTTTTTGTTAAGCTGCATGAGTTCCCTATAAATGTTGGAGATTAAAACCTTATCATTCATATCCTTGGCAAATATGTTCTCCCATGCAGTGGGCTTTCTTGTTGTTTTATTGATGGTTTCCTTTGCTGTGCAAAAGCTTTTTATTTTCAGGTAGTCCCATTTGTTTATTTTCTCTTTAGTTTCCATTGTTCTAGGAGCAGTATCAGTGAAGAAATTGCTTCGGCATATGTCAGAGATTTTTCTGCCTGTGGATTCCTCTAGTATTTTTATGGTTTCTCGTCGTAGGTTTAAGTCTTTGATCCATTTTGAGTTTATTTTTGTTTATGGTGTAAGTTGGTGGTCTAGTTTCATTTTTTTTGCATGTATCTGTCCAATTTTCCCAACACCATTTATTGAAGAGAATGTCTTGACTCCATTGTATGTTCATGCCTCCTTTGTCAAATATTAATTGAGCATAGTGATTTGGGTCAATTTCTGGGTTCTCTATTCTATTCCATTGATCTATATGTCTGTTCTTATGCCAGTACCAGGCAGTTTTGAGAACAATGGCTTTGTAATACAGCTTGAAATCTGGTATTGAGATTCCACCTACTTTGTTCTTCTTTCTCAGGATTGCTGTGGCTATTTGGGGTCCTTCTTTATTCCAGATGAATTTTTGGAGAGTTTCTTCTAGGTCTGTGAAATATGCCATTGGTATTTTAATGGGGAGTGCATTGAATATATAGATTGCTTTGGGTAGTATGGACATTTTAATGATGTTGATTCTCCCAATCCATGAACATGGTATGTGCTTCCATCTGTTTATGTCTTCCTCTATCTCTTTTTTCAGTGTCCTGTAGTTTTCCGCATATAGGTCTTTTACTTAAGTTTATTCCTAGGTATCTTAATTTTTTTTGTGCGATGGTAAATGGGATTGCTTTTTTAGTCTCTCTTTCTTTAAGTTCACTATTGGTGTATAGAAATGCCATAGATTTCTTGGCATTAATTTTGTATCCTGCTACATTGCCGAATTCATTTATTAAGTCTGATAGTTTTTGTATGGAGTCTTTCGGGCTTTTTATGTACAATATCATGTCATCTGCAAATAAGAACAGCTTTAATTCTTCTTTTCCAATTTGGATGCCTTTTATTTCTTCTTGTATAATTGCAATGGCTAATACTTCCAGTACTATGTCCAACGGGAGTGGTGAGAGTGGGCATCCCTGTCTTGTTCCTGTTCTTGGTGGAAATGGTTTTAGTATTTGCCCACTGAGTATGATGTTGGCTGTGGGTTTGTCATATATGGCTTTTATTATATTGAGGTATGATCCTTCTATTCCCACCTTGTTGAGAGTTTTTATCAAGAAAGGGTGTTGGATTTTGTCAAATGCTTTTACTGCATCAATTGATATGACTATGTGATTTTTATCTCTCAATTTGTTTATGTAATGTATCACATTTATTGATTTGTGGATATTGTACCATCCTTGCATTCCTGGGATAAATCCTACTTGGTCATGGTGTATGATCTTTCTGATGTTTGCTAGAATTTTGTTGAGGATTTTGGCATCTATGTTCATGAGGGATATTGGCCTGTAATTCTCTTTCATTGTGTTGTCTTTATCTGGTTTTGGTATTAGGGTGATGCTGGCTTCATAGAAGGAGCTTGGAAGTGTTCCTTCCTCTTGAATTTTTTGGAATAGTCTGAGGAGGATAGGTTTTAGTTCTTCCTTGAATGTTTGGTAAAACTCCCCTGTGAAGCCATCTGGCCCTGGGCTTTTGTTTACTGGAAGCTTTTTAATGACTGCTTCAATTTCTTCCATAGTTATTGGCCTATTGAGATCTTTAGATAATTCCTTATTGAGTTTTGGAAGGTTATATTTTTCTAGGAATATGTCCATTTCCTCCAGGTTGTCCACTTTGTTGGAATAGAGTTGTTCATAGTATTTTTTAACAATACTTTATATTTTGGTGGGGTTTGTTGTTATCTCTCTTCTTTCATTTCTGATTTTGTTTATTTGGGTCCCCTCTCTTTGCTTCTTGGGGAGCGTGGCTAGAGGCTCATCAATCTTGTTTATCCATTCGAAGAACCAGCTCTTGGTTTTGTTGATCTTTTGTATTGTTTTTTTTTGGTCTCAATGTCACTTATCTCCACTCTGATCTTTATTATTTCCTTCATTCTGCTTACACTGGGCTTTTCTTGTTGCTCTCTTTCTAACTCTTTGAGTTGTAGGGTTAGGTAATTTATTACCATTGTTTCTTGTGTTATGCAGTAGACTTGAAGAGCTATGAACTTCCCTCTCAAGACTGCTTTCACTGTGTCCCATAGATTTTGCATTGTTGTGTTTTCATTGTCATTTGTTGCCATGGTGTTTTTTATTTCTTACTTGATCTCTCTGGTAACCCAGTCATTGTTTAATAGCATGCTGTTTTGTCTCCATGTGTTTGATGTTTTTGGATTGTTTTTATTGTAGTTGATTTCCAGTTTTATGCCACTGTGATCTGAGAAGATGCTTGATATGATTTCTATCTTCTTGAATTTGAAGAGACTTTGCCTATGACCCAACATATGGTCTATCTTTGAAAATGACCCATGTGCACTTGAGAAGAATGTATATTCTGTGGCTTTGGGGTGAAATGTTCTAAAGATGTCAATTAATTCCATCTGGTCTAGTGAGTCATTTAGGATTGATGTTTCTTTGCTGATTTTTTGTTTAGAGGATTTGTCCAATGGTGATAGTGGGGTATTAAAGTCTCCTACTATGATTGTATTGCTGTCAATCCCTCCTTTGATATCCTCCAGGAGTTTTTTTATGTATTTGGGTGCTCCTGTATTGGGTGCATATATATTTATCAGAGTTATTTCTTCTTGTTGGATTGCTCCCTTTAGTATTATGAAGTGGCCTTCCTTATCTCTTGTTATGTCCTTCATTTTGAGATCTAATTTGTCAGATATAAGTATTGCTACCCCAGCTTTTTTTTTCATTTCCATTCGCCTGAAAAACCTTTTTCCATTTCTTCACCTTCAGTCTGTGTGCGTCTTTTTTTATGAGGTGGGTTTCTGGTAGACAGCTGATATATGGGCCATGTTTTCTAATCCAATCCGTTACCCTATGTCTTTTGATTGGGTCATTTAAGCCATTTACATTTAAAGTTATTTTTGATCGGTACTTACTTGTCGCCATTTTTATTCTTTACCCCTGTGTTCCTTCTTCGCTTCCTATTTCTTTTTTTTTACAGCAGACCCTTTATCATTTCTTGCATTGCTGGTTTGGTGGTAATAAATTCCCTTAGTCCTTTTTTGTCTGTGAAGCTCCTGATTTCACCTACAATTTTGATTGATAGCCTTGCTGGGTACAGTATTCTTGGATTCAGACCCTTCCTTTGTATGACTTTGTGTATTTCATTCCATTCCCTTCTGGCCTGATGAGTTTCTGTTGAGAAAACAGTTGCTAGTCTGATGGGGGTTCCTTTGTATGTAACTTTCTGTCTCTCTCTCTGGCCGCTTTTAAGATTCTTACTTTGTTTTTGGTGTTTGCCAATTTAATTATAATGTGCCTTTGCGTCGGTCTTTTGGGGTTCACTTTGCTTGGGACTCTGTGAGCTTCTTGGATTTGTGTGAGTTTTTTCTTCCCTATATCAGGGAAGTTTTCTGTCATTATTTCTTCAAAAAGGTTTTCTATTCCTTGCTCAGTTTCCTCTCCTTCTGGAACCCCTATTATGGGGATGTTGTTGTTTTTCGTGTTGTCCCAAAGTTGCCTTAGGCTCTCCTGCTGCTTTTTAATTTTTTTTTCTAGAAGCTGTTCTACTTGGGTATTTTTTCCTACCTTGTCTTCTAGCTCACAGATGCAGTCCTCTGCTTCTTCTAGTCTACACTTGATGCTTTCTATTGAGTTCTTTATAGCAATGATGTCATTTTTCATTTCTTCTTGGTTCTTCTTCATTTCCCCTTGGTTCTTACACATATTGTCGAATTTGTCTTCCATTCTTTTCAGCCACCTTATAACCATTTCTCTGAATTCTTTCTCTGGCAGGTTGCTTGCCTCCATTTCGTTTACTTCCTTTTCTGGTGATGCCTGCTTTTCTTTCATATGCAGGCTGTTTCTTTGTCTCCCCATGGTCTCTCTTCTCCAGGTGTCTGGTTACGTAGTTCTCTCTCTCCTGCGTTGATTTAAAGGCACAAAATACAACACAACTAGGTACAACACACAAGGCACTGAACAGAAATGTATTCACGATATTAATAATCCCAAATAAAGGTGACCACCAGAGAAAGGCAAATTAGGGGATAGGAGAGAAAGAAGAAGAGAAAAAAAAAAGAAAAGAAAAGAAAAGAAAGGAGTGCCAAAATGAAATTGGGAAAAGGAAAAAAAAGTAAGAGAGAAAAGAAAGAGAATAAGAAAGAAATGGGGAACAAACTATATATAGGGGAGAAAACTCCAATAGAACAGCCACTAATCCCAGCAAATGCCAGCAACAAGTACCTGGAGATGAATACAAATTACAAACAACAACTAATATCAAGCCAGGCAAGGGAAAACAGATGCAAAAAGCAAACAAAAACAAAGCAAACAAAAAAACAAAACAAATAAATAAGCAAAACAATCTCACAAACAAGCATAAAAAAATCAATATAATCAACATTCAAATAAACAAGAACAAAAGGACAAAGAGGAAAACACTTTTTTGGATAGTGAAGAGAGAGGTGTGTATGAATTCAGAGCAGGGGATTGGAAATTAGATATATAAGTAGGGTGAAATTTTAACGGGGTAAAAAGAAAGAATAGGGAAAATCTAAAGCAGGAAAAGGGTAAGAGAAACAGGACTACAAAAGGGCAAAAGTTAGGAAGAGAGTGATGGCATAAAGGTAGAGTTGAGATAAAGTAGAATGATGCTAAAGGAAAGATGAAAATAGAATGTAGAACACTAATCTCAAAGTCAAATAAAGAGAAAATAAAATGACACTTTTTTTAAAAAAAGGTTAAATAGTAGTAGTAATAATACTGATTGACTATAAAAATGTAGTAATTAAAAAGATAAAATCAAGTGAGGAAAAAAGAAAAAAAATAGTTTCTTAAGTAAATGATGAAAAAGAAAAATTAAAAAAATAAAATAAAAAATAAAAAAAATAAAAACAAAATGTGCAGTAGTAAAGGTCATTCACTTCCTCTATTGTTCTGTTTGGCACTCCTTTTTCCCAGTCAGGACAGTATTGCAGTTCCCTGAGTTCCACTGCTCCTCAGTGTTGTAAGCCTGTCCTGATTTTTAAGCAGGCTGTGTGTCTTGTTCTGTTGTATTCCTTAATTTGTGATTACGCAAGAGTCAATTTGTGATTCAACCCTAGTTGGCTGTGTTTCTGGGTTGACCTCCGGGTCTATAGGTCCTCTCTAGCCTGTGCTTAGATCCTGCTTTCCCTGTGGCACTCAATACCGGTTTGTGGGAGTGGGCTGCCCCAGAGCTGGTTCTCTGAAGGTCACTCCCCGCTTTGATCCCCAGGTTCCAGAAACACAACTTTCCCCTGCAGTCTCCTAGGGTGTCCCCAACTGCATGATCCTATGTATTGGGCTCAGTAATCAGAAACAAGGATTCAAAGAGAAAAAAGCACAAGTGTGCAAACTCGGGGTCTGCGTGCAAGCCTGCACAATCCCCTTTTCCCCCTTGTGTCCAAAGAGCCGGCACACTCCCATAATTTTTAGGCTGTCCTTCTGCATCAGATCAAAATGGGTTGCTTTTTAGAGATCCCGTCTGTTAGCAGCTCTGAGGACCCTCTTCCACATTCATGGATCATGCCAGCCCCAACAGCCATGGATTTTTCTAGGTTCAGACTTCCCCCGGTCCTCCAGCTCCCGCAGTGCACGCGTTTCTCTGTTCTGCCGGGACCAGAGACCTCACCTTATCCCAGGCAAAAACTGACCTTTCCGTGGTGGAGTGTAGAGCTCCTCTTAATCCAAGTGTTTGCGTCAATTAGGGACCGGTGCTCTGGGGTTCGCAGCTGTTCGATGGGTGCCACAGTTGTAGATTTTCAGGCTTCCCATAACATCCACTTTCCCCTTCAAGATGGCGCGGTCTCCGCATCTGAGCTGGTGGCTCTGGGAGGGAACCCAGCGGCAGTGAGGGCTGCCTGGTCAGGGGAGCCCTGTCCAGCAGCCTCCCACCTTCTCATGGAGTATAGCTGTCCCTTAACTCTCCAACAGCCACTTCCCGTGCGACCCTCAGCTGTTCTTTCTATGTGTTCTGGGACAAGGCTCGGGACACATCTGTCTATTCTGCTGCCATTTTTTTTTTCTTATCAAAAATTATTTTGATGTCCTCTTAAAAAAAAGTTATTTTGATGTCCTTTAAAACATGCTGAATTTGGGCACCAATGAGCTTGGTGAAGATGAATCTTATAGTTTGACCCCTTTCCCTCTAGGATTGCCCTAATAAACAGTCTATGCACTATGTTCTACAAACCAATATCTTGGCATCCAGCTAAGTAGCTATTGTGCTTCTGACTTGAGGTGCCAAATTTCAAAGGAAAAATAATTTTTAAAAATAGAATCTAATATTAATTAAGCATTTATTTTGTGTGAAGCACTGTGCTCTGTATTTTGTTTTACATGTCATTTAGTACTCATGACAAACCTGTGAAGTTGTTATTATTATTAGCTCCATTTTACTGATGAGAATACTGAAGGGGTGAATGGGTTAAACACACACACACACACACACACACACACACACACACACATCTCTCATACATACAATAGCATGGTGATTACCAGAGGGAAAGGGGAGGTAGGTAGGAAAGAATAAAAGGTTAAATCGTGATGGAAGGAGACTTGACTTGGGATGATGAACACACAATACAATATACAGATTGATTTATTATAGAATTGTACATCTGAAACCTATATAATTTTATTAACCAATGTCACCCCAATAAATTCAATAAAATGTTTAAAGAACTCTTAGAACAAATAAAGCCCTGAAAAGATCTTTCAAATTGAAAAATAAAATGAAAACTGAAGCTCAAAAGTCAGGCTGTGACTACCCAAGGTCACACAGTTAGTTAATAATAGAAAAAAGTGTCAACACTAATGGTATTTACCACTAGACTATACTGCTCCTTCCCCTTCCCCCAAATTACCCCCTCCAAAATACCTTCTCCTGTGCTTAATACAGTCCATATGCTCTTTCTAGGTGTTACTATCCTCAGAAACAAAATAATTTTAATATTTTAAAAAATACTATGTGCCAAGCACTGTGCTAAGTGTTTTGTATAATGCATCCTATTTAATGCCAACCACAAAATCCAGTACACTATTGCATAGTATATAATGAAGCAATATGTTTAGTAGTTAAGAGTACAGGTTTAGGAGTCAGACTAACATTTCTCTTTTTTAAAATATATTTTATTGATATTTTACAGAGAGGAATGGAGAGGGATAGAGAGTTAGAAACATCGATGAGAGAGAAACATCAATCAGCTGCCTCCTGCACACCCCCTACTGGGGATGTGCCCACAACCAAGGTACATGCCTTTGACTGGAATTGAACCTGGGACCCTTCAATCCACAGGCTGACGCTCTATCCACTGAGCCAAACCAGTTAAGGCCAGACTAACACTTCACAGAAGATGAAGAAACCAATGCTCAGAGAGGTTAAATAACTTCTACAAGCTATTGTAGTAAGTGGCAGAACTAAAACTTGAACTTAAAATTATCTGACTCCAGAAGCTGTGCTCTTCTACACGAGAAAAATGTTTTAAAAATCTTTAATGCTATGTTTACAATTGTTCATCTGAATTTATACTATTTTAATGAGGTAGAGAAAATGTGTAGACATCTAGCTTCATTTTCCTTTCCTGTGACATTTTTCCTTTCCTCTGTCCCTCTCTAAATGACAGTCTCAGATGCAGTAATTTGCACTAACATGAGCCTAATGAGACAGAGCCTAGGTACTGTGCATACATAGCCAAACAATGCACAACATTTCTAATCAACTAAGCCAGTAATGGCCAGATTTATGAAAATGGCAGAAGACATGACCAAAATACACTCTCACTGAGGACATTTTGTCCACCTCACCCCTGGTTTATTGTATTACTAAACTACAATTATGGCATAAACTATATGGCTTATATCACAAGCAGGTCACATGTAGTTCTGGTGACCTGCAGCTCTCATATATCCCTTGCAGATTCACTTGTCTTTGCACACTTTCCTGAATATAAACCTACTTGCTAAGTGTTCTGTACCTTGCTTCCATTTTTTTCCCTGAACTTGCCTTGGGTGGGGAACACACAGCATCCTGGGACCAGGCATGAGGATCCATAGTGAGACAATAGTCTTCATTAAAAAAAGGAAGAGGGATACTGTGTCTGTTATAGATGGCATTAGGGGATGGGGAGAAGTAGGCAGAATATTAAGTTACTTTCTTTGTATGCATGGTCAGATTTTCTATTTTCTATTTGAAATTCAGCAAGCTTTGAAAACATGTAACTCTGCACTGCCTCCAGGCTTGGCAGCTCTTCCCTTTCTGTTGGGATGAGTTCCTGGCATCAGGAAATAGTTCCTTTAGATGTCAGCTACACACCTTGCCCAGACAAAGCTTCTAACAGCTTGACTTATTCTAAAGAACCCCAAAAGCCATTGAAAGACTATTAACACAGTTAGATGTCAGGCAGGCTGAGCTGCATCTGTAGAAATATAGAGAAATAGAGATGAGAGGTATATTGTTGCTAGAAGCTTTACAAGTGGGGGAAAAAGCCACTAAGAATTTCTTGTAGAAGAATCTTAGTCATTTTTCACCAAAGTGGCATGAGGGTCTACATTGAGGGTAACTTCTGGAGAATTCTTCAGCTCCATTTTTAATGTCCAGGAAAAATTGGAACCTTTCCAGTGTGATACTTGGAAATAACATTTTTCCTTTGCTGAGCCCAGGTGGTCTTCATGTATGAGTGCCCATCAACCTGGCTAACAATGTTAGTATTCCTCACCATGGTAATCCCCTGAGATCCTACCCCATCCAACTTGTGAACCCACCAAACCACTTCCTGTGGCTTTTCCACACAGTCTGTCTTGGCTCATGCTGAAGACTTTCCTAAATTCTTTCACAAACCTCAAAAAAACAGTGTCTAACTTCAGCATTCCCTGCATCTCTTGCTAAGTGGCCCTAGACCCAGCACTAGCAGCAGCTGGACTCAGTTTGCAGCTTGGCCTTTCCCCAGCATCTCCAAGCCCATCAAAAGTAGCAGCCATCTGCAGATCACTCTGTGGCTTATGCCAGGTGGCCCTAGGGGGGCAGGGCATGGGCAAGATCAGTGGCTGACCTTGGCCTACACCTTCTGGGAGACACCAGAGCCAGCACACCTGGTGGATAGCTTCAGACCATACAACCACCTACACCAGTGACACACATAATGGCGAACTCATGGGCCACCAGAGCCCCACTGAAGTGAGTCATTCTTTGTGGGATTAACTTCTGCACAGAAGCTCCTCCACTGTAGTTATGGCCAGTCTTAGAAGCCAATCAGCCTGAGGGTCAATTTCTCCCATTGACATTCCAATAGCAGTCAAGGCTCAACTACAACAGGAGGTTGCACACAGCCACATGGGGCAGTGGAGGGGCGGGGAGGAGCACCTGAAGTGCCCAGCTTGGGTGACTGAGAAGACTGCACCAGTGGGACCTACAGGACACCTACTACATAAGTCTACTCTACAAAGACTGGGAGACATAGTAGCTCTACCTAACACATAGAAACAAAGACAGGGAAGCAGCCAAAATGAGGAGACAAAGAAACAAGTCCTAAATGAAAGGACAGGCAAAATCTCCAGAAAAAGAACTAAATAAAATAGAGAGAAGCAAACTACCAGATACAGAATTCAAAACAATGCTTATTAAGGATGCTCAAATAAGTTAGTGAGAGCTTCAACAGCATAAAAAAGGACATAGAAACCATAAAAAAGAACTAGTCAGAAATAAAGAATACAGGGGATCTAAGATGGCTGCAGCGTATGTGGAAGTTACACTCATTTTCTCCCAGGCCCAAACCAGAATTACAACTAAAATATAGAACAATCATCCTCAATAACCATCTGAAGACTAGCTAAAGAGAAGTCTTGTAACCAAGGATTTACAAAAGAAGCCACATCCAGGGACTGGTAGGAAGGGCAGAAACACAAAAAGGGCTGGCCCAACTCACACAATACTGGAAGGCAAACTCAGCTTCAAAAGTTCCCTTTGAGGAGCATGGTTTCACAGCCCCATGTTGGGCTCCCTAGCCCAGAGCACCAGAGCTGAGAAGAGGTTCCCACATAACATCTGGCTATGAAAATCAGCAGGAATTCTGTCTGCCAGGGAGATTTGGGAGCCTGCTAGAAATCCAGGTGCCATCTTAAAGGGCCAACACACAAAACCTCCTTTAGGGCTATTCACCCTGGGATCTGGCCAATAATCTTGGGAGACTGTATTAAATTCTGCCTATCACTCTAATATTTTGTTAGTGGTATTTCCTTCTATATTAATGAGAGATATTGGTTTGTTCTTTAACTGGGATATTTTTGTCTGAGTTGGGTATCAGGTAATACTGACCTTGAGAATAAGTTGGGAAATGGTCCTTTTTTCTTTATTTCTTTTTTTTAATTGTTTGAAGTATTACAAATAGTAGTACATATGTCTTCTTTTTTTTCCCCATTGGCCTCCCCTTCCCCCCAGTACATGCCTTTACCTGCCCCCCCCCGCCCAGTGTCTTGTATCCATTGGTTATGCTTATATGCATGCGTACAAGTCCTTCGGTTGATCTCTTACAGCCCCCCGCCCCAACCTCACCTGCCTTCCCGCTGTAGTTTGACATTCTGTTCAATGCTTCTTTGCCTCTGTATCTATTTTCCCCCATTTCTTTCCTTTAAAAAATCTTGACTAGAAATAAACATATAATAACAAAAAACGTTTGAGTCCCAATTTCAATGTCCAACAGTTCTGAGTCCCCGTTTCAATGTCAAACAATTCCTTATGTGTACATGTCAGCAATGATATCTGGATGGTGGGCACATGGTGGCAATGCAGGTCCGACCCTCTCTGGTTTGGTCCTAGGCAACCTGCTGCGTCGCACAGCTGCTGACTGCTAGCATGGCAAGGCATCGACAGCGTCTTCCATCTCTGGACTGTTTCTCCTCTTGTCTTTGTGGTTGGAGCAGACCTGTCAATTCCTCTCTGTTGCAGGAATCCACATGGTCTTGGAGTTGTTTTCTGAAAATATACAAACACATTCTCGACCAAAAGTTAATAAAGGAATCTTTTCTATATAATTGATTTGGGATCCTTTTTATTTTTGCCCAAACGATTTTCCTTTGTCTTATTTAGACACCATGTGTGTTTTTCATGGGTGTCTTGCTGTTAGCATTACAAATGAAAATTAATTTTGTAAAGTAAAAATTTTCTAGATGCAATTTACTTATAGGATATTTTTCCTTACATGATATTACCCTACTATCCCCCCTTTTTTGATTAATGGAGGCTTTTGTAAATTTTATAATGCAGTCTTGATAACTTTAAATGTTAATTTTTTGCACAAAAATATGACTGCTGTAGTTTCATTGCATGTTCAGGAATTTTACCATGAGATGAACTACCATTAGAAATTTTAGTTACCACTTTAGGAACAGCTTTTTGTCCAGGACAATTAAATTTTCTTGAATATTCACTTATTTCAATTAGCCTATTTAAATTAATCTGAAAACTTGATGATTATTTTACTGTCAAATTTAATACTCTACCAACAATCTTAGTTTACCTTGTAAATATTAGTGGAAAGGATTATTTGCATTCTTGAGTAGGCCCTGAGCATTCCTGGTGCTAGGCTGGATTTAGATATAGGGCAGCTGCTGTCGGCCAAGACTCTGTCTGTCACCTGTGTCCCGATCTGAGCTGGGCGTGGGAAGCAAAGCAGCCATGGGGGCAGGAGACCTCCCTCAGATGGGGTGAGGGTTCAGGCCCCTGCAGGGTTGGGGGGGTGAGGGTCTGTGCCCCACCTCTGTTGATCCCCAAGTTCTCTCCTGATGGCCCCTCTGTGACTGTGCCTGTCTTAGGTTGTTCCTTCCCTGAGGAATCTTACCCGTCTCTGGCTAACCAGTCATCCTCCGGGGCCAAGCAGGGTGATGTGAGGTTCAGTTCTGTCTCCTTGGTAGCCTATGCCCCGTGGCCTCCACGCCCAGCACCTGCTTTGGGATCCCCTGGCCTGCTGGCAGGGCCCCAGCACTGACCACATATCTTGGGGAACCCAGGTTTCTTCTCCAGGGAGGGCCCAGCTCACCCCACTGGGCGAGAGACAGCTCCATGGTACCAGCCACCACGAGGCTTCAAGCTCAGCATGAACAGAAAGCTCAGGCAACAGCTGTGGGCAATTGGATTGTGAGAAGAGGGTCCCTCTTGGCACAAAAGGCAAGAGGAGCCAATATATAATGCTCAAATGCCTTCCCAGCGCCTTAATTCCTTCTGAAAGGGATTAAATCCTTTCATGTTCTTTTTTAAAATTGCTGCCAGACATTCAAAGAATTAGCTTGTAAGTTTGTTTGGGATAATTGTACAATATGCTGTTGTAAAATATCTAAAATTATAATGACATTGTAGAATAATATCATGTAAGGATATTCTTTGCTCTAGGCCATGGCAATTCAATTTCAAACTGGCTGTCAATTTCTTTTTGTAACTTTATATAAACTTTGTCAGGGAGGCAAAAACACAAATTACTTACTTTAGTTAAAGAGGCCAAATATATTGACTTTCAATTACAATCCTTACGACTTTTAAACGAAACTTCTCCTTGTTTCCTTACAAAATAATTTTCCGGCTACAGAGAGTTTCATTTAAAAATCTTTGTCACATGAAACAATTTCTCTTAAGGTTATAGTGACCACTAGTATGGATTAGATTTAATATTTTATTTAAATTTTATTTTATTTTTTTATAATTTTTATAATTTATTTAAATTGTTATTTTTACATATGTGTCCTTATTCCCCAATAAGCCCCCACACCCTTTTATGTCCCACAACCTTGTTGTCTTTGTTCATTGATTAGGCTCATATGCATGCACACAAGTCCCTTGGTTGATCTCTCCCCCTTACCCCCACCCTCCCCTACCTTCCCTGAGGTACGACGTGCTGTTCGACGTTTCTCAGTCTCTGGATCTGTTCTTGTTCATCAGTCTATGCCGTTAATTATATTCCACAAATGAGTGAGATCATGTGATATTTATCTTTCTCTGCTTGGCTATTTCACTTAACATAATACTCTCCATCTCCATCCATGTTGTTGCAAATGGTAGGAACTCCTTCTTTTTTACCACAGCGTAGTATTCCATTGTGTAGATATACCACAGTTTTTTAATCCACTCATCTGCTGATGGGCATTTAGGCTGTTTCCAAATCTTAGCTACGGTGAATTGTGCTGCTATGAACATAGGGGTGCATATATCCTTTCTGATTTGTATTTCTAGTTTCTTAGGATATATTCCTAGAAGTGGGATCACTGGGTCAAATGGGAGTTCCATTTTTAGTTTTTTGAGGAAACTCCATACTGTTCTCCACAGTGGTTGCACCAGTCTGCATTCCCACCAGCAGTGCACGAGGCTTCCTTTTTCTCCACATCCTCGCCAGCACTTGTCATTTGTTGATTTGTTGATAATAGCCATTCTGACAGCTGTGAGATGGTACCACATTGTTGTTTTGATTTGCAACTCTCTGATGATTAGTGACTTTGAGCAGTTCATAAGTTTCTTGGCCTTCCTTCTGTCTTCTTTCGAAAAGTGTCTATTTAGATCAGTTGCCCATTTTTTGATTAGGTTGTTTATCTTCTTTTTGTTAAGCTGCATGAGTTCCCTGTTAATGTTGGAGATTAAACCCTTATCATTCATATCCTTGGCAAATATGTTCTCCCATGCAGTGGGCTTTCTTGTTGTTTTATTGATGGTTTCCTTTGCAGTGCAAAAGCTTTTTATTTTCATGTAATCCCATTTGTTTATTTTCTCTTTAGTTTCCATGGCCCTAGGGGCAGTATCAGTGAAGAAGTTCCTTTGGCATATGTCTGAGATTTTTCTGCCTCTGGATTCCTCTAGTATTTTTATGGTTTCCCGTCTTATGTTTAAGTCCTTTATCCATTTTGAGTTTATTTTTGTGTATGGTGTAAGTTGGTGATCTAGCTTCATTTTTTTGCATGTATCTGTCCAATTTTCCCAACACCATTTGTTGAAGAGACTGTCTTGACTCCATTGTATGTTCGTGCCTCCTTTGGTAAATATTAATTGAGCATAGTGATTTGGGTCAATTTCTGGGTTCTCTATTCTATTCCATTGATCTATATGTCTGTTCTTGTGCCAGTACCAGCCTGTTTTAAGAACAGTGGCTTTGTAATACAGCTTAATATCTGGTATTGAAATCCCACCTACTTTGTTCTTCTTTCTCAGGATTGCTGCAGCTATTCAGGGTCTTTTTTTATTCCAGATAAATTTTTGGAAAGTTCGTTCTAGGTCTGTGAAATATGTCATTGGTATTTTAATGGGAAGTGCATTGAATTTATAGATTGCTTTGGGTAGTATGGACATTTTGATGACGTTGAGTCTAACAATCCATGAACATGGTATGTTCTTACATCTGTTTATGTCTTCCTCTATCTCTTTTTTCAGTGTCTTGTAGTTTTCCACATATAGGTCTTTTCCCTCCTTAGTTAAGTTTATTCCTAGATATCTTAATTTTTTTGTGTGATGGTAAATGGGATTGCTTTTTTAGTCTCTCTTTCTGTAAGTTCATTATTGGTATATAGAAATGCCATAGATTTCTTGGCATTAATTTTGTATCCTGCTACATTGCCGAATTCATTTATTAAGTCTAGTAATTTTTTGATGGAGTCTTTAAGGTTTTCTATGTACAGTGTCATGTCATCTGCGAATAAGGACAGTTTTATTTCTTCTTTTCCAATTTGAATACCTTTTATTTCTTCTTCTTGTCTGATCACAATGGCTAGTACTTCCAGCACTATATTGAACAGGAGTGGTGAGAGTGGGCATGCCTGTCTTGTTCCTGTTCTTAGGGGAAATGGTTTTAGTTTTTACCCATGGAGTATGATGTTGGCTGTGGGTTTGTCACATATGGCTTTTATTATGTTCAGGTATGGTCCTTCTATTCCCACCTTGCTGAGAGTTTTTATTAAGAAAGGGTGTTGGATTTTGTCAAATGCTTTTTCTGCATCAATTGATATAACTATGTGGTTTTTTATCTCTCAATTTGTTTATGTGATGTATCACGTTTATTGGTTTGTGAATATTGTACCATCCTTGCATCCACAGGATAAACCCTACTTGGTCATGGTGTATGATCTTTCTGATGTACTGCTGGATTCGATTTGCTAGAATTTTGTTGTGGATTTTGGCATCTATATTCATGAGGTAAATTGGCCTGTAATTCTCTTTCATTGTGTTATCTTTATCTGGTTTTGGTATTAGGGTGATGCTGGCTTCATAGAAGGAGCTTGGAAGTGTTCCTTCCTCTTGAATTTTCTGGAATAGTCTGAGGAGGACAGGTTTTAGTTCTTCCTTGAATGTTTTGTAAAACACCCCTGTGAAGCCATCTGGCCCTGTGCTTTTGTTTGCTGGGAGCTTTTTGATGACTGCTTCAATTTCTTCCATAGTTATCAGCCTATTGAGATTTTTAGAATGTTCCTGAGTGAGTTTTGGAAGGTTGTATTTTTCTAGGAATGTGTCCATTTCCTCCAGGTTGTCTAGTTTGTTAGAATAGAGTTGTTCATAGTATTTTTTAACAATCCTTTGTATTTCTGTGGGGTCTGTTGTTATTTCACCTCTTTCATTTCTGATTTTGTTTATTTGGGTCCTCTCTCTTTGCTTCTTGGTGAGCCTGGCTAGAGGTTCATCAATCTTGTTTATCCTTTCAAAGAACCAACTCTTGGTTTTGTTGATCTTTTGTATTGTTTTTTTTTTTTTTTGTCTTTATGTCATTCATTTTTGCTCTTATCTTTATTATGTCCTTCCTTCTGCTCACTGTGGGCTTTTCTTGTTGCTCTCTTTCTAATTCGTTGAGTTGTTGAGTTAGATGATTTATTAGCATTTTTTCTTGTTTTATGAGGTAGGCCTGTAGAGCTATAAACTTCCCTCTCAGGACTGCTTTCATTGTGTCCCATAGCAATTGCATTGTTGTGTTTTTATTGTCATTAGTCTCCAGGATGTTTTTAATTTCTTCTTTGATCTCGTTGCTCACCCAATCATTGTTTAATATCATGCTAATCAGCTTCCAAGTGTTTGAATTTTTTGGAATGTTTTTATTATAATTTATTTCTAATATTATGCCATTGTGGTCTGAGAAAATGCTTGATATGATTTCAATCTTTTTGAATTTGGGGAGACTTTGCTTGTGACCCAGTATGTGGTCTATTTTTGGAAATGTCCCATGTGCACTTGAGAAGAACGTATATTCCATGGCTTTGGGGTGAAATGCTCTGAAGATGTCAATTAGGTCCATTTGATCTAGTGCATCATTTAGAATTGCTGTTTCTTTGCTGATTTTTTTTCTAGAGGATTTATCCAGTTATGTCAGTGGTGTATTAAAGTCTCCTACTATGATTGTATTGTTGTCGATCTCTCCCTTGATATCTTTCAGGAGTTTTTTTATGTATTTGGGTGCTCCTGCATTGGGTGCATATATGTTTACCAGAGTTATATCTTCTTGTTGAATTGCTCCCTTTTGTATTATGTAGTGGCCTTCCTTATCTCTTGTTATGGCCTTTACTTTGAGGTCTATTTTATCAGATATAAATATCGCAACCCCAGCTTTTTTCTCATTTCCATTTGCCTGAAAAATGTTTTTCCATCCCTTCTCTCAGTCTGTGTGAATCCTTTGCTCTGAGGTGGGTCTCTTGTAGACAGCAAATATATGGGTCACGTTTTCTTATCCATTCAGCTACCCTATGTCTTTTGATTGGTGCATTTAATCCATTTACATCTAATGTTATTATTGACAAGTACATGTTTGTTGTCATATTTTTCCTTAGTGTTTGTGTTTCTTTTTGCCTTTCTCTTTCTTCTTTTTACAGCAGTTCCTTTAGCATTTCTTGCATTGCTGGCTTGGTAGTGATAAACTCTCTTAGCCCTTTTTTGTCTGTGAAGCTCCTGATTCCACCTTCAATTTTGAATGATAGCCTTGCTAGGTATGGTATTCTTGGAATCAGTCCCTTCCTTTGCATGACTTTGTATATTTCATTCCATTCCCTTCTGGCATGGTGTGTTTCTGTTGAGAAATCAGTTGCTAGTCTGATGGGGGTTCCTTTGTAGCTAACTTTCTGTCTCTCTCTGGCTGCTTTTAAGATTCTTACTTTGTTTTTGGTGTTTGCCAGTTTAATTATAATGTGCCTTAGCATCGGTCTTTTGGGGTTCAACTTGTTTGGGACTCTATGTACTTCTTGGACTTGCATAGTTTTTTTCTTGCCAATATCAGGGAAGTTTTCTGTCATTATTTCTTCAAACAGGTTTTCTATTCCTTGTTTCTCTTCCTCTCCTTCTGGTATCCCTATTATTCTAATATTGTTTCGTTTTGTGTTGTCCCAAAGCTCCCTTAGGCTCTCCTCTTGCTTTTTAAGTCTTCTTTCCAGTTGCTGCTGTGTTTGTGTGTTTTTTCCTACCTCATCTTCTAATTCGCTGATGCTGTGTTCAGCCTCTTCTAGTCTACTGTTTAAGTATTCCAATGTGTTTTTTATTGCAGCTATGTCGTTCTTCATCTCTTCTTGGTTTCTTTTCATGTTGGTGACATTCTCATTCAGCTCTTTATATTTCTCATTGAGTTGTGTGTATTTGTCATTGAGTTGTGTGTATTTGTCATCCATCCGTTTAAACATCCTTATAACCATTACTCTGAATTCTTTCTCTGTTAAGCTGCTAGCCTCAATTTCATTTAACTCCCTCTCTGGTGATTCCTCTTTTTCTTTCCTTTGGGAGTTGCTTTTTTGTCTCCCCATGTTTTCCTGTAATGTTTTAATTATAGATCCAATTGCTTTGCTACCCAGGTTCTTTTGGTGATGGTGCTACTGGTGTAATCTCTCAGTTCTCCTGGGCTTGGTAATCTAGTGTAGCTACCTACTTGAGCTATTTGGGTTCTCTTGATGTAGGCCTGCGAGCTTGAGAGGCACAACTGAGGTGTCTAGAAGTCAGCAGCCGTGGAGGGGAGCGTCCCAATTTTTGCTGTCTTGCACCCTTAATAGAAATCACGTGTGCCCAGTGGGGACTCACAGTGGCACCAAGGAACTGTCTGTCGGGGTGATGTGGCTCAGGGGGCCTGCACTCTGGAAAGGTGTGACTGTGATGCCCAGAGTTCTGTAGTTATGGGGTGGGAAGACTCAGCTTTCGCTGCTGCACCTGTCGTGGATAGGGGCTTACTCCCAGTGGTGGCTCACAGGAGCACCCACGGTAAGTTTGCCAGCGAGGCACACTGAAGCATTCTGAAGGGCCCTGGCAGTGTAGCCATGTAATTGAGGGGCCTAGCTTCTAAAGATTTCTCTTTAAGGCAGATCCTATGGCCTCAGGGAGTATTCAGATTTCATGGTGTTATTCAGTGTGGGATCTGTGTGTGGCTATATTGGTTGCCTGGAGACTGGAGGGAGGGGCTATCTCTCAGGAGAAAATGGTGACCGGGGCTTAGATATGACTCAGCACCAGACTCGCTTCCACCTCTCCTGGACCATCCGCTGCCTACACTCCCCAGATTCCACAACCCAACCCCTTCTTCTGCACCTCAGCCACAGGTAAGTGTCTGTATCCGAAAGGTCCTACGAACTAGGTTCAGTGGAGAAAGGCGCAGGCCCCAGCGTGAGGAGGGACCGCGTCTATGCAAGTGCCTCTCTTGCCCACACTGCGTGGTCCGGCAGCTCTTCAGGGTTGCCTTTGAGCTCAGATCCCAAATCCAGACTCCAAGGTCTAAAATCCCCTACCTCCCGCAATCCTGTGGACCTTTTTTTTTTTTTTTTTCAGTCAGACGCTTTGCCTGTCCTCAGGGACGTGGCTTAGCACAATGTAGTTTCTCCCTGACCTTCTGGGCACTGAGGTCCAGCAGATTCTACTGCCTAGATCTTTGATTTTATCTTTATCAGGGGGATCTCTGCTTTTCCCGGCTGCAAACTGTCTCACCAGCTGCGCCTCCTTCGCCAATTTGGGCTGGATTCCACTCGTTTCAGCTGCTCCCTCTATTTGCTCTGGGACAAGGCTCAGGACACATCCATCTATTCCGCCGCCATTTTGTCTCTCTCCTTTCCTTTATTTCTGAAAGTGTTTATGAATGATGTGTATTGTTCATTCCTTAAAAATGGAAAAATGCATATTTTTATGCCACTACAACTCCCAGGTTTTTTGGGGGAGGGTCTCTGGTGTAGGACAACATCAGACACTGTTTGTGATGGGCCCTGAGTACAGTTTGGAGCTATCAGCAATCCACAGCTTGTGGCTCCCTCTGCTGGGGCTGGGAGCCTTTGGAAAGGACCAAGATGTCCAAGGTCTGCTTTTCCTATCCCTGGGTCCAGAAGCAGATCAGGCATACTCAAAGCATCCAGAGATCTTCCTCTGCCTGCAGGCTGATTGTTATTCTCAGTCTCTTAATGAGACTCAGTGAACTCCACAGGGTGGGGCAAGAGGTTTTCCATCTAGGAATGGCAATTGCTGCCCTCCCCCTCACCAGGCAAAAGCAGCCTGGATGGTAAAGGTCTGCCTGAGAAAGATGACCTCTGCAGAATGAGAGAATGACTCAGCACAAAATACTGGGCAGCTACTTTCTGAGCTCTAACCTCAGAGCTCCCAGCACTGGATTCACCTCACACAGCACTAGTCCACTATGCCAGAGCCCAAGGTGAGTTGCTGCACACAAAATTTTGTGTTTTGGCCCTTTAAGAGGGTTCCTGCATTTCCAGTGGTCTCTCCCTGGCAGACAGCTGTGGCAAGTAGCACTTTTCACAGCCTGCTACTTTTCACAGCCAGATGTTATGTGGGCACCTTTCTCATTCTGGTGCTCTGGGCTTGGGAGTCCAGCTTAAGGTTTAGACCCCAGAGTTATCAGTGGGAACCTGCCACAGCTGAGATATCCCTCTGGAATTTCAGCTGCTGTCTGTGAGAGTCCAGCGTCTCCACACTTCCTACCAGTCTCTGTGGTCTTCACTTTCCAATCTTGGTTATCAGGGTTCTCTCCAGCTAGTTTTCAGTTGATTATTCAGGATAGATTTTCTATATTTTAGTTGTAATTCCAGTTTCACCATGGGAGAGTGTCACTGTAGCTTCCACTTAATTCACCATCATTTTGGAAACTCTATAATGTCTTGATAAGAGTAAAACTGTAGATTGACTTGGGGGAGAATTGTCATCTTTCATATATTAAGATTACATCTAACTTTTCCCTTTGAATTTTCAAGGTAGAAGAATTACATCAATTTATTTTCTTGTATTAAACCCATTTTGCATTCCTAGGATGAACCCAATTTTGTATTTATATTTTTAAACATGGCTGTTTTCAATTTGTTAATATATTGCTTAAGATTTTCACATCAATGTTCATGAATGAGGAGAACCAAAATGGCTGCGGAATAGAAAGATGTGTCCCGAGCCTTGTCCCGGAGCAGATAGAAAGAAGAGCTGAGGGTCACATGGGAAGTGGCTGTTGGAGAGTTAAGGGACAGCTATACTCCAGGAGAAGGTGGAGGACTGCTGGACAGGGTTCCCCTGACCAGGCAGCCCTCACTGCTGCTGGGTTCCCTCCCAGAGCCACCGGCTTGGATGCGGAGACCGTGCCATCTTGAAGGGGAAAGGGGATGTTATTGGAAACCTGAAAATCTACAACTGCGGCACCCACCGAACAGCTGTGAACCCCAGAGCACCAGTCCCCGATTGGCGCAAACACGCAGATTCAGAGGAGCTCTACACTCCACCATGGAAAGGTCAGATTTCGCCTAGGATAAGGTGAGGTCTCTGGTCCCAGCAGGATAGAGAAACGTGTGTACTGCAGGAGCTGGAGGACCGAGGGAAGTCTGAGCCTAGAAAAATCCATGGCTGTTGGGGCTGGCATGATCCGTGAATGTGGAAGGGGGTCCTCAGAGCTGATAACAGAGGGGATTTCTAAAAAGCAACCCATTTTGATCTGAGGCAGAAGGACAGCCTAAAAACTCTGGGAGTGTGCCAGCTGTTTGGACACAAGGGGGAAAAGAGGATTGTGCAGGCTTATGAACAAACCCGGAGTTCACACACTCGCGCTTTCTCCTGCTTGAATCCTTGTTTCTGATTACTGAGCCCAATACATAGGATCATGCAGTGGGGGACACCCTTGGAGACTGCAGGGGAAAGTTGTGTTTCTGGAACCTGGGGATCAGAGCGGGGAGTGACCGTCAGAGAACCAGCTCTGGGGCAGCCCACTCCCACAAACCGGTATTGAGTGCCATAGGGAAAGCAAGATCTAAAGCAGAGACTAGAAAGGACCCATAGACCGTGAAGTCAACCCAGAAACACTGCCACCCAGGGGCTGAATCACAAATTGACTCTTGTGTAATCACAAATTAAGGAATACAACACAATAAGACACACCGCCTGCTTAAAAAGTAAGACTGGCTTACAACACTGAGGAGCAGTGGAACGCAGGGAACTGCAATACTGTCCTGAATGGGAAACAGGTATGCCAAACAGAACAATAGAGGAAGTGAATGACCTTCACTACTGCACATTTTATTTTTTTATTATTATTATTTCTCTTTTTCATATTTTACTTAGGAAACTAATTTTTTTTCTTTTTTTCCTCACTTGATTTTACCTTTTTAATTACTACATTTTTATTTTCAATCAGTATTATTACCACTATTATTTAACATTTTTTTAAAAAGTGTCATTTTATTTTCTCTTTATTTGACTTTCAGATTAGTGTTCTACATTCTATTTTCATCTTTCCTTTAGCATCATTCTACTCTATCTCAATTCTATCTTTATGCCATCACTCTCTTCCTAACTTTTACCCTTTTGTTGTCCTGTTTCTCTTACCCTTTTCCTGCCTTAGATTTTCCATATTCTTTCTTTTTACCCCCTGTTAAAATTTCGCCCTACTTATATATCTAATTTCCAATCCCCTGCTCTGAGTTCATACACACCTCACTCTTCTCTGTCTTCACTATCAAAAAAAATTGTTTTTCTCTCTGTCCTATTGTAGTTGCTTGCTCCAATGTTGATTATATCGTTTTTTAATGCTTGTTTGAGAGATTGTTTTGCTTATTTATTTGTTTTGTTTTTTTGCTTGCTTTGTTTTTGTTTGTTTTTTTGCATCGGTTTTTCCTCGCCTCGCTTGATATTAATTGTTGTTTATAGTTTGTATTCATCTCCAGGTACTTGTTGCTGACATTTGCTGGGATTAGTGGCTGATGGAAAGAATGGAAGACAAATTCGACAATATGTGTAAGAACCAAGGGGAAATGAAGAAGAACCAAGAAGAAATGAAAAATGACATCATTGCTATAAAGAACTCAATAGAAAGCATCAAGAGTAGACTAGAAGAAGCAGAGGACCGCATCAGTGAGCTAGAAGACAAGGTAGGAAAAAATACCCAAGTAGAACAGCTTCTAGAAAAAAATAAATAAAAAGCAGGAAGAGAGCCTAAGGCAACTTTGGGACAACACGAAAAACAACAACATCCCCATAATAGGGGTTCCAGAAGGAGAGGAAACTGAGCAAGGAATAGAAAACCTGTTTGAAGAAATAATGACAGAAAACTTCCCTGATATAGGGAAGAAAAAACTCACACAAATCCAAGAAGCTCACAGAGTCCCAAGCAAAGTGAACCCCAAAAGACCGATGCTAAGGCACATTATAATTAAACTGGCAAACACCAAAAACAAAGTACGAATTTTAAAAGCAGCCAGAGAGAGACAGAAAGTTACCTACAAAGGAACCCCCATCAGACTAGCAACTGATTTCTCAACAGAAACTCATCAGGCCAGAAGGGAATGGAATAAAATATACAAAGTCATGCAAAGGAAGGGTCTGAATCTAAGAATACTGTACCCAGCAAGGCTATCAATCAAAATTGAAGGTGAAATCAGGAGCTTCACAGACAAAAAAGGACTAAGGGAATTTATTACCACCAAACCAACAATGCAAGAAATGCTAAAAAGTCTGCTGTAAAAAAAAAAGAAATAGGAAGCGAAGAAGGAACACAGGGGTAAAGAATAAGAATGGCGACAAATAAGTACCTATCAATAATAACTTTAAATGTAAATGGATTAAATGCCGCAAATCAGAAGACATAGAGTAACGGATTGGATAAGAAAACATGACCCATATATCTGCTGTCTACAAGAAATCCACCACAGAAAAAAGGACGCACACAGACTGAGGATGAAGGGATGGAAAAAGTTTTTTCAGGCGAATGGAAATGAAAAAAAAAGCTGGGGTAGCAATACTTATATCTGACAAATTAGATCTCAAAGTGAAGGACATAACAAGAGATAAGGAAGGCCACTTCATAATACTAAAGGGAGCAATCCAACAAGAAGAAACAACTCTGGTAAACATATATGCAC
This sequence comes from Plecotus auritus, assembly GCF_963455305.1. NCBI lineage: Eukaryota > Metazoa > Chordata > Mammalia > Chiroptera > Vespertilionidae > Plecotus > Plecotus auritus. The sequence goes on along the minus strand of NC_137784.1, from coordinate 109,130,589 downwards.
CCAATACAGGAGCACACAAATACATTAAAAAAACTCCTGGAGGATATCAAAGGAGAAAATGACAGCAATACAATCATAGCAGGAGACTTTAATACCCCACTATCACCATTGGACAAATCCTCTAAACAAAAAATCAGCAAAGAAACATCAATACTAAATGACTCACTAGACCAGATGGAATTAATTGACATCTTCAGAACATTTCACCCCAAAGCCACAGAATATACGTTCTTCTCAAGTGTACATGGGTCATTTTCAAAGACAGACCATATGTTGGGCCATAAGCAAAGTCCTTTCAAATTGAAGAAGATAGAAATCATACCAAGGATCTTCTCAGATCACAGTGGCATAAAACTGGAAATCAACTATAATAAAAACAATCCAAAAAAATCAAACACATGGAGACTAAACAGTATGTTATTAAATAATAACTGGGTAACCAGAGAGTACAAGGAAGAAATAAAACATCATGGCAACAAATGACAATGAAAACACAACAATCCAAAATCTATGGGACACTGCGAAAGCAGTCTTGAGAGGGAAGTTAATAGCTCTACAAGCCTACTGCCAAAAAACAATAAACAATGGAAATAACTTACCTAACCCTACAACTCAAAGAGTTAGAAAGAGAGAAAGAAGAAAAGTCCAGTGTAAGCAGAAAGAGGGAAATAATAAATATCAGAGTGGAGATAAATGACATTGAGACCAAAAAAAAACCAAAAAACAATACAAAAGAACAACAAAACCAAGAGCTAGTTCTTTGAAAGGATAAACAAGATTGATGAACCTCTAGCCAGGCTCACCAAGAAGCAAAGAGAGAGGACCCAAATAAACAAAATCAGAAATTAACAGGAGAAAAAACAACAGACCCCACCGAAATACAAAGGATTGTTAAAATACTATGAACAACTCTATTCCAACAAATTGGACAACCTGGAAGAAATGGACATATTCCCAGTAAAATATAACCTTCCAAAACTCAATCAGGAAGAATCTAAACAGCTCAATATGCCAGTAACTATGGAAGAAATTGAAGCAGTCATCAAAAAGCTTCCGGCAGCCGAAACCAGTTTGGCTCAGTGGATAGAGCATCAGCCTGTGGACTGAGGGGTCCCAGGTTCGGTTCCGGTCAGGGGCATGTGCCTTGGTTGAGGGCACATCCCCAGTGGGGGGTGTGCAGGAGGCGACTGATCGATGTTTCTCTCTCATGATGTTTCTAGCTCTCTATCCCTCTCCCTTCCTCTCTGTAAGAAATCAATATAATATATTTTTTTTTTAAAAAAGAAAAAAAGGAAAAAAAACCTTCCGGCAAACAAAAGCCCAGGGACAGACGGCTTCACAGGGGAGTTTTACCAAACATTCAAGGAAGAACTAAAACCTATCCTCCTCAGACTTTTCCAAAAAAATTCAAGAGGAAGGAACACTTCCAAGCTCCTTCTATGAAGCCAGCATCACCCTAATATGAAAACCAGATAAAGACAACACAATGAAAGAGAATTACAGGCCAATATCCCGCATCAACATAGATGCCAAAATCCTCAGCAAAATTCTAGCAGATCGGATCCAGCACTACATCAGAAAGATCATACACCATAACGAAGTAGAATCTATCCCAGGAATGCAAGGATGGTACAATATCCAAATCAATAAATGTGATACATTACATAAACAAATTGAGAGATAAAAATCACATAGTCATATTAATTGATGCAGAAAAAGCATTTGACAAAATCCAACACCCTTTCTTGATAAAAACTCTCAACAAGGTGGGAATAGAAGGATCATACCTTAACATAATAAAAGCTATATATGAAAACCCACAGCTAACATCATTTTCAATGGGCAAAAACTAAATCCATTTACCCTACGAACAGGAACAAGACAGGGATGCCCACTCTCACCACTTCTGTTGGACATAGTACTGGAAATATTAGCCATTGCAATTATACAAGAAGAAGAAATAAAAGGCATCCAAATTGGAAAAGAAGAATTAAAGCTGTCCTTATTTGCAGATGACATGATATTGTACATAAAAAACCCTAAAGACTCCATCAAAAAACTAATAGACTCAATAAATGAATTCGGCAATGTTGCAGGATACAAAATTAATGCCAAGAAATCAATGGTATTTCTATACACCAATAGTGAACGTACAGAAAGAGAGACTAAAAAAGCGATCCCATTTACCATCACACCAAAAAAATTAAGATACCTAGGAATAAACTTAACTAAGGAGGGAAAAGACCTATATGTGGAAAACTACAAGACACTGAAAAAAGAGATAGAGGAAGACATAAACAGATGGAATAACATACCATGTTCATGGATTGGTAGAATCAACATCATCAAAATGTCCATACTCCCCAAAGCTATCTATAAATTCAATGCACTTCCCATTAAAATACCAATGGCATATTTCACAGACCTAGAAAGAACTCTCCAAAAAATCATGTGGAATAAAAAGAGACCTCAAATAGCTGCAGCAATCCTGAGAAAGAAGAACAAAGTAGGGGAAATCTCAATACCAGATATCAAGCTGTATTACAAAGCCATGGTTCTTAAAACAACCTGGTACTGGCACAAGAACAGACATATAGATCAATGGAATAGAATAGAAAACCCTGAAATCGACCCAAACCACTATGCCCAATTAATATTTGACAAAGGAAGCATGAACATACAATGGAGTCAAGACAGTCTATTTAACAAATGGTGCTGGGAAAATTGGACAGATACATGCAAAAAAATGAAACTATATCACCAAATTTCACTATACACAAAAATAAACTCAAAATGGATAAAGGACTTAAACATAACACAGGAAACTAAAAATACTAGAGGATTCCACAGGCAGAAAAATCTCTGACATATGCCGAAGGAACTTCTTCACTGATACTGCCTCTAGGGCAATGGAAACTAAAGAGAAAATAAACAAATGGGACTACATGAAAATAAAAAGCTTTTGCACAGCAAAGGAAACCATCAATAAAACAACAAGAAAACCCACTGCATGGGAGAACGTATTTGCCAATGATATGAACAATAAGGGTTTAATCTTCAACATTTACAGAGAACTCATACAACTTAACAAAAAGAAGATAAACAACCCAATCAAAAAATGGGCAAATGATCTAAATAGACACTTTTCGAAAGAAGACAGAAGGAAGGCCAAGAGACATATGAAAACATGCTCAAAGTCACTAATCATCAGAGAGTTGCAAATCAAAACAACAATGTGGTACCATCTCACACTTGTCAGAATGGCTATCATCAACAAATCAACAATTACAAGTGCTGGAGAGGATGCGGAGAAAAAGGAACCCTTGCACTGCTGGTGGGAATGCAGACTGGTGCAACCACTGTGGAGAACAGTATGGAGTTTCCTCAAAAAACTAAAAATGGAACTCCCATTTGACCCAGTGATCCCAGTTCTAGGAATATATCCTAAGAAACTAGAAATACGAATCAGAAAGAATATATGCACCCCTATGTTCATAGCAGCACAATTCACCATAGCTAAGATTTGGAAACAGCCTTAATGCCCATCAGCAGATGAGTGGATTAAAAAACTGTGGTATATCCAGGGTCCTCAAACTTTTTAAACAGGGGGACAGTTCACTGTCCCTCAGACCATTGGAGGGCCAGACTATAGTTTTTTAAAAAAAACTATGAACAAATTCCTATGCCCACTGTGGGTCCGGGACCAGTCGGCTGCTAAGCAGAACGGGCAGCGGCACCCAGTGGGCCAGATAAATGTCCTCGGCGGGCCGCATGTGGCCCATGGGCCGTTGTTTGAGGATCCCTGATACACAATGGAATACTACACTGCGGTAAAAAAAAAGGAGTTCCTACCATTTGCAACAACATGGATGGAGATGGAGAATATTATGTTAAGTGAAATAAGCCAGGCAGAGAAAGATAAATATCACATGATCTCACTCATTTGTAGAATATAATGAATGGCAAAGACCAGGGGTGGGCAAACTTTTTGACTCGAGGGCCACAATGGGTTCTTAAACTGGACCAGAGGGCCGGAACAAAAGCATGGATGGAGTGTTTGTGTGAACTAATATAAATTCAAAGTAAACATCATTACATAAAAGGGTACCGTCTTTTTTTATTATTATTTCAACAGTTTTATTCATTTCAAACATTTTAACAAGAAGAATGTAAACACTAATTATTATAATTGAAACTTCAAAAAATGGAGGAATCATAGCACAATAACATACCTTATATTGAAGATGGCAAAGGGAAAATAAAATTGCCTAATAAAGGAAAGGTACAAAAGCCTTTCAAATTAAACTTAAATATAATAAAATAATTTAAAACTGAAACAAATAGAAAAGAACAAAATGTGTAAACAGTAAATTAAACATTTTCTTTAGTGCAACTTCCATATTATGCCCGGGACGTAGATGTAGATAGCAATGTAGACTGGGTTGAAAGGTTTTTGGTCTTTAAAACATCAACTTCAGTGGGAACAATGTTGTTGGTCTCCTTTTTAGCTAATGCTCTGATACTGTGCTCTCCAGGGGCGTGTCTCCCTACATCACCACGATAACGTGTCTACGCATTCCCAGGGTGATGTCGGGGGACGCGTCCGCGGGCATTACAAGGAGCCTCTGGAAGATTGAGAGGTTGTTCCTTATACTGAATGGGCGGATATAAATCCGCCCACTCAGAAGAAGGAGCTGCGGCCGTGTTTTCCCGATGTTGCCATGTTAACACTGCTGCTGGTGAAGGAGCGGAGGGGAGAGCAAGAGAACCCTCCCCTCTTCCGGCTCCGTGGGCCGGATAGAACAGCCGAACGGGCCGGATCCGGCCCGCGGGCCATAGTTTGCCCACAGCTGGCATAGACTGATGAACAGGAACAGAACCAGAGACTGAGAAACGTCGATCAGAACCTCAAACCTCAGGGAAGGAGGGGGTCGGTGGGAGTAAGGGGGAGAGATCAACCAAGGGACTTGTGTGCATGCATATTAGCCTAATCAATGGACACAGACAACAGGTGGGTGCGACATGAGTGGGGGGTGGGGGGTAATGGGAGAATAAGGACACATATGTATAAAAATAATAAAATAAAAAATTAATTAAAAAAATAGGAAACATATTGTGAGGTAACCAAAACCCCAAGAACGCCTGAGAACGTCTTTCTTGCCATGCTAGCAGTCATCAGCTATACGGTAATATTACCTGGGGAAAATGGGGAAGTATTTTGGACTTATGTTCCTGACCCTTCATGGGTAAGAGCCCTTACGTGGGCTGATCCCCCACCTAATGTGGTCACCAATAATACCAAACACCTTGGTCATCCAGGAGGACCATGGGTGGGGCAAGGAATTATAATTACACAGGGGTCGCCACCCAGCTTCCCTCTTGTATGACACAAAATCAAACCACTGCTCCTTTGTGTGTAATATTAAAGAGAGGTTTCTGGCTTGCGTGGACACCAAAGGAAGGGGCTATCACTACTTGCTCCTGGGAGAGGTGCAGAAAATGTAACTAAGACCTTGTCTATACAAAAAGAAATTGACAGCCAGTTTGAAATGGAATTGCCATGGCCTAGAGCAAAGAATATCTTTACATGATATTATTCTACAATCTCATTATAATTTTTCCCAGATTTGTATTACCCCCATTACCTATAATAGTACCTCGCACCCTTGGGAATCAATAAAAAATCATCTTTTTGGTGCTTGGAGACAAAGGTAACACATCTCTTGATATTTTAGAATTACAACAGCATAATGTACAATTATCCCAAACAAACTTACAAACTAATTCTTTGAATGTCTGGCAGCAATTTAAAAAGGACATGAAAGGATTTAATCCCTTCCACTGTGTAGAGGGCTCCCTGGAAAGGCACCAGAGCATTCTATATTGGCCCCTCTTGCCCCTTTGGCCAAGAGGGACCCTCTTTTCACAATCCAATTGCCCACAGCTGTTGCCTGAGCTTTCTGTTCATGCTGAGCTTGAAGCCTCGTGGTGGCTGGTACCATGGATCTGTCTCTCGCCCAGTGGGGTGAGCTGGGCCCTCCCCAGAGAAGAAACCTGAGTTCCCCAAGATATGTGATCAGTGCCGGGGCCCCACCAGCAGGCGAGGGGATCCCAAGGCAGGTGCTGGGCGTGGAGGCCATGGGGGCATAGGCTACCAAGGAGACAGAACTGAACCTCACATCACCCTGCTTGGCCCCGGAGGATGACTGGTTAGCCAGAGACGGGTAAGATTCCTCAGGGAAGGAACAACCTAAGACAGGCACAGTCACAGAGGGGCCATCAGGAGAGAACTTGGGAGTCAACAGAGGTGGGGAACAGTCCCTCACCCCCCCCCCAACTTTGCAGAGGCCTGAACCCTCACCCCATCTGAGGGAGGTCTCCTGCCCCCATGGCTGCTTCACTTCCCATGCCCAGCTCAAATCGGGACCCAGGTAACAGACAGAGACTTGGCCGACAGCAGCTGCCCTCTCACTGCAACAAGACTTGTTTGAGTTGTCTTGTACCCATGGTGTGGGGAAGTGGATTTTTGATATCTAAATCCAGCCTAGCACCAGGAATGCTCAGGGCCTACTCAAGTAGGCAAATAATCCTTCCCACTAATATTTACAGGGTAAAATAAGATTGTTGATAGAGTATTAAATTTGACAGTAAAATAGTAGTCAAGTTCTCAGACTAATTTAAATTGGCTAATTGAAATAAGCGAATATTCCAGAAAAATTAATGGTACTGGACAAAAGGCTGTTTCTAAAGTGTTAACTAAAATCTTTATTGGTAGTTCATCTCTTGGTAAAATTGCATAACATGTAATGAACCTAAAGCAGTTATATTTTAGTACAAAAAATTAAAATTTAAAAGCTATCAAGACTACATTATAAAATTTCCAAAAGCTTCCTAATATTTAAATCAAAAAAGGGGGGACAGTAGAAGAATATCATGTAAGGAAAAATATCCTGTAAGTAAATTACATCTAGAAAATTTTTACTTTAGAAAATTAACTTTCATTTGTAAAGCTAACAGCAAGACACCCATGAAAAACACACATGGTGTCAAAACAAGCCAAAGGAAAATCATTTGGGCAAAAAAATGAAAAAGGATCCCAAGTCACATTTATAGAAAAGATTCCTTTATTAACTTTTGGTCGAGAATATGTTTGTATATTTTCAGAAAACAACTCCAAGACCATGTGGATTCCTGCAACAGAGAGGAATTGCTCCAGCCATGAAGACAGAAGAGAAACAGTCCAGAGATGGAAGATGCTGACGACGCCTTGCCATACTAGCAGTCAGCAGCTGTGCGTCGCTGCAGGTTGCCCAGGACCAAACCAGAAAGGGTCGGACCTGCATTACCACCATTTGTCCACCATCCAGAACTGAAATATCATTGCTGACATGTACACATAAGGAACTGTTTGATATTGAAATTGGGACTCAAAAGAACTGTTGGCCCAGAAAGAAACTCACTGCAGACTGATTCATTTGCCTCTCAGCATAACCATTATTGCTTGTCCCATTTTCGGTTCTTATAAGTGTATTTCTAGTATCACATGATCTCACTCATCTAGGGGAAATAATGAACAACATAAACTGATGAACAAAAACAGACGCGGAGACAGGGAAGCATTGATCAGACTGTCAAACCTCAGGGAAGGTAGGGGAGGGTGGGGGTAAGGGGGAGAGATCAACCAAAGGACTTGTATGCATGCATATAAGCCTAACCAGTGGTCACGGACAACAGGGAGGTGGGGGCATGCATGGGAAAGGGTTCGGGAGGGGAATGGGGGGATGAGCACAAATATGTGATACCTTAATCAATAAAGAAATTTTTTAAAAAATGCTCATGAATGAGATTGGCCTATAACTTTTTCATAGTTTTCTTGTTAGATTTTGTTATTAAGATTAAAATAGCTTCATAAAATGAGTTTTAAAGTGTCCACTCTTATTTGTGCAAGTTTATAATTATTTCATTCATGAATATTTGGTAAAACTCACTGGCAAAACTGTTTTTTTAAGGGAAGGTTTTTAATTACAGATTCAATGTGTTTAATGCTTATAAGAAAATTTCAGGTTTTTCTGTACTTTCTTGAGTCAGTTTTTGTAAGGTGTCTTTTTATCTCCACTCTAGCTCTCCCCAAACCACCTTCTACATATCAGCATGAAACTGTTGTTCCAAAAAATAAAAGCAAATAATTTCATTCCTCTATTTAAAAATTTTAATGGCTTTGACTTCATTAAAAACAAAAACTACCTGCATTCACCTACAATTCCTTGCATGAACTGGCCCCTAACTTTCCAGCATCATTTTATGCCACTTTTCTTACTCACTCTGCTCTAGCCACAACGGCCTTCTTTCTGTTCCACAACATAAAACCACACGTGTTCCTACCTTAGGATGTTTGCATTTGCTAATCAAAAATATAAACAATAAAATGGCAATAGAGAGGCTGGGGAAAATGGCGGCAGAATAGACTGACGTGTCCTGAGCCTTGTCCCGGAGCAGATAGAGGGAGCAGCTGAAACGAGTGGAATCCAGCCTGAATTGGCGAAGGAGGCGCAGCTGGTGAGACAGTTTGCAGCCGGGAAGGGCAGAGATCCCCCGATAAAGGTAAAGTCAAAGATCTAGGCATTAGAATCTGCTAGACCTCTGAGCCCAGGTAAGGGAGAAACTACACAGCGCCAAGCCACGTCCCTGAGGACAGGCAAAGCGTCTGACTGAAAAAAAAAAGGGTCCACGGGATTGCGGGAGGTAGGGGATTTTAGACCTTGGAGTCTGGATTTGGGATCTGAGCTCTAAGGCAGCCCTGAAGAGCTGCTGGACCGCGCAGTGCCGGCAAGAAAGGAACTTGCAGAGACGCGGTCCCTCCTCGCACTGGGGCCTGCGCCTTTCTCCACTGAACCTGGTTCATAGGACTCTTAGGATACAGACGCTTACCTGTAGTTGAGGTGCAGAGGAGGGAGTGCGGTTGTGGAATCTGGGGAGAGTAGGCAGCGGATGGTCCAGGAGAGGTGGAAGCGAGTCTGGTGCTGAGTCATATCTAGGCCCCGTCGCCATTTTCGCCTGAGAGATAGCCCCTCCCTCCAGTCTCCAGGCAACCAATATAGCCACACCCAGATCCAACACTGATTAACACTGTGGAACCTGAATACTCCCTGAGGCTATAGGATCTGCCCTAAAGAGAAATCTTTAGAAGTTAAGCACCTTAATTACACAGCTACACTGCCAGATCCCTTCAGAGTGCTTCAGTGTGCCTCTCTGGCAAACTTAACAGCAGGTACTCCTGTGAGCCGCCACTGGGAGTAAGCGCCTATCCACCACAGGTGCAGCAGTGAAAGCTGAGTCTGCCCACCCCATAACTACAGAACTCTGGGCATCACAGTCACACCTTTCCAGAGTGCAGGCCCCCTGAGCCACATCACCCCGACAGACAGTTCCTTGGTGCCACTGTGAGTCCCCACTGGGCACACGTGATTTCTATTAAGGGTGCAAGACAGCAAAAATTGGGATACTCCCCTCCACGGCTGCTGAATTCTAGATACTGCAGTTGTGCCTCTCAAGCTCGAAGGCCTACATCAAGGGAACCCAAATAGCTCAAGTAGGTAGCTACACTAGATTACCAAGCCCAGGAGAACTAAGAGATTACACCAGTAACACCATCACCAAAAGAACCTGGGTAGCAAAGCAATTGGATCTACAATTAAAACATTACAGGAAAACATGGGGAGACAAAAAAGCAACTCCCAAAGGAAAGAAAAAGAGGAATCACCAGAGAGGGAGTTAAATGAAATTGAGGCTAGTAGCCTAACAGAGAAAGAATTCAGAGTAATGGTTATAAGGATGTTTAAACGGATGGATGACAAATACACACAACTCAATGACAAATACACACAACTCAATGAGAACTATAAGGAGCTGAATGAGAATGTCACCAACATGAAAAGAAACCAAGAAGAGATGAAAAATGACATAGCTGCAATAAAGAACACGTTGGAAGGCTTAAACAGTAGACTAGAAGAGGCTGAGGACCGCATCAGCGAATTAGAAGACAAGGTAGGAAAAAACACATAAACACAGCAGCAACTGGAAAGAAGACTTAAAAAGCAAGAGGAGAGCCTAAGGGAGCTTTGGGACAACACAAAACGAAACAATATTAGAATAATAGGGATACCAGAAGGAGAAGAAGAGAAACAAGGAATAGAAAACCTGTTTGAAGAAATAATGACAGAAAACTTCCCTGATATTGGCAAGAAAAAAACTATGCAAGTCCAAGAAGTACATAGAGTCCCAAACAGGTTGAACCCCAAAAGACCAACACCAAGACACATCATAATTAAATTGGCGAACACTAACGACAAAGTAAGAATCTTAAAGGCTGCCAGAGAGAGACAGAAAGTTACCTACAAGGGCTCTCCTATTAGAATATCAACTGATTTCTCAACGGAAACACACCAGGCCAGAAGGGAATGGAATGAAATATACAAAGTGATGCAAAGCAAGGGTTTGAATCCAAGAATACTATACCCAGCAAGGCTATCATTCAAATTTGAAAGTGGAATCAGGAGCTTCACAGACAAAAAAGGGCTAAGAGAGTTTATCACTACCAAGCCAGCAATGCAAGAGATGCTAAAGGGACTGCTGTAAAAAGAAGAGAAAGGCAAAAAGAAACACAAACACTAAGGAAAAATATGACAGCAAACATGTACTTGTCAATAATAACATTAAACGTAAATGGATTAAATGCACCAATCAAAAGACATCGGGTAGCTGAATGGATAAGAAAACGTGACCCATATATTTGCTGTCTACAAGAGACCCACCTCAGAGCAAAGGACTCACACAGACTGAGAGTGAAGGGATGGAAAAACATTTTTCAGGCAAATGGAAATGAGAAAAAAGCGGGGGTTGCGATACTTATCTCTGATAAAATAGACCTCAAAGTAAAGGCCATAACAAGAGATAAGTTAGGCCACTACATAATACAAAAGGGAGCAATTCAACAAGAAGATATAACTCTGGTAAACATATATGCACCCAATACAGGAGCACCCAAATACATAAAAGAACTCCTAGAAGACATCAAGGGAGAGATCGACAACAATACAATCATAGTAGGAGACTTTAATACACCACTGACATCGCTGGATAAATCCTCTAGACAAAAAATCAGCAAAGAAACAGCAATTCTAAATGACGCACTAGATCAAATGGACCTAATTGACATCTTCAGAGCATTTCACCCCAAAGCCACGGAATATACGTTCTTCTCAAGTGCACATGGGACATTTTCAAAAATAGACCACATACTGGGTCACAAGCAAAGTCTCCCCAAATTCAAAAAGATTAAAATCATATCAAGCATTTTCTCAGACCACAATGGCATAATATTAGAAATAAACGATAATAAAAACATTCCAAAAAATTCAAACACTTGGAAGCTGAATAGCATGCTATTAAACAATGATTGGGTGATCAACGAGATCAAAGAAGAAATTAAAAACATCCTGGAGACTAATGACAATAAAAACACAACAATGCAATTGCTATGGGACACAATGAAAGCAGTCCTGAGAGGGAAGTTTATAGCTCTACAGGCCTACCTCAAAAAACAAGAAAAAATGCTAATAAATGATCTAACTCAACAACTCAAAGAATTAGAAAGAGAGCAACAAGAAAAGCCCACAGTGAGCAGAAGGAAGGACATAATAAAGATCAGAGCAGAAATGAATGACATAGAGACCAAAAAAACAATACAAAAGATCAACAAAACTAAGAGCTGGTTCTTTGAAAGGATAAACAAGATTGATGAACCTCTAGCCAGGCTCACCAAGAAGCAAAGAGAGAGGACCCAAATAAACAAAATCAGAAATGAAAGAGGAGAAATAACAACAGACCCCACCGAAATACAAAGGATTGTTAAAAAATACTATGAACAACTCTATTCCAACAAACTGGACAACCTGGAGGAAATGGACATATTCCTAGAAAAATATAACCTTCCAAAACTCAATCAAGAAGAATCTAAGCATCTCAATAGGCCAATAACTATGGAAGAAATTGAAGCAGTCATCAAAAAGCTTCCAGGAAACAAAAGCCCAGGGCCAGATGGCTTCACAGGGGAGTTTTACCAAACATTCAAGGAAGAACTAAAACCTGTCCTCCTCAGACTATTCCAGAAAATTCAAGAGGAAGGAACACTTCCAAGCTCCTTCTATGAAGCCAGCATCACCCTAATACCCAAACCAGATAAAGATAACACAATGAAAGAGAATTACAGGCCAATATCCCTCATGAATATAGATGCCAAAATCCTCAACAAAATTCTAGCAAATCAAATCCAGCAGTACATCAGAAAGATCATACACCATGACCAAGTAGGATTTATCCCGGGGATGCAAGGATGGTACAATATTCGCAAATCAATAAACGTGATACATCACATAAACAAATTGAGAGATAAAAACCACATAGTCATATCAATTGATGCAGAAAAAGCATTTGACAAAATCCAACACCCTTTCTTGATAAAAACTCTCAGCAAGGTGGGAATAGAAGGATCATACCTGAACATAATAAAAGCCATATATGACAAACCAACAGCCAACATCATACTCAATGGGCAAAAACTAAAACCATTTCCCCTAAGAACAGGAACAAGAAAGGGATGCCCACTCTCACCACTCCTGTTCAATATAGTGCTGGAAGTATTAGCCATTGCAATTAGACAAGAAGAAGAAATAAAAGGCATCCAAATTGGAAAAGAGGAAGTAAAAATGTCCTTATTCGCAGATGACATGATATTGTACATAGAAAACCCTAAAGACTCCATCAAAAAATTACTAGACTTAATAAATGAATTCGGCAATGTAGCAGGATACAAAATTAACGCCAAGAAATCTATGGCATTTCTATACACTAATAGTGAACTTACAGAAAGAGAGACTAAAAAAGCAATTCCATTTACCAATGCACCAAAAAAATTAAGATACCTAGGAATAAACTTAACTAAGGAGGTAAAAGAACTATACGTGGAAAACTACACGACATTGAAAAAAGAGATAGAGGAAGACATAAACAGATGGAAGAACATACCATGTTCATGGATTGGTAGAATCAACATCATCAAAATGTCTATACTACCCAAAGCAATCTATAAATTCAATGCACTTCCCATTAAAATACCAATGACATATTTCACAGACCTAGAACGAACTTTCCAAAAATTTATCTGGAATAAAAAAAGACCCCAAATAGCTGCAGCAATCCTGAGAAAGAAGAACAAAGTAGGTGGGATCTCAATACCGTATATCAAGCTGTATTACAAAGCCACTGTTCTTAAAACAGCCTGGTACTGGCACAAGAACAGACATATTGATCAATGGAATAGAATAGAGAACCCAGAAATTGACCCAAATAATTATGATCAATTAATATTTGACAAAGGGGGCACAAACATACAATGGAGTCAAGACAGTCTCTTCAACAAATGGTGTTGGGAAAATTGGACAGATACATGCAAAAAAATGAAGCTAGATCACCAACTTACACCATACACAAAAATAAACTCAAAATGGATAAAGGGCTTAAACATAAGACGGGAAACCATAAAAATACTAGAGGAATCCACAGGCAGAAAAATCTCATACATATGCCAAAGGAACTTCTTCACTGATACTGCTCCTAGGGCAATGGAAACTAAAGAGAAAATAAACAAATGGGACTACATCAAATTAAAAAGCTTTTGCACAGCAAAGGAAACCATCAATAAAACAACAAGAAAGCCCACTGCATGGGAGAACATATTTGCCAATGATATCAACGATAAGGGTTTAATCTCCAACATTTACATGGAACTCATACAACTTAACAGAAGGAAGATAAACAAGCCAATCAAAAAATGGGCATCTGATCTAAATAGACACTTTTCGAAAGAAGACAGAAGGAAGGCCAAGAGACATATGAAAACCTGCTCAAAGTCACTCAGCATCAGAGAGATGCAAATCAAAACAACAATGCGGTACCATCTCACACCTGTCAGAATGGCTTTTATCAACAAATCAACAAATGACAAGTGCTGGCGAGGATGTGGAGAAAAAGGAACCCTCGTGCACTGCTGGTGGGAATGCAGACTGGTGCAGCCACTGTGGAGAACAGTATGGAGTTTCCTCAAAAAACTAAAAATGGAACTCCCATTTGACCCAGTGATCCCACTTCTAGGAATATAACCCAAGAAACTAGAATCACGAATCAGAAAGGATATATGCACCCCTATGTTCATAGCAGCACAATTCACCGTAGCTAAGATTTGGAAACAGCCTAAATGCCCATCAGCAGATGAGTGGATTAAAAAACTGTGGTATATCTACACAATTGAATACTACGCAGCGGTAAAAAAGAAGGAGCTCCGCCGGAACCGGTTTGGCTCAGTGGAAAGAGCGTGGGCCTGCGGACTGAAGGGTCCTGGGTTCGATTCCGGTCAAGGGCATGTACCTTGGTTGCAGGCACATCTCCAGGGGGAGGTGTGCAGGAGGCAGCTGATCGATGTTTCTCTCTCATCGATGTTTCTAGCTCTCTATCCCTCTCCCTTCCTCTCTGTAAAATATCAATAAAATATATTAAAAAAAAAAGAAGAAGAAGGAGCTCCTAGCATTTGTAACAACATGGATGAATATTGAGAGTATTATGTTAAGTGAAATAAGCCAGGCAGAGAAAGATAAATATCACATGATCTCACTCATTTGTGGAATATAATGAACGGCATAGTCTGATGAACAAGAACAGATCCAGAGACTGAGAAACGTCGAACAGCACGTCATACCTCAGGGAAGGTAGGGGAGGGTGGGGATAAGGGGGAGAGATCAACCAAGGGACTTGTGTGCATGCATATGAGCCTAATCAATGGACACAGACAACAAGGGGGTGGGGCATAAGTGGGGGGTGGGGGGTTATGGGGGAATAATTTGTGTTTTTGCCTCCCTGACAAAGTTTATATAAAGTTACAAAAAGAAATTGTCAGCCTGTTTGAAATTGAATTGCCATGGCCTAGAGCAAAGAATATTCTTACATGATATTATTCTACAATGTCATTATAATTTTAGATATTTTACAACAGCATACTGTACAATTATCCCAAACAAACTTACAAACTAATTCTTGGAATGTTTGGCAGCAATTAAAAAAAAATGAAAGGATTTAATCCCTTTCAGAAGGAATTAAGGCACTGGGAAGGCACTTGAGCATTCTATATTGGCCCCTCTTGCTTTTTGTGCCAAGAGGGACCCTCTTCTCACAATCCAATTGCCCTCAGCTGTTGCCTGAGTTTTCAGTTCATGCTGAGCTTGAAGCCTCGTGGTGGCTGGTACCATGGAACTGTCTCTCACCCAATTGTGTGAGCTGGGCCCTCCCTGGAGAAGAAACCTGAGTTCCCCGAGATATGTGATCAGTGCTGGGGCCCCGCCAGCAGGCCAGGGGATCCCAAGGCAGGTGCTGGGCGTGGAGGCCACGGGGGCATAGGCTACCAAGGAGACAGAACTGAACCTCACATCACCCTGCTTGGCCCCGGAGGATGACTGGTTAGCCAGAGACGGGTAAGATTCCTCAGGGAAGGAACAATCTAAGACAGGCACAGTCGCAGAGGGGCCATCAGGAGAGAACTTGGGGATCATCAGAGGTGGGGCACAGACCCCCACCCTCCCAACCTTGCAGGGGCCTGAACCCTCGCCCCGTCTGAGGGAGGTCTCCTGCCCCCATGGCTGCTTTGCTTCCCACGCCCAGCTCAGATCGGGACACAGGTGACAGACAGAGTGACTTGGCCCAGCTCAGATTGGGACCCAGGTAACAGACAGAGACTTGGCTGACAGCAGCTGCCCTATATCTAAATCCAGCCTAACACCAGGAATGCTCAGGGCCTACTCAAGAATGCAAATAATCCTTTCCACTAATATTTACAGGGTAAACTAAGATTGTTGGTAGAGTATTAAATTTGACAGTAAAATAATCATCAAGTTTTCAGATTAATTTAAATAGGCTAATTCAAGTAAGTGAATATTCAAGAAAATTTAATTGTACTGGACAAAAAGCTGTTCCTAAAGTGTTAACTAAAATTTCTATTGGTAGTTCATCTCATGGTAAAATTCCTGAACATGCAATGAAACTAAAGCAGTCATATTTTTGTGCAAAAAGTTAAAATTGAAAGTTATCAAGACTGCATTATAAAAATTTACAAAAGCCTCCATTAATCAAAAAAGGGGGGATAGTAGGGTAATATCATGTAAGGAAAAATATCCTATAAGTAAATTACATCCAGAAAATTTTTACTTTACAAAATTAATTTCTATTTGTAATGCTAACAGCAAAACGCACATGATGTCTAAATAAGGCAAAGGAAAATCGTTTGGGCAAAAATAAAAAGGATCCCAAATCAATTATATAGAAAAGATTCCTTTATTAACTTTTGGTCGAGAATATGTTTGTATATTTTCAGAAAACAACTCCAAGACCAGGTGGATTCCTGCAATAGAGAGGAATTGACAGGTCTGCTCCAACCATGAAGACAAGAGGAGAAACAGTCCAGAGATAGGAGATGCTGACGACGCCTTGCCACGCTAGCAGTCAGAAGCTGTGTGACACAGCACTTGCCTAGGACCAAACCAGAGAGGGTTGGACCTGCATTGCCACCATGTGCCCACCATCCAGATATCATTGCTGACATGTACACATAAGGAACTGTTTGACATTGAAACGGGGAATCAGAACTGTTGGACGTTGAAATTGGGACTCAAACATTTTTTGTTATTATATGTCTATTTCTAGTCTGCAGAGGCAAGATTTTTTAAAGGAAAGAAAAGGGGGAAAAATAGATACAGAAGCAAAGAAGCATTGAACAGACTGTCAAACTACAGCAGGAAGGCAGAGGAGGTTTTTTGGGGGAGGGGGGATGTAAGAGATCAACCGAAGGACTTGTACGCATGCATATAAGCATAACCAATGGATAAAAGACACTGGGGGGGGGGGCAGGTAAAGGCATGTACTGTGGGGAAGGGGAGGGTGGGGGGAGGTCAATGGGGGAAAAAAAGAGACATATGTACTACTATTTTTAATACTTCAAACAATTAAAAAAATGTAAATAAAATAAAATAAAAGTAAAAATAAATAAATAAATAAATAAATAAAATAAAAAAAGAAAACCTGTCCACACAAAAAAATAAATAAATAAAAAATAAAATAAAATGGCAATAAATACATATCTATCAATACTTGAATCTAAAAATTAAAATAAATGAACAAGGACTCTAATGAACAAAATAAACTGATAAATAAAATAGAACAAGAAGCATGGACACATGGAACAGACTGATGAATCTCAGAGGGAAGGGGGGAGGGGGATGGGAAGAGATTAACCAAAGAACTTATATGCATATATGCAATACCCATGGATACAGACAATAGGGTGGTGAAGGCCTAGGGTGGGCCGGGATCTGGGTAGAGGAGGACAATGGGAAACAAAAGGGGGGGACATCTTTAATACTCTCTACAATAAAGATATAAAGAAAAAAACATTGATAAAGTATATGATACTATAAGAGGATTTTTAAAAGGAATGGGTAAGTTATCATTAGACAGAAAGTTAAATTTGGGCCAATAGGTCATAGGCAGATGACATGAAAGATATATAAAATATTTAAGTAAAATATTAGGAGTAGATGATCACTCCCAGATAATAACTTAATAGTCAAACCAGGAAAGAATTACAGAGAATCAAGAAGTACTAGCAAAGCATGTTATTACTAACTAGTGGCCCAGTGCACAAACTCGTGCACATTGAAAGGAAATTAATTAGAAGAAATATTTTAATATCGCTATGCATCCTTTCTCTATAATAGAAATGTCAACCAAATTCATAATTGACAATGACAGATAGAAACACCTGCATGCGATTGGCGCCAACAAGAGCTTTATATGCATTGCGCATGCTCAAGTCAACTTAGCCTTTTATAGATATAGAATAAACTTGCTTAATTAGACCTGCTTTCTGATTTAGCTAAACTTTTTCCAGCCCAGTGAAGCACCCCAACTTCTCTTTCAGGTAATTGTCAGCAACACAACAGTAAATATCAACATGAAGCAGATTATAATTGTAGATCATGCAGGGAGAACAAAGGGTAAAATATGTAACTGCAGCAGTGTTTGATTATACGCTGAGTGGCCAGATTATTATGACCACCTGACATTTGCAGGCAAATTAGCCGTACACTACATGCTATGGGATATGGAAGCTGAAGGCCTGTTCGAACTCCTTTGCTGTCTGCAGTTACCAAGATAAAACGTCTCCAATTCGCACAGGAACACAAGGATTGGACAGTCGAGCATTGGAAAAAAGTCATGTGGTCCGATGAATCACATTTCCAGTTGCATCATGCAGATGGCAGAGTGAGAATTTGGCGGAAACAGCATGAAAGCATGCACCCCACATGCATGAGTACAACACTTCAAGCTGGTGGGGGCAGTGTTATGGTTTGGGGCATGTTTTCCTGTCATGATTTGGGCCCTTTAATTCGTGTGGAACAATGTCTGAATAGCACAACATACCTAAGTATCCTTGCTGATCAAGTTCACCCTATCATGTTGATGGCGTATCCCAATGGAGATGGCTTCTTCCAACAAGACAATGCACCATGCCACAGTGCTCATATTTTGCAGGAGTGGTTTCAAGAACATGAGGGAGACTTTACCTTGCTTAGGTGGCCCCCACAATCACCAGATCTCAATCCAATTGAGCATTTGTGGGACGAAGTTAAAAGAGCCATCAGGCAGCTGGTTCCACAACCATCAAATCTCACAGAACTGGACAGTGCTATTCATCAGGCATGGTGTCAGATTCCTCGCATCACCTTTCAACATCTCATGGAGTCAATGCCAAGAAGAATCACTGCTGTATTGAAGGCAAAAGGTGGCCCAATGAAGTACTGATGGGGTGGTCATAATAATCTGGCCAGTCAGTGTATTCTGCACAGTGAGAAAACCTGAAGTCATTTTCAAGGTCCACCATTTCTTACTTCTTTTCAGTTGGGGCAAGTTTCTAAACTTTCTAAATCTCCATTTTCCAGCTAATTTAAAGAAAATAGAATTCCACCGAGTCTCCTATCTACCTACTCCAGGACTTCTGTGAGGATCAAATGAGATGGGGCATGGGAAAACACTTCACAAATATTTGGTTACAGTGTAAAGTGTTTCCACCTGTGTCCCTGGGCTGCAGAAACTCCAAGGAGGCTAGTTGCTAGGGAGAGGAAGGGGGTGTTGCTATGTGACGTCATTACCCAGACAGACACTTAGCATAATAACCTTTTTTATATAGAGATTACACTGTCGTCTCTGAGTCTTAATGCAATATCCGTTCCCCAGCCTTTTTCACCATGTGGAAAAAGGATAGGATACATCATTGCATCTAATGTAGGAAACAGGATATTGATTTGTTTCATTTTAGTGGCATTCGGATTATTGGGATCTGATTTACAATGAATGAGCAGGTCCCTTTCAAAAGGGGGTTCTCCATCTTTGTTTCTAAATATGACAGCAACTTCAGTTACACAGGGATAATTATATCTACCCAGAACAGTATTATGATCATATTTAATTGTAGGGAGCGGTTATAGGGTTAAGCCTTGGACTGACCTGCTGGCAAAGCCGCAAACAAGTCACAGCTTAGAGGGCACAGCCCTCTTAGCATAATTAAGTTTGATCTTGTGACTGCTCCCTAGATCTTTCCTGGGTAGCTAATGGGCTGTGGGAGGTGCAGCAAGTGCTGCCAAAACAAGTGAAACTTGTAAATTACCTTGTTTACCTCTGACTATAAAATAAATCATCAGCTTGCAGTCTGGATCTGTTCTGTGGTCTCAGTCACACACAGAAGATCCACCTAGACCAGCCTTGGGCAAACTACGGCCCACGGGCCAGATCCGGCTGTTCTATCCGGTTCTCTTGCTCTCCCCTCCGCTCCTTTACTTTGAATTAGTTCACACAAACACTCCATCCATGCTTTTGTTCTGGCCCTCTGGTCCAGTTTAAGAACCCATTGTGGCCCTCGAGTCAAAAAGTTTGCCCACCCCTGACCTAGACCCAGCTTATTCTCTTTGTCTTTTCTTCAATCCTTCACCGCCCTCCCTCAGGCTCGCCAAATCCTTGGCTATGCTGGCACGGCACAAGTGGCGCCCAACACAGGGCTGAGTTCGGCACAAGTGGCACTCAATGCGGACCTGAGTGTGAGGGAACTGCAATAGTCAGGTGAAAGGAGGCCCCAAGGCGTGTGCACGCAGTAAGTAAGGTAGGGGTGTAGTACTAGCTAGGTGTAAAACATGGGAAATTCAGGATTGCAGGGAAAGAATGTATGCATATCCATGTTTAAGGCTATGCTCCAAGCAAGGGGCTGTTCTGTGAGGTATGAACAGCTTTTCAATTTTTTGGATTTTGTGAGTAAAACCTGCCCATGGTTTTCTGAGGAAGAAAAGGTAAATACAGAGGCATGGGAGAAGGTAGGAAAACAACTTCACGATCATTATATGGCTGAAGGTCCAGAGGAAATGCCTGCCTCTACTTTTAGTCTGTGGTGCCTGATTCGGGACTACCTAGAGCCCACTCCAGAATGGGAGTGGAGGAATATGGCAGGGGAAACAAGACAGATGGGAGAAGGTTGCCAAAGGTTTCTGACTCCACCATCAGCACCTCCACCGCCTCCTCCAGTCCCTGGGGCTATAGCTCCTGTGGGAGAGAGCCCTCCAAACGATGCACTTCCTCCCAAATGTGAGCAAGGATTGGAGGAAGCAAGGGAACAGCGCCGACGGGTTTGGGATGATGGGGGTCTGATACAAACATTTGGAGAGCTTACTATTCCTCATAAGCCTCTCCTTTTACCCCCTAAACAAGCAGAAAAAAGAATGGTGCCTTTGTCTCTACTCCAGCAGACTCTGCATAAGGCCAGGCAGGCTGGGGAAGATACATCAGGATTCAGTTTATATCCTATATTTGAGCAGCCTGATCCTCAGAATCCAGGGCAGATGCTCCGTGGTCATCAGTCTATACCTTTTAAAACTTTGAAGGAGTTGAAGACTTCTTGTTCTATGTATGGACCATCTTCCCCCTTTGTGCTGGGGTTATTAGATACAATATCTGAGGAAGCTATGGCTCCTAGTGACTGGAATACTGTCTCAAAGGCTTGTCTCTCACCTGGAGATTACTTATTATGGAAATCTAATTGGGCAGAGCTTAGTGCAGAGCAGGCTAACAGAAACCAAGCTCATGGGGTACCCATTACAATTAATATGCTCATGGGCACCAGACCTCATGGGGCTTTGCAAGCTCAGTTAGTATACCCCATGCAAGCTTATCACCAAATAAATGTATGTGCCACCAAAGCCTGGAGGCAGCTGCCAACAAAAGGAGAAAAGTCTTTAGAAAACAGAAAGGGGGAGATGGATGTTATGTGTCACCTCAAAACAAACTCAGTCATGTTCCTTATACTTTAAATTTTTTGAATTGCGATGCAGAGGGTCATACAGCAGCCAAAAGGCATCGGGCCACCTGTACTATAGCCTCCGCGGGGTTAGCCCGACGGAAGGATGCACAAACTGGACAATGGTTTGGACCAGATCCAGTAATGATGTGGGGAAGAGGTTGTGTTTGTATCTTTCCAGAAGGAGCAGCACAGCCAATTTGGGTGCCAGAGTGTTACGTACGTCACCACAATGGACCCAGAGAAGCTCCTTGTCCCATCGTTCAAAAGACTGAGAGTTGCCCCGATGACAGCAAAGTGGAAAAGGAAGATGACGAAGGCTATACAAAAGACCGAGGTGTCAACATAGGGTCAGCTGAAGAAGTTAACAACCGAGGCCCAGCAGATGGCAAGAAGCAAGAAGTGGAAGCTACTCCCTCAATCATGTTTCTGGCCATGCTAGCATTGGTTAGCTGCCAGTCTTCTGCAAACTCTTGCTCAGCCAAGTCTGAGGACTCTTGAGTAAATCAGCAAAAGAAACTTTCATTTAGTAGGAAAATGTTACTGTAGTTTGATTTCTCTATTATTGTAGTGTTGCATTGGCATTGTTTTGTTAATATTTTAATAGTCAGAACTTTGTTCTTGATGTTTAAGTTTTACTTCCATTATTAGTAGCTTAAAATTCAAAGAAGGGCGAGATGTAGGGAGCAGTTATAGGGTTAAGCCTTGGACTGACCTGTTGGCAAAGCCACAAACAAGTCACAGCTTAGAGGGCACAGCGCTCTTAGCATAATTAAGCTTGATCTTGTGACTGCTCCCTAGATCTTTCCTGGGTAGCTAATGGGCTGTGGGAGGTGCAGCAAGTGCTGCCAAAACAAGTGAAACTTACAAGAACATTGTAAATTACCTTGTTTACCTCTGACTATAAAATAAAGCATCAGCTTACAGTCTGGATCTGTTCTGTGGTCTCGGTCACACACAGAAGATTCACCTAGACCCAGCTTATTCTCTTTGTCTGTCTATTCTTCATCCTTCGCCAGCCCTCCCTCAGGCTCGCCGAACCCTTGGCTGTGCTGGCACAGCACATTTAATTGCCATTGTTACTTCTGTGGGAGCAATACCTTTCACTGCTGCTTCAGATTGGGCTTCCTTTTCTACCTCATGTAGCATCTTGTATGATTTTAATTCTTTGGTTTCATGCATGAGGTTGTTGATGTTGATCATGAGTCTTTCTGAGCAACCTTGGTTTTCTGGCATTGCTAATCTTTTACTCATTGCTTCAGCCATGTCTAAAATGTAGAGTTGAGCAAACTTCCGAGAAACACCATCAGTACAGTGATAAACTTAACCATGTATTCTAAAACAGTATGGCCCATATCCTGATGGTGATGTGATATTTGCACCCATTGAAGCAAAAGCAAAAGAACTATTTATGGAATGAATATTTTCCATAAAATTTTTACTGTCAGAATCTTCATTTATCATTAATTATCATTTGGACAAACTTTACCTTTGCTGCAACATCGATAAATTTTCCATCAGATGGTTTTTCATCAGAGAAATTTAGTGATAGACAAAATTGACATGTAATAGTCATTCCACCACAACTATGTTTGATAATTGCATCTTCATTTACTTCATTTTCGCTGTGAAGGCAGTTTGTACCAGTATTGGTAGTACTTGTTGATGACAGTTTTTCAGACATATTCTGTTGACAACAATGCTTTCTTTCAGCCACAGAAGTATGTTGTGCAAATAGTTGGTCTTCAGACATATTCTGGTGATGATGCCGCTTTCTTTCCACCACAGAGGTACAATTGGGGCCAGCCAGCTGGGGAGGGACTGTGGGAGATTGGCCTGCCTGGAAAGGACAACAGGAGGGTTTCAGGGTGTATCTGGCCCTGTCTGGCCCCAGCAGCCCTAGCCCGCATCCCCAGCCTTGCAGTCCCAGATCACACCCCCAGTCTCACAGCCCCACAGCCCCGCCTGGCACCCCGCCTGGCACCCCGCCTTGGCCTGGCACCACCTGCTCACCTGCTCCACCATCCTGCTGCAGTCCTGCTCTCTTCAGGGCCTATTGGGGCCAGCAGCGCCTCCACTGCTGCCTGCTGCCAGCTCCACATCACCAACGCCCGCCATGTTCTGCACCACCCCCTGGTGGTCAGCACATGTCATAGTGAGTGATCGAACTCCCCGTCTCCTGGTAGAACTCCTGAGGGTACAATTTGCATATGAGGCTTTCATATATATAGATGTGTACATGTTATTATACACATACAATGTGTATCATCAGACATAAGTGTGGATGAGAATCTAATAGGAACTCTTATAAAAACAACATCTCTTTATATTAATTGGAGTACATGTGGAGAACAGTTCTAATGATAACATGCTCTCAAAACAGACATGCACCTCTGATAGAAGATAATAACCCAACAGCACAGGTAGAATGTAATCATGTCCCTATTGTGATAAACAGGAATAAGACTTTATTGTTAGACAGCTCAGGAAACCAGAGAAGATTGTTGGTGTCCAGAGTTCACTGTGAATCCAAGAGAAATAGAAACCAGCAAGCACACTGAGAAAGCACAGAAAATAAAGGAAGAAATGAAAGAGACCACTGAACAAACAACATGAAAAGTAAACTAGATTATACATGGATTATGGATAGATAATTCATGAGAGAGAAAAAGGTTATACATTGAGAAGTGGCCACAAGACCTAAAACTACAGAACTGCCACATTTCAAGAAATGTGGTGAACTAATAGTGACAGTGAGTTAAATTACTATAGAAGACTCAGGACCCAAAATGGCAATACTTACAAATTTACAATTTATTAAGGGAAAAAAAGTGCATAGCATCAGAGCCAAAGGCTGCCTCACAGCAAGGGATTTGCATAAGGGCCAGGCATGATCTCCCATTTTTCTCCATTGTTCAGGTATAATTTCACTGTCAGGTAAGAACCAACATGTGCACAGAACACCTCAAAAGCCAAAAATTGATTTACTGGCAAGGTTTCTTCTATCATGCTAGGTGTGTAGGCATATTTTTATTATGTAACCAGACACAACAGCGGGGGACTCTGAAGGTCTTAAGGAGAATGGGCATAAGTTATCAATTTCACTATTACCAATAAACACTGCTGATAAGCTATTAAAAAATAAAGTGTCAGAAAATCTGAACAATTTTCCAAAGAACACATGCAGATGGCCAACATGTACATGAAAAGATGCTCAATATCATTAATCACCAGGAAAATACAAGTCAAAACCACAATGAGATATCACCTCAGACCTATTAGAATGGCTATCATAAAAAAAGACAAGAGATAACAGGTTTTAGTGAGGATGTGAAGAAAAGGAAACCATGGTGCACTGTTGGTGAGATTGTAAATTGGTGAAGCTACTATGAAAAGTATTATGGAGGTTCCTCAAAAAATTAAAAATAGAACAAATATATGATCCATCAATTCCACTTCTGGGTATTTATCTGAAGAAAACAAAAACACTAATTTGAAAAAACAGTGATTTTTAAATGTACCACAAAAAATTTTAAAACATGCAATAACTGACTATTTAGTAAGGGGCACTGAACTCTTTTCCCTTAGATTGCTAAATAAAGAAATGACAACAGCCATTACAATAGTCATCCAGTGTGAATGCCCTGTCATGAACTATAAATATATACATCATACAATAGAGTTGCAACTTATTGGTCACATCGCATAATAAGGTTGTGTCTGATTGGTTAATTCTTGGTACCAGAAATTCATATATACAAGATAGGCACCTGATTTTTTTAAATGTCACTTTGGAGCATAAAGGGTAGGTAATTACTATTATTTTTTTGTAAATCAATCAAAATTATACCTATTTTTTGTCAGATTGGCAAAAAATACAATATATTTTTGGTGTGCCCCAGAACTTTAGTAATTAGCTAATGAGTGCCATGAAATGAAAAAAAGTTGAAAATCGCTGATTTACAATAGCCAAGATATGAAAACAACCTAAGTGTACATCAATGGATGAATAAATAAAGAAATGGCATATATGAAATATTATTCAGCCATAAAAAAGGAACAAAATCTTACAACAACATGGATGTTACTTTGAGGGCATTATGCTATGTGAAATAAATCAGACAGAGAAAGACAAATACTGTATATACTGTCTTATATGTGGAATCTAAAACAAACAAACAAACAAAAAACAAGCTCATAGATACAGAAAACAGATGGGTGGTGGCCAGAGGCATGGGTGGGAGGTGGAAAAAATGGATGAAGGTGTCAAACCTAAAAAGAAAAACAAAGATCTTATTGATTTTAATAATGACAAATAAATAAAATGCCCTCACATTTTTTATTGTTAAATGACCATTGTGAGTTCATGGTCATCTACACTAATAAACAAGAAAGATTCAAATTGACCATACCTCCGTGACACCCACCAGCCAATTAGGAGTGAGAATGCAAATTAACCCAACAAAGATGGCAGGTTAATTTGCATATGCAGGCGCCAGTGGCCTGTGTCCCAGGAACATCCTCGGGCCCAGGCTTCTCCAAGCCTGTAGGCCCACGCGTAGGCCCTGAGCTGTCAGGGTCCCAGAACACCCCGGCCACTCCTGGCCTATGGGCCTTGGCGCCGAGTGGCCGGGGGCGGGGTGGCAGAGGCTTGAGCAGGGCCAGAGTAAAGTCAGGGAGGCCCTGCCCAAGCCGCAGCACAGGCATGATCAGAGCTGGGGGGCCCTGCCCAAGCCATGGCAGAGGCTTGATCGGAGCCAGGGGGCCCTGCCCAACCCACGGCGGAGGCTTCATCAGAGCCAGGGGGCCCTGCCCAACCCACGGCAGAGGCTTGAGCAGGGCCGGGGGACCCTGCCCAAGCCATAGCAGAGGCTTGATCAGAGCCAAGGGACCCTGCCCAAGCCTACGCTGTGGCTTGTGCAGGGCCTGAGTGGAGCCGGGGGGCACTGCCCAAGCCACAGCAGAGGCTTGAGCAGGGCTGGAGCAGAGCCAGGGGCTGCAGAGGAAACATCTTTTCTGACCACTCATTGGCTAAGCTCCCTGTATGCCACTGGTAATGTTCTTGGTAACTTGGGTAATAAGAATCCAAAAAGGTGATCTAGGGTTTTTCCACCACACTTCTGGAAGAAAAAACGATGGTGTGCTGCTGGAGGGCTAAGAAATGTCATATCCTGCCCTAGTGGGTTTGGCTCAGTGGATAATGCCTCATCCTGCCGACTGCAGGGTCCGGGTTCGACTCTGATCAAGGGCATGTACCTAGGTTGCAGGCTCCGCCCCGGCCGGGGCCCAGGTCAGGGCTTATGCAGGAGGCAACCAATCAAAGTGTCCCTCTCACATTGATGTTTCTCTCGGTCTTTCCCTCTCTCTTCCACTCTCTAAAAATCAATGGAAACATATCCTCAGGTGAGGATAAAAAAAAAAAAAGAAGAAAGAAATGTTACATCCAATGAAAGACACATCTTGAAAATGCCTAAAAAAAGTTGTCATTTTTTCATGGTGAAGGGACTGGAGTCGGTGTTGATGAAAACACCTTGGCAGCTGCGGTGGCTGGCAGTGGCTGCAGCAGCAGGGTGATGGCGCTGGCGTGGGAGAGAGCCTAAGCCATCAGTAGGACATCCTCTGAGGGCTCCCAGTCTGTGAGAGGGGGCAGGCTGGGCTGAGGGACCTGCACCCAGTGCAAGAATTTTGTGCACCAGGCCCTAGTTTGATATATATAACTTTTTTAAAAAAAAAATCTTTATTATTCAGATTATTACAGTTGTTTCTCTTTTTTTCTCCCCATAGCTCCCCTCCACCCAGTTCCCACCCCACCCCATGCCCTTATTCCCCCACACTGTCCTGATCCATAGGTGTACAATTTTTGTCCAGTCTCTTCCCGCACCCCCCATATCGCTTTCCCCCTGAGGATTGTCAGTCCACTCCCTTTCTATGCCCCTGATTGAATTATACTGACCAGATTATTCTGTTCATCAGATTTTTTCTTCACTTGACTTTTAGATTCACTTGTTGATAGATATGTATTTGTTCTTCATAATTTTTATCTTTACCTTTTTCTTCTTCTTCCTCTTCTTAAAGAATACCTTTCAGCATTTCATATAATACTGGTTTGGTGGTGATGAACTCCTTTAGCTTTTTCTTATCTGTGAAGCTCTTTATCTGCCCTTCAATTCTGAATGATAGCTTTGCTGGGTAGAGTAATCTTGGTTGTAGGTTCTTGCTATTCATCACTTTGCATATTTTTTGCCACTCCCGTCTGGCCTGCATAGTTTCTGTTGAGAAATCAGCTGACAGTCGTATGGGTGCTCCCTTGTAGGTAACTAACTGTTTTTCTCTTGCTGCTTTTAATATTCTCTCTTTGTCTTTTGCTCTTGGCATTTTAATTATGATGTGTCTTGGTGTGGTCCTCTTTGGATTCCTTTTGTTTGGGGTTCTCTGCGCTTCCTGGACTTATAAGTCTATTTCTTTCACCAGGTGGGAGAATTTTTCGGTCATTATTTCTTCAAATAGGTTTACAGTATCCTGCTCTCTTTCTTCTTCTGGCACCCACATAATTCTGATGTTGGTACGCTTGAAGTTGTCCCAGAGGCTCCTTACACTATCTTCATATTTTTGGATTCTTTTTGCTTTTTGCTTTTCTGGTTGAGTGTTTTTTGCTTCTTTGTATTTCAAATCTTTCACTTGATTCTTGCAATCCTCTAGTCTGCTGTTGGATCTCTGTATATTATTTCTTATTTCAGTCAGTGTATGCTTAATTTCTAGTTGGTCCTTTTTCATATCCTCGAGGGTCTCGCTAAATTTATCGGCCTTTTCTAGAAAATTCTTGAAAAATCTTATAACCATGGTTTTGAACTCTATATCCAGTCGTTTGCTTTCTTCCATTTCTTTCATTTGTGATCTGTTTCTTTGTCTCCGCATTTTGGCTGCTTCCCTGAGTTGATAGAGTGGCTTTGTGTGCTAGGTGTCCTATAAGGCCCAGTGGCTCAGCTTCCCCAGTTACCTGAGGAAGGTGCACCCCTCTGTGGGCTGTGTGCACAGTCTTGTTGTAGTTAAGCCTTAATTTTTGTTGGTATCACTGGGAGCAATTGACCTCCAGGCCAACTGGCTGTGAGGATCAGCTGTGTCTATGCTGGGAGAACTTCTGTGCTAGAGACACCCTTATGAGACAAGACCTGCAAAAGCCTCTGTGCTCAGCTTGGATGGGGCGGAGTCTCAGGGTGGAGCAGACAGCATTGGTTTCCTGTCAGCCCTGCCCTAGTAGGCCCCTGTGTCTCAGAGTCCCGTGGTAATCGCTGCAAGCACCTCTGAGAAAAAGCTGCCCTTGAGTTCCGCCCACTGCCAGACAGTCCAGTTTCTCCCCGAATTAGTCTGGGTTCCCAGAGTCTCACCCAGAACTGGAGTTCAGTGCAGTTGGGAGCTTTTGTCTTCCTCCCACTTGAGAAAGCCAGCTGAGTACTCAGTTGCCCGCCTTCTCCACACGCGTGCCTCGGTACCTCTGCCTTCCGCTGTTGCTCTGAGTCTCAGTGTGCTTTTCTCGTTCCTGACACTCCAGTTTCACCCCGTATGAGTCTGGGTCCCCAGAGTCTTGCCCGGAACTGGAGTTCAACACAGTCAGGAGCTTTTGTCTCCCTCCCGATTGAGAAAGCCAGCCACGTACTCAGTTGCCAGCCCTCTCCGCACGCACATCTCAGTACCTCTGCCTCCTGCAGCTCCTCTGAGTCTCAGTGTGCTTTTCTCTTTCCTTCTAGTTGTAGAATTTCCACTCAGTCAGCCTTCCTTTGGTTCTGGATGATGTCCATTTTGTCTTTTAGTTGTAGTTTTGAAATTGTTGTGCAAGGCAGCAGTTTAGGTGTTTACGTATGCTGCCATCTTGGTTTCTCTTGCTTCTTGGATTCTTATGAAATTTATTTTTCTGTGTTTCCCTCACTGATTCTATATTCAACTCTCTGCCTTTTTTCATAATGATCTTTAGCTGACAAAATAGATCCAGAGATGCAGAAGCATGGAACAGACTGATGAATCTCAGAGGGAAGGCCGGGGTGGGAAGAAATTAACCGAAGAACTTGTATGCATAAATGCATAATCCATGGACACAGACAATAGTGTGGTGAAGGCCTGCCCTCTACTCCCACCCCCTGCAGAGGTGGGATAGAGGGGGTCAGTAAGGGGAAAAAAGAGGGACATCTGTAACACTTTCAACAATAAAGATGAATTAAAAATAGTTTGTCAAAGTCTAAAAAATTAGTAATAATAAAAATTAGTAAAATTGTTTTTTTTTGTTTGTTTGTTTTTAAATAGAAGTGAGATTTATGTTAGGGAAAAGGAACATTGCAAATGGAATTTCCTCTAATTTTAAATGTCCTTGTCTGTCTTCTGGGAAATTACAAATCTTTATGGGCCTCCCCTCATACTGGGACAACCTAATCCAGCACACTTTAAGAGTTATATATGTAAGGAGAAACCAAGATGGCAGCATAGGTAAACACCTGAACTTGCTGCCTCGCACAACCACTTCAAAACTACAACTAAAAGACAAAACAGACATCATCCAGAACCACAGGAAGGCTGACTGAGTGGAAATTCTACAACTAGAAGGAAAGAAAAAAGCACACAGACTCAGAGGAGTTGCAGAAGTGAAGGCAGAGGTACAGAGGTGCATGCACAGAGAGGACTGGCAACTGAGTACATGGCTGGCTTTTTCAATCCGGAGGGAGACACAAGCTCCTGACTGCTCTGAACTCCAGTTCCGGGCGAGACTCTGGGGACTCCAGTTCCAGGCGAGACTCATTCAGGGAGAAACTGGACTGTCTGGCAGTGGGCAGAACTCTAGGGTGGCTTTCTCTTAGAGGTGCTTGCAGTGATTATCACGGGATACTGAGACCCGGGGGCCTCTTAGAGCAGGGCTGACAGGAAGCCATTGCTGTTTGCTCTGCCCTGAGACTCCGCCCCAGTCAAGCTGTGCGCAGAGGCTTTTGTATATGAATGGCCTGGTCCTTTGAAATTAAACTTACCTAATAAACTGCAGCTGAGTCAGAGAGACCCAGAACATCCAAAAGAAGGCCCAAGGCCCCACAGCAGCTAGCATTGCTTCACAGCTGGGCCTCATCTGGGCACCTCCAAAACCCAAACAAAGAAGAGGAATCTGCAGTTCTCTCCTTAGCTCCTGCTGGGTGGCCTCAGGCAGAGGCTAAATTAGCACCTCCTTGGAGATCCAAGAGCCAGTATACCCAGGGGTCAGAGTAGGACCATCCAGATTACAGCTCCTCAAATCCATAAGGGACACACTCAGAGGCAGACTCAGTGAGCACTAAATCCTCACTGAAGCAAGTCTTGCCTCATAAGAGTGTCTCCAGCACAGAAGTTCTCCCAGCGTAGACACAGCTGATGCTCACAGCCAATTGGCCTGGAGGTCAATTGCTCCCAGTGATACCAACAACAATTAAGTCTTAACTACAATCAGACTGTGCACACAGCCCACAGAGGGGTGCACCAAGAGTGTCCACCTCAGGTAACTGGGGAGGCTGAGCCACTGGGCCCTATAGGACACCTAGCACACAGAGCCACTCTATCAACCCAAGACACATTATAATTAAAATGCCAAGAGAAAAAGACAAAGAGAGAATATTAAAAGCAGCAAGAGAAAAACAGTTACCTACAAGGGAGCACTCATACAACTGTCAGCTGATTTCTCAACAGAAATTATGCAGGCCAGACAGGAGTGGCAAGAAATATTCAAAGTGATGAATAGCAAGAACCTACAACCAAGATTACTCTACCCAGCAAAGCTATCATTCAGAATTGAAGGGCAGATAAAGAGCTTCACAGATAAGAAAAAGCTAAAGGAGTTCATCACCACCAAACTAGTATTATATGAAATGCTGAAAGGTATTCTTTAAGAAGAGGAAGAAGAAGAAAAAGGTAAAGATAAAAATTATGCACAGCAAATACATATCTATCAACAAGTGAATCTAAAAATCAAGTAAATAAATAAAATCTGATGAACAGAATAAACTGGTGAATATAATAGAATCAGGGGCATAGAAAGGGAGTGGACTGACAATTCTTGGGGGGAAATGGGTGTGAAGGGTATTGGAAGAGACTGGACAAAAATCGTACTCCTATGGATGAGGACAGTGGGGGAGAGGTAAGGGCAGAGGGTGGGGTGGAAACCAGGTGGAGGGGAGCTATGGGGGAAAAAAGAGGAACAATTGTAATAATCTGAACAATAAAGATTTATTAAATTAAAAATAAATAAAGAAGTAGTAAGAAAGTAAATTATAAGAGTTATTATCACAAGGAAATTTTTTATTTATTTCTTTTGTTTTTTCTTCTTTTTGTTGTATCTATATGAGAAGATGGATTTAACTAAACCTGTTGCTGTAATCGTTTCACAATATATGTAAACAAAATCATAATGCTATATGTTTTAAACTTACACAGTGATGTATGTCAACTATTTCTCAATAAATGGGGGAAAAAAAGATTCCAAGAAGCAGGAGAGAGAAATTTTAAAGGGGGTTCATTATTTTATTTAGAAATAACATTTCTAAATTTCAACTCATTCCCTTGTTAAAAAGAGTAAGAAGAATGCAAAGAGGGAGCTCTCAAACTAAAGAATTAACTTCCAACCTGCTTGGATTTCAGGAACCTCTCATGTGAATAAGCTCAATTTCACACATTGTTCTTCTCATTTTCAATATCCAAGAAAGTAAATTCAACAGGAAACAGTTCTTTTAGGCTAATGCCACATCAATTTACTTTGTGTTTCTCTAGTGTTAGTGCAGCAGGGAAAAGGCAGTTTTACTCAATCCAGTACTAGAGGAGCATGGCCATTCCTGCTTGCAGAGCTGCAATGCCCCTAGTGGCCTAACAGATTTGTAAAACACATTGGCCCATTTCTTTCAGTTCCTTTTCGGAGGATTGTTGGTCTCCAGAGTTAAGTGGCCTAGAAACTCTCTATGTGACAACTTTTTAACCTGGGACCCACTGATGGGCTTCAGGGGTTCTATGAACCCACAAATCTGGTATGCGAGTTTTGTGTGTGTGTGTTTTCTTCAGATTTCCAAAAGACACCGTAACCCAAAAGCAGGCACTGTACTGAAAGGTGTGGCTTTACGTTCATCATTAGTATAGTTTATAAGGGCAAAAAATTAAAATGTTACTGGATTTTTAAAGCCATAATGAGGAAGGCAAGCAGTATGGATTAGAGACCTGCATAAATGGTTTCAGTGGAGAGACTCTGTAAAGCCCACATGCCTTAAATACATCTCCTCCATTGGTTTACCAGAGTAGCATATGATAGGGGCCTCCTTTGATTAGTTTCAAAAGCTTCTGGGGACTTCCATTTCCTTTCATGATAAGCTAGGTTATTCAGAGGGACCCAACTGCCAAAAATAACCAAAAATGCTAGAAAATATATAAAAATATTCCCTTTAAAATATTTGCATGATTAAAAAACAATGTGGGGGGAAAAAACAATGTGGGAGTCCAGTTGGCATGGCTCAGTGTTGAGCGTTGACCTATGAACCCAGAGGTTATGGTTCCATTCCCAGTCAGGGCACATGCACAGATTGTAGGCTCGATCCCCAGTGGGGGGCGTGCAAGAGGCCATGGATCAATGATTATCTCTCATCATTGATATTTCTATCTCAATCTCCCTACCCTTCTTCTCTGAAATCAATACAAATATATATTTAAATAAATAATGTGGGGATCTTGATCCGGAAAGTGGAGCTTATCGGAAGCCTGAGAATCCACAACTGCGGCACCCAAGGAACAGCTGCGAGCCCCAGAACAACACTCCCCAACTGGCGCAAACACACGGGTTCAGAGGAGCTCTACACTCCACCACGGAAAGGTCAGATTTCGCCTGGGATAAGGTGAGGTCTCTGGTCCCGGCGGGAGAGAGGAACACGCGTTTTGCGGGAGCTGGAGGACCAGGGAAGTCTGTGCCTAGAAAAATCTGTGGCTGTAGGGGCTGGCGTGATCTGTGATTGTGGAAAGGGGTCCTCAGAGCTGCTAAGAGAAGGGCACTCTAAAAAGCAACCCATTTTGATCTGAAGTGCAGGGACACCCTAAGAATTTCAGGCAGTCTAGACTTACGCGCAGCCCCTGCGTTCCCTGGGTGCCTGGGCTTATGCGCAGTCCCGGAGTTCGCACAACTGGGCTTTTTCCTCTTGAAATTCTTGCTTCTGATTACTAAGCCCAATACATAGGATCACCCAGTTGGGGACACCCTGGGAGACTTTAGGGGAAAGTTGTTTTTCTGGAACCTGGGGATCGGAGCAGGGAGTGACCATCGGAGAGTCAGCTCTGAGGGAGCCCACTCCCACAAACCAGTAGCGAGTGCCACAGGGAAAGAAGGCTCTAACACTGCCTAGAGAGGCCATAGATAGACCCGGAAGTCAATCCAGAAACACTGCCACCCAGGGGCTGAATCACAAATTGACTCTTGTGTAATCAAAAATAAAGGAATACGAGAAATTAAGACACACCGCCTGCTTAAAATCAGGACTGGCTTACAACACCGAAGAGCAGTGGATCGCAGGGAACTGCAATACTGCCTGGACTGAGAAACAGGCGTGCCAAACAGAAAAACAGAGGAAGTGAATGACCTTCACTACTTCACATTTTATTTTTACCTTTTATTTTTTTATTTTTTTTTTTTTTTTATTTTTTTTTATTTTCATTTTTTGCATCTTTTAATCAAGAAACTTTTTTTTTCTTTTTTCATCACTTGATTTTACCTTTTTAATTATTACATTTTTATTTTCAATCCATATTATTACTACTGCTATTTTATCTTTTTTTTTTTAAGTGTCATTTTATTTTCTCTTCATTTTATTTTGGGATTAGGGTTCTACATTCTATTTTTATCTTTCCTTTAGCATCGTTTTACTCTATCTCAACTCTACCTTTAGGCCATCACTCTCTTCCTAACCTCCCCCTTTTCAGTGTCCTGTTTATCTTACCCTTTTACTGCTTTAGATTTTCCCTATTCTTTCTGTTTACCCCTTGTTAAAATTTCACCCTACTTACATATCTAATCTCCAATCCCCTGCTCCAAGTCCACATACACCTCTCCCTTCGCTGTCTGAGCTATCCATAAACTTGTCCTTCTCTCTGTCCTTTGGTTGTTGTTTGCTTGAATGTAGATTATATCGAATTTTTATGCTTTTTTGTGAGATTGTTTTGCTTATTCTTCTTTTGTTTATTTTTTTGTTTGTTTTGTGATTCAGCTTTCCCTTGCCTCACTCCATATTAGCTGGTGTTGTAGTTTGTATTAATCCCCAGGCACTTGTTGCTGGCATTTGCTGGGATTAGTGATTGTTCTATTGGAGTTTTATCCCCAATATATATAGTCTGTTCCCCTTTCTCTCTTAGTCACTTTCTTGTCTCTCTTACTTTTTTTTTTCTTTTTACTTTCCCTTTTCCCAATTTCATTTTCACACTCCTTTTTTCTTTCTTTCTTTCTTTCTTTCTTTCTTTCTTTCTTTCTTTCTTTCTTTCTTTTTTCTTCTTCTTCTTTCTCTCCTATCCCTTAATTTACCTTTCTCTGGTGGTCACCTTTATTGGAGGTTATTAATATCGTGAATACATTTCTGTTCAGTGCCTTATGAGTTGTACCTGGTAGTGCTGTATTTTGTGCCTTTAAATCAACCCAGGAGAGAGAGAACTACATAACCAGACACCCAGAGAAGAGAGACCATGGGGAGACAAAGAAGCAGCCCGCATATGAAAGAAAAGCAGGCATCACCAGAAAAGGAAGTAAACGAAATGGAGGCAAGCAACCTTCCAGAAAAAGAATTCAGAGAAATGGTCATAAGGTGGCTGAAAAGAATGGAAGACAAATTTGACAATATGAGCAAGAACCAAGAGGAAATGAAGAAGAACCAAGAAGAAATGAAAAATGACATCGCTGCTGTAAAGAACTCAATAGAAAGCATCAAGAGTAGACTAGAAGAAGCAGAGGACCGCATCAGTGAGCTAGAAGACAAGATGGAAAAAAATACCCAAGTAGAGCAACTTCTAGAAAAAAAAATTAAAAGGCAGGAGGAGAGTCTAAGGGAACTTTGGGACAACACGAAACAAAACAACATCCGCATAATAGGGGTTCCAGAAGGAAAGGAAGCTGAGCAAGGAATAGAAAACCTCTTTGAAGAAATAATGACAGAAAATTTCCCTGATATAGGAAAGAAAAAACCCACACAAATCCAAGAAGCTCACAGAGTCCCAAGCAAAATGAACCCCAAAAGACCGACGCAAAGGCACATTATAATTAAATTGGCAAACACCAACGACAAAGTATGAATCTTAAAAGCAGCAAGAGAGAGACAGAAAGTTACATACAAAGGAACCCCCATCAGACTAGCAACTGATTTCTCAACAGAAACTCATCAGGCCAGAAGGGAATGGAATGAAATATACAAAGTCATGCAAAGGAAGGGTCTGAATCCAAGAATACTGTACCCAGCAAGGCTGTCAATCAAAATTGAAGGTGAAATCAGGAGCTTCACAGACAAAAAAGGACTAAGGGAATTTATTACCACCAAACCAGCAATGCAAGAAATGCTAAAGGGTCTGCTGTAAAAAAAAAAAAAAGAAACAAAGAAAGAAAGAAACAGGAAGCGAAGAAGTAACCCAGTGGTAAAGAATAGGAATGGCGACAAATAAGTACCTATCAATAATAACTTTAAATGTAAATGGATTAAATGCCCCAATCAAAAGACATAGGGTAACGGATTGGATAAGAAAACACGACCCATATATCTGCTGTCTACAAGAAACCCACCTCAGAAAAAAAGACGCACACAGACTGAGGGTGAAGGGATGGAAAAAGGTTTTCCAGGCAAATGGAACTGAAAAAAAAGCTGGGGTAGCAATACTTATTTCTGACAAATTAGATCTCAAACTGAAGGACATAACAAGAGATAAGGAAGGCCATTTCATAATACTAAAGGGAGCAATCCAACAAGAAGAAATAACTCTGGTAAACATATATGCACCCAATACAGGAGCACCCAAATACATAAAAAAAACTCCTGGAGGATATCAAGGGAGAGATTGACAGCAATACAATCATAGTAGGAGACTTTAATACCCCACTATCACCATTGGACAAATCCTCTAAACAAAAAATCAGCAAAGAAACATCAATCCTAAATGACTCACTAGACCAGATGGAATTAATTGACATCTTCAGAACATTTCACCCCAAAGCCACAGAATATACGTTCTTCTCAAGTGCACATGGGTCATTTTCAAAGATAGACCATATGTTGGGACATAGGCAAAGTCTCTTCAAATTCAAGAAGATAGAAATCATATCAAGCATCTTCTCAGACCACAGTGGCATAAAACTGGAAATCAACTACAATAAAAACAACCCAAAGAAATCAAAAACATGGAGACTTAACAGCATGCTATTAAACCATGACTGGGTTACCAGAGAGATCAAAGAAGAAATAAAAAACATCATGGCAACAAATGACAATGAAAACACAACAATCCAAAATCTATGGGACACAGCGAAAGCAGTCTTGAGAGGGAAGTTCATAGCTCTACAAGCCTACTGCAAAAAACAAGAAACAGGGGTAATAAATTACCTAACCCAACAACTCAAAGAGTTAGAAAAAGAGCAACAAGAAAAGCCCAGTGTAAGCAGAAGGAAGGAAATAATAAAGATCAGAGCAGAGATAAACGACATAGAGACCAAAGAAACAATACAAAAGATCAACAAAACCAAGAGCTGGTTCTTTGAAAGGATAAACAAGATTGATGAACCTCTAGCCAGGCTCACCAAGAAGCAAAGAGAGAGGACCCAAATAAACAAGATCAGAAATGAAAGAGCTGAAATAACAACAGATCCCGCCGAAATACAAAGGATTGTTAAAAAATATTACGAACAACTCTATTCCAACAAACTGGACAACCTGGAGGAAATGGACATATTCCTAGAAAAATATAACCTTCCAAAACTCAATCAGGAAGAATCTAAACAGCTCAACATGCCAGTAACTATGGAAGAAATTGAAGCAGTCATCAAAGAGCTTCCGGCAAACAAAAGACCGGGGCCAGACGGCTTCACAGGAGAGTTCTACCAAACATTCAAGGAAGAACTAAAACCTATCCTCCTCAGAATATTCCAAAAAATTCAAGAGGAAGGAACACTTCCAAGCTCCTTCTATGAAGCCAGCATCACCCTAATACCAAAATCAGATAAAGACAACACAATGAAAGAGAATTACAGGCCAATATCCCTCATGAATGTAGATGCCAAAATCCTCAACAAAATTCTAGCAAATAGGATCCAGCAGTACATCAGAAAGATCATACACCATGACCAAGTAGGGTTTATCCCAGGAATGCAAGGATGGTTCAATATCCGCAAATCAATAAATGTGATACATCACATAAACAAATTGAGAGATAAAAATCACATAGTCATATCAATTGATGCAGAAAAAGCATTTGACAAAATCCAACACCCTTTCTTGATAAAAACTCTCAACAAGGTGGGAATAGAAGGATCATACCTCAACATAATAAAAGCTATATATGATAAACCCACAGCTAACATCATACTCAATGGGCAAAAACTAAAACTATTTCCCCTAAGAACAGGAACAAGACAGGGATGCCCACTCTCACCACTCCTGTTTGACATAGTACTGGAAGTATTAGCCACTGCAATTAGACAAGAAGAAGAAATAAAAGGCATCCAAATTGGAAAAGAAGAAGTAAAGCTGTCCTTATTTGCAGATGACATGATATTGTACATAAAAAACCCGAAAGACTCCATCAAAAAACTAACCGACTTAATAAATGAATTCGGCAATGTAGCAGGATACAAAATTAACACCAAGAAATCTATGGCATTTCTATACACCAACAGTGAACTTACAGAAAGAGAGACTAAAAAAGCAATCCCATTTTCCATTGCACCAAAAAAATTAAGATACTTAGGAATAAACCTAACCAAGGAGGTAAAAGACCTATATGTGGAAAACTACAGGACACTGAAAAAAGAGATAGAGGAAGATGTAAACAGATGGAAGAACATACCATGTTCATGGATTGGTAGAATCAACATCATTAAAATGTCCATACTACCCAAAGCAATTTATAGATTCAATGCACTCCCCATTAAAATACCAACGGCGTATTTCACAGACCTAGAAAGAACTCTCCAAAAATTCATCTGGAATAAAAAAAGACCCCGAATAGCCACAGCAATCCTGAGAAAGAAGAATAAAGTAGGAGGGATCTCAATACCAGATTTCAAGCTGTATTACAAAGCCACTGTCCTCAAAACAGCCTGGTACTGGCACAAGAACAGACATATAGATCAATGGAACAGAATAGAGAATCCAGATATCGACCCAAACCAATATGCGCATTTAATATTTGACAAAGGAGGCATGAGCATACAATGGAGTCAAGACAGTCTCTTTAATAAATTGTGTTGGGAAAATTGGACAGATACATGCAAAAAAATGAAACTAGATCACCAACTTACACCATACACAAAAATAAACTCAAAATGGGTACAGGACTTAAATATAAGACGGGAAACCATAAAAATACTAGAGGAATCCACAGGCAGCAAAATCTCAGACATATGCCAAAAGAACTTTTTCAGTGATACTGCCCCTAGGGCAATGGAAGCCAAAGAGAAAATAACCAAATGGGACTACATCAAAATAAAAAGCTTTTGCACAGCAAAAGAAACCATCAACAAAACAACAAGAAACCCCACTGTATGGGAGAACATATTTGCAAATGGTATCACTGATAAAGGTTTTATTTCCAACATCTACAGGCAGCTTATACAACTTAATAAAAGGAAGATAAAGGATCCAATAAAAAAATGGGCAACGGACCTAAATAGAATCTTTTCGAAAGAAGACAGAAGGAAGGCCAAGAGACATATGAAAACATGCTAAAAATCACTAATTATCCGAGAGATGCAAATCAAAACAACAATGCGATACCATCTCACACCTGTCAGAATGGCTATCATCAACAAATCAACAAACGACAAGTGTTGGCGAGGATGTGGAGAAAAAGGAACCCTCGTGCACTGCTGGTGGGAATGCAGACTGGTGCAGCCACTGTGGAGAACAGTATGGAGTTTCCTCAAAAAACTGAAAATGGAACTCCCATTTGACCCAGTAATCCCACTCCTAGGAATATATCCTAAGAAACCAGAAACACCAATCAGAAAGGATATATGCACCCCTATGTTCATTGCAGCACAATTTACAATAGCTAAGATTTGGAAACAGCCTAGGTGCCCGTCAGCAGATGACTGGATCAGAAAACTATGGTACATCTACACAATGGAATACTATGCTGCCGTAAAAAAGAAGGAATTACTACCATTTGTAGGCACTTGGATGGAATTAGAGAACATTATGCTAAGTGAAATAAGCCAGTCAATGAAAGAAAAATACCACATGATCCCACTCATTTGGGGATAATGAAAAACATTATAAACTGATGAACAAAAAGATAGTTACAGAGGCAGTAAAGCATCAAACAGACTGTCAAATTACAGTGGTAAGGTTAGGGAGAGGTGGGGGAAATAAGAGATCAACTGAAGGACTTGTATGCATGCATATAAGAGTAACCAACGGATGCAAAACATTGGGGGGTGAGGGCATGTATGGGAGTGGGGTGGGGGTGGGGGGCAATGGTAAGATATGTACACATATAATACCTTAATAAAAATTTGAAAATAAATAAATAAATAAATAAATAAATAAATAAATAAATAAATAAATAAATAATGTGGGAACTGCCAGGTCATATTTTTAGGAAAAAACCTGATCCCAGTGAAGTAAGCTGAGTATCAGAACACCAAAGCTGCTTTTGCCCTGGGAGCATTTGCTGGTACTGCACACTTTGAGCATCAGTTCCTCAGGCTCAAGGGGCAATGTTCAGAGAAGTTGAATCCCACAGTTCATCTAAGGTAAGGAGTCTAAAGGAGACCCAATGAAACTGACACTTTAAAGAGCTCTAAGTTAGGGAATGGGTGAACCACAACTAAAATAGCCCCCCGCCCCAAATATCATTAAGCCCTTAGGACATAAGATTCTGGTCAGCATCAAACTGTCTTAAGACCAAACCTCAGGTCTGTTGACCACAGAAACAGAGTTTCAGTTAAGCTAAAGTTAACATCATCTTGACCTCAGTTGTGTTTTAGCCCCAGGCCCATGAAAACAGAATGACCCTACAGCCCTCATCTACATGAAACCAGACAGAACAATGCCATAACTGATATCAGAACCTGATCAACTACTTGCTACCCTGGCCCAAACCAATCAGTAGAGCCCATGGACCCAATTCCTTTAGCCACTATGATTAATGATTTTTTTAACATATGTAACCCATTTTCTGGAAGCCATTGGGGAGCCAAGTCCTTGAGAACTAGTTACCTGTGACTCTAGGCTTGTCATTATTTCCTCAATAAACCCTTACTTTCTTGGATGCAAACTCCTACTTGCATTTGATTGGGTTTTGACACACTCAGGCAAATGGACCTCTTTGTCTGGTAACAGAAGCACTATTATAATACCCCAAAACTAGAAGCAAAGTAAATAATGATAATCAATAACATTTATATAATGAGAATACTATACAGCAGAGTAGCTATTTGTGTCATCATGAATGCACCACACAAATGATGTTAAATTGTTGCAAATGAGTGAAAAATAAAATAAAATAGCCCCCCTATATCTATCAGGAATCAGTCAAAAAACAAGAAGTCCCTTTATGTATACCAATTATAAAGAGTTTCAATACAAGGAAACAGAGACTTATACATTTGTTGGACAACTAAGGGGAAAAAGGTCAGGGAAGTTGCTGTCAGAGTTCTCAGCCTGCTGCACCAAAGCAAGTTATTCTTAAGAGCTCACCTGGAAAACATGGTGAATCTCAAGAACTTCTGGGTAGCTTCCATCAATATGACTTATATTTCTGATTCTTTTACAGTGAAAAATCTCAGTTCCTAATACAGTTAGCCTACTTATCTGCTTTATCTTATGACACACATAAATTTGTTTCAAAAATTAAAACACTATATATATCTATATCTATATCTATATCTATCTATCTATCTATCTATCTATCTATCTATCTATCTATCTATCTATATATATATATATATGCCTAAGCGACCCTTACGAGCGAATGACCGGAAAGACTGGTCGCCTAGTTGCTACGACGTGCACTGAACACCAGGGGGCAGACGCTCAATGCAGGTGGTCAGTGCACTCCCACAGCCAACTTCCTATGGCCAGCCAATCTCCCTGGGTCCCTCCCCCAGGGTGGCAAACCTCCCGCGGTTCCTCCCCTGCTCCCTCCCCCTGTCTGGCAGGCCCCATCCAGCAATGGGCAGGCCCTGTCCGGTAGCCGGTAGGCCCTGGCCAGCCTGTCCCCAATCGGGACTAGGTGAGACGGCCCCAATAGGCCCTGATTGCTGGCCAGGCCTAGGGACCCCACCCATGCACAAATTTTATGCACCGAGCCTCTAGTTAACAATAAACCTAATGAGGAAAGCTGTCTTTGTAGTTCTTTATCCTTATATCTCACTAAGTATTTGCATAGAAGTCTATGTTCCAAAGTTCCTTGAAAAATTTCATATACCAGTACAATTAGGTTCTTTTAATATGTGGTAGAACACTAGTGGAGCCCCCTAGTACAGAAGTTTTTTTAGAGAACAATTTTCCAGATTTTTTTTTAAATTCAGATTTAAAAAAGTTGATTTTTACAATGCATCATCATATATCCTGTACCTAGATGGAACAATTTTTAACATTTTTCCATATTTGCTTTATATAGATAGTAGATGTACACATTTTATGTTTTTCTGAACTATTTGAAAGTTGCAGGGTTCATGAGAGTTCACCCCCAAATTTGTCAGCATGCATCTCCTAAGAGTAAAGTCATTCTCTTCCATACCACAATATTCTCCAGTTCATATTAAAATTTCCCCAATTGTCCCTAAAATATTTATAACTTTTGTAAAAACATGACACAAAGTACGTAAAATGCATTTTTTGTTTCTTTAGTCTCTTTTATTCAAGAGCATTTCCTCCATCTTTTCCCCCATCACATTCACTTTTTGAGGAGCTCAGGCACATTTTCTGAAAGAATGTCCCAATTCTGAATTTATCTAATTGTTTCCTTCTAATGGATTTAATCTGTTATTCTGTCCCCTGAATTTCCTATAAACTTGAACTTAGACCTAGAGCTGTGCTATCTGATATGTTAGCTGCTAGCAATAAGTGTTTTCAATGTGCTTAAAGTAAAATGACATGTAACTATAAAATACGCAATAGAATTTAAAGACTTGTTATTAAAAAAGAATGTAAACTGTCTCATTAATAATTTTATATTGATTATATGATGAAATAATACTTTCATGTATTTCAATAAGTAATACATATTATAATATTAATATCATCTATTTCTTTTTACTTTTAATGTGGCTAATAGAAATGTAAAATTACATGTGTGACTTGGATTATATTTCCCTTTTTTGGCATTATATTTCTTGTGGAAAGCATTGATATGGACTTAGCTAGATTCAGGTTAAACATTTTGGGCAAGAAAACCTTACTGGTAGTTGTGTGTACTTTATATTGCATAACATAAGGAGGCTATCTTAGTT
This sequence comes from Plecotus auritus, assembly GCF_963455305.1. NCBI lineage: Eukaryota > Metazoa > Chordata > Mammalia > Chiroptera > Vespertilionidae > Plecotus > Plecotus auritus. The sequence continues at coordinate 109,087,420 of NC_137784.1, read as the reverse complement.
TATTCATATCTTTGGAAAAACTACCATAGACTGGATAGCTCAAACAACATTTATTTCTTATAGTCAGGAGGCTAGAAAGTCCAAGATTGATGTGCTGGCAGATTTGGTGTCTGGTGAGAGCCCACCTCCTGGTTCATAGACATTCCAATGGTCTAGAACAGCCGTGGGCAAACTACGGCCCGCGGGCCGGATCTGGCTGTTCTATCCGGTTCTCTTGCTCTCCCCTCCGCTCCTTTACTTTGAATTTATATTAGTTCACACAAACACTCCATCCATGCTTTTGTTCCGGCCCTCCGGTCCAGTTTAAGAACCCATTGTGGCCCTCGAGTCAAAAAGTTTGCCCACCCCTGGTCTAGAAAGTCTTAATTGATTCCAGCATCAACTCTAAAATCTATGTCCAAAGTCTCATCTCAATATAATCAAAATCTAATAAAGAAAATAAACCAACAAATATTATAGAAACAGACTTATAGGTGCAGAGAACAGACTGACAGCTGTCAGAGGAGAAAGGCATTGGGAGATCGGGGTGAAAACGGTGAAGGGATTAAACAAAGAAAAAAACTCATAAACACAGACAACAGTATGGTGATTACCAGATGAAAAGGGGAGTGGGGGAGGTAGAAGAATGTAAAAAGGGATAAATGTTGATGGAAGGAGACTTGACTTGGGGTGGTGAACATGCAATACAATATACAGAAAATGTATTATAAAACTGTACACCTGAAACCCATATAATTTTATTGACCAATGTCACCCCAATGAATTCAATTAAAAATCCATATACTTAAAAAAAAACACATGGATGAGGTTCGAGGTATTATTCACCCCAAGGCAAAATTCCTCTACAGCTGTGAACCTGTGAAACCAAACAAATTATGTGTTTCCAAAATATAATGCTAGGCATTAGAAATACATTCTTATTCCAAAAAGGAGAAATACAAAAGAAAGCAGGGATATTGGGTGTCATAATGTCCAAAATCTAACAAGGCAAATTCCATTAGACCTTAACACTTAAAAATAATCCTCTTTGGCTTGGTGCTCTGCCTTCCAGACTCATCTTGGGTAACAATATCACCCTCACTGTTTAGCAGGGTGCTGCCCATGCTGTGGCTTTCTGTGGGGGGCCCACCCCTGACTCCTGAACCAGAAAGGCAGCTTCATCCTTTGAAACTGCTCTGCCCCTGGGCTCTTACACTCTGGACCACAGTGGGAATGCAGCTCTAATGAATCTCTAAATTGCCTTGGGGTCATTATTCCCTTGTCTTGAAGAATGCCACTTGGCTTCCGTTGAGATGATTGTTTAGGTCTATAGTTGGTATCTATTTTAATCTCCTAATCAAGTGGTTGCTTGGCTTTCACCCTTAGTATTCTCTTCTGAACATGCTTTCTAATTTTTTTGCTATATAGATAGTTTAAGAATTTTCCAAGTCTTTAAGTTCTTGTTCCTTTTTGCATAAGAATCTGTCTTTGAAACATTTCTCTCTTCTTGCATTTTACTATAAGCAGTCAAGAGGAATCAGACCACTCTTCAAAACTTTGCTTAGAAATCTCTTCAGCTAAATGTGACATTTTATGTCTTGCAAGTTATACCTTTCATGATTCACTAAAACATGAAGAGAAATTTAGCCAAGTTCTTTGCCACTTTTTAACAAGGATCACCTTTATTCGATCATTTTCCTCATTTCTATCTGAGATTTAATCATAATGGCCTTTACTTTCCATATTTGCAGGCCCCAGAATACTACCAATATTCTGTTTATGATTGCTTAAGCATTCTCTAAGAAGACAGAAGCTTTTTCTACAGCTCTCCTCTTTTCTTTTTGAGCTTTCATCAGAATCACTTTTAGAATTCCGTTCACAGCAATGTAGGCTTTTTTCTTTTAGCATGCACATCAAAACTCTTCCAGCCTCTACCCATTACCCAGTCCCAAAGCTGCTTCCCTGTGTTTAGATACTTGTTACATATAACAGCACCCCACTTCTTAGTACCAATTTCTTTCTAGTCAGTTCAGGCAGCTATCACAGAATACCATAGGCTGGGCGGCTTAAACAAGCATTTATTTCTCACAGTTCTGAAGACTGGGAAGTCCAAGACGCCTGCAGATTCAGTATCTGGTGAGGACTTGCTCCCATGTTCATAGATAACTGTCTTCTTACTGTGTCCTCACATAGTGGAAGGGGCACGACAGCTCTCTGCAGTGTCTTTTGTTAGAGCACCAATCCTATTCATGAGGACTTTCCCTTTGTAACCTAACCACCTCTCAAAGGTCCCACCTCTTACTACCATCACATTGAAAGTAGGATTTCAACACAAATATTTTGGAGGACACAAATATTCAGTCCATAACAGAGGAATATAATGTCAGGTCAGTTCGATATTAATTATTTGATTTTTAGGTTAAGGAGGTCACCTCTAGATATCTCTATCATAAGGTAGAGTTTTCCTTTTGCAAATAACAAATAAACTGTACTGATTCGTCAGCACTGGTGAATACTCCTTTCCCCAACAATCTTTTATTCAGTGTTTTTCAAATTCATTAGTAATCTCTGCCTGACTCAATGAGCAGTTATTACATTGAGTTATAAAATGATGACATTTTAATTCTATCATTTTTGACATTCTATTTTGAAGAGCTTTTCTTTTTCCGCTATTCTGATGATAGATAGATAGATAGATAGATAGATAGATAGATAGATAACAAGGTATTCATGGATTTTTTAAATTAATGTGTTATAAATAATTATAATATTTTTATACTCATATTGTCCCAAATTTGACCAGAGAGTTCCCCTTAGGGCTGGCTCATATGGTCCTTTGCTATGACTCCATTATTCTTTAAGTACTTTGTTGCTTTCTGGCACAACAGTATATTCCAGGCTCATTTTGTAGTGTCCCTGCCCCAGACCTGAAATCAGCTATTTCTATAAAAAGCCTTTGTTTTCTTTCAGTAGTAGTAAATAGTATTTAGAAAACAAGATCTGAGTGCTAGATGTGTTCATTGATACTGGGGTATCATTACTTCTAAGCCATTTTAGTGGACAGAAATGGAAAATGTGTTTTTTGAGTCATGAGTTCATATTCATTCAATAACAATTTTTTTAAGGTAAGTAAAATTTTCTTCAATAATTTTTATATTCTCAACACCTACATTTTTTTACTTTTTTTCTGGGGTTATACTTAACCTGGTCATCAAATTATTTTCACTATAGAAAATGTATATAGCCGAAACCGGTTTGGCTCAGTGGATAGAGCGTCGGCCTGCGGACTGAAGGGTCCCGGGTTCGATTCCGGTCAAGGGCACGTACCTTGGTTGCGGGCACATCCCCAGTGGGAGGTGTGCAGGAGGCAGCTGATCGATGTTTCTCTCTCATCGATGTTTCTAACTCTCTATCCCTCTCTCTTCCTCTCTGTAAAAAATCAATAAAATATATTTTTTTAAAAAAAGAAAATGTATATAGAAAAATGTAAAAAGAGCAAAAAGAGAGAGAAATCACTCAAAATACCAGCAACACTGCTTTTGATGTGAAAGAATATTTCTTTATAGTCGTGTGTGTGTGTGTGTGTGTGTGTGTGTGTGTGTGTATTTCCTAAGGGCATATTGTGTATAAAATTTTATATCTTTGTTTGTAATCTTGTAAGTATAGTAGTTCCCCTTATAGGTGGTTTTGCTTTCCATGGTTTCAGATATCCACAGTCAAACATGATCCAAAAATATTCAGTGGAAATTTTCAGAAATATATATGTTTTAAATTGCACACCAATCTGAATATCATGATGAAATCTCCCACCATTCCACTTCATTCCACCCAGGATATGAATCATACCTTTATCCAGCATGTCCACATTGCATATGCCACCCACTAGTTAGTCACTTAGTAGCTGTCTCACTTATCAGATTGGTAATTAGAGAGAGAGAGACAGAGAGAGAGAGAGAGAGAGAGAGAGAGACCACATTCACATAACTTTTTATTATTAGTTATTGTTGTTCATCTTTTACTGTGCCTAATTTGTAAATTAAATTTTATCATAGGTGTGTATGTACAGAAAAAAACATACTATATATAGGACTCAGTATGACCTTGGTTTATGGCATCCATTGTGTATCTTGGAACATGTACCCCATTGATAAGTGGGTACTACTGTAGTTTTAAAATGATTGAATACATTTTCATAAACTTACTTTGAAATATATTTTTATTGACTTCAGAGAGGAAAGGAGAGGGAGAGAGAGATAGAAACATCAATGATTAGAAAGAATCATTAATTGTCTGCCTTCTGCACACCCCTTACTGGTAATGGAGCCTGCAACCCAGGCATGTGCCCTGATTGGGAATCGAACTGTGACCTCCTGATTCATAGGTCGATGTTCAACCACTGAGCCACTCAGGCTGGGCCATAAACATATTTTTAAATAGCTATTGTATTAATTTTCTATTGCTGAATAATCAATTATCATAAAATTAGTGGTTTAAAACACAAATTTTTTGTCTCACACTTTCTAGAGGTCAGGATTCCAGGCATGAGCTAACTAGGTCATCTACTCAAGATCTCACAAAGCTGAAATCAAGTGTTGGTTGGGGCTGTGATTTCATCTAAGGCTCATGGTCCTCTTTGGAGCTCATTCAGGTTTTGGGCAGAATTCATTTACCTGAGATTGTTTTCTTGGTAACTGTCTATCAATAGTTACTCTTAGATCTTAGAGGCCACGCTCATATCCTAGTGCATGGCCCTTTCATAACATGACAACCTATTCCTTCAGAATATACAAGAGAATCTTTCCAGTCTGCTACAATATAATCACAGGAGTAACTATCTTGCCACTTTTTTCACATAATGTAACCTAATCAATGGAGAATTTGTCTTATCATATTCATATGTCTTGCCCACAATTCAGTGGAGGTTCTTATGCCAGGTGTGTACATCATGAGATGGAAACTTGGAAGTGATCTTAGAATTCTGCCAAACACAACTATATAATATTTCATTCTATCATTGTACCATGAGTTATATAATAAATATCCTATTGTATGCCATTTAACTTGATTCCAATTTTTTTAATTATAAGAAATATTGTACTGACCATCACTGAGAATAGCATATTCTTTAACAAAAGTTTTATCATATATATATATATATATATATATATATATATATATATACACACACACACACACACACTAGAGGCCCAGTGCACAAAATTCGTGCATAGGGGGGTCCCCTCAGCCAAGCCTGCACCCTCTCCTATCCAGGACCCCTCGGGGGATGTCCAACTGCTGGTTTAGGCCCGATCCCAGGGATTGGGCCTAAACTTGCAGGTGGACATCCCTGTCACAATCTGGAACTGCTGGCTCCCAACCTCTCGCCTGCCTGCAGGCCTGGTCACCCCAAACTGACCCCCCCTGCAGGCACAGTTGCCCCCAACTGCCCCCCTCGCCTTCATGGTCACCCCTCACTGCTCCCCTCTGCTGGCCTGGTCACTCCCAACTGTGCCCCCCCCCCCACGTGGGCCTGGTAGCCCCATGCAGCCTGCTGCTCAGTCATTTGGTCATCCCTCACTAACCCCCCTGCCGGCCTGGTCGCCCCACGCAGCCTGCTGCTCAGTCATTTGGTCATCCCTCACTAACCCCCCTGCCAGCCTGGTCACCCCACACAGCCTGTTTGGTTGTCCGTTCGGTTGTTTCAGATGCAATGGTCGCTTAGCCTTTTATATATACAGATATATAGAGATTATATATATATTTACTTATCCAATTATAATTCTAAAGACAAGAATTTACATTAACCTTTTATCTTAATCATGTGACACTTGAACTTTTAGACATTGGTTTATGAACAGAATGTACTAGCAACAGAGATTGTGACATTTTTACTCAACTCTTCTACTGGGTCTCCAAAGCAGCCACTGAAAACTGTAATGCTTACCCTAACCGGTTTGGCTCAGTGAATAGAGCGTCGGCCTGTCGACTCAAGGGTCCCAGGTTTGATTCCGGTCAAGGGCATGTACCTTGGTTGCAGGCACTTCCCCAGTAGGGGGTGTGCAGGAGGCAGCTGATTGATGTTTCTCTCTCATCGATGTTTCTGGCTCTCTATCCCTCTCCCTTCCTCTCTGTAAAAAAAATCAATAAAATATATTTTTTAAAAAAACTGTAATGCTTTGTGAAATGAAAAAATGCCAAATCCCTTGAATTTTTCTTTCAAATTTTGACATGAAGACACTTGACCTAATGTATTTATAAATTGATTCCTGAAAATACTATTCTGCCTGAAATATCAAGAACATTTTGCCCATCCTTCAGTATAATACAAGAAAAAAAAAACTCTAAAAAATACAAAAGGAAGGTAAACAAGTATCTTTTTTTAAGGTTTAAGGAGAAACACTAGTCAAAACTAGAGGGAGTGAACTGGTATTTATTTTGGACCTTTGGGGTTGGTTACTCCAAGCATTCACTCATGAGCAGTATTTGAGAAGTGGATTTTTAGAATCAGAGATCTGAGATGACAGCATGGTTTTTTAGGTGACTTTCCAAACTTTCCCTCACCTCACCCCCTCACACACATAAAACATGGGAAAGTTAAGCATAAAAGAATATGCGAGCCCTAGCTGACTTGGCTTAGTGGACTGAGCGTTGGCCTGCAGACTTAAGGGTCACAGGTTCAATTCCAGTCAAGGGCATATGCCTGGGTTGTGGGCTTGATCCTCAGTAGGGGGCATGCAGGAGGCAGCTGATCAATGATTCTCTCTCATCATTGATATTTCTATCTCTTCCTCTCCCTTCCTCTCTGAAATCAATAAAAATATATTTTTTTTAAAAAAAAGAATTTGAGAGAGAATCTGAGGACAAAGTCCCACCTGTAAAAGTGGGTGTACCATACACCTTGCCCTCAGTTATATGAAAAGGCCTCTTCTAGTTCTAGACTTCAATGTTTCTTTGATACTCTGAATTCAGATTCATATTACTTTCAATATAATTAGAAATGAGTTTTTAAGATTTGGCATAATGCAAAAATGGGACAAAAACATGAAAGCAGAACAGAGGCCATTAATGAACTAGAGAGACTTGTACTTATCAGAAACTTAAGGAAACAAATGTCAAGTTAATATATTTCAGAATAATGAGAAATTTAGACACATGTGGAGGTCATCATCAATATCTAGAGCAGGAGTGGGGAACCTTTTTTCTACCAAGGGTCATTTGGATATTTATAACATCATTTGTGGGCCATACAAAATTATCAACCTAAAAATTAGCCTTCTAGGAGGATCCAAGATGACGGCATAGGTAAACACCTAAACTGCTGCCTCGCACAACAATTTCAAAACTACAACTAAAAGACAAAACGTCTATCACCCAGAACCATGGGAAAGCTCGCTGAGTGGAAGTTCTACAACTAGAAGGAAAGAGAAAAGAGCATTGAGATGTGCACAAGCGCTGAAAAGCTGAGGTACAGTGGCACGTGAATCGGGCTGGCGGCGGGCAACTGGGTGAGCTGCTTTTTTCAACCCGAAGGGAGACAAGTTCCCGATTACTCTGAACTCCAGTTTCTGGGGAGATGCCGGGGACCCAAACTCCTATGGGGGAGAAGCTGGACTGTCTGCCATGGGGTCGGAAAGTGAGGGTGGCTTGCTTGCAGGGCTGCGCACAGGAATAATTGTTTACTGCGCTGGGGCATGGGACGCGGGGACGCAGTCAGAGAAGCAGAGCCAGCTAACTGGCAGCCATCACTGTTTGCCACACCCTAGCCTAGTGACACTCTGAGACCCCGCCCTGCACAACCTACAAACCCACCCAAGCTCCAAGCAGCGGCTTTAGCATATGAATGGCCTGCCTTATGGCAGCTTAACCTAGCAAACTTGCAGCCCTGGTCAGACAGCTCCAAAACCTCCAAACCCCAAGCAAAGAGGAGAAAACTGTAGTTCTTGCTATAGCTCCTACTGGGTGGCCTCAGACAGTACCTGACCTGCACCCCATTGGAGATCCAGAAGCCAGTGAACCTAGAGGTCAGTGTGAGACACCAGATTTCAACTCTTCACATCCGTAAGTGACACATTCAAGAGGCAGACTCAGTGAGCACCAAAACCCCACTGAAACAAGTCCTGCCCCATAAGCGTGTCTCCAGCACAGCAGTTCTTCCATTATAGACACAGCGGGTCCTCACAGCCAATTGGCCTGGATGTCAATTCCTCCCAGTGTACCAACAGCAATCAAGGCTTAACTACACCAAGACTTTGCACTCAGCTCACAAAGGGGTGTACCAAGAGCGTCCACCTCAGGTGATTGGGGAGGCTGAGCTACTGGCCCCTATAGGTCACCTACCACACAAAGCCACTCCATCAACACAGGGAAGCAGCAAAATGCGGAGACAAAGAAACATGTCACGAATGAAAGAAGTGGAGGAAAGCAAACTACTGGACGACATAGAGTTCAGAACCACATTTATAAGGTTACTCAAGAATCTTCTAAAAACCGCCGAGAAACTTGATGAGACCTTCAAGGACCTTAATGAGAATGCCAAAAAAATGGAAAAGGACCAGTCAGAAATTAAGCATACACTGTCTAAAATAAAGAATATACAGAAACTCAACTGTAGATCAACGTACCCCAAGAATCAAACCAAAGATCTGAAATATGAGGAAACAAAAAACACCCAACCAGAAAAACAAAAAGAAAAAAGAATCCAAAAATATGAAGATAGTGTAAGGAGCCTCTGGGACAACTTTAAGCGTACCAACATCCGAATTTTTGGGGTGCCAGAAGAAGACAGAGAGCAAAATATTGAAAACCTATTAGAAGAAATAATGACAGAAAACTTTCCCTACCTGGTGAAAGAAATAGACTTACAAGTTCAGGAAGCACACAGAACCCCATACAAGAGGAATCCAAAGAGGACCACACCAAGACACATCATAATTAAAATGCCAAGGGCAAAAGACAAAGAGAGAATCTTGAAAGCAGCAAGAGAAAAACGGTTAGTTACCTACAAGGGAGTACCCATACGACTGTCAGCTGATTTCTCGCCAGAAACTATGCAGGCCAGAAGGGAGTGGCAAGAAATATTCAAAGTGATGAACAGCAAGAACCTACAACCAAGATTACTCTACCCAGCAAAGCTATCATTCAGAGTTGAAGGTCAGATAAAGAGCTTCACAGACAAGAAAAAGCTAAAGGAGTTCATCACCACCAAACCAGGATTACATGAAATGCTGAAAGGTATTCTTTAAGAAGAGGAAGACCAAGAAAAAGGTAAAGATAAAAATTATGAACAACAAAATGACATCAAATACATACCTACCAACAAGTGAATTTAAAAATCAAGTGAATAAAAAATCTGAAGAACAGAATGGACTGGTGAATATAATAGAATCAGGGACATAAAAAGGGAGTGGACTGACAATTCTCAGGGGGAAGAGGGTGTGAGGGGTGTGGGAAGAGATTGGACAAAAATCTTACACCTATGGATGAAGATAGTGGCGGGGGTAAGGGCATGGGGTGGGGTGGGGAATCAGGTGGAGGGGAGCTATGGGGAGGAAAAAAGAGGAACACCTGTAATAATCTGAACAATAAAGATTTATTTAAAAAAAAGAAAAAAAATTAGCCTTCTATATTTGGTCAAACATTTAATTAACTCACCCTTAATGTTTGGCAGGGCCAGACTAAATGATTTCTTGAGCATTATATGGCCTGAGAGCCAAATGTTTCCCACTCTTGATCTAGGCAAATAAGCACTGGTGCCATTATCATTTTTCTTCTGCAAAAAATGATTTTGGACCATTGGCTCCAGTAACACATTGCCTATGCTATTATACTTGCTAGCACGTTGAATGGTCCTCCATGGTCTGCCCCATACCTACTCTCCAGCCTCACATCTCTCAGTATCCTCTTCTCACATTAGTCTCTGGACATACAGAAGTATTTGCACTCATTCAAATATGCCAGGCTACTTCAAACCTCCATGCCTTTGCTCCTATTGTCTCTCTGCCTGCTATAGCCTCACTTTCACCCTAATCTGCCTAGTGAACACTTAGTCATATCTCATCTATGAAGCTTCTCAGAATCTATAGTAAACCGACCATTTCCTCATCTATAGCCCTGTCATCCATTGCAATACTGTAGAACACTTACATGTTTCCTGCTACATCACTATGAACTCCTGAAGAAGAAAGAACATGTATTTTCATCTCTATATCCCCATTGCCTGGTACATAGTATATGACTAAATTAAAAATTTTTAGGCTGGGTTGTAAAAGTAATTTAATAACTGTTTTTAACATAATTTACTAGTAAATTATTACATAACCCCACAGTGACTACTCTGAAGACAAGAACATTAATTTGAAGGCTTATAAATTTTGGCAAGTTGTTAAAATCAGTCACATTAACTTTATCCTCACTTTTCAAACCATGTCCTCAAAGACATTTTACTAGGTATTAAATTAAGGGACACTTTGATTTTACTTTTTGATGGCATATAAATCAAGACAGGCCAGGTTATTATGCAATAGTGAATGATTTCTCAATATTTCAGTGGGTTAAAACAGCATGAATTTCTTATACTTTACAAAGTATTACCCCCAATATTGGCAGTACCCACCTGGTACCATACACAGTCATTACAATATCACTGACTATACTCCCTATGCTGTACTTTACATCCCCATGACTATTTTGTAACTACAAATCTGTACTTCTTAATTCCTTCACCTTTTTCACCCAGTCCCCCAACCCTCCTCCCCTCTGGCAACCATCAGTCTGTTCTCTGTATCTATGAATCTGTTTCTGTTTTGTTTGTTCATTTATATTGTTCTTTAGGTTCCACATATAAGTGAAATCTTTCTTCCCCAAACATTCCACTGCAGGTCTGGGTGACTGTCTATAAAAGCTATCCTCCATTAGATGGCTCAGCATTGTATTGCCATTATCAATAAATGCTTCCTCACTTGACAAGCAGAGGAAGAGAGCACTGGAGAATTGAGAACTAACAAATGCTTCCACTTAAAAAGGGATGCATGTTACCCATGCTCATATTCCATTTACCAAAACAAGTCATATGGCCACATACAACTTCAAGAGAGGAGAAAAGTATAATCCTACTCTCTGCCTGGAAAGAAAAGCACTGGCAGTATTAGTGAGCAGCACTAACACCTACCATAGTGGAGCACTAGTGGACCCAATCAAGGCAAGGAACAATATTCCTTAGTCTACCTTTTGAATTATGAGCCCAATTTACATGTGCTAACTCAATTTCACTCCTTCCAATATCTCTGCATTTGCCTTCATCGTTTTTTTATTGAGCACCCCTAGGTGCCAAACTCAAAGCTAGGTACTTTCCCATCTACTATCTCATTGGATTCTCACAACTACCCTAAGAAATAGACCCTATAATCACCTCCACTTGACAGTTATGAAAACTGAGGCTGAGAAAGATTAAGTGACTTAAACAATGGGATAAGTTAGTAGGCAGTCAAACAAAGAACCAAGCCTGTAATACTACAAAACATGTGTTGTGTCCCTTGCACCATACATAATCTCCTATCCAAAGCTGAGCTCTCCAATTCTGCTCCGGAACTCATCCCATTAATGATTTACCACCCTCACTTGCTGATTTGCTAGAAACCCAGTCTCTACTACCTCCTCCCAGTCAATACTTCAAAATCACTTAGTATCCTCCATCTGAAATTTGTTTTCTTAAATCTAAGATATCCCCTTCTTCTATTTGCCCTGTCTCCACCCAACTTCAGCATCCACGTGTGCTCTGTTCTTTCCTTCTTTAATCCTCTGCAGGCAGTCCTCAGTACCCAAAGCTCTGCCGGCTACAACTAATCTGAAACATTCTTAGTGACCAAATACAATGTTTGGGTACTTCCATGTGACCTTGTCCACTGAAGTGACATAGAAACATTCAACACTCTTGGCCCTGCCTCCTAGAAACCCTTTCCCTGCTTCAACCTCCAGAGTATAGCACTCCTCTGATCAGTGTTTCACTCTCCATTGGCTCCTTTGCTCTCTTCAGGTAGACTTTCCCAGGTTCTGTTCAATTTTCATTCTCTCTTTCTCTTAGCTTCTCTTCCCTTCTGCTACAGACTGAAATGTGCCACCTCAAAATTCATATTTTGAAGCCTTAACCCTCAACATGATGGTAATTGAAGATGGGGATTTGGGGAGGTAATACGAGTTAGATGAGGTCTTGAAGGTGAGGTCATGATGGGATTAGTGCCCTTATAAGTGCTCTCCTTCCCAATTATCCTCTTCAATGACCATATCTACTTCTGGAGCTTCAAATATCACCATTATGTACAATATAGTCACAGTAAAACTTTAGGCAAGTTACTCTACCTCTCTGGACACAGTTTCCTCATTTATAAAGTGACGGTAAATATAGTGCTCTCCTTTACAGCAATGCTAGAAAGGCTAAATGAGCTACTGAATACATAAGAAGTTTGTCCAGTTTGTGGCATATAGTAAGTGCTCAAAATATATGTTTTACTTTATTGGGATTTTTTTAATGGCTGAGTAGCTAGAGCTAGTGAATAGGATGCAGTTGAGGGTACAGTAGGGAGGCAGTTTTGAGAAAATGATGCAGACCTGAGACTCTGACACCAGTTGAGCCTCAGTTAAATTCCAGTTCTACAACTTACTAAACTTGCAAGCATTGGAAGCTTTCTTGGCTTTTTGAGACTCAGTTTTATCATCTGTAAAATCAAAATAATTAAGTATAGGTTCCTCAAGTGGGCATTTAAGTGACTCCCCTCACTAATCTGGTCTCATTGTACTTTTCTAGTTTTCTGACCCATTATTTTTCTATATATACTATATGTTATAGCCAAGCCAGACTACTCAGTGTTCCCTTTGAAGAACTGATCATTAAATTTAATTATTATGAGGCATCATAGTGTAATAGAGTCAATCAGATCTGAATTTGAATTCCAGCTCTGCCACTTAGTAGCTGTCGAACTATGGGCAATTTATTTATCCTTTCTGAGACTCAGTTTCCTAATATGTAGAAAGAATACACATCTAGAAAGAATGCAAAGATATGTGTTCTCTTAAGGCCTTCAACTAATCAGATGAGACACATCTAAATTATGAAGGGTAATCTGCTTTACTCAAAGCCACCAATTTAAATGTTAATTTCATTAAAAAACAACCTTCACAGAAATATCCAGAATAATGTTTGATCAAATATATGGACACTGTGGCCCAGCCAAGTTGTTACAGAAACTTAACCATCACACCCACATAAAACCAATGTGTACTAAGAAATCAATACAGGTACTAACTAATCTGGTCTTGTTCAGAAAACAATGCAACCTACTAGAAATCTAATATTTTCCTGGCAGATTCTAATTTTTTATTTTAAAAGTAAAAATAGCATCCATGACTTCCCTAAAAATTCCTTTTACTAATATTTCACTAGATATATTAATTAACCCTACAATAAGATAGTCTACCAGCTAAATAACATGTTACTAAATAATTAATGGTTTAACAATAAGATCAATGAAGAAAGTAAAAGATAACTTGAAACAAATGAAAATGAGAACACAACAACCCCAAATCTATGGGACACAGCAAAAACAGTTCTAAGAGGGAACTTCACTGCATTATAGGCCTACCTCAAGAAACAAGAAAAATCTCAAATAAACAACCTAAATTTACCCTTTAAAAAACTAAAAAGGAACAATAAACAAAACCAAAATTGAGGAGAAGAAAGAAAATAATAAAGATCAGAGAAGAAATAAATGAAATCGAGTAGAAAAATAAAAATACAAAAGATCAATGAAATCAAGAGCTGGTTCTTTGAAAAGATAAACAAGATTGATAAACCTTTAACCAGATTCAACAAGGAAAAAAGAGAGAGGACCCAAATAAATAAAATCAGAAATGAAAGAGAAGTAGTAGCAATGGACACCAAAGAAATACAAAGGGTTGTAAGAAAATATTACAAACAACTATATGCCAACAAATTGGACAACCTGGACACATTCCTAGAAACATACAATGTTCCAAAACTGAATCAGGAAGAATCAGAAAACTTAAATAGATTGATCAAAACTAATGAAATTAGAGGAGAAACCAAGATGGCGGCATAGGTAAACACCTAAACTGCTGCCTCACACAACAATTTCAAAACTAAAAGACAGAACGGACACCATCCAGAACCACAGGAAAGCTGGCTGAGTGAAAATTCTACAACTAGAAGGAAAGAGAAAAGCTCACAGAGAATTGGAGGTACGGCAAAGGGTCTTTGTGCGCGCAGAGAGGAAGGGCGGCTGAAAGCCTGGCTGACTTTCTCTGGTGGAAGGGGGAAGGAAGCCCCTGACTGCACTGAACCCCAGTTCTGACTGCACTGAACCCCAGTTCCGGGCGAGCCCCTGGGGACCCATGCTCTTACGGGGGGGAGTCTGGACTCTTGGGCGGAGACTCGGGAGCCGGGGAAGGCGGAGGACTGAAAGCGCGCGCGCGCGCCAGTGTGCACAAAGGCTGCGGAGGTTGCCACAGGCTTTCCCTAGTGGAAGGGAGTCAGAGGCTCCTGAATGCACTGAGCCCCAGTTCTGACTGCAGTGAACCCCAGTTCCAGGCGAGCCCCTGGGGACCCACGCTCTTGTGGGGGGAGTCTGGACTCTCGAGCGGAGACTCGGGAGCCAGGAAGGCAGAGGTCTGAAGGCACGCACGTGCACGCAAGGGCAAGGCTGACGGGAAGCCAAGACTGAGACTCCACCCCATCCAAGCTGAGCACAGAGGCTATTGCAATTTGGCAAGTCTAATCCTATAAGGCTGTCTCCAGCACCGAACTTCTCCCAGCATAGACACAGCTGATCCTTACAGCCAACTGGCCTGGAGGTCAATTCTTCCCAGTGATACCAACAACAATCAAGACTTAACTACAACAAGGCTGTACACACAGTCCACAAAGGGGTGCACCAAGAGTGTCCACCTCAGGTTAACTGGGGAGGCAGACCCACTGGGCCATATTGGAAACCTAGCACACAAATCTACCTTCCCAACTCAGGGAAGCAGTGAAAATGCGGCGTCAAAGAATCAGATCACAAACGAAAGAAATGGAGGAAAACAAACGACTGGATATAGAATTCAAAACCACGGTTATAAGACTTTTTAAGAATATCCTAGAAAAGGCCGATGAATATAACGAGACCCTCGAAGATATGAAAAAGGACCAACTAGAAATTAAACATACACTGACTGAAATAAAAAATATTATACAGAGACCCAAAAACAGACAAGAGGAACACAAAAATCAAGTCAAAGAATTGAATTACAAAGAAGCAAAAAACACTCAACCGAAAAAGCAAAAAGCAAAAAAAAAAATCCAAAAAGTTGAAGATAATGTAAGAAGACTCTGGGACAACTTCAAGCGTACCAACATCAGAATTATGGGGGTGCCAGAAGAAGAGAGAGAGCAAGATACTGAAAACCTATTTGAAGAAATAATGACCGAAAACTTCCCCCACCTGGTGAAAGAAATAGATTTACAAGTCCAGGAAGCCCACAGAACCCCAAACAAAAGGAATCCAAAGAGGACCACACCAAGACACATCATAATTAAAATGCCAAGAGCAAAAGACAAAGAGAGAATATTAAAAGCAGCAAGAGAAAAACAGTTAGTTACCTACAAGGGAGCACCCATACGACTGTCAGCTGACTTTTCAACAGAAACTATGCAGGCCAGACGGGAGTGGCAAGAAACTTTCAATGTGATGAATAGCAAGAACCTACAACCAAGATTACTCTACCCAACAAAGCTATCATTCAGAATTGAAGGGCAGATAAAGAGTTTCACAGACAAGAAAAAGCTAAAGGAGTTCATCACCACCAAACCAGTACTATATGAAATACTGAAAGGTATTCTTAAAGAAGAGGAAGAAGAAAAAAGTAAAGATAAAAATTATGAACAACAAATACATATCTATCAACAAGTGAACCTAAAAATCAAGTGAATTAAAAACCTGAGGGACAGAATAATCTGGTGAATATAATAGAATCAGGGGCATAGAAAGGGAGTGGACTGATAATTCTCAGGGGGAAAGGGGAATGGGGGGTTCAGGAAGTGACTGGACAAAAATCATACACCTATGGATGAGGACAGTGGCGGGGAGGTAAGGGCAGAAGGTGGGGTGGTAAATGGGTGGAGGGGAGCTATGGGGGGAAAAAGGAGAAATAATTGTAATAATCTGAATAAATATTTATTAAAAAAAACTAATGAAATTAAAGCAGTAATCATAGCACTCCCAACAAACAAAAGTTCTGGACTGGAGAGCTTCACACGTAAATTTTATCAAACATTCGAAGAAGAACTAATATCTATCCTTCTCAAACTATTCCCAAAAATTCAAGAGGTGGGAAGACTCTCAAACTCTTTTTATGAGACCAGTGTTATCCTAATTCCAAAACCAGATAAAGGCACTACAAAGAAAGAAAATTATAAGCCAATATCCCTTATGAACATAGATGCTAAAATCCTCAACAAAATAATAGCAAATCAGATCCAGCAATACATTAAAAAGAACATATGCCATGATCAGCTGGGATTTATTCTCAGGATGTAAGGTTGGTACAATATCCACAAATCAATAAATGTGATACACCACATAAATAAAATGAAGGATAGAAATCACATGATCATATCAATAGATGGAGAAAAAGCATTTGATAAAATTCAGCACCTATTAATGATAAAAACTCTCAGCAAAGTGGGCATAGAGAAAACATATCTCAAGGTAATAAAGACAATATATGACAAATACACAGCCAATATCATACTCAATGGGCAAAAACCATAAGTATTTCCCTTAAGATCAGGAAAAGGAGAGGGATGTCCATTTTCACCACTGTTATTCTACAGCAAAAACAGTGTCTCATAAAAAATACTAGAACTGATAAATGAATTCGGTAAAGCAGCAGGATGCAAAATAAATATCCAGAAATCAATTGCATTTTTATATACCAATAACGAGCTATCAGAAAGGGAAACTTAGAAAAGAATCCCATTCACAGTTGCTTCAAAAAGAATATAATGTCTAGGAATAAATTTAACCAAGCATGTAAAAGGCCTGTACTCAGAAAATTATAAGACATTGAAGAAAGAAATTGAAAAAGATAGAAATAAGTAGAAACATATATGGTGATTATGGATAAGAAGAATTAACATAATTAAAGTATCTATACTACCCAAAGAAATCTACAGATTCAATGCAATTCCTATCAAAATACCAATGGCATATTTCACAGAACTGGAACAATTATTTCAGAAATGTATATGGAACCACAAAAGACCCCGAATAGCCACAGAAATCTTGAGAAAGAACAAAATTGGAGGAATCATGTTACTTGATACAAACTATAATACAAGGCCATAGTAATAAAAACAGCATGTACTGGGATAAAAACAGACATAGATCAATGGAACAGAATAGAGAGCCCAGAAATAGATCCACACCTTTATGTCAATAATATTTGACAAAGGAGGCAAAAACATACAATGGGGTAAAGATAGTCTCTTCAATAAATGGTGCTGGGAAAATTGGACAGATACATGCAAAAACAAAATGAAACTATAACACCTTTTGACATCATACACAAGAATAAACTCAAAATGGATTAAAGACTTAAATGTTAGACTCAAAACCATAAAAATCCCATTGCACGCACGCACACACACACACACACAAATAAGGTACTTAGGAATAAACTTTACTAAGGAAGTAAAAGACCTGTACTCGGAAAACTACAGGACATTGATAAAAGAGATAGAGGAAGACATAAACAAATAGAAGAATATACCATGTTCATAGATTGGTAGAATCAACATCATTAAAATGTCCATACTACTCAAAGCAATCTATAGATTCAATGCAATCCCAATTAAAATACCAACAGCATATTTCACAAACCTGGAACAAATGTTTCAAAAATTCATATGGAATAAAAAATTTAAAAAGACCCCGAATAACCACAGCAATCCTGAGAAAGAAGAACAAAGTTGAAGGGATCACAATACCAGATATCAAGCTATATTACAAAGCCACTGTTATCAAAAGGGCCTAGCACTAGCACAACAGACATATAGACCAATGGAACAGAATAGAGAACCCAGAAATCGACCCAAACCATTATGATCAATTAATATTTAACAAAAGAGGCAAGAGCATACAATGGAGTCAAAGCCATCTCTTCAATAAATGGTATTGGGAAAATTGGTCAGATACATGCAAAAAAATGAAACTAGACCACCAACTTACCCCATACACAAAAATAAACTCATAATGGATAAAGGACTTAAACATAAGATGGGAAACCATAAAAATCTTAGAAGAATCCATAGGCAGCAAAATATCAGACATATGTCATAGCAATATCTTCACCAATACAGCTCCTAGGGCAATGAAAACTAAGAAGAAAATAAACAAATAGGACTACATCAAAATAAAAAGCTTCTGCACAGCAAAAGAAACCATCAACAAAATAACAAGAAAGCCCACTGCATGGGAGAACATATTTGCCAATGTTATCATAGATAAGGGTTTAATCTCCAAAATTTACAGGTAACTCATACAACTTAACAAAAGGAAGATAAACAATCCAATAAAAAAATGGGCAAAGGACCTAAATAGACACTTTTCGAAAGAGGACATACAGAAGGCCAAGAGACATATGAAAACATGCTCAAAGTCACTAATCATCCGAGAGATGCAAATCAAAACGACAATGAGGTACCTTCTCACACCTGTCAGAATGGCTATCATCAACAAATCAGCCAACAACAAGTGCTGGTGAGGATGCGGAGAAAAAGGAACCCTTGTGCACTGCTGGTGGGAATGCAGACTGGTGCAGCCACTGTGGAGAACTGTATGGAGTTTCCTCAAAAAACTGAAAATGGAACTCCCATTTGACCCAGTAATCCCACTCCTAGGAATATATCCTAAGAAACTAGAAACACCAATCAGAAAGGATATATGCACCCCTATATTCATAGCAGCACAATTTACAATAGCTAAGACTTGGAAACAGACTAAGTACCCACAGCAGATGAGTGGGTTAAAAAACTGTGGTACATCTACACAATGGAATACTATGCTGCTATAAAAAAGGAATTCTTTTTTATAAATTTGTCAGGAAAAGGAGAGGGATGTCCACTTTCACCCCTCTTATTCAACAGCAAAAACAGTGCCCCATAAAAAATACTAGAACTGATAAATGAATTCAGTAAAGTAGCAGGATACAAAATAAATATCCAGAAATCAGTTGACAAATTCTTTTCCATTGATCTATGTCTGTTTTTATCCCAGCATGGATGGACACAGAGAGCATTATGCTAAGCAAAATAAGCCAGTAGGAGAAAGATAAATATCACAGGATCTCACTCATTTGTGAAATATACTGAGCAACATAAACTAATGAACAAAAATAGATCCAGACAGAGAAACACCAAACAGACCGTCAAACCTCAGAGGGAAGACAGGAGGGTGGGGAGTGGGTAAGAGATCAACCAAAGGACTTGTATGCATGCATATTAGCATAACCAATGAACACAGACACTGGGGTGGTGGGGGCTTGCCTGGGGGGTAGAAGTGGCCGTGGAGGGGTCGGTGGTGGGAAAAGGAGACATATGTAATACTTTAAACAAACAAATAAACAAAAAATCCAAGAGGTAAACATAGGCAGTAAAATCACGGATGTTTCTCGAAGCAATATTTTTTCTGATATATCTCCTCAGGCAAGGGAGAAAAAAGAAAAAAATAACAAATGGAACTACATCAAACTAAAAATTTTTTCACAGCAAAGAAAACCATCAACAAAATGAAAAGACAACCCACTGAATGGGAGAACATATTTGCCAATGATACATCTGATAAGGGGTTAACATCCAAAATTTATAAAGAACTTATAAAACTCAACACAAAAAATAATAATAATCCAATGGGCAAAGGACCTGAATAGATACTTGTCCAAAGAAGACATACAGATGGCCAATAGACATATGAAAAGATGCTCAATGTCACTTATCAGCAGAAAAATGCAAATTAAAACCCCAATGAGTTATCACCTCACACCTTTCAGATTGGCTATCATCAATAAATAAATCAAAAAACAACAAGTGTTGGTGAGGATGTAGAGAAAAGGGAACCCTCATGCAATGTTGGTAAAAATGCAGATTGGTGCAGTCACTGTGGAAAACAGTATGGAGATATCTCCAAAAATTAAAAATGGAACTGCCTTATGACCCAGAGATTCTACTTCTGAGAATTTACCCGAAGAAACACGAAACACTGATCCGATAAAATATATGCACCCCTATATTCATCACAGAGTTATTTACAATAGCAAAACTTTACAGTATTTCAAAAGTAAGAAGTGCTTTGAGGTTAGAGTAAAGCAGGGAGTTTGAGCCACTCACAGAGTGGTTTGGTGTTCACCTCTTGAATAGAAGTGCTTGCTTGCATATTGAAACCTCCTACTTCTTCTAGCCAATTTATAGCTTTAATCTTCATACTCCCCACAGATTTACTCTTTATAGTAATATTCATGTCATCTAATGACAAGATGCGATAACTAATGTGAGATTGTGCCTAACCCCTAATATTCCCACACTGAAACTCTATTGGGTTCAACATTGACAGCTCCTCCTGTCTCCAGTCCACCAGCTTCTCACTGAGCCAAAGATTACAAGGTCCCTCAATAGCAAAGTAATTTACTTTAACACAGTTAAGTAGATGGGAAATTGTAATCCATTCAGAAAGTCAACATTCTCCTTCAGAAAGCAAAAGGCCCAGTGTGGCCGCTCCTGTTTCAGTGGTATAACTGACACACATCCTTCTGCTCTCCTCCTTCTGTTGGGTCATTTCCCAGTTCATTTTAGTGGAACCAACTAAAGTAGTTTCTGAAAGATATATTTGCAAGAAGACTATAGGCTTTCTACAGGGAAAACCCAGACTTTAGTTTACTGTGCTCAACAACCAGGGACCTCACTTACAAACCTCCAGGAAGGACAAATACTGAGAAACTGATGTGCCCGTTCCAGATGGGTATAACAGAGCAAAAAATATTGAGCTTTCCACCATTTAAAGAGTTTCCTGGATTCTTTTCTATTCAGAAAGATTAAAGGAATCTTGCCTACATATAATGAGTCAGATCTTCTGAGACTTCCCCTTAGAAAAAAAGTGAATCTACTGTTTCTAAACTCATGTTTACATCTTCCCCTTGCAGTAGTAGGGAACTCCTTGACTGTAAGACTGCAATATGTGTGAGTGTGGAAATGCAAAGTCTACTCAAACAGACCTTGAATTGCCATCGATTCCTTTCAAGTGATAGCAGTTTAATTGGTTGTGTAATGAGGCTGCCTAGGTGTTGAACATAGGCTGCTCTCAGGGGAGAGCTATTTATACTGTCTTTGAAGCCCACCAGAAAGGGTGTCAACTCACTGCAAGAAGGACTAAGCTAACTGCAGCTGTAAGGTTGTCTCTGACTGACCTGAAGAGAATCAATCAGGCTATAAATCTTTTGGAAGAAGCCTGCATGATGGGCAAGATTTGAGACGTGTGTTCAGAGCATTCTGCCAAGAGTGAGGCTCTATATGTAGGCCTGAAAAACTTTTGTTAATCTTTCCTTTTCTTGTGGCTCATTCTCTTCCTCGAAACATTTCATCTCTCTTTCTTTAGTCCCATATCTCAAAAAGAAAGCAATGCTCCTCTCTAAGGAAAACACTTCCACTAACTCCCATCTCAGTCATCCTCCTGTGATTTCTTTGTATGAATTAGCCAATCTCTCCCACATTTCCAGGGTCCCCCACTCCACAGGCCCCCTTCCTCTCCACCTTCAAAGATGCTCAACTCCACAAGCCATCCCTTCATGCCCCTGGGTCCATAAATTGATAAGGCTAGCTCACCTCCCGGAATTCCACTGTTACACCCATCTTTTTTATATATGAAATCTGGCTTCTACTCCCACCATTCTACAAAGAGTATTATTTAGGGGAAGTCTTGAATGCAGCCTGATCACCAAATATAGTGGCCTTTTTCTTCATGCTCATTCTCTTGACCTCTCTCTAACTGTTGTTTTTTTTTTAAATGGCCACCAATTCTGTCATCAGAGCTATGTTATTAAAATAAATCTATGTCATTATTCTAGTGCTCAAAAATCTTCAGTGGCTCCCTAATGTCTGCTAAATAAAAGCCAAAATTCTTAGCCTGGTATTCCAGGGCCTGGTCCTCCTTACTAGCCTCCCTCCCCATTCCTCACTCACCTTTTACACTGTCCTAAACCATTTCCTACATTATGACCACTTTTCTTTGTTTTACTTTATTGTGATAAGAGCACTCAACATGAGATCTACCCTCAACAAAATTTTAAGTTGTGCAGATCTCCTGAGTTTATTCATCTTGCTTAACTGAAACTATGCAGTTTGATTAGTAACTCTCTACTTCCCATCCCCAACCAACATTCCATTCTTTGATTCTATGAATTTGACTCCTAAGTTACCTTATATAAGTGGAGTCATGTAGTATTTGTCTATGACTGACTTATTTCACTTAGCATAAATGAACCTCCAGGTTCATCCATATTGTCACATATTGCAGAATTTCCTTCTTTTTGGAAGGCTGAATGGCATTTCATTTATGTATATACCACATTATCTTTAGCCATTCATCTGTCAATAGACATTAAGTTGTTTTCACTTCTTGGCTATTGTGAATAATGCTGCAGTGAAGATGAGGTTGCAGATATCTCTTCAAGATTCTGATTTCCATTCTTTTAAATAAATACACAGATGTGGGATTGCTGAACAATATGGTAATGCTATTTTAATTTTTTAATGAAACTCTGTAATGTTTTCCATAGTGGCTGCACCATTTTGCAGTCCTACCAACAGTGCAGAAGGATTCCCTTCCTCCACATCCTCTCCATCACTTAACTTTTTTTTATAATAGTCATCCTGACATTACAACTGTTCTTGCCTCAACAATATTTCTCACACTATTCCCTCCATTTACAATTCCCTTTCTCATATTTTATGTTTCTAACTCAAATTTAATAAATATTTCTTAAGCACATATTCTGTGCCAGAGCCAGATATCACTTCCTTTGTGAGGCTTTCTCTGGTCCTACAGACACTGTATTCCCAGTCTTTTTTTGTTTTTTTGTATTTTCCTTGAGGACTTCAAATTCTTAAAAGGTTTTAAAGGTTGTTTTAGCCCTCTATTAACTCATAAGGACAGAGACCATATCTTTTTATCCCTGCAGTATTTAGCATAATGATTTTCTAATAATATACATGCAATAATTTTCTGCCAAATGAATTCACACCATGCAATTAATAATGATTCCCACTGCCCTGGCCGGGTAGCTCAGTTGGATAGAGTCGTCCCCACATGCCAGGGTTATAGTTTCAATCCCCAGTCAGAGCACATTACAAGAATTAACCAATAAATAAGTGGAACAATAACTCTCTCTCTCTCTCTCTCTCTCTCTCTCTCTCTCTCTCTCTCTCTCTCTTCCCCCCTCCCTCTCTCTCTAACAAAATCTGAAAAAAATATAATGATTTCTATTCACAATTCCATTAATTTACCTGAGACATTAATCTTACAAAATCCTTGGTCTCCCCAAGTTCAGCAACATAAATGTGCTCCTTTTCACCCCTCTGCTGGGTAACAATTGTGAGGCTCTAGGAACACCATATGCCAGCAGTACCAAAAGGGCATGCTATTTCAAAAAAAGAAGCATCACCAAAGCTGCAGGAATTATCAATGCCAGAGCCAGCAATACCATATGCCAAAAAATACAGAAGCCAGAGGTATGAATGCAGCATAATGTAAGGAATGACAGAAGTAAATAGGTCCTCTGAAAATGTGTGGTCTAGATTTTCTTACATAATCCAAGCCCAGCACTAGCATCATTCTCACAAAGATTTTGAGGCTCCAGAAAATCCTTAGACCTAAGGCCCTTGTGTCTGGGGCAGCAGTCAGTCATCTAACTGAAAAATAAAAATCTGCCAAAAGGTGGATGCTTAGTGAGATGAAAAGGTTGAAACATCAGAAACACTTCTGTTTCACAGAAATAACACTAATTTACCAAAAAGGGGAAGTGGGCTTTGAAGAAGAAAAAATAATGCCACCAAACTGTAGATAACAAATAGCTCTTTTACCCTGGAGTTAAAAGCAAGTGAAATGAACAGCCAGGGTACCTCAAAGGCTAAGGAGCATGTCTGGGGTTTGATGGTGTTATTATCTTAAGGTAATAACTAACCTTGTCTTCTCATTTATGATTGTTAAAAATTAACAAGAATAATGTTTCTTGGAAACATCACGGGCTTTGGGCAGTTTAATCATAGTTTAAATTCTAACTGTGAGCTTATTAATTGTTCCTTGAACAAGCCCTCTAAGTCTTGATTTTTCTAAACTATAAAATGGGGGTACTCATACCTATTTTGTAGTGTGGTTGGAATATTAATGATAATAACAGCATTTACTAGGTGGAAGACACTCTAAGGTTACTTCACATTTATTATTATCTCATATATATTATCACACAAACTTCTAAATTAAATTCCGGGATCAGCAAGGAGGCAAGTTTGGCTGAGTGCAGTGCACTGCATGAGTACAGGCACCCCACTTTACAGAGGAAGAAACCGAGACAGAATAATTAAATGATTTATTAAAGGCCATTCAGCTAGTGAATGACACAGCTAGGACTGAAACCCAAATCTGGATGTGCTCTTATTCATTTCCATAGTTAGCCTTGCTAGAGACCGTCTTCAAAAGTAGTCATACCTTGCCCAGCTGCCATAGCTCAGTGGTTGAGCATCGATCTATGAACCCGGAGGTTACGGTTTGATTCCAGGTCAGGGGACATGCCTGAGTTATGGGCTTAATCCCCAGTGTGGGTTGTGCAGGAGGCAGCTGATCAATGATTCTCTCTCATCATTGATGTTTCTATCTCTCTCTCCCTCTCCCTTCCACTATGAAATCAATAAAAATATTTTAAAAAAATAAATAAATAAAATAAAATAAAAAACAGCAATCCTTTTTTTAAAAAAAAAAAGTAGTCATACTTTGAGTTCTGGTTGGGAGGGTGGCACAGGTAAATGTAGTACTCAGAACCTCCCATAACCACATCAAAATCACAGAACAACCATAATTCAGAATTGCTGAAATCTAGATAAATAGATGTCTTATTAGGATATAAAAAATAAGCCACATTGAGACTGGTAGAAGGGACAGAGACTCAGAATGGGATGGTGTGGAAGTTAAAAATCGGGAGGGATGTCTTGGCTGTGGAGGACCTCCTGAGGAGTGAGGGGTCTCAGCCCCACACCAGACCCCGCATCCCAGGGTTCCAGTGCCAGTGAGAGAAGCCCCCATAAGTTCTGGCTATCAAAACAAGTGGGGATTGTGGCTGAGTGAGATGGAGGCTGTGAGAGTGCCAGGTGATCCTTTTAAAGGGACCATAAACAGACTTACTCAAACTCACTCACTCTGAGCTCCAGTGCTGGGACGGCAGTTTAAAAGGCACCAGAGACATAGAGGGAGGAACTAAATTGCTGGCATCAGGGCGAGAGATGGAGGAGCAGCTTTCTCTCAGACAGAAGTGCTGGCAGAGGCAATTGTTCCTATGCTGAGCCCTCCTCCCACATAGCTGGAAGTGGGCACCATATATGACTCTCCATCAATCTGGCTCACACTGTTCAACCCTCCTCCCCCACCCCACTCCAGTAATTCCCTGAGATTCCGCCTCACCCAACTTGTGGTCCCACCCAAACTGTTTCCAGTAGCTTTTCCATGGGAATAGCCTGTCTTGGGTCATGCTTCAGACTTTCGTAAAATCTCAATCAAGCAGCCTCTGGACTCTGCATATCCCATACCTCTTACTAACTGGCCCCAGGCCTGGCACTAGCACCAGCTGGCCTTGGTAAACAACATGGCCTCTCCTAGGTACCTCCAAGCCCAGCACAAGAAGCAATCATCAGATCACTTTGTAGCTTATACTAGGTGGCCCTGGGCAGAACACAGGCGGTGGCTGACCTTGGCCTGCACCTTCCGGGAAGTGCTCTCACTGGAAAGCTTCAGACCACATTGAAGCACCACTACCCAACCACCTTAACAAGTGACACACTCAAGGGACAGACTCAGTGGGTACTAGAGTCCTGATGAAGTAAGTCCTGCTCTGTGTGGTGAGCCCCTGCACAGCTGATTCTACAAGGTGGTAGGAGGTCAGTGATCAGTGGTCACAGCTAATCTTTGCAGCTCATCAGCCTAGGTAAATCCCTCCTCTTGTCATGCCAATAGCAATCAAGCCTCAACAACAACAGGAGAGTATATAGTCACATGGGGGTTGCACCTTGAGTACCCAGTTTGAGTCATCAGGGGGGTGTGCCACTGGACCTTTTAGGATGCCTGATACATTAGGCCATACTACAAAGCCTGGGAGATGTAGCAACTCTACCTAATACATAGAAACAAACACAGGAAAGCTGCCAAAATGAGGAGAAAAAGAAACATGGCCCAAATGAAAGAACAGAACAAATTCCAGAAAAATAACTAAAGAAAGTGGAGATAAGAAAGCTATTAGATACAGAGTACAAAACACTGGTTATAAGGATGCTCAAGGAACTTAGTGAGAACCTCAAGAGCATAAAAAAAAAAGTCAGAAATTAAGGATACACTAACTGAGATAAAAAATAATTTACAGGGAATCAACAGTAACATAGAAGACAATGAAAATCAAATCAGCATATCTGAAATATAAGGAAGCCAAAAATACCCAATCGGAACAGAAAAAAAACTAACACAAAAAAATGAGAATAGTATAAGGAGCCTCAGGGACAGCTTCAAGCATACCAACATTCACATCATGGGGGTGCCAGAAGGAGAAGAGAGAAGGCAAGATATTGAAAACCTATTTGAAAAAATAAGGACAGAAAACTTTCCTAACTTGGTGAAGGAAGCAGACATACAAGTCCAGGAAGCACAAAAAGTCCCAAACAAGACGAACCCAAAGAGGCCCACACCAAGACACATCATAATTAAAATGCCAAAGGTTAAAGACAAAGAGAAAATCTTAAAAGCAGCAAGAGGAAAGCATTTAGTTACCTACAAGGGAGCTCCATAAGACTGTCAGCTAATTTCTCAAAATAAATGCTGCAGGCCTAAAGGGACTGCCAAAAAAATATTCCAAGTGATGAAAAGCAAGAATCTACAACCAAAATTACTCTACCCAGCAAGGCTATCATTTAGCATTGAAGGTCAGATAAAGAGCTTCCCAGAGGAGAAAAAGATAAAGGAGTTCTTAACCCCAAACCAATATTACAAGAAATGTTAAAAAGTCTTCTTTAGAGAGAAACCAAGATGGCGGCATAGGTAAGCACCTAAACTGCTGCCTCGCACAGCAATTTCAAAACTACAACTAAAAGACAGAACGGACACCATCCAGAACCACAGGAAAGCTGGCTGAGTGAAAATTCTACAACTAAAAGGAAAGAGAAAAGATCACAGAGAATTGGAGGTATGGCAAAGGGTCTTTGTGCGCGCAGAGAGAAGGGCAGCTGAGAGCCTGGCTGACTTTCTCTGGCGGAAGGGGGAAGGAAGCCCCCGACTGCACTGAACCCCAGTTCTGACTGCACTGAACCCCAGTCCCGGGCGAAACCCCGTGGACCCAGGCTCATACAGGGGGAGTCTGGACTGTCAGGTAGAGAGAAAGGCACTTGGAGACTCGGAGACCCGGGGAATACCCAGGGGAGCCCCGGCAGGCAGGCAGGGTTCCGGAGGCGCGCACAAAGGCTGCGGAGGTTGCCACAGGCTTTCCCTAGCAGAAGGGAGTCCGAAGCTCCTGACTGCACTGAGCCCCAGTTCTGACTGCACTGAACCCCAGTTCCAGGCGAGCCCCTGGGGACCCACGCTCTTGTGGGGGGAATCTGGACTCTCGGGCGGAGACTCAGGAGCAGGGGAAGGCAAAGGTCTGCAGGTGCGCACGCGCGCATGGGCAAGGCTGACTGGAAGCCAAGACTGTCTGCTCCGCCCTGAGACTCCACCCCATCCAAGCTGAACACAGAGGCTATTGCAATTTGGCAAGTCTAATCCTATAAGGCTGTCTCCAACACCGAACTTCTCCCAGCGTAGACACAGCTGATCCTTACAGCCAACTGGCCTGGAGGTCAATTCCTCCCAGTGATACCAACAACAATCAAGACTTAACTGCAACAAGGCTGTACACACAGTCCACAAAGGGGTGCATCAAGAGTGTCCACCTCAGGTTAACTGGGGAGGCCGACCCACTGGGCCATATAGGAAACCTAGCACACAAATCTACCCTACCAACTCAGGGAAGCAGTGAAAAATGGAGAGACGAAGAAACAGATCACAAACGAAAGAAATGGAGGAAAACAAACGACTGGATATAGAATTCAAAACCACAGTGATAAGACTTTTCAAGAATATCCTAGAAAAGGCCGATAAATATAACGAGACCCTCGAAGATATGAAAAAGGACCAACTAGAAATTAAACATACACTGACTGAAATAAAAAATATTATACAGAGACCGAACAACACACTAAAGGAACAGAAGAATCAAGTCAAAGACTTGAAATACAAAGAAGCAAAAAACACTCAACCAGAAAAGAAAAAAGAAAAAAGAATCCAAAAATATGAAGATAGTGTAAGGAGCCTCTGGGACAACTTCAAGCGTACCAACATCAGAATTATGGGGGTGCCAGAAGAAGAGAGAGAGCAAGATACTGAAAACCTATTTGAAGAAATAATGACCGAAAACTTCCCCCACCTGGTGAAAGAAATAGACTTACAAGTCCAGGAAGCGCACAGAAACCCAAACAAAAGGAATCCAAAGAGGACCACACCAAGACACATCATAATTAAAATGCCAAGAGCAAAAGACAAAGAGAGAATATTAAAAGCAGCAAGAGAAAAACAGTTAGTTACCTACAAGGGAGCACCCATATGATTGTCAGCTGATTTCTCAACAGAAACTATGCAGGCCAGACAGGAGTGGCAAGAAATTTTCAAAGTGATGAATAGCAAGAACCTACAACCAAGATTACTCTACCCAGCAAAGCTATCATTCAGAATTGAAGGGCAGATAAAGACCTTCACAGATAAGAAAAAGCTAAAGGAGTTCATCACCACCAAACCAGTATTATATGAAATGCCGAAGGGTATTCTTTAAGAAGAGGAGGAAGAAGAAAAAAGTAAAGATAAAAATTATGAACAACAAATA
This sequence comes from Plecotus auritus, assembly GCF_963455305.1. Taxonomy (NCBI): domain Eukaryota; kingdom Metazoa; phylum Chordata; class Mammalia; order Chiroptera; family Vespertilionidae; genus Plecotus; species Plecotus auritus. The sequence goes on along the minus strand of NC_137784.1, from coordinate 109,058,179 downwards.
CATATCTATCAACAAGTGAACCTAAAAATCAAGTGAATTAAAAACCTGAGGAACAGAATAATCTGGTGAATATAATAGAATCAGGGGCATAGAAAGGGAGTGGACTGATAATTCTCAGGGGGAAAAGGGTATGGGGGGCGTTCAGGAAGAGACTGGACAAAAATCATAAACCCATGGATGAGGACAGTGCGGGGGAGGTAAGGGCAGAAGGTGGGGTGGGAACCGGGTGGAGGGGAGCTATGAGGGGGGGAAAGGAGAAACAATTGTAATAATCTGAATAAAGATTTATTTTTAAAAAAGTCTTCTTTAAGAAGAATGAAAAAATGATTTAAAACATGAGTAATAAAATGACAATAAATATATATGTATCAATTACTTCAAATGCAAATTGATTAAATGCTCCAATCAAAAGATATATGGTGACTGAATGGATAACAAAACATCCTTATACATGCTGTCTACAAGAGACTTACTTCAGCTTGAAAGACACATACAGACTGAAAGGAAAGGGATGAGAAAAGATATTTTGTGAAAATGGAAACAAACAAAAAACTGGGGTAGCAATACTTATTACAGACAAAATAGACTTTTTAAAAAAAGGCTATAACAAAAGAAAAAGAAGTGTGGGGAAGCAAGTCTGTGTACATGTGAGCACCCGGGTGTTTACTAGAATCTTTATGCATAGTCTTCGGATGTCCTTGCTTAAAGAACACTGCAGATGCATGTGTCTTCTCAAGGATGCTTACCCTACTGATAGTATAGCATAGTTAAATTTAGTTCAAGATGTTGTTACAATAAAAGCCTTAGGGGCCAGGTGAACAGGGCTGTTTGGTTTCTGTAGCCAGGCAGTCCCTTAGCCCTCTCTTTCACAGCAATTGTGTGTCAGAGTAATCATTCATTCATCGCTCAGGGTCTGCTGGTCAGTCCTGGAAAAGAAGGACCCAGCAACTTCACTTCTGGGTATTTATCCAAAGAAACCCAAACACTAAATTTAAAAGACATATATATCATACGTTTATTGAATCATTATTTATAATAGCCAAGCTATGGAAGCAACCTAAATTTCCACCAGCAGAAAATGGATAAAAAAGTGGTGCATATATACAATGGAATATGATTCAGCCATACAAAAGAATGAAATCTTGCCATCTGCGGCAACATGGATGGGCCTAGGTATTGAGCTGAGTGAAATAAATGAGACAAAGACAAATATCAGAAGATTTCACTTATAGGTGAAATCAAAAAAAACAAAAGGTGTTTACATGGGTTGGAAACCAAGATGGCGGCATAGGTAAACAAACTGTTGCCTCGCACAACAATTTCAAAACTACAACTAAAAGACAAAACGGACATCATCCAGAACCACAGGAAGGCTGGCTGAGTGGAAATTCTACAACTAGAAGGAAAGAGAAAAGCACACTGAGACTCAAAGGAGCTGCAGGAGGCAGAGGTACTGAGACGCGCGCACGGAGAGGACTGGCAACTGAGTGCATGGCTGGCTTTCTCAAGCAGGAGGGAGACAAAAGGTCCCGACTGCGCTGAACTCCAGTTCCAGGCGAGACTCTGGGGACCCAGACTCATACAGGGTGAAACTGGACTGTCAGGAAAGAGAAAAGCACACTGAGACTCAGAGGAACTGCGAAAGGCAGAGGTATGGAGGCGCGTGTGCGGAGAGGGCGGGCAACTGAGTACGCGGCTGGCTTTCTCAAGTGGGAGGGAGACAAAAGCTCCTGACTGCATGAACCCCAGTTCTGGGCGAGACTTTGGGGGCCCAGACTCATTCGGGGAAAAAGTGGACTGTCTGGCAGCAGGAGGAACTCGAGGGTGGCTTTCTCTCAGAGGTGCTTGCAGCGATTACCATGGGACACTGAGACACAGGGGCCTATTAGGGCAGGGCTGATGGGAAACCAATGCTGTCTGCTCCACCCTGAGACTCTGCCCCATTCAAGCTGAGCACAGAGGCTTTTGTAAGTCTTCTCCCATAAGGATGTCTCGAACAAAGAAGTTCTCCCAGCAGAGACACAGCTGATCATCACAGCCAATTGGCCTGGAGGTCAATTCCTCCCAGTGATACCAACAACAATCAAGGCTTAACTACAACAAGACTGTGCACACAGCCCACAAAGGGGTGCACCAAGAGTGTCCACCTCAGGCAACTGGGGAGGCTGAGCCACTGGGCCCTATAAGAAACCTAGCACACAAAGCCACTCTATCAACTCAGGGAAGCAGCCAAAATGCGGAGACAAAGAAACAGATCACAAATGAAAGAAATGGAGGAAAGCAAATGACTGGATATAGAGTTCAAAACCACGGTTATAAGGTTTTTCAAGAATTTTCTAGAAAAGGCCGATAAATTTAGCGAGACCCTCGAGGATATGAAAAAGGACCAACTAGAAATTAAGCATACACTGACTGAAATAAAAATATTATACAGAGATCCAACAGCAGACTAGAGGATCGCAAGAATCAAGTCAAAGACTTGAAATACAAAGAAGCAAAAAACACTCAACCAGAAAAGCAAAAAGAAAAAAGAATCCAAAAATATGAAGATAGTGTAAGGAGCCTCTGGGACAACTTCAAGCGTACCAACATCAGAATTATGGGGGTGCCAGAAGAAGAGAGAGAGCAAGATACTGAAAACCTATTTGAAGAAATAATGACCGAAAACTTCCCCCACCTGGTGAAAGAAATAGACTTACAAGTCCAGGAAGCGCACAGAAACCCAAACAAAAGGAATCCAAAGAGGACCACACCAAGACACATCATAATTAAAATGCCAAGAGCAAAAGACAAAGAGAGAATATTAAAAGCAGCAAGAGAAAAACAGTTAGTTACCTACAAGGGAGCAGCCATAGGATTGTCAGCTGATTTCTCAACAGAAACTATGCAGGCCAGACAGGAGTGGCAAGAAATTTTCAAAGTGATGAATAGCAAGAACTTACAACCAAGATTACTCTACCCAGCAAAGCTATCATTCAGAATTGAAGGGCAGATAAAGACCTTCACAGATAAGAAAAAGCTAAAGGAGTTCATCACCACCAAACCAGTATTATATGAAATGCTGAAAGGTATTCTTTAAGAAGAGGAAGAAGAAGAAAAAGGTAAAGATAAAAATTATGAACAAAAACTACATATCTATCAACAAGTGAATCTAAAAATCAAGTGAATAAAAAAATCTGATGAACAGAATAAACTGGTGAATATAATAGAATCAGGGGCATAGAAAGGGAGTGGACAGACAATTCTCGGAATTCTTGGGGGAGGAAGGGGTGTGGAGGTTGCGAGAAGAGACTGGACAAAAATCGTACACCTATGGATGAGGACAGTGGGGGGGGGGGTAAGGGCAGAGGGTGGGGTTGGAACTGGGTGGAGGGGAACTATGGGGGGAAAAAGAGGAAGAATTGTAAAAATCTGAACAATAAAGATTTATTAAATTAAAATAAATAAATAAATACAAGAAAAACAAATAAGCAGAACAGAAATAGACTCATATATACAGAAAACATTTTGACCATAGCCAGACAGGATGATGTTTTGGGGGATGAGTGAAAAAGTGAAGGTATTAAGAAGTACAAATTGCTTTTCCTGTGGGAGCCTCCGGGTAGAGAGGAGTGTGTCCTTCTCCTCTCTCTGCCATGGCGAGTGCTCGTCCACTCACATCTGTGTACTCTGAAAAGGGGCAAACATCTGGCAAAAATGTCACTTTGCCTGCTGTGTTCAAGGCTCCCATTCGACCAGATATCTTGAACTTTGTTCACACCAACTTGTGCAAAAACAATAGACAGCCCTCTGCTGTCAGTGAATTGGCAGGTCATCAAACCAGTGCTGAGTCCTGGGTTATTGGCAGAGCTGTGGCTCGAATTCCCAGAGTCTGAGGTGATGGAACTCATCGTTCTGGCCAGGGTGCTTTTGGAAATATGTGTCGTGGAGGCCACATGTTTGCACCAACCAAAACCTGGCGCTGTTGGCACTGCAGAGTAAACACAACACAGAAACGATATGCCACCTGCTCTGCCCTCACCACCTCAGCCTTACCAGTACTGGTCATGTCTAAAGGTCACTGTATTGAGGAAGTTCCTGAATTTCCTTTGGTGATTGAAGATAAAGTTGAAGGCTACAAGAAAACCAAGGAGGCTGTTTTGCTTCTTAAGAAACTTAAGGCCTGGAATGATATAAAAAAGGTCTATGCCTCTCAGCAAATGAGGGCTGGCAAGGGCAAAATGAGAAACCGTCGTCGTATCCAGCGCAGGGGACCTTGTATCATCTATAATGAGGACAACGGTATCATCAAAGCCTTCAGAAACATCCCTGGAATTACTCTGCTTAATATCAGCAAACTGAACATTTTGAAACTTGCACCTGGCAGGCATGTGGGCCGTTTCTGCATTTGGACTGAAAGTGTTTTCCACAAGTTGGATGAGCTGTATGGCACTTGGCGTCGAGCTGCCTCCCTCAAGAGTAACTACAACCTTCCCAGGCACAAGATGCTCAATACAGACCTTAGCAGAATCTTGAAAAGCCCAGAAATCCAAAGAGCCCTCCGAGCACCACACAAGAAGATTCACCGTAGAGTCCTGAAGAAGAATCCACTGAAAACCCTGAGGATCATGTTGAAGCTAAACCCATATGCAAAGACCATGCGCCGGAACACCATTCTTCGCCAGGCCAAGAACCACAAGCTCCGGGTGGATAAAGCAGCAGTAGCACTAGAAGCCAAATCAGATGAGAAGGGGGTTCCAGGCAAGAAGCCTGTAGTAGGGAAGAAAGGAAAGAAGGCTGTGGGCATCAAGAAGCAGAAGAAGCCTTTGGTGGGGAAAAAGGCTGCAGCTACCAAGAAACCAGCAGCTGAGAAGAAGCCCGCAGAAAAGAAACCCACCACAGAAGAAAAGAGGCCTGTGGCATAAACTTAAATTTGTTTATTCCATAACGGTCAAATCACTTTGGACAGCTAATTTTGAATAAAAATATGATCAAAGGCAAAAAAAGAAGTATAAATTGCTAATTACAGAATAGTCATGGGGATGTAAAGTACATTATAGGAAATATAGTCAATAATATTGTAATAACTATACATGGTGTCAGATGGGTACTAGATTTATAGGGGTAATCACTTCATAAGTTATATGTGTCTAATCATTGGGCTGTACACCTAAAACTAATATAGTGTTGATAGGTTTGTACACCAATTATAATCTAAAAATAAAAAATAACAAATTGGTGTTTGTGGGATTAAAAAAAATAGTTATACCTTATCCCCAAGGCTGGAAGTGGGGCAGTTGTCAGCCTATTCTTTACTCTCTCTGTTGCTTCCAGAATATTGTTCTTTTGCCATATCTCTAGAATCTTGTGTTATCCTATTCCCAGCTGTCTTGCTGTATCTATCAAGAATTTTGGTCATTATGCCATGAACTTTGCTTTTTCAAGGCCACTGGCTGTGTCTTTTCCAATAACTCAATAACAGTAGTAATAGTAGTAGTAGTAGTAGTAGTAGTAGTAGTAGTAGTAATAACTCACTTTTATTGACAGATTATTATATGCCAGGCACTGCACTAAGCATTTCATGTACATAAGCTCCCTCAGTCTTCACAACAACCCTGTGGGGTGGGCAAGACAATGTATGTAGTCCCTGGCACAGAGTAAGCTCAATCAATAATTGCTAGTTCTTATTATGAGTATTATTTCTCAGAAGGTCTGCAAAATATAAAACCTTCATAGAAGGGATGGAAAATCTTGTATATACTAAGAGCAACTGTTCTAAAGGAGGCAAATTAGTTTCTGAAAATATTTAACTAGGTGTTTTGTTTTTTACTGTTTTTTATTGATTTCAGAGAGGAAGGGAGAGGGAGAGAGAGACAGAAACATCAATGATGAGAGAGAATCATTGATCGGTTGCCTCCTGCACGCCCCCTACTGGGGATCAAGCCCGCAACCCAGGCATGTGCCCTTGACTGGAATCAAACCTGGAACCCTTCAGTCCACAGGCCGACGCTCTATCCACTGAGCCAAACCAGCTAGGGCTTAACTAGGTTTTATGGGCAAGAGAGATAAGAACTCCCACTCACTTGTTTTTTACAATAAAAGGTAAAACTGTTTGATGAAAGTGAATAAAGAAAACTTTGCTTCCATTTTGTGTCTAAAGGGAAAGAGAATCCAAAGGAAGGAAATGACTCAAAGAAAGGAGAACTTGAATTAGATGGGAGACAGAGCAGAGAGGAGAGAGTTCTAGATCTGAGCAACTCTGAGAAGTTTACAGGAAAATATAGATCTTTCCTTTTACTGAAATTTCAAGAAGTCCATAGTCTCTCTGAAGCCCATCTCTGGCACTCAGCAAACTTGACCAACCCAAGATCAGCAACCCCACACCTTCACTAACTTCCTCTCAAACTTAATCTCACTCAGCCCAAAGGTGGTGCAGACTCCATCACTTGTCCCATTGCTACCATCTACCCAATGCCTCCCCTTGAAAATTAGGTCTCTGTGCAAAGTATCTCTCCCTCTCAAAGGCCATATCAGGACACTGTGTTCTGCGTTTTAACATCCAGAGGTCTTTTGAATTCACACAACATTCATATTAGACTCGACTTGAAGAAATTGTCTGTGTATGTATGTGGTTCAATATGGGGGAGAAGGGTAAGAACTCAGAAAATTGCTTCTTCAAGTCATACTAAATTAAGTCCATGGTCACATGCAAATGATAAGTCCAAGGTTTCTTATCTTTGCACTATGGTATAAAAGTAGTTTCTCTTTCTTATTCATGATCTTTCTCTATGGCAGTATAAATAGAATTATTTTTCCCTGACAACCTCTATTTTCAATTCAAGGCTTTGGCACACTAATCTATTTTACTTCTCTGAGAAAGCCTAATACTATAATACATTATAAGACTTTTAGGGACTCTAAGCACTAGAATTCAAGTGTTCTTGCAACCTACTGATGGAGAATGGAAACACATGGATATTTATCATCAGTATGTGCAAAACGAATATTAGCAATCAGAAGTTCAAAGTCATAAACTGTTACATGGGAAGCCATTGCCTTAATACATTGTGCCTGTGCAATATTCATGACAAAAGGTGAAACTTCTTTTTTTTTTAAATATATATTTTATTGATTTTTTTACAGAGAGGAAGGGAGAGGGATAGAGTTAGAAACATCGATGAGAGAGAAACATCGATCAGCTGCCTCCTGCACACCTCCTACTGGGGATGTGCCCGCAACCAAGGTACATGCCCTTGACCAGAATCGAACCTGGGACCTTTCAGTCCACAGGCCGATGCTCTATCCACTGAGCCAAACTGGTTAGGGCGTGAAACTTCTTTTAAAATTAAATCTCTTTATCAGTCAGAAGGGGCATCTGCTGGGCCAGTAATTTTCTGGAATGAATGAAATTTGACACCTGTCACAAGGACTATTCCCTGTTAGGCCTTTTAAATTAGAAAAGGTTAATTATATCAATGGAAAAATATCTTCGGGTGAGGATTAGCCAAAAAATAATAAAATAAAATATGAATGGGGAAAAAGGGAAAAAAAAGAAAAACTTAATTTTGCATGTCTGGTTATAATGACTTCATCAAGGTTTCTTGTGAAATCTTATTAGAAGGCAAATATCTAATTGTTGGCATGATAAAGATCACCACAGTGTATTCCACAGTGGGATTGGTCTGCCTAAACTGAAAGAAGAGCAAATGGTGGTGGTTGGTAATGAAGAGTAGTGAGTTGACATTAAAGAGTTTAGAGAGTTGGCATTAATCAAGCACACATTACCATAGCTTATTCTTTGAATCTAAAGAATGTTAAAAATGAGCATCTTGGAGTTTTCCAACTTTAGGCATGATGTATACCAGTCTTATTTAGACTATATCAGGGTATTATTTTGTTTTGCAACACATTAATTTAATAATTGTAAGACTCTAAGTATTGCTTCCATTTGCAAAATTACAGGAATGTTGGGACACTGCTCCAGATGATATGGTTCCCATGGCCCATCAGCTTGAAACCAATGTTGGCACGTTCTTCATTTGCCTACCCCCTCGCCAGCTGCTCAGTTGGCTACTACATTCAACTTTGGCCTTGTGTCTACAACATACATGAATGGGCCTCCCTTCAATGGTTTTGTTAATAGTTTTCAGCATCTGCTCACTTCCAAGCATCAAGTACTAAATCCAGAGAGGTGCTGCCATATGGATGCATTGTTCTACTTGTAGAAAATGAAAAACACAGGAATGTGCCCTCAACTACTGAACTTTAAACTTCCAACCACTGCTGGCTTAAAACAAACAAAAAACTCAAAGAGCCCCTTTTGTTTGAATGTGTGTGTGTGTGTGTGTGTGTGTGTGTGTGTGTGTATGTCTGTGTGTCCACACACATTTATTTTAAATGCATAGAAAAGATTTGAAAGTATTCACATCAAATACACATCAATATGTTCATGGTTACCCATGAGGACTGGGATTAGGAGTGAAGATGTGAGGAACTTTCTATACTATATAGGTCTTGTTTGAAAAATTTTACAATTACACAATCTTTTTATTATTAAAAGCAAAAATTTTTAAATATATAGCTAAGCATAGAAAAAGTTGATAAGGGCTCACATCTATGTGTTTAGAATTGTTACCTCTGGAGGATAAGATTAAAGAGGACTTTTGCTTCTATAGATTATATATTTTTAAGTGTTAAATGATTTTATTATGGGCATGTTTTCTCTTTTATATGTAAATCTATGGCATTTTAAAATTAAACTTTTACATTACATTAAAAAAAGATAGTTACAGCAAAGTGTTCTAGACCTCATGAATTATGTTAATGTCTATAACTTGCAAGTACTCATTTGGTACTCCCATGTTCTAGTGATATGATTTTTAAGTCTAACAATTTGCATTTTGTCTTCCCATCATCTTGAAGGATTTAGGGATATAAAGAAATCGTAGTTATATGAGTCTTGTCCTGATTGGAGAAAGTTGAGGAGTGAAGCATAAACTTCCTGTGCATTCTGTAGAATGTAAGCTTCACAAGGTGCGAGATCTTGTCTGGTTTGTTCAGCACCATATCCCTAATGGCTTGTATTATTGTTTGGCATATCATAGGTATTCAATAAATATTTGTTGAATGACTAAATTAATGTTCAAATCCAAAGACAAAATGAGCCTCTCAGAGATCTATACAGTGAAAGAGCAGGGGGGTATGCCATGTAGGTGGTAAGAGAAGAGGAGAGGATCATGGTTTAATGAAAAAAAAAAAAAACACTGAACTAAGATCTAAGAAACCTGGGTCTGACATGACGAGTGGCCTTGGACAGGTCTTTTTTTTTGCCTCTAAAAATTCAATGTCTTCATTTGTAAAGTGGGGGGATTAGAATAAATCTATAGCATTCAAACTGTTTATGGCAATAGATCCATATTATTTAAAAGAAACACAAGAGCATGTAAAATAATTATAAATGTAAAAATTTATACAGCTGTCTGATGTTCACCTTGTGTTAATGATGGTTATTTGAAGGATTTTTTATTTCATTTTACTTTTCTCATTTATTTGAAAACTAGAGTCCCGTTGCACGAATTCGTGCACGGGTGGAGTCTGCCTCCCTTGATTGGGACTGATTGGGCTGGGCCAGTGAGGGGGAGGGGCTCTGGGCAGTTGGTGGGCCAGCCCCACCTCCTGCTTGAACTCCAGTGTAACTCCTGGTTGAGGGGACAATTTGCATATTACCCTTTTATTATATAGGATTTAATAAGGATCATGTATCATTTGTACAAAAACACACATCATTATACTATTTTAGAATGATGAGCAGCCTATGAAAATAAAACATACAAAAGAAATATTACAATTACCTAAAAGGATTACAAGGGGAGCCTAAGGGTTACAATCCCTTCTGGTAAGATCAAGTATCCTCCAGACTTCCCAGCTCTCTGGAAAAAAAACAAAGGTAGCCCAGTGTTCTACATGCTCATGGTGAGACCACCATTCCACTCCACCCTATAATCCCCATTATCAATGACTATGCATTAACACAACTCATCAGTCCCAAGAAGATGCTAGATTTAAAAATGACCATCATTTGCCTTCCAGTCAAGAGATCATAAGGACTTATCATGCTCTAAATGCCTGTTACTTCAGTCATCACAAAAAGTTCAAACTACCTATATAATATACTAGAGGCCCGGTGCATGAAAATTTATGCACTGGAGGGGGGGGGGTCCCTCAGCCCAGCCTGTCCCCTCTCACAGTCCAGGAGCTCTCAAAGGTGGGAGGCAGCCCAGCAATCAGGGTAAGGCGACGCCCCATCACACCTCTGCTCCTGCCACTGCCGGCAGCGCAAGCCTCGGCTGGCCCTGGTTAACTGAGCCTCAGGTGGCCCTGGGCGGCTGGGTAGCCACCATCCGAGGCTTGCCTGTGCCTCAGGCTGGCCCTAGGCAGCTGGGGGGCTGAGGGGACTGGGTGCCACCATCTTGTGGCTGTAGGCACCACCATCTTTGAGGGCGTGGCAGTAAATTAGCATATTCCCTCCTTATTGGCTGTGGGTGCTTCCATCTTTGCAATGGCATGAGGGTCAATTAGCGTATTCCCTCTTTATTAGATAGGATTATTACTCACATTTTTTTCCATGTGGAAATCAATTCCTACATCCCCTAATCTGTCTCAATCCACCACCCCTCCCGAACCCTCTCAAACCCTTCTGTTCTGCTCTATGTAAAGCCCCCAACTTCCTTAACTTCTCTAAAATTTTCCTTGAAATTCTTGCTTTATCAAAATATTGGGTACCCTCTGAGAACACTGCTTTCTGTACAGCCCTCTCAAGTGGTAGCTTTTTTTCTCATACCCAATCAACCATTGGGCCCAGAGGTGGGGTATGTGTCCATGCTCCTCCTTGCCACTTCTTGTCTGTAGGTCCTCCCTAAACCCCCAGTCCCAGCTCCTTTCAATCACTTTACTATGAGATTATATCACCTACTACTCCTTATTGTAGTCATCTACTTTTGCCTTGTTAATGATTTCAACTCATGGCTCGTTCTTTTTCAAAACTGCTCATGTCATCACTCTTGGAGACTTCTATATCTATGTGAAGTCTACACACATACTACATACATATAGGGTATCCCTCAAAAATGTTTACACACACTTTGAATGATTATAAAGGCAGTGCTTATTAAAATATATTTCATTTTCAAAATTGATCTATCAACTGTTAAATTGTGTATATATTTTTGGGATACCTTTTACATTGCCTACATTATAAACAATCTATGTAATACTCTGGCATTTCAGTTGTTTGACTTCTAGTCCAAAGATCTTGTTCCTTTACCAACATCAGTCACCCACACTCATGCTCATTTCCTAGACCTTGTCATTACAAATTACTACATCACCTTAAAAATCTCCATTTTAAGCACCCCACTCTTCCTTCTTTCTAATTCCCAATAATATGTCCACTCCAACAATTCTCTAATCCCTAACAATTGTTTTTTTGATTTTCATCACCCCCCACATATCCTCATTTTTATGTTTATCCAATTTAGATTCCATGGTCCTTTATTATAATCACTCCTTGACATAGTTCTTCAACATCCCAACTTCCTGTCCCACCATCAAATTACCTGAAAAATCCTTAACCAAGGTTAAATTTGACTTTCCATCTTCTCTACATCTGCATCCCAGCAACTGATCCTAGCTGAATCAAGTTTCATTTTAAGCTTTACAACCTCAAATTGTAAGTGAACTCTCATGGCTCCTAGAAATCACTTCCATATTTTTGTCTTTAGCTCTGAACTTTTTCCAAAATTCCAGGCTCATTTGTCTAACTGCCTACTGTTCTGAACATTTTTACTTGAATGTCTAATAAGCATCTCAAAGTTAATTTGTCCCAAATCAAACTATGATTGTCCCCTAATTCTGCTCTTCTACATTTACCACCTCAGTTGTTAATAACTTCATCATTCCAGTTGTTTAAGCCAAACACCTTGAAGTCATCTTTGATTCTTATCTTTATCTTGGGCCTCACCAGTATTCATGAGTACACTTTTACCTTCAACTTATATTCATAATCAGATCACTTCTCACTATCACTATCACTATTGCTGCCACCATGGCCCAAGTTCCCCTTATCTCTTGCATGGATTACTATAATATACTTCTGTTATGGGTTAAATGTGTCCCCAAAAAATATATGGTAAAGTCCTACACCCAGTACCTCAGAATGTGACCTTAGTTGAAAATAGAGTCATTACAGATGTAATTAGATAAGCCCAGATGAAGTCATGAACACTGAAGTAAGATGAACACTTAGTCCAATATAACTGGTCCTTAGATGAAGAGAAAGACACAGTGAAGAAAGAGACAAAGAGAAAGCCATGACAACAGAGGCACAGATTGAAGTGTTGCAGCTGCAAAGCCAAGGAATTCCAAGAATCAATAGTCACCACTAGGAGCTAGGAAGAGGCCAGGAAGGATTCTACACAGAGGCTGGAGGGAGCATAGCACTGCTGACACTTTGATTTCATAACTTTAGTTTCTGGTTCTGTAAGATAATAAATTTTTATTGCTTTAAATTACCCAATGTGTGGTATTTGTTATGGTCCTAGGAAACTAATATACCTTGAAACTGGCTTCTACCCTTGACCACCCACTGCCTAATTTCAACACAACAGCCAGAATTATCCTGTTAAACCTTTGAGCCAGATTGTGTCTCTTATTTGTTCAAAACCCTGTGATAGCTCCACTTTTCATTCAGAGTGAAAGCCTTACAAAGATCTGTAAGTCCTTCTAAAATCCAGTGCCCTTTTATTAACCTGGTCCCTTCTATTACTCTCCCCCTCACACAAACTACTTCAGCCACACTGGCCTACTTTACTGGCCCTCAAACTTCCACACAGGTTTCCATTATGTATTTTAACTCAGTGTTCTAGGCTGTGATATGAGCATGTGCCAAGTGCAAATTCCTGATGGCTTGCTTGCCCTTAAGCTAAATGTGGCCCATATGCAGTTTTTTGCTCACTTACTTATACAACTTTACATAAACAGATGCATATAGAATGTGGTTGGGGGTAAGCATAAGCATAGTATTACAGGCTACCTATTTGTGAAGGCCATAAAGTTTAATGGTTAAGTAAATAAGACTTAGAGTCCAACAGACCTAAGTTAAGTGATCAAATCACTTAAAGGTGAAAAAACGAAAATAACCTATCTGATTTTAATGTTTAAAAATCACCCCCTGGCCCACCAACTGTGGTGGCTCAGTGGATTGAACATCAGTCATCCCATGGACCAGGAGGTCCTGGGTTCAATTCCCAGTCGGGGCACATGCCAAGGCTGCAGGCTTGATCACCAGTAGAGAGTGTGCAGGAGTCAGTCAATCAATGACTCTCTATCATCACTGATGTTTCTATCTCTCTCTCTCCCTCTCCCTTCTTCTCTGAAATCAATAAAAATATATTTTTACATAAATAAATAAATAAATAAATAAATAAATATCACCCCCTGCAGTATGGAGGTTCCTCAAAAATTTAAAAATGAAACTGCCTTATGACCCACCAATTCCACTTCTGGGTATATACCCAAAGAAACCCAAAACACTAAATTCAAAAGAATATATGCACCCCTGTGTGCATTGCAGCATTATTTATTTTTATTTTATTTATTTTTTTTTAGGGACCTTTATTGCATGAATGTTGTGGATCATAGGGTTTCCCAAGGATAGTAATGCATTTCTCAGCATATTTGTAAAACCAAGATATGTAAACATCATTCCCTGTACAAATGCGCATTTTCCTGTGGCTCTATCATGAAGACTATTGGTAGTCAGACTTCAAGGAACTTTCTAATTTTATACGTTGGCAATCAGAGCATGTAGTTGATTTTGTCTGATTTTTCTATTGGGAACGCAAGTGTCTTGGTAATTTTATTTATTTATTTAAATAAATCTTTATTGTTCAGATTATTACAGGTGTTCCTCTATTTTTTCCCCCATAGCTCCCCTCCACCTGATTCCCCATCCCACCCCATGCCCTTACCCCCCGCCACTGTCTTCATCCATAGGTGTAAGATTTTTGTCCAATCTCTTCCTGAACCCCTCACACCCCCTTCCCCCTGAGAATTGTCAGTCCACTTACTCCCTTTCTATGTCCCTGATTCTATTATATTCACCAGTCCATTCTGTTCTTCAGATTTTTTATTCACTTGATTTTTAGATTCACTTGTTGGTAGGTATGTATTTGATGTCATTTTGTTGTTCATAATTTTTATCTTTACCTTTTTCTTGGTCTTCCTCTTCTTAAAGAATACCTTTCAGCATTTCATGTAATCCTGGTTTGGTGGTGATGAACTCCTTTAGCTTTTTCTTGTCTGTGAAGCTCTTTATCTGACCTTCAACTCTGAATGATAGCTTTGCTGGGTAGAGTAATCTTGGTTGTAGGTTCTTGCTGTTCATCACTTTGAATATTTCTTGCCACTCCCTTCTGGCCTGCATAGTTTCTGGCGAGAAATCAGCTGACAGTCGTATGGGTACTCCCTTGTAGGTAACTAACCGTTTTTCTCTTGCTGCTTTCAAGAATCTCTCTTTGTCTTTTGCCCTTGGCATTTTAATTATGATATGTCTTGGTGTGGTCCTCTTTGGATTCCTCTTGCACAGGGTTCTGTGTGCTTCCTGAACTTGTAAGTCTATTTCTTTCACCAGGTAGGGAAAGTTTTCTGTCATTATTTCTTCTAATAGATTTTCAATATTTTGCTCTCTGTCTTCTTCTGGCACCCCAAAAATTCGGATGTTGGTACGCTTAAAGTTGTCCCAGAGGCTCCTTACACTATCTTCATATTTTTGGATTCTTTTTTCTTTTTGTTTTTCTGGTTGGGTGTTTTTTGTTTTCTCATATTTCAGATCTTTGGTTTGATTCTTGGGGTACGTTGACCTACAGTTGAGTTTCTGTATGTTCTTTATTTCAGACAGTGTATGCTTAATTTCTGACTGGTCCTTTTCCATTTTTTTGGCATTCTCATTAAGGTCCTTGAAGGTCTCATCAAGTTTCTCGGCGGTTTTTAGAAGATTCTTGAGTAACCTTATAAATGTGGTTCTGAACTCTATGTCGTCCAGTAGTTTGCTTTCCTCCACTTCTTTCATTCGTGACATGTTTCTTTGTCTCTGCATTTTGCTGCTTCCCTGTGTTGATGGAGTGGCTTTGTGTGGTAGGTGACCTATAGGGGCCAGTAGCTCAGCCTCCCCAATCACCTGAGGTGGACGCTCTTGGTACACCCCTTTGTGGGCTGAGTGCAAAGTCTTGGTGTAGTTAAGCCTTGATTGCTGTTGGTACACTGGGAGGAATTGACCTCCAGGCCAATTGGCTGTGAGGACCTGCTGTGTCTATAATGGAAGAACTGCTGCGCTGGAGACACGCTTATGGTGCAGGACTTGTTTCAGTGGGGTGGGCCTTTGGTGCTCACTGAGTCTGCCTCTTGTATGTGTCACTTATGGATGTGAGGAGTTGAAATCTGGTGTCTCACACTGACCTCTAGGTTCACTGGCTTCTGGATCTCCAATGGGGTGCAGGTCAGCTACTGTCTGAGGCCACCCAGCAGGAGCTACAGTGAGAACTCAGCATTATTTATAATAGCCAACATTTAGAAGCAACCCAAGTGCCCAACAATAGATGAATAGATAAAGAGGAAGTGGTACATTTATACAATGGAATATTACTTTGGCCATAAAAAGAATGAAATCTCACTATTTGCAATAGTATGGATAGAACTAGAGAGTATTATACTAAGTACTAGAGGCCTGGTGCATGAAATTTGTGCACGGAGGGGGGGGGGGTCCCTCAGCCCGGCCTGCATCCTCTCCAATACAGGACCCCTTGGGGGATGTCTGACTGCCTCTCGCAATCTGGGACTGCTGGCTCCTAACCCCTCTGCCTGCCTGCCTGATCACCCCTAACTGTTCCCCTGCTGGCCAGATTGCCCCTAACCACCTCTGCCTCGCCCTGCACCAGGGACCCAGGATTCCCTCCTCTGGCTGGTCACAGGCACCCTGGGACCTGGGCTTCCCTCCCTCTGGCCAGCCACAGGCACCCAGGACCCAGGCTGGCTTTACCTGGGCTGGCCGCAGCCACAGGGGACCGTGGGCAGGCGGCTTCACCCAGGCTACAACCGCAGGCTCTGGTGCCCAGGACTGAAGGGCAGGCGGCTTGTCCCTCTCCCAGGCCACAGCCTGGCTGGTCCCCATTCCTCTCTCGTGAGCTCATTTGTACCTGGCTGGTCCCCTTTCCTCTCTCCCCAGTGTTGGGTGTCTTAGCCATTACGGCGTGATGGCGTGAGGGCATGATACAGAGCACAGACTGATGGATGCCAGAGAGGAAGTGGTTTGGGAGACTGAGTGAAAAAGATGAAAGAATTAAGAAGTACAAATTGGTAGTTACAAAATAGTAATGGGAATGTAAAGTACAGCATAGGAAATATCTATTTATATAAAAGCCTAAGTGACTGTCAGCCGAATGACCTGTCAGCCGAATGACCGGTCAATTGGTCACTATGATGACACACTGACCACCAGGGTGCAAATGCTCAATGTAGGAGCTGCAACCTGGTGGTCAGTGTGCTCCCACAGCCAACCTCCCAAGGCCGGCCAACCTCCCGTGGTCCCTCCCCCCAGCCGGCCAGCCGGCCCTGATCGGGACTGGGCAAGATGGCTCCCAATCAGCCCCGATCGCCAGCCAGACCGAGGGACCCCACCCATGCATGAATTCATGCACCAGGCCTCTAGTAATCAATAATATTGTAAGAACTAATGTATGATGCCAGGTGAGTACTGGAAATATCAGGAGGAACACTTTGTAAAGTATGTGATTGTCTAACCAATATGTTATATATCTGAAACTAATCCTATATAATAAAGAGCTAATATGCTAATTAGACTGGATGGCGGAATGACCTTCCAGAACAACCAGTGGGTGGGGGGCGGGGCTGCAAGGCAGCCAGAGCTGCGAGGGCCCACTCTTGCACAAATTTTGTGTATCAGGCCTCTAGTACAATATAATCTTGAATGTAAACTGTAATTGAAAAATAAATTCTTTTTAAAATCACCCCCTGAACCTCTGTTCCCTTACCTACAAAGTGGGAAAGTAACAATGTTAACCACACTATTAAATCCAATGATGAATGCAAAGTGTTTGCAACATAGTATGCATTCAGCAAATATCAGCTATGACTATTAATCAATGAAATTTAAAAGAAGTTTAAATATGAGTATTGAGATACCAAGAGTAATTCTTTTGAGGTATACCCCAGAATAAACTGGCTTGGCATTTGAGTGTACACATTGTCCTTTAGTGCAAGTTTGGGCTTTAAAACTTAAAATTCACACCAAACATTTATGGAACCCTAGGACTTCACTAAATACTGATAGGAAACGATGTTGTTTGTGTAGGTCTCTCTCACTGCTGACAATCTCCATCTTTGTGCCTCAATAATGTATTCATCATAGCAACAGTGAATTGGCACAATCTTGGGTCTGGCAAAGAATTTGCTTCATGGCCAAAGATCTGCCAGCAAAACACTGCCACCCCAAAACACATCCTCAAATAAACCCAGATCCTACCCTCCTCCCACACACCCCAATATCAAGATTAATTTGGCTTTCGCACAAGGAAAAAATCCTTTACCTTTTTCTCAAAACTATCAAACTCACAAAATAAAACTCTTAATCTATAAAAATAAAAACCGGTCTCATAACTCTGAAAGGAGGGTGACATATCTAGGACAGGACCACTGACAGGGTAGCTCTGACAATTCCACCTCTGTGGAAGTGTGAGGAAATTGTAGGGAGAACCTACAGAACCTCAAAAGGGTTCATACTACTACCTAGGACAAAGAGGTAGAATTAAACTTAAAGAGAAAATCCAATCTTTTGAAAGCCACTATGTACACAACAGTAGATTCCACAGCTTATTCTGAAAGTAAAGTAAGTAGATATAAGATAAATTAAAATGATACTGGTGTTTTAAAAGAAGGATGCAAGTTTATTTGAAGCCATTTTTTTAAGATTTCAAAAACGTTATAATATTTTCAGAACTTTGTATGGTCTTTGATAAGAGTGCGCCCTCTAGTGACTATAGCAACAAGTTACAAATGAACAGGTACCTTAAATCTAATACACTAACTTGAGTAATTTCAACTTTTCCTGTAGAGTTGAAAAAAGGAAAACCCAGTGAACTCACCTGAAGGTTTGAAGTCCCTTTCAGAGATCTTTTAGTATCTTCCTGTGTTTGTTTTATATATAACTAGAGGCCCAGTGCACAAAATTCGTGCACTCGGGGAGGTCCCTCAGCCCAGCCTGCACCCTCTCACAGTCTGGGAACCTTCATGGGATGTCTGACTGACAGCTTAGGACCTCTCTTCATGGGGAGCGGGCCTAAGCCAGCAGTCAGACATCCTTAGTGCTGCCGTGGAGGTGGGAGAGGCTCCTGCCACTGCCGCTGCGCTCGCCATCCATGAGCCTGGCTCAGGGCTTCTGGCTGAGTGACGCTCTCCCTGTGGAAGTGCACTGACCACCAGGGGGAAGCTCCTGTGTTGAGCGTCTACCCCCTGGTGGTCAGTGCGTGTCATAGCAACCAGTCATTCTGCTGTTCAGTTGATTTGCCTATTAGCCTTTTATTATATAAGATATTCAAAGTTTTTAGCTATACTTAGTAGGAGGAATAGGGAAAAGTATATCTATTCTATCTTTCCAGTAGTAGAAATTAGTATTTAGAAGTAAGGTGCTATTGTAAAAACAACAACAAAACAGAAAAACAGAAAAACTAAAGCAGGTGCACTAACTTTGGGACTGAGTGATGGTTGGAGACTAGAAAAGTGGCAAGAAAACTATTAGTGAAGACTGGAAAATGGTTGAATAAACTGTAGTAGAATCTGTAAAAAGTGATGAGGAAACTGCAATAGAAGACTGGAAAATTGGCATTCCATGTCGTGACTCACAAAACTGTCACATGCAATAACTTGGAATATAGAAAATAATGTACCTAATGAACTTATGTATGTGGCAAAGAAGAATGTCCAGTCATGCAGAATGTTGATAGTGCCATTTGACTTTTAGCTGCACTTCATAATGTACAGAAGAGAGAGCTACTCAGCAGAATATGCAAGCAGAATTTGAGAGGAAATATAGAGGAGCCAGAATTTTCTAGATCAGATAATAAAACTGTTTCACATCTCTAGTTTTCCAAGCCAGCAAAAATTAAGAGTGTAACTGTACTAAGATCATTTGTGAAAACACCAGAAAGATATCACTTAGTGTTGAATAGGCCCTTTTAGATAGACAAAAGACATTGTCCCACAACCCTTTGTATGCTACCCAAAGTAGAGAAGCCCATATCAACAAGAGTTATGGGTATAACTTTAGTCCAATGTAGTGGACTCAAGTAAGATTCATATAAAACCCACAAAGTTTTTGAGAGATGAACTAGCAAAACACCTTAAAATTGACCTAAGAAGAACTGAGATTGCTCAATTTGCAAATTTTCCCTGGGCCCCCAGCTTTCTGTAGGCAGGGAGCAGGCTGAGAAAACCACTCAGCTGCAAACACAGGCCATTTCTTACAGAAAAGTATGGCCTATAGGGCCAACTCAAGAATCCAGAGGATGGAAATAAGACCTATGGATAACAAGGGACAAGGAAACTACTCTCAGGGAGAAGAATCAGGATCTAATCAATAATTTCTCTGCTGCAATAATAGGGAGAAATCCTATTTCCAGGTGGATTCCAAAATTGTTATGGGCCAATTACTCTTTTGTACCTCCATTTTCAAATGAAAGTGTTTATTACAGTTATCCTGTGCCTGTATCACCATTATACTGAATATTGCAGAGTGGTGCAGATAACTTGTATGGCAAATTGTATTTTTTCAAAGATGGCCACACCAATATATAGAGCATCCCACATGCTGTTCAATGTGACATTAATAGCCCTCCATCAGGAAGATGGCATCTATGATCCTTCCCCTTTGAACCTGGGTGGACTTTTGTAACTGCCTCAACCAATAAAATGGGGGAGGGATGATGCTGCGTGATTTGTGAAGCTATGTCATAAATAACAACATAGCTTCTCTCTCTCTCTCTCCCTCTCTCTCTCTCTCTCTCTCTCTCTCTCTCTCTCTCTCTCTCTCCCTCTCTCTCTCCCTCTTCCTCCCTCCCTCCCTCCCTTTCTCCCCTTGTCCTTGGACTGCAGATACTATGTTGTGAGGAGTCCAGGTTAACTTAGTGGCTCAAAACAATTTTGTGTTGTTTTAAGCCACTAAGTATGGGGTAACTTGTTACAATAGATAACTAATGCAAAATATTTTAGAGTTCATAGTTTTCTGAAATAACAAGAAGCTACCTATGGATATGATTTTGGATGACAAAATCTTGGACTTTGAGCTGATTCTGTATCTGGATAAAACATTTGGGGTGTTAAAAAGGTAAGTATATTTTGCATATAGAAGAAATATAAATCATAGGGAACAGAGTGTAGACTGTGCTATATTGTTATATTACTCACCTCCAGTGAACAACACCTCTCTGTATCCATGCCCTTGGTTAATTATCCCCAATATTGACTCTGGGTTTGACCATGTGACTATTTGACCAATGTGATGCAAACAAAATCTTGAATGTACTTCCACTTTGGGGCTTGCCCTTTCTTGCCCTAAGATCACTGTGTGAAAAAGCATGGTTTTAACTCATAGAAAATGCAAATCTCATGGAGAGTCCAAATATCCCAGCCATTCCAGGTGAGGCCCCAGAATTAGCCAAGCAAAAAAGGGTCAGTCATGCAAGGCAGAGGGGACAGCATAAGCAATGAACAGAGCCATGAACAGCAGGCTGTGTTCAGAGGACCAAGTAAAAGCAGTTCTATATTGCCCAGCCAGTGTGCTCAGTGGTTGAGCATGGACCTATGAACCCCGAGGTTGCACAATTCAATTCCAAGTCAAGGCACATGCCCGGGTTGAGGGTTCAATCCCCAGTGGGTGGGGTGCAGGAGGCAGCCATCAATGATTATTCTCTCTCATCATTGATGTTTCTACCTCTCTCTCCCACTCCCCTCTCTGAAATCAATAAGAGAATATACACTGAGTAGCCAGATTATTATATCTCTGAGCGCATAATAATCTGGCCACTCAGTGTGTGTGTGTGTGTGTGTATATATGTGTGTGTATATATATATATATATATATATATATATATATATATATATATATATTAAAAGCAGTTCTATATTACTGTAGGGTCAAGTTTTTGAGGTGGTATAGCAATAGTGTCTTGGAGATATAGACAGGAACCAAGTCACAAAGACATTTTTTGCTTTGTTTTCACTCTTCCTGGGGGTCATTGGAGGTTTTAAGCAGGGAAGTGACATGACAAGTTTGCAGTTTAAAAAGATCACTTTGGTGGCAATATGAAAGGTGGATTGGAGAGGAGAAAATTGGAAGGGAGATATTAGGAAGCTGTAATATTGCTGTGGACAAGAATTGATGAATGGCTTATCAGAACAGTGGTAGAATAAATTATAAGGAAGACAGAGACATGGGAAATACTTAAAAGGTCAAAAGAGTAGGATTTAGGGAATGACTGAATGTCAAGCTTGCAGGGAAAAGAGGCATCTAGGAGCATTCTCTGGTTTCTGGCTTGGGTAGAAGTGGTACCTGTCACTGAGAAGAAATACAAGAAAAATAATGAGGCTGCTGTTTTGTTCTCTTTCAGTGCGGGGAAGTTCAGTTGAGTTTTGAGTATGTTGATTTCAGTTGCTTGCCAGACAACCATTTACAGTTGTTTGGCTAGCAGTAGAGTATATCACCAGGCTACAGTATTAAATACAGGAGCCATAATCATACATACTGAATCAAAACAACAACACATGTAAGAGTACAGGGTATTGATTAACATATTAGCCATTGCCATTGTGAGTAAATTCTTTATCTAGAGAGATAAAGTAAATCCAGGGATGCTCTGGGGATTAAATGAGGTGGTTAGCATAGCATCTGAAATTAAGTTCTCCATAAATGGTAGGTATTGTTACTAAATGGCTAAAAGATAACAAAGATGTGAGCCAAAAACTTGGAGACAACAAATAGCCAACAAATGTATGAAAAGATACTTAACATCCCTAATCATCAGATAAATAGAAATCAAAACCACAAGGAGATATCACCTCACACCCATGAGGAGAACTACTATCCAAAAAAATCAATAAACAAAAACAACATAAAATAAGTGTTGGCGGGGATGTGGATGTTGCAACCACTATGGAAAACAGTATAGAGATTCCTCAAAAAGTTTAAAATAAAATTACCATATGATCTAGCAAGCACACTTCTGGGTATATATTTTAAAAAAATGAAGTAGAATCTTGAAGGGATATTTGCACATCCATGTTCATAGCAGCACTATTCATAATAGCAAAGAGGTAGAAGCAGATTAAATGTCTATGATGGTTGAATGGGTAAAGAGAATGTGGTATATACATATTATTCAGAACCTTATAAAGGGAAGAAATCTTAACACATGTTACATGTATGAACCTTGAGGACATTATGCTAAATGCAATAAGCCAATCACAATAAGACAAGTACTATACAACTTATATAAGATATGTAAAGTGCTAAAGTTCACAGAAACAGAAAGTAGAATGGTGGTTACCAGGGGCTGAAGGAAAGGGAGAAAAGGAGAGTTGTTTTATGGGTATAGAGTTTAATATTTTCAGGATGAAAAAGTTCTGGAAATCTGTTGCACAACAATGTGAATATAATTAACACTACTGAACTGTACACTTAAAAGTGGTTAAGACAGTAAATTTTATGTTCTGTAGTTTTTAGCACAATAAAATAGATGCATTAAAAACATGGAGACAAGGTACAAATGAAATCAAACAACCAATGGGTCCCAGCTGCTTGTCCCTACTTGAGCCAGTTAAGACATGGGAAGAGACAGGGTTGTATCACATACCGTATTTTTTCGTGTATAAGACACCCCTCCACTTTTCCAACCCAAAATTAAGAAATCAATATTTTAAACATAAAATAGAACACATTTTTATTTAGTAATTACCGCAGGTAATGTTTACATACCAGTACTATGATATTATGCAGCATATCACTTTATTCAGCCTCTGTTGCATCACTGCTCTCTTCTTTATCACTAATAGTTCCAGACATATCAATTTTTTCAATTTCTATTGTATCACTGCTGTCTTCTGAGTCACTGTCCATATATGTGAGATCATCCTCATAAACTGGTGGCATTTTCTGAGCTAACTTTGTTCGTGTTCTCATAGCCAACCCTTCTCTCCTCATGAAATTGAAGCACCATTTTGCTTCTCCTGTAAAATCACAATGTTCATTTCGCTTGCAAACGTTCTTGCCTGACATTGAATAAGCTTTGTTAACATACATAAGCCACTCTGGTGCTGCTCCATAATCCAAGTCTTAAGCCTCTGCTCCAAGTTTGCTCATTTTGCTCGTTTTCCTCTTAAGGCCTTCTTCTTTTTTGGCATTGTAAGGAGTTGTTCTTCCTGTTTTCTCCACTGTATGATCATACACTCAGTGGGAGGAGGTCCAAATTGTCTTTCTGCAGCTCTATTTCCATGCTCTTTTGCATAGCTGATTACATTCAGTTTGAATTTTGCAGAGTAAGACAATTGCTTACTGGTATTTATCTTTTTATTTTTTGACATCTTTATGGGCTCAGAACTCTCCAGTCCCTGTTGCATCTGCATACTCTCCACCTCCACCTTCAATTACGGCATCAGCTGACATCAGTAACAATAACGTTCATGATTGGAGGAAGCCTATTTGACAAGGTATGGACAGCTACTCCCTCCTCTGCTGACTTCCCTGTATAAGACGCCCCTCGATTTTCAGTCTAACGATTTTAGAAAAAAAATAACATCTTATACACAGAAAAAAATACGGTATATTGGTTTATTCGAATAATGCTGGCAGCATGGGAGAGCAGCAGGTCATCTACAAAAGTCTGCTCTGCACACCTCCCCCCCCTCATAAACCAGCTGCTTACATGGGTTAGAAGGATAAAGATTATATGGGGAAGTAAGCAAAAGGAATATGAATGGGGATGCAGACTAAAAAGGGTATAATGGTTACAGATTATAGGCAATGCAAGCTGGAGGTTTGCAAAGGGCCGAGGGTTTGCAAAGGGGCTGGGGCCTCCAATTTCCACAATAAGGTTGTTAATCTTTTCATAATAGGCAGCTCCAAGATGAGGATGTGCTGCATTTCCAGGTGAGCTCCCAGGTCCCACGAACAACTAACTCTGAACCAGGTTAGAATGTGCTTTCTTTAATCAAAACAAAACAATCACAGTTAACAGAGCATAGTTAATCTTTCTTAAAATCCATAGCTAATCCCCAATGTTCCATTTCTATCCCTAACACAAATTTCAGGTGCTGTCCCAGCACTTAATGTATTTACAGTCTAGTGACCGCCTAGGCAGCACAGACTGTTTTTTACTCATTGTTGTACCCTCACACCCAGTGTCTGCCATAGAGCAAGCATTCAATAAATGTTGGCTAATCTAATGTGAAGATAGAAAGAAAGGAATCAAAGAAAGAGAAAGGTAGGGAGAGGAAGGTAGACAGATGAAGAGTTCGAGACAAAACAGAGCAAGCCATGGGAAGAAAAGTATTGAGCCCTGGAAAAAACAATGTGTCCTATGTGGGACCTGGAGGATGGTATGGGGAGGGTAGGGTCACAGTGTCTACAAAGGGGGAAGTTGTGGAAAGCCAGTTTTCTGGCCCTTGTACAAACTACCACAATTACTCGTGAACATGTGATGAACAGAATCATAGCTCCTTAGGAGCCAGGAAGAATTAGAATTACAGCTAGATACCATTAGCAAAGCTTGATACATTCTTGTTTAGTTTAAATAAGGTATGTCAGTTTCAGAAAGAAATGGACTCTCAGCTGTGGCCCTCTGACACCAGGCCCTTTAGACCACTTTTCTAACTCCGAAGTACTTAAATCTTGGAGCTTGGGTACTGCGCACGCGCTGAATGTTCAGGCTTCGTGGATAGTTCCTCTCACTCTCCCCTCCCTAGAGGTGGGATACCCGTTGGGTAGACGCAGATCGACGACGTCAGAGGGGCGCGCTTGGCACGCAGCATGAGGGGCGCGGCCTAAATGACGCGTTTCTGTGGCGACCACCGTCTTGGTGTCTCAAACTTGAACAAGGCCTAGAATGGTAAAGATGTGTGTGAAAAGGTGAAAAGACTACGGCTTGCTGCACAGCCCCCGGCCTACTGGAGGCTGATGGCAAGCCATGGATCTATACTTCAGCAACTGCCATAAGGCTGCCCAAGCCTCCGCCACCAAGGCGGCCGCCAGCAGCCTAACTGATGACGCGGAGGAGTGTGGCATCGTCAGTGGCGGCTAGTCCCTGGTCCTCCTCCTCGGGCTCCTGGGCGGAGAGTCGGGAAGCTGGGCTGACAGAAGGGGCGGAGACCTCAGAAGTGGGTGGACTGTGGGAAGGGCGGGTCCTTGAGGACTCAACTTCGGGTTCCCAGGTCCAGGGCAGCCAGGGACTGTTTCTCTGGCCCTGACTAGCCATGGGCGGGGCCAAGAGATAGGGCTGGTGAACCCGGAAAGCTGGGAGGTATTCCCGGGTGTCCACAGGGCGGGTTCTGTCAACCCAGAGTGTGTGATTCTTTGGTTTAACTAAAAGACTAGTTCAAGAGAAAAAGACAGACTTTCTTATTGTATCTTACAGAGCTTGGAGGTGGGGGGTGGGGAAGAGAACCATTGCAGGGTAGAAACATCTTATTGTATCTTACAGAGCTGGGGGGTGGGGGGGTGGGGAAGAGAACCATTGCAGGGTAGAAACATCTATCTCATCTATTAGATCTGCTTCTTGGGGTCAAGCTGCCTGTTCTCCCAGGAAGCAATAATATATTTTACACTATAAATGTAAGTGACAAGATAAACTAAGTTTTAGTGGTTCTTATGTGATATATATATATATATTTTTTACCCTTTTCAGATGGGTATTAAACTTGAAAACAATGCTGTGGTTTTGCTTTGAGTCATCATCAATTTCACATACCAAGTGAAATTAAATTAGTTGAAGTGTTTAATATTTGAACCTCATTTTAATGGTAGAAGGCCCCATGATATGCCTCAGCCACCCAGTTCAGCCTTACCTCCAACCCAGAGTCTTAGCAGCTCAAAAGGTTGGGGTCTTTCTACCTATCCACAGATACCATGCTAATTCCTACTTCTGTACCTTAGTACATCTAGCATGTGCTCTCCATTTCTCCTTCCTGACCTTCAATTTGAGCAATCTTTCAAGAGCTACTATATGAAGTCTTTCCCAGGTGTCACCCCCCCCCCAATTATCTTTCCTTAGAATTTACATTGCCGTTGGTCTACCAGTGGTCGGCAAACTCATTAGTCAACAGAGCAGCAAACCGCGGCTCGCGAGCTGCATGTGGCTCGCGAGACGCATGTTGCTCGCGAGCCGCATGTGGCTCGCGAGCCGCAGTTTGCCAACCACTCATCTACAATATCTCACTCAGCACTGAATCAGTACTGTTAGTAATTCACTGTGCTGCACTCACATTGTACACATTTTAAGTCCTGTCTTAATACTCCCCACCCTGTCCTTAGCTAGCCCAAACCTGAAAAAGGTTCAGAACTTTCTGGTTGATGTGTGCTTTGATCACAATAAGAAAAAGGTTCTACAGGAATAATTATGACATCTTTACCCTTCCACTGTCTAGGGTATCATCAAGTATGAGTAGGGGCTGCTTGGTATTTCTGATACTTGCCTAATATATATGATTTTTTTAAGTTTTATTGCTGGGAAACAATATAATTTCTTTTGAAAACCAACATGTTT
The DNA here is from genome assembly GCF_963455305.1 of Plecotus auritus. Classification (NCBI taxonomy): domain Eukaryota; kingdom Metazoa; phylum Chordata; class Mammalia; order Chiroptera; family Vespertilionidae; genus Plecotus; species Plecotus auritus. The sequence goes on along the minus strand of NC_137784.1, from coordinate 109,031,321 downwards.
ACTAAGTATATGCCAACCTCACAGAAATTGTCACACTTCCACAAATAACCTTTCTAAAACATACTCAGAACCTATTTCACTACTAGTAATAATACTCCTTTTTAGTTTGTGACTGGAGCCCTATCTCTTGGTTGCTTCCTCAAATATCTTCAGTTGCCATATTTCTATTCTGTTATTCTGTTATTCACTTGTTAGCTACTTCTTTCCAGATTTTTCTATGTTTAATTATACTCTCTATACTTTATTATTTTGATTACCCCAAAATTTATGCATTTTATCTTAACCAGGCACTACTTCAGCTTCTCTGAAGACTAACTTTCTTGGATCCTTCTTTGTCTTTTAGCAAGATCTCCTCAAGGAAGTAAGACTTTATATTTACACCTTTCATTTTAAAAAATATTTTGTTTTACCCTAAAGCTATGATTTATCTAATGTCACAGGTACATAACAGCACAGTTCAGACCAAAAATCACAGTCTCCTGGCCAAACTCCTTCACCTGACCCCTCCTGCTCTCTGAATTGCAGACCGCTTTAGTAGAGCACTACAGAAATGGGAAATTTAAAGATCTTTCAAGTCCAGCTGGTGCAACTCAGTGGTTGAGCATCAACCTATGAGCCAGGAGGTGACAGTTCAATTCCTGGTCAGGTTCAATTCTTGATCTGGTTGTGGGCTCGATCCCCAGTGTGAGACGTGAAGGAGGCAGCAGATCAATGATTCTTTCTCATCATTGATGTTTCAATATCTCTCTCCCTCTCCTTTCCTGTCTGAAATCAATAAAATATAGTTAAATAAAAAATAAAGGTCTTTCACATTGTTTTGAATGCAAGTGGAAGAAAAATTATCATACTCTACCATCTTGTATTACTACACTTGGGTAGCAACTGTTCACAAACTCCATAAATTTGTTTTATTGTAAAGTTAATAATAAATATTTTTCCAATTAATATAGACATTTTGCTTTCAAGGAAAGATAAAATGTTAAGTGAAAAAGTAATTTGCATGCTTTTTAAAAATATATTTTTATTGATTTGAGAGAGGGAGAGATAGAAGCATCAATGATGAGAGAGAATCATCTATCAGCTGCCTCCTGCAGGCACCCGGCTGGGGATCGAGCCTGCAACCTTGGCATGTGCCCTGACTGGAAATTGAACTATGACCTTTTGGTTCATAGGTTGAAGCTCAAATACTGAGCCACACGAGCCAGGTGAGCCATTGGCATACTTTTAAAAGACTACCCCAGTGGTCGGCAAACCGCGGCTTGCGAGCCACATGCGGCTCTTTGGCCCCTTGAGTGTGGCTCTTCCACAAAATACCACGTGCAGGCACGCACGTACAGTGCAATTGAAACTTTGTGGCCCATGCGCAGAAGTCGGTTTTCAGCCTGGGCGAGTCTATTTTGACGAAGTGGCGTTAGAAGAAGTGGGGGTGTTGGTTGGTCGGGCGATGGGAGACGCAGCGCAAGCAGGCCGCAGGATACCCAGCGCAGGGGAGGCACACGCGATTCATGCATGAGTTGAGTGAGCCAATCAGTCAGCAGTCTCATTGTGCAGTGGTTAGTGCTAGTCACATCCACAAATCGTGCGCGGGTGACAAAAGTACCTACTCGAAGCATAAAGTTACCTGTATTTTTCCAACCAGCTACAAATCCTACAGGTATTTTTGTCATCAATTTAAGAATTGTAATTATTTTGTGTTGGTGGCTTTATTATTATAAAATGAAACTTTTTTTAGGTGCCCTGTTTGACATGGCTACAAAGAAGAAGCAAAGAAAAACGGAAGACAAAAACTGTGAATTTAAAGTTGAATGGACCGAGACTTTCGCGTTTATTCAAAACTTAAATGGCTTTCCGACCTGTCTTATTTGTTAGGAAAAATTGGCGCATAACAAGAAATCAAATTTGGAGAGACACTTTACAACTAAACACGTGTCATTTAGTACTAAATATCCTGTCGGTGATGCAAGGAAGAAAGCAGTTGAGGAACTTCAGAATAGTCAAGAAAAATCAAGTTCTGTATTTAATTACTGGATGCAATCTTCCAACAATGTTAATATTGCAACTTTTGTGGTTAGTCAAGAGATTGCTAAGAGAGGAAAACCATATACAGACGGTGAATACATAAAAAGTTGTTTTATAAATGCATGCAAAGAGCTATTTCAGGATTTTAAGAACAAAGCAGATATTCTAAAAAAAATTAAAGAGTTACCATTGTCTGCTAAAACAGTGAAAGATAGAACAGTCAAAATGTGTTCAAATATAACCAACCAGCAAGTCGAAGATCTTAAATTGGTTTCAGCTTTATCAATAGCAGTTGACGAGTCTTGTGACATAAATGATACAGCGCACGCTTCACTTTTTGTACGATTTATTTCATCTACAGGTCCTAAAGAAGAACTTTTAGGATTATTGCCACTCAAAGGTCAAACACATGGAGAGGATATAGCAAATGCTGTAATTGAGTGCATTGAAAAACATCATATTCCACTCGATAAAATTGTCTCAATTTCAACAGACGGGGCGAAAAGTATGATTGGCGTAAGAAACGGGTTTGTTGCTATTTTGAAAGAAAAAATTAATCATGAGATACTTACCATTGCATCATTCATCAAGAAGCGCTTTGTGCGCAGACATTTCCAGAAGAAATTTGCAAAGTTATGGAATTGGTGATTAAAATTATCAACTCCATTATAGCTAAAGCTCTTAATCATCGCCAATTTAAAGAATTTTTAGTTGAAATGGAGAGTGAGTATGCAGATCTTCTGCTGCATAACAAGGTACGTTGGTTATCAAGAGGAAACGTTTTGAAACATTTCACTTCCTTATTAACAGAAACTAAAGCATTTCTCCTTGAGAAGGGTGTTCACTATCCAGAACTAATGAACGATCAGTGGATCCAAAAATTTTATTTCATGGTAGACATTACATCTCATCTAAATCAGCTTAATTGTAAACTACAGGGGAAAGGAAACACAATTTTTTCGATGTTAGAAGAAGTTATTTCATTCAAAAACAAATTATCTCTTTTTGCTCAAGATTTTGAAAGAGAAACTTTGATTCACTTTCCAAGCCTGTTGAAACATCGCCAAGAAAATAATTCTGATATTGACATTTGCTATTTCAAAATAACACTTTTAAATATGAGGGAAGCTTTTCTCAACACTTTCAGGAATTCAGAAACAGCAAAACGATTAGCAAACAGCAAAACAGTTAGCCTTGTTAAAAAACCTCTTAATGCTACTGTAACAGAATTAAATTTTTCTCCCTTTAATATTGACATTGGCAACTTTGAAATGCAATTGCTGGATTTAAAAAACAAAGATATGACTGCTGCTTGAACGTGACTCTTGGCTTCTCACCTTTCTCCCTGGACAACATGAGCTTCAGCACCCGCTCCAGCTTCTCCTCAAACTATCGGACCCTGGGCTCCATGCAAGTGCCCAGCTACTGGGTCCAGCCAACCAGCAGTGTGGCCAGTGTCTATGCAGGTGCAGGGGGCTCAGGCTCCCAGATCTCCGTGTCCCACTCCACCAGTGTGTAGAGTGGCTGGGGACCCAGGGGCCTGGCTGCGGGGATGTCCGGGGGTCTGGCGGGGATAGGGGGTATCCAGAGCAAGAAGGAGACGATGCAATGCCTGAATGACTGCCTGGCCTCCTACCTGGAGAGGGTGAGAAGCCTGGAGGCTGATAATCGGAGACTGGAGATCAAAATCCAGGAACACCTGGAGAAGAAGGGACCCTAGGTCAGAGACTGGGGGGCATTATTTCAAGACCATTGAGGACCTGAGGGCTCAGATCTTTGCAACTTCTGTGGACAATGCCCGCATCGTTCTACAGATTGACAATGCCTGTCTTGCTGCTGATGACTTCAGAGTCAACTATGAGACAGAGCTAGCCATGCACTCCAAAAGGTCATTGATGACACCAATATCACTCGGCTGCAGCTGGAGACAGAGATTGAGGCTCTCAAGGAGCAGCTGATCTTCATGAAGAAGAACCACGAGGAGGAAGTAAATGGTCTACAAAACCAGATTGCCAACTCTGGGTTGACTGTGGAGGTGGATGCCCCCAAATCTCAGGACCTCAGCAAGATCATGGCAGACATCCGGGCCCAGTATGACGAGCTGGCTCAGAAGAACAGAGAGGAGCCAGACAAGTACTGGTCCCAAAAAATTGAGGAGAGCACCACAGTAGTCACCTCGCAGTCCGCTGAGGTACGAGATGCTGAGACAGCACTCACAGAGCTGAGATGTATGGTTCAGTCCTTGGAAATCGACCTGGACTCCATGAAAAATCTGAGGGCCAGCCTGGAGAACAGCCTGCAGAAGGTGGAGACACACTATGCCATGCAGATGGAGCAGCTCAACGGGATCCTACTGCACCTGGAGTCAGAGCTGGCCCAGGCCCAGGCTGAGGGGCAGCACCAGACCCAGGAGTATGAGACCCTGCTGAACATCAAGGTCAAGCTGGAGTCTGAGATCACCACCTACCACTGCCTGCTGGAAGAAGGGGAGGACTTCAGCCTTAGTGATGCCCTGGACAGCAGCCTCTCCATGCAATCAATCCAAAAGACCACCACTCGCAAAATTGTGGACAGCAGAGTAGTGTCTGAGGTCAATGACACCAAAGTTCTAAGGCATTAAAGGCAGCAGAAGTGGGGTGCCCCTTGGGGAGGGGCAGGAGGCCAATAAAAAGTTCAGAGATCATTGAACATTAAAAAAAATAAAAAATAATAAATAAAAAACAAATAATTGTGGAGCTCGAAATTTGAACATCTTTGTGCTGATATAGAAATATTGGAGAAAAACAAATATGAACTTAGTTCACAGCACAAGTGGTCTGCTTTGAAAGACCTGGAGAAGGAAGATATGTTGATTTTTAACACCTGGAATAGTATTCCTGACTCATATAATCAACTGAAAAAAACTAGCGTTTGCTGTTCTTTCCTTAATTGGGTCTACATATTTATGCGAACAATCATTTTCAAGCATGAACCTTATCAAGAGTAAATTGAGAAGTCGTCTTATTGATGAGAACCTGGAATCGTGCCTAAAATTAAAAACAACATACAAACCTGACTTACCCAAACTTTCCAAGGAGATGCAAGGCCATTGTTCACATTAGTGTTTGTCAGTCATTGTCATGATTTAATTTTATGGATATTGTAAGGTGAATTGTAAGGAATTTAATTTTATCAATAAATAATATCGTTATTAAGTATGATATCAAGTTTTATTCAAAGTACTTATAGTTTAACTAAGACTTAAAACTTTAAGTTAAGTTTATTAAGTTAATTTTAGGGAACGTTGTGGAGTGAAAGAAGATGTAGTGTTGAGGATTGAGAAAGGTATGTTGAGATGGTTTGGACATATAGAGAGGATGAATGAAAGGAGATAGATGAAACAAGTATACAAGATGAGTGTGGATGGGAGAGTTGAAAGGGGTCCACCTCAGCGAACGTACCTCAATCAGATTAAGGACGTTTTTAGCAAAGGCCAGCTTAGGAGTACCCTAAATAAGTCAATAACAATGTACCTACCTATATAGTTTAAGTTTAAAAAATTTGGCTCTCAAAAGAAATTTCAATCGTTGTACTGTTGATATTTGGTTCTGTTGACTAATGAGTTTGCCGACCACTGGACTACCCTATGACAGGTAGTGATGATATAATAGAGTGACTCTTCAGTTCAGGAAAACCAATTATTTTAATTGATGCAAGAAAGCTTACCCTGCCCTTAACACATGAATTTGTTCTTTCTTGATAGGTCAGTAGCCCAGGTTTGGTCAACATATGCCTGTCAATAACAAAAGTAAACATAAAAGAAGCAATAATCGATCCACTATAATTGCAGCATTGTTTTACCATCACTGATGATTGTTTCTCTTCTAGAAAAGGTGTGGGCTTCCTGTCTAATTTTACTGTAAATTAAAACATTGCCCAGAAGGATCTCTTTCTTTACCTTTTTTAAGGAAACATTGCTGGTCAGGGAATACAGCTTTCTGATATAAGTAGGTCCCTTGGGAGAGACAAGAGGATGTCATCAATAAAGTTGTCAGAAACTTACAAAGGAAGCTTTTAAATGGAAAAAGGAAACTAGAACCCTATAGTGCCTTTCCAGTCTGCCCCTCTCCCACATATGAAGTATTCTACCTACTTTGTAAAGTACTTTTAGGGCCAAACCTCAGTGTTCAGGAATTGGACTGAAGTTGAGGTTATGACCTCCAGCCTGAAGACAGCTCTGGTAGAGAAGAGAGGAAGAGAAAGGAAGTAAGATTTATTCCAATCAGCCCGTTGTATGTATGTATTCCCTCATTTCAGGTGCTTCTTGCATGTTTTATTTTCAGTGAACAGCCTAATCATTTCAACAAATGGAGGTTTAAAATGTAATTTCATTCATTTAATGTAAGTAGGTTGAAGCCAACTTTCTGTTAACCAGCAAAAACCTAGGGACTTATTTCTAAATTAAACTAATGTTCCCATGTAAACTTTTTTGTTTGGTAACAGCAAAATATAAAGACCAAATGAGAGGATCGAAAAAATGGCGGTGGAATAGACAGACATGTCCCGAGCCTTGTCCCGGAGCAGATAGAAAGAATAGCTGAGGGTCGCACGGGGAGTGTTTGTTTGTGAGTTGAGGGACAGCTATACTCCAGGAGACTGTGGGGGACTGCTGGACTACTGGTTAGGGCAGCCCCCACTGCTGCTGAGTTCCCTCCCGAAGCCACAGGCTCAGACGCAGAGACCACGCCATCTTGAAGGGGAAAGTGGATGTTATTGGAAACCTGAAAATCTACAACTATGGCACCCACCAAACAGCTGCAAACCCCAGAACACTGGTCCCCAATTGGCACAAACACACAGATTCAGAGGAGCTCTACACTCAACCACGAAAAGGTCAGATTTCGCCTGGGATAAGGTGAGGTCTCTGGTCCCGGCAGGAGAGAGAAACGCACGCACTGTGGGAGCTGGAGGACCGGGGGAAGTCTGTGGCTAGAAAAATCCGTGGCTATTGGGGCTGGCATGATCTGTAAATGTGGAAGGGGGTCCTCAGAGCTGCTAACAGAAGGGAACTCTAAAAAACAACCCATTTTGATCTGACGCAAAAGGACAGCCTAAAAATTTTAAGTGTGCCAGCTGCTTAGACCCAAGGGGGATAAAAAGACTGCACAGACTTGTGCGCAGCCCTAGAGTTCGCACACTTACTCTAGCTCTCTTTTTTTTTTCTTTTTTTTTTCTCTTGAAATCCTTGCTTCTGATTACTAAGCCCATTACATAGGATCACCCAATTGGGGACACCCTACGAGACTGCAGGGGAAAGTTCATTTTCTGGAACCTGGGAATCAGAGCGGGGAATAACCATCAAAGAACCAGCTCTGGGGCAACCCACTCCCACAAACCAGTATTGAGTGCCACAGGGAAAGCAGGATCTAAGCACTGGCTGGACAGGACCTATAGACCCAGGGGTCAATCCAGAAACACTGCCACCCAGGGGTTGAATCACAAATTAACTCTTGTGTAAACACAAATAAAGGAATTCAAGAAATTAAGACACACTGCCTGCTTAAAAATCAGGACTGGCTTACAACAGTGAGGATCAGTGGAACGCAGGGAACTGCAACACTGTCCTGACTAGGAAACAGGTGTGCCAAACAGAACAGTAGAGGAAGTGAATGACCTTCACTACTGCACATTTTATTTTTATTTTTGTTTTTTTATTTTTTTCATCTTTTACTTAAGAAACTAATTTTTTCTTTTTTCCTCATGTGATTTTACCTTTTTAATTATTACATTTTTATTTTCAATCAGTAATATTACTACTACTATTTTACCTTTTTTTTAAAAAAAAAGTGTCATTTTATTTTCTCTTTATTTTACCTTGGGATTAGTGTTCTACATTCTATTTTCATCTTTCCGTTAGCATCATTTTACTCTATTTCAACTTTACCTTTATGCCATCACTCTCTTCCTAACATTTGCCCTTTTGTTGTCCTGATTCTCTTACCCTTTTCCTGCTTTAGATTTTCCCTATTTTCTTTTTACCCCCTGTTAAAATTTCACCCTACTTATATATCAAATTTCCAATCCCCTGCTCCAAGTACATACACACCTATCTGTTCTCTGTTGTCACTATGCAAAAAATTGTTTTCCTCTCTGTCCTTTTGTTGTTGTTTGCTTGAATGTTGATTATATCAATTTTTATGCTTGTTTGTGAGATTGTTTTGCTTATTCTTTTTTGTTTGTTTCTTTTGTTTTTGTTTGTTTTTTGCTTCTGTTTTCCCTCACCTCGCTTGATATTAGTTGTTGTTTGTAGTTTGTATTCATCTCCAGGTACTTGTTGCTGGAATTTGTTGGAATTAGTGGCTGTTCTATTGTTGTTTTCTCCCCATATATAGTTTGTTCCCCTCTTCTTTCTTATTCTCTTTCTTTTCTCTCTTACATTTTTTTTCCTTTTCCCAATTTCAGTTTTGCACTCCTGTTTTTTCCTCTTTCTTCTTCTTTCTCTCCTATCCTCTAATTTGCCTTCCTCTGGTGGTCACCTTTATTTGGAGTTATTAATATTGTGAATACATTTCTGTTCAGTGCCTTGTGCCTTGTACCTGGTTGTGTTGTATTTTGTGCCTTTAAATCAACGCAGGAGAGAGAGAACTACATAACTAGACACCTAGAGAAGAGAAACCATGGGGAGACAAAGAAACAGCCCGCATATGAAAGAAAAGCAGGCATCACGAGAAAAGGAAGTAAACAAAATGGAGGCAAGCAACCTGTCAGAGAAAGAATTCAGAGAAATGGTCATAGGGTGCCTGAAAAGAATGGAAGACAAATTTGACAATATGTGTAAGAACCAAGGGGAAATGAAGAACAAAGAAGAAATGAAAAATAACGTCGCTGCTGTAACGAACTCAATAGAAAGCATCAAGAGTAGACTAGAAGAAGCAGAGGGCCGCATCAGTGAGCTAGAAGACAAGGTAGGAAAAAATACCCAAGTAGAGCAGCTTCTAGAAAAAAAAAATTAAAAAGCAGGAGAGCCTAAGGGAACTTTCGGACAACATGAAACAAAACAACATCTGCATAATAGGGGTCCCAGAAGGAGAGGAAACTGAGCAAGGAATAGAAAACCTATTTGAAGAAATAATGACAGAAAACTTCCCTCGTATAGGGAAGAAAGACCCACACGAATCCAAGAAGCTCAGAGAGTCCCAAGCAAAATGAACCCCAAAAGACCGACACCAAGGCACATTATAATTAAATTGGTAAACACCAACGACAAAGTAAGAATCTTAAAAGCGGCCAGAGAGAGACAGAAAGTTACCTACAAAGGAACCCCCATCAGACTAACAACTGATTTCTCAACAGAAACTCATCAGGCCAGAAGGGAATGGAATGAAATATACAAAGTCATGCAAAGGAAGGGTCTGAATCCAAGAATACTGTACCCAGCAAGGCTATCCATCAAAATTGAAGGTGAAATCAGGAGCTTCACAGACAAAAAAGTACTAAGGGAATGTATTACCAACAAACCAGCAATGCAAGAAATGCTAAAGGGTCTGCTGTGAAAAGAAAGAAAGAAAGAAAGGAAGAAAGAAAGAAAGAAAGAAAGAAAGAAAGAAAGAAAGAAAGAAAGAAAGAAAGAAAGAGGAAGCGAAGAAGGAACACAGGGGTAAAGAATAAAAATGGTGACAAATAAGTACCTATCAATAATAACTTTAAATGTAAATGGATTAAATGCCCTAATCAAAAGACATAGGTTAACGGATTGGATAAGAAAACATGACCCATATATCTGCTGTCTACAAGAAACCCACCTCAGAAAAAAAAGACACACACAGACTGAGGGTGAAGGGATGAAAAAAGGTTTTTCAGGCGAATGGAAATGAAAAAAAGCTGGGGTAGCAATACTTATAGCTGACAAATTAGATCTCAAAGTGAAGGACATAACAAGAGATAAGGAAGGCCACTTCATAATACTAAAGGGAGCAATCCAACAAGAAGAAATAACTCTGGTAAACATATATGCACCCAATACAGGAGCATCCAAATACATAAAAAAACTCCTGGAGGATATCAAGGGAGAGAATGACAGCAATACAATCATAGTAGACTTTAATACCCCACTATCACCATTGGGCAAATCCTCTAAACAAAAAATCAGCAAAGAAACATCAATCCTAAATGACTCACTAGACCAGATGGAATTAATTGACACCTTCAGAACATTTCACCCCAAAGCCACAGAATATACATTCTTCTCAAGTGCACATGGGTCAATTTCAAAGATAGACCATATGTTGGGTCTTAGGCAAAGTATCTTCAAATTCAACAAGATAGAAATCATATCAAGCATCTTCTCAGATCACAGCGGCATAAAACTGGAAATCAACTAAAATAAAAACAATCCAAAAAAATCAAACATATGGAGACTAAACAGCATGCTATTAAACAATGACTGGGTTACCAGAGAGATCAAAGAAGAAATAAAAAACACCATGGCAACAAATGACAATGAACATACAACAATCCAAAATCTATGGGACACAGCAAAAGCAGTCTTGAGAGCGAAGTTCATACCTTTACAAGCCTACTGCAAAAAAACAAGAAACAATGGTAATAAAATACCTAACCCTACAACTCAAAAAGTTAGAAAGAGAGCAACAAGAAAAGCCCAGTGTAAGCAGAAGGAAGGAAATAATAAAGATCAGAGCAGAGATAAACGACATTGAGAACAAAAAAAAAAAAAAAAAAAAAAAACAATACAAAAGATCAACAAAACCAAGAGCTGGTTCTTTGAAAGGAAAAACAAGATTGATGAACCTCTAGCCAGGCTCACCAAGAAACAGAGAGAGGACCCAAATAAACAAAATCAGAAATGAAAGAGGAGAAATAACAACAGACACCACCGAAATACAAAGGATTGTTAAAAAATACTATGAACAACTCTATTCCAACAAACTGGACAACCTGGAGGAAATGGACATATTCTTAGAAAAGTATAACCTTCCAAAACTTAATCAGGAAGTATCTAAACATCTCAATAGGCCAATAACTATGGAAGAAATTGAAGCAGTCATCAAAAAGCTTCCAGCAAACAAAAGCCCGGGGCCAGATGGATTCACAGGGGAGTTTACCAAACATTCAAGGAAGAACTAAAACCTATCCTCCTCAGACTATTCCAAAAAACTCAAGAGGAAGGAACACTTCCAAGCTCCTTCTATGAAGCCAGCATCACCCTAATACCAAAACCAGATAAAGACAACACAATGAAAGAGAATTACAGGCCAATATCCCTCATGAACATAGATGCCAAAATCCTCAACAAAATTCTAGCAAACATCAGAAAGATCATACACCATGACCAAGTAGGATTTATCCCAGAAATGCAAGGATGGTATAATATCCGCAAATCAATAAATGTGATACATCACATAAACAAATTGAGAGATAAAAACCACATAGTCATATCAATTGATGCAGAAAAAGCATTTGACAAACTCCAACGCCCTTTCTTGATAAAAACTCTCAACAAGGTGGGAATAGAAGGATCATACCTCAACATAATAAAAGCTATCTATGATAGACCCACAGCTAACATCATACTCAATGGGCAAAAACTAAAACCATTTCCCCTAAGAACAGGAATAAGACAGGGATTCCCACTCTCACCACTCCTGTTCGACATAGTACTGGAAGCCATTGCAATTAGACAAGAAGAAGAAATGAAAGGCATCCAAATTGCAAAAGAAGAAGTAAAGCTGTCCTTATTTGCAGATGACATGATATTGTACATAAAAAACCCGAAAGACTCTATCAAAAAACTAACAGACTTAATAAATGAATTTGGCAATGTAGCAGGATACAAAATTAATGCCAAGAAATCTATGGCACTTCTATACACCAATAGTGAACTTACAGAAAGAGAGACTAAAAAAGCAATCCCATTTACCATCGCACCAAAAAAATTAAGATACCTAGGAATAAACTTAATTAAGGAGGTAAAAGACCTATATGCGGAAAACTACAGGACACTGAAAAAAGAGATAGAGGAAGACGTAAACAGATGGAAGAACATACCATGTTCATGGATTGGGAGAATCAACATCATTAAAATGTCCATACTACCCAAAGCAATCTATAGATTCAGTGCACTCCCCATTAAAATACCAAGAGCATATTTCACAGACCTAGAAAGAACTCTCCAAAAATTCATCTGGAATAAAAAAAGACCCCGAATAGCCACAGCAATCCTGATAAAGAAGGGCCAGCCAGGGCAGGCGGGTAGCTTCGCTTCCTCCATCGCCGGGGGAAACCCAAGCCTCCTACTTGCTCCAGCTCCATGGCCGCCGCCTTCTTAGTTGCGTTAATTTGCATACTCACTCTGATTGGCTGGTGGGTGTAGCAGAGTGATGGTCAATTTGCATGTTTCTCTTTTATTAGATAGGATACTAGTGATCCAGTGCATGAAATTTGTGCACATTAAAAGGGAATTAATTAGCCCTAACTGGTTTGGCTCAGTGGATAGAGTGTCAGCCTGCGGACTGAAGGTTCCCAGGTTCGATTCCGGTCAAGGGCATGTACCTTGGTTGCGGGCGCATCCCCAGTCGGGGGTGTGCAGGAGGCAGCTGATTGATGTTTCTTTCTCATCAATGTTTCTAACTCTCTATCTCTCTCCCTTCCTCTCTGTAAAAAATCAATAAAATATATTTTTAAAAATAAAATAAAAAAATAAAAGGGATTTAATTAGAGGAAATATTTTAATATTGCTACTTGCCTTTTCTCTATGATAGAAGTATCAGAGATAAAAGAAAATTAGTAAAATATATATGAAAATCTTCCTCCTGTCAGAGTCTGGGGTGTGCCACGGGAACCAGAGTCAAGTCCCTGCCCACCCATGTGAGCCTCGAAATCATGCAAGACCCAGACCTGGCCAGCCCCACCCCCATTGGGATAGATCCAGACCCAGCTGGCCCCACCCCCATCAAGCTCCACTGGGTGGGGGCATGGCCTCAGGTTGCCTGGCCTGGTACCAGGGCAGGGGGTGCAGCCTGAGGTCCCCAGGCACGGGCCAGGGGGTGCATCCTGAGGTCCCCGTCAAGCCCTGCCAGGCAGGGGGTGTGGCTTGAGTTCCCCGTCAAGCTCTGCCAGGCGGAGGACATGGCCTGAGGTCCCCTATCAAGCCCCACCAGGCAGAGGGCACAGCCTCAGGTCCCCTGACCTGGCCCAGCACCACACAGCCTCAGATCCCCGCTGATTGCTCATTAAGGCTCATTACAGGAACTTGGCCTCTGCTGTGGGCGCAGCCATCTTGTATTACAGGATCCCCGCCTCTGCTGTGGGCACAGCCATTTTTGTTATGGCATGATGGTCAATTTGCATATTCCCTCTTTATTAGATATGATATTGTTTTATTGATTTCAGAGAGGAAGGGAGGAGGAGAGAGAGAAACATCAATGATGAGAGAGAATCATTGATTGGCTGCCTCTTGCACACCCCACACTGAGGATCGAACCCGCAACCTGGGCAGGAATTGAACCATGACCTCCTGGTTCATAGGTTGGCACTCAACTACAGAGCTATGCCAGCTGGGTTTGAACGTCATTATTATATTGGTGTTTAAACAACAAATTCATAGGGAATAGTAAATTCTTCATTATGATGTGAATCATATTACTGAAAAAAATACCATTATTATTTATATAGAAATTTCTTGGTGGTATAGAGATACTGCCTTCCAAATTGTTACCAAAATGTGCTTTTATTACCCTTGATCCCAAAATCGTTACTAAATAAATGTTCTTATGACTTCCTGGAAAGTTTTATGATTGTTACAAACTTTCTATTTATGAGAGAGGGGTTTTTTTTGTTTTTATAGGTTGTATATACCTTGAAGGAATTGAATGAGTCCAGGCACTATCTGACCAGTTTAAAATTATACTGAAAGAAACTATATAAAAGAACACGTAAATTAAATACTTAAATTTGTTTGGGGGGACTGTAAAAAAGTTTTTATGTAGGGTTTGGAAGAAAAAGTTGGTCCTCTGAAGAATATGTTCTTATAGTATTCTAGAAGAATTAAGGTAACAAATTAAATAAGATCTCTGGAGATCTATAAGAGATAAAAATAAGACCTTTGCCTTTCATTTCGAGAGAAATTTTCACTTGTCTAGAATGGAGCCCCAGGAGTCTAAATGCAAGTTGACAGAATAATCATTTGTAAAATACAGGAAGTTTACCTAGGCCTAAACATAAGAAATCATATCAAAAGATAGGTTTATTTCTGGCCAATATAAAAACTAATTCTTTTTTTCTCTTAGAAAATAATTATAAAACAAGTAAATAAATTTTCTGAAGACAAGAGAGCCCATGAAAATGCACGGTTCCATGAATGGCTTTTACAGGAAAGAACACAAGCAACTCCAGACCAAGAACTATTAATATAGAACAGGTACAATTCAAGTTAATGCACATTTTGGGGATATATTGTGAACCCCAGAAAGTTGTAAAAGTACTAGAAAGAATTGAAATCAAGATAAAAAAAATTAGACACTCTTTAACTTCCTATAGTCTTCAACCTGGAGAGAAAGGAAAGGGAATGAAGAGGTAAATGGGATTGGGAACCTTGGTTCCAAGGCTAGGGAGGAGAGTTTCTACCTGAGTAATTAGGGTCACTAGGAGCCCGAGAGGTAAGCTGATATTTGAAGAAATCCAATGTACAAATTCCTGAGCTTGGAAAACACAAACCAAAAGTAGCAGAGAGAGGGGAAGTATCTTTAGCATGTTTCAACCTTATGTTTAAGGAAATTACTACAAGGTCAAAAAGGGAGAATTGCTATAAATGCATGCTAACATAAACAGGTGTTTTCCCCAACCAACTGTTTATGTTCATAGAGCTATTGCCCACACATAGTCAGTGTTACCATTCAGAGGCCAAACCCAGGCCCCAGGAAGCAAAGGAATGAGTTATAGTTCTTTCTCTTTCTCCTTTATCAGGGGTAAAGTCCAGTTCCCCATCACCTGGCTCTTATATTCCATGGATTCATGTCATATGCCAGAATACATACTGATCCTCTGGAATCCCAGCCTGGTAGTCTACAGACCTATCCTATATAATAAAGAGGTAATATGAATATTAACCCTCACGCCATCACAAGATGTCTGCACCCACAGTGGAGCCAGGGTTCCCATAACGAGTGATCAGCAGGGACCTGAGGTTGTGTGGTGCCAGGCCAGGGCGGGGGACCTGAGGTCGCATCCCCCGCCCAGCGAGGCTTGACGGGGGACCTCAGGCCGTGCCCCTTGCCCAGTGGGGCTTGATGGGAGACCTCAAGGCACACGCCCCAGCCCGGGCTGGGGGACCTCAGGCTGCGCCCCCCACCACGGGGCTTGATGGGGGACCTCAGGCCACACCCTTCGCCCTGGGCTGGGGGACCTGAGGCCGCACCCCCCACCCCGATGCTGGGCCAGGGGACCTCAGGACATGCCCCCAACCTCAGGCCATGCCCCCTGCCTGGCGGGGCTTAACAGGAGACCTCAGGCTGCACCCCCCGCCCACGGGGCTTGACGGGGGACCTCAGGCCATGCCCCCTGCCCATCAGGGCTAGATGAGGGACCTCATGCCACACACCCCCGCCCAGCGGGGCTTGACAGGGGACCTCAAGGCGCACACCCCGCCCTGGGGCTGGGCTGGGGGACCTCAGGCCACGCCCTTTGCCCCCGGCCAGGGGACCTGAGGCTGCACCCCCCCAGCCAGCATGTGCCGGGGTACCTGAGGCTGTGCCCCCCTGCCCAGCAGGGCTTGACGGGGGTGGGGCCGGCCGGGTCTGGATCTATCCCAATGGGGATGGAGCCGGCCGGGTCTGGATCTCGCACAATTTTGAGGCGCACACGGGTGGGCGGGGACTTTACTCTGGGTCCCATGGTGTGCCCCAGACTCTGACAGGAGGAAGATTTTCATATACATTTTACTAATTTTCTTTTATCTCTGACACTTCTATTTTAGAGAAAGGGCAAATAGCAATATTAAAATATTTCCTCTAATTAATTCCCTTTTAATGTGCACGAATTTTGTGCACCGGACCACTAATGTATACATAAAAGGGTGTTCAAGGAGTTGGAAATTACAGAGAGGCCAGTATCCACATATTTTTAAAGGACATTAAAATCTACTTGTTTTTTGAAGTCAATCTTTTTTTTTCAGGGCTTTATCATTTTTTATTAACAGGAATTATTCTACATATAGAGATATTTTATATACACATTTACATGTGTATTAATATTTATGGAAAATTTCAATTGCCTATATTATCTTTATGAAATAGAGTTCTCCATGAGTATTGATTATTATTCACATATACAAGATCTAAACACATACAAATGTCAACCTACTTTTTTATACTATAATTTCTATTAAGAAAAGATAGGTAGACATTCAAAGCAACCTGGGAAGTTTATTAGATTGAACTAATATATCTCCCTTAACTGTATTTTTTAAAATGTCTTTATTGATTAAGGTATCACATATTTGTCCTCATCCCCCCATTCCCATCCCAAACCCCTCCCCACGCATGCCCCCACTCCCCTGTTGTCCGTGACCACTGGTTAGGCTTATATGCATGCATACAAATCCTTTGGTTGATTTCTCCCCCTTACCCCCCCCCCTCCCCTACCTTCCCTCTGAGGTTTGACAGTCTGATAGATGCTTCCCTGTCTCCGGGCCTGTTTTTGTTCATCAGTTTATGTTGTTCATTATTTCTCCTAGATGAGTGAGATCATGTGATACTAGAAATACACTTATAAGAACCGAAAATGAGATAACCAATAATGGTTATGCTGAGAGGCAAATGAATCAGTCTGTAGTGAGTTTCTTTCTGGGCCAACAGTTCTTTTGAGTCCCAATTTCAATGTCAAACAGTTCCTTATGTGTACATGTCAGCAATGATATTTCAGTTCTGGATGGTGGACAAATGGTGGTAATGCAGGTCCAACACTCTCTGGTTTGGTCCTCTGCCCCTAACTGTATTTTTAAGCATTTTTCTATTCAGTTAGCTTTTCAGAATTGCTTAAAGAGATTATAAATTAACTTTTAATAATTTAATACTCAGTTTCTATTATTTTTTTAATTTAATAAATCTTTATTGTTCAGATTACAGTTGTTTCTCCTTTTTCCCCCCATAGCTCCCCTCCACCTGGTTCCCACCCCACCCTCTGCCCTTACCTCCCTCCCACTGTCCTCATCCATAGGTGTCCGATTTTTGTCCAGTCTCTTCCCGTACCCCCCACACCATTTTCCCCGTGAGAATTATCAATCCACTCCCTTTCTATGCCCCTGATTCTATTATATTCACCAGTTTATTCTGTACATCAGATTTTTAATTCACTTGATTTTTAGATTCACTTGTTGATAGATATGTATTTGTTGTTCATAATTTTTATCTTTACTTTTTTCTTCTTCTTCCTCTTCTTAAAGAATACCTTTCAGCATTTCATATAATACTGGTTTGGTGGTGATGAACTCCTTTAGCTTTTTCTTGTCTGTGAAGCTCTTTATCTGACCTTCAATTCTGAATGATAACTTTGCTGGGTAGAGTAATCTTGGTTGTAGGTTCTTGCTATTCATCACTTTGAATATTTCTTGCCACTCCTGTCTGGCCTGCATAGTTTCTGTTGAGAAATCAGCTGACAATCCTATGGCTGCTCCCTTGTAGGTAACTAACTGTTTTTCTCTTGCTGCTTTTAATATTCTTTGTCTTTTGCTCTTGGCATTTTAATTATGATGTGTCTTGGTGTGGTCCTCTTTGGATTCCTTTTGTTTGGGGTTCTGTGCGCTTCCTGGACTTGTAAATCTATTTCTTTCACCAGGTGGGGAAGTTTTCAGTCATTATTTCTTCAAATAGGTTTTCAGTATCTTGCTCTCTCTCTTCTTCTGGCACCCCCATAATTCTGATGTTGGTACGCTTGAAGTTGTCCCAGAGTCTTCTTACACTATCTTCAACTTTTTGGATTTTTTTTTCTTTTTGCTTTTTCGGTTGAGTGTTTTTTGCTTCTTTGTATTTCAATTCTTTGACTTGATTCTTGTGTTCCTCTAGTCTGTTGTTCGGTCTCTGTATAATATTTTTTATTTCAGTCAGTGTATGTTTAATTTCTAGTTGGTCCTTTTTCATATCTTCGAGGGCCTCGTTATATTTATCGGCCTTTTCTAGGATATTCTTGAAAAGCCTTATAACCGTGGTTTTGAATTCTATATCCAGTCGTTTGTTTTCCTCCATTTCTTTCGTTTGTGATCTGTTTCTTTGATGCCGCATTTTCACTGATTCCCTGAGTTGGTAGAGTAGATTTGTGTGCTAGGTTTCCTATATGGCCCAGTGGGTCGGCCTCCCCAGTTAACCTGAGGTGGACACTCTTGGTGCACCCCTTTGTGGACTGTGTGTACAGCCTTGTTGTAGTTAAGTCTTGATTGTTGTTGGTATCACTGGGAGGAATTGACCTCCAGGCCAGTTGGCTGTAAGGATCAGCTGTGTCTACGCTGGGAGAAGTTCGGTGCTGGAGACAGCCTTATAGGATTAGACTTGCCAAATTGCAATAGCCTCTGTGCTCAGCTTGGATGGGGTGGAGTCTCAGGGCGGAGCAGACAGTCTTGGCTTCCAGTCAGCCTTGCCCTTGCACGTGTGCGCGCCTGCAGACCTCTGCCTTCCCCGGCTCCCGAGTCTCCACCCTAGAGTCCAGATTCCCCCCACAAGAGCGTGGGTCCCCAGGGGCTCGCCTGGAACTGGGGTTCGGTGCAGTCAGGAGCTTCTGACTCCCTTCCACTAGGGAAAGCCTGTGGCAACCTCCGCAGCCTTTGTGCGCACTGGCATGCGCTCGCCTGCAGACCTCTGCCTTCCCCGGCTCCCGAGTCTCTGCCCAAGAATCCAGATGCCACCCCCGTAAGATCGCAGGTCCCCAGGGGCTCGCCTGGAACTGGGGTTCAGTGCAGTCAGGAGCTTTGGACTCCCTTCTGCTAGGGAAAGCCTGTGGCAACCTCCGCAGCCTTTGTGCACACTGGCGCGCACGCCTCCAGAACCCTGCCTGCCGGGGCTCCCCCAGGTCTCCCCCGGGTCTCCGAGTCTCCGGGTGCTTTTCTCTCTACCTGACAGTCCAGACTCCCCCTTTATGATCCTGGTCCACAGGGTTTCGCCCGGGACTGGGGTTCAGTGCAGTCAGAACTGGGGTTCAGTGCGGTCGGGAGCTTCCTTCCCCCTTCTGCCAGAGAAAGTCAGCCAGGCTCTCAGCCACCCTTCCTCTCTGCGTGCACAAAGACCCTTTGCCGTACCTCTAATTCTCTGTGAGCTTTTCTCTTTCCTTCTAGTTGTAGAATTTTCACTCAGCCAGCTTTCCTGTGGTTCTGGATGGTGTCCATTCTGTCTTTTAGTTGTAGTTTTGAAATTGTTGTGCGAGGCAGCAGTTTAGGTGCTTACCTATGCTGCCATCTTGGTTTCTCCTAGAAGCTTTTTATTTTGATGTAGTCCCATTTGTTTATTTTTTTCTTTGTTTCCCTTGCCCTAAGAGATATATCTACAAACATACTGCTACAGGAGATGTCTGATATTTTTCTACCTATGGTTTCTTCTATGATTTCCATGTTTTCACGGCATTTTAAAATACTTACCCATTTTTAGTTTATTTTTGTGTATTGTATAAGTGGGTGGTCTTGTTTCATTTTTTTTTTTGCATGTACCTGTACAATTTTCACATCATTTATTGAAGAGATTGTCTTTACTCCATTGTATGCTCTTGCCACCTTTTTCAAATATTAATTGAGCGTAAAGACTTGGGTCGATTTCTGGGTTCTCTGTTCTGTTCCATTGATCTATATGCCTGTTCTTGTGCCATTACCATGCTGTTTTGATTACAATGGCTTTGTAGTATAGTTTCATATCAGGTATTGTGATTCCTCCTATTTTGTTCTTCTTTCTCAAGATTGCTGCAGCTATTCGAGGTCTTTTTTGGTTCCATATAAATTTTTGGAGTATTTGTTCTAGGTCTGTGAAATATGCCATTGGTATTTTATTAGGGATTGCATTGAATCTATAGATTGATTTGGATAGTATGGATATTTTAATGATGTTAATTCTACCAATCCATGAACATGGTATATTCTTCCATTTGTTTGTATTTTCCTCTATTTCTTTTTTTTCATTGTCCTGTAGTTTTCTGAGTACCTCCTTGGCTAAGTTTATTCCAAGGTATCTTTTTTTTTTGTTGTTGCAATGGTAATGGGATTGTTATTGTTTTCATTTCCCTTTCTGGCTCAGTGTAAAGGTGGCAGGCTAGTTCCCATTAGTCAGTCAGACTGAACTGCCATTTCTTGTAAAATGGGAATACAAGGAAATAGCCTTAACAGAAAACTGGACTGACTGGAATTATAGTCCTAATTTGGCAACTCAGAATAAACACAATGTTTACAATCCCCGCAGCTCTTTTTCATAGATATTCATTATCATAGTACTATATGGGTCCAAAATGGCCAGTTAGAATATCAGCTAAACCAGCCTCTTTAGAGATTGAAACCCTCAAACTTAAGGTTCCACAACAGTATTGTTTTTATTTAGCAGTCTTCCACAACATTGGACTACAAGCTTTTTAGAGTTCATTTATTTCTTATTTCACTTTCATTACATTTTCTTAACACTTTCCCAATTACATTCTCAGGACATATCAAGTTTCCTTCTTATACTACACTTGTCCTAAACCCAGTCTTCGTGCTGCTATTTCTGTGAACTAGGTTCTCTGTAGTCCCATATTTGGGCTCCAAATGTATTTAAATAACAGGCACTTGAAATGCCAAATACTGTCCTTGGTACAATACATCTATTGTATTGTACTAAAATGTACTTAGTTCTGTTTACTGATCTTAGGGCACAAAAGCATAAAGATGGTCTTGCCAGGAGATGAAGTTATACTGAACCAGCCCCATGTTCTCATTTAATACCAAAGTCCTTCAGTATAAATGAGCTTCTTGCACTGGTGTGCACTCACGCTAGGGATATGATATAGCCATGGCTTTCAAACTGAGCAAAGTTTTATAGAACCAACCTACCTAGAGTATAAGCCTAGGAATATGTTTTCCTTAGCATTATTTTCTAACCCATTGAACTATGCCTCAGAGCTGATGAATACACTGGGGAGTACTTTTGTGTGTGTTTTAAATACTGAGATTGTCATAGACACTAATGAAATATCCTTGGTCCTTATTCTCTTGGACCAGATGAAGGTCCTTTCCAGTTCTAAAATGTCCTTTTCTCTCTGGATTCCCAAAATTATATGTCCTTACTTAATAGTCTTCTTTTATATATAAGTGTTTCCTTGGCATAAGATCTGTGTGTCTAAACTGTAGAACATTACCCCAATTCATTACCTTAGTCATCTGCAGAAGTATCCATCAGTTCTTCTTGAATACTTGATTTCTTCTTTTATATCCTTTATCAGAACTTTATTTCTTTATAGCCCAGATGAAGTTGGAAGAGAATAACTAATTCAAAGCACTTACCTCTGTAAGCAGACATAGATGGCTCAGCCAAGACAGATGTTTTGTGGGTATCTGGATAGCAGTGCCATCCATCCCCAGCATGTGGATGGCGGTTGCAAACAGAGTAGTAAATCAGTTGAGGGAACCCAGACAACTTCCAGTGTATTCCTCAGTCAGGACTCCACAACCAGGGCTACATTTGCTATTTTGAGATACCAAGGCTTCCCAACACACCAGACCATGTCTATTAAAGGCTTATACAGTGACATATTCCAAAGCCATGTAAGAATGACTTGTGATTTATTTTGAACCACTGTTTCCCTCCATCAGCACAGATAATCAAAATTATTGTTTCCATTTCCTACATAAATTCTTGTTTCATTTTGTTTTGCACAAAAGATACTACTTTAAGGCAGCATTTAACTGAAAATCTGGTTTCCAGATGTAAGATTGATAACTCAAATTAATTTAAAGGTTCTCTGGCATCATCAAAGACTACAAAAATGGGGAAAGTCATTCATGTAACTATAACTGCCTTTTCCTTGATCTATCTTTAATACTACAAAAATGGAAGAAAGTGACATTTGACTAGAGAGGTGAGGATAAATTAAGATTTACTCTTTGAAGCTCCCTTTGGAAAATATGTTCAAAGGATTAGGGTATGGCTAGGTGAGAATTGAACATTCAAAGTCCTTCACAATTTTGGCTATTATTCATATTTAAAAATCCAGATCAGCAATACCTTGTCTTTTTTCATGAAAATATCTATTTTCTGCTTTGTAATTAGTTCCCTACTAAGAAGTTTAGAAAAAACATGTTATTGTGTCTAAATCTGTTACAAAACTTTCAAGATAAATGATGAAACAGAATGTAAATAATTTGTATACTTTGCATTTCTTGGCAAGTAAAAAATAGTTTGACGCCCTGACCGGTTTGGCTCAGTGGATAGAGTGTCGGCCTGTGGACTGAATGGTCCCAGGTTTGATTCCAGACAAGGGCATGTACCTTGGTTGCAGGCACATCCCCAGTGGGGGGTGTGCAGGAGGCAGCTGCGACGTTTCTCTCTCATCGATGTTTCTGGCTCTCTATCCCTCTCCCTTCCTCTCTGTAAAGAATCAGTAAAATATATATTTTTTTAAAAATAGTTTGAAACGAAAGAAAGAACCTTAGATTCTCTTCTTTGGACTGGAGTGATATTTTTGAATGCAAAAAAAATTATAGAAATGAGTAAATATTGCTTATTTTTTTATTTCTTCTTTTATACATATCACTCATATACAAGTAAATGTACTAAATTGAAACTAGAAACCATATGAACATTATCTTGTTACAGTAAAACTACAGGAAAAATGAGGCAATTGTTTTTAATATTCATTGTCTCTTCAATTCCAGACTGCTAGTAGGAATTCATTTCAGAATTTAATAAAGCCTGATATCAGCAAAGTGGAACTTTAAAAAGATGGCCAAAGCAAAACAATCTTATTCAGTTGGTAACTCATGATATTAATAAAGAAATTTCAGAAGATAAAGAAGAGAGCTTAACTTCTGATGAAAATGGAGTTGTTTTACAAGAGGTTATAAAAGAAGAATCTCCAGAAGACCCATTAGAAGATCAAGTAAAAGATGTGAAGCCCATTGAAAGCACAGTGGCTTCTCCCAAGCTACTGATGTGCAAGAGCAGTCTGAAAAATATTTTGTCACTAGGAAAATGTTGTCATCCCAAATTCAGTGTAACTACAACAAATACTGAAGAATCACCAACTCAATGGACAGAATATGAGGAGACACAAATGAGAAGAATTATGCCTAAGGCTAATGTGAGTACCTCAAAATCTATGACTGACACAGACTCTTGCTGTTAGGAGAGAAAGACACAACTAAGTGTAAGTGAAAAATATGATTATCAGTGAATGGCTTTCTATGGAAAGAGTAGAGAGTTTTACAAACTTATTCCAATTAATATATGTTGGGTAGGTTTACAGATGTGAGTACATGAAACAGAGTTTATCCTTGTATTATTATTTATTGATTATTGTATTAATTTTCATATGAACAACTGTAAACCTACTTTTGCCCCACCCTGTATATCTGAAGACATGATCTCCAGTGTCAGACAAAGAAACAAAGCCATCATGTTTCCTTTAGTACCAAAGTCCTTACCATAGTCTACTGGGTCCTATATGAGCTACCCATCCTCTCTCCCACATCCCCTGTTACCCCTCTATCATTCTGTTACCCTTATGTATACTAACTCTGTCACTCATTCCAGCCACACTGGCCTCCTATGGCTCCTCTTATATAACAAGTACACTCGCACCTCAGGTGCAATTTGCACTTGGTTTTCCTCTGCAAAGAACACTTTATCCCCAGATAACTGTGTCTTGCTTTATTTCCTTCCAGTCTTTGCTCAAAGGTCACTTTCTCATTGAGGCCTTCCCTAACCACCCCAACCTTGCACAAGATGGTCAAAATAGTAAAAGACCCACAGAGGAGAATTTATTAGAAATTACAACGATGTTTATGAAAACCTACAAGACAAAGGGGACTGACTTCTGGACTAACATATGCCCATTGCAGTTTATAGTGTATTTTGTACAAATATGGTTTTACTGGGACTCTAACTCAGCTCATTGTGTAAAATGTTCATTTGTAGCACTTGGCATGTATTATGGCCCATTCACCCAGGCACTTTTCTTTCTCTTCTGTGACCAGTGCCAACCAGGTAACCCCACTATATTGCCCACAAACTGATCAAAGCAGCATCTTTGGTCTCACCAAGCTGACTTTGTTTTGACATATCTAACTCCTACTTCCAGTACACCATGAATACCACATCTATTGCTTGATTTTGCTTTTCAGCAGTTTTGCTTTGAAAGGAGTATGAACACCCATTTGGCGTGGCTTGGTGGTTGAGCATCTACCTATGAAACAGGAGGTCATGGTTTGATTCCTGGTCAGGGCACATGCCCGGGTTGTGGGCTCGGGGGCAAACAAGAAGCAGCTGATCGGTGATTCCCTCTCATTAATGTTTCTATCTTTCTCTCCCTCTCCCTTCCTCTCTGAAATCATTAAAAATATATTTTTATAAAGAAGTATGAATTATTAGCCAGATGGTTCACTGTGCTCCTAGGGATGAACTTCTCAAGTGCTATTATTCTAGCCAATGACAATCTTGAACAATATGCAGCATCTACTAGTTACTGCAAATTTGGGGCAGTGCCTCAAAATGTCATTCAGGGACTGCTTGCATCAGGATCACCCAGGATGCTTACTAAGAATGCAGAATCCTGCCCCCATCCCAGACCTGCCCAGTTAGTATCCCCAGGAAATGGTGTCCAGTCATCTGCATTATTAAGAAGATACTCAAATTGCAAAATCAAAGCTTCATTTTTTCCCCTCCAGTGAGATTTTCAGAGCATGGCCTTGCAGCACATGCCTCAATCCTGTAACTAAGTCTCTGTCTTGCTTTTTCAGACTGTATACCTCTCTATTCAAACCTTTGTCTTTGCCTCTGCAGATTTTGCTTTTTATTTATTAATTTCTAGGTTTTTATTATTTTTAAATTTTTATTTATTTTAGAGAGGTAGAGGAAGAGCGAGACATTGATTTATTGTTCCACTTACATATGCATTCATTGGTTGATTCTTGTATGTGCCCTGACCAGGGATCAAACCCACAACCTTGACAATGCTTTAACCAACTGAGCTACCCAGCCAGGGCTGGTTTTTCTTATTTTTTTAAAACTACCAGCACATTCCAGGAAGTCATTAATTTGGAAAACTAAACTTTTTTCCCTTTATTTGGGGGTAAATTTGCTATGTGCTACCTTACTTTAAATCATGGATTCTTGAGGTTCCCAAGGTTTTATTTCTGGATAAGTTAAAAACTAGGTAACTGCAGGAAGAACAGGAGAACTTTGTCTTTTACTGGAAATAAAGTATATGCTTTATTGCCCTCTGCCTTTTCATGACATCCTGTCATGATGCATCAGCAACGTAGATAAATGCTCATTTCTGTCCTTACAGGTACAATAATCATTGTATTAACGTCAACTATGATATGTTTTAAGAGCCCTTTGGATATGACAAGTGGTGCAGAAAAATGGGTCCAAATGGAGACTCTTATTGGCCACACAAATCCTTTATTGCTCACACAACAAACAGATCACTTAGATTCAGTCAATTGAAAATTTACCTAAAGTGAATGAGAAATGATAGCCTTCTCAATGCACTGCTGCTTTAACCTGAACATTCTGACATGGACACCCACAGTGATGAGAGTTGAAAGTTACTGTTTCATCTGGAATTAGTTCATCAGGCTTTTTCAGATAGTGATCTGCTAGCATGAGGGAGATAGGCATTGCTGAGCTGGCTGAAGAAGCATCAGGGTGCAGGGACTGCAGAGCTGAGCTGCACATCAGAAAGCCTGGGCCCTAGTGCCAACTTGGCCACTTCCTACCCCTATGACCTTAGACGAGGCATTTGACCTGGCCGAATTTCTTCTGCTTCCTTCCCAGGGGTGTCAGAGGGAGCAAATAAAAACTCTTTTTAAAGCACTTTAAAACACAAAAGGTATTATATAAATGCTTCTTTCTGAATCATAAATTATCAGTGCCCTAGCCTGACAGCCTCAATTGGAAAACCCAATAAATGACCATGTTTCTCATTTGATTTGTTCATAATGATAAGCCCAATACTTTGGGATCTGAAATAAAGAGGAAGGTATCTTCAGCTCTGTCTAAAGTATTCTCAAGATCTAAAAACAATGTTCCTAAATCTTCCTCCAGCTCGCCCCTGCTCCAGGACAGAAGGTGAGGCTGCTACACCAGACATTAATAAGCCTGCTGAAATTCCTCAACAAATGAATGATTTTTGAAGCATGACATTTGTGTCCTACATGCTTATCTATCTATCTATCTATATATATATATATATATATATATATATATATATATATATATATATAAAATGTTTCTATATATATAAAAGGTTAATATGCAAAGTGTCCCCTTGGGAGTTCAACCGGGAGACTGGTAGCTTGATCACTCGCTATGATGTGTGCTGACCACCAGAGGGCAGTGCGGAATGAAGAAAGGCCCTGGCCAGCAGCCAGGAGGCCCTGATCGGCCCTGATCACCGGCCAAGCCTAGGAACCCTACCTGTGCAAGAATTTTGTGCACCAGGCCACTAGTTCTATAAATAAGAGCAAAGATAGTATAAAAAGACAGCTGGGAAAAGGAGGTTTTGATAAATGCTTTTGATAGGCATTGTGGCATGAGAAGAGGGGCTGTGCCTCACATGTAGATGCATCTATCAGGCAGTTTTGGATTTCAGCTCTACTCTTGAGGGCCCTGCAGCCTTGCTGGGAAGATAAGACCAACTTAGAAGTAGAAGTGTGATACCAATAAGACAGTGTGTCATCACATATTTTGAGTGCTATAGGGGTTCAAAGAAGGGAGCCATCACTGTGGACTGGAGAGGTCAGGTTAAGTTTCCACAGGACAGGGAGGATTAGGGTAGGCCTGGAAAACGCCAGTGAGACATTCACCACAGGTCACACAGCTGCATAAAATGCTGCCATGCCTGAAAGGTCTAATTCAATGAGGTCTAATAGCCATGATGGAAATAGTTAATACATGATCCAGTACAGTAGCCACTAGCCCCACATGGCTACTGAATCACTAGTATAATTGAGGAACTGAATTTTTAATTTTATTTCTATTTAGATAGCCACATAGGGCTAATGGTTCAGTCAAGTTAGTACATGGCCTCACAGGTACTAGCCAATTCAGTGATCTAACTTCTCAGAGGAGCTTTGAAGCCTCCAGACATCCTCTTGGCCTCTTCAAGACACACATGCCACCCATATGGCTGGGGCAAGCTCATGCTTTCCAGTAATACCTGTGCTCATGCACTTGCCAAAACTCAATTGATGGAGGAAGGATCTAGAACACCACATCTAGGACACATAGTCAAGGAATCACAAAGGGTAAATCAGAACTTTTATGTGCCAGCTAGCCTCAAACACAGAGATTAGTGAGAAACTACTTCCATGAGACAGAAATACCATTCTGGTACTGAAACCACCCCTCTGGCCTCCCTCTATCCCCTTAGTACACAAGATGATCACTAAAGTAGTCATTTTTATACCCCAGGTTTATCCAAGAAGTTAGGTCAGAGGAAGGTCCCAGCCTTATCTAAAACTTCCCAGGGAAATGCTTCTAGACAAATAAATTCCCTCTATGCTTCACCTATATAGTCCATGAATGTTAACTGAACTTTAGCAAATAGAAGGGCAAGCAGTTCTGCCCAAATATTACCTATACCCAAATTTGGCTGCCTTCATCTGCTCAGTCATTCCTGTCCTTATGTACTAAAGTTCATCACATGCAACAGCCTAACATTTAAAGTCATTTTTTAAAGGTTCACAATAATGACAAACACAGATCCTACATATACAGCTTTAATTTGTTAATAAATAATAAAAATCTGTCCAGCCAGTGGGGCTCAGCGGTTGAGCGTTGACCCAGGAACCAAGAGGTCGCCAGTTCAATTCCCAGTCAAGGCACATACCCAGGTTGTGGGCTCAATCCCCCATGGGGGCCATGCAAGAGGCAGCTGATCAATGATGTCCCTCTCGCATCAATATTTCTATCTCTATATCCCTCTCCCTTCTGCTCTCTCTAAAAATCAGTTAAAACATATTTTTTATTATTATTTTTCATCCTCACCAAAGGATATTTTCCCATTGATTTTTAGGGAGAGTGGAAGAGAGAGGGAAAGACAGAGAGAAACATCAATGTGGGAGAAACACATCAATTGGTTGCCTCCTGCAAGAGCCCTGACCAGGGCCAGGCTGGGGAGGAGCCTGCAAGCAAGTACATGCCCTTGACCGGAATCAAACCTGAGACCCTTTGTCCACAGGCCGACGCTCTATCCACTGAGCCAAACTAGCTAGGGCCAACTAAAGCATCCTATATAATAAAAGCCTAATATGCAAATTATCCCCTTGGGTGGTCATTCGACGTGTGCTGACCACCAGGGGGCGGTGCAGAACATGGCAGGCGTCGGTGACATGGCGCTGGTAGTGGGTGGCAGTGGAGGTGCTGCCAGCCCCAATGGTCCCCAACAAGAGCGGGACCACGGCAGGATGGTGGAGCAGGTGAGCGGGCAGAGCCAGGCCAAGGTGTGTGCAAGCAGGGGCCTGATTGCCCCATTGATTGCCCTGCAGATGGCAACCAGTGGCAGCAGCAGGGGCGGGCTGCTGCCTGGCTCCCAGGTGTTGAGGGAGCCGGGCGGAGGGCCCGGTCACAATCAATAGCCCCGCCAGTGGGATAGTGGAGCAGGTGAGGGGTCAGCACCAAGCCAAGGTGGGGTGCCAGGCAGGGCTGGGGGTACGAGCTGTGGTTGTGAACTTAGGGGCGCAAACTGGGGCCCGATCCCCATAGGCCACCCCGAGGGACCCCACCTGTGCACAAATTCATGCACCGGGCCTCTAGTATTTTAATAATAATAATAATCTAGTTCAGATTTCAAAAGTACAAACAGTACAGTGAAAAGTAAGCCTCTTGCCCCTTCCTCGCCCAGCTGCTACCTGGTTCTCTCCAGAAGCAATCTCTTTTAAAATGGATCAAGTATCCTTCCTAAGATATTGTATGGATAACAACTATAATGACATATGATTTTAAAAGTAGTCTAACTGAATATCCTACCTCAAAAAGGCAGAAAACAGAGAGATAGGCAGAGAGGGAGGGAAGTGAGCATGGAAGAGATAGAGAATGCTGGAGTGCTATTTAACAGCTACTATTTCCTGGCGCCACTGCTTTGATCTGTTTCTATGGTTGCATTTGAAGCTTCAATTTAAGTCCTCATTTTTAAAGATGTGTTTTGTCTAATGAACTAAATGTCAAAAGGTGAACACTGAAATGGGAGGAAATGTGCCTACCACAGCTGTTCAAAGCCTGTTGGCCCAAATACATTAAGAATGTATACGCTCGTATCTATGATCCTTGGAGATGAAGCCATTTAAATATGAAGAAAAATAAATAAACAGACAAAAGCACTAAAAATAAAAATGGCCCTAGCTGGTTTGGCTCAATGAATAGAGTGTCGGCCTGCAGACTGCAAGGTCCCAGGTTTGATTCCGGTCAAGGGCATATGCCTGGGTTGCGGGCTCGGTCCCCTGTAGGGGATGTGTAAGAGGCAGCTGATCAATGATTCTCTCTCATCATTGATGTTTCTGTCTCTCACTCTCCCTTCCTCTCTGAGATAAAAAAAAAAAATTTTTTTAAAAAAAATGCATGGCCTCATCCCTTTGTGACAGCATGGATGGACCTATAGAGCATTATGTTAAGTGAACTAAGCCAAGTACCATATGATGTCTGTCATATGTGGAATCTAACGAACAAAATGAACTAACAAGCAAAATAGTGACAAACTCATAGAGAGCAGGCTGAGAGCTGTTGGGGGCTGGGGCTAGGTGTGGGAAGTGGAGAGATTGAGCAAAAATGAAAAGAGAAAAAAACTCATGGACAACAATGTGGTGATTGCTGGGAGGGGGGCAGGGAGGTGGAGGAGGGCATAGGGGGCAAAAATGGTGATGGACAAAGAATTAACTTGGGGTGGTGAATACATAGTACAATGTAGAGATTATGTGTTGTAGAATTGTGCACCTGAAACCTGTATAATTTTGTAAGCAAGTGTAACACCAATAAGTTCAATAAAAAGAAAAAAATGCATGGCTTCACTTGCAATAAAAGAAAATGCAAATTAGAAAAACCTGAAGGTATCACAGTATTCCTTCCAGAGAAGAAAAAGTGAGTTAAATGATAAAAATCCAGTGTTGTCCAGAATGTAGGGAAAGAATTACATTTGAACTCTACAGTGCTGATAGTTTCACAAATTTGAGCTTTCTGAAAAGTTATCTAATAATCATAAGACAAGCTATGGTTCTATCTGTACTTTTAGGCCTGGTAACTTCACTTTGGGAAATGTGGTCCAAATAAATAATACAAAAGGAGCCCTAGCTGGTTTGGCTCAGTAGATAGAGCGTCGGCCTGCAATAAATAAAGTCCATCAATCTTTAAAAAAAAAAAAAAAAGGAAAACTGTACAAAGGAATCTGTATAAAAATGTTCATAGAAGTACTATTAATTATGATGAAAAATTAAAACAATCCAAGTGAGGAATTGGTATGGTGTATTAATAAGAGGGAAGAATGCTATACAGTCACTGAACATGAAAAGGATAGTGAAAGTATAAACACATAGAAATGAACATATAATATTAGAAGATGGAGACCGGCAGGAAGGTAGGGAGGGAGAGTGTGTGAGAGAGTGAGGGAGCAATAGAGGTGTGTGTGGACGTGTGTGGGTGTGTGTGTGAGTGAAATAGGGACAGTTAGACCCTGCAGTTCTTCCAGGGGGCTGCCAATCCGGGCAGTCTTAGACGGCAAAATCCCGCGGCCGCTGCAAACACTCAGGGGAGGACACTGGCAGCACAGAGAACACACCATCTTGAAGAACAGAACTGCTTGAGACTAGGATCATAGCCTCGCCACCACCCAGTCTGGTCTCAGAAGCAAACTAGGACCCTACAGCCGCTCTGGTAGAAGACCTGCCACCACAGCTGCAGACCCAGGGACACCAGGACTCCAGGCACCCGGCTGTACGTTTCTGTGAGTCACAAAGCCAATCCCCCTCCCTGCCACCCCCACGGCAGCGACACAGAAACTACCAGACCCCAGCCACACAATAAGGTTTTCTACACACACAAAGCAGTGGCGACTCTGCCTGACTTTGAGCCTTGGTGTCAAACACGGGAAGTTTGTTTCCCGCAACTAGTCTCTGCGCCCAGGCAGGGAGACTGAGCGGAATTCGAACCTAGCCGTTCACCCCTAGGGAGGTGGTCTTCTGCGACCAGATCCCACGCCCACGCAGGGCAGGGAGACAGCGCTGAGCTTGACCACGGACTTGCGAACTCGGGGAATTTGGTTCCCGCAACTCATCTCTGCACCCAGGCAGGGAGACTGAGCGGAATTTGAGCCTAGCCACTCATCCCTAGGGAGGTGGTCTTCTGCGACCAGATCCCGCACCCACTCAGGGCAGGGAGACAGCGCTGAACTTGACCCCAGACATGCGAACTCGGGGAATTTGTTTCCCGCGACTCATCTCCACGCCCAGGCAGGAAGGCAGTCCTGAATTTGAGCATAGGTGCATGACCTTGGGGAGATAGTTTTCTGCGACCAGATCATACGCCCACGCAGGGAGACAGCACTGAATTTGAGCCTGGGGGTGCAAACTCGGGGAGTTTGTTTCCCATGACCAGACCCTGCACCTTAGCAGAGAGGCTACAGTGAATTTGAACCTGGATGTGTGGTCTCAGGGAGTTTGTTCCCCACGACCAGACCCTGTGCCCACACAGGAAGGCAGCGCTGAATTTGAGCCTGGGTACATGGACACAGGGAGTTTGTTTTCCACAGTGCACACCCGCGTGACCAGACCCCACACCCACACTAAGGGGCACTGCCACCTGACTTTGATTCAGGGCAAGCGCACACAGAAGGCTGTTAACCGCAGGGCAGAAGTGGACCTCCTGCCAACACAGTGTGACTGAGCAACCCGGTCTCCCGGGCAGATCGGGGACCCTGAATCTCCACACAAGAGGCAGCATTGACCACCAGTGACTAGAGTCACTAGACTTTGTTCCTCATTAAGTGCGCCTGAGATCCCTGATTTCCAGTACATTCACACTAAGAGCCAGTGACTCCAATTCTTGGCGCATGTGCACACAGGGACCTGATTCTCAGTGTGAGGTAGCACCAAGAAACAGAGACTCTGATACTCGATTCTTGGCATGGACACAGGGAGCCTCTGACTCCTGACACGCAATAGGGGACTTTGATTTTTGGCAAATGCCAGTGGGTTCTCTGTTTCAATGTGGCGCAGGCAGAGTCCCTGATTCGAGATGCACACATGAGGCCACACTAAGTGCCTGTGACTCTGACCCAGGACAAGTGTGGTTCCCACCAACCCACAGCAACCGCACGTCTTGATATCAGAGCTCTTCAGTGACACTTGGGGGATGCAAAACTCCCACTGCACAAGGTACAGAACCCCGCAACTCGACATCTGAACCTTCGGGTGATAGAATGGGGAGAAAACGAAGCAATCCCCAGAGGAAAGAAAAGGAGGAATCGCCAAGTAAGGAAATAAGTGAAAAGGAAGCATGCAACATGACAGAAAAAGAATTCAGAGTAATGGTCATACAGTTCATACACCGGATGGACGAGAAAATCAAGAACCTATGTAAAAATCAGGAAGAAATGAAAAAATGATATAGCTACAATCAAAAACACCATGGAAGGCTTCAACAGTAGACTAGAAGAAGCAGAGGAACGAATCAGCGAGTTAGAAGATCAGGTACAGAAACAAGCCCAATCTGAACAGCAACTAGAGAAAAAAATTAAAAAGCAGGAGGAGAACCTAAGGGAGATTTGGGACAATGCAAAACGAAATAGCATACGTATAATAGGGCTGCCAGAAGGACAAGAAGAGCAGCAAGGATTAGAAAATTTATTTGAAGAAATAATGACAGAAAACTTCCCTGATATGGGGAAGAAAAAAGTTACTCAAGTACAAAGAGTCCCAAGCAAGATGAATCCCAAAAGACCCACACCAAGACACACCATAATTACAATGGCAAATGTTATCGACAAAGAGAAAATCTTAAAGGCTGCAAGAGAGAGACAGAGAGTTACCTACAAAGGATCCCTCATCAGATTATCAAATGATTTCTCAACAGAAACACATCAAGCTAGAAGGGATTGGAAGGAGATATACAAAGTGATGCAAAGCAAGAGACTCAATCCAAGAATACCCTATTCAGCAAGATTATCAATCAAAATTGAAGGGGAAATCATGAGCTTCACAGACAAAAAAAAGGCTAAGGAAGTTTATCACTACCGAACCAACAATGCAAGAAATGCTAAAGGGAATGCTGTAAAAAGAAGAAACAAAAAGGTAAGAAGGAACACAGCCTCAAAAAATAAAAATGGCTACAAACAAGTACCTTTCAATAATAACTTTAAACGTAAACGGACTAAATGCTCCAATCAAAAGACATCGAGTGGCTGAGTGGATAAAAAAACATGACCCATATATATGCTGTCTACAAGAGACCCACCTCAGAACAAGGGACTCACACAGACTGAAAGTGAAGGGATGGAAAAATATCTTTCAGGCAAATGGAAATGAAAAAAAAGCTGGGGTAGCAATACTTATATATGACAAAATAGACCTCAAAGTGAAGGCCATAACAAGAGATAAGGAAGGCCACTTCATAATACTAAAGGGATTGATACAACAAGAGGATATAACCCTGGTAAACATATATGCACCCAATGCATGAGCACCCAAATACATAAAAAATCTCCTGGAAGATAACAAGAGAGAGATAGACAACAATACAATCATAGTAGGGGACTTTAATATACCACTGACATCAATGGATAAATCCTGTAGACAAAAAATCAGCAAAGAAACAACAATCCTAAATGACTCACTAGATCAGATGGACTTAATTGACATCTTCAGAACATTTCACCCCAAAGCTGTGGAATATACGTTCTTCTCAAGTGCACATGGGACATTTTCAAAAATGGACCACATACTGGGTCACAAGCAAAGTCTCCCCAAATTCAAGAAGATTGAAATCATACCCAGCATCTTTTCAGACCACAATGGCATAATATTAGAAATACACTACAATAAAAACAATCCAAAACACTCAAACAATTGGAAGGTGAATAGTAAGTTATTAAATATTGATTGGGTTACCAATGAGATCAAAGAAGAAATTAAAAACATTCTGGAAACTAATGACAATAAAAACACAACAATCCAAAACCTATGGGACACAATGAAAGCAGTCCTGAGAGGGAAGATTATAGCTCTATAGGCCTACCTCAAAAAACAAGAAAAAATGGTAGTAAATCATCTAATGGTACAACTCAAAGAATTAGAAAGACAGCAACAAGAAAAGCCCAGAGTGAGCAGAAGTAAGGAGATAATAAAGATTAGAGCAGAAATAAATGACATAGAGACCAAAAGATCAATGACACCAAAGAGCTGGTTCTTTGAAAGGATAAACAAGATTGATGAACCTCTAGCCAGGCTCACCAAGAAGCAAAGAGAGAGGACTCAACAAAATAAGAAATGATAGAGGCAAAATAACAACAGACCCCACAGGAATACAAAGGATTGTTAAAAAATATTATGAACAACTCTCTTCCAATAAACTAAACAACCTGGAGAAAATGGACATATTCCTAGAAAAATACAACCTTCCAAAACCCAATCAGGAAGATTCTAAAAATCTCAATAGGCCAATAACTATGGAAGAAATTGAAGCAGTCATCAAAAAGCTTCCAGCAAACAAAAGCCCAGGGCCAGACGGCTTCACAGGGGAGTTTTACCAAACATTCAAGGAAGAATTAAAACTTATCCTCCTCAGACTATTCCAAAAAATTCAAGAGGAAGGAACACTTCCAAACTCATTCTATGAAGCCAGCATCACCCTAATACCAAAACCAGATAAAGACAACACAATGAATGAGAATTACAGGCCAATATCTCTCATGAACATAGATGCCAAAATCCTCAACAAAATCCTAGCAAATTGGATCCAGCAGTACATCAGAAAGATCATATACCATGACCAAGCAGGATTTATACCAGGGATGCAAGGATGGTACAATATCCGCAAATCAATAAACGTGATACATCACATAAACAAATTGAGAGATAAAAATCACATAGTCATGTCAATTGAAACAGAAAAAGCATTTGAGCCGAAACCGGTTTGGCTCAGTAGATAGAGCGTCGGCCTGCGGAATGAAGGGTCCCGGGTTCGATTCCGGTCAAGGGCATGTACCTTGGTTGCGGGCACATCCCCAGTGGGAGGTGTGCAGGAGGCAGCTGATCGATGTTTCTCTCTCATCGATGTTTCTAGCTCTCTATCCCTCTCCCTTCCTCTCTGTAAAATATCAATAAAATATATTTTAAAAAAAAGAAAAGAAAAAGCATTTGACAAAATCCAACACCCTTTCTTGATAAAAACTCTCAGCAAGGTGGGAATAGAAGGATCATACCTCAACATCATAAAAGCCATATATGATAAACCCACAGCCAGCATCACACTCAATGGACAAAAACTAAAACCATTTCCCCTAAGAACAGGAACAACACAGGGATGCCCTCTCTCACCACTCCTGTTCGACATAGTACTGGAAGTACTAGCCACTGCTATCACACAGGAAGAAGAAATAAAAGGCATCCAAATTGGAAAAGAAGAAGTAAAACTGTCCTTATTTGCAGACAACATGATACTGTACATAGAAAACCCTAAAGACTCCATAAAAAATTATTAGACTTAATAAATGAATTCGGCAAGGTAGCAAGATACAAAATTAATGCCAATAAATCTATGGCACTTCTATACACCAATAGTGAACTTACAGAAAGAGAGACTAAAAAAGCAATCCCATTTACCATCGCAACAAAAAAATTAAGATACCTAGGAATAAACGTAACTAAAGAGGTAAAAGACCTATATGCAAAAAACTACAGGACACTGAAAAAAGAGATAGAGGAAGATGTAAACAGATGGAAGAACGTACCATGTTCATGGATTGGTAG
The DNA here is from genome assembly GCF_963455305.1 of Plecotus auritus. Lineage (NCBI taxonomy): Eukaryota > Metazoa > Chordata > Mammalia > Chiroptera > Vespertilionidae > Plecotus > Plecotus auritus. The sequence continues at coordinate 108,995,134 of NC_137784.1, read as the reverse complement.
AATCAAAATCATCAAAATGTCCATTCTACCCAAAGCAATCTATAGATTCAATGAAATCCCCATTAAAATACCAACGGCATATTTCACAGACCTAGAACGAACTCTCCAAAAATTCATCTGGAATAAAAAAAGACCCTGAATAGCTGCAGCAATCCTGAGAAAGAAGAACAAAGTAGGTGGGATCTCAATACCAGATATAAAGCTGTATTACAAAGCCACTGTTCTCAAAACAGCCTGGTACTGGCACAAGAACAGACATATAGATCAATGGAATAGAATAGAGAACCCAGAAATTGGCCCAAATCACTATGCCCAATTAATATTTGATACAGGAGGCATGAACATACAATGGAGTCAAGACAGTCTCTTCCATACATGGTGTTGGGAAAATTGGACAGATACATGCAAAAAAATGAAACTAGACCACCAACTTACACCATACACAAAAATAAACTCAAAATGGATAAAGGACTTAAACATAAGATGGGAAACCATAAAAATACTAGAGGAATCCACAGGCAGCAAAATCTCAAACATATGCCGAAGGAACTTCTTCACTGATACTGCTCCTAGGGCAATGGAAAATAAAGAGAAAATAAATAAATGGGACTACATCAAAATAAAAAGGTTTTGCACAGCAAAAGAAACCATCAACAAAACAACAAGAAAGACCACTACATGGGAGAACATATTTGCCAATGTTATCAATGATAAGGGTTTAATCTCCAACATTTACAGGGAACTCGTACAACTCAACAAAAGGAAGATAAACAATCCAATCAAGAAATGGGCAAGGGACCTAAATAGAAACTTTTCGAAAGAAGACAGAAGGAAGGCCAAGAGACATATGAAAACATGCTCAAAGTCACTAATTATCCGAGAGATGCAAGTCAAAACGACAATGCGGTACCATCTCACACCTATCAGAATGGCTATCATCAACAAATCAATAAATGACAAATGTTGGCGAGGATGCGGAGAAAAAGGAACCCTGGTGCACTGCTAGTGGGAATGCAGACTGGTGCAGCCAGTGTGGAGAACAGTATGGAGTTCCCTCAAAAAACTAAAAATGGAACTCCCATTTGACCCAGTAATACCACTTCTATGAATATATCCCAAGAAGCTAGAAACATCAATCAGAAAGGATATATGCACCCCTATGTTCATAGCAGCACAATTCACCATTGCTAATATTTGGAAACAGCCTAAGTGCCCATCAGCAGATGAGTGGATTAAAAACTGTGGTACATCTACACAATGGAATACTACGCTGCACTAAAAAAGAAGGAATTCCTACCATTTGCAACAACATGGATGGAACTGGAGAGCATTATGCTAATTGAAATAAGCCAGTCAGAGAAAGATAAGTATCACATGATCTCACTCATTTGTGGAATATTATGAACAACATAAACTGATGAACAAAAACAGTTCCAGAGACAGAGAAACATCGATCAGACCATCAAACCTGGGAGGGAAGGTAGGGGAGGGTGGCGGTTAGTGGGAGAGATCAACCAAAGTACTTATATGCATGCATATGGGCCTAACCAATGGTCACAGACAACACGGGGGTGAGGGCATGAGTGGGGGGGATGGAGGGGTAATGGGGGAATAAGGACACATATGTAACACCTTAATCAATAAAGAAATTTAAAAAAAACAAAATGCACATATAAAATAAGTAAAATCATCTCACAAAATAAGATATACACTCTGATAACAATATTTCTGATTTTGTAATCATATGGTATACTAATAAAAATCCAAAGAACTTAAACATTTATTTTTAAAAATATATTTTTAATTGTTGATAGTATTAGAGATGTCTCCCATTTTCTCCCAAACTTAGAGATTTAAATTAATAATCATGAAGATTTTTTGGCTGTTGTTAGCTGCTTGCTAATAAATGCCTTTATCTTTTTTTTTAAAGATATATTTTATTAATTTTTTACAGAGAGGAAGAGAGAGGTATAGAGACTTAGAAACATCGATGAGAGAGAAACATAGATCAGCTGCCTCCTGCACACCTCGCACCGGGGATGTGCTCACAACCAAGGTACATGCCCTTTACGGGAATCGAACCCGGGACCCTTCAGTCCGCAGGCCGACGCTCTATCCACTGAGCCAAACCGGTCAGGGCTAAATGCCTTTATCTTGAAGAAACATCATCATAATCATCCACCTCATTCCGTAAGCCAATTCTAACCATAACCTAAAGTGAATGGAATGATATCAAATGCCTCAGCTTATGAGGCATGAGGGAAAAAAAACACACTATTTCAGACATGTTTTCATTGGCTTCTTTGAAGAGGCTAGGTCATCTTTAATCATTCCCAAAGTACTCTTCTAAATTCTATGCTGGCAAAAAGTAACCAAATTTTTGACTGATGTTCATTATAGAGAATATATTGATCTTAAATTAAATATACAATTACAACAACTATATACCTTTGTAACAAGCATACACTTCCAAGTAACTTAATTAACGTGTCATATGGTTTTGTCCCAGGACCTGGCACATAATTTCAGTATTGTTTATGATTCATCTAGGGACCAATATGTCTTTGATGACATACTATTGGTCATAATTTATAGAATACCAATTGCTTATCACAAATGTAATTGCTGATTATTTCCTACTGAAAAAAAATATGACCTGTTCTTATCTATTTTATGACATAGTTTCTAACAACACTTACAGAAATCAGGGTAAACTTACTTAGTAAAGGAAGAGTGCTAAGTTAAATCCTTCTAGTGCAGTGGTCGGCAAACTGCAGCTCGCGAGCCACATGTGGCTTGCGAGCCGCGGTTTTCCGCTCTGTTGACTAATGAGTTTGCCAACCACTGCCTTAGGGAAAAACACTTAAAAAACATTTTAATAATGTACTAATGTCTTTAACCTGAAGTCAAAACTTCTGGGTAAGGGTAATGCTTAGACCAGTGGTCGCCAAACTGCGGCTCACGAGCCACATGCGTCTCGCGAGAGGTGGTTTGCCGCTCTGTTGACAAACGAGTTTGCCGACCACTGTTCTAGTGCAAATAATCACACTCATCATTATGTCTTTTAAGTTTACATTTTCAGATAAAATAAAAGACATGGGGAAATATTTAACTTTATTCTTTAATCATAACATTACATTGTGGAGCACTGTATACTTCACTAGAATGCCATTTAGACAATTAACCAGGTTATTCCTTTCAAAGAACTTCAAAACATGTTTACAGAAGGGATGCCCTATACCCGATAAGGATTATTTCCAATTTAGGATTTAATTGAGTCCATAAACTTCCAAGACAGATACTTATTAGATATATATCTCAATAGGTTAAAAAAAGAAAAAAAAGAACAGACAGACTAGGGCGTCAATTAGGCCACATGAGAGAAATATTGATATGCCAAGAACTAAAAAGCATTATTTTGTTTAATAATATATTTTTTATTGACTTCAGAGAGGAACAGAGAGATAGAAGCATCAATGATGAGAGAGAATCATTGATTGGCTGCCTCCTGCATGCCCCCTACAGGGGATTGAGCCCACAACCTGGGCATCTGCCTTGACTGGAATCAAACTGTAACCTCCTGGTTCATAGGTCAATGCTCAACCACTGAGCCACGCTGGCTAGACTTAAAAAGCATTCTTAAAGGAGCACTTCATTCAACATAGCTATTCAGCTTTGAGGAATTTTTCCACCAATGAATTCCAACTATCTTCTGTGAAGTGAACCCAGGAAAGAAACAGTAAGCATTTGCTGTTCCCAAAGATCAACTAAAACCGTTGCCTAGCTGGTTGTTTTAAGCTGGGCCTAGTGCAGGGTGTATATGTGCCTCACAGATCTCTAATTGCAGAGAACATTAAGTGATTGATTGGCACAGCTGCTTTGCTCTGAAATCCAACACTACAGCAGCTGAGATACACTATCACTGCATCTTCACTAAGGCCACATTTCCCACGGGCTGCTCTAAACCAATATCTGAATGTGGCATAGATATTAAGAAAGGCCATTCCTATGAGACACATAATTCCCCTAACAGGCAACTCTGGGTCAGAGACGCTGTCAGGGAAGAACCCCAACCTCACAAAGAATAGCACAGAGTAGACTTGACACTACTTCACAGGTATAAAAAATAGTAAGACTTAATGGGTTAAAACAAGACAGTTTATTACAACACAGCAAACAGCATGAGTATGAGTAGTTTTGCCAGTTTCCCTGTCCCCCAAGTCCCCCAGGGCCATGCAACAGGCTCCAGTGGATGCTACCCATACAGTGGGATGTATCACACAGCTGAGGAACCTGGGGTCAAGGGCCTGGGACTTTTTGACCAATGAGCAATCAAGCCAGTGCCCCTCCCCTAGGAAGTGAGCCGTTAAATGTTAGTCACACTGTGGTCACCTTGCCCTACAGAAATAGTTCAGTAACAGGAGACAGATAAGCCCTGCTTTAAAGACCCTGACCAAGAATGTGCAGGGATGCTCAGGGTCCATGGAGGGATGTTTCCCCCATTGGATACATTTGCTTTGCCAAAATATTCTTGGAACTGTACCACATAGTCTAAGACTCTCCCTATATACTCTTTTTTTCCCCTTCTCTCCTCCACAGGAGTTAAACTTGCATCTAGTCTGACAGCTCTCCCTGACTCCTCTGGCTCCCTCCCCACTTTCCCTCACAGCTGTTTTCCCTAATAAATCTCTTATGTTTAGTCCTATCTTGGCATCTACTTCTTGGAGGACCCAAACTAACACAAATGGTGCCAGTGGTGGTCCAAAAAAGCAGACTGTGATGAGGTGGGGTTCTGGGACTAATTCAGTCATTGCCTGGTGGGCAAAATGGACACTGTCCTGAGGGGTGTGGGACATGGATAGTCCCAGGTATAGGGTTATAGTCCAACTGCTAAAGATTTCTTTGGAGATGACCTGGGAAAACTGAAAATGGCCTTGCAGAAGTGGTGATTCAAACTTTTGAAAAATATGAGAGGAATAAGGTCTACAGAGACAGTGGAGATGGCTGGACACTGCCCTACAATAGGGTAATGAGAAATGGATGCTAGTTAATAAGTAGCTAACAACTAAGTGTGAGAGCCAGTGGGTTTCTGTGGTGTTTACAAAGAGGCCCTTTGTGGTACAGCAGACACAGCTGAGCAACAATGAGAGAACATAATAGAGTTTCAAAACTCCAGGGAAACACTCAATATGTAAGATTGCAGGTCTGCTTTGCTAAAGTCAGGACATGATTTCATGTGGTTGGAAAATTCTGGGACCCTGAGACATGGGGTGGGAACATCTGGCCACTCTTCCCTAGTAAGAGCTAGCACTTGCCCTGTGTTGGTAGATGCTGCAGAAGCTGCTTCTCCCACTGATGCTCCTCCCTCTTGTTAACTAAGCTGATAACTAGGGTTAAATCCCAGCATAGTATGGCTGGGAAAGGGCCTGAGCCTAATAAAGAGTATCCCCTGAAGAGCTGCAAGAATTAGCTGGCAGGTATTGCCAGGAGCCAAGAAAACAGTGGGTTTGGATTTTGAGGGTGCTATATCAAGAGGGCCAAGAAAGTGAGAATTCATAGACTTAGGAGCACTTTCTCCGAACAGAGGATTAATGCCCTGGCAACAACCAAAGGGGGTGAGAAATCTCTACTAAGGTGGCCCTTAAAGGCCCGGAGAAAATCATGGCCACCACTGAACAAAGTAGAAATACCTGAGTTTTCCTTACAAATGGCCAAAAAAAGAAAAAGAAAAAGAAAAAGGGAATGAAAAGGCAGAAGGAAGTGGGCATGATAGAGTGGATAATTATGAGGTTGAAAAACGCACCAGAGGATCCTGTTCCACAGGAGGGCCCAGAGGACACACTATTCACCAACTCCATCAGGAAGGCACTGGTAAAAGGGGTATCAGCATCACTACATCCAGAAGTGGCCTCCTCTGCAGGCTAGAGATGGCAGTAAGAGACCATCACAAAGCTTGGATCCCAGAGTAATAGACACTAGGTAGAAATGCTTATTCACCAGAAGCCAGGAGACCACAAATACCAAAATGAACCATGTCTGAAGGACATCCAAGGGGGTTTTACCCACAGGGAGTTGTGGAGATGGCAAGTAGGCCATGGTACCCTTTGGAACAATACAGACATATAACCAACAAGCTGAAAAAGACATGAGTAGAGGAGCAAGGGGTTGAGGGAGGTCAATAAAAAGGCCTAATTCCTTGCTCAATATCCAGTCTTCAGCCCATTTCCAGATCTGGCAGAGATAGCTGGGTCCCTAGAAGGAAAGGCAATGAAGTAGGTGATTTCCCTAGCACAGTGGTCGGCAAACTGTGGCTCGCGAGCCACATGTGGCTCTTTGGCCCCTTGAGTGTGGCTCTTCCACAAAATACCACGTGCGGGTGCGCACGTACAGTGCGATTGAAACTTCGTGGCCCATGCACAGAAGTCAGTTTTCGGCTCTCAAAAGAAATTTCAATCGTTGTACTGTTGATATTTGGCTCTGTTGACTAATGAGTTTGCCGACCACTGCCCTAGCACTTCTCCCAAAGGGACCTATAGCCACTCACTTGGCTATATATACACTGGAGAAAGAACAGCCAGACATTTGAGGCATACTGGACTCAAAATCAAAGTTGACATTGATACCAGAGACCCAAAGTATCATCACTGCCCTTGTTAGACTAGGGGCTTTGAGGGCTGAGTAATAACTGAAGTGCTGGCTAAAATAGGACTCACAGTGGCCCTGCAGGCCTAACCAGTGTTATTTCCCAGTCCTTAAGTGTGTAACTGGAATTGAACTGATGGTTGAGAGTAACTACCAAGTGGGTTCTTGGCCTACAGCAGGGGTGGGAAACATCCAACCCCTGGGCCATATAAGGCCCATGAAATAATTTGGTCTGGCCCTGCCAAGGCATTAGTGGTGAGTTAATTAAATGTTTGACCAAATATAGCAGTATAATTTTTAAGTTGATAATTTTGCATGGCCTTCGAATGATGTTAAGTATTCAAATGGCCCTTGGCAGAAATAAAGGTTCCCACCCCTAGCCTATAGGTTAAGAGCTGTCACAATGAGGAAAGCCAAGTGGAAACCTCTAAAATTGCCCCCCTATCACCATCAATAAGAGTAAATTGTGATGGTTACTTTCTGGTGTCAAGTTGGCTTAGGCCAGTGGTCGGCAAACACATTAGTCAACAGAGCAGCAAACCGCGGCTCGCGAGCTGTATATGGCTCACGAGCCGAGGTTTGTCGACCACTGGCTTAGCCAGGCGTCCTCAAACTACGGCCCGTGGGCCACATGCGGCCCACCGAGGACATTTATCTGGCCCACCGGGTGCCGCTGCCTGTCCTGCTTAGCAGCCGACTCGTCCCGGGCCTGCAGTGCACATAGAAATTTGTTCATAGTTGTATTTTTAAACTATAGTCCGGCCCTCCAACGGTCTGAGGGACAGTGAACTGGCCCCCTGTTTAAAAAGTTTGAGGACCCCTGGTAGGCTATAGCATCCAATTAGTCAATCAAACAGTAACTCAGGTGTTGCTGTAAAGGTATTTTGTAGATTAACATCTACAATCAGTTGATTTTAAGTAATGGTGATTAGCCTGGATAATTTGGGTGGGCCTCATCCAATCAGTCAAAGGCCTTAAGAGCACAATTGAGATTTCCTTGCAGAAATTCTGCTTATAGATTGCAGTGTCAGCTCCTGCCCAAGAGTTTCCAGCCTGCCAGCCTGCCTTATAAATACCAGATTTGCCTCACCAGTCCCCACAATTGCATAAGATCTATTCTTTGCTATATATAAATGACATCCCAGGGGATATGGAGCAGATCAGTGCCGCTATTGAAAACTTATTTGGGAGTTCCTATATGACCAGATAAAGGAGAGATCAGCTTCAGCTTAGTTTACAGATAGGTCAGCTAAGTTTGTGAGTGAAAAATGAAAAAGGATAGTATCTGCATTATAGCCACATTCAGGGGTGAAGAAAAATTTCCCAATGAACAGAAACACAAGCAGTGCATTTGACTTAGTTTGGAAGTGGTCTGACGTGAGACTATTGCATATATAGATTCCTGGGCAGTAGTGAATGGCCTGGCAGTCTAGCCTGGAAGGAAAAAGGCTGGAAGATTAGAGACAAGGAGGTCTGATGTAAAGGCTGTGGACTTACATGTGAGAGCAGGCAAAGTGTGAAGATTTCTGCAACACATGATAACACCTATCAGAGAGCATCCACTGGAAGAGGCTCTAAGCCAGTGGTCGGCAAACTCATTAGTCAACAGAGCCAAATATCAACAGTACAACTGAAATTTCTTTTGAGAGCCAAAAACCAACTTCTGCGCATGGGCCACAAAGTTTCAATCGCACTGTACGTGTGCGCCCACACGTGGTATTTTGTGGAAGAGCCACACTCAAGGGGCCAAAGAGCCACAGTGGCTCGCAAGCCGCAGTTTGCCAACCACTGCTCTAAGCCACCAAGCAGGCAAAATGATTCAGGCAGGTGAATGGGCCTTCATTAATTGCTACCAAACAACTGGCACCATGGACACACAAGCAAAGTGGTCACATGGCTGATGAAGGTCCTGCTTAACAAGGCTGATCTAGCAGAATTCCTCTGACAAGTAATTTTGGCTCAAGGACACACCACTGGTCTTGCTAAAATGTTCTTAGAACTCCATAGCAGTATAGGACTTTTCCTACACAACCTTCTTTCTTTCCTTCCCTCTTTTCTCCAGAGGTCAGACCTACATCAGTCAGACAGCTTTCCCCGACTCCTCCAGCTCCCTCCTCATTTTCCCTCTTGGGCATTTTTCCCCCAAAAAAACCTCTTGCACATCTAATCTAGTAGCCAACTGACACACCAAGGAACCTAACTTAGTTCATTCACTATTAAAGCTCTAGTCTTGTTTTGTAGGGTAGAAAATCAATTTAGTAATTCAGCAGGGGTGCTAAGATCCTGTGAACTAGTTCCTACCAACTCATAAATGTCTGATTGCTAAAACAGAAAGACAACACTCTCAAAATGGTTAAGAACTGCCAAGTAGACCATATAGATATGCAATGAGTGGACAGTGTTCTCATCTCAGCAAGAGCAGCTCCTTGAAAAGCAGACTAAACCTCAAAGTAGCCTGATATGTCTGGAACATGGAAAGGGAGAAAGACAAGTACCATATGATTTCACTTATATGTGGAATCTAATGAACAAAATAAACAAAGTGGAGACAGACTCATGGATACAGGAAACAGACTGACAGCTGTCAGTGGGAAAGAGATTGGGAGCTGGGTGAGAAGGGTGAAGGGACTAAGCAAAGAAAAAAAAAGAAAGACTCATGGACACAGTCAACAGTATGGTGATTGCCAGAGGGAAGTGGGGATCAGAGGAGGTAGAAAATAAAGGGGGATAAATGGTGATGGAAGTAGACTTGACTTGGGGTGGTAAACACACCATGCAATATACCAATAATATATTGTAGAATTGTATGCCTAAAACCTGTTTAATTTTATTAATTAATGTCACCCCAATAGATTCAATAGTTTTAAAAAAGAATAGAGACCTGGCTAACCAACCCAATGTCCACCTACTGAGGAAAGGATAAACACAATGGGATCCTATTCAGTCATAAAAAGGAATTAAGTACTTCTCTGCTATAACATGAAAGAACCTTGAAAACATACTAAGTGAATGATAACCAGACACAAAAGGCCACGTTATATGACTCCATTTATATGAAATGTCCAGAATAGGTAAAGTCATAGAAATGGAAAGCACACTGGTGGTTGCCAGGGACAAGGAGGAGGAAATGGGGAATAACTGCTTAATGGGTACTGGGTTTCACGGTAGGGTGATGAAAATGTTTTGGAACTAGATAACACTGTGAATGTGCCACATTTTTCCCTTTAAAATGGTTACTTTTTTTGGTTACTTTTATGTTACGTGAATTTCACCTCAATAAAAATAAATAAATAAATTGTAAGGAAAAAATGTGGAGACATTTATCAACCAAAAAAGCAAAAGATGTTTAAATTTTCAAAATCAGGAAGGGGTGGGGCAGAAGCAAGCTGATGTTATGAATCATTATCACATTCACATCAAGCTGTCTAAACCTAGTTAAGCCGTACTTCTCTATTCTATGGGTCTACCTGCCAACTGGAAAGGTCACTGCAAGCGATCTAAATTGCTATCACATAGACTAGAATTCTAGAATTCCCTGGTATTTCCTCTTTCCTGGACATTTCATTAATTGGAGTCATAAAGTCAAGGGCCATACTTATAAACCCAATTTTAGGATACATACTCTGATAAACACCAAGCATATTCTCAGGGACAATGAATTTTGCTCAAAACTCTAGCACAGCCTGGCCGGTGTGGCTCAGTAGTTGAGTGTCAACCTGTAAACCAAGAGATCACAGTTCAATTCCTGGTCAGGGTACACACCCTGGTTGCAGGCTTGATCCCTAATGTGGGGCGTGCAGGAGGCAGCCAATCAATGATTCTCTCTCATCATTGATGTTTCTATTTCCCCCCTTCCTCTCTGAAATCAATAAAAATGTATTTTTAAAAATGTTTTAAATCAAACAAACTCCAGGACATTTGGCTGTTGAAACTATTGCACTCTCATTAACTCTAATACTCTAGGGATTAAAGAATTCAACCTCACGCCCTAACCGGTTTGGCTCAGTGGATAGAGCGTCAGCCTGCGGACTGAGGGGTCCCAGGTTCGATTCCGGTCAAGGGCATGTACCTTGGTTGCGGGCACATCCCCAGTAAGGGGTGTGCAGGAGGCAGCTATCGATGTTTCTCTCTCATCGATGTTTCTCTCTCATCGATGTTTCTAACTCTCTATCACTCTCCCTTCCTCTCTGTAAAAAAAAAATCAATAAAAATATATTTAAAAAAAAAAAAAAAAGAATTCAACCTCAGAGATTTTACATACAGAAACAATAAAGAGCCAAAACCGGTTTGGCTCAGTGGATAGAGCGTCAGCCTGCAGACTGAAAGGTCCCAGGTTCGATTCCGGTCAAGGGCATGTAACTTGGTTGCGGGCACATCCCCAGTGTGAGGTGTGCAGGAGGCAGCTGGTCGATGTTTCTCTCTCATCGATGTTTCTGACTATCTATCACTCTTCCTTCCTCTCTGTAAAAAATCAATAAAATATATTACAAAAAAAAAAAAAGAAACAATAAAGCATAATTGAATTTGACTGCATTTTAAAAATGTAGTTCATTTCTAATTCCACTGAGTAGCTGCCCAGGCTTCAGCTTCAGTGATGCCTGCGGTCACTGGGATTTGAGGGGTCCGGGTCTCGAGAGTGCCGGGCCTTTTTAGGCCTATGGGATTTATCTCGGCTCCTACTTCTACTTCTACGGCTATGCCCCTCAGAATGCCCCTCGTGCCAGCTAGAATGTGTGTCTGAGCTTCGACCTCTGTCCCTATCCCTGTTTTTTTCTTCTCTTTCTTCCCTCCTGCTTGAGGACTTGTGCTCGTGCTTGAACTTCTCCCTCTTCAGCTCCCGCTCATGGTCCTCTGCTCTCCCGTGGCAGGTTGTCTTGACCTCAGGGGAACTGGGATGGTGCTTCCGCACCTCCCTAGACTCTAGCTTCTGACCCCTCTCTGAGTTCTTGCTGCTGTGCTTTTTAGAGCCAGGGTCGTCCTTTTCCTTTATCATCTTGCTTCTAGGAGTTGAAGAGGAGGCCGGCTGCTCTGCCAGTTCCTCCTGATCAGTCTTCTCTTTGTCTTTCTTTCTTTTCTTTTTTTCCTTTTTGTCTGGAGGGAAAAAAGAGGTACAATCAATAAGAAAAGGGAAATTGCCTGACCAACATGGCTTAGTGACCTATGAACCAGGAGGTCACAGTTCGATTCCAGGTCAGCACACATGCCCGGGTTGCAGGCTTGATCCCCAGTAGGGGGCGTGCAGGAGGCAGCTGATCAATGGTTCTCTCTCATCATTTATGTTTCTATCTTACTTTCCCTTCCTCTCTGAAATCAATAAAAATACCCCAGGGTGCCATACAAATATCTTTTATTTTTCTAATAAAAAAAGAAAAGGGAATTGGAGGAGATGGGGGATATGCAAAAGGAAAGCATCCTTGGCAGTAGCATCAAGCAGTCAGTCTATACTTCCAGAAAAGTGCCTCTGGGAAGCCAAGTTGGATCTATCACCCTTGATATGTCAAGTCACTGTATAAGGCAATTCCCACCCTTAATTACCTCTTTAAAGATCCAAATGCAGTCATTTTCTGAGGTACTAGCACTTAGGACTTCAACATACGCATTTTCAAGGTACACAGTGCAACCCATAACACTAGACTTCTGATAATACCATCTCTCCTTTCCTAATTAAAATAAGGTTCCCCGACCCCCCCCCCCACCGCCACATATAAGAATTGATTATCAAGTCTCAGTGAATGCTAGTCAGATCAAACACTAACACTACCCAGAATCTTCTCTTAGGTCCTAACGCTTTACCTTTTTTGTGTTTTTTGGTGGGTTTGTCCTCTTCAGAGCCCTCAGATGAATTTGATGAGGGGGTGTGAGCCCCACAGCCCTTCTCCTGGAGCTCTTTGGTCACAATATCCATTTCTTCTGAGTCCTTAGGAGTCCGATAGTTAGACACATGATCCACTCGGATAGTTCTTCCTTTAATCTAAGATAGACAGGCAATGTTTCAGCAAAGACATCACTCCTACCAAACTATTTGAACCCAGCTGCAGAGAACCATGGTTTGAACTAAACCCACTACCTTCCTGCTAATTCTATTTCTGGAAAAATCTCTAAACAGACCTGCCCAACTGGTGTGTCTTGCACATATACCTAGATATTAATTCCCTCAGCTCTCAGGACAGCCAGTGGGGCCTGGGGCAGCTGGAGCCCATGGGGCAGTTGTACTAGGTAGCCTCCTCAGCTTACCCCAGGGTGCCATACAAATATCTTAATGTTTTACATGTGCTGTGAAGTGAAAAAGGCTGGGAAGTTCTGCCCACAAGCAGCTGAGAAAAGTGCATAATTTATATGCACAAACAGTGAATTACCTTCAATCTGTAACAATAATTTATAGTGTAATATACCATGGCAGCTAGAAGAAAGTCCTGTTATTGAGCCCAATGCTACAGCTGCTTCCTCGACACAGCAATTAGAATGAGACTAAGGCATACCAACAGTTGGGAGGGGGGGAGGAATCTAGAAAGACCATTGTGTTGTTTTACTTTGCTGTTTTCTAGCTCTATTCAACCACTTGGTTATTTCATCCAGTCCTGAAAAGACCACTGTCTTTTTTCTTAAGCCCTCACACTTTGTCCAACCCCCACCCCACCAGAACAACTGGCTCACACTAATACTTTCACTGAAAACACTCTCCCAGTGAGCAACAAAAACATTAACCCCTCACTTAAAACAAAAACATTCAGGCAGATACACACTTATTCTATAGGTAAAGCCATCTGAAATTTGAAAAATGTCTGGCTTTTATAATTCTAATACAAAAGCAGATTTTTATTCTTATCTTTGGCCTAATCAGCTTCTGTCATCTATCCTGTTCCCCATTTCAAAACATCTTTGAAAACCTTCCTTTTATAGTGATTCCCTTAGACTGCTGACTCTCTTAAAAATCAAACGTGGGCCGAAACCGGTTTGGCTCAGTGGATAGAGCGTCAGCCTGCGGACTGAAGGGTCCCGGGTTCGATTCCGGTCAAGGGCATGTACCTTGGTTGCGGGCACATCCCCAGTAGGAGGTGTGCAGGAGGCAGCTGATGGATGTTTCTCTCTCATCGATGTTTCTAGCTCTCTATCCCTCTCCCTTCCTCTCTGTAAAATATCAATAAAATATATTTTTTAAAAAAAATCAAGTGTGGAACCTTGTTCCACCCTGTCCTATAGTCGCCAACTGTTCAATTCTGGTGCAATCAGTGACAAACTCTCCAAGTCAAGTGTCAACTCCCAGCCTGTGACAATGCTCGTTCAAGTGCAATGCTTTTCCTAAATGAGCGTAGAGACCATGTGGAGCATAGGTATGCCTGATCTCAGCCCAATGTCTCACTTATAGGGGTTGGTATTAGGGGAAAGGAGGACAGAAAACTTCAGAATGAGTTAGTTTTGTAAAATGTGTCATTAGATTTTACCTAGAGAATATCCAGGGCCCAGTATTGATTGCTAAGTCAGTAGAGGCATATGACAGCTATGTCCTAGGTCATGCAGCCAAGATAGAGCACCAAATCCCCTAACACAGGGCAGCATGGAAGAGCAGTGTTTGCTAGTCTCTTTGTTTTCCAATACACCTGAGATAAGAGTGGAGTGTGAGGAGGAAAAGGTGAGAAATAGAGGCTTGGGGTGTGTGTGTAGGGGGAGGCATGGTACCTATGCTCCTAGAGAGATAAGTTGGTATGAGATGGGAAAAGGGAATAGGATAGAAGGATCATGAGCCAATGGAATTATTTCCTGGGATCATTTGTTGGTCAGTATGTCCCCATACCTCTACAACCCTCACAAAATACTCAACTGACCAGACTGTCCTGGAGCCTGTGGAGATCAGGTGGGTAATGAAATCAAACCCCTCCATGGTAAAAGTCCAGCCAAATCCTGCTTAGTAAGCACACTCACTTTTATCCCATTAAAATTGTCAACAGCCAGAATTGTGCTCCTCTGGTCTTCATAGCAGAGGAAACAGAATCCTTTGGATTTCCCAGTCTTCTTGTCCCGCACCAGATTAATGTTAACGATCTCCCCATATCTATTTATTTTATAAAAGAGTAAAACATTATTGATTTAAAATGCAAAAATTTTCAGATTGGATGACAAAATAAAATTCAAATAATATAATCTGTACAGGAAACATATCTAGAACAAGATAACATAGGAAGGTTAAAAATTAAAAGTTAGACAAGGATATATATAACAAGAACACCCAATTAAAAAGTGGGTGGTAATATTAAGATTGAAGATGAATTCAAGGCCCCCCAAAAGGTCCTAATACATAATAAAAGTACAAGTCATGACATTTTATGCACAAATTGACAAATCAAAAAATTTTAATTATGAAACTTAGAAATACAAAGAGAAACATAATGAAAGTTATGAGAGGTTTTAACATACCACTTTAAATTTATAACACAAAGTTAACAAAAAAAGGGCAGGAGAGTTAATGTAACTGATATATAGTTATGTAACATAAATACAAGTAAACATGCAATTAATAATATAACAGTTAAATTGCTAACAAATATTAATGTCAGACTAGTAGATATAGAGATATATTCAAATCTTATAAAAAGATGACAATTTCTTCTCAAGAATCCTTGAAACATGTATTAAAATTGACTATAGCAGCCCTAGCTGGTTTGGCTCAGTGGATAGAGTGCTGGCCTGCAAACTGAAGGGTCCCAGTTTCTATTCGTCAAGAGCACATGCCCGGGTTGTGGGCTTGATCCCCAGTGTGGGGGCGTGCAGGAGGCAGCCGATCAATGATTCTCTTTCATCATTGATGTTTCTATATCCCTCTCCCTTCCTCTCTGAAACCAGTAAAAAATTATATTCTAAAAAATTAACTATAGCATAGGTCTCAAAGTAAACTTAGAACTTGCAACCTACTCTCCTAGCTAATGAATGAAAGAGGAAATGAAACAAAGAAAAAGTCAATGACAGGCTATTTAGAAAATTACAAAAATGAAAATAATATATACTAAAACTTATGGGTTGTAGCTAAAACCAAGAAAGCAAATCTAAGGAAAGCAGATGAGAGTTAATAAAATCTACCTTACTCCTTATCCAAAGGTAAATTCCAGATAAGTTAAAGAATCACAAATTAAAAAATAAAGTCATAAAATTAAAATGGGAATTGATGGATACATTATATAACATGATCAAGTACATACACTTGGGCCCAGAATCTAGCATCTTACTTAATAGAGATTACCAGAGTCCTGGCCAGTATGACTCAGTTGGTTGAGTGTTGTCCCATGCACCAGAAGGTCACTGGTTTGATTCCTGGTCAGGGCACATGCTGGGGTTGTGGCTCAAACCCCAATAGGGAGCATGCAGGAGGCAGCTGATTGATGTTTCCCTTTCACATTTCCCTCTCTCCCTCTCCCTTCCTCTCTCTCTAAATCAATAAAAACCTCTTTTAAAAAATTAAACTACAATTTAAAAAAGAAATTAAAAGAGATGATTCAACTAAGATCAGGAATTATTTAACACTATTTAACATTGTAAATATTGGCCAATGAAATTAGCAGAAAACAGATATAAGAAATGAGAAAAGAAGTAAAACTGTCTCTGTTTTAAGATTATATATAGTATCTAGAGGCCCGATGTACAAAGATTCATGCAAGAATGGGCCTTCCTTCCCCTGGCTGCCGGCACCGCCTTCGCTCCGGCCCAGAGCCACCTTTCCACCTTCCCATGCTGCCCAGAGGCCTGAGCTGCTGGGGCGGTCGGTGCCCGCGTATGCAAATTAGCCCACCTTCTTTGTTGGGTTAATTTGCATACTCACTCCTGATTGGCTGGCGGGCGTTGCGAATGTATGGTCAATTTGCATCTTTCTCTTTTATTAGTGTAGATATATACAGAAAACCCAAGAGAATCAATGATAAACAATGATAAAAACAAACAGTATAACAATTCAGTAAGGTGAGACAGGATATTGTTAACAAAAATAAATTATCCTTTTACATACAAACAACATTCAGTTAGAAGATATATAATCAATGTATAAAGCCTTTATAAAGAAACCTTTTTAAAACTCCTGAAAGATACAAATATAGATTTAAACAAATATAAAGACACCCCTTGTTCTTTGATAGGATGAGTCAACATCATAAAGATATCAAAATCTTCCACAAAGTTAATACTGAAATCTAATGTAATCCCAATTTAAAATACAAGTTGTATGTTTTTTCCTCTGGAGCTAGATAAGTTGATTCTAAAGTCCTTGTGGAAAAATGAACATAATAGCTGGGAAAACTTTAAAAAAGAACAATAGGTAGAAGTAACTCTCCCAGATATTAAATACACTAAAAAGCTTTTATGATGGCACATGAAGAGACAGACAGACCAATAGAACAGAATAGAAAACCAAGAAAGAGACTCATGTATATATGGAAAAATCCCATATAATAAAAGGCTAATATGCAAATCGACCGAACAGTGGAATGACTGGTCGCTATGATGCGCAATGACCACCAGGGGGCAGACACTCAATGCAGGAGCTGCCCCCTGGTGGTCAGTGCGCTCCCACAGGGGGAAGCACCGCTCAGCCAGAAGCTGGGCTCAGGGCTGGCGAGCGCAGCAGCAGTGGCAGGAGCCTCTGCCACAGCAGTGCTAAGGATGTCCGACTGCCGGCTTAGGCCTACTCCCGATCAGTTGCACATACCACAAGGGCTCTCAGACTGTGAGAGGGTGCAGGCTGAGCTGAGGGTGCCCCCCCAGAGTGCACAAATTTCGTGCACCAGGCCTCTAGTCATATATAAGAGTGACATCCCACTTTGCTGGGGAACATATGGGCATTTTTATAAATGTTGTTGGGACAACTAGATAGCCACTTGAAAAAAACATGAAATTGGATCCTTATCTCACACTATATACCAGATAACTATAGATGGATCAGAGATTACAATGCATAACATTGAAACCACACAAGTACTAGACGAGAACACAGATGGCTGGATAGGGAGAAATACTTTCTACTTATGACTCATAATCCAGAAGCAATAAAAAAAAAACTAATAAATTTGGCCACATAGAATACTAGAGGGGGAGGCTATAAAGTGACAACATGAGGGAGTTTTTGGAACTGTTCTTCATCCTAATTGTGGGGGTGATTACACAACTCTATAAATGTATTAAAATTCCTAAAAAGTCCATTTTACCATAATTTAAACATTATTACAAATGAATGCATAAAAACAATAATCCTGCATAGCATAAAAATCACAATAAGTCAAAAGACAAATGACAAACTAGGAGAAAATATTATTTGCAATTTATATCACAGATAAGGACCAGAAAGGTATTTTTCCCTTTTGCTATAAAGAACATTATCAGGATAACTGGTGAAGCTGAATAAAGTCTTTAGATAATAATATTGTATTGGTGTTGATTTCCTGAATTTGATCACTATACTGAGATTAAACAAGAGAATGTCCTTGTGTTCTGGGAAATACACATTGAAGAATTTAGGAATAAATGGGCATCATGTCTGCAACTGACTCTCAAATGGTTCATAAAAAAATAATATGTATACATGGAGAAAAATAACAATAAAGCAAATATGGTAAAATGCTAACATCTGGGAGCTCTGAATAAAAGGAATAAAAGTATTCTGTATACTATTTTATAACGTTTAAGTTTTAAGCCTGAAATTCTTTCAAAAGAAAATAAGAACATAGAAGCTAGCTTGAAGGGACTCCTAACAGACCACATTGGAATAATTTGAACATCAAGAAATAATAATGATGGCAATGAAGTATAATACATCAAACTTTAATAAAATAAGTTCATAGTAATACAATACATGACAAAGTGTTATAATAAAGAGTTAATATCCTTAATACATGAAGGGCTCTTATAAAATCAGTAAGAAAATGAGGAACAAACTAATAGGCAATGGATATGAACAGACAATTGACAAAAAAACAAAACCAACAATGGCTTATAAAGCTATGAAAAAATATACTCCTCGCTGATGATGAAATAAAGGCAAAGTAAAATAATAATGAGAAGCCATATGGCAAATATTTTGAAGATAATGATTGCTGATTAGGAGTCAGAAAAATGGGCATTCTAGTGAGAGTGGAAATTGCTATAACCTTTTCAGAGAGCAATATCCAATGTTTATAAAACATCTTAAAAATGCTAACATATGGATCCCATAATTTCACCAAGGAAACCATCAGGAATACATACAAAGATATAGATATCACAATGAACATAGCAGTATAATTTATAGCAGCAAATATTGGAAATTATGCCCAGCAATTTTAAAAATGATAAAAAAAGGCCCTGACCGGTTTGGCTTAGTGGATAGAGCATCGGCCTGCGGACTCAAGGGTCCTGGGTTCGATTCCGGTCAAGGGCATGTACCTTGGTTGCAGGCACATACCCAGTGGGGAGTGTGCAGGAGGCAGCTGATTGATGTTTCCCTCTCATCGATGTTTCTAACTCTCTATCCCTCTCCCTTCCTCTCTGTAAAAAATCAATAAAATATATTTTTTTAAAAAAGATAAAAAAGTACACCAAATTAACAGTTTTTCCTTAAAGTACATTGTATTATCTTCTTTATACCTTTTTTCACCAAATGTTCTATAATGACTATACATTACCTTGATAATCAGAAAACAAACTATTTTTTAAAAGCCACTGTTATCAGTGACAAAGGCAATCTTCATGGAGAGCAATGTTGAGGCCATAGCAGAGAATTGGAATAATCCACACACTAGCTGATCATCACTCAATGCAAATAAGACAAAAACAGCTCTTAGATAGAAGGCTGGAGCAGGTAGAGGTACCATGAAGGGGTAGACATTATAGGCTGCACCTTCTGTGAACTTCCTGATGCTCAGAAGTTGGAGGAAGCAACCTCTATCCCTGCCATGGCCCTCTACCTGTGTGGACTGCCCAGGCCCTCCACCATGGCCCTTTCACATGTATTGCCCAATGTCTTTCCCATGGACTTCTGCCCTGAATGCTGCCCAACCACTAAGCCAGGGCCTTCTTCCTATGGGGTGACCCCAGCCATCCCTGGCCATGGCAACGTCTCTACCAGGGTGTGCTGGCTGTGTTTACTTGCTACATCCTGTTTGCCATGGTCCTCTACCTGTACATGCTATCCAACTTTCCTGCAATAGTCCTCTGCCCCTAATGGCTACACAACCCAGGGGCTGTGGACTTCTGTTCCTGTGAGCTGCCAAAGCCCCCTGGCTCTAAGGACTGTCTAATCACTCTGTGTAGCTCTGGGGTTGTACCCAGCCCCTCTCCTAAATCGGCTACCACTACCAGTGTGAGCTGCCAAGACCCTCTCCCACCCAGTGCTGCTGCGATCATCTCATAGAATGAAAAATGTAAGGTTCTCCTGTTCATTTGTGTTCCTCATCAGCCTTTGATTCTCAGCCTCTGGGTAAAGAGACAGACTCTGCTCACCAACCTTACACTCATCTAGAAACAAAGAAAGCAAACTACTGCCTAAACCTTTTGTTTTGTTTTTCACCAATTCTACTGTGCTTTGCCCAAATTCTACAAGGCCACACAGGTGTGGGCCCAGAAAGGCCCTGTGATCATGAAATACCCCTAGTTTATAAGAGCCCAAGGAGATGGGCCAACATAGTATCTTCCTGGGAGTTGCAGTCTGTTCCACTGTAGGCCCACACTGAACAATCCTCAGTGAAAAAGCAGTAAAAATACACCAGAATTCCCAAGACAGCCTCCTAAAACATCCAATTTCTTGGAATTTTCCACACTGGGAGAGTTCTAGAACCATGTCCTGTGATTGACCTAGACTAGAGTAGGAACTCCAGCCCTCACCATGCAGGCCGGCCAGTCAACCTAGAATGAAAACAAATGGCTTTTGTGATGCCACAAAAATACCTTATGGAAGCAAATTAGTCTGACAACCCAGAAGACAGGACATGAAAGGAGACTTACTGTGAGAATACACAGATGATATCTCCTTCGGTAAGTTCATAGGGAAGTCCTCCTAGAAGAGAAAACCACATTTCAGTTCAACTAACATTTACCAAATGTCTATTAATACCATGCACTAGGCCAGGCACTGAGGGT
Source organism: Plecotus auritus (assembly GCF_963455305.1). NCBI lineage: Eukaryota > Metazoa > Chordata > Mammalia > Chiroptera > Vespertilionidae > Plecotus > Plecotus auritus. The sequence goes on along the minus strand of NC_137784.1, from coordinate 108,974,404 downwards.
GCAAAAAAAAGTAAGCCACAAGGTCTGCCGTCAGAGAACTCATAGTCTGATGCAATGACAGAAGTGCATATAGACTGCAACAATAGTACAGAAAAAGGAGTGACTGAGTAGGAAGGTCAAAGTTTCCACTAACCAAACTAATCCTCCTCACATGTAAACTCTTATGGAAAAAGAAGATTGCTTCCAGAACAAAACTCTGCTTCCACAAACATATCTTGAACTCATCTGCTCCTTACTCACAAATTCACCACTAAGATCCAAAATCAGTTTAAATATGCAAATATTAACTCCACCTCACATAGACTAAGGATTAGTCAATTGTTAAGCATTTCATAGGAAATAAATTCCCCTGCAAAAGTTTCCTTCCTCATCTATAAAGTGGGGATATTAGTACTTACCTCACAGAATTGTTGTAAGACTTAAATAAAACAATGAATATAAAGTGCTTAGCACCATGACTGGTGCAATCACCTCTTTGAACAAACTGTCAAATTACTGGATGTGACACAAAATGAATAGAGAGATGGTAATATGAACATGAACAGAAGGCCAGAGCTAATCAGATGAAGAAAATGAATTCTGAAGGAAGGGGTTTAGGGTGGGAAGGAATTAGCAGTAATATGGGATAGTGGCTAAGACCATGAATTCTAGAATCCCATAGTTCTGGCTGTTCCACTTACTAGCTATGTGACCTTAAAAAGACCATTAACTTCTCAGTGCCTCAGTTTCCTCAGCTGATAATAATGATCTGAGACAGAGAAACACAAACACCATAAGATTTCACTTATATGTGGAATTATAAAACAAAAATGGAAAAACAAAACAGAAACAGACTCACAGATACAGAGAACAAATTGATGGTTGCCAGAGGAGAGGGAGGTTAGTGGGGGATGGGTGAAAAAGTAAAGGGATTAAGAAGTACAAATTGATAGTTACAAAACTGTCATGGGGATGTGAAATACAGCATAGAAAATATAGCCAAGTCCTAGCTGGTTTGGCTCAGTGGATAGAGCATCGGCCTGGGGACTGAAGGATCCTGGGTTCAACTCCCATCAAGGGCACATGCCTGGGTTTCAGACTCCCTGCCCAGGTTTCGGGCTCCATCCCCAGTGAGGGTGTGCAGGAAGCAGCCAATCAATGATTCTCATCTTTGATGTTTCTATTTCTCTCTCCCTCTCCCTTCTTCTCTAAAATCAATAAAAATATGTTTTTTAAAAAAGAGAATATAGCCAATAATATTGTCATAATTAAGTACGGTGTCTGATGGGTTTCAGACTTAATGGGGCGATCCCTTTGTAAGTTATTATAAATGTCTAATCACTATGTGTACAACTAAAACTAATACAATATTGTATGGCAACTGTAATTGAAAAATAAAAAACAACTATACAAATAATAACAACGGTCTGAGAAACAAAGTGGCAAGACTCTTAGTACAGTGAATGGCAGAAGGTAACTATCAGCACTGAGTTGCAGGGAGAGCAAACTAGGCAGGGGAGAAAAGAAATATGGAAAACAGATTTATGGGCAGACAACAGAAAGAAATAAAACTGGGTGATGAATGTCGGGAGGTATGAAGGGAGGAAAAGCTGAAATGTTAGGAAACAGGGCAGTAGAGACTGAGGAGCACTGATGGAGAAAGATGGGAACCTCACCCAGGAAGATCCAGGCGCTGTCTTTGTACTCGGAATGCCAGGACACCGTATCCGCCACCCCAAGCTGGACCTCTCGCTCATTCAGCTCATTTATCAGCTTCACTTTCGTTAAAGGGCTGCAGAGGGGGTGGAAGAGTAGACAAGTTTAAGTGCGGCCTGACCGGGGATGAGGAAGAGCAAAACTAGGGGACTAGTTTTCTAGAATTCGAGCCGCTCCCGCCCCTAGGCCGGGCAGACCACCCCAGCCCGGTAGGTCACCACCGTGGCCCGCCCCCAACCGATCCCCATCGCCCCCCTTCTCAGAAAGAAGCTGAGGTCTTACTTCATCTCCGCGGTTTCGCGCTCAACACAGAGGAATCCACTACCGGGAGAGGCTGCAGGGCGCATGTGCGGCTCTGGCACCACCCGCCCATAGGACTAGGCGGAGTTCCGCTGCTCCAGACTAGCTCCGCCTCACCGGGGCTCAGCGCCTGCGCACTAGTGCAGGAAACGACTTTATTCTTTGGATTGGGTTAAAGCCTTCAGAGAATTTTTTCTAGTACCTAGTTTCCTTCGTCTATGAAGTAGTGCAAGGGTGCGAGCCTGGTCTATTACAAAACCCCCAGTTCCTGGACGGACAACTGGCAGTGATTGGGTTAACTAAAAATGTTTGCTAAATGAAGACTTGAAAAGATGCCTGCTGTAAGGACTGTAGCGCCAGCTACAGTGCAAATCCCCACTAGGGCCAAGGGCGCGCGCGCGCGCACACACACACACACACACACACACACACACACACACACATCAAAGCATCCCTGTTCAGGGGTTAAGGCAGAAAAATAAAGCAGATATGTTAGAGGGTAAATCTCTTTTGTCCCTCAATTCCAATGCATAGATAACTGACCAGTCGGCCTCTATAGGCTTACTTGAATACCCAGTTTTGTGTGAGAGCTGCTATACTCACCCTTTTCCTTAGTCTCTCTCCTACTTAAGCAGGAGGCAGAAGTTAATATTGTTAAATTAATACCTAACACTTAAGCAGATAATGCTAGGTTATGTGCTAAGTAATTTGCATGTATTGACCCCTCTATCCTCAAAATAACGCCATAAAGTCTGTAGTTACCATCCCCATTTTATAGAAGAAGAAACTGAAGTTCGATGGAATTCATTAGCATGAAAGATACTCTGCCTCTACCCATGGGTTCTGGTTGACCTAATCAGTTCTTACTGGGCATCTATATTTGTCCTGTACAGCAAATCTGTACAGGAGTGTAAGGTTTGGTTCTCTGCCCTCAAGGAGCTAATAATAGTCTAGAGGAGATAATATATATTTACTTTATAAATTTCATATTAGAAGTAATCAGGAACCCATAAAAGAGATGGTGGCATATAATGTGATTTAAGCCATATTGAAGATTTGAATCCATCTTGCATGTGACCACATCAATATCTTGTCTCAAACCATGCATGGTCTAAAAGTGAAGGTCCAGAGCTGTGTAGTTCTGTGCAGACTTAGCTCTAAGCCTTTCATAAAAGCAATTTGATAATTATAGTGGTGATGACAACTATATCCTCAATGGCTCACCATGTTCACTCAATGTCCTGCCAAGAAGCAGAACAGAGGCTTCATTCATTCTCTGCCTCTCCCCCACTCTAAACCAGCTATTCATTAACTTTTTAGAATTATCTTGGCAATGAAAGCTAAACAGTGACAGATTGCACATGGGTTTTATCTGCTCCTAGAAATCTTGGGTTGCTTAGTTGTACGGTTGAAGTAGTCCCTGCAGATGCAGTATTATCTGGTTGGATTCTTCAAACCAGCTTTGCCTTTGTCATCACAGTTCAAAAGGAAGCTGAAGCAAAAAGAGAAGAGTAAGACCAATTAAAAGGGAGGACAATTTAGGTTGAGGAGAACATGACAAGACTGCTACTATCCAGTTGGTGAGTTCAGCAGATATTTTCTGAAGCTAGGAGAGCTGAAAACTGTCCCAGTTTGCCTGGGATATCTCAATGGATGTGCTTGGAATTTTTAGAAATTGGTATGTAAAATGATACATAGAGATTTTCATAAGTGAATGGGAAGGAGGTGGGGGTCCATAGGGCCCTCTAAACTTGTTATCCAAGGTGGCTATTAGTAATATCCACCAATAATATCCATGTAGCACCCACTGTATGCAGAGCTCAGTTCTAGATTCTGCAGACAATGCTAAGGAAGCCAAAGGCAGTCCCCACATTCAAGGAAAGGCTGAACAAAATGTCTAGCAAAATTAATCTCTTTACTTCATAGTTCTTCTGTTCCGAGTTATTATCTCATGCCTCCTAACTCTTTCAGTACTCTTATAACTGCCCAGCCCCTCTTCTCTAGTCTTTCCTCCCACTGGTCTCCAACATGAAGCCTCAACTTCAGCCAGACTCCACTTCTATTCATTTGCTCAAAGGCCCCTTTCATTATGCAAACTAGACACCTCTGCTGAGAGAGCTCCATATCCCAGGGCCACTCTCCTCCTGCTGAATGAAACCTGCCCCAGTTCCCAAACTCACATCAAGGCATCTCTCATGCAGAAAACCTTTTCTGACCTTGCCAGCCCACAGTGATGGTTCCCACTTCTGAATTCTGCAGCACATCCCAATTCTTTTATGTTCTCCCCACAGAAAGACTGTAAGATCCTAGAAGGTAAAGGCTCTGCATTTTTAAACCCTCAGCACCTCAGCCCTCAAACATTTTCCTGCACACAAAGTAAGCATCCAATACACTTATCTATATATATAAAAGGCTAAGTGACCGACTGTCCATCCATCTGACTATCCAACCGACTGACCTGCCAGCTGGTACATATGACAGTGCACTGGCAATTTAAAAATAAATGTTGACTCGCACATGTGCAATACATATAAAGCTCTCACTGGCGCCAATTGCACGCATGTGTTTTGATCTGTCATTGTCGATCATGAATTTGGTTGTTTTTGTTGACATTCTGAAGCTGAAAGAAAGCAGCATTGTTGACAGAATATGTCTGAAGACCAACTATTGGCAGAGCATGTGATGTTAAAGTTAAAGTTGTAAATACTTCATCACAAGGGAAATTAGTCAAGCACTCTGAAAGTGTTTTTACTCTTAATGTGGTATACAGGGAGATATTAGAATAAGTTTAATCAATTTATCAGTCATTTTTTTATCAATGTTGTTTTTATATCATGTTTTTGTTGTTTTTATATCATGTCTTTGTTGTTGTTATATCATATTATTGTTTATTTATTAATCAATTTATATATTATTAGAGGCCCAGTGCACAAAATTTGTGCATGGGTAGGGTCCCTAGTGGCTGCCTCCCTTTGCACCTGCCTTGGCCTGGTGCCGCTGGCTCATCTACTCCACCATCCTGCCATGGTCCCGCTCTCATTGGGGCACATTGGGCGGGCAGTGCCTCCACTGCCGCTGACTGCCAGCATTGCATCCCTGATGCCTGCCATGTTCCACGCCGCCCCCTGGTGGTCAGCAAACATCTAATTCCTGGTCAGTGGAACGCCTGCCCGTGTGGACAATTTGCATATTAGCCTTCTATTATATAGGATTTTCATATACATTTTACTAATTTTCTTCCATCTCTGACACTTCTATTATAAAGAAAGGGCAAATAGCTATATTAAAATATTTATTCTAATTAATTTCCTTTCAATGTGCATGAATCTGTGTACCAGGCCACTAGTTGGTTAATTAAATTGAAAATATACACAACTATGGTTACCTTTAGGGAAACAGATGAGCATAGGGGGAGAAAAACTTTTATTTTCCCTTTTTTCCTTTCTATACTATGATAATTTTCTTACCTTTATTCAGATATTGCTTACATTTGTATTGCCATGTTATCTTGAAAGAGAAATCATGACCTTTATTATTATTTCTCTCTTGGACTGTGACCAGCACGGCTAGAGAGTGGTCCACGAATCCCGAGTAGGGGCAGCTGGGGATTGAGAAAATGAAAGAAAGAGACAGACACAGAGACAGTAGAGAATGCTGGGACCGGGTGGGACAGATGTCCTCTGTTGGAGAGACAGTGACCCAGAACCAGTGCAGCGTGTTTTTTTATATACAGTATAATTCCAGGAAGTTTTCCTAGAGTTTAAAACAAAGGAAATTATGTGAAATCATGATTAAAGATCAAGCTATAGTCATAGTTAAAGATCAAGCTGTAATTTTTCATTCTTTGGGGCTTCTTTGTAATCGTCACTCCTGGCTAAGTGCAGATAATTGCGTGCGTTCCTTGCAACTGGCTGAACTTAGATAATGAAACCCACCCCCCTAGCACCTGAGCTAAGGGTCAGGCTGACGACGTACCTGCCTCTGCCAATGCCACTGGACTCAGCTGATTAAATAAATAAAGAAATAATTAAAGAAATGCTCAATGTGCCTTCCCAGGTGCTCTCTACACCTTATATTCTCACTTTTGTCTTTCACTCATTCATTCAAATATCTATTGAACAACTATTATATGCTAGATACTGTTCTAGGTGATGGGGTTATAACAGTAAACAAGGCAAGCAGAGTTCCTGTCTTCTTACAGTTTACATTCTTGTTGGGGAAAAGGAAAAGAAACATCCTATGTAATAAAAGGCTAATATGCAAATTGTCCCCTAGGGTGGGAGTTCAACTGACCGGGAGTTCAACCAGGGGGCGGGGCTGGCAGGCCAATCTCCCATGGCCCCTCCCCCTGGCCGCCCTCACCCCCAATCAGGGTGGGGGGGCCAATCAGAGGCGGGACCATCTGGCCAACCTCCTGCATCCCCTCCCCCTGGCAGGCCTGGCCCGATTGGGGTGGGCCACCCAGCCCTCACCCATGCATGAATTTGTGCACCGGGCCTCAAGTCTATATATGTATATAAAAGGAAAATATGCTAGGTGTCCAATCTTCTGACCAGTCACTATGATGCACACTGACCACCAGGGGGCAGACACTCAACACAGGAGCTACCGAGCTGCAGTGGCCTGGCAGCGGTGGTTCTTGGGTGACATACCCCAAAACCAGAAAGGAGGTAGTCCAATTCTTCGTGGGGCCGCGCAATTCCACCTTTCAGCCATGGGTTATGTTGTTGCTGGGACACTGTCGGCCCCAAATCTGGTTTACTACACACTTACATTTGCATTCCACACCCTGTACTACAGCAACTTTGCAGTGTGCCCTCTTGCACTCTGGGACCCCTCAGGGGATGTTGGAGCGCTGGTTTGGGCCCAATCTCTGCAGGCCAGGCCAAGAGACCCTACCTGCCAGAAGGACCCCACTCACTCCACAGATGCCCTTCAAGCCACGGCGCCACCCCAGGTGTGGCCAGCCAGGGAGGGACCATGGAAGATTGGCTCCAGAGCATGTCCAGCCCATGTCACCCAGTCCCACCCCTCCAGCCACCTTCTAATTAATTTCCTTTCAATGTGCATGAATCTGTGCACCACGTCACTAGTATAAATATATATTCAATGTTGATAAGTGCTATGAAGGAAAAATAAAGCAGGGTAAGGGTACAGGCAGTGACAGAGTGTTTCTATTTTACGAAGTGTGATCAATCAAAGAAGGCCTCCCTGATAAAGTGACATGAAGGCAGAGACCTGCAAGAAGATGGGGAGCAAGCCATGGGATATCTGGGAGAACAGTGTTCCAGGCAGAGGGAACAATAAGTGCAAAGGTCCTGAGACAGGAGTGTGTTTGAGAAACAATAAGGAAGCCAGAGTGGCTGAAAAGGAGCAGGCAAGGAGGAGAATGACAGGAGATTTTTGTTTATTTAACAAAATCTAATTTAGTAGCCAATATGTACCAGACACTCTTCTAGGTATTTTACTCACATTAACTCATTTACTTCTCACAATGACCCTATAAGGTAGACACTATTATCCCCATTTTGCAGATTAAACTGAGGTACAGAGTGATTAATTCACTTGCCCTAGGTCAGTGGTCGGCAAACCGCGGCTTGCAAGCCACATGCAGCTCGCGAGCTGCGGTTTGCCGCTCTGTTGACTAATGAGTTTGCCGACCACTGGACTAGACTAAATGTTACCGTGTAGTTGGAAGCTGTGAGGATTAGGCAATTGTGGCATATTGTGTGCAAAGAGGTAAAGGGTAGTATATGACAGTGGTCGGCAAACTCATTAGTCAACAGAGTGGCAAACCGCGGCTCACAAGCCGCATGTGGCTCGTGAGCCATGGTTTGCCGACCACTGCCCTAGGTCACACAGATGGCAAATGGTAGAGCCAGGATTTGGAGCCAGGTAGTGTCACTCCAAAATCTGCATCCTTAGCCACTATGCACAGGACAAAGGGGGGCAGAGGAACAGATCAGGCAGGGCCATATTGAGTAGAAACTTTGTATTTTGCTCAATGTGAGGCAAGAAACCACGGAAGGATTTTATTTTGTTTTACATTTTAGCAGGATCACCTTGGCTGCAGACTGGAGGCGCAGGGAGAGCAGATAGGGGGCACCTGGAATAGAAGCAGAAAAGCTAATTAGGAAGCTCTGCAATAATTCAGGCAAGAGATGATGGTGGTTTGTCTCAGGATGATAGCAAAGGAAGTGATATTCCAAGCTGATATTTTTTAAAAATATGTTTTTTATTGGGTTCAGAGAGGAAGGGAGAGGAAGAGAGGGATAAAAACATCAATGAAGAGAGAGAATCATTGATCGGCTGCCTCCTGCATGCCCCTTACTGGGGGTGGGGCCTGAAACCTGGGCATGTGCCTGACCAAGAATCAAACCATGATCTCCTGGTCCATGGGTCAACGCTCCACCACTAAGCTACACTGGCTAGGCAATGCTGGTATTTTTTAAGCTTAAACATATATTTAAAAAATAAATAAGAACACATAGGACATCAACATAAAGGCATATACTGTGCTTGTGAGTGCTCAGGTACTGGGCTAGATGCTGGGGATACTGCAGAGAATAAGACCACAAGACCCAGTCCCTGCCCATGACCAGCTCACAATGTTGCCAGACTATATATATATATATATATATATATATATATATATATATATATGAATAAATATAATACAAAGTGATGAATGTCATAATGAAGGTATGAGTGAAATGCTATTGGAACCAGATGAGAATTATTTCATTCTGACTACTGAGGGTAGAAGGAGCTGGGTGTAGAAAGCAGATTGTTGTGGGGAGAGCTAGAGAGATAGGTGCAATTGGATTGGGTCTTGATGGCAGTCACCATGTAGACAGAAGACAGAGGATGGGTGCCATGGAGAGAGAGCATTTCGAGCAGAGGAACCAGCAGAAGAGCCTCCAGAGGCAACAGCATCAAAGTGTGAAAAATGTATGGTGTGACCAGGGGATAGAATGGGGTAGGGCATCCCAGGAAGATGGAAGAATTCAGGCCATTTCGTGAAGGGCCTTATAGATTAAGCCAAGAAGCTCAGATTACAGCTTGTAGACAATGAGAAGTAATCATACAGCTCAATCATTCAGTCATTCAACCAACCAACAATGCAGCCATTTTTGTTGAGGAACTGCTATATGCAGACACTGCATTAGATGCTGAGATTACAAAGGTAAACATTCTCAGTCTCAAGGGAAAACATATGTGAAAAAAGACAATTCAAATATGCTCCCCTGACTCTGGGAATACAATGGTCATTTTATTTTAGATCACCTTGGAATCAGTATAAGGGATGGATTAATGTACATAAATCTTGATGTTGAGAGAGCAGTTGACTGTGGTGAGCAGGAACCAAGTGAACAGATTTCAGTGGCATATCAGGTTGACTAAATCAAATGTGGGTAGTAAGAAAACATATGAGAAGGATGCTTAGGTTTCTGGCTTGAGAGACTAGTTGGGCAGTAACCCTCTTTGCCAAACTAAGAAAGGCAGGAAGGAAGACTGCTCTGGGAGAAAACTGATAAATTCAGTTCGGAAATTGTTGAGTCAAAAGTGCCTGAGGAGCCAACAAAGGAGACTGAGAAGGAAGATAAAAAATGAGAATGAAGCATCATGAGAAAGTAGAATTCAAGAAGAGAGCAAGAGGTGACCAATATTGTCAAACTCTGCAAAAAAGTGTTCTTGATATAAGCACCTTTAATTTTTCAGTGTTTCCACAACTTATTTCAATTGATCCACAAACAATGTCCCCATAAGGATAGTGGACTCCAGAGGACCCATACTGGTCTATCCATCCTGTACTTACCTGCCCCCATACTGAAGACTTTGGGGCAATGCTATCTGATGGAAGCAAAATAGAAACCTAAAAGGGTGGGTGTGGACCACACTTTCCTTTAGTTGAAAAAAACTGATTAAATGTTTTGTTTAAAGATCTGTTTCTTAATTATAGGTTACCTAGAGAAATAAAGGGAGTATGAAATTATGTATTGTGTTAACAACAGAGGATCTCTTCTAGGGATATAAACCTAAAGTCATGATGTGTATGTAATGAACATGTGCATTTTTTAGAAGGTCCATGCTTACATCAGATTCTAAAAAGGTTACATGTGCCCAGCCACCATGGCTCAGTGGTTGAGCATCGACCTTTGAACCAGGAGATTACTGTTCAATTCCTGGTGAGGGCACTTGCCTGGCTTGTGGGCTCGATCCCCAGTAGACGGCATGCAGGAGGCAGCCAATCAAAGATTCTCGTCATTGGTGTTTCTATCTTTCACTCCCTCTCCCTTCCTCTCTGAAATCAATAAAAAATATCATATATAATAAAGAGGTAATATGCAAATTGACCCTCACACTCTCACACAAGATGGCCGCCCCCATGTGGTCAAAAATGGCCACCCCCATGTGGTCAAAGATGGCCACCACAAGATGGCCGGCAGGGGAGGGTAGTTGTGGGCAACTAGGCCAGCAGGGGAGGGAAGTTGGGGACAACAAGGCCTGCAGGGGAGGGAGGGCAGTTGGGGGCGACCAGGCCTGCAGCAGAGGGCAGTTGGGGGGGGAGGGGCCAGGCCTGCAGGGGAGGGCCATTGGGGGGGACCAGGCCTATAGGGGAGGGCAGTTGGGGGGGACCAGGCCTGCAGGGGAGGGCAATTGGGGGCAATCGGGCCGGCAGGGGAGTGATTAGGGGGTGATCAGGCTGGCAGGCAGAAGCAGTTAGGGGCAATCAGGCAGGCAGGCAGGCAAGCGGTTGGGAGCCAGCAGTCCTGGATTGTGAGAGTGATCAGGCCTAAACAGTCAGTCGGACATCCCTCGAGGGGTCCCAGATTGGAGAGGGTGCAGGCTGGGCTGAGGGACACCCCCCCCAGTGCACGAATTTTGTGCACTGGGCCTCTAGTAAAAAAAATTAAAAATTTCCATGGTTCAGAAACAACAGCCAAGGACCACTGCCTTAGAGCATCTAAGGATTATCTGTGAATACTGTCATCCACAGATAATTGAGAGCAGTTTGCAAAGCTTAGCAGGAAGCTGTTGCAGGAAAACATGCATGAGTTATATAAATCAAATATTGATGAACTGGAAGCACAACTGCACCCCCATTGACTCCCCCCCAGGCTCAGCACAGCTGCTTGCTCCCAGCAATCTGACATTTAGGTAGAAACTTGAGGAGCTGGATAGAGAATCCCAAACTCTTGAGGAGGAGGAGGCCAGGGGAAAGTATGCCTTCTAGAAAACACACAACAGATGTTCTCCTACCACCTGGATATCATTTTTCACCCTTCCTCCACTGTCCAGGCCAAAACAGCAGTTTGCCATACCTCAAGCAACACACATTTCAGAAGCTGCCAAAATTTTTGATGAGCTGACTTAAAAGGCAGAATCTAGTTCCAAGTAAGAAAGGGACAGAATAGAGAAGTTGCTGAGGAGTGTATGGCTCTAGTCAAGTGGAATCTACCTGTCATCACAAATCACATTTACTCTAAATTCATAATGTGAAGTCCCCATTGGCATGCAGGCCTATGGAGCATGTGTGCTAAACTGAACTGAGTAGAATAAACAGAGCAGGTGTGATGAGGAGCAGAACTAGGCCTATCTAAATGGAGCTAAATGGAAAAGAATATTCAAGGGATGACAGGAGCCTGCCTAGAGCAGGAGTTCAAAAATGGTAATCACAATTGCATCTAGCAGATAAATACAGAGTAGGCAATCGATAGGCCAAAGACTAGTGCCCCGCCCCCTATTCTCTAAAAGATTCCTTATATAGTCAACTTTTACCCTCCTCTCAGTCATTTTCACTGTCCCAAGTCAGACTTTTCCTGGGGTGTTCTATTGCTGAGAAAGATTATAGGATGTCATATTGAGACAAAGGTAAAGAAGCCAGTTACCAGGAGTACCAGGAGTACCAGGTAAAACACTGATCCAGGGAATAGGAGATAGTGCAGATTAGGGAAAGGAGTGAGTGGGCCATGAGGCAGAGAAGCCAGAACACTGAGACATATCATTGTGAAGAGCAAATAGGTGGTCAGAGAACAGGCTGAGGGGCAAGCGAAGCCCTCAGAGATGAAGCACAGAGCAGGCTTGTCTTAGCTCATGCCACAATGACATTGCATGTTGGCTGGCAGCATTGTTCTCGTGGGTGCTGGGGTTTGGCATCCCTCAAGAAGTTGAACACAGGTTCTCAAAGCTATAGAATGATGCCACACATTTTTATTCTATCTCTGTTCAGCAACTTACCATCCGGAGAGAACAGGTAGCAAGTTAGAAGAATTTAAACTCTGAGTCTTGACAGACTTGAGCTCAAATCCCACTTCCACCATTTGCTAGCTGTAAAACCTTCATCAATTTAGTTGGCTTCAATAATTTCTTGGTGCATTGGTGATAATATCACTTCACAGGGATGTTGTGAGAATTAAATGATATCATGCATGTAAAGTTTGTCTGATCAGAGGTAGGTATTACTAATATTAATAATAACCTTCTCATGTTCTAAATATCCCCAGCCATTGTTATAACCCCCAAATTGTTTTAATCTCCAAATTTTACCACTAGCTTTTCAGGGAAAAGTTGGAATGGCTGTCTAAGATATGGATGGCTGCAATACACAATTCAGGCTAGCATGACCCCTTCAGTGCAGTCTTTTTGGAAGAATAGCCTTCAAAAACTACTTTCAATGAAAAATGCAAGAAGTATTAATTGAATATATATTTTCACCTCTCACCTCACTCCATTCCATAAGCCATGGGAATGAATCAAAAATGTGTATGCCTCATTACCCAACTCCTACTCTGCATGAGAGGAAAGGATTTCAAAGTACTAGCCCAACAATATCCTATATAATAAAAGCCTAATATGCAAATTGACCAAACAGAGGAATGACCGGTGGAATGACTGGTAGCTATAACACACACTGACTACCAGGGGGCAGACGCTCAATGCAGGAGCTGCCCCCAGCCCACAGGCCCCAGGCCAGCCAACGTGGATGTTAGCAGGGGCCCCCCTATTGCCCTGCCAGTCGCCCCACAGAGGGAGGTGACCGGTGGCAGCGGCGGGGAGGCAGGGCCGGCGAGCAGGTGGCACCAGGCCGGCCAAGGTGGGTGCCAGCGCCGCCCCCCCCCAATCGCCCTGCTGGTTGCCCCATTGATTGGCCCTGATCGTCAGCCAGGCCTAGGGACCCTACCCATGCACAAATTTCATGCATCGGACCTCTAGTAAATAAATAAAAGGAGCAAAAAAGGTCTGATCCCGAGTGGCAAATGAAAAGGTTTTCATATTCACCATGCTCCTCTGGCCTGCATGAAGGCTTGGCCAAGATGCAACACAATCACACAGAAATCCAGAAGTGCCTGGAACAATCTTTCCTTTTAGAGACCTACCTGTTTATATAGCTACATGGGAGCAAAGCCTCTCCAAGGATTGCTTTCTCCCTACAGAGTGCCTGCCCTCTGCTGGGCTTCCTGGTCATTGGCATTTTGGCCTTCAAGCTTCTCTTTCCTGGCTAAGTAGGAACCTTTGTAGTATTGCAACCAAATGTCTCTTAGTCAGTAAGCACTGCCAAGCAGCAATATAACCAGGACACAGTTTTTTTAACTGTCTCCTCATATTAACCCTATAGCTCAGTTTATTCATTTCCTGTTACTGCTCTAACAAATTACCACAAATTTAGCACTTAGAACAACACTAATTTATTAGCTTACAGTTCTCAAAATCAATCATCTGAACTCAGTTTCACTTGGCTAACATCAAAGTATCAGCAGGCCTGGTTCCTTCTGGAGGCTCTAGGGGAGAATCTGTTTCTTGGCTTTTCCAGCTTCTAGAGGCTATCTGCAATCTTTGGCTTGTGACCCCTTCCTTGATCACTCCAAAATCCTGTTTCTGTGGTCATATATCCTAATACTGCTCACTCTGATCTCCCACCTTCCACTAATATGGACCCTTATGATTTTATCATTGGGCCCACCCAGAAAATCCAGGATAATCTCCAATATCAAGAGCCTTAATCACAACAGCAAAGGCCCTTTTGCCACATAAGGTAACATATTCACAGGTTACAGGGATTAGAACATGAATATCTTTGGGGGTCATTTTTCACCCTACCACACACCCTGCAACACGAGTAGCCAAAAGACCGTTGGACCAGGAGTGAGGATAACTGGATTCCAATCCTGGGCCACGAGTGAGGATAACTGGATTTCAATCCCAGTTTTGTCCCCCCTTCCCCATTGCATAATCTTAGGCAGTTCCTTTTGCCTCATCTTCATTTGTAAACTGGGGATAATAACATCTAGCTCACAAAATGTTACTTGAATGTATGAAAAGTTCTTTCCAAGCATAGTAACTGGCACGGAGTAAGCACTCAATAAACATGCTAGCAGAGGGATATCAGCATGGGGAGAAACAGGACGAGCAGTTAAGAGACCATAACCATAGTGTGGATGAAGATAAGAGAGGCAATAGCAAGAGTGGAAAGAAGCAGGAAGATAAATGGAGAGGTATATAGGTATGAATCCAGATTTATATATTTCCTTGGGCTTAGGGTAAAAATTATCCTCATTTCCCACAATCACTGGGCTTTAGCAACAACCAAAAAAAAGGGCTTCTACTTAATCTCAGCTCAAGCACCTTAAAAAAAATCCAAAGCATATGCCCAGCCAGTGTGGATCAGTGGTTGAGCACTGACCTATGAACCGGGAGGTCACAGTTCAATTGCCAGTCAGAGCACATGCCCGGGTTGCGGGCTCCATCCCCAGTGTGGGGCGTACAGAATGTAGTAGATCAATGATTCTCACTCATCATTGATGTTTCTATCTTTCTCTCCCTCTCACTTCCTCTCTGAAATAAATAAAAATGTATTTTTAAAAAACCCAAAGCATAAAAGTGTCAAGTTGAAGGTCACAGGTAATAGGATGTGCAAAGGTACAGAAGCACATAACTGGCAAGAAAAGAGGACAATATGTGGTCTCTATGGTTGATATGAGATAGGACAAACTCTTGATGGCTGTCCTACACAAGCTGATGGCCTGTATGCCAATTTCCGATATCTATGGCTTACAAGCTGTGTGACCTTGGGCAAATAATTCACCCACTCTGTGCCTTGGTGTCCTCAACTGTAAAACTGAGGTATTAGAAATGTTGTGAGGATAAAACAAGAATCCTCCTCCATGTTGTATATTTAGCACAGTACTCAGCACTTAAGGGCCCCACAAATGTTAGCTGGTATCATCATTGCTACAAGAAGGCTCAGGGGCCCCCAGAAGGTTAGGTCTGTTTCCTCAAAGTACTTCCCACTTCAAGGAGAGACTAAAGCCTCAAATACTGATTCTCCCACCCTATCTTGCCCTACCCTTTCTCACACACACAGGTAAAAATATGAGCAAAGAATATATAAATATAGGTAACTATATATACACACATAAATATATACACATGTATATAAATATATCTACAAATACAGATATAAATATACACTGCATTTTTGTGTGGTCTGTAAAAGGCCTTTCCAAATTAATGACTAAGCTAGAATAGGAAGGGGGAGTTTTGAGGTTTTTTCTTTTGAAATTACTTGACTATATTCTCAGTATGAAAATATATAACAAGTCAGAAAATATTCAAAGTAAATTGTGACAGTGAGTTTTTACCCTCCCCCACCAATCCCACTCCCCTCCTAAAAATTATTCACTGCCTGTTAACAATCTCCTTTCTGTGCATTTATACACACATATACATTGGGTTTGGGGTTTTATTTTCATAAGTGGAGCCCAGAATCTATATATTGATGTGTGACTTGATTTATCAATCAACAACATAGCTTGGAGGTCTCTCTGTGTCAAGACGTATAAACCTTATCCCATATTTTTCACACAGTTGCGTAATATTTCATAGTAATGGATGTAAGAGTCTAGTCATTCAGAAGAAAATATTAAATGTTACTGCTGCCTTTGTCCTTGGGCAAGATGCAACTAAACCATCACAGGCAGATGGCTGGTCTAGGAACCATGAGAAATCAGGCACAACTTGCCTTGGATATCTTCCTAGAGCTCCTTTTCAAGGGGCTTGGCTCTGAAGGTGGGCTGTGTTGAAGCCAGGTGTCTCCTCCTTTCCCATTCCAGCCAAAACCTCTGGTCCTCAGCCCCATGCCCTCAGGGTGGATGAAGCATCCTTTTGCTTGCTTGGTGACAATCCAGTATGACCAGCCTTTAATGCATTCATTATGGGATAGTTTGACCAGAGAGTAAACCCTCTTATCCTTTTCCTTCCTTCCCTTTATCAATCCCTCATTTGTTTGCCTTGTTGACACTCCATTCTAGAGACTGTGAAAGCCCTCAGCCAACTCCAGTGGAGCAGGACTATAAGCTCCAGCCACCGACATCCCAAGAAGGAACCACATTCTCTGTGGTCTTGACCTCACTGTATAGGCACACACCTAGGATGCACAGTTAAGACCATGTGGTAGTGTCAGAAAAGGGGTATAAAAGACCAAGGCTGATATAGAAGTGGAGGTAGCTAAGAGAGAAGGGAGGGAGCTGAGGGAGAGAAAAGACTCCAGGGGCCCATCAAAAACAGATTGTGTAGGAACTGAAAGATAACTCAATGAGAGTAATGATATTTTGCACCACTGCAGGAATTCCATCTAAGGCCCTCCAGGAAGGTGAGCATTCAGCCTCTGCTTGCATATTCCCAATGACAGGCAGCTTAGTATTTTACAAGGTTGCCTATACTAGTTTGAATCAGCTTGTGGGTTCCTGAGAGGACAAGACAGAAACAGGGATATGTTTATGGTTAAAGGAAAAGAAATAAATGTTTAGGGTATGGGCAAAGAAATAGCAGACTAAGAAAAGCATCTGTTATGGGGTGGAGGAAGAAGAGACCTGGCAGCAGAGAATACTGATAAGGTAGGTAGAATAATGCTCCCCCCTCAAAGATGCGCATGTCCTAATACCCAGAACCTGTGAATATTTTACTTTACATGGCAAAAGGTATTTTAAGTTAAGGGTCTTGAGATGGGGAAGATATGGATTATCCAGGAAGACTTGATGAAACCACAAGGTCTTTAAAGAGGGAGGAAGGAGGATCAGAGTCAGAGAAGGAGTTGTGACTAAAGAATCAGAGATCAAAGTGATGTGCCATGAGCCAAGGAATGTACCAAGCATCTGAAAGCTGAAAAGGCAAGCAAGTTATCCTCCCTAGAGCCCTTAAAAGAAATGCAGCCCTGCCAACACCTTGAGTTGAGCCCCTTAAGACCCTTTTGGACTTCTGACCTGGAGAATTTAAATAAATTTGTGTTGTTTAACCTACTAAGTTCGCAGCAATTTGTTATTGCAGGAGAGAAAACTAATACAACCAGGTACCTGAGAGTGAGAAAGAGAAAAGTACAACCTTAAGGTGCATATAAATCACCTGGAAATCTTATTTAAATGGAAGCTCTGCTTTAGTAGGTCTTGGGTAGGACCTGAAATTCTGTACTTCTACCAAGATCTCATGTCATACCAATACCTGATTTGATAAATACTTTGATTAACAAGAGACTAGAAGACATGCAATAAAAATACCTGTGTAACATTTTACAGTTTATGAAGCCCTTTCATATCCATCATACTCATTTTATCATCCCCGCAACACTGTAATGTAGCTATTATTGCTCCAATGATACACATGAGGCGGTCAAATCTAAGTCAGAGAGGTGAAGTTATTTGGCCAAGCAAAATCACAGATAGTATTAGGCCAGACCCCTGGTGTCCTGACTCCAAAGCCTGTGTTTTTGCCATTTGACAATAGTTCTCACCTCTGCCTGAATATGTGAATCACCTGAGAAACTTTTGAGACTCCAGAAGCATAGGTCATATCCCAGACTAATGAAAGTAGAACCACTTGGTGTATGGCCAAAATGTCAGTTGTTTTGGAATTACCAAGTAATTCCACTACACAGCTAAGGTTAAGAATCATTTCACTAGAGCAGTGGTTCTCAAAGTGGTTCTGAACCAGCAGCATCAGCAACACCTGGGAAGTCGTTAGAAATGCAGATTCTCAGGCCCACCGCAGACCTAATTAATCCCAAATTCTGGGGATGAGGCCCAAGCCCCATAGGGGATTCTGATGCACTCTCAAGTCTGAGCATATTGGGCTATCTTGACTCCATGAATGGAGTTTAGGGCTGGGGAAACAAGCACATCTTAGATCCACGTATAAAATTAGGCCAGGTGCCAAGCAACTGAAATCAGCCGCCTAATGGATGTAACAAAGAATAAGAACAGTTCTCAGGCTGGCAACTGAAATACCCATGCCACAGCATTTCTGATCCTTTGTAGGAAAAACATCTGCCAAAGGTCCACTCAGTCTGTCAAAACATCTGAATATATTTGCCTCCAACTCTGCACCTTGCTCCACTCCCTCACTTAAAATAACCTTTCCCATTTGTGCTGTCACCTGAACTGTGTAAATAAGCTTCTAACAACTCTTCTCCCCACCCCTCTCTTCTTGGTATCCAAGAAGAGAGCAGCAGGCAAAAGGTTAGTTCTAATGTACCTGAGCAAATGGATATACAACCTACGGTAAAATAGGAGTGACCTACACAGCTGCCCTTCCTGAGCCTATCTCACCTGCCTCAACAACACTATCACCCTTTGACCTAACTCTATCCCTGGAAAATGGAAAATTCCACAAACATTAGAGCAGACACTTTCTAGAATGCTGTCCGCCTCCTCTTCTCCTGACCCAGATATATCTTAGGTTTACAGGATCAAGAAAGACAAAGATCAAGAAAGGCAAGGTTAGCCCAGCTGGTGTGGCACAGTGGCTGAGGGTCAACCTATGAACCAGGAGGTCACGGTTTGATTCTCCGTCAGGGCACTTGCCTGTGTTGTGGGCTGAATCTCCAGTGTGGAGTGCGCAGGAGGCAGCCAATCAATAATTCTCTCTCATCATTGATGTTTCTATCTCTCTTTCCCTCTCCCTTTCTCTCTGAAATCAATAAAAATCTATTTTAAACAATTTTTAAAGAAAGGCAAGGTTACAAGATAAAGGCAAGGCTGGCAGCTACTATTCATGACCAGAAACATGGCCTGACATGCATGGTGCAGAAAATTTTTCAGTGTGTATATCTCACAGACACAGCCTTAGACGGGGATGGGATCTATTCTAAATGAAATAAAGGCTATTTACAGTTCTCAGCTTGATTTTTCTCTCCCTTCTAAATCCCAAACTGACTGAATTCTGAGGGATGAGAAAGAGGGAAACAGCACACCCTGTTTAAGAAAATTAGAATCTGAGGTATTAGGAAGCAAAAGATAAGAAACAGCTTAAATGTATGATAAATCCCCTGGAAGTGTGCTGGGCCCTGAAATAGCTTGCTTGCCCTCACTTCCCACTTCAACTGATTATGATCATCTTGCTTCATTAAAAGCAGTCATTATAGTAACTGAGAATTAGTTATTGAGCAAATGCTTGATTAAGATGAGATTAGTTGTTAAGCTTGAGGCTGAGGAAGAAAAGAAGTGGAAATTTTACATCAAGCTGTGGAGAAGAAAAGGTGTGGTTAGTCAATTGTATCATCTGCTAGACAGGAGATCTGCTGAATGCTCCAGTCCCTCCAAAGTCTGTGAAGCATCAGTGAAAGGAGAGAGAGCCTGGTGAGAGTGTGCACCAGGTACTTTCAAGTTGTCTAGTAACTTGGTTGTTGGAGGGGGAGGGACTAGCTCAGGGCCCAGGGGAGGTCTGCACAGGGATTGCTGCCTTCAGAGAGCTGGAGAAGCAAGAGGCTGAGGACCGAAAAGGGAAGGGTGAGTGATTCTTAATAACCATCAGGATCCCAAAGATGACAAGCTGCCAGCCTGGACTGTCAGTGATGGCCAGAATGATGCTGCAGCTCTGAATCCACAGCTTCTCCTCCAGCCCATGAAAAATTGATCTAGAGAGCCAGCATGCCTTGGTAAGTGGAAATCCTGCCACTTCCAGACATGGAGTCATCTTTCCCATTTGGAGTGATCCTTGCTGTCCTGGCCTCCCTCATCATTGCTGCTAATGCACTAGTGGCCGTGGCTGAGCTGTTGTTGATCCACAGGAATGATGGTGTCAGTCTCTGCTTCACCTTGAATCTGGCTGTGGCTGACACCTTGCTTGGCGTGGCGATTTCTGGCCTAGTCACTGACCAGCTCTCCAACCCAGCTCGACCCACACAGAAAACCCTGTGCAGTCTTCGGATGGCATTTGTCACTTCCTCCGCAGCTGCCTCTGTCCTCACAGTCATGCTGATTGCCTCTGACAGGTACCTTGCCATCAAGCAGCCTCTCCGCTACTTCCAGATCATGAATGGGTTTGTGGCTGGAGCCTGCATTGCTGGGCTGTGGTTGGTGTCTTACATCATTGGCTTCCTCCCACTTGGAGTCCCCATATTCCAGCAGACCACCTACCAGGGGCCCTGCAGCTTCTTCGCTGTGTTTCACCCGCGCTTTGTGCTGACGCTCTCCTGTGCTGGCTTCTTCCCAGCCCTGCTCCTTTTTGTCTTCTTCTACTGCGACATGCTCAAGATTGCCTCTACGCACAGCCAACAGATCCGGAAGATGGAACATGCAGGAGCCACAGCTGGAGCTTACCGGCCCCCACGGACTCCCAGCGACTTCAAGGCTGTCCGCACTGTGGCTGTTCTCATTGGGAGTTTCACTCTGTCCTGGACCCCATTCCTTATCACTGGCATTGTGCAGGTGGCCTGCCAAGAGTGCCACCTCTATTTAGTACTGGAACGGTACCTGTGGCTGCTTGGTGTGGGCAACTCCCTGCTCAACCCACTCATCTACGCCTATTGGCAGAAGGAGGTGCGGCAGCAGCTCTACCAGATGGCCCTGGGAGTGAAGAAGGGGCTCGCTTCATTCCTCCTCCTTCTCTTGGCCAGGGATGGTGGCCCAGACGTGTCGAGGGAAAGTTCCTGTCACATTGCCACTATCTCCCACCCACAGCTCGATGGCTAAGACGGTAAGGGGAAAGAAGTTTCAAAATGCCCTTTCCCTCCTCTCTCTTGGTTCCAACCAGAAGATCAGATGGAGCTAGGGGAATGAATGCACTTATATCAGGCAATTGATTATCACCCCACACCCCCTCACCCCAGACTGAGAGGTAAATGAGGCACGTTGCTGACTTTCTTCTATAATCAGTTTCCCCACTTGCAAATCTCCATTCCTGTGTCCTTCTCTTGCAATAAGTCTGTTTCTCCTGTATAGATATACTTACTTAAAGCAAGAAATGTACTACTGTGCCCACCTGGTATGGCTCAGTCGTTCAGCGTCAACCCATGAACCAGGTCATGGTTTGATTCCCCATCAGGGCAGATGCCTGGGTTGTGGGCTGGATCCCCAGTAGGGGGTGTGCAGGAGGCAGCCAATCAATGATTCTCTCTCATCATTCATGTTTCTATCTCTCTCTCCCTCTCCTTCCTCTCTCTGAGATCAATAAAAAAATGTATTTTTAAAAAGAAATGTACTACTGTAAAGATGCTTAAAAGTAAAACCCTATTTTTTAATATAATAGAGCAACACCGTCCAATAGAAATATAATGCAAGCCACATACATAGTTTTAAATGTTCTATTAGTTACATTAAACAGGTTTAAAAAATAAGAAATAGGTGAAATTAATATTGTTTTATTGAATCCAATATAGCCAAAACATTATTTCAATGTAATCAATATTTTAAAAAACCGTTGCATTATTTTTTGCACACTAAATCTTTGAAGTTTGGTGTGTATTTTACCTTTACAGAACATCTCAATCCAAACTAGCAATATTTCAAATGCTCAATAGCCACATGTGGCTAGACCATATTGGACAGCACAGCACTAGAAAAAATTAGGTCCTGTTCTTTTTTGGTATGTTTGAGATTCTATTCTTTCTAACTTTACTATAGTGATTGCTTTGGTAAAGTGAGGAATCCTGTCCCCCTGATATAAATAAGACATTTTAAGTACTGAGTTTGCACAAAATGTAGGAACCTGTATTAGATTCTAAAATGTGTCTTTTCCCACACATCATGGTGTTCAAGACAGTGTTTCTCTGGGAAATAGCCTAGTTGTGATTATTTCTATTAACTCTCCCAATCCACCACCTTTCGAACTCTGTGGTGCCCCTTCCTCTGTTGGCCTCTTACTTAATTTGTAGCTACTTGCTGATGACAATGCTGAACCACAAATTCTGAGACACAGAAAGGGGAGAAAGAGGGAAAAGGGGTCGGTATCAAGAAAGACACTACCAAACTCTTTATACTGGACCCACTTTACTCCCTAGACCTTGACTTTCTTCCATTTATTCCCAAACTTTCATTTTCCTAAGAAACCCAGTCGCATAAAAGGATATCTCCACAATGGCTCAGGAGACCAGCTGAGGAGCAGGTGCCTCTTTCTGCTTTCTGTGGGTACGGAAAATAACTGTTGGAATCTGGGAATTATGCTCAGGTTCCCTCTTGGCAAGTCTAGCAGCAAAAATTCAAGAACAGAGTGGGGAAGAAACCCGGGAACTACACTCAGCCTTCCTGAGCTTCCATGTAACCCTCTCCTCAACCTCCTGGTCTCTACAGTGGATTCCTAGAAAGTTTGTCACTAAAGGCCCTAAACTAGATTATCTCCCTAGAAAGCTGAATAGACAAAAGGTGGGAAGAAGAAACCTCAACAGCATTAATTTGTCTGGGATTTGGTACCAAAACAGCCTTGGAAGGTTAACCTCTCTGTATCTCTAAAATGATGGCCTGAGAACTTGGATGCTTTGCACTTGGGTTTTAATTCCCCTACAGTCTTAGATGAACTCCCAACTTGCTTTCCCTAAGTTGTTCAGAGGTTAATGACCATCCCTTTCCATTTCTATACTCTCAAAAATTCCTTTATCCATGTCTTCAACCTTTACTTTCAGCACAAATGGCCTGTTTCTCACTAATTTATTCTAATACATAAACTCTCCTTTGTGAGATCTTTTTTCAGTTGCTTTGCTTACCACTTTGGACCAGGGGAAGACTGTGCTTGCCTTCACCATAATAGGTTTTATATTCCTACAACTGAAGAACTTTTTGGCTCTCGAGAGGATGATGGAAGTCAATATGTGTTGAAGTACTGCGCACCCAGCAAGACCAGTTATGCCAGCAATAAGGAACACCCTTGGACTGGATTATGAGTTATTGGGAACTAGGTAAAACACAAACAGTAACTGAGTTTTTGGACAAAATTGAAAGCCAGCTCAAATGACTACCCTCCTTATTAGTGGTTCAAAGCTTAATTTCTTGGCCTTGCTGCAAAGGACTGATCTCATCAAGGTAACACAAGCAAAGTATAATGGAAATTAGTTACAGGAGAAAGCCAGGAGCTGAGGAGAAGCTAGGTGATTATGGTGTTATTAAGTTCCATTTAAGAAACCTGCTATCCCTGGGAGTCAGTATGTGCAGTGGAAAAAATCAAAGACTTTGAAGTCCCATAGACCAGCGTTCAAATTATGATCAGCCATTTACATTTTCAAAGCTGCAGTCTCCTCATTTGTAAAATTGTGGTAATAATGCCTACCTTATTTGGTCACAGTGAAGACTAACTCTGATAATGTATGTAAAAAATGCCTAATAAACTACAGAACATTGTTAGTGCTTAGAAAATGTTTTCTCCCTCTTCCTTAAAAATCCTGAAGAATACAACAACCAGCTGGCCAATTGAAGCGAGTCCATCATATCTGTAGATATTATGACCTCCAGGACAAGAACAATTTTGAAAATACATAAATTCACAGTTCAGAGCTGTGAATTCCTCAATCCCTAAATAAGGTTTTTAAAAATGAATGATGAGAGGTGACTCAGGTTGAAAAACACAAACAGTGAATCTAATATCTTAGCAGGATCAAGGCAGAGCAGATACAAGCAAGGCACTATAATCATCCACTTGGGTTTAACAGTAACTGCAATGAAAAAACACTGCATTTAAAAAGCCACCAAGAGCAAAGATACAGAATGCTATGTGAAAGTCTAATGGCTTTCTTTGACGCAGGCCCCTTCACAGATAAGGGAATGCACTGGAGAAGAAACATTTAGATTTCATTCATGCATCCAGTGTTGTCTCTGGATGGACGTGCAAAAAAGCCAGATTCTATTTAGCAATTTGATCAAAATAGCCAAAGGATATTAAGACCTTATATGATAAAATGTAGGTCAATCAGTCCCATGTATAATTTCCATGAACAGATTATTGTAAATTTGTTATAAAAATTGTGACATGACTAAGTTTTATACTGACTTCTCAGGTAGCTAACATTATACAGAGCATACCAGTTGCAGAAGACTACTTTCAAGAACATAAGAACACAAAGCACTCTGTGCAGGGGCATTTTGGGTGGTCTCAGAAGTGTTAAAGGCAGGTTTCCCTAATCCACCCACACTCACCTGTTTATCCATATGACCAATAAGCCCATCTCTGAGAGTTGGCCAGCTGGAGTTAGCCTTGGGATATCTTTTTCTATATGAAGACGTGTACATGGTTCAAATGGGAAATGAACTCGTGACTTTGACTTCATTCTCTCAGTAACTGGCCAAACTGAATAGAGACCAGTGAAATCAGCAGGCATGAGAGAAATTTCAAGAGGAAAAAATGGTGTTGATAGCTGGGCAGCAATGGACCCAAGGCTTGACCACAACTCCCTGGCTGCTGTCAGCCACTCACTTATTTTGTGATTCCCTCACTACCCTCCATGTCATCCTTCAAACCATTGGCTGAACTGAAATCTTCTCCTTTTAATCAAAAAATACTTATTTGTTATTTCTGCAGTCACATAAACCCAGTTATGGTACCTACAAGTGTCAACTGTCATTCATTCATTTATCTGTCTATTCATCTGTTTACCTACCCCACAAACATTCATTATTCAGAGCTAGGTATTAAAACTGCCCCAGCTTTGCTGGGATTTGTTAGAGATATATATTGATCTACATATGATTTTCATGATTCTTTTCTGATTATAATAGCAATTTTTATTCATTTTAGAAAATTTTTGAAAATACATAAAGCTATCCATAATTGTATCATCCAGAGATGATCACAGTTATTCTCTTTTATCTGTTTTCTTCACTTAGCTTTATATTGTGTATTCTTCTGTCATTTAAGTTTTCTTGAAAAATATGACTTGTAAAGGTTGCATGTTTTTTCAACATAAGTATATATTTTAACCATTTCCCTATAGTTATACATTTATGTTATTTCCAATTTCTCACTGTTATAATACCACTATAAATATCCTTTTGTATAAATATTTGACATGTCTGTTTAATGCCTGTGGATACATTCTCCAAAGCAATATTACTAGTTCAATGAGCATTAAACATAAGAATTCTGATTTATATTCTTGCTGGAATTTCTTGAAGTGTAATGTTTCCCTAGGATATTTGCTAACAAACATGAAAAGTGAGTTATAAAAGAACAGACCACACTGATATGAATATCTCAAAAAAAGTACATGGCTTCCTGAAAGTATAAACCATACTGAGGGGGATTACCTAGTTGGTATTTACAAAAGGAAACCTATTGATATGTCCTGCTGCTAGAGTTAATCTGCAAATTTAGAAATCTGAACTAATGGGACACGGCACTTAAGAACAGCCCTCACAGTACAACTAGATCATCAATATAGCATTGTATAATATCCAAGTATTGATTTCAATGTGTTTTCACTCTTAAAATTTTCTGAGGTAGTTGTTTTGCACAATACTATCAAATGCTAAGGCATGAGAATATAAAAATATGATCACATGGTGCCAGGAGACAAGTTTTGATGCAGTTAAGCCTTGAAGCCATAGTCTCACAGCCTTGCTGAAAAGGAAAGGTGTGCTCCACCTAATGGATCACCTATGGCAGGGTAAAGTTCATAAGAGCTTAACATGCTACTACCCAACCATATGTCCACTGGATTTACAAGTTGTTGGGACCATAATCAGCCACTGAGCTCAAAGAGCCCTCTCATGAGGAGTCCTAGAAACGACCTAGGGTCTCAGAGTCTGTTTCAACGCACAAAGCAGTTCCTGTTGTTGTTATTGTTGTTGTTTTTTCAAAACACCTCTATACCATGAGTCAGGCAGGATTCATTTGCTCCAGAGGACTGGGGGGACTAAAATCATGTAAGACCAAGAGCTTGAGGGGGGTCTCTTATTTCTTTAGGTTTGTGATTGAGTCATATTTCCTATTTACTATAATAAATCTACATCAGTTCCAGTTCTGTCTCAATTGTGTTGACATTAGGCACTAAAAAGCTGATAAACACACTGAGATAACACAGTCATTGGCCCAGTGAAATGCCACACTGTCTTACAAAACTGTTCATTGTGCTTTTATCACTCATAATATTTTTACAGATTTGCCCACTGGGCCATTTAACAAATACTAAAACACTTCCCACATAAAAGCAAACTGGTGTCATGTCATCTCAAGAGATGGGTTAAAAAGTGAGAAAACTAAACCAGGCAATTATAGCTGAATGGCTAGAGGTTATTTCAAATGTGAAAACCAGACTCATAATCCAAAATTCCAACTACTACTTTAAGATTACCAGGTCCCTTAGTAGTTTTATACAATGATGTGTTAAATTGTTTATCTTATTTACTAAATGAATGGGATAGACAAGGATGTACAATGAATGTTTATAATGAGTTAGGCACAGCCCAAAATAAAACTGAATATTGATGCTATAACACTGAATAAAGAGAAGAAATATCCTTTAGTGAAACCTTAGGAATTGAGATTAATGCAAAGTGGCCATTCTGAGAAGATATGAAGACATTTGTTTTTTAAAAAGCAATATCATTACTCTAATTTACATGTAATATCCTGACTGGGCTAGGCTAACAAAACTGTTGTCCCTTATATGATATACTTTAGTGAATGAAAAAGTACTTATAATCAGGTTCATAGTAGTTTAATCACTCCTCCCATAAATTTATTTATAAGCCTAACAACACACTTCTTTGCACAGGATGAGAGACAGTGAGAAGGCTAGCCCCATGTCCACATTATTAAATTTCAAACTAGTGGCATCTGTATCAATAATTCCAAGTTTTTCAATAAGTAGTTTAACACACGACAAGAACAAGTTCATCTGTGTGTGATGGGCTAGTGATGAAGGAGGTCATTGAGAAGGAAGACCAAAAGAAGGAAGAGAGGGAAAGCAGTACAAAGTGGAGAATAAGAGGAAAAAAATATATTTAGTTGCATGTCTCTAGGAAAATAATTTCAGTCCAGTATTACAGTTAAGTGTCAAAGAGTGACCAACCACAGCTATTGAACTTCTTTCTCCCAGGGTGCTATAAAGATAGGGGAATTAATGAAATCAATATTCTTTACTGCTCACCTGCCATAAACTTTAAGTAACCCTGGATGAGACTGTGTCAGTACACCTCTAGCATAGTCATTACAAGCATGGGCTCATGAGCCAGACTGCCTAGGTTAGAATCCTAGTTCTGCCATTTCCAGGAACAAAAGTATTTTACCATTCTATACCTGTTTCTCATCAGAAAAATGAGAATAGTACCTACTTTATAGGGTGGTTGGAAGAATGTAAACTGTTTTTTAAATATATTTTTTGTTGATTTCAGAGAGGAAAGGAGAGGGAGAGAGAGATAGAAACATTAATGATGAGAGAGAATCATTGATCAGCTGCCTCCTGCACACCTAGCATGTCCTGCGATCTCCTGGTTCACAGGTCAACACTAAACCACTGAATCAATGTAAACAGAGGTTTAGAAACACAATATACTTATAACAGTATCTGACACATAATAAAGCCATATAAGTGTTATTATTGTTATTGTTATTATTTTTCTAATGTTGTAGCATTTCAAATTTTAAAAAATTGGAAGTTTTTTCATCATATAGCCTACAGACCTTGATCACTATTTTATCCCTTCAAACCTAGGGTTTCCTGATCAGAAATGTCAGTTATTTGATCTTCAGATTGCTGGTAACATGAGGGATTTGCTTATTCAAAAAAAAAAAATCCATGTAATCATCTGGAGTTAATATGAATCAATCTGTATTTTGTTATTGAGTAGCTTCATTGAAATCCCTCACTAGCTATCTCAATCAAGCTAAACCACATTCATGCTGGGCTTTTATAAATACTTGATTGAGATAATTTACATACCATAAAGAGCACCTGTTTAAAGCATATAATGTTTCTTAGTATACTTACAGAGTTGTGCAACCATCACCATAATCTAATTTTAGAATATTTTCATTCCAAAATGAAATTTTATACCCACTATCAGACCTTCCCCATCTCACCCCCCCACACACACCCATAGGCAAACCACTATTTATTTTCTAACTTTATGGATTTTCCTATTCTGGGTATTTAATTTAACTGGGATCATATATGTGGCCTTTTGTGTCTGACTTCTTGCATTTATAATGTTTTCAAGTTTAGTCCACATTGTAGTATATATCAGCATTTCATATCTCTTTATGGCTGAATAATACTCTATTGCATGGATATACTACTATTCGTTTATCCATTCATCAGTTGATGGGCATCTGAGTTGTTTCTGCCTTTTCATTATTGTGAATAATGCTGCAAGGATGATATGGCAATTCTATGTTTTACTTTTGAGGAACTGTCCAACTGTCTTCCAAAGGAGCCACACCATTTTACAACCTCTCCAGCAGTGTATGAGAGTTTTAATTTCTTCACCAACTCTTGCTATTATCTTTTTTTATATAGTGGGCTTTTTACTTGGGAAAATAATTACTTCTCTTCCAAACCAGCAGTGCCTGCTTATCTTTGTGTTATCCTTTCATTCTAAGCATTTTTTTAAATTTACAGACTTTATTTTTCAGAAAAGTTTTTGATTTACAGATAAATTGAGCAGACAGTACAGAGAGTTGTCTTGTTTTGAGACAAATAAGATTTCAATCAATGTCCTTAGTCCCTTTAAATATTGTTTCCTTGTATTCATTGACTGAAAGAGTTCCCTTCTCAGTATACCTTCAAAAGACACTGGATCTATTTCATATCTGACATGCCCCTAAAAAGATATTTTTTTAATCAAAAATTGTAATTCAAACATACAATGGAGAGTTATTACTTAAGGTGACTCTATGGTGAATAATCTTTGTGAAACACTAAATTCTTCATACATGTAAATAATCCCATACAAATGTTATGTGGCAAGAGGCAGATCTTTATGTATTCCCTAAGGCACCCTTACTGCAGAGTATTTCACTATAGAAATGGGTTAATCCTGAGTGTTCAATCAAAATACTCTATCCATCAATAGGTTACGGGAGGGAGGGGGGTGAGGAGGATAATATATTAATCCATCACTAAAAATAGGATAAGAAACTATACCAAAAGAGCAAATCAAATTCTTTAATTTGAACTATCTTCCCATGATTTTGGCTACTATAAAGACAGCAGTCCTTAAAGCTTTAGTAATTTGGCTAAAGACCTCATCAGCTTCAAACTATTTTTCTCCAAATTCCATATTAACAATAATTTACTCTCTTGCCCTCTTAACTATCATTCATCAGAGTATTAGTCTCATTAAGACAACTTCAGGCTGAGTATGTAGTCATCGCTAGTGTCCTCTGTGTTTTTCTGCCCTATTTTATGTTGGACTTCCCCAGGCTCAGTACTTGGACTTTTTCTCGTCTGACACTTACTCCCTTGGTGATCCCTTTCAGTGTTATGGCTTTAAATATCATATATATATGCTGATGATTTCCAAATGTACACTCTCCATCCCTCTCCCCTGAACTCCACACTTACATGTCTCACTGCCTACTACACATCTCTATTGAAGTACAATAGGCATTTCACACTTAACATAAAAAATTATTGCTTGCCTCCCCGCAAAAAAAAACCCTATACTTCCCGAGTCCTCTCCATCCCTATGGCAATAATGCCCTTCTAGTAGCTCAGGCCTTAGAGGATCTTGGCTCTTTTTCTCTTACAACCCACATCCTATCCCTTAGCAAGTCATTATTTACTCTTCTTCAAAATATAGGTATTTCAACCCCTTCTCAGAGCCTCTACTGTGATTACCCTCATCCAAACCACCATAACTTATACCATCACATTAGACTCTGGGTACATGCTCACCTCAGGGCCTTTGCATTTGCTTTAAACCTATATTGGCTTTTTATCTTACCTCCTATAAATTACAATCAAATTTGGCTTGCTCAGTGTACAACCTTACCCAAATATTCCTTGTGCCTCTTCCCTGTTTTTTCTACAAAACATATATCACCCTCCAATGTATTATATATTTACTCATTAATCTTTTATAGACAGCAAGCTACATGAAGCCGAGATAGTTGTTGAATCAATAGTTAACAAGATTAGGTATATCTTCCCAAACCCCTCAATTTTCTCTTAATAACCTATTCTTTTTTTTAATATATTTTATTGATATTTTACAGAGAGGAAGGGAGAGGGATAGAGAGTTAGAAACATCGATGAGAGAAAAACATCTATCAGTTGCCTCCTGCACACCTCCTACTGGGGATGTGTCCACAACCAAAGTACATGCCTTGACCGGAATTGAACCTGGGACCTTTCAGTCCGCAGGCCAACACTCTATCCACTGAGCCAAACCAGTTAGGGCAATAACCTATTCTTTATCTACCAATCCATCATTATCAGTAATTCAAAATTTAATTTCATTCCATTTAAATCTCACAGTATTTGCTGAACCTTTGCTATATTTTAGACATTTTATCAGATCTTTGCATACAGATCAATTAATTTATTCATTTAACAAATATTTACTGAGTAATATAACTGTGCTAGGTTCTGAGAACACAGCAGTAAACAAGATCCACAGAATCTCTATTTTTATGGAACTTAAAGACTGATGGGAGATAGAGGTGTTAATCAAATAATCACACAAGTATATAAATACATAGTATAAGAAATGATAACAAGAGAAGTTACTTAGATTGGAAAAATTTTCTGAAGAAATAGCATTTAACCTGAGGTTAATTAAAGCCATTTTACAATATATATAAACCCTTTAAGAAACTATCTTTCAGTCTATACCATTGCAAAAACATGGCTTCCTTTTTGCTCATCTATTTGGGAATGAGTTTGGTATCTGCGTGGTGTATTAATTTTTATTTTATTTTTAAATTACAGTTTACAGTAAATATTATTTTACTGGTGTAGTAGTCTTCAAATAAATATAAACAATGAGATACCACTGCACACCTATAAGAATAGCCAAAATGCAAAACACTGACAATACCAAAAACTAGCAAGAATGTGGAGAAATAGAAACTCATTCGTTGTTGGGGGGAATGCAAAATGGTACAGTTACTTTGGAAGACATTTTGGAATCCTATATAATATGCAAATTGCCTGGGACGCCGTAACATCACGACAGCTCAGCAGGTGGCATGCACAGCAGGCACGGGTGGGCGGAGCCACACTGGGGGTTAGGCAGGTGCATGCAGAGGGAGGCCTCTGCTGTCAGCCCGCCTCTGGGGGTCCGCAGGCCTCCGCTGCAGCCCGGCCCGGGATCCGCAGGTCTTCCTTGGCTCCGGCCTACCTCTTTGGGGCAATCCATTGAGGAGCCACGGATGGGTGGGTGGGGCCTACCTCTTTGGGATGATGGATCATGGGGCTCCTGCACTGTGACAGGGCACAGGCCAGGCTGGGGGATCCCCCCCACGAGTGCATGAATTTTGTGCACTGGGCCACTATTTTTCTTATAAAACTGAACATACTCTTACTATACTCTCCAGCAACTGCACTCCTTGGTATTTACTCAAATGAACTGAAAGCTTGTGTTCACATAAAAAATTTGCACATGAATGTTTATAGCAGCTTTATTCATAATTGCCAAAACTTGGAAGCAAGCAAGACATCCATCCTTTTCAGTAGGTGAATGAATATACTGTGATACATCCAAAAGAAAATGAGATATAAAGCCAAGAAAACCCATGGAGGAACCTTAAGTGCATATTACTAAGTGAAAGAAGCCAATCTGAAAGGACTTCATACTGTGTGATTCCAACTATATGACACTCTGGAAAAGGCAAAACCACAGAGACAGTAAAAGGGTCAATGGATTCTAGTATTAAGGGAGAGGAATGAATAGGTGGAGCACAGATGATTTTCAGGACAGTGAAACTAATTCTGTATGATACTATAATGATAGATACATGTCATTATACATTTGTCAAAACCCAAAGAATATATGACCCCAAGAGGGAAGCCTAATGTAAATCATAGATTTGGGGTGAAAATGATATGCCAATGTAGATTTCTAAATTGTAACAAATTAATCACTCTGGTGAACAATTTTGTTGTGGGGAAGGGAGCTATGCTAATGTGGGCATAGAGTACATGGGAAATCTCTGTACCTTCTGCACAATTTTGTTTTGCAACTAAAACATCTCTAAAAAAATAAAACCTATTAAAATTAATTTTGAAAAGGTAGTACTTTAGAGTGGCAGTTAAGAAGGCACTGTGGGTGGTAGAATGAGACAAAGAAATCTGATAACTATGTGCTAGTCTCAAATAACCTATTCTTTTTTTAATATATTTTATTGATTTTTTACAGAGAGGAAGGGACTTTAATTTGAACTATCTTCCCATGATTTTGGCTACTATAAAGACAGCAGTCCTTAAAGCTTTAGTAAGGATATATATATGATATTTAAAGCCATAACACTGAATGGGATCACCAAGCTTCGTGTAGCTTGCTGTCTATAAAAGATTAATTTTGCAACTAAAACATCTCTAAAAAAATAAAACCTATTAAAATTAATTTTGAAAAGGTAGTACTTTAGAGTGGCAGTTAAGAAGGCACTGTGGGTGGTAGAATGAGACAAAGAAATCTGATAACTATGTGCTAGTCTCAATATGGCTATGTGACTTGGGACAAATTTTCTTAGTTTATCTGGACTCTGTTTTGTTTACCTGGACATAAAGGGAAGTAGATTTCAGTGTGTCTTAACCTTTTTAGGGCTGTTCCCCTCCAGGATGCCCTCCACACTAGGGTTATCTTCCTAAAAACAAAGGTTGTTAATGTTATTTCCCTATTTTAAACTTCCTTTGTCTGCCCTATCCCTCAGGATAAAAGTCAAACTCTTTCTTTGGGCATATAGAGACCCTTCATAATTTGACACTTTGGCCACACTATTCTTCCTTTCAGTCTAGCCCACATTTTTTTTACCAGTGTTTCTCAAAGTATAATGTAAGGACCAGGTTTAGTACCTGTAACAAAAGCAAAATGCCTTTGCCCCAAGTAAGTTTAGGTTCTCAGATGATGGGAACTTACATTTTCACAAGATCGCCAGGTGATCTGCCTCACGTCGTATTTGAAAACCACTGTCCTACATCTTAGCCACACTGAACTTTTCTCATTCCCCTGTCTGGAATGTCCTTCCCTGTCTCACCCATATTGTAACATATGCTTTTTAGCACAAATATAACCTCCACTATGAAGTCCTTGGCCAATCCTCTAGTTCCCTCCTCTGTGCTCCTGCAGTTCATCTTTCACATAGTATATAGCACCTACTGTAATTATCTATTATAATGTGAGCTTGGAAACAGAGACCATCTTAACTCATTTTTATATTCCCAGCATCTAAGACATAAGAGACACATAATGTTGTTTGAACAAATAATGAATGGATAAGGATGAAGAACTAAACTACTTATTCCACAAATATTTGCGTGCCTACAATGTGCTAGGCACTATTCTAGTACAAGAAAGTAGGCAGAACATTTTGCTTGTAAGACAATTCGAAGCCTAGACACAGAGTTCTATTTTAAGTCTCTTTTAGCATTTTATCTGTACAAACTTCTAAATTAGTTACTTGTTTTTTTATTCATGATTAGAAAAGGACCACTTGCCTAACGTTTACAAGTGAGTGGTATTATGACAATGAATGACAGTGGGAAAGCACAATGCACTTAGTCTGTGCTCATAAATATGCTGTAAGAGTCCAGACTCCGTTTCATAGACACCTTCTCTTTATCAGTCTCCGGAGAATGTAACTTATAAAGAGTTGGGAAAGGAGAAAATGGTAAATGAAGACAAAACCAAAGGAATTCTTCCAATAAATACTTTAATGAGAACCGAGGTCTGTAACATACATAGCAATAACTGCCCTGGCCTATGCCTTCTGCTCTCACCCAAGTCTGAGGCTAACAAACTACATTTAACCCACATTTGAAAAGAAGGCCATTTTGAATGTCACCCATCAGTATCCATCTTCATAGAAGATACCAATCTGGTGCCAGAATCTCAATGTTAACACTTCCTCTCAAGGAAGTTAACAAGGTAACACAAACAAATGAACAATTTTGAACAATCCTATCTATTGTTCTTCCATCAGGAGGCCGTTGGGAGACCAATGGTTCAGTAAACACTCACAACTTTGTCAAAATACATTTAAAGAAGGAAAAGGGAAAAAAAGTAGAAAGATTGGCAGGGCTTGGCTCACATGTAATTCAGTCCTTAGATCTGAAGTCTCTTAAGCTGCTCATACGTGATAAAAAACTGAAGAGTAAGTCATGGAAGATCACTGGATTAACACAGAAAGCCAAACCTAGTTCAAAAATTGTGCATTGCATTCTTAAATTAAGGTACTTAGTTTGTGCTATTCTAAGTTGCACGTGCTTAAAAGTCTTTTTAAAAACAATACCTGGCAAATCAAGCATGTACTGAATGCCCACCATGTTCCCATTATCTTCATTGGCATTTAGCAATATAAACAGATTAAAATTCTAACATAATTGGAGTCTTCAGGGGCAAATAACACACAACCAAGAACATCAATGGTAACATGTAATTCAGTTCTAGAATAATGGTTTGCAGACATTAAGTAATCAGAGCAATCCCAAGGAGGGTGAGAAATACTACCTCCCTCAACCTATAGACTCCACAAGGGCAGGAAATAACTTTTCAACCATGCAGTGCTCACCACTCTACACACACCACCACCCACAGCATCCAATTCATGACTCTGCATGTAGAAGGCACTCAAACACAGTTAAAGGAAGGAGATTCACCCCTGAGGAAATAGCCCTACTTGGCCTTAGATTCTTTCACCCTATCAATGTTTTCTGTCTTATTATTTCCCCAGCTGTTTTGGTCCTATAGTTACGGGATAGGAAATATGGATCTCCTCAGCATGGACTTTTCTGTGGGCATTTCCCAGCAGGGTTTCCAAAAACTTCATAGCCCCTTCCAGATTTGGCTGTTATTGTTAGTGTTTTGTGTGT
This sequence comes from Plecotus auritus, assembly GCF_963455305.1. Classification (NCBI taxonomy): domain Eukaryota; kingdom Metazoa; phylum Chordata; class Mammalia; order Chiroptera; family Vespertilionidae; genus Plecotus; species Plecotus auritus. The sequence continues at coordinate 108,939,180 of NC_137784.1, read as the reverse complement.
GTGTGTGTGTTTTTAAGGACACTTTGCTATGTCTTTTCTAGCCCTTTCAGTTTGTATTAGACTCCAACTGAAAGTTATTTCTTAATTCCATCCTCAATGGTCACCATTAGAATGCTTAGGTTTCTCACTTGCCTAAACGCTTCAAGGATCAAATTTTCCTTCCCATAGCTTAGAATTACCTGGGAGCTTAAAGTATTTGCTTTCATTCTCATGTTCTAAAAGGATACAATGATGTTCCAGGGTCCAAGTCGAAGCCAGTTTGGCCAAAATCCTTTATAGAGTGCAAAAAAGCCCTCGTGTTTCCACATCTGAAAGATGTAATAAAAAATAGAGTGAATTCCCCTTACTCTTTACATCTGACAATTACTTGCATTTTAATACTCATCTTCCAAGTCCCTCCGCAACAACTCTTGGCTCCATGAATAGTTCTTTTTTTCTAAAAACACACATTTGAATTCAAAGGTAATCTAAATAAATCTACCCATTCATTCAACAAATATTGAGCACCTACCATATGCAAATGTATTCTTGATGCTGAGATAACAGTAATACTAGTAAACAAGAGAAACAAAGTATCTGTGGTAGACAGCTTCCAAGATGGTCCCCAAAGAAAGCCACCTCCAGTTTTTCACACCCTTGTGTAGGCTCACCCACACATATCAGGATTGGTCTGTGTCTCAAATAGAATAAAGCAGTAGTGAATATGTCACCTCCAATGCTTTGTTATAAAAGACTAGAGGCCCGGTGCATGAAATTTGTGCACTCATGGGGGGGGGGTCCCTCAGCCTGGCCTGCGCCCTCTCACAGTCTGGGAGCCCTTGGGGGATGTCCAACAAGGAGCAGGCCTAAGCCGTCAGTCAGACATCCTTAGCACTGCCGTGGACGCAGGAGAGGCTCCCGCCATTGCCGCTGCGCTCACCAGCCATGAGCCCGGCTTCTGGCGCACTGACCACCAGGGGTCAACTCCTGCGTTGAGCATCTGCCCCCTGGTGGTCAGTGCACGCCATAGCGACCGGATGTTCTGCTGTTTGGTCGATTTGCATATTAGCCTTTTATTATATAGGATGCTTTATATATAAAGCTTCTGCCTTGTTCTCTTTTAGATCACTCACTCTGGAGGAGGCCAGCTTCCATGTCATGAAGAGGCCCACATGTGAGAAACTAAGGCCTCCTGCCAACAGCCAGAGAGGAACAGAGGCTTCCTGCTAACAGCCACATGAATGATTTTTGAAGCAGATATCCCAGCCCCAGTCAAGCCATCAAATAACATTTCATCACTGGTTCATCACTGTAAGTTCTATGTAATGCTAGGGCCTACCTCATATCAATGCTCTGAGGATCACATGAGGAAAATTGTGAATTCCTTTGAGTTTGGGTTTCCTGTTTCAAAGGTGGTCTACACATACCAGCTTAATGGTTATTATGAATTAAAGGAAAAATTATGTATATCAAAGGTCATAAACCAGTGGTATATAATGAAACCAACCTATAGAAACAGTTCCTATTTAATGGACAGGTTATCTCTTAAGTGACTCCTGTAATTTAGGCATTGTGTTAAGACATTGGAAAAAATGTTATTCTGCTCTAGTCGGTTTGGCTCAGTGGCTAGAGCAGGGGTGGGCAAACTTTTTGACTCGAGGGCCACAATGGGTTCTTAAACTGGACCGGAGGGCCGGAACAAAAGCATGGATGGAGTGTTTGTGTGAACTAATATAAATTCAAAGTAAAGGAGCGGAGGGGAGAGCAAGAGAACCGGATAGAACAGCCGGATCCGGCCCGCGGGCCGTAGTTTGCCCAAGGCTGGGCAAGAGCATCAGCCCACCTGGGTTCAATTCCAGTCAAGGACATGCACCTCAGTTGCAGGCTAGATCCCCAGCCCTGATCGGGGCCCATTTGGGAGGCAACCAATGGATGTGTCTCTCTCACATCAATGTTTCTTTTTCTCTCTCTCCCTGCCTTCCTTCCACTCTCTCTAAAATCAATGGAAGAATATACTCAGGTGAGGATTAACAACAACAAAAAATGTTATTTTGCCTTTCCACTGGTGAAGTGAAACCCACCACTATACTAAAAAGTAAATATATCGGGACTAGATAATAATTTGAGAATCCACACTTATAAATATCCCTTATCCTATGCTTGATTTCTTTAGATAAATTCCCCAAAGTGGAATTGCTATGTTATATGGTGGTAATCATATCATAAGGTATATAAATGTCAAATCATTATATTGTACACCTGAAACTAACATATTGTATACCAACTATACTTAAATTGAAAAAAAAATGAGCACTCGAGATAATTATCCTTACTAAGCATTTTTTGGAGCAAACAGCAACATAACTAGGGCATTACTTATGAAAGCACAGTGATAATATGCTTCCCCCAATGGATTATGAGCAAATGTCAAAGGATTATGAGCAAAACAAATGTTGAAAAATTGTGAAAATCAGCAAGAGTAAAGCTCAGATGCAGATAACCTAGAACCATAGATAGCTAAAATTATAAGGGACCTTAGAAATACAATCCAACCCCATCACCTCTCACCTAGACTACCACAATAAACCTCCGAATTGGTCTACAATCTCCACCTGGAAGCCAAAACAATCTTTTAAATTTTTAAATGAGACAGTGTCACTTTCCTGCTTAAAGCTCCCCAATGACTTCCCAGTGGAATTCATTCTAACCGCAAGTTTTCTGTGATGACATTTAGGATCCTACATAATTTAGCCCCTCCCTCTCTCTCCAGTTTCATTTCCTACTACTTTGTCCTTCATTTACCATACTCAGGCACGCCAGCCTTATTTTTAACCCTTGAACATGTCCAGCTCATTCCTAACTCAGGACCTTTGTACCTGTTCCTTCTTTATGAAATACTTTTCTCTCCAATCTTCACATGGCCACCTTCTCACCATCAGACCTCTGCTCAAATGTCAACTGCTCACAGCCTTTTCCTGGCTACCCTAGCTGAACTAGTTTCCCATCATTATCACTGAGTCACTAGCTCATACATTCTGTTAGTTTCTTCACAGCATTTACTTCTACCTGAAATTATACTGTTTATTATTGTGTATTTATTGTCTGTCCCCTTCAACTAGAACAAAATCTCCAGGAAAGCATGGACTATGTTTGTCTCATTCACCATTATATCCCCACCAGCTAACACTGTCTGGCACAGTAAAGTTTCCAATAAATATCTAAGTAAATACAGGGTGCCCAAAATAATGTATACATACACTTTGAATAATTATAAAGGCAGTGTTTATTAAAATACATTTCATTTTCAAAATTGAGTTATCAGCTGTTAAAAGTGTATAAAAATTTTGGGGGGATGCCCTGCATTTGTTGAGTGAATGGACATACACAGTGAGAGTGTCTAACACTTCCACGCCATCTGGATCCTTATAAAGCTCCAAAATATTGACTAACTTCTTTAGAACATTAGTACTAGGAGGCACATTTTTTGGCTTGAGGCAGTTGTGTAAAAACAAACAAGAACTTTTATAGATAAACAGAGACAATAGGCTACTTCATGAAGTTATGCATTCATTTAACAAATAATTTGTTGTAGATAAAATGATAAACAAGATACACACTATCCTGCCTTCAAGGAACTTACAGTCTATTGGATGACAGATATTAAATGTAATTACAGAGGGGAGGGGTTTGGGGGCTGGGTGAAAAAAGGTGAAAGATTAAGCAGAAAAATATAAGGGGTGGCAAAAGTAAGTTTACAGTTATGAGTATATGAAACATAGTTTATTCTTGTATTATAGTTTATTAATTATTATATTACTTTCCATACAAATAACTATTAACCTACTTTTTCCATGCATTATGGTGATAGCCAGAGGGAAAAGGGGTGGGGGAAGGTAGAAGAGGACAAAAGGGGGATAAATGAGGACGGAAAGAGACTTTACTTTGGGTAATGAATGCATGATGCAAAAGTAAAGCCCAGATACAGATAACCTAGAACCACAGATTTAGTCAATAAACACACAAATAATAAAGAGTATAATTTCAGATATTAGTAAATGCTGTGAATAAACTAACAGAATGTATGAGATAGTGACTCAGTGATGATGATGATGGGAAACTAGGGCAGATGATGTCTTATTGAGTTGTACACTTGAAACCTGTATGGTTTCATTAACCATTGTCACCCTAATAAATTAAAAAATAATTAAAAAGTAAAAGTAATTACAATAAAATGAAATGAATGTGAATGTGATATAGCCATATGATGGGATATTATCCAGTTATAAAAAGGAACAAAGTAAAAAAAAAGATCAAATTAAAAAAAGGAACAAAGTACTGATACATGCTATAACATGGATGAACCTTAAAACATTATGGTAAAATGAAACCAGCCAGTCAAAAAGGTCACATTTTCTAAAATTCCATTTATATGAGATATTCAGAATAGGCAAATCTGCAGTAAAGAAAGATTAGTATTTTCTTAGAGCTGGGGGAGATAGAGGGAATGAGGTTTCTTTCTGAAGTAATGAAAATGTGGTGATGATGGTTGCACATATCTGTGAATATACCAAAAGCTACTTTGAATAGGTTAATTTTATGATATGTGAATTAGTCCTCAATAAAGATTTTTAAAAATATAATAAATGCTATGATAGAGCAAGTGCACTAAACTATATACACATAACCTAGTTTAACAATCAGGGAAGGCCTTTATGAAAAAGTAACGAGATCTAAAAATGAGCAGGAGCTAGCCAAGGGACTTAAGGTGGAGTGGGGAGCATCTAACAAAGTATATGGCTTGGAAGAAAACTTGGGATGAAAGAAAGTCAAGTACTAGAAATTGCTCAGTAGATCTGGAATGCAGAATAAAGGTAGGAAAGATAAGACTGTGGAAGTAAAAAGAGGTCAAATCATATAGAGCCTTGAATCAATGAAAATCCACCCAATGGTTTTAAGATGGAGGTGACAGTATGAGGTTTGCAGTTGCTCATTTCTATGTCAGAGATTAATGCATTATTCCATTCGCCAAAGTGTTTAGGGACTCTTAGAGATAAAATAACAAAGTATGATGCTATTATATATCATGATAATATAGAGTTAAATTGTTTTTAAAGAATTTTAATAGCAGATAAGTGAATCAGTGAGTAGATATAAGCAATTAAAGGTTACTTCCAACATGAAAATGTTTCCTCCTATATAACACAGGAGAGTGGTTACAAGTACAAACTTTGGAATCAAGACAGGTCCTAGTTTAAATCCCAGAGCTGACACATATTAGGTGTGTAATCTTGGATAAATACTTGGCTACTCTGAAACTAAAATCAATTTTATAAAATGGTGTTGATGTGAGTTAAAGGATATATTACAGTGTGATACATAATAAACATTCAATAAATGCTAGCTATTACTATATTATTGTACCTTCTATCTCCTCTTAACCAACATTCTCTACTTTCCTCACTTCCTATGTGTTTATCTGTCTCTTCCAATTAGAATTACAGTGTCATGAAAGGCAGGACTTTTCTGTTCACCAACCTAGAACAGTACCTGGCACATAAAACACAAACATTTTTGTATCGAATGAATGATTAAACACACTCAATGCACAGCAATCTGGCTTTTGCTAACACTAACCTAGCAAACCTCTTATAGAAAATATTAAATCCAATAGATACTTTGCAGTCCTATTCTGATCTCTTTATTCCATTTGACATTAAATAATTACCCCTTCTTGAAACTCATTACTCCCTTTGCTTCCATGATGTCTACTAGTATTCTCTTCTAAGTTTCCTCATATCTTTTGAACTGTTACCTTTTTATGTCTTCCCTGAATTCCTCATCTGCGAAGGTCTTAATAATTGCATTTCTTTCCTTAGCCCTACTCTTCTCTCTACTTCAGTGATTGTCAAGTGGAAGGGTGAGCATGTGAGAAACAGCAAGGGGGGCTTTTGTCAAACTCTACTCCCCGAGTCTGAGAATCACTGCCTCTGAATCACCATTAATGGAAGGAATTTTTTAACACTCCAGTGTGCTAGGAAGACAAAAATGTTGTGAACTCCTTTACCTGCTCTCCTTGGTCTCCCCCTCCACAGTTATGTAACACCTGTACACTATTGATTCCCAAGGCTCTTGGCTACACCCACGAACTCTCCTCTGAGTGAAGACTAATATATCCAAAGACTAGAGGCCCAGTGCACGAAATTTGTGCACGGCGGGGGGGGGGGGGTGGTCCCTCAGCCCAGCCTGCACCCTCTCTAATCTGGGAGTCCTCGAGGGATGTCCGACTGCCCGTTTAGGCCCAATCCTAGATTGGGCCTAAACGGGCAGTCGGACATCCCTCTCACAATCCAGGACTGCTGGCTCCCAACTGCTCGCCTGCCTGCCTTCCTGATTGCCCCTAACCGCTTCTGCCTGCCAGCCTGATCACCCCCTAACCACTCCCCTGCCAGCCTGATTGATGCCTAACTGCTCCCCTGGCAGCCTGTTTGCCCCTAACTGCCCTCCTGTGCAGGCCTGGTAACCCCTAACTGCCCTCCCCTGCAGGCGTGGTCCCCCCCAACTGCCCTTCCCTGCAGGTCCAGTTGCCCCCAAATTCCCTCCTCTGCCGGCCTGGTCACCCCTAACTTCCCGCCCTGCAGGCTTGATTGCCCCCAACTGCCCTCCCTTGCAGGCCTGGTCCCTCCCAATTGCCCTCCCCTGCTGGCCTGATCACCCACAACTGTCCTCCCTTGCAGGCCTGGTCCCTCCCAACTGCCCTCCCCTGCTGGCCATCCTCTGGTGGCCATCTTGTGTCGACATGGGGGCAGCCATCTTTGACCATATGGGGACAGCCATCTTGTGTGTTGGAGTGATGGTCAATCTGCATATTACTCTTTTTATTAGATAAGATAGAGGCCTGGTGCACGGGTGGGGGCCAGCTGGTTTGCCCTGAAGGGTGTCCCGAATCAGGGTGGGGGTTCCCTTGGGGCGTGGGGTGGCCTGGGTGAGGGGCCTGTGGTGGTTTGCAGGCCAGCCATGCCCCCCAGTGACCCAAGCGGAGGCCCTGGTATCTGGGATTTATTTATCTTCTATAATTGAAACTTTGTAACCTTGAGTGGAGGCCTGGGCCCGCCAGGGCAGGCAGAAAGCTTGGCTTTCTCCATTGCCGGAGAAACCCAAGCCTCCTGCTCTCTCCGTGGCCACAGCCATCTTGGTTGGGTTAATTTGGATACTTCCTCCTGATTGGCTGCTGGGAGTAGCGGAGGTACGGTCAATTTGCATATTACTCTTTTATTAGATAGTATATCCACTGTGTGTTACTCATGAACTTCAAACTAAGTGCCCAAAACTATGATGTCTCCCACAAAACCTGTTCCTCTTCCTGTGATGCCTCTGTCAATGAATGCCACCACATGGTCACCACTAAAATAATATGTAAGGTCTCATTAGAATAGTTCCAAATATATAGTAAAGCACTCAACATATGAGTTACTATTATTCATGATGCCACCACCTACAGGGAACCCATCCCAAACTTCCAAATTGGATTAAAATTTCCTCCCATAGATCCCTGAGTTTTTCACTTACCAAGCTGTGTTAATTATGTTGTACACCTACAGTATACTATAATTTCTCTGTGCCTACTAAAATGTGGCTGATCTATAATAGAAAGTTGTTAAACTAAGCTGAACCACAGAGAAACTATATGGCAATATCGTATTTTAGCCTCAAATTTGTTTTTGTAGAAGTATTATCACCAGTGATTATATCATACAAAATTCATTTACGATATTCAACTATCTACAAGAATAACATAGTGGAAACTTTTAAAGCAAAAGTGTGAACAATAGCACAATGCTGAACTGAAACTGAGTACCAGATTTTCTATCACAGGGTCTCTGTCTTGTTTGAAATGGGCAAATGTGGGATACATTACGTCCTTTATATCAATTGTACATGGTGCTATTGATAAAAGTATCCTACAGTCACAAGCATTCAAATTGGAATAATAATATTAAGGACGACTAAGCATCAGCAGATTGCCAAGGACACAGCTTTTCTACCTGGAAATTACTCTGACAGTCTATTAACATATACATGATAACTCTTCCATCTTCAGAATTATATGTAGCAATTAAGAATAAGGCTTGAAAGAAGGTCTAAGACATCAAAGAAAACTTAAAATGCAATGCAAGCCCACAGTGTGCATACCTTTAAAATACCATCCAAAGTACCCTTGTAGAGGTCCACATGTCCCACGATTGCCCTCTGGTTCATCATGCGAGTTCGAACCACATCAACTGGATTAGAAGCCAGAGCCCCAGCCAAGCCACATGTAAAACTGGAACTAAAAATGAAAAGTTCAAGTAGATAGACTGCCCTTCTTCCACTCATGCCCCCTAAACAGAAATGAGGGCAAACTTAAATGTACAATGAGTCAGACTCATCAGATAAAACCTGGCACTTGCCCTTTCATTATAATCTAAAAAGAAAGAAAATATGTTCTAAAGAGATATCATTTAAAAGTTGTCCTTTTCACTTTTCAATCTGAAACTTACACAGCTTTTTTTTCTTAAAGGGGGACAATTTAAAAGTCTAGCAAGATTCCTAAACAGGAAGTATCATACATCATGTATTAGTTATGTAGATTTTTCAAAACATAGGATCATATGCCAAATGCATTTCAGTAGTAAAATACCATAAAAGTTGCAAGATGAAGAAAATGTAGGATGTGACTGGCAATAGTCTTCAGCCCAAAATTATGGTTTTGTTTCACAGGCCCTATACAATTTGACTTTTCTGATTCTCATTGAGAAAAGTTTGCTTTCTGTCCTAAAATAAACCAAAGCAAATAACAGATGAGCTTATTAGATATACAGGCTGTGTATGAACAAATGCAAACACTGACAAAAATCTGACAGCCTGCTGTATTAGATACTGCCCCCAAGTACCAAAGCGCCCATAGCATCTGGGATGTAGAATAAAGGTATCAATTCTATGAGGATTTCAGTGAGATTTTTTGTGTGCTGGTAATATGGCATGAGCACAACCTATCATACTTACACAAAGTGAGTTAAAATTGTGTCTCCCATCACCCCTGACAATATTAAGTGCTTCTTCGTAATATCATAGACTGGTAGCTCTACTCCCACAACAATAGCAGCCCGCTGAGCAGTTGGAACGACACCCTATAAGACGTAAGTGACATTAGACACCAAGAAAATACACAGGTAGTGTGGCATAAGTCCAAAAGTGAACAAAATAAATTGTGAGTTAAAAAGTGACAGAAAAATCCAAGTCTGGAGTACAGACATCACTCTTTCAAATCAATGCCTACTACTGGAACAAGTCTGTGAATTACTAAAAACCATTATATTGTACACTTTAAGACGGTGAATTTAATGGTATGTGAATTATCTCAATAAAGATGTTATAAAAAATCAAATAAAGCCATGAAGCAGAAGTCAGTGGGGAGAGAAGCACTTCCAAGTTTAATTCACAGAATTTTAGGATATGCAGAAAAAACACACTAGGATGCCAGCAAAGGTATGCTGCAGCCAGAGAGAAGGCCAAAGCAAAAGCAATACTTCCTTATAAATCCTCCTGGGATAATACTACCAGAGTTTCACTCAACAGCATATTACAGCTCACATTATAGTGCAGGGCTGCTAGAGCATTTAAAGTCATATTTTGAAGAATACTGACACAAGAAAATACTTATGATATAACCTTAAAGAAGGCAAGACATAAAATTACACATAGTACTATTCTAACTTAGGCAAAAAGGTATGCACACATGCCAAATTTTTGTAAAAGATTAGAGGGAAATACACCAAAATATTATTCTTCATCTGGCATTAGGATAACAGACCAGTTTTCATTTTTATATCTATCTATATTTTAAAAATCACAATGAATGTTTTACTTTTATTTTTTTAAATTATTTATCTTTATTGTTGAGGGTATTATAGATGTCCCCATTATCCCCCCACTTTCCTTCTCCATCTGATTCCCACCCCACCCCACCCCACCCCAGGCCTTCACCACAAATGTTTTACTTTTATAAGTAAACTAGAGGCCCAGTGCATGAAATTCATGCAGGGGGGTAGGGCCCTCATCCCGGTCTGCACCCTCTCGCAATCCGGAACCCCCTCAGGAGATGTCCGACTGACGGTTTAGGCCCAATCCCGCAGCAGGATAGCCTCTAAACTAGCAGTCGCACATCCCTCTCGCAATCCAGGACCACTGGCTCCTAACCACTCGCCTGCCTGCCTCATCGCCCCTAACCAATCTGCCTGTCTGCCTGATCACCCCTAACCACTCGCCTGCCTGCCTGACCGCCCCTGACCATTTGCCTGCCTAATCACCCCTAACTGCTCGCCTGCCTGCCTGATCACCCCTAACCACTCTGCCTGCCTGCCTGATCTCCCCTAACTGCTCACCTGCCTGCCTGATCACCCCTAACCACTCTGCCTGCCTGCCTGATCTCCCCTAACCACCTCTGCCTTGGCCCCCGCCACCACAGCTTCATCCGGAAGGTCGTCCGGAATGACATATGGAAGGTCGTCCGGAAGGATGTCCGGAATGACATCCAGAAGGTAGTTTGGGCACTAACTGGTTTGGCTCAGTGGATAGAGCATCGGCCTGTGGACTGAAGGGTCCCAGGTTCGATTCCGGTCAAGGGCATGCACCTTGGTTGCAGGCACATCCTCAGTGGGGGGTGTGCAGGAGGCAGCTGATCGATGTTTCTCTCTCATCGATGTTTCTAACTCTCTATCCCTCTCCCTTTCTGTGAAAAATCAATAAAATATGTTTTTAAAAAAAGGTTGTTCAGCTGTCCAGTCTAATTAGCATATTATGCTTTTATTATTATAGATTGTGTTCAAATGTCATTGAAAATTGAACATAACATACTGTGGGGACAACTGCTTTCTGGAAGACCTGTTATATTATTCAATCATCTCTAAATTTCCTAACTCACCCTAGCTGGTTTGGCTCAGTGGAAAGAGCATCAGCCTGCGGACTGAAGGGTCCTAGGTTCTATTCCGGTCAAGGGCACATGCTCAGGTTGCAGGCTCAGTCCCCAGTAGGGGGCATTCAGGAGGCAGCCAATGGATGATTCTCATCATTGGTGTTTCTATCTCTCTCTCCCTCTCCCTTCCTCTCTAAAATCAATAAAAATATATTTTAAAAAATTCCTAACTCAATGTATTCAGTGGAAGTAATATAGCTGTGCTGTCACCATGTTTTATTCTGCTGATCAGGCTGACTGGCCCAAAAATGCCTTCCTCTCTGATCCATCCATCTGCTCAACTCTGTTAGAAGACTACCTTTACAGAAGACTACTTTGGTGAACACTAATGTCCCAAACTGGAGTCCATGGGCTGAATTCAGACATGTTTTGTTTCACCAAACGGTGTTTCTAGAAGGCTGAATAAGCTGTCAACACATAAAAAACCAGGACACTTCACATAGAAATGCAGATTTCCAGCTTCTCTTGAAAGTCCAGAAAACTTGGCCACACTGAATTCACATCACACATGGCAACAATGAGCGGAGCAGGTGCTTTACAGTTACCAAAGTCCCCACCACTCTATTGTCTCTCCAAATCTGACATTAGTGCCAGTTACGCTTTATTGTTGTATTCATGCGATTATTTCTCCCAATGGAGTAGGGAAGAAAGTGAAATGTTTCCAGTATCCATATTGTAATCAAAGCAGGGAAATGAAGCATAAACAAAGAGGACCATGTGTTTGAAGAAACATGCACACAAACATATTTCCCTTTGAAATGAAAAATATAATTCTGTATTTTAATATGCAAATAACATGTCTGTGTCAAAAGAATACATAACACAATGTACATGCCTGGATGATGTAAGTAGCCTGGATCATAAAAGTAGCTATGTTCAGTTCCTCAAAAAATTAAACATAGAATTACCATACAATCCAGCAATCCCACTTTTGGGTATATACATAAAAGAACTGAAGTCACAGTCTTCACTCACCCATGCCCATAGCACTATTATTCATAAGAGCCAAGGTGTAGAAACAACCTAAATGTCTATTAACAGATGAGCAGATAAACATACACAATAGACTATTATTCAGTCTTAAAAAGGAAAGAAATGCTGACACATGTGACAACATGAATGAACCTGGAGGGCACTATGCTAAGTGAAATAAGCCAGTCACAAAATGACAAAAGTATGATTCCACTTATATAAAGTACCCAGTATAGTCAAATTCATAGAGACAGAAGGCATAAGGTTGTGGGGAAGGGGAGAATAGGGGATTGCTTAATGGGTACAGAGTTCCAGTTTTGCAAGATGAAAAGAATTCTGGAGACTGGTTGCAGAAAAATGTAAATGTACTCTACACAACTGAACTTGAAATCATTAAGATGGTAAATTTTTTAATGTGTATTTTACCACAACTAAAATTTTTAATTAAAAATAAAGTAGCTATGTTCCCCTGACCAAATCTTCAATTCTATTTATTTAGAATTCAATTATTTCCTTTAGCCTTACTTTGTAAAAAAAAAAAAAAATCTAGCTAGTTCCATTTTCTGGCTTTAAATTGAACTAATCAAGAAACAGCACCCTGCTATTATTAAAAAGCAAACCTCAAGGATCATTAATGGATACCAAGACCATTAGGTGAAAGGTTATTAGATAATAGGATACATGCATGATGCTAGAATATAACCCTACAGACTACTTGCTAATTGCCAATGGGGAAACAACTTATCTTTTACGCAGGTGAGATCTAGTAGACATCATCTTACCAAGTAGTCAAACTTGACATCACTAACTATGGGATAACCCAACATTATCTGCCTGTTAGTATGTTGCATATGAAATACAGTCTTACCCATGAATGTCTCTTACCAAAAATGTTTAACATGAATCTAATCAAGCCAACCGACTTAACTTCTAGTTTATAGAAAGTACAGAGGAAATATGAGGAATCATTTTATAAGAAAGCTAGCCTGGTCTCATCAGTAAAGGAAATTTGAATATGGGCTGGATGTTAGGTATTAGGGACTTACTGTTAATTTTCTTAGGTGTGATAATGGTATTATTATTATTATGTAGGAGAATGTCCATATTCTAAAGAGATATATAATGAAGTATTTAGGGGAATGCCATGATGTCTGAACTTTCCTTTCAAATAGCTTAGCAAAAAGAAAAAGGGTATATATACATACATAAATAGATAAAGCAAATATGGCCAAACTTTAACAGTCATTTAATCCAGGTATATAGGTATTCATTGTTCTATTCTTTCCACTTTTCTGTATGTTTGAAATTTCTGTAAGAAGAAGTTTGGGAAAATTATAAAGGAAGAAAAAAAGCAAAGTTCTCTTTTTTAAGAGTCTATTAATAGAATTTCCCTTCTACTCTCTCTGCATATTCTACTAGTAGTCTTACTTAATATTAAGTGGTTAAAACAGGATAAATCATTACAGGAAAACAACAAAAAAAGAAGTATGGATAGAAGACTGAAAGATAATAAGACAAAATGTTAAAAGTGATTATCTCTAGCTAGTGGGACTTGATGGATTTTTTCTCATTTATATATTTTCTCAATATTTTATAGTACATCTTTTACCTTTAAAAAGATTTAAAAAGGTTGTTTTAGGCCAGTGGTCGGCAAACTGCGGCTCGCGAGCCACGTGCGGCTTGTGAGCCGCGGTTTGCCGCTCTGTTGACTAATGAGTTTGCCGACCACTGGCATAGGGGCTTAATCACAAGGAACAACAACAGCCTGTAATTATTGAAATCGAGAGTCTAGGTCAGTGGTCGGCAAACTCACTGTTTTAGGCAACAACTTTAGAACGTAAGCATTACAGAGGTATCATGAACAGACATTGCTGTGTCAGTACAAAACTGGCAAAAATAGATATTGAAGAACTAATTCACTGTGAATTTGAACAAATCAAAATGATATCTCAAATAATGTAATATCTTATCTCATATACATAACCCCCAAACATTAAGTAGAAAAAAAGACAACTGATAAATTCTGGTCCTTTCATAGGTGATAAGGAGCTACTTACCTTATTTTTTGAGTTACCAAGAATCTTACACAGTATAAGATGACAGTTCACAATTGTATGGCTTTATATATAAAAATTATTCTTTGCAAATTCTAGGAACTGAGTATACAACAATATCAGGAAAAGAGTACTCACCCTCCACAGGCCCTTGGTACCTTCTTGCTGGTATATATCAATGAAGCTGCCAATCATGCTGCCTTGGAACAAGCTTCCCTGAGCCTGCATTCGAATCTAAAATAAGAAGAGGTGAACATTTTGTTTTGACTGAGAAAACAAAAATGAGATATTTTACTCATTTAAAATTTAAGAAAATAGTTTTTGGGAATTAAAGGAAAATCAGGCCAAGCCGGCTTGGCTCAGTGGTTGAGCGTCAATCTATGAACCAGGAGGTCACATTTCAATTCCCAGTCAGGGCACATGCCTGATTGTGGCTTGATCCCCTGTGTGGGGCATGCAGGAGGCAGCTCATCAATGATTCTCTCTCATCATTGATGTTTCTATTTCTCTCTTCCCTTCCCTTCCTCTCTGAAATCAATAAAAAAATTTAAAAAAAGAAAAATGAACCTGCTATTATTATGAAGTTAATGACTTAAACTATATATAGAAAGTATCCATAATAATAAAAGCATAATATGCTAATTAGACTGGACGTCCTTCTGGACGACCTTCCGGATAAAGCTGGGGCTGTGAGGGAAGCCCAGGTCCTGGGTGCCTACTGGGGGCCAGAGGGAAGCCCGGGTCCCAGGTGCCTGCCTGCAGCCAGAGGGAACCCCAGGTCCTGGGTGCCGGTGGCTGGAAAGAGGCCCGGGTCCCAGGTGCCAGAGGGAAGCCAGTGCCAGTAGCCAAGGGAAGGAAGGCCTACTCTTGCACGAATTTCATGCATTGGGCCTCTAGTATCTTGTAAAGATGATTTTATCAGCCTCATATTCCTCATATGTAGGTCTATCATTTCTGGAGTTGAAAGAAAACTTGAGGAAAAGAAAGAACAAGTACTCAGTGTAGGTAAAAAAACAATTCATTTAAAATATGAGTAATTTAGTGAAAAATTAAAACAGTCTACATATCCAAAAACCACAAAGGATTGGCTGCATAAATTTATGGTGCATCCATTTAATGGAATACTGTGCAGCCATAAAATTATGTTGTAGAATAATATTTGACACTGAAAAAATGTCAATAACTAATTGCTAAATAGAAAAAACAGGCTGCAAAGCAGTATGTATGCTATATAAATTTTATTAAAAACATGTGCTCTTAAAATAAGCCATATGCACAACAAAGAGAGTGGATGAATATACACACGCAAATGTTGACCATGGTTTAAGTCTGAGAGATGAGGCTATCCGTGAGCATTTTTTCCCCTTTTTGCTTTTTCTGCCTCCCACTTTTTTCTACATTTAACATGAACTACTTATGTAATTATAAAAAGCAAAAATGTTTTAATGTAACTTTATGCTACAAGACATTAAACTGAATTTTATTTGTAAAAAGCATGATACTATATTCTGCAAACGAAGGAAAATCAGCTTGCTATTATTATGAGAAGAGCACAGGAAAGGAGATAGAGCACTCTGCACACACAGAGTCACAGGAGTTGTGCCCTAGCCAGTTTTTTTCAGTGGATAGAGTGTCAGCCCACAGACTGACCTGTCCTGGTTTGATTCAGATCAAGGGCATGTACCTTGGTTGCAGGCTCAATCCCCGCCCTGGTCTGAGAGCATGTGGGAGGCAACCAATCAATGTGTCTCTCTCACATTAATGTTTCTCTCTGTGTGTCTCTCCCCCTCCCTCCCACTCTCTCTAAAAATCAATGGAAAAATATCCTCGGGTGAGGATTAACAACACACAAAAAAAGAATCACAGGAGTCATCACTAAATACTAGTGGCCCAAATGTAGCACTGATTTTCATTAAGCAAAATTCTAGGTTTCCATACATATCATGTAACAGCAACATGTTTCTATGTAGAAAATCAACTGCTACTACTAAAAGTTGAAATAAAAACCTAAACCAAATTATATCAGAAATCACCACAAAGATAAGCTGAAACCACAAATATTGTATGGACTAGTAGCCCTGCACACGAATCCGTGCGTGAGTAGCTCGCTGCCGCGCCCTCCTGTAGCTCTCCCCGCTCCAAGCTCGCTGCCCCGCCCTCCTGTAGCTCTCCACCACTTGTAGATTGGTCGTGACATTACAGTGTAACCGATAATTAGCATATTCCTCTCTTATTATATAGGATAAGTACAAGATTTCTTTAAGGAGATGATTCCTGAGCAGGTCTGGGACTAGGGTGGAGCAACAAGCAGGGCACTTCCCTCAGGCACAAAATGTAGAAGGAAAACACAAAAAACTTCAGTAATCCAGATAAATAACATCTTAATGAAACATTTTTTTAAAAAATCAAAATTAATGCACAAAAACCAACAATAAACCAATTATCAAAATTGCAACTAAAATAGGATCCAACATGGTGGGATTAAGGTGAGGCAAAGAAGATTAATTGTACAAAATATTGATATTCTATTCACCATTAATTTTTTGCATTCATCTTAATTTCTGAAAAATATTGCATAAAACATTATCTCTTGATTACTGAGTTTTTGGTACCTCCTTACATTTTGCAACCAAAGAGATTGCCTTACTTGTCTTGTCCTAGTCCTGGCCCTGTTCTTAAGTCTTGAAGGATAAATTCATAAGGAAAGGGGGGAAAGCAATTGAGGCAGAAACAGAACTATATGCACAAAGGCGAAGAAGCAACACATAGTAAGTCAGAGAAAGAGCTATCCAAGGATAAAAGGATTGAACAGCCCAACTGTGATTATAAATCTTATATTACCATCACAGTCTAAGTTTGTGATCTGGGATTCTCACATACATTTTATCATGTATTTAGTAATTTTAATTAATCATAATCTGATTCATCATACATTTAAATAAGTTAAATAGAAAATGTCTGCCTTTTAATGAGATAAAATAAGGTGAAGATTTATATTAAAATAAACGTTTCATTCTGTGTTTTGATAAAATCTGAAAGCAATCCATATTTTGAAAACTCAGCACCACTAACCTATATTGTTCTGATTCTGAATTCAGAATATCCCAACACAAGCCAAAATATGCATACCATTTCAAAGCCAAATCTCACTCTTAATAGAAATGTGGATGAGACAGGAAAAGACAGAAGCATTATAGACTTAAGGTACCTCAATTAGGTACTAGAAGAGGCTTTTCCAAAAACTACATTTCAATTTATTCCTTTGTTCAGTACCCCAGGTTACACCACAGGTCAATATACCATACTAAGCTCTAGAAGGGGTAAGGGATATGCCTTTTTTTTGTAAAATGGGGAAAGGACTATTATATATACAAGTTCTCCCTCAGATCACTTTTAGAAAAGAGTACAAATGGAAGTAGGGGATCTTAAAATTAATTTCCTTAAAATTGCACAGTCCTTGGAAAGAACCTATAAAAGGTTTCAATATTCTAGTTTGAAGACCAATGGATTAATGCATACCTTAACAAATTGACTACTATTTATTGAGCATCTGCTACGAACAAGTACAATGACAGGTGGTTTATACTAGTATATATGTATTATCTATAATCCTTAACAACCATATGTGATTAAGTACTGAATTATCTTCATTTTACAAATGAAGCAATTAAGTGATTTACCCAAAGTTTTACAGCAGACCAGTGAGAGTGGGGAATCTAAACCCGAATCTGATTCAAAACTCATGCTCTTTTCACATCACACTGCACATCCAATGCTACCAGACCTCTCTTACCTTTAGTACATCGGTGGGATTGGCTATAGTAGAAGATATCACTCCTGACACTACCCCACAGATCATATTAATTAGAAGAGTTTCATCTGTAAAAAGGAGGGGGGAAAAAGAAAGAAAGAACGAAATGTCTGCTTCTATTAGGTACCAGTTTCTGAGAACAGAGTACTGAGCTATCAGAGGAAGGGAAACTTAGAGAAATGTCTGTAGAAATGAACTACAAAGCTTATGAAAATGAACACATTTCTAGATCTCAAGTCAGTACTGAAACGTATAAAAATTGTAATACATAAATCATTTTTAAACTATTTCTAAAGGACACTGGGACATGTTCTATTATTATATGTAACTGCTAAGTACACACACAAATTCAAATGTGGTATTTTACCCTTCAATCATTTCAAACATCTAAAGAAAACTATTTTAAGTCTTTTTCTGGAGAATCATTAACTCAAAAGACTCAGGACTGAATGTTAAAAGATAAATGATACTCACTTATATGGAATCTAATGAACAAAATAAACTGATGAACAAAATAGGTCCAGAGGCATGGATGCATGGAACAGAATGACAGATCTCAGTGTGGAGGGGATGGGAAAAGATTAACCAAAGAACACATGCACATATACATAAACCATGGACACAGACAATAGTGTGGGGAAGGCCTAGGGTGGGGTGGGCAGGGTAGAGGGGGCAAAGGGTGGGAAAATGGGGGACATCTGTAATACTGTCAACAATAAAAAATTTTTTAAAAGATAAAATCTTTGCCCTAGCCAGTTTGGCTCAGTGGACAGAGCGTCTGCCTGTGGACCAAAGAGTCCTGGGTTCGATTCCGGTCAAGGGCACATACCTCGGTTGCAGGCTCCTCCCTGGCCCGAACCTGGTCAGGGCGTGTGCAGAAGGCAACCAATGATGTTTCTCTCACATAGATATTTCTGTCTTTCCCTCTCTCTTCCACTCTCTCTAAAAATCAATGGAAAAATATCCTCAGGTGAGGATTAAAAAAAAAAAAAAAAGATAAAATCTTTGTCTAATAGAAAAAAATTATCTAAATACTAATTGTTATTGGCCTTAATATCTACTAGCCTCAATATCTACTAGCCTCTATTTATTTACAGGAGGTTTCTATAATCAAATGTGAAAAACTAGTCATTTGGAACTAAATCCCCTCGGCTACCAAAAACAAAACAAAAGAGAAAAAACCCACAGAGCCCCTGGCCAGATGGCTCAGTTGGCTGGAGCATCATCCCATGCATCAAAAGGTTGCGGGTTTGATTCCTGGTCAGGGCACATACCTAGGTTGCAAGTTTGATCCCCAGTCAGGGCTCATACAGGAGGCAACCTATTGATGTTTCTCTCTCACATAGATGTTTCTTTCTCGCTCTCTCTCCCTTTAAAATCAATAAAAACAGCCCTAGTTAGTTTGGCTCAGTGGATAGAGATTCGGCCTGCAGACTGAAGGGTCCCAGGTTTGAGTCCAGTCAAGGGCACATGTCCGGCTTGCGGGCTCGATCCCCAGTAGGGGGCATGCAGGAGGCAGCCGATCAATGATTGTCATCATTGATGTTTCTTTTCTCCCTCTCCCTTCCTCTCTGAAATGAATAAAAATATGTTTAAAAGATAAATAAATCAATAAAACCAATAAAAACATATCCTCAGATAAGGATTTTAAAAAAACAGAGCTTATTTTTCTGAAGTTAAAATTTAATCTTCACCATGCTTCTTCACCATGAAGAGCCCACAAACAGAAACTAGGTAAACCCAAGTGAACAATCTGTGAAATGAAATTACTTTAGGAAGAGAACCCTTCAGGATCCTCAAAGAAGAAGCTCCAGAATAAGTTGATTTAGTAAAGTGATTCAAAGGCCATTGCTAACCAAAAGGCCCTCCAGCTGTCTCCAACCATGCAACAGTTCCAGGCCTGTAGTAAAATAACCATTTAGTACAGCATCAGGCTGGAAATGTTGCAGCAGCAAATACAGGGCCATATAATACTACTGAATGTGGATAAGGTGGCCCTAGGTACATCAGAATCTAGAATAGCCTAAAATTACTCCACCTAAGAAACATTTGTCAAACTCAGCAGCTAGAGAAGTCCTTTATAGTCTAAGTCCTCTTACTGACAAGAACAGCATTAATTTTCTGGACAAGCTTATTCCATGTTCCCTCTGTGATGTCCAGAAGCCTTTTTTTCCCTTTGATAGGAAAAGGGACAGACTTGAAGAGCAGATCCCTCTAACACATTATCACCTCTGCAAGGATTAATCCCAAATCAGTACAAGCTCACTTTGTCCTTGCAATGACTGTCACCCATTCTCACCCAAAATGAACACTTTCTTACTAAGCATGATTTCAATAATCCCCTTGAGTATTACCCCCAAAGAAAATAAGGAGTCTATACTGACCTTCTAAACGTTCTACAAATAATTTCTTCAAGCTTTGATAAATGCCAATTTTAATGGTGCCATATGATGCCTGTCTTAGTAAAGCAGGAGCAATTCTGCCAAAAAAAGGGGGAAAAAAAGTCAATTATACTCAACATGAGCTTGCAAATTATACATGTCTAGACAGCCTACTCATTTCCATTAGCTATCTCATTCCACCCAACAGCAAAATATATATATTTTCAAGCACCCATGGAACATTTCACCAAGAGAGCATATTAGGGTACTAAAATAAACCTCAACAAATTTTTAAAAATTGAAATCATATAGGTTATGTTCTCTGGCCATGATGGAATTAAACTAGAAATCAAGAAGGAAAATCCTTCAACATTTAGAAATTAAAGAGCATACTTCTAAACAATCCATGGATCATAGGAATTCTAAAAGGAAATTTTAAAAATACATAGAACTGAATTAAAATGAAAAATTCACCCTTTAAAATATGTGCGATGCAGCCAAAGCAGTGCTGAAAGAGAAATTTATAACACAAAACACTTAGATTAGGAAAGACAGCCTCAAATCAATCATCTAAATTCCTTCCTCAAGCAACTAGAAAAAGAGCAAAATAAACCCAAAGCAAGCAGAAGGAAATAATAAAGAGCATAACTTAATAAAATTGAAACAGGAAAATTGAGAAAATCAATGAAACAAAAAGTCAGCTTAAAAAGTCAAAATATTAGCAAATTGAATCCAGCAATATACGAAAAGAAGTATACACCATTACCCACATCACAGATACATTTTAAAAAATCAACCTTACTTCCTAACAGTTGCAGATTCATCTTTCATCCTTTCAAGGAGGTACCAGGGCCAAAATTTCACCCTATTTAAGTTATAAACTTGAGACATTCTCACTCTTGTGTCGTTCGAGATTCTTCCAAATTACAGAACTATATGTTAGTAGTTATAAATAGAAAGACATCAGAAGCTCAGCCAGATAGGGATAAAATTATGGATAAATATGCATATTTCTGACTTTATTTGCTTGCTATCAGAAAAAATAATAATCTTGTGATTATCCATGCTGATGAAAGAATGTGGATGTATTACTTGATTTTCCCCCAAGAAAATTCTTTGAAATTCAGCCTAACATAGATTAATAATAAAATTGATGTCTATTCTCTGAACAATAAACTGGTACCCTAGATGCAGGAGCAGCCTAGGAAACTGGCAGCAGATAACAAACTGGACAATAAACCACAAAGATATGGCTAATCAAAAGTTGACCTCTAATAGCTTCACACACTTATAAATGAACACAAAATCCAAAGCTCAAGGCTTTAAGCAAGTGAAATATAAACTGGCACATCAATATTCAATTACAAGTTGGAATGGTGAATATGAACAGCATAAACTATCAGACAGCTAAAATACGTGACTTCTTTAAAAACTATTTCTATTCATGATGGAAGGTAGAATCCAGTCTTACCCTGAATACAAAGCCAATATACCTTCTTCTTTATAAATTCGGAACAAGGCATGAAACATTCCTCGGTATTTTATCTCTTTGAAGCGGGCATCAATGCTTTGGCCTTGAACCTGAAGTCGAGTTTTGGTTAGGTCCACAGGAAAAGTTCCTATAAAGAACACACTCATTTATAAGGTTTTTTTCAAGGAATCACAGTTAACTGTTGGCTGAATGTATGCAAATGACATTTTTCCCTTTAATTTATTACTAAAGGCCCGGTGGCAGTGGGGTGGGGGGGTGGTCCCTCAGCCTAGCCTGTGCCCTTTCACAGTTCAGGAGCCCTCAGGGGATGTCCAACTGATGGCATAGGCCTGCTCCCCACCAGTGCCTGTCATAGCGACCGGTAGTTCCTCCGTTTGGTCGATTTGCATATTACCTTTTATTATATAGGATTTTTTCCAATCACCATTTATTCCCCATATACCCTCTTCCACCTCCACCAATCCTCCTCCCCACCATGAAGTCACCACACAATTAACCAATGATATTTTTTAAAACATAAGACAAAGTTCTTTTTATAACACATAGAAGAACACTAGAATACCACTGTCATAAGTCATGTCTTGTATGTGGTAAAGTGAAATGCACTGTATTCTATCTGGTCAACAGGATTTTACCCATAGTATAACTGAAATTGTAATATAATAAAGTGCTTTTAAGATTGTCCTAATATATAGTAAAGGCAAAACAATTTAAATGTTTTAATTTCATGAATTACATACAATCTGGCATTTACCTCTGTCTCTTCCTTCTGCCCACTTCAAGTCTCCCTACTTCTCCCTCTTAAAATTTCCCTAAATTTTTACAAAGAAGATAGGAAACTGTGAGAGTGTTGCTCCAGATAGTCTTATATACTATTACAAGGTTTTGTGTTTTTCTTTTTATCTGTTTACAAGAAACAAACAATTCCCTAGTATTATAATGACAAAGTCCTATTTAGTCTACTCATCCTGGTTCCTTAGGTAATTCAAGACTAATACCAGTCTTGAATTTTCTTCAAGAAAGTTTTCTTTAACCAAACTTCTTTCTCTTATTATATTAACACATAAAAGTGGTCATTACATTGACGAAATATGTTTCACAGAATATTTCAAGGTCTAAAACTAACAAGGTGATTATATAACTCTGGTCACTGATGACCTTGATATAACAATACCAGAGCATATGCCAAGAAAGTCAACAAATATCAGTGGATTGGAATCACTTATTTAGTTTAGGAAGAGAAAATCTGGAAGATGAAAAAACAAAATCTAAAAAATATTTCAAAATTAAGATCAAATAAAGAAGAATCTGCCCTAGCTAGTTTTGCTCAGTGGACTGAGGGCCACAGGTTTGATTCCAGTAAGGGCATGTACCTCAGTTACAGGCTCAATCCCGTTGGAG
Source organism: Plecotus auritus (assembly GCF_963455305.1). Taxonomy (NCBI): domain Eukaryota; kingdom Metazoa; phylum Chordata; class Mammalia; order Chiroptera; family Vespertilionidae; genus Plecotus; species Plecotus auritus. The sequence goes on along the minus strand of NC_137784.1, from coordinate 108,916,079 downwards.
TGCGTGCAAGAGACAACCAATTGATGTGTCTCTCTCACATTGATGTTACTCTCTCTCTCTCCCCCTTCCTCCCTCCTTCCTTCCTCCCTCCTTCCTTCCTCCCCCCTCCCTTCCACTCTCTAAAAAAAAAAATCAATGGAAAAAGTATCCTCCAATGAGTATTAACAAAACAAACAAATAGAGAAGAATCTGATCTTGTTAGTCAATTTCCTTCTAAAATGGAACAGAGGTGCCCTGGCTGATTTGGATCAGTGGATAGAGCATTGGACTACGGACTGAAGGGTCCCAGGTTTGATTCAGGTCAGGGGCACATGCCCAGGTTGGGGGCTCAATCCCCAGTTGGGGGCCTGCAGGAGGCAGCCAATCAGTGGTTCTCTCTCATCATTGATGTTTCTGTCTCTCTCTCCCTCTCCATTCCTCTCTGGAATCAATAAAAACATATTTTTTAAAATAAATAAATAAAATGGGACAGAGGTTTGAAAAGAAGTTTGGATACTTATACTAAGAAAGTTATAAATAACATCATAAAAGACCATTCTTACAGGAATATAGCAGAAACGCCTATCTTATCTAACTCCCTTTGTATTTTCATGTATATTACTTAAGCCTAGCAAATTAACAAATCATTAAACTATCAAAAAAGCTTTCTAGGTGCAGAGCTGAGGTCTTAATGAGCAGTGTCCTGTGTGCACAGGTGGCTGGGGCTGTCCAGGTGCTGAGGCTTGTGCGCTGGGCTTCCCAAAGCCTGCTTACACAGCCCAGATCAGGCCCGCAGCCAAGGGCGAGGAAGAGGAGGATCCTAACTGCCCCATTCAGTTTTCCACCAGCAAAGTCAACCGTCCCGTCCCCTTGGACGGTGGGGCATTCCTTGGGAAAAGAGCAGCAACGACCCTAGTGGAGGGTGTTGCCCTTAAGCCTGTCCCTCATAATTCTGCTCATTTGGTGCTTCCTTAGGGAGGAGACCAGCACGGACCGCTGGTTCAAACAGGTATTGGAAGAAGAGGTGCCAGAGCCCAGCGATCCTTCGGATGAGCCTGGAACTCCAGCTGCCTATGGAGCGAGAACTTAAAGGGGCGCCTGCGGGGACAATGAGGGACCAGGCAGCGGCCCATAGGTTTGACATCGCGTTTGATAGTTTCTGTCGTGGTTATGTGCGTCCCCAGACTGAAGGATTTGGATGGAGGAGGACCTGGCCACACTGACCCTCGGGGAAGGAGAGAGCAGAATGTCAGCAGACGGGACCCAGTTCTTTGCCTGATACTTTGATACCCAACGAATATGCACAAAAGACTTTTTTTAGATCCATATAAAAGGTTTTGGATTTGTGTTTTTGTTCAACATTATGTTTCCAAAGTAATTCTGGTGACACTTGTAATCCAGTGTAATCTAGTTTGCAGGTCTTTTGCTTTCTGAGACAGAATAACTCAGAAGAGTTAAGTTTTTTATTTTATAATGTACTGTGGTATGTATAAATTGATGTTAGTTTTACAAACTAACAAATTTATAATAAATTTTAATTAGCTAACGTGGGAAAAAAAAGCTTTCTAAGTTTGACTTTCATTAACTTCACTTTCCATACCATTAGTAGTACTTTCCCAGAAAATGTTAATTGATGGCTTTGAGACAATAGTTTTTAAAACAAATAGGGCCTTTCTTTTTTCTCTTTCTCTACCATTCACCAAAAGCTGCCATTTATACTATAAGAAGCAGATTTGTCAGTTTTCACATTCTTACCAAATTCCGCAACAATAGAGGCAAGGCCGCCATATACAAAGGGTTTCCAATTCAGACCAGACATTTCATGGCTTCCAGTGTCACTTTTCTGATGCTAAAAATAAACATAAATCAGAACAAGGCACAAGAGCAAGGAGCATCTATCAGTGTCTGATCACCTAACACACATCAACAAACTTGGCAAATAAAACAGACATAGAGGAAAAACCCTACCAAATGGAATGACCAAAAAATGGGGGATCCCGTTTTATGTGGTAGATGATCATGAATGTGTTTATTGCCAAATAGGGGTAGGGGTGAGAATCACTCAAAGATCAACCTGTGCCCTTCATTCTCTAATTTCTTTAATTTTATACCCGTCCCCACCCCAAAAAAGAGGTTCCAGGCCATCTAGCACACCCAACTTAGACACTCAACTAGACCAGTGGCCGGCAAACTCATTAGTCAACAGAGCCAAATATCAACAGTACAACGATTGAAATTTCTTTTGAGAGCCAAATTTTTTAAACTTAAACTTCTTCTAACGCCACTTCTTCAAAATAGACTCGCCCAGGCCGTGGTATTTTGTGGAAGAGCCACACTCAAGGGGCCAAAGAGCCGCATGTGGCTCGCGAGCTGCAGTTTGCCGACCACTGGTCTAGTTCAGTGGTCGGCAAACTCATTAGTCAACAGAGCGGCTAACCGCGGCTCGCGAGCCGTATGTGGCTCTCGCAAGCTGCAGTTTGCCGACCACTGAACTACACAATTATTAGTGAAGGAACCTGAAGAACAAATTATATAGGCTGAGGCATCTCATAAAAGCAGTTCATGGTATTCAGTCACATTTATTCATGTGCAAAGCACAGCTGACACCACTACCCTCACATACTAGTATACTTAGCCCACACATCTCACCACTAAACTTTAGGGTTTTAGTTCATTAGCTCGTTCTAGCTATCCACAACTCTTCCCCCGCGCGCGCACACACACACACTAGGCCCAGGCTGAGTTAAACACCTTTTCACCTTCCTTCTGGTTCCCAAATGAATGACAGCAATATTGTATCTCTCTTGTGACATTTAACATCCAGTGAATCTTCTTTTCCCTGGCCTTTTAAAGCACATGCATATAAATGTTGTTTTTCTTTGAGTTCAGGTTCTTTAACAAGGTATTTTACTCTTCATCTCCTTTTCTTCCTTGCTCATCCCACCCCCAGTAGACTTGTCATCTTCAATCATTTCAAGTTTTTTTCCCCTGCCACTCTCAGCTATCTCTCTTGAATCTTTTCTTTATAGTTCTGCCCTCCAGATCAGTGATTTTCAAATTTTAATGTGCACCAAAATCATCTAGAAGGTGGATTAAAAATGGATTGTTGGGTCTCACCCTCAGGGGTTCTGATTGGTGGTCTGGGTCTGGACTATTTGCAAGCTTCCAAATAATGCTGATGCTTCTACATGTTAAGAACTACTGCTCTTGGCATCACCTACTAAATCCTAGACCAGCTGAAAATAATCTCTTTTCTTAAGTTGGACTCTCGGGTTTCTTTAAATATTCCTTTTTCAGAGCTTCACAGATGTATATTATTGAATTTCAAAAGCAACTTCAAGTAGTTTATGGTCAGGAATGAAGACTCTGAAATCAGACTGCCTAGGTTCAAATCCTGACACCACCACGTACTAGTTCTATGATCTTGGGCAAGTTATTTAACCACTCTATGCCTGGGTTTTCTGAACTATAAAATGGGGATAATAATAAATACTATATTATAGGGTTTTGTGAAAATTAAATAATATAACGTAAAACACCTAGAAAAGCACTTGGTACCTAGTTCAACAACTATTAGCTTTTATCATTATTACATTTTGAAAAGTTAAATACTCAAATATACATTTTCACAGATATTACTTGCTGTCTACTTCCCTCATTTTCCAATCTGGGGTTAGCACCATTGATTTGCAGTCTCTTTTTAAGTGGAGGCAAGGTTTTGCTTTGTTTCCACATAAGGAATTCTCTGTAACTAAGCACAGAACAATTTTCCAGAGAGGATAGTAAACTGCAGACAAATGTTTTAGTTAGAGGTCACAAAACTAATTATGGAAATTTTCTTTCAAGCATAGTGTGATCAGCCAGTTCATCTGACATAGAGTCTCAAATAGATAGCTCCTTTGGAGGAAAGTTGTTGGAAAGAATTCTAAAGAGCAAAGAAGGAATAAGTACTTCACATAGCTGCAGCATAAAATTAGAGACTTGAGTACTAAACGCTATCTTATCAATATTTTCAACTTTGCCCACATTTTAATATTACAATTGATAGCAAAGCATGATACAAACAGTAAGAGGGTAAGCACGGAAAAGCAAGAACCATGGCATATCCCCTCTCTGAGTCTGTGGGGGAAAATGCCCGCTCCATTGACCAATTTATAGACCCCTAATACAGCCAAACATTTCAAATGGCTGCTATGCTTCTCTCCAAAGCTTTATCTTTACAGATTCTTTGAATCTTCTCATTATAAGATAAAGCCTCTATCAGAATTTTACTACCTGCTATCTAGCCTTTTTAATAAGGAAGATATGTTTAGGGTTCAGGGTTCAATAATAATTCAGTTAAAGGCAGGGGGCAGAACCAAAGCAGAGCAAAAAGACCAGTCACTGAATCTTAGGCCAGTTGCTCAGTAGTTCCTTAATGAAGTTTTCACAATTCTGAGGTGAAATGAACAAAACAAGAGTAACTAGTGCTTTTTGTCAGTCCAATATATTTAATTTAAAGAATTATTAGGAAATCATGTTCTTCCAGTACCTGGAACATTTTTTAACATCACTTTGCTTGTATGAGATAAAAACAGTAGTTTGGTAGTTAATTTTGCTTAATGCCATAACAAAATAAGACTGGCAACCCTAATCTGTGCCTCCTCCTCGCACTTTCATTTAAATTTTATTGGTCTATAAAATCCAAAAGTCTGGGAACCACTGGCCAAATTAACAATGCTACCACTCCTACCTCCCCACTCCCATCTGATAGTAAAATCCCTTTCCTTCTAATGTTAGAAAAGAATCTTGCTATGAAGAAGTCCTGTATTATGTTTAATTAGGTCTTATTTTAGATATTTCTTCCTCCTACTGAGCCAAAAGTCTGCCATCCTGTAGTTTTCACCATTTTTGGAGGTAATATTGGACAAATTTAGTCTTTTTCCCTAGGAAAGTCCTTCCAATATTTAAAGACAGATATCATGTTTTCTCTCCTACATCTTATCTCCTTCAGGCTACATAACCACAACTATTTTCATTATTATACTTCAATTATTATAGCTGAAAATTGCAGTTGCTTTTATGGGGGCCACATCACACTAATGAATCATTAAAATGTCAGCTCAAGCCTCCGATTCTTTTAAGGCTATTAACAAGCATGTATGCTATGTCACACCTATTCTACAGTTGTGCAATGTTTTCTGAATCTTCATTTTTCCCTTCTATATCTTAATCTTAGGTATACAAATAATGGCTAGGATGAGATTTTTCTTCTCGTTGCCCATGTTATTTTTCTCTCTTAACTAGGTAAGATCCCTGAAGGCAGAAACCATGTCTCACAGCACTTTATATAACCACTACAATAGCTTGCACAGAATTGGGTACACATCCATTAAATACATGGTTGGCTCCAGTGTAATGTGCTTTATCTATATATGCAGCCTATATGTAAAAGATTACAGGAAAAATCATGAAAATTAAGTTGCTGGGCCTGACCAATACTACATACTGGGTACACGACACTTTGCTGATCCTCAGAGATTCTCTGCCTATTAATTCTCTTCCCTTGCTTTTGTTGCAGAGAATTACTTGTGTAAAATACCCCCAGCATCTAACAATGCCTTTGGCTTGTGGGGGCTATCCCCAGATATGGGTAAAAGGAGAAAAGTCATATCTGAGTTAAAATAAAAATAGAGTACCTTATATATTTTTATTGTATAAAGAAGCCAATGAAAAATGTCTTCAAAATGCACACATGAAAAAAATGCACACACGTATTCTGAAGTTTGACTAAGGAAAATCTGATATACTAAAGAGTGAAAAGAATGTCCTAAAATACAAGTTACATAGCCCTGCACTACTCCAAAGATCTGATGAGAAAAATCTGGGTGCCTTTCTTGCTTTCTCTTTTAAGAAAGAGTAGGCATCAGATTTTCAGCTTCAAGAGGTAATAATGGAGAGTCAAGCAAATATTTATTGAAGGGATATTAAATGCCCAAACCTGCAATGTGCTCTGGTCTAAATTTGGTGTTTAAAAAAAAAAAACAGAACAAATGTTCTAACACCATGACAATATTTATCATTTTAACCTATATTTCCTGGATAATCAAGGAGAATAAGGTGGTGATAAAAGTTCTATAAAATATAGTGCTTGCCTTTCAATAATTTATAATCTGGTAGAAGAAATCAGAGTAGTTCATTAAAGAAAAGTTAAGTGCTAAACTATATAATACAAACTATAAGAGCAAGATAAGCATGGAAAAGGAGACAATCAGCATGGGCCTACATAATTTGAAAAAGCTGGTGGAAGTGAGAGAATTTAAAATGGGCCTTGACACAAAGCAGGATAGGTATAGGTAAGGAAGAAGGCAGGGGGAGGAGAGCAGGATGAACAGAGACACAAATGTGGGGAAAAGTATAGCACGTGAAGGCAGGCATCAGCATGGTTTACTCTGAGAAGAGTGCAACCTAAATGGAACAGAAAATTCCCTTACGTCATTGAAATAATATTAATCAAGAATTACAAGGAACAGGTCACGTTGAAAGACTTGAAATCAAAGTATGTGGTGGGGTATGAGGGATACTGCAAAATTTTAAACAAGGAAGTAATTTGAGGAAATCCACATTTTAGTTAGCCTACCAGGGCTGCAGCAAAGTGATTACAAATGGGAGAGCCAGGGAAACTAGCTTAAGATGGTATGAAGTAAAGGAGACAAGGTATTTGTTGGCAGTGAGGTTAGAGATAAATTCCTAAAATGGAGACACAAAGGAACTTGATGATGTAGGGAATGAAGATGAGAGAGGAGTTCATGGTAACTCTAAGCATTCCTAGCCTGGAAAAAACAAGAAAATACTAATAGAAAATTACAAATGTCCCTGCTATTACCTTGTCTGAGAAATTAATTCGTGTTGATAAAGGCTGTCATCACAATTAGTTATCTGAACTGCATTTTAATAGATGCCTTCAATGCCTTGACCTCAAGGAGTGGAAGGGGTAGAAACTGAAGGGGAGCAACTTTCAACAGCACCCCTCACACTAATACAATGGAGGTGTTTGCTTACTCCGCTTACAATCACGGCCGCCGTTGCAAACTTCACCCTTAGAAAAATTAGGATTATTCCAGGAAAGATACCCATTCACCCTCTGGGTAGCAGGATCTTGCCAGTTCCTCAGCTGTCAGAGCGAGTTCGTGAAGAGAAGGGAGGCGCCTGAAGGAGGCGGCCTCCCAGGGGGGTCGAGGAAGCAGGGTTCAATCGAAGAAGTAAAACCAACGATGCCAGAAGAGTGAAAGACAGGGAAGGGACTCAGCTGAGGGGAGAGAGAGACCAAAGGACCGTTAAGCTCCTCCCAGGCCGGGAACCAGGCCAGCCCGGCCCCGCGCGGCCTGGCGCGGCCCAGCCCCGCTCCCCAGCCTGGAAATCCAGGAGCACCCCCTCACCTGCTCGGGTTCATCTGACGACTGGGAAGCCGAGGCTCCCACAGTCGGAAACGCCACTGCAGCGCCAACCCGGAAGCATTGAAACCAACGGAAGTAACCAAGCTGTTGCCCTGGTAACGGTGGCGCTGGCATCCCAACTCCGCCTCCTTCAATCCTTAAAAAGAAGGTGCAAAATAAAAGGCGAAAACAACAGGGATCTTAATGGGGGAGGGGAGTCGGCAGGCTACAAGTGTACAGGCCCAAGAGGGCAACCTGACTTTCGGGAGGGGTCGGGAAAGGGTAGTAAGGCCTGAGAAATCAGCAGCTTTGCAGTGAGCACGCTTTTCCATGACAGCAGAGATATTTCCTCTTCATCACGTTACTACCCACTTCCAGCGAACTAGGCCCAGGAAAGGAGGGGGTTGGAAAAAAACCTCTGGCCCGCGAAGGGCAGGGCAAACGGGGAGGCGGGGCAAGCGGAGTTGAAAGGGCGGGGCGCCTGCGCAAAGATCACAAAAAAGGAGGGAAAGTGAGGGAGCGGGACAAAGGGCTTAAAACCAGTGGGAAAATGAGGCAATGGGGATGAGTGGTATTTCGCAAAATTCCTAAACTCGGGAAAAAAAGATCAAGTAAATAAACCTCAACACCCACTAGGGCCCAGGCATTCAGGAGTGAAGAATTAGACTCAGGCCCTGTACTTAAAGCATACGGTTGAGAAAGAGCAAGTTGGAAACAGAAGAGAGCTATCAGAAAAAGTTAAAGAATCTGAAGAGTAGAAATACAAACAGGGGAGTTCAAATTCATCTGCAACTCACAATCAGCTAGAAAACTAAGTGAGGGCCTGCTGATTGCCTCTAGCACCTCCAGGATGGAAGGAATATGTGCAAAGCATTCTGGGTTATTCCGTTGCCCAATAAATAGGCTTCATCTGACTTTTAAGCCTCTCGCGTGAAGACTCCCCCCACCCCCATAATCTCTCAAGATTACACAATAATAGGGTTTATCCATATAACAGTTTAGTTGGTGCAAGGCACACGACCCTAAAATGATTATTTGTTGAATGAATACATGTTCAGAATACCTTTGTTCCCCCCATTTAAAAATGTCTTAAGGCAGCATACATGTTAGCTGACGTTATGGAATGCTATACTGAAGATGACGCCAAGAGCTTCATGTGCACACAACTACCCTATGAGACAGGTACTATTACATTCCCCTTTTGGTAGATGATAAAACTGATGTATTAAGAAGTTAAGAAAGTAACTTAGTAAGTGGCAGAGCTGAGGATTCAAATTCTGGTCTGAATTCAGAGACCATGGTCATAACCACTATACTATACTGTTCTCAGTTTTAATATCCTTGTTACCTTCAGAAATTTAATAAAAATAGAGATAATATAAGAAACATGTGCATGCATTCCAAAATGTGAATTCCCTTCAATTTACATCTCAGTAAAGCACTACCTTTCAGTCAGCCAAAGGAGATTGCAGCTTCGAATCCTTATTTGGAGGGACTATATTCTCACCAGTGATATGAATTGTATGTCCAGCTGTGGCCTGGGCTATCCCTCATATCCAGGTCTCTGAACCTTTTAGAATTATAGCTCTCTTTGAGCAAAACACTACCAGCTTTTCTACAAAATTGTACTTTTGCTTCTTCAGCCCCTGCCACCACAAGTTGATCCCACTGACCACATAAATAAACTTTGTTTAAAGGAGATTTGTTTCAATTACTTATTTTAAAAGCTCAAGAATAGATAAAATTTTAAGTAACATTTGTAGAAACAACATAATAAACACATGTATTGAAAACATTTGCAGTTTGATTGCTTAGTTTTTTCTAAACATTTTTCTAAAACTACAACATTGAAAAATCTAGTCTTCATTATCAATGTTGGCCATTTTCCTTTTTAAACACCTCTATTTGTAGTCTTTACCACATAGGCCAGTATTTGATTATACTGTTATGCTTGAATTCTGATCTCTATAAAATCCTGGAATCTTCAAGTGGGAAAGATATTTAGAGGTCCCTTCTATAATATTTATTATAGACAGTTGTCTAGTCTCTGCTAGAATACTTCCAGCGTGAGTATGTATCACAAGTCAGCTCATTTCACTATTGGATAACTCTGTTAAAAAGCCAAAATGTGCCTTCCTCTTTTACTCTTCCAAAAGAAACACCTGGTCTTAAAATATGAAAAGAGCATTGTATTTGGAGCCAGAAAACCTTTTTTATTAATTAAATTCACATCACTAATACAATATTACATGTCAATTATACACTGAGTGGCCAGATTATTATGATCTCTGAATGCATAATAATCTGGCCACTCAGTGTATATCCTATATAATAAAAAGCTAATATGCAAATTGTCCCCTCGACCAGGAGTTTGACCAGCAGGCAGGCCAGCCAACCGCCCATGTCCCCTTCCCCTGGCCAGGCTGGCCGGACACTACCCATGCACTGCACAAATTCATGCATCGGGCCTCGAATATATATATATACTGAGTGGCCAGATTATTATGCGTTCAGAGATCATAATAATCTGGCCATTCAGTGTATATCAATAAGACTGGGAGGGAACAACAAACAAAAATAATATAAAATTTAGAACATTTTTATTTTTACTAAAAGACAGTATTGCCGGCTGGCATGGCTCAGTGGTTGAGCATTGACCTATGAACCAGGAGGTCACAGTTCATTTCCCAGTCAGGGCACATGCCCAGGTTACAGACTTGATCCCCAGTGTGGGGTGTGCAGGAGGCAGCTGACCAATGATTCTTTCTCATCATTGATGTTTCTATAATCTCTCCCTCTCATTTCCTCTCTGAAATCAATACATATTTTAAAAAGAAAACACTATTAAGAGAATAAAAAGGCAAGATCCAGACAGGGAGAAGAGATTTTTAGTGCATGCATCCTACAGAACCACATATCCAGTATAAATAAAGAACTGAACTAGCAACAATAAAAAGACAGGCAATTCAATTTTTTAATGGGAAAAATACCTGAAAAGTATTTCATTTAAGAGTATATCTAAATGATCAATAAGCATATGAAAAAGTGCAAAGCATTATTAATCATCTAGAAAATTCAACTTAAAACTGTAATACACACCCACCAGTATGGCCAAAGTTAAAAGCACTGACAATACAAGGGGTTTGGTAGCATCTCATACACTGGGTGGGTATATTAGTTTTCTATTGCTGTGTAAAAAAAACATTGCTACAAATTTAATAGCTTAAAACACCAGGCATTTACTGCCTCCAGATTCTGCAGGTCAGGAATCCAAGCATGACTTAACTAGGTCTCAGAAGGATGCATTCAAGGTGTCAGCCAGACTGTTTTTTCTTGGAACTGGACTGGGAAATAATTCACTTCCAAGCTCACTCTGTTTTTGTAGAATTCACTTCCTTGCAGCTGCAGCATGGAGAGCTTCAGTTTCTTGCTGGCTGTTGGCCAGAGGCCACTCTCAGCTCCCAAGGCTGTTCCCAGTTTCCTGCAACATGGCCCTCTCCATAGGCAGTTCCCTTGTTTCTTCCAGCCTAGCAGGAGAGAAAGAATGCCTCAGATGTAGTTTTACAAGCAAAGAATATTTGGGACTTTTTTTCTGTGATAAAGACTATACATATTTTTCAAAATTACAAATAGCTTATTTTTCCTATATTAAAAAGTATATAGTCATTATAAATCATTTAAACTATACACAAAAGTGTAAAGAAGTAAAAATTACCCAAAATTCAAACATTCAAAGAGTACTACTCTTAACAGTGTTGAGAGCCACCTTCTAGTCCTCTCTCAATGCACACATACATAGTTATATTATCACTAGAGGCCCCGTGCATGAAGTTCGTGCACAGGGGTGTGTCCCTCAGCCCAGCCTGCACCCTCTCCAATCTGGGACCCCTCGAGGGATGTCCGACTGCCCGTTTAAGCCCGATCACAGTAGGATTGGGCCTAAACGAGCAGTCGGACATCCCTCTCAGAATCCAGGACTGCTGGCTCCCAACTGCTCGCCTGCCTGCCTTCTTGATTGCCCCTAACCGCTTCTGCCTGCCAGCCTGATCACCCCCAAACCACTCACCTGCCAGCCTTATTGCCCCTAACTGCCCTCCCCTGCAGGCCTGGTCCCCCCCAACTGCTCTCTCCTTCAGGCCTGGGTCCCCCCCAACTGCCCTCCCCTGCAGGCTTGATTGCCCCCAACTGCCCTCCCTTGCAGGCCTGGTCCCTCCCAACTGCCCTCCCCTGCTGGCCATCTTGTGGTGGCCAACTTGTGTCCACATGGGGGCAGCCATCTTGTGTGTTGGAGTGATGGTCAATTTGCATATTACTCTTTTATTAGATAGGATAGAGGCCTGGTGCACGGGTGGGGGCTGGCTGGTTTGCCCTGAAGGGTGTCCCAGATCAGGATGGGGGATCCTTTGGGGCATGGGGCAGCCTGGGCGAGGGGCCTATGGTGATTTGCAGGCTGGCCACGCCCCCCAGCGACCCAAGCGGAGGCCCTGGTATCTGGGATTTATTTATCTTCTATAATTGAAACTTTGTAGCCTTGAGCGAAGGCCAGGGCCGGCCAGGTCGGGCAGAAAGCTTAGCTTCCTCCATCTCTGGGGGCAACCCATACCTCCTGCTTGTTCTAGCTCCTTGGCGCCGCCATATTTGTTGGGTTAATTTGCATACTCACTCCTGATTGGCTGGTGGGCGTGGCTTGTGGTTGTAGCAGAGGTACAGTCAATTTGCATGTTTCTCTTTTATTAGATAGGATTTTTGTGATATGCTTGTTCCTGTCACATGCTCCTGTAGGGTGGCCTTGTGTGCTGAAGTCATTGTTCTCCATACCTCTAACTTATGGTCTTCTGAATTTCCCCAGTTTTAAAAGCTATGCATCTTTTTGGAGGGAAAAAGAAAAGTACAAACAAAACATTCACAAGAACGTAAAAATACAAAAGAAGTAAAAAATGTAAACATCATCCCCATTAGCCAGTACCACCATTAATATTTCTATGTCTGTTCTTCCAGTCTTTCTGTCTTTTATATAGCTACATACATGCTGATTAAACTTTGCCGGACCTCCTGCCTCCTTGCAGACCATATTCCCTTACTTCCTCTCAATGATCCTGAAGAGCCAACCTCTTCCTCCATTTATCTTTCCTATTAGCTTCATGTTCTTCCAAGGTTACCAAACAAGAAAATCCTCTTCTAACTCCTTGTCACCCTCTATTTACTGCCCAATTACCTTCCATTTGTAGCCTTTAAAAATGTTTAACAATATTTTACTTAGCCCTATAGATCCAAAATAATATCATTTCAGAAGGTGATCAATATAACATCCTTTACATTTTATTTTTATACTAAATTTTTGTGTATTTTACACTCACAGCCCATCTCAATTCAGACTAGCCACATTTCGAGTGCTCCATAGCTACATATGACAAGTTAGCCAATGTATGCTCTGCCCTAGTGATTCCCTATGATCCCATCCCACCCAACTGTTTGCAGTGTCTTTTCCATATGAATGGCCTGTTCTGGTTCAGGCTTCAGACTTTCCTAAAATCTCTCAAACAAGTGGCAGCTGGACTCAGTGTGTCCCATACCTCCTGAAAAGTGGCCACAGGCCCAGTACTAGCAGCAGCTTGCCAAGGTTCACAGCTTGGCCTCTTCTGGGCCCCTCCTAGCCCAACACAAGTAGCAGCCATCTGTAGGTAGCACTGTAGCTGATGCCAGGTGGCCCCAGGCAGGGCACAAGCAGTGGCTGATTTTACACCTCCCAGGAGGTCCCAGAGCCAGTGCACCCAGTGGAAAGCTTCAGATCATGCATAGTCCTATTGCTTGCCATTGGTTGGCTATATTTCTGACCCAATTGGTGCCAACAAGAATAGCAGTTTTCTGGGAAAAGTTTTTCTTTAATATTCTGGAGGATTTTCAGAGGCAGCCCTTCTTCTGCATGTGTTAAAAGAACCAAGGAGCCCCTGATACTGTGGCCAGCCATACATCAGCCATAAGGAAGAGCTATCCTATAAAATAAAAGGCTAATATGAAAATAGACTGAACAGTGGAAGGACCAGTCGCTATGACATGCACTGACCACCAGGGGGCAGACACTCTATGCAGGAGCTGCACACCACCCCCACCACCACCCCCACCCCCCCCCCCCACCCCCGGTGTCAGTGCATTCCCATAGGGCCGTGGTCGGCACACTGCGGCTTGCGAGCCATATGCAGCTTTTTGGCCTCTTGAGTGTGGCTCTTCCACAAAATACCACGGCCTGGTGAGTCTATTTTGAAGAAATGGCATTAGAAGAAGTTTAAGTTTAAAAAATTTGGCTCTCAAAAGAAATTTCAATCATTGTCCTGTTGATACTTGGCTCTGTTGACTAATGAGTTTGCCGACCACTGCCATAAGGGGAGCGCTGCTCAGCCAGAAGCCGGGCTCATGGCTGGCAAACACAGCAGTGGTGGTGGGAGCCTCTCCCACCTCCACGACAGTCGGATATCCCTTGAGGGCTCCCAGATTGCCAGAGGGTGCAGACCAAGCTGAGGACCCTCCCCTGTCCCGAGTGCATGAATTTCATGCACCGGGCCTCTACTGTTAAAATAAAGCACATATCAAGAAAGCATAGGGAAAGCCGGGCCTGAGTGACTCAGTGGTTGAGTGTCGACCTATGAACCAGGAGGCATGGTTCAATTCCTGGTCAAAGCACATGCCTGGGTTGTGGGCTCGATCCCCAGTGGGGGGCATTCAGGGAGCAGCCAGTCAATAATTCTCTCTCATCATTGATGTTTCCATCTCTCTCTTCCTCTCCCTTCCTCTCTGAAATCAAGAAAAAATATATTTTTTTAAAAAAAGAAAGCATAGACAAAAATCTGACTTTGGTGCCATTTTTGAGCCTTTGAATCAAATGAAACACTTTCTGAGTCCTGGTCTAATTTCATGGATTAGGCCCATGAGATTTGAGTTTTCTGTTACTTGTAATCTGGTGTTTCTTTTTGTTTCTTTTTTTTTTTCCTTTTATTTATTTATTTATTTATTTATTTATTTATTTATTTATTTATTTTTAATTTAATAAATCTTTATTGTTCAGATTATTACAATTGTTTCTCCTTTTTCCCCCCATAGCTCCCCTCCACCTGGTTCCCACCCCACCCTTTGCCCTTACCTCCCCCCACACTGTCCTCATCCATAGGTGTACGATTTTTGTCCAGTCTCTTCCTGCACCCCCCATACCCCTTTCCCCCTGAGAATTATCAGTCCACTCCCTTTCTATGCCCCTGATTCTATTATATTCACCAGTTTGTTCTGTTCCTCAGATTTTTAATTCACTTGATTTTTAGGTTACTTGTTGATAGATATGTATTTGTTGTTCATAATTTTTATCTTTACCTTTTTCTTCTTCTTCCTCTTCTTAAAGAATACCTTTCAGCATTTCATATAATACTGGTTTGGTGGTGATGAACTCCTTTAGCTTTTCCTTATCTGTGAAGCTCTTTATCTGACCTTCCATTCTGAATAATAGCTTTGCTGGGTAGAGTAGTCTTGGTTGTAGGTTCTTGCTATTCATCACTTTGAATATTTCTTGCCAATCCTGTCTGGCCTGCATAGTTTCTGTTGAGTAATCAGCTGACAATCGTATGGGTGCTCCCTTGTAGGTAATTAACTGTTTTCCTCTTGCTGCTTTTAATATTCTCTCTTTGTCTTTTGCTCTTGGTATTTTAATTATGATGTGTCTTGGTGTGGTCCTCTTTGGATTTCCTTTGTTTGGGGTTCTGTGCGCTTCCTGGACTTGTAAGTCTATTTCTTTCACCAGGACGGGAAAGTTTTCTGTCATTATTTCTTCCAATAGGTTTTCAGTATCTTGCTCTCTCTCTTCTTCTGGCACCCCCATAATTCTGATGTTGGTACGCTTGAAGTTGTCCCAGAAGCTTCTTACACTATCTTCAGCTTTTTGGATTCTTTTTTCTTTTTGCTTTTTCGGTTGAGTGTTTTTTGCTTCTTTGTATTTCAAATCTTTGACTTGATTCTTGCGTTCCTCTGTTGTTGGGTCTCTGTATAAATTTTTTATTTCAGTCAGTGTATGTTTAATTTCTAGTTGGTCCTTTTTCATATCTTTGAGGGTCTCATTATATTTATCGGCCTTTTCTAGGATATTCTTTAATTTTTTTTTTTATATATTTTATTGATTTTTTACAGAGAGGAAGGGAGAGGGATAGAGAGCTAGAAACATCGATGAGAGAGAAACATCGATCAGCTGCCTCCTGCACACCTCCCACTGGGGATGTGCCCGCAACCAAGGTACATGCCCTTGACCGGAATCGAACCCGGGACCCTTCAGTCCGCAGGCCGACGCTCTATCCACTGAGCCAAACCGGTCTCGGCTCTAGGATATTCTTGAAAAGCCTTATAACCGTGGTTTTGAATTCTATATTCAGTCGTTTGTTTTTCTCCATTTCTTTCGTTTGTGATCTGTTTCTTTGTCTCCCCATTTTTCACTGCTTCCCTGAGTTGGTAGGGTAGCTTTGTGTGCTAGGTTTCCTATATGGCCCAGTGGGTCGGCCTCCCCAGTTCACCTCAGGTGGACACTCTTGGTGCACCCCTTTGTGGAGCCTTGTTGTATTTAAGTCTTGATTGTTGTTGGTATCACTGGGAGGAATTGACTTCCAGGCCAGTTGGCTGTGAGGATCAGCTGTGTCTACACTGGGAGAAGTTCGGTGCTGGAGACAGCCTTATAGGATTAGCCTTGCCAGATTGCAAAAGCCTCTGTGCTCAGCTTGGAAGGGGTGGGGTCTCAGGGCGGAGCAGACAGTCTTGGCTTCCCGTCAGCCCTGCCCTTGCGTGCGAGTCTCCAGACCTCTGCCTTCCGCGGTTCCCGAGTTTCCGCCTTACAGTCCAGACTTCCCCCGTAAGAGCGTGGTTCCCCAGGGGCTCGCCTGGAACTGCGGTTCAGTGCAGTCAGAACTGGGGTTCAGTGCAGTCAGGAGCTTCCGACTCCCTTCCACTAGGGATAGTCTGTGGTAACCTCCGCAGTCAGTCTTTGTGCACACTCACGCCTCCAGACCCCTGCCACCGTGGCTCCCCTGAGTCTCCGAGTCTCCGAGTCTCCATGTGCCCTTCTCTCTACCTGACAGTCCAAAATGCCCCTGTATGAGCCTGGATCCACAGGGTTTCGCTCGGAACTGAGGTTCAGTGCAGTTGGAACTGGGGTTCAGTGCAGTTGGGGGCTTCCTTCCCCCTCCCGCCAGAGAAAGCCAGCCAGGTACTCCGCCGCCCTTCCTCTCTGTGCACGTGTGTCTCCGTACCTCAGCCCTTTGCCGCTCCTTCTCCGTGAGCTTTCCTCTTTCCTTCTAGTTGTAGAATTTCCACTCAGCCAGCTTTCCTGTGGTTCTGGATGGTGTCCGTTCTGTCTTTTAGTTGTAGTTTTGAAATTGTTGTGCGGGGCAGCAGTTTAGGTGCTTACCTATGCCGCCATCTTGGTTTCTCCCTGTAATCTAGTGTTTCTGACTGATATTGGACCAATGGTTGTTTTCAGTAGGCAAGACCCAGGTATCAGGGCAGATTACTTTTAAGTAATTAGAAAATTTTAAGGCCTCATACCAGTGCTAAGATTCTACCTAACACACACACACACACACACACACACACACACACACACAAACATATTCTACCTCACTTCAGTGGTAGAGCTAGAGGAAAATCCTAGGGAAAGAGGAAGCATGTAATCTGATCTGAGGGATTCATGTCTGTTTTCAAGAGTAATGGAGAGCCAACTTTTCACCCTTCCTATAACAATCAGTGGAAGAAATAGCCAAATCCTGAGTCATGGTGACTCCTATGGGGAACTGACTGGTGGAATTACTCTTATTTATTACAGCCTGTAATGTTTTATTTTATACTTTCTTCTCCTCATCAGAAGGTTGAGGCTCCCAGGCATCTTTCTACAACATACAACTAAGAAAGTAGGCATTCAAACAATGGGGACAGAAATAAAATCTAACAACCACTTGACATTACAACAGAAAAAAAAATTGTATGCTATAATGCAGTCTTTTCATGTGTCATTTTTAATGATTTTAAGACATTTTATTATTAATACCAGTGGATTTTCTATAATACCTCTGTCTACTTGAAACTAAAGGGAACAATATAATACAGAAATTTAGTTTAATAATAATCAAACCTTTTGGGTTCATGGCATGCCAATCATCATTGAATTAAAATCTAAGATCAGCCCTAGCCAGTTTGGCTCAGTGGATAGAGCATCGGCCTGTGGACTGAAGGGTCCTGGGTTCAATTCTGGTCAAGAGCATGTACTGCGGTTGCAGGATCTTCCTCAGCCTGGATCCTGGTCAGGGCTGGTGCAGGAGGCAACCAATCAATGTGTTCCTCTCACATCGATATTTCTCTCTGTCATTCCCTCTCTCTTTCACTCTCTCTAAAAATCAACGGAAAAATATCCTCGGATGATATATATATACTAGAGGCCTGATGCACAAAATTCGTGCACGAGTAGGCCTTCCTTCCCCTGGCTGCCAGCACTGGCTTCCCTCCAGCACTGGCTTCCCTCTGGCACCTGGGGCCCAGGCTTCCCTCGCAGCCCCAGCTTCATCCAAAAGGACATCTGGTCTAATTAGCATTATATATATATATATATATATATATATATATATATATCCATCCCTAGCTAGTTTTGCTCAGTGGTTAGAGTGTCGACCTGTGGACTGAAGGGTTGCTCAATTCTGGTCAAGGGCACATACCTCAGTTGCAGGCTCAGTCCCCAGCCTGGTCAGGGCATGTGCGGGAGGCAACCAATTTATGTGTCTCTCTCACATCAATGTTTCTGTGTGTCTCTCCCCTTCCCTTCCATTCTCTAAAAAAACAAATCAATGGAAAAAATATCTCCAGGTGAGAATTAAGAAAAAAAATATATATATATATATGGTGATGCCTGGCTGATGTGGTTCAATAGTTGAGCATTGATCCATGAACCAGGAGGTCACAGTTCAATTCCTGTTCAAGGCACATGCCCGGGATGTGGGCTCCATCCCCAGTAGGAGGCATGCAGGAGGCATAGGTCCATGATTCTCTCTCATCATTGATGTTTCTATCTCTCTCTCCTCCCTTCCTTTCTCTGAAATCAATAAATACCTATTTCAGGGGTGAGGGGGTAAGAGATCAACCAAAGGACTTGTATGTAAGCATATGAGCATAACCAATGGACACAGACAGTAGGGGGGTAAGGGCATGTGCTGGGAGGTGGGGGTGGGCGGGGAGAGGTCAATGGGGGAAAAGGAGACTCATGTAATACTTTAAACAAAAGAATTTAAATTAAAAAAAACATATTTCATATATATATACCTGGAGAGTTTTGTGCTAAGCAAAATAAACCAGTCAGAAAAAGGCAAATATCACATGATTATATGTGGAATCTAATGGACAAAATAAACTGAAGAACAAAATAGATCTAGCGACATGGAAGCATAGAACATACTGACAAATCTCAGAGGGCTGGAGTAGGGGGGAAGTAACCAAAGAACTTGTGTGCATATATGCATAGCCTATGGACACAGACAATAGTGCAGTGAAGGCTTGCGGGGGAGGGGGAAGGAGGAGTGTGGTGGATAGGTTCAATGGAGGAAAAAGTGGGGGACATCTGTAATATTTCCAACAATAAATATAAATTAAATAATTAAATAAATAAGTAAATTAACCCAGAAAAATAATATATATATCCTAGAGGCCTGGTGCATGAAAATTCATGCACTGGAGGGGGGGTTCCCTCAGCCTGGCCTGCCCTCTTTCACATTCCGGGAGCCCTCAAGGGCGGGAGGTGACCCAGCGATCAGGGAAAGGCGACGCCCTCATCACACCTCTGCTGCTACCACTGCCGGCAGCACAAGCCTTAGCCGGTCCTGGTTACCTGAGCCTTGGGCGGCCCTGGGCGGCTGGGCAGCTGCCATCCGAGGCTTGCCTGTGCCTTGGGCTGGCCCTGGGTGGCTGGGGGACTGAGGGGACTGGGGGACTCAGGAGGCAGGCGCGTGGAGCTGCCGGACCCACCTAGGGGGGGGCCCATACATGCCGCATGCCTGCCGCCCCAGTGGGGCTGAGGGGACTGGGTGCCGCCATCTTGTGGCTGAGGGCGCCACCATCTTTGAGGGCATGTCAGCAATTAGCATATTCCCTCTTTATTCTATCTTTATTGGCTGTGGGCAACACCATCTTTGTGAGGGTGTGATGGTCAATTAGCACATTCCCTCTTTATTAGATAGGATATGTTCATACACCAATATTCATAACAATATTATTCACAATAACCCAAAATGGAAACATCCAAATATCCAACAACTGATAAATAGCTAAACAAAATGCAGTATGCCCACACATAAAGCCAAAAAAGAGAATAAAGTACCGCATGTGCTATCACATGAATGAACCTTGAAGACATTATGTTAAGAAAAAGAAGCCAGCCCTAGCCAGTTTGGCTCAGTGGATAGAGTGTCGGCCTGCAGACTGAAGGGTCCCAGGTTTGATTCTAGCCAAGGGCACATGCCTGGGTTGTGGGCTTGATCCCCAGTAGGGGGTGTGCAGGAGGCAGCCAATCAATGATTCTTCCTCATTATTGATGTTTCTATCTCACTATCCCTTCTTCTCCAAAATCAATAAGAAATTATTTTTTTTAAGGTTATCACTGACAATCTTTAGAAAAAAAGAAAAGAAAAAGAAGTCAGGCACAAAGGCCACATTTTTATGGTTATCTATATATATAAAAGCCTAAGTGACCAAACGACTGAACGACCTGTTGACAGGTCACTATGGTGTGCACTGACCACCAGGGGGCAGAAGCTCAATGCAGGAGCTGCCCCCTAGTGGTCAGTGAGCTCCCACAGCAGGAGTGCCACTCAGCTGACCCCAAGGGGACCTCTCCCACCTCCATGGCAGCACTCCCAAGCAGCAGGCGCAGCAGGGCCGGGATGAGCGGGAGCAGAGGATCAGGCTCCTCCTCAGCCACCTGCCGCTTTGCGCACTATTACATCCCTCAGGGGATGTTGGACTGGCCTACAGGGATCAGGCTGAAACCGGCCATCAAACATCCCTTGAGGGGTCCCGGATTGCGAGAGGGCCCAGGTCAGGCTGAGGGACCCCACTGCTGCACAAATCCATGCATCAGGCCTCCAGTATTTATATAAAATCTCAAACATAAGCAAATAGAGAGAGGCAGCAAGTGGATTATGGTTGATTAGTGCTGAAAGGTGTTAGTGTTAAGATGGCAATACTCCCCCAAATTGACCTAAGGATTGAATATAAGACCAGCTAAAATACCATGTGCTTAATTTTTTCGCATGAATGTATGAGCTGATCATAAAATTCATATGAACTTGCAAAGGACCCCAGATAGGTAAAACAAATTTGAAAAAGAAGAAAAATTTAAGACTCCTATTTCTACATTTCAAAACATACTGTAAAGCTATAAGTAATCAAAAAAATATGGTCCTGGAGAAACCAAGATGGCGGCATAAGGTATACACCTGTACATGCTGCTTCTCACAACCACACCAAAACTACAACTAAAAGACAAAACGTCTATCACCCAGAACCATGGGAAAGCTGGCTGAGTAGAAGTTCTACAACTAGAAGGAAAGAGAAAAGAGCATTGAGACCGGGTAGGACGTGCACAGGCACGGAAAAGCAGAGAGGTACAGAGGTGCGCGAATCAGGCGGGCGACTGGGTGTCCTGTTTTTTTCAATCCGAAGGGAGACACAAGCTCCCGACCTCTCTGAACTCCAGTTTCTGGCGAGACTCTGGGGACCCAGACTCCTACGGGGAGAAGTGGGACTGTCTGCCATCGGGTTGGAAAGTGAGGGTGGCTCTTTTGCAGAGGTGCCCACAGGAATCATTGTTTACTGCGCTGGGGCGTGGGACGCTGGGACACGGAAATGCGGAGATGCAGAGAGGGCTGACTGGCAGCCATCGCTGTTTGCCACACCCTAGTGATTCCCTGAGACCCCACCCCGCCCAGCTTACAAACCCACCCAAACTGTGTGCAGTGGCTTTTGCATATGAATGGCCAGCCCTTTTTCAGCATAACCTAACAAACTGCAGCTGGGTCAGCTCCAAAAATTCCAAACCCCAAGCAAAGAGGAGAAATCTGCAGATCTTGCTATAGCTCCTACTGGGTGGCCTCAGACAGTAGCTGACCTGCACCTCCTTGGAGATCCAGGAGCCAGTGTACCTAGTGGCCAGTATGAGATGACATCAGATTTCAACTCCTCACATCCATAAGTGACACACTCAAGAGGCAGACTCAGTGAGCACCAAAGCCACACTGAAGCAAGACCTACCCCATAAGGGTGTCTCCAGCACAGCAGTTCTTCCATTATAAACACAGCGGGTCCTCACAGCCTATTGGCCTAGAGGTCAATTCCTTCCAGTGTACCAACAGCAATCAAGGCTTAACTACAACAAGACTGTGCACCCAGCCCACAAAGGGGTGCACCAAGAGTGTCCACCTCAGGTGATTGGGGAGGCTGTACCACTGGGCCCTATAGGTCACCTACCACACAAAGCCACTCCATCAACACAGGGAAGCAGCCAAAATGTGGAGACAAAGAAACATGTCATGAATGAAAGAAATGGAGGAAAGCAAACTACTGGATATAGAGTTCAAAACCACAGTTATAAGGTTACTCGAGAATCTTCTAGAAATCTCCGAGGAACTTAGTGAGACCTTTAAGTATCTTAATGAGAATGCC
Source organism: Plecotus auritus (assembly GCF_963455305.1). Classification (NCBI taxonomy): domain Eukaryota; kingdom Metazoa; phylum Chordata; class Mammalia; order Chiroptera; family Vespertilionidae; genus Plecotus; species Plecotus auritus. The sequence continues at coordinate 108,893,964 of NC_137784.1, read as the reverse complement.
AAAAAAAAAAAATGGAAAAGGACCATTCAGAAATTAAGCATAATAACACTGTCTGAAATAAAGAATAATATACAGAAATTCAACAGTAGACCAAAGGACCCCAAGAATCAAACCAAAGATTTGAAATATGAGGAAACAAAAAACACCCAACCAAAAGAAAAACAAAAAGAAAAAAGAATCCAAAAATATGGAGATAGTGTAAGGAGCCTCTAGGCAAGCGTTCCGCCCCATACGTGGAGGGCCTCTGGGCAGAGGGTGCGGAGTGTCCTGCCCTGGGCAGCACGCACACGCGCCGAGCGGCGGAGGGCCTCTAGGCCACAGAGAGCCTCTGGGCAATGGGCGCGGAGCGGCCAGGCCCCACAGAGAGCTACTGGAACATGGATTCGTGTGCAGGGCTACTAGTACAACTATAATCAAATAATTTTTGACAAGGGTGCTACACCTTTCAATAGGGAAAGCAGTCTTTTAAATGGATCATTATGGGACAAATGGATATCCACATACAAATGAATGATTTTGTCCCCTATCTCATACTGAGTCAGGATAGTAAGAAGCTAGAAAAATTCCTGGGCAAGTGGAATGGGGAAAGTGAGACAAGATAATTAAACAAGGCCAAACACTTTGAACAATTTATAGCCAGCTAAAGAATTGCAAGACCTTATCTTCCTAACCAAGGACACTTGAGAGCAAATGGTTTATACCTCTCCTCCCTAACCAGAAAATACATAGCTTAAATCACCCTGGTCAGGGAGTTAGAGGACAGAGATCCAATTAATACCATTTGTGCCAGCTAAACCCAAGGATAGATGAAGTCAGGGGAACAAATAACAAAAACCTGACTAATGCTAGACAGATCCAAGATAAAAGTAAAACCGAAAAGCTCACCAAAGAATAATCCCAAACTCCCCTATATGCCCATTTTGATACATCAGCATATTAAAAACGTACCTGGAAAGCTAATGGAATATTCTACTAAAACCCTCCCCTAAGATTCTCGCCCCACAGAAGAAAAATTAAAACCCTCAAGACAAAGACCTGGTGCAGGCTTGCTCTAGAGCAGTGGTTCTCAACCTTTCTAATGCCGGGACCCTTTAATACAGTTCCTCATGTTGTGGTGACCCCCAACCATAAAATTATTTTTGTTGCTACTTCATAACTGTAATTTTGCTACTATTAGTGAATCATAATGTAAATATCTGTGTTTTCCGATGGTCTTAGCTCTACAGCAGTGGTTCTCAACCTGTGGGTCGCAATCAGTTATCTCCCACATGGGCCTCGACTGGGGATCGAGCCCACAACCTGGGTATATGCCCTGCCCGGGAATCGAACCCACCACCTTTTGATTTACAGGCCAATGCTCCAACCAGCCACCCACAGGTTGAGAACCACTGTTGTAGAGCCTAAGACCATCGGAAAACACAAATATTTACATTCCGATTCATTAATAGTAGCAAAATTACAGTTATGAAGTAGCAACGAAAATAATTTTATGGTTGGGGGTCACCACAACATGAGGAACTGTATTAAAGGGTCGCGGCATTAGAAAGGTTGAGAACCACTGCTCTAGAGCATGCAATTCCGTTTCTTGGGCATGAACTTTTTACTTCCTCCTAAACTTAAACTCTTAAGAGTCCTCAGGAGACTTGAAACCAGGGGAGTAACAGGAAGCAGCAGCTCTCTAGGACTTAGCCCCTGATCCTATCTTCAAGGCCCCCTTTTTCTCTGACTTTCCAGTGAGCTAACAGAGGCCCCTCCTTGGCCCACTTCTTTCCTGTACCATTTCTAGGAAGCCAAAGCAGAGCACTACCTAGGTTCTCTCCTGTGACTTCTTCTACCCTAACTCCTTCCTTTGTTTCACTGTCCCCACCTTTAATAAATGTACTCTCAAAGTCATCTGGACTTGTGTTATGAAATCTTTCCTACACAAACTCAAGAGCCCACACACTATAGACCGGCCTAAGGCAGACCTGTTCCAGGCCAGTCCTTGTCTGGTAACATTACTATATACAAAAATTAACTCCAAATGAATAAAAGACCTAATTTTAAGAGCTAAAACTGTAATATCCTTAGAATAAAATATATGTATAAATATTTGACTTTGGATTATTCACATTTCTTAAATATGGCACCAAAAATGCAATTTTGTCTTCAGAAAGAACAATGTAGGAGAATGCAGTCTTCCCAATTTCAAAACTTACTACAAAACTGAAGTAATTAAGACAGTGTATTCCTGCCATAAGGATAGAATCACAGAAAAGTGAAATAGAAAGAGCGTACAGAAATAAAACAATACATCTATGGTCAATTGAATTCTTTTTACTGATTTTAGGGAGGAAGGGAGAGGGAGAGAGAGAGAGAGAGAGAGAGAGAGAGAGAGGAGAGAAACATCAATCGGTTATCTCCCACATGGGCCTCGACTGGGGATCGAGCCCACAACCTGGGTATATGCCCTGCCCGGGAATCGAACCTACCACCGTTTGATTTACAGGCCAATGCTCCAACCAGACAAGCCACACACACCAGGGCTATGATCAATTGATTTACAATGAGGGTGCCACAATCTTTTAATGAGAAAAAACAATTATCTTTTCAACCTTATATCTTTTCAACCTTATATCTTTTCAACCTTATATCTTTTCGTGCACCGGGCCTCTAGTACAGCCATAAAAGGGAATGAAGTACTACTACGTGCTACCACATGGAGGAACTCTGGCTACGTTTTGTGCAGGGAAAGAAACCAGACACTAAGGCCACATAATATGCATCCTAATTGGTCTCCCTGCACCTAGTCTTAATTCCTAAGACTCTTTTCCATTTTGAGTCTAGAGAAATGAAAGTAAATCACAAAGTATGCACTTCGTTTTTCTATCAAAATCGTCAATGGTGCCCTGGCCAGGTGGCTCAGTTGGTTGGAGTGTTGTCCCATACACCAAAAAAGTTGTATTTCTTTGTGCCCCTCTCTAAAATATAGCATAATGCAAAGTACTGATTACAAAAATTTAAAACTTTCAACTCTGAAGGGTTGTCAATCTCTGCCTGCAGTTACCAGAGGAGTGTGAAAACTCTTTACCTAGTAATTATACATGTGGGTGAATCCTCTTTGAGATTTATTCAAGAGCCCTCTAGTGCTAGTGTTTTAATAACAAATGTGAGGAACATAGAAAGGCCTTAACCAGAATCTTAGAGACATAGGTAACTAAATGTGTTACTTCCACCAAAATTTATAATAGGAGTGACTTTTTCTTTCTTTTTATTTATATATTTGTATTGATTTCAGAGAGGAAGAGAGAGATAGAAACGTCAATGATGAGAGAGAATGATTGATTGGCTGCCTTCTGCACATCTCCTACTGGGTTCCAGCTGCAACCTGGGCATGTGCCCTTGACCAGAATCAAAACCAGGACCCTCCAGTCTGTAGGCCAACACTCTATCCACTGAGCCAAACTCAGACTTGTCTTAATGGGAGATTCATTCTGATAAGTATTTACCCTATTGCACTTATTCTACATGAAGGCAGCATTATTTGATATCCCCTTTTAATTTATATATCCTCAAGAATCTTTGATACCAGTCTCTTAAACTATCTATACATTTATTCATTCATTTAACATATGATTTAGATCTAAAGAGATAGGAGACTATAATGGCTAAGATTACAGAACCAAAATACCTGAGTTCAAATCCTGGCTTTATCACTTGTGTTGTGTGACTGCAAACAAAATATTTACTATATCTGTGCCATCTGTGTACGGGGATGATAAAAACAGTACTTTCCTGATAAGGTTGTATGAAATAATTAATATTAAAGAGTACTGAGAACAGTGCTTAGTACACAATAAATGCTATATAATTTTTTAGCTATGATTTTAATTATTACTATATACCAAGTGTTTCTAGAGCTAACTCTCCTGTCTTTCCTGCATTCAATTTCTTCCATTCACTAAAGTGTTCTGTGGAGGCAATTCCTCTAAAAGGCCCACTCAGAATAAATATACATTCCCAGGAATTTTGGTTACTCTAGCAGATGTACTACTTGACATGTGGGGTTTTTTTGTGTGTGTGTTTTTGTTTTAAAATATATTTTTATTGATTTCAGAGAGGAAGGGAGAGGGAGATAGAAACATTAATGATGAGAAAGGATCATTGATTGGCTGCCTCCTGTATGCCCCCTACCGGGGATCCAGCCCACAATCTGCAACCCAGGGCAGGTGCACCTACCAGGAATGGAACTGTGACTTCCTGGTTCGTAAGTCAATGCTCAACCACTGAGCAACACCAGCTGGGCTTGATATCTTTGTTTTTGATGGGATGAGAAACAGAACAGGGCAAACTTGAGGAAGAGTTTTAAGGATAAAGTAGTCAAAATCATCAAATTTCCCATGTGTGAATTCCATTCTCACCAGGCATCCCTTTTATTATAATTTGGCTTCTCATGTACATTTCCTTTGTTGTTGTTGTTGTTTTGTTAACCCTCACCCAAGGATTTTTTTTTAATTTAATTTTATTTTTTTAATTGTTTGAAGTATTACAAATAGTAGTACATATGTCTCCTTTTTTTCCCCCCATTGACCTCCCCCCCTTTCCATTGGTTTTTAGAGAGAGTGGAAGGTAGGTAGAGAGGGAGGGAGAGAGAGAGATTGTTTGCCTTCTGCATGCACCCCTACCAAGGCGGGGATTGAACCTATAACCCAGGTACATATCCTTCACCAGGAATTGAACCCAAAACCCTCTACTCTCTAATCGCTGAGCTCGGGTACATTTCCTTTTGAGAAAACATTTGCTGACCAGAGTTTTCGGGTCTTCTTGACTGTTATATTTTTTCATGGGAAAAAAATAATAAATTGGATCCCAGCCAGTGTGGCTCTGTGGTTGAACATCGATCCATGAACCAGGAGGTCACGGTTGGATTCCTGGCAGGGCACATGGCTGGGTTGCGGGCTCAATCCCCAGTAGGGGATGTGCAGGAGGCATCCGATCAACGATTCTCTCTCATCATTGGTATTTTGTCTCTCCTTCTCTGAAATCAATAAAAACATATTAAAACAGAATAAATAGGATTGAAATTTTGGTTTGGTTTATAAATGTTTTCTGGTCATCTCACTGAGGCATATTTTACCGTCTCTCCTCCTCATTTTAGTTGCTTTGTGCAGACTCTTGACACTCTATTATACACGGAGAGAATCTGAGGTAAATTTTGGGCTCCTGGGAAAGAAAGGGATCTAAACAGATCTGGACTGGCTTGAGAGGAAGAAGGAGTGCGTTGGGACTTTGTAGTTTCTAGGAGGGTGGGACCGAGGTAAAGCTCCACATCATGGGCTGTAGATTTGCAATTTCCCAGTGACAACAAAGGAGTGTGTGTGTGTGTGTGTGTGTGTGTGTGTGTGTGTGTGCGCGCGCGCGCGCGCGAGCGCGCGCGGCGGGGGGGGGCGGTGTGTGTCTATAAATGCTGGAAGATTTTGCAATTTTTAAATTTTCGTGTTTTTTATTTTTATTATTTACTGTCTTTTCTTGTAAAGCTTATTTTCAGGGTCGGTCAGTAGCGAAAGAAGTATGGATAAGAAAGAAGAAACTAGCTCAAATAGAATTGGCAGGATTAAGTAACTGACTGAACTTACATATGCATTAAGGAACTATTACGGCAAGGTTTTCAGTCTGGGTTAACTCTTGAGAGAATGGCCACTATTGCCACAAGATTTGTGAGGTAAATTGAGAAAGGAAATTTTCTTTACTGTTCAAAACGCTTAGAAAATGTTTGTGCAAGCAGTGTCTTGGCAAATGTTTTTCTCCTAAACGTATTTTTTCCTTAACATTTTTTTCATATTTTGCTCAACAGCTTTTATTTATTTATTTATTTATATAGTTATTTATTTTTATATATCCTTATTGATTTCAGAGAGGAAGGGAGACGGAGATAGAGATAGAAACATCAATGATGAGAGAGACTCATTGATTGGCTGCCTCCTGCAGGCCCCACACTGGGGATCGAGCCCGCAACCCAGGCATGTGCCCTTGACTGGAATCGAACCAGGACCCTTCAGTCCACAGGCCGATGTTCTATCCACTGAGCAAACCAGCCAGGGCCCTTAACATTTTAATAACTAATATAGACATGTATATGACAGGAATAACGTGCAAGCAAAACCATATGTTTAAAACAAATTCGGTGAAATTAACCTGATTTTTATGCATTTTATTCACCAAGTTTAGGTCTTCACTGGTCGGCTATAGTATTTTTTTTAATGGTGTCTCTATCCCTTACACACAGGGAGGATCCAAAAATCATGTGCTTAGATACTGTGGGCAGCACGAATTTTGGAATTGCTGCTCGGGTTGCACAGCAGGGTCACGGAGGAGAGGGCCTCAGCCCAGTACTTCTCCCTGGCTCGCAGCCTACAGCCCGCGACCCGCAGCCCACCGCGCATGTCAAAGTGCTGCTGCCTTCGAGATTGTATAAGGCCGTGCACATGTACGCGCCCACCCTCCAAAGTCCTTTAGTAAAGTATCATAGAAGCCCGGATGTGCGGGGGCCCGAGCGGGGGCCGGAGAGGGGGCAGGAGCTGGGGGCCGGAGACGGAGGAGCTGCCGTATACCCATGAGGCAGCGCGCGTAGTTATATACCGCCACCGCGGTCTGGGCAGCTCATTCGGCGCTGAGAGGCACTGGGGCGGCTGCTGTGGCGGTAGCCACCGCCCAGTGTTTTCGCGCTCCTCCTTTTTCCTCCTTCCCTTTCTCCTCCTCCTTAGAGTCCCATTCTGGCCGACCTGTTCTGCTCGTGGTAAGTGTCCGCCACCCCGCCTTCGCCTCAGGGAAGCGGGCGGAGGCTATTGCTTGCGGCGGATCTCCTGGCTGTGAGGGCGGCATTGGAGGCCTGTGGGTGAGGAAGGGAGGTTGAGGGTCTGGATGCGGCGCGAGTCCAGGATAGTCCAGAGCGCGTGGAGGAGGGGACGGCGGGGTGGCGCGGTGGCGCGGTGCCGGGTGGGCCACCATCTTGAGCCATCGCTGGCGGGGGAGGGATCTCGGGAAGGTAGCTGTTCAGCGGCGGGGTTTGGCGTGCAGCTCAGGCCGTGGTCGCGCGGGTTGCCTCCACTGCCTCTTTATAGTCTGGGGCCTGTGCGTGGCTGTGGGTCCCCAGACAGGTTTTGGCTTTTCTTTCTGGAGACAACTCCCTTCGGTCTTTTGTACATTTGATGTCGATGTCTGATGAGACCCGCCTACCCCTCTGTCTCTAAAAGAGACGAGAGAAGGTTCCGAACTTTGAGGCTTCAGAGGCCCTGGGGCCCATCGTTTACGTGTAGGTTTCCCCCACCCAGATTACTGGTCGTCGAGTGCTCACACCCTAGTTCTTGCCAAAGGGACTTCGCTCCTCCTCATAGAAATCTTGCTCCATTCCGTTATTGTCTAGAGGAGAACAGCCCCGGGAAGAAACGTGGAGTTAGAGACACATTTTTTTTTTTTTTTTTAACAATGAGCTTTGCAGGTTTTACTTAATGGAAAAAATTATTTCATTCTGAGATTTTATCCTTCTCTAGACGCGGAGGGAGTTCCTTTTAACTTACCTCAAGTTTTAATGCTTTTATTAAGGAGAAATTAGAATAAAATGTTAAGTGTAGCAGCTTCTTGCAAGCACAGGAAATCTTCAAGGGGTTCTCTTTGTTTGCAAAGATTTTTTTCGTTGTTTTTATTTTTAATATGTGGACTTAAATTTCGCCTTTTGTTTTCAGTTTTGGTCTGTGAATTTTAATGTCTTTTAGTGCCATTAAATATAGACTTGAAACCAAGAAATAATGCTTTAAACTACAAAAAGTCTTCTCTTAGCATTTGTGAGATGTCCCGCTTTGGGGGTTGCTGTGAAAACTCAAACCGTCTCCTTAAGGATAAATTTTACTGAACCTTTGAAGGCATTGGTTTGCTTATGAAATTAAGTTAGAGTTGTATGCCCTTGATGTTATAACATTGGTACAGATTCCACTATAATTGTATTCTGCATTTGTATATTTCATGGATTATTACCCATTTTGAGGTGTTGATAGAACTATTTGGAAGGTGAGGAAACAGCCTCAAGTAGAAGACTTTACGGAAGTCATAATGGATAGGAATTTATATATCTGGTTCTTAAACCTAGATCTTCTAACTCTTCATCCAGTGTTCAATTTACTGTATCATGCCCCACTTTTCATTGCAGTGAAGTGGTTAAGGAGAATAAACAAGGAGGCTCACCCCCAAAAAACAAGAAATATTTTCAATTCCCCTTTTCTTTAAATTTTTATTTTTAATACTTCAGATCTTTTAAACTTTTTGGTATTTAAATAATACTGTTATTATTTCCAAGCATGTTGAAAAGTTGGAGAATAGTCCATTGAAAAAAGTTTTGATGTTGAAAGGCTCCAAATTCCAGCTTCCCCTGTTCAACCTATTTTCCTCAGTTAAGTTTTCTAGTCTAATCCCATTTTCTTCAGCCCAGTGTTTTACTATTCAGCATCAACTTTTTTTTTTTAGTTGAAGAGATGAGTAAGGGGAAAGGAATATATAATTCTGTATCTCCTCTTCTCTCCGATTTGTTCTCTTTATTCAAGAGGACATTTAGAGCCATCCAAAAATATGTTTGTTGCTGTTGTTATACTAATAGAAAAGGGGAAATACCTAAATAAAAAGCAATCCATAGTTTTAGTGACAGAATATTGGAAATTTATATTTAAAATATTTTTCATTTCAAAAGTAACTTGAAAGGTCAGAAATATTTATGACTTATTCATTAATTAAATATATAACTGAATATTTTTTTCTGTCTTCCTACACCAAGAGGGACTTAAATATATTTGGTTTTTAGGCAGGTTGTTTTAAATAATGACTCAAGAAGATGGTTTACTCAGTAATTTGTATAAAAAATGTGTGTCTAGCCCTGGCTTGTGTGCTTAGTGGTTAGAGCATCAGCCCTTGAACTGAAGGGTCTGGTGTTCTTTATTTGTGACAGTATTTTAACAGTTCTTTACATGAACTAGAATTTGTTTTCTTTTTAGTGCAAACTACTGCACAATAATTTTTCATGTGCTTTATTTTATCTTCTCAGTAGGTATTACTGTTTTCATTTTACAGAAAAACTAAGCTCAAAGAGATTAATTAAGCATTCTGTAGGTTTGGCGACCAGAAAGTGGCAGACTCCAAATTCACACTCATTTATTCAGCCCATGTCCAGTGTTCTCATCATTGTACTGCAGTTTTTACTTGACATTTCCCCTAGTGGATAAAATATACCCCTCTAAGATGTGTGTCAGGATCCAGCTTATCAAATATGGCCCCCCCCAAAAAAATCACAGTCTTTGTACCCAATGATGATTGTTTGAATTTTATTGAGGAAAATGATGTTCTGTTCGCTGTCTTTGGTCGCAAAGGTCATGCTGTTGGTGACATTTCTGTAGTCCGCTTTAAGATTGTCAAAGTAGCCACTGTCTCTCTTTTGGCTTTATACAAAGGCAAGAAGGAAAGAACAAGATCATAAGTTTTGATGGTGAAAACAGAGTAGTAATAGATTTTCATATATCATAAAACAAAGTAAGTAAAACTACAAAATCAATACTATATGAATCAGTGTTAATACATTGAACAAATAATATATTTTTATGAAACAAAGTCACTGCCTATTTTTTAGTTTTTCATACCTATAATTCATATCTATCTAAACAATAGCAATATTTTTCTATTTGAACCTTTCAATACCTTCATTTCTATAGCTAAATGTATTATTTAAATACTCTCTCCCTCTGATCTTTTATTAGTCAGCATCAATTAAAGTTACAGCACTTGATGACAATGAAGTAGTAAATATAAAGAAAAGCATGAGCACTCATAGGATCCAGCAATTCCACTTCTGGATATTTATCCAAAGGGAACAAAAACATTAACTTGTAAAGATACCTACACCCCCCCATGTTTATTAAAGCATTATTTACAACTAGTGGCCCGGTGCACGAAATTCATGTGTGTGGGGGCGGGTATCCCTCAGCCTGGAGTGCACCCTCTCCAATCTGGGACCCCTCGGGGGATAACCAGCAGTTGGATGTAGGGATTGGGCCTAAACCGGCAGTCAGACATCCCTCTCGTAATCCGGAACCGCTAGCTCCTAACTGCTCACCTGCTTGCCTGCCTGATTGCCCCTAACCACTCTGTCTGCTGGCCAGCTTGCCCCCAACTACCCCCAGCTAGCCTTCTTACCAACTGCTCCCCCCCCCCGTGCCGGCCTGCTCCCCACAACTGCCTCCTCTGCCAGCCTGATCACCACCACTGCCCCCCCCCATCGGCCTGCTCAGCCCCAACTGCCCCCCACTGTCAGCCTGTTCACCCCCACTGCCAACCTGCTTGCCCCCAACTACCCTCCACTGCCAACCTGCTCGCCCCCAACTGCCCTCTCCTCCTGGTCTGATCACCCCTAACCGCCTCTGCCTCAGCCCTGCCACCCTGGCTTTGTCCGGAAAGATGTCTGGAAGGTCTCCTGGAAGGTCTCCCGGTCTAATTAGCATATTACCCTTTTATTAGTATAGATAGTCAATGCATGGAAACAATCTAAGCATCTATGGGCAGATAAATGAATAGAAAAGATGTGATGTGGTGTGTGTGTGTGTGTGTGTGTGTGTGTGTGTGTGTGTGTGTGTGTGTGTGTGTTATTTTTAACAGCTTTATTGAGATAATTCATATAACATACAATTCACCCATTTGTAGTGTACAATTCATTGGTTTTAGTATATTCACAGTGTTGAGCAAACACCACCACAATCAATTTTAGAATATTTTTTAGATGGCCACTTCTTTTTAAATATATATATTTTTATTGATTTCAGAGGGAGAGGGAGAGAGAGATAGAAACATGAATGATGAGAGATAATCATTGATTGGCTGCCTCCACATGCCCCACACAGGGGATCTGGCATGTGCCCTGACCGGGAATTGAATCATAACCTCCTGCTTCATAGGTGGAGGCTCAACCCCTGAACCACACCAGCCAGGCTAGAATATTTTCATCACCCCCAAAAGAAATCCCATACCCATTCAGAGTCACTCCCCATCTCCCTCCAGCCCTAAGCAACCACTATTCTACTTTCTGTCTTTATGAATTGGCTATTTCTGGACATTTCATATAAATGAAATCACAATATGTGGTCTTTTTGACTGCTTCTTTCACTTACTATAATGTTCTCAAGATCTATTCATATTGTAGTATGTATCAGTACTTCATTCCTTTCTATGACTGAATATTATTTCATTATATAGGTATGTCACATTTTGTTTATTCATCAATCAGGCATTTGGATTGTTTTCACTTTTTGGTCATTATCAATAATGCTGCTATGAACATTTGTGTACAAATTTTTGTGTGGACATATGTTTTCAATTCTCTCTTGCCAAGATTGTAATTGCTGAGTCATATGGTAACTTTATATTTAATTTTGTGAGGAACTGTCAAAGTGTTTTTCCAGTGTCTGCACAATTTCATATTCCCACCAGCAGTGTATGAGGTGTCCTTTTTTTTCCATATCCTTGCCAATTCTTGTTATTATTTGTCTTTTTTTATTATAGCCATCCTAGTGGGTATGAAATGGTATCCATTAAATTTTTAAGTATTTTTTCTTGTGATAAAATACACATAATGTACAATTTACCATTTGAACTATTTTAATCCATTGTTTTAATTTTTTTTTTAGAATGAGCTCTTAAAAGAGTGTTGAATTTTAAATATTTAAATCTGAAAACAAAAAATATCAAAATAGTAATTGCAACTACTTAAAGGCAATCTCCAAAACCTGAATGGGTGTGTTCCAAGAATTGTTTGTCAGTTACTTGGAAGTCATTTACTTGAGATTCATCCCCCCCCCCCGCCCCCGCATAGGAACAGTATATTAAACATGGGCATAGTGTCTCTGAGTCAACAGCTGGAATGGAGAGGTCTTTACTCTTCAGCCTATTTTGATGCCAACTCTGAGTTGCATAACCTAGACACCCTTTGGAGTTGCTATTATAGGAGCACCAAGGTTCTCACTGCACATTTTGCTGAATATTCCATTTCTTTAACAGATTTCCCACAGAATTCCTTGCTTTGGAACCAAAACTCTGAAGTGATGACTTAAGAGTTTTTTGTGGTGATGGCTTTGAAGGGTTCAGCTATCTTATTGGATAGCACAGCTTTAGACTGAAGTTGTGGTTCTAAATGGCACCTGAGTATTTCTGACTTTTTAGAGTGTTTGTGAATGTATTAATTGAGACTCCTTGGTGGCTGCTATGGGCCCCAAAAGCCATCTCCATAATCATAGGCAGTAGACAGGACATGTTTATATATACTATTTGTATATTTAGTACTAATTTTAAGATATTTGTGTCAATAGATATTTTATATGATCATCTAAAAGAGTTCCTTATGAGTCTCATGGGCTGTGCAGTTGTGACTCTTAAAAAATATTCTGTATTCTTGACATTAGTAGTATGTTCCTCATGCTGAGCAAGAATTGTCATGTATTTATCTACTTGACATGTGCATTACCTTAATTCTAGTTGCAGGACAAGTGATAACTATTCAAATAATTGAATTGAAGAGATTTAATAGTCAAACCTCAGAATTACGGAAATTTACTTATGTACTGAATCACTAGAGATTCTTGTAGCAGTAATTCAAACATTTATAGCAGTAACTTCTTCTGGAGTTAAATTAGTTTATTTCCCCTTTGGTCTAGTGCAGGCTAAATTTGGAATTGGAAAAACTAGGAAAGCTTGCTTTTGCAGTCTGCGGATAAAGACAAATGTGAAGGCTCAATTAGCTGTTTATCCTAATATGTCAGATTTCTGATGTCTATTTTTTTTTACTCTTTTATTTTATAACAAATAGTTTTAAGTATGTTTATTTTATATGTAAAAATATGTTATGTGCATGAGAATTCTGAACACAAATTCCTGTTTTAAAGAAAGCAAAAATGTTGATAATGTTTAATGCACCACCTTTTATAAAAGCCTAAAGAATCATAGACATATAAGTTTGTAAACTTTTGAAGGCAAGGCTATGATTTATTCATCTTAATTATTTTTCTAGAACTGATCACATTATCTTGAGCACAGAAGGCAATGAGTAATTATTTTTAATCAATCTATGATGAAATTTATCCAGTTACTTTTCTGTTCCTTTTAGTCATCATTGATAAGAAACCAAAAAAGTAAAATAAAAATTTATTTGAACATGCTTTTGTATAATAATTACATTTATTTATGATATGAAGAATAACTAACAGTTAAAAATTAATGTCACTTAGTATTTCAAAATTCACATTCAATAAAACATATTGAAGGGTGATTACTCATTTTTATAAAAGGGTACCTTTCATAGATTATTTGTAATTTAATAATTCAGTAAGTTTCTTCAAGTAATAAATGCTTTGCACATTCAGCATCCTGTTTACTAAATTTGCATTCATTCAGAAATGAACCAAATATGGAAAGTAAGTAGCATGTGTGTATATCAAACACATGAAACTCAAAAGGTAAGCTTTCCATAGGAGAAAAATATTAAATATGTGTATATCTAAATTGAAAAATCCACCCTAATAGTAGGTATGTTTATTTTATAGGTCAGAAAATTAAGACCTAACTTGCTACCTTGTCTGGAGTCACATGGTGAGTTTGCTGGAAATCAAAATCAGACCCAAAGGTTTCTGAATCCCGATTTTATGTTTCAATATTTGGTGTTAAAGTGACTCATAAAATTGATTGTTGTTATATATTGGTGCTTAGGTGACTCTACAACTTGATGGATGACAATAAATCTTTTCAACCAAAAAGTAAGTATTGCTGCTGCAAGTGATACTAGTATGCGTGACTTTCTTACTTATAACCTTGCTTCATGAGAAAAGGTAAGAAAGGTATAGGTGGGCACAGTTTAAACACATGTATTAAAATAATACATACTCATAGTAAAAAAGAACAATATACAATAAAAATGTTAGTAAACTAGAAATTAAATGTTTCTTCATCTCCAGAGATAATTACTAATATCGGTTTGATATACATAATCAAACTTTTTTCTATATATAGGCAAACTAAATTATTTCTAAATAAAATCATGCTGTATATGCTATTATATGCCTTTAAATAATTTTACTCAACAATATACCTTGAAATATATTGACAGTGGCAGTACCTAGTTAAAACAGTGAGGGAGATCTATAAACATAGATGTAAATGATTTTTTTATTATCAGTATACATGGGTCTCCCTCATTTTTTTAATTTTCTTAATCTTTATTGTTGAAAGTATTAGAGATGTTCCCTACCCAGCCCTTCCCCACACATTTGTCCATGGGCTATGCATATAAGTTCTTTGATTAATCTCTTCCCTCCTCTCCCCTTCCCTCTGAAATATGGCAGTCTGTTGCATGTTTCAGTGTCTCTGGATCTGTTTTGTAAAAGATAGCACTGCCTGACTTTGCTTAGTTTCTTAGCCTGTAAATTATCATATGTTAAGTGCCTAGTGTATATCCAGTAGACTACTGTGTGTAAGAGGACATACAAAGGAAGAAGAAAATGTGTTCTTCACTGTTAAGGAGCTTACTTTGGAGTAGGACATGTACAGTTCAGGCACATTAATAGTGAGCAGTTTGAGATCATGTATGGTAAATTTTGAATTGCATTGAATATTCTATCAATGTAGTAAGAGACAGAAGAAAAACAAAGTTTAATGGTTTATTGAGGAAATTTTAATAGAACCGAGAGTTGGGAAGGGGCAGGGAATTAATATTTTGTTGAATATATGTGTGAAGTTAGGTACTTTGTATGACATTTTCATAAATTTACCTTACCACTTCAATTAGGTTGATACTATACCATTATTAGAAGTGAGGAAACAGATCCAAGCAATTTCTCCAGAGTCATATGATTAGAAGTGGTGCAATGAAGATTTGAATTATCAATTTGATGTCAAGTTCATGCTCTGTCTACTATACTTAAATAATGTGGACAGTCTAAGGTAAGGAGGAAGGATATTATAGATGGAAGAAGCAGTACAAATGAGGGCTTCAAGGGACAAAATGAGGATCATATTTTCAAAGTATTCAAAATATGCAAATGCTAATCTATGAATTACTTTTTAATTTTACTTAGAGCAAGCATGTTAAACTTGTGGCCGGTCGCCAGCTACGAGTTTGACATGCTTGACTTAGAGCATTCTGCATGTATATGTATATTTTTTAAAGTATAGTTTAGAAAAGAAAGGGATCAGTTCATAAAACTGGTTATATTTGGGAGGGTGGGAAGGTTTTTTGTTTTCTTTTATGGTAGGTGGACTACTAACCATGAAGCAACTTTATGCCAAGAAATGATTTTGGCATACCAGTATAAAAGGGGAAATGATATTAAAGATTTTTTAAGATAGCACCAATACGTTAAAGTGTTTCTTTCGTATGCACTCCCCAAATCATATTTACATAGCACCTTTTTTATTGTTGTTAATTCTCACCTGAAGATATTTTTTCCATTGATTTTTTTCAAGAGTGGAAGGGAGGGAGGGAGGGAGGGACTGTGTGTCGGGGGGTGGTAGAGGGGGAGAGAGAAAGAAACATTGATTGGCTGCCTCCCGCATGCACCCTGACCTGGATCGAACTTGCAACCCAGGTACCTTCCTTTGACCTGGAACCAACCCACAACCCTTTGGTGCTTGGGCCAATACTCTAACCACTGAGAGTACCGGCCAGTGCTACATAGTACCTTTTAATTTTGAGTTAAAAATAGAAATGACATTATTTTAACACTAGAGGCCCAGTGCATGAAATTCGTGCACAGAGGAAGGGGCGGTATCCCTCAGCCCAGCCTGCACCCTCTCCAAATCTGGGATCCCTCTCACAATGCAGGACTGCTGGCTCCCAACTGCTCGCCTGCCTGCCTTCCTGATTGCCCCTAACTGCTTCTGCCTGCCAGCCTGATCACCCCCTAACCACTCCCCTGCCAGCCTGATTGATGCCTAACTGCTCTTCCCTGCAGGCCCAGTCACCCCCAACTTCCCTCCTCTGCCGGCCTGGTCACCCCTAGCTGCTCTCCCCTGCAGGCTTGATCGCCCCCAACTGCCCTCGCTTGCAGGCCTGGTCCCTCCCAACTGCCCTCCCCTGCTGGCCTGATTGCCCACAACTGCCCTCCCTTGCAGGCCTGGTCCCTCCCAACTGCCCTCCCCTGCTGGCCATCTTGTGGTGGCCATCTTGTGTCCACATGGGGGCAGGATCTTTGACCACATGGGGGCAGCCATCTTGTGTGTTGGAGTGATGGTCAATCTGCATATTATTCTTTTATTAGATAGGATAGAGGCCTGGTGCACAGGTGGGGGCCAGCTGGTTTGCCCCGAAGGGTGTCCCAGATCAGGGTGGGGGTTCCCTTGGGGTATGGGGCGGCCTGGGCGAGGGGCCTGTGGTGGTTTTCAGGCCGGCCAGGCCCCCCGGTGACCCAAGCGGAGGCCCTGGTATCTGGGATTTATTTATCTTCTACAATTGAAACTTTGTAGCCTGGAGTGGAGCTAAGCCTTCTGCTCGCTCTGTGGCGGCAGCCATTTCTGTTGGGATTTATGTATCTTCTATAATTGAAACTTTGTAGCCTTAAGCGAGGCCTGGGCAGGCCAGGGTGTGTGGAAAGCTTGGCTTCCTCCATCACTGGGGGCAACCATAGCCTCCTGTTCTCTCCAGCTCTGTGGCTGCCACCATTTTTGCTGGGATTTATTTATCTTATATAATAAGAGAGTAATATGCAAATTGACCGTCACTCCAACACACAAGATGGCTGCCCCCATGTGGTCAAAGATGGCTGCCCCCATGTGGACACAAGATGGCCGCTACAAGATGGCCAGCAGGGGAGGGAAGTTGGAAGGGACCAGGCCTGCAAGGGAGGGCAGTTGGGAGCGATCAAGCCTGCAGGGGAGGGCAGTTAGGGGTGACCAGGCCGGCCAAGGAGGGAAGTTGGGGGCAACCAGGCCTGCAGAGAAGGGCACTTCGGGGGGACCCAGGCCTGCTGGGGAGAGCAGTTGGGGGGGCACCAGGCCTACAGGGAAGGGCACTTAGGGGTGACCAGGCCTGCAGGGGAGGGCAGTTAGGGGCAATCAGGCTGGCAGGGGAGTGGTTAGGGGGTGATCAGGCTGGCAGGCAGAAGCGGTTAGGGGCAATCAGGAAGGCAGGCAGGCAAGCAATTGGGAGCTAGTAGTCCTGGATTGTGAGAGGGATGTCCAACTGCCCCTTTAGGCCCGATCCTACTGGGATCATGCCTAAACAGGCAGTCCGACATCCCTTGAGGGGTCCCAGATTGGAGAGGGTGCA
The DNA here is from genome assembly GCF_963455305.1 of Plecotus auritus. Classification (NCBI taxonomy): domain Eukaryota; kingdom Metazoa; phylum Chordata; class Mammalia; order Chiroptera; family Vespertilionidae; genus Plecotus; species Plecotus auritus. Next base: position 108,876,647 of record NC_137784.1, on the reverse strand, counting down.
GGCTGGGCTGAGGGACACCCCCCCTGTGCACGAATTTCATGCACCGGGCCTCTAGTCTTCTATAATTGAAACTTTGTATCCTGGAGTGGAGGCCTGGGCTGGCCAGGGTGTGCAGAAAGCTTGGCTTCCTCCATCGCCGGGGGCAACCCTAGCCTCCTGCTCTCTCCGTGGCCGCAGCCATCTTGGTTGGGTTAATTTGCATACTCGTTCCTGATTGGCTAGTGGGTGTGGCTTGTGGTGTAACTGAGTGGTGGTTAATTTGCATATTACTCCTTTATTAGATAGGATAGTAATATTACCTTTAGAAATTACTGCATTTAAAGATGAAATACATATATCATTGTCTTAAAAAAAGATATTATTGTCTGAGGCAGAACCCTGAAATTATTTTGTTTTAATTTTATTGTTTAGTTGTTCCCTATCCATGTCTCACTCCACATATCTAGCACCATTTCTATCCATCCATATTGCCATTATATTAATTAAGTGTTCCCTCAAAACTTTTTAAACCAGAACAATACATGCATAGCTTTAAAAATACAGATAATCTTACAGTTATAAATTGCATAACCATCATTTCTGAAGGATGTAAAAGAACAAGAGAAAGGATTGTGCACATGGGTATGCATATGTTTTGGGTCTGTATATTCCTATGTTTTTTCAAGACACCCACTATTATTAGGTTAGCTGGTTTTCTAATCATCATTTCCATATTTATAAAATTTTAAAACACACATATACATAATGCTGTCTCTTGAATCATAAGTTTTTGCCATTATCTAATGATTTTCCTATTAAGTAGTATGAAGATTTTAGGTTTCTTATATTATCCCTACCCTCCAAGCACCTCCCATTGTAGTTATAGCTCAATTTTTGGTTAAATCCTATTTGATGTTTTTATTATGATGACCTTAATAAATTTGTTCCCCGATGAGCATAGTACTGTGGTATTATATGTTATAGATACATTTACTTTTTTCTGTTTTAAAATATATTTCTTTATTGATTTCAGAAAGGAAGGGAGAGGGAGAGAGAAATAGAAACATCAATGATAAGAGAGAATCATTGATTGACTGCCTCCTGCATGCCCCCCTACTGGGGATTGATCCCACAACCCCGGCATGTTCCCTTGACTGGAATCGAACCTGGGTCCCTTCAGTCTGCAGGCCAGCGCTCTATCCACTGAGCCAAACCGGCTAGGGCTACTTTTTTCTGTTTTAAAAAATATAGGCATCAATTTAATTTTTTTATTTTTTAAAATTTGCTAAATTTAATTAAGGTCTATAGCCAAGTTATCTCACACCCTTCTGTAGCCTCTTAACTCAATTTTCTACATGGTAAAACTTGTAATCTATCAATTTAATTTTTAGTGTGTGTGTGTGTGTGTGTGTGTTTGTGTGTGTGTTTTCTCCTGGAGACATTCCTCCTGGGGGTAATGTTCTCCTGCTCTACATTGCCTGGTTATTCTTTAGACCTGTTGGACAGCTATTGTCCTGGGACTTATTTTGTCTTTGTATTGTATTAAATATCACGTTTTCTGCATCCTGGTCTTCCTCCTTCTTTTCTTTTTTAAAAATATATTTTTATTGATTTCAGAGAGGAAGGGAGAGGGAGAGAGAGACAGAAACATCAATGATGAGAGAGAATCATTGATGGGCTACCTCTTGCACACCCCACAATGAAGATTGAGCCCGCAACCCAGGCATGTGCCCTGACCCAGAATCGAACTGTGACCTCCTGGTTCATAGGTCGATGCTCAACCACTGAGCCACGCCAGCCAGGCCCTTTTTCTTTTTAAAATTTTCATACAAGGATATGTTTATTTTAGAGAGAGAGAAAGAGAGCATTGACGTGAGAAACATCCATCGGTTGCCTCCCGTAAGCGCCCCAACTGGGAATTGAACCTACAACCTTTTTGGTGTAGGGACGATGCTCCAGCCAACTGAGCCACCTGGCCAGGGCTCCTCCTTCTTAAGTGTCATATTTTGGTGGATTCTTTCTATGAACAGATTAATGGGGGGTAAATTTTGTCTAATATTTCTTGCCTTTATTTTTTTATTTTTTTTTAATATATTTTATTGATATTTTACAGAGAGGAAGGGAGAGGGATAGAGAGCTAGAAACATCGATGAGAGAGAAACATCGATCAGCTGCCTCCTGCACACCTCCTACTGGAGATGTGCCCGCAACCAAGGTACCCTTGACCGGAATCGAACCTGGGACCCCTCAGTCCGCAGGCCGACGCTCTATCCACTGAGCCAAACCAGTTTCGGCTCTTGCCTTTATTTTTGATGAAAATATGTACCTTATGCTTAATGAAAATCTTGGCTGGTTATACAATTCTAAATTGAAATCTATTTTTACTAAGACTTGTGAAAACAATATTCTAACTTCTCTCTCTCCACTCTCACTCTCTCAGATGTCACAATATTCCCTTATCTTCAGCATTCTGAAATTTCACAATATGTCCCTCAACTGTCTGTTTCTTTTCTTAGTTATTGTGCTAGGTGCTGGTGAGCCCTTTCTGTCTGGAGATTTATATCCTTAAGAACTGGGAATTTTTTCTTGTATTTTTTCATTTGATTATATTCCCTCTCCTTTTTCTTTTTCTGGAACTTTTATTAGGTGAGTTGTAACTTTGAAATTTATTTGCCAGCACACACGGTGGGCAAAAATAGGTTTACAATTGTGAGTACACAAAACAGTTTATTCTTGTATTATTATTTATTAAGTATTATATTATTTTCCATACAAACAACTATAACCCTACTTTTGCTCAACCCTGTATATATATTTTAGTTCCACTTATGGGACATTTACTCAACTATGGCATTTGATTTTTTACTGAATTTTGGCTATATTATTATAATCTTTTTGTTTTCTGAATGTTACTTTTAATAGCTTTCTTGTCTTATCTCTCTAAAAATGTTAATTATATTCTCTCTAATTTTTCCTGCCCTATATAGTATCTCTGTTTCCTTTAAGATCTTTTATTCTGTTTTATTGTTTTTGTCTTTCACATTGGAAGTTTTAGTCATATTTCTGATGTTCATTAGTTGTACATCCTTATTAAGAATGAGGCACCAAAATGATCATTTGCTCTGTCAGCACCTGTAGCTTGGTGGTATTCACAGTATTGTATGCTCTTTGCTTAGTTTCTTCATGTGAGAAATGTCTAGATCTATCCTAAGATGGAATAAGTCTTGCTTAACATTCTCTATTTTCAATGTAGCACCACATTCCTGCTTTGCTCTGTGCCTAGTATCCCTCAATCTGGTTCAGTTTTTCCATTATATCTCCCACCTGTTGCCTCTTATTCTTTACTTATCTCCCTTTTAGTTAATGTAGGAGTTGGGGGAGGGTTCAGATAATAGGTACAGGCAGTCCTTTTCATAGATATAATCATATTCTAGTTATAAAACTAAAACTCAGTTTGTTTGGATTTTAATGTTCCTAAAATCTGTTGGCCTCTGTAAATAACTATTGTCATCCATTATTTATCTAGCTAGCATAATTTTACTAGTTTAGATATTAGAGATTGATTTTGAGTTTCTTAATTTTGCTACTATTTACTGATTACAAATATCAATTCAGTAATTGCTATTAGGATTATCAAAGTACACGTTAAATATCATACTATGTGTTGCAAGAAGTATTTTAAAAATAAGATTTGCTTCTCTCCTTTTGAAAATTAGATAATTCAAAAATGGCAGAACTCTTTATGGAATGTGAAGAAGAAGAACTGGAACCATGGCAGAAGAAAGTAGAAGAAAAGCAGGATGAGGAGGATGATGAGCTGATCTTTGTTGGAGAGATATCAAGTTCAAAACCAGCCATTTCAAGTAAGCATTTACTTTCAGTAAAGTTTTATAAGATGTTTCTAATGGAAAAATCTGTGTGCTGTCTTATATGTCCTTGTTACTGTATAAGGTGAGAAGGAGCATAGAGGTCATTAAGAATTTGTGAGAATCAGAGGGAGAATGTGGTTGGGACTTTTACCTAATGGCATTGTAAGCCTTCTGAGATTGGAAATCATAATTTTTAGTGGAACCAAGTAGCCTATTTACCTGTTTGTTTGTTTTTTTGTTAATTTTTCTTTTTTCCCCTAAAGCCCAAATGTACCTAGAAAAGGAAGTGTTTGGACTGCTTTGTTTAAAATACCAGAATATTAAATAAGTTTGTCTTAGTCTCTGAGGGGGTTCTCATATCACAGTGTCATCTTGATTCATGGCTACAAAATGAACAGACACTGCATGATTATACAGTCTCTGGTCTGTGTATCAACATGGGCTGTAGCTTCTGAGCACAGCCATCTTCCAGCAACTCCTGATTATATTCATGAAGGAGGAGGGCATGGTCTTCACCCTATGTACTTGGATATACAGGCAGTCAGCACACTTAATCCTCATGCCTTTCTAGCAGAACATGACCAGTACCATTGTGAATTATTAGATTTCATTTATAGTAATTGGACTTATCATTGTTATAATGTTAAAATGAAGATATTGATAACATTTCTTTAAATGTCCAATAATAAATGTGAATATCAGGGAGAAAGAGGAAACAGATTCTTTCCCATTATAGTTACTTTTTTAAGCCAGGAGAATTTACAAAAGAATGTAGCCAGCGTACCAGTATTTTCTTACTTACCATGGCAATTCATAATAGTATGGTTGAGAGACAAGTTTTTATTTTCTTTTTTTTAAATAAATCTTTATTCAGATTATTACAATTGTTTCTCCTTTTTCCCCCCATAGCTCCCCTCCACCCGGTTCCCACCCCACCTTCTGCCCTTACCTCCCCCTCACTGTGCTCATCCATAGGTGTATGATTTTTGTCCAGTCTCTTCCTGAACGCCCCCATACCCCTTTCCCCCTGAGAATTATCAGTCTACTCCCTTTCTATGCCCCTGATTCTATTATATTCACCAGTTTATTCTGTTCCTCAGATTTTTAATTCACTTGATTTTTAGGTTCACTTGTTGATAGATATATATTTGTTGTTCATAATTTTTATCTTTACTTTTTTCTTCTTCCTCTTCTTTAAGAATACCTTTCAGCATTTCATATAATACTGGTTTGGTGGTGATGAACTCCTTTAGCTTTTTCTTATCTGTGAAGCTCTTTATCTGACCTTCAATTCTGAATGATAGCTTTGCTGGGTAGAGTAATCTTGGTTGTAGGTTCTTGCTATTCATCACTTTGAAAATTTCTTGCCACTCCCATCTGGCCTGCATAGTTTCTGTTGAGAAATCAGCTGACAATCGTATGGGTGCTCCCTTGTAGGTAATTAACTGTTTTTCTCTTGCTGCTTTTAATATTCTCTCTTTGTCTTTTGCTCTTGGCATTTTAATTATGATGTGTCTTGGTGTGGTCCACTTTGGATTCCTTTTGTTTGGGGTTCTGTGCGCTTCCTGGACTTGTAAGTCTATTTCTTTAACCAGGTGGGGGAAGTTTCAGTCATTATTTCTTCCAATAGGTTTTCAGTATCTTGCTCTCTCTCTTCATCTGGCACCCCCATAATTCTGATGTTGGTACGCTTGAAGTTGTCCCAGAGGCTTCTTACACTATCTTCAACTTTTTGGATTCTTTTTTCTTTTTGCTTTTTCAGTTGAGTGTTTTTTGCTTCTTTGTATTTCAATTCTTTGACTTGATTCTTGTGTTCCTCTAGTCTGTTGTTGGGTCTCTGTATAAATTTTTTATTTCAGTCAGTGTATGTTTAATTTCTAGTTGGTCCTTTTTCATATCTTTGAGGGTCTCGTTATATTTATCGGCCTTTTCTAGGATATTCTTGAAAAGCCTTATAACCGTGGTTTTGAATTCTATATTCAGTCGTTTGTTTTCCTCCATTTCTTTCGTTTGTGATCTGTTTCTTTGTCGCCGCATTTTCACTGATTCCCTGAGTTGGTAGGGTAGCTTTGTGTGCTAGGTTTCCTATATGGCCCAGTGGGTCGGCCTCCCCAGTTAACCTGAGGTGGATACTCTTGGTGCACTCCTTTGCGGACTGTGTGTACAGCCTTGTTGTAGTTAAGTCTTGATTGTTGTTGGTATTACTGGGAGGAATTGACCTCCGGTCCAGTTGGCTGTGAGGATCAGTTGTGTCTATGCTGGGAGAAGTTCGGTGCTGGAGACAGCCTTATAGGATTAGACTTGCCAAATGGCAAAAGCCTCTGTGCTCAGCTTGGAAGGGGTGGAGTCTCAGGGCGGAGCAGACAGTCTTGGCTTCCCGTCAGCCCTGCCCTTGCGTGCGAGTCTCCAGACCTCTGCCTTCCCCAGCTCCCGAGTCTCTGCCCGAAAGTCCAGATTCCCCCCGCAAGAGCATGGGTCCCCAGGGGCTTGCCTGGAACTGGGGTTCAGTGCAGTCAGAACTGGGGCTCAGTGCAGTCAGGAGCTTCTGACTCCCTTCCACTAGGGATAGCCTGTGGCAACCTCTGCAGTCTTACTGGCGCGCGCGCCTCCAGACCTCTGCCTTCCCTGCCTCCCAAGTCTCCGCCGAGAGTCCAGATTCCCCCCACAGAGCGTGGGTCCCCAGGGGCTCTCCTGGAACTGGGGTTCAGTGCAGTCAGAACTGGGGTTCAGTGCAGTCAGGAGCTTCCAACTCCCTTCTGCTAGGGAAAGCCTGTGGCAACCTCCGCAGTCTTTGTGCACACTGGCGCGCGCTCCAGACCCCTGCCCGCTGGGGCTCCCCTGGGTCTCCCCCGGGTGTCCGAGTCTCCGGGTGCCTTTCTCTCTACCTGACAGTCCAGACTCCCCCTGTATGAGCCTGGGTCCACGGGGTTTCGCCCGGAACTGGGGTTCAGTGCAGTCGGGGGCTTCCTTCCCCCTCCCGCCAGAGAAAGTCAGCCAGGCTCTCAGCCACCCTTCCTCTCTGCGCGCACAAAGCCCCTTTGCCGTACCTCCAATTCTCTGTGAGCTTTTCTCTTTCCTTCTAGTTGTAGAATTTCCACTCAGCCAGCTTTCCTGTGGTTCTGGATGGTGTCCGTTCTGTCTTTTAGTTGTAGTTTTGAAATTGTTGTGCGAGGCAGCAGTTTAGGTGCTTACTATGCCACCATCTTGGTTTCAGTCAAGTTTTTATTTTCTGAAAGCCTAGTTCTTTCTTCTCTTGATTCTAAACTTGAAATAGTACTTCTATTCAGTTTCATCAGCAGTAGAATAATTTATTTAATTCTCAAAATTATTTCTTGTGGCAAATTGAAAGGTACTAAGTGGAGTGCCACTTCAAGTATGAAACGAACTAGGCATGGCCCTGTCCAGTATTCTCAATGGTTAGAGCACTGGTCTGTACACCGAAGGGTAGCAGGTTCAATTCCTGGTCAAGGGCATGTACCTGGGTTGCAGGTTCACTCTCTGGCCCCGGTCGGGACACCTTACCTTACGTTTAGGAGGCAATCTATCAATGTGTCTCTCTCACAAATCATTCTTTTTTTTATGACCAAGTAATATTTCATTGTATATATGTACCACAGCCTTTTTGTTTTGTCTTGTTAATCCTCACCCGATGATTTTTTCTCCCATTGATTTTTAGATTGTGTGGAAGGGAGGGAGGGAGGAGAAGGGGGAGAGAAACATGGATGCATGAGAGACACATTGATTGTTGCCTCCCGCACCTGCTCCAATTAGAGCCAGGGATGGAACTTGCAAACCAGGTACGTGCCCTTGACCAGGAATTGAACCCAAGACCCTTTGGTGCAAGGTCCAATGTCCTAAATACCAAGTCACACTGGTCAGAGCTGTACCACAGCCTTTTTATCCATTCATCTATTGATGGACACTTGGGTTGCTTCTCTATCTTGGCTATTGTAAGTAATGTTGCAATGAACATAAGGGTGCATATATTCTTTCAATATAATGTTTCAGGTTTCTTCAGACATATACCCAGAAATAGAATCACTGGGTCATGAGCCAGTTCCATTTTTAATTTTTTGAGAAAACTCCACACTGTTTTCCATAGTGGCTTCACCAATTTATATTTGCACCAACAGAGCATGAGGGTTCCCTTTTCTACACATCCTTGCCAAAACTTGTTTTTTGATTTATGGATGATAGTCTTTCTGATAGGTGTGAGGTTGTTTTAATTTATATTTCTCTGATGATTAGTGACCATGAGCTTCTTTTCATATGTCTTGGCCATCTGCATGTCCTCTTTTGAGAAGTATTTGTTCAGTTCCTCTGCCCTTTTTTTAATTGGATTGTTTTCTTGATGTTAAGTTGTATGAGTTCTTTTTTTAATCCTCACCCGAGGATATTTTTTCCATTGATTTCTAGAGAGAGTGGAAAGGAGGGAGGAGGGGGGAAGGAGGGGAGAGAGAGAGAGAGAGAGAGAGAGAGAGAGAGAGAGAGAGAGAGAGAGAGAGAGAGAGACTGATGTGAGAGAGAAACACATCTATTGGTTGCCTCCCACTTGCGCCCCTACAGGGCTGGGGAACCTACAACCCAGGTACATGCCCTTGACTGGGAATCGAGACCGAGACACTTAGGTCTAAAGGCTGATGCTCTAGCCACTGAGAAAACCTGGTCAGGGTGAGTTGCATGAGTTCTTTATAAATTTTGGATAGTAACTGCTTATCTGATATAGCATTGGAGAATATTTTCTCCCATTCAGTAGGTTATCTTTTCATTTTGTTGATGATTTCATTTGTTATGCAAAGCCTTTTTAGTTTGATTTGGTTTGGGATTTTTTTTTAATGTCTTGTACCTTTTCCTGATTAGCAATTTTAGGCAAATCTCTACTGTTCCAAATTTTCATTTGATTCCTCAATAACCTACAACTTATGGGTTCACATGGATACAAGAGTGAGCAATATTAAACTGATCGAAAGGATCATGTCAGCCACAAATTTACTTTTGGTCTAGTAGTAGATTTGAGATTCTCTGATAAATTCTGGGTTCAGTTTACTGTGCAGTCTCTGACCATGTTCCTTTTATTTATTTATTTTTTGACCATGTTCCTTTTAGAATTCAGGAATAATAGTACAGATAATCCAGTCAGTTTACCCATAATGAAACTTCTAGATTTTTAGGGGTGTGAATGTGGCATGGGCACTAAGGGAGGGCTTGAGTCACAGGAACCTACGCATATATACAACCTTGTTCTATTAAAGTCAAATAAGTTTTAAAATAAATTTATTTTTCACTTACAGTTTACTTTCAATATTATTTTGTATTGGTTTTAGGTATACTGCGTAGTGGTTGGACAATCAGACACTTTACAAATTGTTCCCCCTGATATTTCCAGTACCCACATGGCACCATACATATTTACTGCAATGTTATTTACTAGATTTCCTATGCTGTAGTTTATATCCCCATGACTCTTTTGTAACTACCAATCTGTACTTTTCAATCCTTTCACCTCTTTCACCCAGTTCCTCAGACCCCCTCCCCTCTGGCAATCACCAATCCGTTCTCTAGGTCTATGAGTGCATTTTAATTTTGTTTGTTTGTTTAAAATAACTGTAATTTTTATAGATATTTTGAACAGAGGTAACTCCAGCTCATCTTCAAAGGCAATAAAGAATGAGGTACTCAATCAAGGTAGAGTATTATTATATTAACTTTAAAGTGAAATATTTTGACAAAATTTGTTGTAGAGAAAAATATTTAATGTGTTGTGTAATTTTAAAATACAGGTGTTCCTGATGCATTCAAGCCTACAAGTCCACACTACAAAGACCCAATATCAAATCCAGTGGCTGCCTTACCTAGATTTCATCCTCAATCTAAACCTTCACAAAGCTCTATTATTCAGAACGTGTCTAAATCTGTAAGTGTTTCTGAAACTACACAGTTAGCTCAGGGACACAGTGGATATTATATAACCTAGTTATTCTAACCCAGTTAGAATTATGGACTGTCATAGCTAGTCACCATTTTGGTAGAAGCATAATCACTGTGAGAAAATATTCCCATCTTTATGATAGCTCAACCAATACTCAAAGTAATAACTGCAAGAACTAACTATCCAACCCTTTTAATAAATCAGGTAATTATATTTAAACTAGAGGCCCGGTGCACGACATTTGTGCACTGAGGGGGTGTCCCTCAGCCCAGCCTGCACCCTCTTGTAGTCCAGGACCCCTCAGGGGATGTCCGCCTAGCGGGCCTAAGCCAGGGAGTGGGCCTAAGCCAGCAGGTGGACATCCCCCGGGAGGTCCTTAGTGCTGCCGCGGAGGCGGGAGAGGCTCCCACCACCACTGCTGCACTCCCCATCCATGAGCCAGGCTTCTGGCTGAGTGGCCCTCCCCCTGTGGGAGCACACTGACCACCAGGGGGCAGCTCCTGCATTGAGCATCTGCCCCTGGTGGTCAGTGCACGTCATAACGACTGGTCGTTCCACCGTTCAGTTGATTTGCATATTAGGGTTTTATTATATAGGATAGGCATAATATTGAAAACTATGCTATCTAAAAAGTATAATTAGTAATGAATATTGCATAATGGCAAAATTTTTAAGATGATCATTTAAACCAGGTATTCTTAATTGGAAGATTGTTCTAAGGTCATTGTTGCTGTTTATTTTGAAAACATACCTTCAGAATTTAGTTTTTAACAGAAATAATAGGTATTGGTAATATTTAGTATTTGTTAGTCTGTTAATATCGATCTCTGTTCTAAATGCTACATATAAATTAATCTAATTTAATTCTTATGACTTCTCTAAGAGGTAGATGCAATAGTTATCCCCATTTTATAATTGAGAAAACTGAGGCTCAGAAAAGCTAAATAATTCACTGAAGACCACATAGCTGGTAAAAGATGGGTTTGAGATTTCAATCCAGGTTAACCCAGAGTTTATTTTAAAATATGCACATAAGCATATCTATCCATACATTTAGGTATATACTTTTAAAAATAGAAGCATTCTGCCCTAGCTGGTTTTGCTCAATGGATAGAGCATTGGCCTGCAGAGTGAAGGTCCTGGGTTCGATTCCAGCCAAGGACACATGCCTGGGTTGTGGACTCGATCCCCAGTAGGGAGCATGCAGAAGGCAGCCCGTCAATGATTCTCTCTCATCACTGATGTTTCTATCTCACTCTCCCCTCTCCCTTCTTCTCTGAAATCAATAAAAATATATTTTAAAAAAATATGCCGAAACCAGTTTGGCTCAGTGGCTAGAGCGTCGGCCTGCGGACTGAAGGGTCCCGGGTTCGATTCCGGTCAAGGGCATGTACCTTGGTTGCGGGCACATCCCCAGTGGGAGGTGTGCAAGAGGCAGCTGATCGATGTTTCTCTCTCATCGATGTTTCTAGCTCTCTATCCCTCTCCCTTCCTCTCTGTAAAATATCAATAAAATATATTATATATATATATATATATATATATATATATATATATATATATATTTAAAAAAAATAGAAGCATTCCCTTAGGGCAGTGGTCGGCAAACTCATTAATCAACAGAGTGGCAAACCGCGGCTAGCCGCAGTTTGCCGACCACTGCCTTAGGGCAACAGTATAGACCACAGACTATTGGGATTCCTTGAGACTCTTTCAGGGTTCAATGAAGTTAAAACTGTCATAACAGTATTTGCTCTTTCACTTGTCAACATGTGCACTGGTGATACAAAAGCAATGGGGAGGGTAAGACTGCTAGTACCTTAATATGAATCAAGGCAATGGAACCAAACTATACTAGTATTTTTGTATTAGTGACTGTTGTGCACCCACAGTAGAAATATTTCTTTTAAGAATGTTTCATTTAAGAATATCCTTGAAGAAGTAATAAATTTTTACTAATTTTATTAATGCTCAACCTTAAAATATACTTCTTTTTAAATATTCTGTGTGTTGAAATGGGTAGGGTGCATAAAGTATTTCTGTATGTGCAGTATAAGCACTTGAGTAAAAGCACTTGTGTGATTCAACTGCAAGCTGAACTTGCTGTCCTTTTTTTAAATATATTTTTATTGATTTCAGAGAGGAAGGGAGAGGGAGAGGTAGAAACGTCAGTGATGAGAGAGAATCTGGTCGGCTGCCTCCTGGGGACTGAGGCTGCAACCCAGGCATGTGCCCTGACTGGGAATCGAACCGTGACCTTCTGATCCATAGGTCGATGCTCAAACACTGAACCATGCCAGCTGAGCCCGCTGTCTTTTTTTTTTTTTTTAATGGAATGCTATTTTTTACTTTAAGGAAAGACTTACAAAGCACATATATTAATTACTCATTGTTGCATAAAAATACCATAAACTTAGAAGCTTAAAGCAATATACACTTATTATCTCATGATTTCTGTAAGTCAGGAGTCATGACATGGCTTAACTGGGTCCTCTGCTTCAAGGTCTCATGAAGCTGCAATCAAGGTGTTTGCCATAGCTGGGTTGTACTGGGAACCTTGCTTAACCATACTTAAGCTTACCTATTTATAAAATGAGAGATAATATTAGGTCTTTATTAGTACTGTTATGACAACTACTTGGTAGAGTACATGTACTGTGAAAGAGGCAAGTACATTTTAAATAGACAATAATTGGTGGCTCTTATTTCAATTGGAAAGTTGAATAACCTGAACCTTAGAAGTGACTTGCCCAAGGTTTCATAGTTAAATAAATGGACAGGTCTTCTGAATCCCCAGTAATTCCCAATTGGAGAATTATTTTAACATGTTATTTGTTGAATAATGTGTCCGCTCTTTGAAATGGTGGTACTTAATTGACCAGAGTTATCACCTAGGAAAGGGTTTAAAGTATTAACTTTATTTGGAGGAACTTCGGTTGAAGAACTATTTTGGACCATCACTAGTGAATATTTTCCATTTCTAAGGGCAGATACTTTGAAAAAATCTATCTCGCAGTAATATTGTGCTTGGTTACAATTAAGGATAAAGTCATTGTTGATTTTATATAACACACAGTAAGACTCAAATGCAGAAATCTGCCTGCTATGCCTCAAATTATAGGAATGAATGGCTTGGGTCACTTCAATATCTGTCTCCATTACTTAAGAAACCTATGTCAACAGAAAACTTAGGAGCAAAGTAAGATTCTTAAAACCTGATTGTGTCTCAGCTTTAAGAACAAAACACTCAAGATTCTTATATTCACATTTTAAAGGTAATATATATAGGAGGTAGAAAAGAAACAGAAGAGAATGCAAGTGTATTTTGCTATTGTTTCTGCAAATGGTTAGTGTGGTATATAGAATAATAATCAATTAGGATTATATTTTATACACATATCTGTTTTTTCACTGAAATTTATATTGGAAACATTTTTTTTTGTCATTGGATATTTCTCAAAAATACATTGCATGATAATATGTCATTTAATTTATTTTACCATTCCTCCATTGTTGGACATACAGGTTTTGATTTTTTGCTATAACAAATAATTTTCCATTAAATATTTTCATTTCCTTAGCATAAATTTGTGGAAGCAGAATATTTGAAATAAGTGGATCAAAGGATATGAACTTTTTAAAGCCCTTAATAGATACTGCCAAAATTTTCTTGCAGAAAAGTTTACCAAAATATAACCTCTACTTTGCCAATAATTTGATATTTTAACTAAACTTTTTATTTCAAACTAATTTTCGATTTCCAGAAAAATTATTTTAATAATACAGAGAGTTCACATATATTCCCTACCCGGTAGATGCTAATTTGACAGAGTAATAATTACCTTTGTGTTTTATAACTCATTAGTCATTGAATCATTAAGGCTATTTTTATGGTAGTGGCATACAGTTAAAATTACCTTTATAAATGTTTATGAAATAAAATAATTGTAACTTTCACAGTCATTTATAAGGAGTTCATCACAAGTTGAAATGGATGATTCTTCTGATTTACTGTTTGACCTGACCCAGGACACAATACCACCATCCCAAGGCGGATCGAAAGTTTATACAGAAGGTTTGGTTTATAACTTTTTAGAAATATATTAAAGAGAGAACTGATTAATATACATATAGAATGAATGTCTATTTTGAAACTCATACATTTGGGTTAAGTTTTTCATACATTGTAAGATGGAAGTTAATAGTTTCTGATACTCTTCTTGGGTGGTTTTATATAAAATTGTATTTAATAATAGAATATTTCATTTCTTTTTTATAAGTTGACTAACATGTATTCTTTCAGCTCATTCTCACTTGGAACCACCGTAGGCTATGAGTCAGGGAAGTCCCTTGGTGTCCTATTACTATGGTTATTTTCTTAAGTATTAATTATTTGGTAGGTCATTAATATGAGAAAAATTGTGTGGTTATAGTTGATTTTTTCATAGACTAGTTAGTGTCTTTCTATCCAAATAAATTATGTAGAAGTGATAGTTAAATATGATTCTAAAGTAGTCTTATAAAATGGCAGTACTAAAGAAACTGATTTGCACATAGTAAGTACTCAGTAAATACCCACTGAAGGAATAATTAAAATTTCTAATTGAAAAAATTACCATCCTTTGATTGTATACCATAATAAAGTTCTTCGTTATTGTTAAATAAACTAGTATGCCTTGAAGGGATTTTGTTGAGTTGAAAATTCCTTATAATCAAAGCAATTACTATTTCTATATTCGCAAATTTGATATATTTCACTAAATGGAGAGAGGTACACAGGAAATTTTTGCATGTTTAAATTGTTTACTTAACAAATTAGTATGCATTTACCAAATCAAAACAGTAAGAAATTTATAGTAATACAGGCAGTCCTCGGGTTACATCGGACTCGAGGTACGTCGTTTTGTGGTTATGTTGCCATCTCCCATTTATTTATTTAAAAAAAAGTTCCGTCATTTTGACGTATGTACATATGTGCTTTATGTTTTTTATTATTTATTTACCACAAGTAAAGGCCAGGAATTGTTATCTGTCTTTTAATTTTTTTTTTACTGTTTTACTTCATTACTGCTGTGTATGTGCTCCACATGAGTGATGTAGGTGCTTATGTAGGTGGGTTCCAACTTACCACAAAAATCGCGTTACGTTGCGCCATAGGAACGGATCTCCAATGTAACCCAAGGACCTACTGTATGTGTACCAAAAAATATTTTCCCATTCTAAAAAATACTTGGCTTGATAGTCACCTATCTAGGTGTCACTTATATAGTTAGTGAAATAGCCAAGATCCGAAGTAAATGAGGAGAAAAAGTACTTGTCTGAAATCTGATTTTATAAAGTACACTAGAGGCCTGGTGCATGAAATCGTGCACGGGTGGGGTCCCTCTGGGTGGCCTGCAGGGATCAGGCCAAAACCCGCAGTCCAACACTGCCCGAAGTTCCTATCTGATGCTCCCGCACATCCTGGCCCCACTGTGCCTGCTGCGGGCTCGCACCCAATCAGTCCTGATTGGAAGAGGCTCACGCTGCCACAGCAGTGCTTGGTAGCCATGAGCCCTACATCTGGCACCCTCCCAAGGGAGTGGCCTGCAGGATCGGGCTGAAACCAGCTCTCCGACATCCCCCGAGGGGTCCTGGATTGCGAGAGGGCACAGGCCAGGCTGAGGGACCCCACCGGTGCACGATCGGGCCGGGGAGGGACCACGGGAGGGCTCCAGGGTGTGTGTCCAGCCCATCTCTCTCAATCCCAATCCGCCAGACCCCAGCAGCAAGCTAACCTACTGGTCAGAGCATCTGCCCCCTGGTGGTTAGTGAACGTCATAGCGACTGATCAACCAGTTGACTGTCTGCCCCCTGGTTGTCAGTGCACATCATAGCGAGCTGTTGAGATCATTAGCATATTACACTTTGATTGGTTGTTCAGTTCTGCTGTTTGGTCTATTTGCATATTACCCTTTTATTATATAGGATGGTCTTTTTTCATAGAAAAAGCTTGAATTCTTTAAGCTTCTAGGGGGTAAAGACAGTGACTCTTACCTCTCTATAATCGTAGTGCTATGAGGATTGGAATATTGCCCTAATAGTAAATAGGGTTATAGTTAATTAGGAAGATATAGGTTTCAGCAAGATTTTTGTGGTCTTTATAATTAACATCTTTACACCTAATTTTCTCATATTACTAAAATAGATGCTTTTGTTTTTCTCACATAATGCATTCATTCTTGAGACCTGAAATCCGTTGTTTGGAGATATAATTTTAATTCTTGCTCTATTACCTCAGAGCTTTCTTGAGGCTCAAATGAGAGAAGTGAGAAATACATTAAAGTCTTAAAGGACTTGACAATAAACAGTTGTTAACATGATAATTATGAATGCTTATATATACATTCTGTTCAGAAAAAAGATTACTGGACTTCTGTCTAGGATGGTTGTAGAAGGTTCTTGGAGAAGTTTGGATTTGAATTTGATTTTGCAGAAAGAGGATAGTGAACAAGGCAGAGGCAACAGATATATAAATACTAGTAAGTTAAAGAGTCAGAATTTAAAACTATTGAGCTCAGAGTAATTTTATTTAACTTGGAGATTTACTCATATTTCAAAAAATTATATATAAAAGTATATTTTTGCTATACAGGCTGCTAGATAATCAGTTGCCTAGTCCAAAACAACAGCACTCATCAGTTGTTCAAATAACCTAAGCATCTGAGAAGAATGTTAGTGTGATTACAAAAAAATCAGTCCCAAGTGTTTTCAGTATTGCTGTCAGTAATCATGTGCTTGAAAATGGAAAAAATCATTTCTATGTTATCTCAAAGAACGAAACACAGATTTGACAGAGTAACCCATTAATGTAATACTCTTATTTTCCTGGTTTATATCTATGCTACTACTTCTCCTTTAGTGTACAGTTGGGAACATTAAAATATAATGTAAAGTTTTAGAATTTTCATTACAAAGTACAATTGTGGTATTTTTGAAA
This sequence comes from Plecotus auritus, assembly GCF_963455305.1. NCBI lineage: Eukaryota > Metazoa > Chordata > Mammalia > Chiroptera > Vespertilionidae > Plecotus > Plecotus auritus. The sequence goes on along the minus strand of NC_137784.1, from coordinate 108,859,891 downwards.
GAACTTTTGCTGGTTCTGGTTATAGCCTAAATAGCCCCACCTCTCTTGTAAATGCCCTGAATTACATAATCTTTTAGCCTTTAAGGTGATGGTTTTCAAACTCAAAACTTTTTAGCAATGAAATCTCTAACAAAATTTTATTTAACAGTCTAATTTTTTTAAAAAAAGGTTAAAGGGGGTTTCTTTATCTGACATGCCCACTATATTCCTTAAGACAGAACCATTAGACTAAAGGGAATAAACAGATTATTTAAACTACCTGTCAACTTGTTAAGTGTTAAAAGAACCAACTTGAGGTTTCCATTAGACATCTTAAGTTTTAAGTATCTTAAAGGGTTTCTCTAATTTTTAGAATAGAAATTGTTTTTACTTACAAGCTCAAATGTATTGACACATCTAAAAATAAATTCATATTTGGAACTGAGCTTAGAGTATTCTCTGTGGTTTAATTTTTTTCTGGGGATTGTTCTGGTCTGACTTTTCTTTCATACTACCTATTTATATATTTCTTTATTTGAAAGCATCTTTAGCATTTTTTGTATTAAAGTTTATTTCATGAGTTTAAATATGTGTACTCCATAATAGCTGCTTGTGCGATTTCTTTTTAAAAAAAACACACTGTTTTTATTGCCCTGGTCTGTTTGGCTCAGGGGATAGAGCTACATCCTGTAGACCAAAGGGTCCTGGGTTCGATTCCATTTGGGGCATGTACCTTGGTTGCAGGCTCCTCCCCAGCTGGGGCCCTGGTTGGGGTGTGTGCAGGAGGCAATCAATCAATGTGAGAGAAACACATTGATGTTTCTCTCTGTCTTTCTATCTCTCTTCCACTCTCTAATCAATGGGAAAATATCAAAATATCCTGGGTTGAGAATTAACATACATACACACACACACACACACACACACACACTAGAGGCCCAGTGCATGAAAATTCATGCACTGGAGGGGGTTCCCTCAGCCAGGCCTGCCCTCTCTCACAGTCCAGGAGCCCTCAGGGGCAGGAGGCAACCCAGAGATCAGGGGAAGGCAACGCCCCCATCACACCTCTGCTGCTGCCACTGCCAGCAGCGCAAGCCTCGGCCAGCCCTGGTTACCTAAGCCTCAGGTGGCCCTGGGCAGCTGGGAAGCTGCCATCCGAGGCTTGCCTGCGCCTCGGGTGTCAGCTGGGCAGCCTTCATCCAAGGCTTGCCTGCGCCTCGGGTGTCAGCTGGGCAGCCTTCATCCAAGGCTTGCCTGTGCCTCGGGCCGGCCCTGGGCAGCTGGGCAGCTGACATCCGAGGCTTACATGTGCCTCAGCCATTGGCTTGGCAGCTGCCATCTGAGGCTTGCCTGCACCTCGAGCCAGCCCTGGGAGGCTGGGGGACTCTGGAGGCAGGTGCCCTGGCGGGGCTGAGGGGACTGGGCGCTGCCATCTTGTGGCTGTGGGTGCCGCCATCTTTGAGGGTGTGGCAGTCAATTAGCATATTCCCTCCTTATTGGCTGTGGGTGCTACCATCTTTGAGGGCGTGGCAGTCAATTAGCATATTCCCTCCTTATTGGCTGTGGGTGCTGCCATCTTTGAGGGTGTGGCATTCAAATAGCATATCCCCTCCTTATTGGCTGTGAGTGCACCATCTTTGCGACGGCATGAGGGTCAATTAGCATATTCCCTCTTTATTAGATAGAATATGTTTTTATTGATTTCAGAGAGGAATGGAGAGGGAGAGATAGACACATCAATGATGAGAGAAAATCATTGATTGGCTGCCTTCTGCACACCCCATACTGGGGATCAAGCCCACAACCTGGGCATGTGCCCTGACTGGGAATCAAGCCATGACCTCCTGGTTCATAGGTCAATGCTCAACCACTGAGCCACGCCGGCTGGCTGTGCAATTTTTTCTACCTATTTATCATATAAATTTTTATCATTCTTTATTGTCATTTGTATGATATGGTAATTGTATTACCTTTAATTTAGCTCTGAAGTACTTTTACTTAGTTTTAAAGTTAAGACCATTTTATTAGCATTTTTAAGCAATGTTCTGTTCTATACTAAAGCATTTACAAATATCATTTTCACTATTTAAATTGTAGCTGTGGGTGAAACTCTACCTATAAGAAAACGTCCTAGTATTATAGCAAACAGAGTTCATCCAAAAAAGCCAAAGACCAGTGACGATGTTTCTGAAATAGGTTCGTGTGCTACATTATCTTTAGACAGCTCTCCTTCAGTGACATCCTCCTCAGTTATGACATCAAAAGGTAAATATGAATGTGGTATATAAAAAAGAAATTATATATAAATTTTAGAAATTGTGATAAAATTTAAAACTATTATTACTGGCTGTTTAAGGTGTGAAAAAGAAAAAATTGAGTAATAAAAATCCTTAATATATTTTAGGTACCTCAGCAACTGAACATAAAACTGGAAAGCCTTTTCAAAGATCTTGTCCAAAGTGCAATGTTCAGTTCAATAATTTGGATGCTTTGAAGTATCACATGAAGGTAAAAACTTTTTCAAAATTTTATTTTTAGAAATATCCAAGAAATCTCTGAAAATATTAAGAATTGTATGTGGTAAATGCTAATTTCTCCAGACATTTGGGTTAGAAATCTCCTCATTGGTATTTTCATATAACTTCAGTAAAAATTGATACTCATGATGATTATCTTCCTAGAAGATTTAAAAATCCTTATCAAGCATCAAATTTTGAAAATTAAGTTTATATACACTACAGCATATGTACATTATATTTTGACTAGTGGCCGGTGCACGAAATTCGTGCCGGGGGGGGTGGGGAGGGTGGTGTCCCTCAGCCTGGCCTGCACCCTCTCCAATCTGGGACCCCTCGGGGGATGTCTGACTGCCGGTTTAGGCCCGATTCCTCCTGTCGGGCCTAAACTGGCAGTCGGACATCCCTCTCACAATCCAGGACTGCTGGCTCCTAACCACTCACCTGCCTGCCAGCCTGCTTGCCCCCACCTGCCCCCCCCTGCCAGTCTGCTCACCCCCAACTGGCCCCCTCTGCTGGCCTGCTTGCCTCCAACTGCCCCCCCGCCGCCTGATCACCCCCAAATGCCCTCCCCTCTTGGCCTGATCACCCCTAACCGCCTCTGCCTTGGCCCCGCCACCATGGCTTTGTCCAGAAGGATGTCCGGAAGGTCTCCCAGAAGGTGTCCCGATCTAATTAGCATATTACACTTTTATTGGTATAGATTTTTAATGAAGATAATGTATTAATCAGAATATTTTATTAGGTGCTTAATCTTACATGTAATTTTAAAATTCCCCTTTTTACCTTATTTTTGTCCATGGTGACATATGTATGTCACATTACTTAATGAAAAATCTTAGTCTTGCATTTTAATTTTCAACATTCAGACATAAACTCATAGTGGCTTATTTTTTTCCCCCCTCTTTCAGCGTTGTTGTCCAGGCATGATAAATAAGTTTTTGGAGATGATTAAAGTAGAAATTTCAAGTACTGAAAAGAAAACTAAGACTGGTGCAGACAAAGAAAAATTGATCATGTTAGTTAGTGACTTTTACTACGGAAAACATGAAGGAGATGTTGACAATGAAGAAAAGACTTACACAACCTTTAAATGCTTCAGTTGTTCAAAAGTTCTTAAAAATAATATTAGGTATGTAAATATCTATGTTTCTGTTTGAAAATTGGGATGCTACAGATGTAACTATTGTATCTTTATTTTTCTGTGCCATCTTAGGTAAGCAATTTTCACACTTTCTATGAAGAGCAAAGACAGATTATCATGTTGAAAAGCTTTTGTCCTTTCTTGTATTTTAGGAGTTTGACATTTGGGCCCGTTTAGTTGTATTTCTTTCAGGTAACTTAAGGACAAAATTTCTTTTAACCTAGGGCAAAATTACTTCTTTTTTTATATTTATCCTTGATCTAAGAATTTTCGTGAGGTATTTTTATTTTTAACTGTTTTTGAATCTTACTTTTCCTATCACAGAAAGAACCATTTCATCCAGTTTGACCTCCTTTGTACCAGTCTTATTTAATGCTCTAATTTTTCAATTCATATTTATAATTTTTATCACATTTACCTTGCAGAGAAAGCGATCTTTTTTTGGCAATCTTCTTTAAAGGACTACCAGTTCTTTGAAACATGTCTGTTTTGATTTTATGGTTTAGCACATTTTAAAAGCAGAAATTTAATTATCAGTGGAATTTTGAAGGTTTATACATATATGCTTTAAATTTTAGGAACTTGTATTTTGCAGTCTTTGAGTTATATATCATATTACATATCTATCATCCTAAGTGAGACAGTAACAAGAATAAAGTAACAAGACATTGACTGGTATTTTTCATTTTTTATACTGTATAGCATGACATTCTTTTCCTAACATTTTATTATAAAAATTTTTAAATATTCAGCAAAGTTGAAAATTTTTACCGAGAATATATATATATATATTTGCCTACCTCATTTCTACTATAACATTTTACTATATTTGTATTACTACATATTTATATATTCATCCATAGACCTATCTGATTTTTTTATACTTTTCAGAGTAAATTGCAGACATCATTGCACTTCTGTGAGATGCATATATGTATATGTGTACACACACATATGTAAACTTAAAAATATTTACCCTTGATAATCATCATTTGTAAGTAACATTCTTAGGTATCCTATAGGTCATTTCTAAGCCCAGAATTATATTTTATGGTGAATTTTGGGTTTAAAAAGAAGTACATAGAAAAACACTGAAATATACTGTAATATAAATGTAAACTATGAATACTACATTTAGGGGTAGTGCTTTATAATTTTCAACGCTCTTTCAAATATTTTTTCATATGAGTTTTCATACTTCTGTACCTTCTTTTTATCAAGCCCTGACATCTATCAATTGCTAATGGTCTCAATAGCTTAACAGAAGAGAAATTGTACTTTGAGATAAAACACTGAAACACTGTGACCTCCTTACATAATTTTTACCATTTTTACAGTAAAATCCATCAGAAAATAACATTACTAATTTTGGTAAAATTCATAGAAAGTGGCTCACTGGGTAAGTTCCTTATACTTAAATGTTATGCATATTACATTAGAAGTTCTTTTATTTTAAGCAAAGGCTTTTTTTGCTCTTCCTTTGAGGTTAGCCATTCAATATTAAACATGAAACTTTCTCTTTTGTTTTCATTTCAAAAGACTGGTTATAGATTTCTGGATTATCAAACTGTCTAGAAATTTTAAGCTAACCATATTTTATAACATCTAGGAATTTTGTAGCATTTAGGCAAGACTAGGATTTTTAAAATAGATTTGAATAGAGATGATGTTAAAATGAAAGGGGAAAAAGACATTTCAGAGTGTACTATAAGCAGCTCTAACGTGAAGTAGTGTTTTGAAAGTGTGAAAAGATAAATAGTAAAACTCCTATGATGATTGCTATCTAAAAAAATACTAATAATTTGTCCTTTAAGCCACTTTGAAGCCTATTTTATATATTTAAGTCCTCAAAAGATTTCTCTCATGAATCTATAACTGCTTTTGGTGGTATGGTTTCCTTCCTTTTAAGTATTTTATTTTAAAACTAGAGGCCCGTTGCATGAAGATTCGTGCAATAGGCCTTCCTTTCCCTGGCTGCCAGCACTGGTTTTCCTCTGGCACCCAGGACCCAGGCCTTCGCTCTGGCCGCAGCAGAGGAGCCAAGTCTCGAGGCTAGGCTTCTCCGCTCTGGCTGCAGCGAGGCTTGGCTTCTCCACTACGGCTGGAGCAGAGAAGCCAAGCCTCTTCAGTCTTCAGTCGTCTTCAGTCTTCAGTCTTCACTCGGGCCGGAGCCTTTAGTCTTTGCTCTGTGCCTGCATATGCAAATTAACCCACCATCTTTGTTGGGCTAATTTGCATACTCACTCCTGATTGGCTAGTTGGTGTCATGGAGGTATGGTCAATTTGCATCTTTCTCTTTTATTAGTGTAGATGTATATAGTATTTCATATATGGAAAAGAAGCCTGCTGTTTTTCTTTATAAAAATTTTTATCTGAAATAATAATGAAGTGTTCTAGAAAATTCATGGTATTTCATATTAACTATGAATGGGTTGTTTTAAAACAAAGAGATTACAGTCAAACCTCGTTTCTCAAATGTTTCCCATCTTGAACAATTCGGTTCTTTTTTTTTCTTTATTGATTAAGGTATTACATATGTGTCCTATCCCCCCATGGCCCCCCCATCTCCCCACTCATGCCCTCACCCCCCTGGTGCTATGTCCATTGGTTAGGCTTATATGCATGCATACAAGCCCTTTTCTTGACCAAGTTGTTAACAGGAAAAAAATGTCTCCATGGACCAAAACTTCAGTTTTTGAACTGACAACCTTTTCATGATGATACCTCAGCATGACAAAAAGCATCTAGCAGGCAACTAGCAAAGGAGTTGCTGGCGATTAGCACAATTTTAAAACATAAAGAGGCAATCAAGAGTGCTAATGTTGCTAAGGGTGTGAAAGTGCTCACAAAACAGCAATCACAGGTAATTGAATAGGTAGAAAAACTTGTTGATTGGATAAGGGAAAAGCAGCTGGTGATAGCATTTCAGAGACAGTGATATATGAAAAATTCCTTTAAGGCTAGTAGGGGATAGTTCTGTAAATTTAAGAAAAGAAGTGTTTATTTATAAACTAGAGGCCCAGTACACAAAATTCATACACTTGTGGCGGGGCCCTCAGCCCAGCCTGCGCTCTCTTGCAGTATGGGAGCCCTCGAGGGATGTCTGACTGATGGCTTAGGCCCGCTCCCCATGAGCCTGGCTTCTGGCTGAGCAGCGCTCCCCCTGTGGGAGCTCACTGACCACCAGGGGGCAGCTCCTGTGTTGAGCATCTGCCCCCTGGTGGTCAGTGCATGTCATAGCGACCGGTTGTTCAGCTGTTCAGTTGATTTGCATATTAGCCTTTTATCATATTAGATTAAACAGTACATTAGACATGTACTGTATATAAGAAAGGTTTGAAAAAGGGAATCATTTGGGGTTCTTGAATGGATTAATTAAATTTACATTTTTTCTAATGGGAAAAAATTATTCAGTTTTCAAACCGCTTCTCGAACAGCCTTCTGAAACAAATTAAGTTCAAGAAACGAGATTCCACTGTGTTTTACAAATAGATTTACTGAACCATTTAATGAAAGTGATTACTTGAAGTGCATACTTTTCTAGAGGATTTTAAGGCTTAGGTTCAGATGCTTACTTGTGAAAATTTTTTTGTTATAAATCTGAATATTTGCACCTGTTGACAATTATTTATAGGTTTATGAACCACATGAAACACCATTTGGAACTTGAGAAGCAGAACAGTGAGAGCTGGGAAAGCCACACCACCTGCCAGCACTGTTACCGTCAGTATCCTACACCATTCCAGCTGCAGTGTCACATTGAGAGTACACACACACCTCATGAGTTTTCTAGTAAGTCACAGTTTCACTGTAGTGCTGAACATCAATGATTTTGATCATCTAAACTATGAGGAATCCTTAAGAATTCTGATAGAAAAATAAGAAATAGACTTTGTAGTTTGAGAGCAAAGTTGAAAAGCAAATTTTAACTTGCAGAAACTTTTCAATAAAATTACTTGAGATCCCTCTTACAAATAGGGCATATCTCCTGTATTGTGTGTAAGGGGTAAGCTAAAAACCAGAGTCCCTGGTTTGCAAATATGAAATCAATGATCTGATTTATACTCTAATAAGAAAAATAACTGCAATGACAGTTAAAATCACAGAGTGTGGAGTTAGACAACTTGGACCCAAATTCCAGCTCTGCCTCTTAATACAACTGCGAGATCTCAAGCAAGTTACCTAAACTTTCTGTACTTCAGGTTCCTCATCTGAAAAGTGGGAATAAAAATAACAGTACCTCTCTCAACTATGGAATGGGAATTATAAAGTAAGCTAATATAAGTAAAGTCCTTACTACAGCATTAACAGAGTTAACTATAGAATTATTAGAACCACCATCACTGTTACTATTATTACTTGTTGCTGTTGTTATAGATGTACAAAATGAAACTTTTATTTATATATATATATATCCTTAAAATGATGTAATGTGTGTTTTTCCAATTTCAGCGATTTGTAAAATCTGTGAATTATCATTTGAAACAGAACATACTCTTTTACAACATATGAAGGACACTCATAAACCCGGTGAAATGCCATATATTTGCCAGGTACACACACATTTTATTGTGTACTTAGGTGTTAGTTTAATTATCATGTGCCATGAAATAGTATTTTATTATTTTTTAACTATTTAAATAAAACAAGTGACTAAACTTGAAGACCCTCTTCAATCATAGAAAGTCCCTTGGTTTAACTCGTGTATGTGTGGGTGGTGGGTTGGATTTGGCCTGTGGGTCATAGTTTGCTGACCCCTGTACTAGAAAAACAAAATACCCTGCTAGAAAAAGACAAACATATGGACTTTCTTACTAAGTAGGGAAAATAAAGACATGCCAGAGAAATAGTAAATGCTGTTAGTTATGGGAAACTCAACTAAATACTTTGTGGCTGCTATTTTTCCATAATTTGAAGTGGTTCCCAATAAGATAGCAAGATAAAGATAAATTGCCTCTATCATATCCTGGATGTTATTTAAAATCCAAAGAAGAGAATACTCTCATTTTATATAGCAGGATAGGACAAGAGGTGTCAGAGTTTAAGTGATACTTTTCTGTTTCAAAGATCATCATTATTATTTGAAGTAATAGGATTCTTGATTGTATAGGCAGCAGAGATGAATTAGAACATAATGTTCCTCTGAACAAATGATTTATCATTGCTACTTTAACGTAATTGCATATCAGTTATACATGTTCAAGTTAAACTAAACCTTCTTTATATGTCTAGGTTTGCCAGTTTAGATCATCAACATTTTCTGATGTAGAAACTCATTTTAGAGCATCCCATGAAAACACAAAGAACTTGCTGTGTCCATTTTGCCTCAAAGTTAGTAGAATGGCAACCCCCTACATGAATCATTACATGAAACATCAGGTAAGATTTAGAAGTTCTTATTTATTTTGTCTTAGTGAAAAGCTATACACACACACACACACACACACACACACACACACACACACACACTCACACACTAGAGGCCTGGTGCATGAAAATTCATGCACTGGAGGGGGGTTCCCTCAGCCCAGCCTGCCCCCCTCTCACAGTCCGGGAGCCATCAGGGGCAGGAGGCAACCTGACGATCAGGGAAAGGCGACGCCCCCATCACACCTCTGCTGCTGCCACTGCCGACAGCACAAGCCTTGGCCGGCCCTGGTTACCTGAGCCTTGGTCAGCCCTGGGCGGCTGGGCAGCTGCCATTGGCGGCTTGCCTGAGCCTCAGGCGGCCCTGGGTGGCTGGGCAGCCACCATCAGCAGCTTGCCTGTGCCTCGGGCCAGCCCTGGGCGGCTGGGCAGCTGCCATCAGTGGCTTGCCTGCACCGTGGGCCAGCCCTGGGGGGCTGAAGGGACTGGGGGACTCTGGAGGCAGGTGCATGGAGCAGCTGGACCCACCTGGGGGCAGGCCCAACCATGCCATGCACCTGCTGCCCCGGCAGGGCTGAGGGGACTGGGCGCTGCCATCTTGTGGCTATGGGCACCACCATCTTTGAGGGTGTGGCAGTCAATCAGCATATTCCCTCTTTATTAGATAGGATGTAAAACTTAGATCATTGGTTAGATTTGTTATAGAAGGAAAGCAAAGTCCAAATGACACAATTTACAATTTATGCTGAATTACTTATGAAACTTCCACTTCTTTTACTTGTCTCCTTCCTCATGATGTGGTTCATGAATAGTGAAAATTCTGAAGCGTAGGTAGTAATAGGAAGCATAGAGTAGAGGAGAAGAGGGAATATGAGTGGAATATTTAGGTTGGATATTTAGGGGGTCTAAGAGTGTTGAGAATGGAAATGATTTTGAAGGTAATCAGGAGCAGAGAAAAGGATAAGTATGGACCGAGGAAGATATAATTGAGGACTCACAATCTTCTTTCCTTTTGCTCTTCAAACGTTATTTTTAATTTCTGGCCCATTTTTTATTATGAGAAGACATGTGGTTCTCATCAGTGACCTGGAACAGTCTTTTGTAGCCATCAGTGATAAAGGAAACAGCAATGAGACTTTTTTCTAGAATGTGAACTATGCCAGAGAATTATATTTAGGTTGTAATTTGTTTCCTGGATGACTTGCCAGTTCTGCTATGTAATTTCTCAGATACCAGTATTAGTGCTTTCATCTTTCCTTTGAATTATCATATTATGCTTGCTTGTTCTTTTCCTGACACAATTAGACCATCCTTTATTTGGGCTGCAAACTTTTTTTATTAAATTTGTTGGGGTTCCATACAGGTTTCTAGTGTACATTTCTATGATACATGATCTGAATATTGCATTGTGTGGCCACCATCCACAGTCAAATCGTCTTCCATCACTACATATTTGGCCCTCTTTGAAGTAAACCTATTCTTCAGTGTTTGAAAGAGCAATGGTGCCTTTGCCAAAATCAGTAGCAGTCAGTGAATTCCCTAAATCTGATTATGTAATCAAGTTCTGTCTCCTCACTGATCAGCTCATTACATTTTCTTAGTATTGATTGCACCACTGCTAACATTGCCTTTAGTTCCAGTCATTAGATAATCATGAAATCAACTTGTAGTTCTTAATTAGAAAAAAATCATAAAAGTAGCATATCCAAATACATTTAGGATCACTTATGTTATGACTGGGCTGGTACCAACATGCTTATTTTTTTATCCTGGTATGCCACCTTATCCTTAAGAACATCTGGCAAAATCTTTCTGTTCTAGCCCTAGCCAGTTTAACTCAGTAGATAGAGTGTCAGCCCTCAGACTGAAGGGTCCTGGGTTCGATTCCAGTCAAGGGCACATACTTGGGTTGCAGGCTCGATCCCTGGCCCTGATTAGAACGTGGTCAGGAGGCATCCAAGCTATGTGTCTCTCTCATATCGATGTTTTTCTCTCTGTGTCTCTTCCCCCTTCCACTCTCTAAAAATCAATGGAGAAATATCCTTGGGTGGGGATTAACAACAAAAAAAAAATCTTTCTATTCTAAGGTTTTTCCACCAAGGTTCCATCAGATGTTAACAGAGGTCCTGCTCTAAAATTGTTTCCAGAAAAAAAAGAGATTCATTAAATGGCTAGATTTACAAAATAAATATTTTTTAAAAAACAAGATGTTAAGAGCTTTCAATATGCTAAAAAAAATCATAAATCTCCAAGCAAGGGATATTGCATATATTTTTCCCAAAACTTATTTGACCATTGAACCCTTTATTTGTGCAATACCTATTAACATTTCTTGAGGAATAGGATTTTGGAACCACTGGTCTTGGTGCTCTATGTTTCATCTTTTGACCTTTGATTTTGAAAGGAAGTAAGAGAAGAATGGGCTTGCTATGAGGACTTATATGTGGTTTACATGATCTGTGGTCACTCTTCAGACCCTGAGTTGTATTTCTTAACTTGCCATGTATATAGTTAACCCAGCAGGTCTTGAGTTGCTCAAATCATGCACATTTTCAGAAGGGTCTTCTTGCATAACTGGCCTTACCTAACTCCTGGAAACTGAACCTTTGTTATTAACTGATGAGTATTTTACATGCCTGGAACTTTGAGCCATGTTTACCAGCTTTTCTAGATCATTTGTGCAAAAAAAAAATATATGATTGTAGTGAACACTTGCTTTTCTACTGGGAATCTGAAGGTTAGTGACTGAACCCCATAAAAAAATCAGGGCCCTTAGACTCAAAAGAGCTTCCCTGGCAAAAAAAAAAAAAAGACACACAAAAAAAACCCACTATTCATATTGTTAGGGGATTGATTGTGTCCTGTACAACTCCATAGGGAGAAGCACTTGGAAATTGGAGCCAGTATCCTTCAGACTCCATCCAATGTAATTTTCTTTCCTTTATTAATCCTGCTCTGTATCCTTTCACTGTAATAAGTCAGAGCTACAGGTATCACAACTTCTAAATCTTAAAATTCCTCTTATGAGCTCATCAAAACTGGGATTAATTTTAGAGATTACTGACACACCTTGAGTGCCCAAATTTTTTTGTATGTTTCAAGTACCTAAGAGATAGGCTGTCAGTAGTCAATAGAGCAGGAGTGGGGAGCCTTTTTTCTGCCAAGGGCCATTTAGATATTTATAACATCATTCAAGGTCCATAATCAACTTAAAAATTACCCTGTTATATTTGGTCAAACATTTAATTAACTCACCTCTAATGCCTTGGCCGGACCAGACCAAATTATTTTGTAGGCTTTATAAGGCCTGCAGACCAGATGTTCCCCACCCTGCAGTAAAGGAAAGACTATTGATACAAAGATCACCAGGCATCCTTCAAAGTACTTGCAACTTGTATAATTGTTCACAAAATACTCGAAAACCATAGCAGGATTATAAGCTTGTAATTGAGATAATATTAGTGCCATTTTAGACAATAAAAATGGTTGAATCTATAGTCAGTTTTATTCTTTTTGAAGACTTCAGATGAAACTTTTTCCTAAAAAGAATATATTACGTTTTGAGTGATTTTATTTTTTTAATATATTTTTATTGATTTCAGAGAGGAAGGGAGAGGGAGGAAGGGATAGAAACATCAATGATGAGAGAGAATCATTGATCGGCTGCCTTCTGCACACTCCACACTGGGGATCGAGCCTGAAACCCGGGCATGTGCCCTGACCGGGAATTGAACTGTGACCTCCTGCTTCATAGGTCGATGCTCAACCACTGAGCCACTAAGTGATTTAATTTAATTTAATTTAAATTCTTTCCACTGAGTGATTTTAGAGCTAACTATATGGCTTGTAGAACTTTTAAGAAAGGGTGAAGGATTTCAGAAGTGTTAAATAGCCTCATTAAATCTTTATAATAATAAGGCAATTAAGTGAAATAAGTCAGTCAGAGAAAGACACATATCACATGATCTCACTCATATGTGGAATTTAATTAATGAAATAAACTGATGAACGGAGTGAAAAAATAATAACAAAGCAATTGACATATATTAATCACTTGCCGTATGACAGTTACTGGTGCTTTTACTTGTATCATCTTGTGTAATTCTCACCACCACTCTGCAAAGCAGGTATAAGGTCATTTTCATTTCATAGATGAGGAAGCAAATGAAACTAAAATAGTAATAAAAACACATTATAGAGAGTAAGTAACTTGCCCAATGTCACATTCTCTAATAAATTATTATTTCTAATATTATTTTTTAAACAGAAAAAAGGAGTTCATCGTTGTACAAAATGCAGACTTCAATTTTTGACCAGCAAGGAGAAACTGGATCACAAGACCCAGCATCGGACTTTTATAAAACCTAAAGAACTAGAAGGCTTGCCTCCTGGTTCAAAAGTGAGCTTTTAAATATGTTGTATTTTAACATTTTGTGTGATTATAGAAATAACCTCCTGCCTGGTTTTATCTATTGAATATAATATTAAAAATTTACTTCTGATTGTCGTTAAGATTTTAATTTTAGGTTTTATCTTATGTTTGGAAAGAAAAACTTTTTCCATTCTTTTTTGAGTTGATAGACATGTGCTATATTGGATCATATTCCTTTGTAGTGACTGCAAGTAAATTAACTGTAGTTTGAGTCAATGGTTTGTTTCAATATTCTGTAGGCTATTTCTGAGCTATTCCAGTTGGCAGCATATATATCTGCTTCAGCCGCTAGACTGTAAGGTCAGGATCATGTTTAATTTATCTTTGTGTCTCTGGAATTTGTCATAGTGCTTGGGTGCCATAGTTCATTGAAGTTGGTATTACTGAGTGTTCTCAGAGAAGCAAGTTCTGCTTCTGAATACCATTGCTGTTTTAAGAGCACAAACATGGCTGACTGCAAATTTCCTTTTCCCTGTTTGCCTTATGTACATTTTCTCTGACTTTTTTTTAATGTAAAGTCAGCTCTTGGCTATGTTCCAGTGGAGAAATGCATAATCCAAAGTGAACAATTCCCAAACATTTATATTTGGCTTTGAGTACTTACCTTTGAATGTGAATATGTCTACTGTTTGAAAATAATGTAAAACAGTGCTCTGAAGATGTAGAGTGAGAGAAGCTATCCAGTATCCTTCCCTGCAATCCATTCATTCCATGCTGAGACTAAGACATACAGAATATTAATGTAAGCAGTGCAGTCCTCCCTCATATCTTCCTTTATTAGTAGTAATAATTAGTATATTGCATTACAACATCATTATAATATTAATCATAATGATTGGGACTAAATGTGTTATGCTTTAGAATTAAGCTTTCAGCGTGTTTTTTCATAAATTCTATTATGTAATCCATGTAGCAATTCAGTGAGGTAGACAAGGCAGATATTATTCCCATACCATAAATGAGAAAGCTAAAAGAGGCTAAGTTACTCAAGGAAGAGGTGGTACTGAGATTTAACCTTGGGTCTTTTAACTCCTAGTTCAGTGTTTTTTGTGTGATACCAAACCACATGTATTACATATGACTTCTTCATTGGCTGCTCCTCAGGTATATGGGGGTAGTATAGTCAAATGATTAAAGAATGTAAATAGGCAACTGTGTTTTTCATTATATTAATTAATGGGTATAATCAAACATTTTCTTTTTCTAAATAATAAATGATAAATTTTATATTAGGTCCCTTAAAGGAAATTCTGAATATTATTAAATGCTCCATGATATATGATGAATTGATGTAACCACCACAGTAACCTTTGGAACCATAAATTCTGCCCAGTGGGTCTCCAGAGACAGCAGGTCACATTTATTGGAGATCTATTTTATGGTTACCAAAAAGTAATTTAGGCCTTTCCATATTTATTGAGGCCTTTGAGAATAAATTTTGACCTCTAAATTTGTGAAAGCTATTTAGTTATATCAGAGTATAAAATAGCCATGGAATGTGCTCTTTTGATATTCATATAATTAGTACAAACTACTAATTATCCATATCTGTGTTAACATATAAATACTGTCAATACAAAACTGTAATAATATGACAGTAAATAAATTTCATTTCATTGGTATGACCATTTACAATAAAAGGAAGATTTAACTGATTGTAATTTACCCTTGCCATTTTCAAAGTAATGATTTTTAATTTTTTGTATTGCAGTGATTTTTGAAACAGCTTTATTGATATATAAATCATATAGCATACTATTGATCCATTTAAAGTGTACAATTCATTGTTATTTAGTACATGCACAAAGTTGTGCAAACATCACTACAATCCATTTTAGAACATTTTCATCACTCCCAAAAGAAACTCCATACCCATTGGCAGTCCCTTCCTATTTCCCTTCTACCAGCTTCAGGCAAACTTTAACCTATTTTCTGTCCCTGTGGATATTCCTGTTCTGGATATTTCATATAAATGGAATAATACCATAAGTGATTTTTATAACTGACTTATTTCACTTCGCATGTTTCTGAGATTCATCCATATTGTAGCTTATATCAACATTTCACTCTTTCTTATGGCTGTATCAGTCAGTACTTATGTACCAGTACTTACATATCAGTACTTCATTCTTTATTTATGGATGAATATTATTCAGGTGTAGAGATATACCATATTTTATTTATCCACTCATCAACTGATGGGCATTTTGGTTGTTTCCAGGTCTTGTCTATATGAATTATGCATCTATGAGAATGCATGTACAAGTTTTTATGTGAACACAATTTTTTATTTCTCTTGGGTGGAATTGCTAGGAATTGAATTGCTGGGTTATATGACAACTCTTATGTTTAACATTTTGAGGAATTGCCAAACTGTTTTCCAGAGCTACTGCACCATTGTACATTCTTACCAGCAATATATAAGAGTTGCAATTTCTCCATATACTTGGCAACACTTTTTATTATCTGCCTTTTTTTGCCGGGGGTGGGGGGGGAGAAAATGAGTTTTATTTGTTTTTTTAGCAATGGCATCATTGTGGGTAAGAACAACAGAGGAATGGGAATCAATTCCTTTGGGGGAGGCTCAAGCTGCCAGGATCCCTTTTTCCCTCCCCACTTTGGGCACTTGGGGATTTGGGGAGAGGAAAGGGAAAGGGCAGGGCATGATTGATAAAGCTGAAGAGTAACAAAAGGTACTGGTGGGTTATACCTGGGGCCGTCGGAGGGAGGACGAGGTCCAGGGGCTCTTTGGCATTCAGGCCTGGCCTCTAGTCCTTTCCCTTCCCTTTCTTGGCTTTGGCCTGGGGGTACAGGGCTTGGTTATGCGGATGGTCTCCTGGCACTGGGCATCGTACCACGCCTTCTTCAGGGTGCCTTGGCAGTGTTTGGTGCCGAGTTCCCATCACACGACCTCCAGCTCTCAAACTTGTACTTGCATTCGGCTCCAAACTCCTTCTTCCATATGCATGGCACCCTGCACCAGATGCGCTGAGACTGGGCCCCCTAGGTACCATCGCGGAAACCCGCCCCACAGTCCTTGCTGCTAGGGGTGCAGAGCCCCCAGGTCCACTCTTTGCATTCGCTCCCCGAGCCACCCTTCTTCACTTCATCTTTATTTTTGGCCACCACGGAGGTGAGTGCCAGCAGGGTGAGGAAGGCAAGGAGGAGGAAGCCTCAGTGCTGTATCTTGCTTGCTGCCCTCGATGCTTCGTTTCCTCCAGTGCTGGCCCATCCCACTCCGTCCACTGCAGCCCCTTTTTTCTCTTATCTGCCTTTTTTATTATAGCAATTCTAGTTAGTCTTAAGTGATATCTCATTGGACTTTTGATTTACATTTCCTTGATGACTAGTGATGTTGAGCATATTTTCATGTGCTTATTGGCCATTGTATCTTCTTTGAAGAAATGCCTATTCATATCACTTGCCCATTTTTCTAAATTTTTTTCAATTATAGTTTACATTCAGCATTATTTGTTTTAGTTTCAGGTATATAGCATAATGGTTGGACAACTATATACTTTGCAAAATGTTCCTCCTGATGTTTCTAGTACCTACCTGGCACCATACATAATTATTACAATATACTTTCCCATTTTTAAATTGGGTTATTTGTCTTTCTTTCCTTTTTATTGACTTTATTGGATTGACACTGGTTAACAAAATTATACAGGTTTCAGGTGCACAATTCCACAACACATCATCTGTACACTGCATTGTGTGTTCACCACCCCAGGTTATTTGTCTTTATACTGAGTTGTAAGAGTTCTTTATATATTCTGTATATAAGTCCCTTATTAGATATATGTTTTGAAAATATTTTCTCACATTCTATGGCTTATATTTTCACTTCCTTAATGGTGTCCTTTGAAGCACAAAAGTTTAAAATTTTTATGAAGTCCAATTTATGTTTTTTCTTTGGTTGCTTGTGCTTTTGGTGTCATATTTAAGAAATTATTGCCTAACCCAAGGTTACAAAGATTTATTATGTTTTCTTCAAAGAGTTTTCTAGTTTTAGCTCTTACAATTTGGACTTTTGGTATATTTTGAGTTAACTTTTATATCTAGAAGGGATCCAACTTGATTGGCATGTAGAATATCTATTTGTCCTAGCACCATTTGTCGATAAAACTATTGTTTCCCTCACTGAATTATTTTAGCACCCTAGTCAAAAAACAATTGACCATGCTGTGAGTGCTTGCAGTGACCTTTTAATTACTTTGATGATTAATTTTATAAAAAATATATATTGCCTTCATATTTATAGGTTACTATTCGAGCTTCATTTGGATCTCATTCAAAGCCATCAACTGCATCTTCCAGTGATACTCCAAGCACTTCTTCTCTTCAGGTCTCACCTCCAAAGTCTAAAAATACAACTGCTAAAAGCTCCACAAAATCAAATGCAAGTAAATCTAAGATACGTAAGGTTCGTTCAACTATTTCTAGTACAAGTAAACTAGCCAATTCAAGTAAGCAAGGTAAAGGTGCATCTAAATGCAAAGGAAAAACCTCTTGCAAGCAAAAGAAACAACGCAACAGAAAGAACAAAATCATCATAGCTTTGAAGAACTTAAGGTAATCTGATCTGCAATATCAATTTAATATTCAAATTAAAGGTTTATTTTATTGTAATTTACCAGATCACAAAACTCCCTTGCACATTTACATGACGATTACTTATCTTAAAAGCCAAGTAGTAAAAAGGTACTTTTTATAACTGTTGGACAGAACTTGAATTACTGTGTTCATTGTATAATTGTCATCTTTTACACTTATCTTATATTTTGTGTTTATATCTTATAATAGTTGAATTGGTTAATATGATCTTTTTTATTCCAGGGAAAGTTTACTGTTAGATTTTTTATACTTATTCTAGCTTGTTGTTTCAAAAAAAATTTCAAATTATAAGTCTCTATTTAAAGATGTTAACTTAAATTTAGCTTCAATTAATAAAATGTTAATAAGGTCTTACCTTATTATTTTTGTTTTACAATATAAATTTTATCATTTTTTTCTGTTTCCATAAGGTGTTACCGAGGAGTTCACAAGTGCATTGAGTGTCATTCCAAAATTAAAGATTTTGCGAGCCACTTTTCAATACATATCCACTGTAATTTTTGCAAATACAACACTAACTGTAACAAAGCCTTTATAAATCATATGGTGAGGTGAGTTAAATATGTACACTGTCAATCAAAACTGCCATTTAAGATGTTTGTTTTTTCAAACAAATCTGTGCTATTAGAAGCCAGTTTGTCACATCAAGGAGCTAAAAGGATCTAGCAATAGGGAACTCCTAGGCTATTACCCAGTACTACTTTCTAACATAATAATTCATGAAATTAGTAGCACAAAAATTTCAATAAGTTAGACTAATGAAATTAAACTAAGTTTGTTAGGGAAATTTGTTTTTCTGGGTCTTGCAAAAAATGGTTATTTCCAAACAAAGCTTTGTAAATATTTCAAAAATATTTATTAAATAAATACATGTAACCACATAAGCAGTCACTTTGAGAGACATCAGATTTGTCAAAGATGCTAAGACCATTATTGGCGTTCACATATGCGCACTCTCTCTCTGTCCCTCCACCCCTTTGTCTCTCCATCCACCCCTCTTTCAAGCCATCCATCTTTGGATTCATTTAGATGAAATGTAAAATGAGATATTATAGGGATATTCCAGGGATGATACTACTGTTGAAATTTCTTTTCATATATCAATTCAATTTATATTATTTTAGTACCTACCATATAGTTTATGCTAGAAAAAATACTTCAGAGCCCACATTACTTTCATTTGGATCTTATTGGTATGTGCTTCCTTCAGGATGGATTATTTTTAATAGACAAAATTTTTTTAATATAATTATGCTGTTGATTCAAATTAAGGTAGTCACACTTTTTTTTTTTTAGTCAGAAATAAGGTATAACTACTAAAAGTGGTTTTCTCTGAAATCATAACAAGACCTCTGTGTTACTTTCTGGTCATAGTTAACTTCCAATTTATAGGATTTGCCCACATTTTTTTATGGCTTGCCAGGTTCCGCCCCCCCCTCCTTGGTGATGAGCCTGACCTCATGGTACCTTGACTTCTTTAAAGCCAGCACTTCACATCCACTTTACATGCTGACCCCCTTCTTACCACTGTCCCATCTTACCTCATCATATACAATATTCACTTTGAATTCTCATTACTCCATGACTTTGAGTTTTGACCCCTCTTTTTAATCCAACAGCACCAATCCAACTTTATAGTCAACCTCATCCTCAAAGTCATTTGTTTGAATGTTGCTTTGTTTTTGCCCTATAATCCTTTCATCTTTAGTCATGCTTAACCTTGCTATCCTTGAATCTTTTATCCTTTTTGATCTGTCTCTATGCTCAGTTATAGACTATGAAGCTGTGCTTGATTCGGTCAACTCTTAATTCATTTTCCACTTTAATTTGGTCCTCTTTTTAAAAATAACTCTTTTTTATCTACAAGATCTGTTTAAATCCTTTTAAATACTCTCAAAATTTATTCTAGCCTCTCAGATGTTATCCTTTCTAATTGCTCAGAGATCACCCTTTTCCTTTTTCCCAAGATTAACTTTTCTACCTCAAGTTTTTCCCTTCATCCAGACATTAATCTTAGAAAAAAAACATGCCCCATTTTTTCAGAGTTTACCCTGCCTCTTAGCTCCTCCATTTCCTCTGTAGCTTTAATTCAGTTATTTTGCGCCTTCATTTCTTCTTTTTCTCCCTTCCATTCCTTCTGCATGCAAATATTTTCAGGATTTTTTTTTTAAGATGAGGGGAATTTACCTTTACTTTGAATATTTTCTTCCTTTTATTGACAACATTTGTAAAGAGTTTCCTTTACTATCATTTCTTTATCCTTTGTAATCTGAGTATCACCCCCGCCTATCAGTTAAAGCTGCTTCTTTTTAACAGGTATGCCCTAATTACTAAATCTACTCACTATTTTTCATTCTTATTCCTCTGTGACTTCTTTAGAGTATTTTATATTTTTGATAACTCACTTTTGAAACTCTTCTCAACTTCTCTTAAACTGTTACCAACATTTTTTTAAACTTCCTTTTTAGCTACTCCTCTGTTTCATTACTTTTTCTTTCTTCAACTCTTTTGGCCTCTTTCCTTTCTTGGTCCCTAAACCACTCTCAGATTTTTATCTTTTACCTTTCAACTGTAAATCCTCCAATTTCAATGCTGAGTTTTCCTAAGATCCAACTCTTCATCTTTATTTGAGAAATATTTTCACCTTTGACTCACTGGCATCTATAAAGAACACAAATAAGTCCAAAACATTATTGGCTATCTAGGACCCAAACTATTATCACCCAATGCCCTTTAAGCTCAGTCTGTCTTAAGGCATAATTTGCATAAACGTGGAGCATCAGCAAGAAATAGTATACTTTAAGTTTCTGAAGTCTGTAAACTTCTCTTGATCTGCCACTACTCATCATGTCTTGCTAACAGTCCACCTTCTGACTGCAGAGTTTACCACTCTGCCTCCCAATTACTACAGTGGTTCTGCATCCATATCTCAGTTGCTTTAAACCAGGCCCCAGCCAAACTTTCTCTCATTATACTGCTAGGGAAATCCTGGTCTCTTATTCTGTACCAATCACATGGCTGCCCCAACAGGGATTTAATTCTGCCCCTAATTTATAGAAGATTAAATTGAAAAATATTTTTGGTGTTTCTTAAAACTATGAAATATTTTTGGTGTTTCTTAAAACTCTCCTTTCCCATTTTCCATAGGCTCCTCAACCATCTTCTAGGATCTCCAGCCCCATTCTGTCCCAAAATATTCCCAATTGGCTCCAGGCTTCCTTCGTAACTTTTTCCTAATTTCCAGTGAGTCCCAACCCTACACTTCATTGTCATCACATACTGAGTGCTTACTCATTGTTAACCCCATAGAGAACTAACTTCTACTTTACTCTTCTAAGGGCTTTGTAGGTCTCTTTGCATTTCCCCTACTTCTATGGTACCTTGCTTCCCGTGTTGCCTCAGATACCCTACCCCTGAATGGTACACCCTCACTCCAACCAGTGTAGATTTTGTCATACATTTGAACTCTGTACATACAGAAGCTTTATTTCCTCAGAGGTTGAGTACCTTTATTCCCAGCCCATACTAACTCTAACAGAAGTCAGGTCCAACTTTCCCAATGTGTAGTTTGTCTCATATTAATATCTAAACTGGCTTTTCCTTATTTTTGTTACTCCTTAGAATGTCCCTCTCTTTCCCTCTCAATTTATCTTTTTTCCATGAAGTATATGATTGCCACAGCCACTCACAGGAATCATTCCTTTCTTTGGGTTCTATACCATTCAGCCATTCTACCTCATAATTAAATGTGTCTCTCTTATCTACTTGAGAGAACAGGTCTTTGTTTTCACCGTGGTACCTACTCTGGGGATATTTTCTTGGGATTATATCTAGCCATAATCTTTCTTTACTTGTGCATACATGATATGCTGGTGATAGTTACCTTGTGTCTAAGGGTAACCGGTGGCCTGGTATATTGGCTGGCTTGGGTCTGTCAGTGTAAACTAGGGCTAGTGCTTCTCAAAATTTATCTTGCACAATAATCACCTGAAAAACTTATTGAAACTCATTTCTGGGCCCTACTGCCAGAGATTAATTCAGTAGGTCTGGAGTAGATCCTGAGACTTTGCATTTCTAATAAGCTCCTAGGTGATGCCGACACTGTTGGTCCATGGACCGCACTTTAAGTAATACTGTGCTATGCCAATTCTGGCTAATCCTGTCTGGCTTACTAATACAGGAAAGCTTTCCTTAACAGTTTGAAAGGGGGTATAAAAATTGTTACCATTGCTGCAAAATTTGGTTAGTGGTTTTCTGTTCTGTGTGTAGAGGAATTATTGTTTTAACTCCTGAGCTCTGTTTCCTTTAATCTGCTTTCCTTAAAGGCTCTCCTAGTAATTACAAAAGATTCTTTAAATGTTTCACTTTTTTAATGATAAGTAATGTCATTTAGCCCAGGAAGCATTTACTTTGAGGATCATTCAGATTGTCCCCATTCATTAAGTATATTAAGATTAGAAAGTGATAATTATTATTTGTAACAATTTATATTGTAGTAAAATACACTATTAACAAATATTTTTAGATGGTTTTCAACTCTTATTAGTTGGAAATTTTTAGCCCAGGCAGTGTGGCCTATTGATTGAGCATCAATCCATGAACCAGGAAGTAACAGTTTGATTCCCTGTCAGGGCACATGCCCAGGTTGCGGCTCAATCCCCAGTAGGGGTCATGCAGGAAGCAACCAATCGGTGATTCTCTCTCATCATTGATGTTTCTATCTCAATCTCCATTTCCCATCCTCTCTCTGAAATAAAAGCATATTTTTAAAAATAGTTGGAAATTTTAATTTGATGGTCTTTGCATTTTTAACTCTGAGATTTTTTTTAATCCTCATCTGAGGATATGTTTTTATTAATTTGAGAGAGAGAGGAAGGGAGAGGGAGAGAGCGAAACATTGATGCCTCCTGTACACATCCTTACTGGGGCCCTGCAACCTGGGTATGTGCCCTGACTGGAATCAAACCCACGACCTTTTGGTATTCAGGACGCCACTCCAACCAACTGAGCCACGCTGGCCAGGACAACTGAGATTTTTTTCAGATATAATGTTGAGGTACTGATCATTTAAGAATATTCTCAGGGAAATATGTTGTTAGAAAATACACAAGTAAAGTGAAATATACAATACAAATTTTGAAGTAAAACAGAGATGACTAATAGAATTTTATAACTTAGACCAGGATCTTTTATTCAAAACTAATAAACTGATCATAGACTTGAAATATAGTCATAAAATTAATATGATTTATTGTATAATAAAATCTTGTTTGTGTCTTATTTCCCCAGTTATCATAGCAGCCATCCAAGTAAACAGTCTCCTCTTTTTCATAAACATTGTGGAACTCTCAGGTAATTAGCTGATCTTTTTCTGTTTTCTTTATTAAAAAATTATAGTAACTTTTTCTAACCTGATGCTGGCATGCCTAGTTTGGAAAATGAAATGATTGCTACTAAACATAATAGAGTTTTATTCATTATATTCTTAGATCAAAGAGGGGATATGTTCTCTAACTAAACTTTGTTTCAGTGGTGTTAATCATTAAGAAGAAACTTTCAGCCCTAGCCAGTTCACTCAGTGGTTAGAGCATCAACCCGCAGACTGAAGGGTTGTGGGTTTGATTCTGGTCAAGGGCAGGTACCTGGGTTGCAGGCTCAATCCCTGGCCCAGGTCAGGGCATGTGCGGGAGGCAACCAATCGATGATGTTTCTCTCTCTCTCTCTGTCTCTCCCCCTCCCTCCCACTCTCTCGAAAAATCAATGGAAAAAAATAGCCTCAGGTGAGGATTAACAACAACAAAAAAGAAACTTTCATGGATTTGCATTCAAAAATAAAAATAAGGCTCTCCAACAATATTTGAATATTAAAGATATTTAAGATACCTAGTAAAGTAATTAACACTTTTTTGGTTTTAACCAATATATAGCTTCATAATTCGTACGTTTTTTCCTTTTTGAAACAGAGAAAATTGCGCAACTTATTTACTATACAAAGAAATTGTCGATAAACATTTCTAAAGGTACTGATAATTAACTTTGGTTATACCTACCACACACACTTAGCTCAGAATCCACTAAATAACTACAGTAATACAAGGAGGTTTGTAATGAGTGCCATGAGAATTAATAATTTCAAAGAGTGGTTTCTATTTATACAAAGAGACACAAGGGCATTCTAGTTGGAAGGAATAGCATGAATAAAAAAGCAGAAAGGAAAAAAGCAGAAGTCATAGTACAGTTTGGGTAGAGCATGAAGTTCATATAAATACTAGAGGCCTGGTGCATGAAATCCATGCACTGGTTGGGGGGGTCCCTCAGCCCGGCCTGTGCCCTTTTGCAGTCCAAGACCCCTTGGGGGATGTCAGAGTGCCGGCTTAAGCCCGATCCCTCTCACAATCTGGGATCCCTCACTCCTTACCGCCTATCTGCACGCTCCTTACCGCCCATCTGCACGCTCCTTACCGCTTGGCTCACTGCTCCTTAGTGGCAGGCTCCTTACTGCTCAGCTCGCTACTCCTTAGCACTGCCTAGGAGGCGGGAGAGGCTCCCACCACCACCGCTGCACTTGCCAGCTGTGAGCCTGGCTTCTGGCTGAGCAGCTGCTCCCCCTGTGGGAGCGCACTGACCACCAGGGGGCAGCTCCTGTGTTGAGCATTTGCCCCTGGTGGTCAGTGTGCATCATAGCAGCTGGTCATTCCACCATAACAGTTGCTTAGGCTTTTATTATATAGACTAGAGGCCCGGTGCATGAAATTCGTGTATGGGGTGGGGTGTCCCTCAGCCCAGTCTGCACTCTCTCCAATCTGGGACCCCTCGAGGGATCGGGCCTAAACGGGCAGTTGGACATCCCTCTCACAATCCAGGACTGCTGGCTCCCAACTGCTCGCCTGCCTGTCTGCTTGATTGCCCCTAACCGCTTCTGCCTGCCAGCCTGATCACCCCCTAACCACTCCCCTGCCAGCCTGATTGATGCCTAACTGCTCCCCTGCCAGCCTGTTTTCCCCTAACTGCCCTCCCCTGCAGGCCTGGTCACCCCTAACTTCCCTCCCCTGCAGGCCTGGGTCTCCCCCAACTGCTCTCCCCTACAGGCCTGGGTCCCCCCCAACTGCCCTCCCCTGCAGGCCTGGTAACCCCTAACTGCCCTCCCCTGCAGGCCTGGGTCCCCCCCAACTGCCCTCCCCTGCAGGCCTGGTCACCCCTAACTGCCCTCCCCTGCAGGCCTGGGTCCCCCCCAACTGCCCTCCCCTGCAGGCCTGGTCCCCCCCAACTGCTCTCCCCTGCAGTCCTGGGTCCCTCCCAACTGCCTTTCCCTGCAGGCCTGGTCGCCCCCAACTTCCCTCCTCTGCTGGCTTGGTCACCCTTAACTGCCCTCCCCTGCAGGCTTGATCGCCCCCAACTGCCCTCCCTTGCAGGCCTGGTCCCTCCCAACTGCCCTCCCCTGCTGGCCATCTTGTGGTGGCCATCTTGTGTCCACATGGGGGCAGGATCTTTGACCACATGGGGGCAGCCATCTTGTGTGTTGAAGTGATGGTCAATCTGCATATTACTCTTTTATTAGATAGGATAGAGGCCTGGTGCATGGGTGGGGGCCAGCTGGTTTGCCCTGAAGGTGTCCCGGATCAGGGTGGGGGTTCCCTTGGGGCGTGGGGCGGCCTGGGCGAGGGGCCTGTGGTGGTTTGCACGCTGGCCATGCCCCCTGGTGACCCAAGCGGAGGCCCTGGTTTCTGGGGTTTATTTATCTTCTACAATTGAAACTTTGTAGCCTGGAGCAGAGCCAAGCCTTCTGCTTGCTCCATGGTTGCAGCCATTTCTGTTAGGATTTATGTATCTTCTATAATTGAAACTTTGTAGCCTTAAGCGGAGGCCTGGGCCGGCCAGGGTGTGTGGAAAGCTTGGCTTCCTCCATCGCCGGGGGCAACCCTAGCCTCCTGCTCTTTCCAGCTCCGTGGCTGCCGCCATTTCTGTTTGGATTTATGTATCTTCTATCATTGAAACTTTGTAGCCTTGAGTGGAGTCCTGGGCTGGCAAGGGCAGGCAGAAAGCTTGGCTTCCTCCATTGCCGGGGAAACCCAAGCCTCCCTCCTGGTCTCTGTAGCCATAGCCATCTTGGTTGGGTTTATTTGCATTTTGCTCCTGATTGGCTGGTGGGCGTGGCTTTGTGGGTGTGGCTTGTGGGTGTAGCAGAGTGATAGGATAGTGTCCCAAAAATGTATACACACAATTATAAAAGAAAGGCAGTGTTTATTGAAATACATTTCATTTTCAAAATTGAGCTCAGCTGTTAAAGTGTGTATACATGTTTTTGGGACACCCTGTAATATTGAGATCAAAGTCTGGGGGAATAGTTTTTGGATCAAGATTATCTTGAAAAAGGTTAGGGAAATTGGACTTAATTTTAATTTGAAGGCATTGGGGAAACCATGGGTGTTTTATGCAGAATCAAGAATACTGAAGAAAGATCAGTTTGGAGGGGTATAAAAGATGAGTTGTAACTGGATAAAGCACATAGACTGTTCAAGATTATTGTGGTACTTAAGACTAATTTAATAAGAACATGGGATAAGGCAACAATGTGATATTACATCATGTTTAAGAACATGGGCTCTGGAATCAAAGGGCTGAGTTTCAAACCTGGTCCTGGCCTTACTAAGTTTCCAAACCTGAGTTTGTCCTCTATAAAAAATCAGTTATTAATAGCACTTACTTCTTTGGATTTCTGTACTATTTAGATGAGATGATATGTCTAAAACCTTCAGCCTGGCCCCAGGGAGTGCTCAATAAATTAATATTAAAAAAAAATGTTTGAGCTGAAACCGGTTTGGCTCAGTGGATAGAGCGTCGGCCTGCGGACTGAAGGTCCCGGGTTCGATTCCGGTCAAGGGCATGTACCTTGGTTGCGGGCACATCCTCAGTGGGAGGTGTGCAGGAGGCAGCTGATCGATGTTTCTCTCTCATCGATGTTTCTGGCTCTCTATCCCTCTCCCTTCCTCTCTGTAAAATATCAATAAAATATATTTAAAAAAATGTTTGAAATATTGACAGTTTTAAGGAAAAAGAGTTAAAGATAACTGTGATTTTAAACCTTTGTCTTGGGGACATGACCTCATAAGAGAGGTCATTCAGGAGGAGTGATTTTTAGGGGTGAGAAGGAAAGCACATGACTTCAGTTTTAGGAAGATCATTTTTGATGTGACAGCCAGATGTAAATACACAACAAACTGTTAAGACTAGAACTGCCGGGGAGAAGTCAGTCTAAGGAATGCTACTGGTTTTTATTTCTATACAGATGAAATACTCAAATTTAAAATGAACTATAAAAGTATATTTATGCTTTGTTAATAAGCTGATAATAACAATAATTACATTATTTTTAATGCTTTCATTTTTTTCTGATTTTATTGTCACTTAAGATTTTAGATTGTAGGCTCCACAGAGTGTATAAAGAAGGTCCTCAGCAAATGTATATTGAATGAATCAATATTACATACTTGCTTTGCATATAGGCAAAGGTATGGAAAGACTGTGCCTTTCACATATTATGCAAGTTGTTAGTGGAGCCACAGCTGGGCTTTAGGTCTCTTGACTCCTATCTTTTAGCAACTGGTATGAGAGGGAACAGTTTATAAAATACTAAGTGTTAGCATAACTTAGACATGGCTATACCATTTTCTAAAGCACCATTTCAGGTATATCAGGCTTATATAACAAAATTGAAAAGTGATGGTTATGATGCATAAAAAGTCAAATGTTATTACATGGAAAAATAATTATTGAACCTATATATGGATTTTCATAAAAGATAAAAAACCTTTTCTTTCTGTCTTCTTTTTTCCATAGGGGCATTACTCTAGTGTGCCTTAAATGTGATTTTCTGACTGATTCTTCTGGCTTAGATCGTATGGCTAAACACTTAAGTCAACGTAAAACTCATACTTGCCAAGTTGTAATAGAGAATGGTATGTATATATTATTGCATTACTTTGAATTTCTGATATATATTACTGTATTTTTATCAGTCACAATATGGGGTTTTAATTTTATTAAATTGGTAGTCTCACTCATCATATATGCTATTTTAAATGTAAAACTCTTCTTCTAATTTCAGTTCCCAAAAGTACCTCAACTTCTGAATCCACTTCTGAGTAAGTTTCTTTTCATTCAGTGCATTTTTCTTTGATGGATTTTAGAACTGTTGCATATTTTTAATGTATAATTAATAGAAATGAAAAATATTAAAGTATTTTGTTTTTGTTTTTGTTTTTAAAGCTGCTTGTTGAAATAGATTCCTGCTCTATGGAGCTCGTGCAACCTGGTGCAAGACAAGTTGGAATTTCCTAAGTTCAAAGTTCTGAAGTGTTTTCTTACACAGAGCCAGTTTCCTAAGTTCAAAGTTCTGAAGTGTTTTCTCACACGAAAATGGTTAAATACCCAAGTTCATGACACTAGCTCTCATTATTTAGCTCTTTTCAGCTTTCAGATGGCACTAGATTCTTATTCCACCTTATCTTTGTGTCAGGTTAACATATCTTAACATGCTCTTTTTTTCTCCAGTTGGCTCTCTCCAAAAATAACTTTTTGTTTGCTATGGTCTTTCTTTGCTTTGCTTTAAAATAATTTGTGTTTTTCTCTGCTGTACTTGCCTTCAGAATATTGCATTCCAAATGATATGGCTATTCATCTTTTTGTCTGTTTTGTCTGACTTATTAGTTAATTTCATATAAATCTTACATTTTTAGGTCAGATAGCTGTCTTCTCGTTCCTTGTCTGTCATTGTTCTATTTTTCATATTTTTCAGATGCAGAAGCAACACAGAAATTTCAAAAAATGTCCAGGGTACTCCTGGTCAGTGTCCCCCTTCGTTGGACACAACTGATGCCTGTTCTCTCTTTCCAAGGAATGTGAATTGTTTAACTGTGAGACCTCCTGTAGGTTGTGGCCTTAGGAAATCAGATCTTGGGAAGAGTCACTTCCTTCATGACTGTCCGATGCTAATTTGGCCAGAGATGACCTCAAGGCCCACCAATTTGAGCACAACTTTTCATTGGGGGCTTTGGTTCTTGATCTTAAGTTTATGGTTTGATTCTAACCAAGAAAAGCCCATCAAATCAATGCTTTATCACCTAAGTTGAAGTTTAATAATTTTGGCTGCTGCCCTTTAGTCTTCTAGCATGCATGCAGTCCAAGGAATATAAAAACTGATTGTATAGGGAACCAAGGCTACTTTCATGCTCTTGGAAAAAAAGTTTTCTAAAATTACACTTCCAAAGTTACAGTTACTTGTACTATCGTTTTAAAATTTTATCCAGTATTAACCCTAGGAGTTTTCAACAGTACTAATAGTTTTAAAAATTGAAAGTTTATTTTAATTTTATCTCGGTTTTATGTTCTTCAGAAAATTTTTTGATGTCTTTTGTTATGTCCACTTTTACCTCTTTTCTTTAAAATGTTTGTGTTTGTTTCATTTTGTTCAGAAATTCCTTAGAATTCTCTCTAGATATCATGTAGCTACCTATTGGTAGCTTCTTAATTTGCTAATTGTTCAGACCATTAGATGTTATTACATCCTCTGTCCATCTTAGGACTATTATTAACATTATTTTAGTTATTTTGAGTTCAAAGACATAATAAGTTTGGAAAAACATTTTCTGTAGACCTTAAAACAAGTTTTAAAGTTACATTTCTATACATCTAATACATATTATCTTCTTAGCCATTAATGTAATTCTTTTGGATAAAGATAATATATTCAAAAATATTGGGACCAAAAAACGCACTTGTTTCTTGCCCATATATAAATATATATATATAGATGTATATATTTTTTAATTTGGTGTTTGTTTATTTTGGTTACATTTATTATAGATTTTCTGAACAGTTTTGATGTTATTACTTATTTTTTTAATAAAAGTTGTATTGTTAAAGTGCCTCAGGAATTATTTTTTAACAAATAACATCATATAAAAGCTGTAGATTTTATCATACAACTGGGGACATTGCTTTGCTTCTTACATGGAAGCCTGATTACTTAGCCTACAGATTGAGGGCTTTATCTATTGAGTGCATGTTACCATTTTTCCTCCAGCACAGTTAAAAGCTCACTATTTATACTTTACTATTCTTGAACTTTAAAGGCTGACAAGAGTTCCTTTGTGATCTTTATAACCATGAAGGTGGGTGGACTCTGAAGTTGTTTGATTCAATCATGAGTGGTTTTTCATCTCTTAACATCAGAATCCTTGAACTATATTTTGAAACAGTCTTAGCCCAGCTGGTGTGGTTGAGCATCAACCTATGAACCAGGAGATCATAGTTCAATTCCCAGTTGAGGCACATGCCTGGGTTTCAGGCTTGATCTCCAGTGGGTGGCATGCAGAAGGCAGCCCATCAATGATTCTCTCATCATTGATGTTTCTATCTCCGTCTCCCTCTCCCTTCCTCTCTGAAATAACTTAAAAAAAAAACTGTCTTAGTCCACTTGGGCTGCTATAACAGAATACCATAGACTGGGTGGCTTATAAACAATAGAAAATTTTTCTCACAGTGCTGGAGGCTGGGAAGTCCATGACTGGTAGATTTAGTGTCTAGTGGGAACCTCTTTCCTGGTTCATAGACAGTCATCATCTTGCTGTGTCCTCACATGGTAGAAGGAGCAAGAAACTTTTCTGGGTTTTATTTTATAAAGACGCTATTCATGAGGGCTCAACTCTCCTGACCTAATCACCTCCCAAAGGCCCCATCTCAAAATAGCATTACATTGGGGGTTAGGGTTTTTTTTTTTTTTTTTTTTAAAGTCATCATAGCAAGATTTTATTTTATTTTATTTTTTCTTTTTTTTCTTTTTTCAAATATATTTTATTGATATTCCACAGAGAGGAAGGGAGAGGGACAGAGAGTTAGAAACATCGATGAGAGAGAAACATCGATCAGCTGCCTCCTGCACACCCCCCACTGGGGATGTGCCCGCAACCAAGGTACATGCCCTTGACCGGAATCGAACCCGGGACCCCTCAGTCCGCAGGCCAACGCTCTATCCACTGAGCCAAACCGGTCTCGGCAGGGGGTTAGGTTTCAATGTATGAATGAGGGAAGAGGGACACAAATATTCAGCCTATAACAGAAACTATTAAAAGCCAGTTTTAATTACCACTTGTAATATAGTCTAATCTTTGCAATTCATACTCAAAAGAGTTAAATCTATTAGTTTTAATTTTCCAGACTGATTTCTGCATAAATGATTTTCCAAAATCTTCAAAAGTAGATTCTTTCTTAGTAGTGGGCTTGGTGGTATTCTACTGTTTATTTCCATATCTGTCTCTGGGATGGCTTTTCATCCACCACCTTTCTTTCTTTTTAATATATTGTTATTGATTTCAGAGAGGAAGGAAGAGGGGGAGAGAGAGAGAAACATCAATGATGAGAGAGAATCATTGATCGGCTGCCTCCTGCATTCCTCACACTGGGGACTGAGCCCACAACCTGGTTATATGCCCTGACTGGGAATTAAACCATGACTTCCTGGTTCATAGATTGACACTCAACCACTTAGCCACACTGGCCAGGCTAATCCACCATCTTTCTACCTATTTTTTTTTTTTTTTTTTACTTTACAAAAGGAGGAGGGCATGTGCTGGGGGTTGGGGATGGCTGGGGAGAGGTCAATGGGAGAAAAAGGAGACTTATGTAATACATTTAACAATAAAAAATGTAAATATAGCCCTAACCGGTTTGGCTCAGTGGATAGAGCGTTGGCCTGCGGACTGAAGGGTCCCAGGTTCGATTCTGGTCAAGGGCATGTACCTGGGTTGCGGGCACATCCCCAGTAGGGGGCGTGCAGGAGGCAGCTGATCGATGTCTCTCTCTCATCGATGTTTCTGACTCTGTCCCTCTCTCTTCCTCTCTGTAAAAAATCAATAAAATATATTTTTTTAAAAATGTAAATATATATATCATAAAATTTGCCATTTTAACCATTTTCAAGTAAACAGTTCAGCAGCATTGATTATTAACTATACCAAGTTTTAAGCTTTTGCCAGAAATAACTTCTTTGTGGTTTTAACATAGCTTCTCTTTTTATATATTTTCTCTGCTTCTGTCATAGTTTAAAAATATAAATTACATTCTTGCTATAGCAATATTTTAGGTAGGGGTACAGCTTTGTATTCTTCCATAAGACTCAATTTCTTATGGCAAATTTCTCATTTTCTTAAAGTATAATACTCCTAAAATTCTGTTTCCTATAGCATAATTTTTTTACTTGTTTAAAACATTTTAGATGGTCAGTACTAAGCTTACTTATTTACAGGTGGTTAGTTGAGTTTTAATTGGTGCTAATGAGTTTTGGTTTGATGGCTGTTCTAACAGTCATGCTTTCAGCTGATTCAGAAATGGCCATCTTGTGCATGTGTGCTTTTTGGTTACAGCTGAGTAAAAGATGTGATTGACTCAGTTTCAATCCATCACCGTTACTAGAAAAATAACCCGTAAACTATAGAGATTTAGTTTCTTGCTCTTTTATTGTCACACTTTGCTAAAACACTTCTTTGAGCCTCATTTATTTGTTCAGCAAATATTGAGCACTTACTATGTGCCTGACACTGTTCTGGGTGCTGGAAAATAGACTGAAATCTCTGCCCTTGTGGAGCTTACATTTCAGTTGTGGAAGACAAACCATAGAAAATTATATAGTGTGTTAGATGATGATTAATACCATGGAGAAAATTAAGTAGGGAAGGATAGTGAGTTAGAGGTTGGGGGTTGGGAGGCTGCCATTTTTAATTTGATGGTCAGGGTAGACCTCCATGAGAAGGTAACAATTGAGTAAATATCTGAAGGAGGTGAGGAAGTGAGCTACTTGGGTATCTATCAGAAAAGCCTTCCAGAGAAAGAATAGCAAATGCAAAAGCCTTGAAGGGGAAATTGGAATCCTCATACATTGCTGGTGGGAATGTAAAATGGTTCAGCCACTGTGGGAAAAAGTTTGGCAGTTCCTCCAAAATTAAACATAGAATTACCATATGACCCAGCAATTCCGCTTCTAGGTATATCCAAAATAATTGAAAGCAGGGTGCTAGCCGGTTTGGCTCAGTGGACAGAGCATCAGCCTGCAGACTGAAGGGTCTCGGGTTCGATTCCGGTCAAGGACACATGCCAGGGTTGTGGGCTCGATCCCCAGGAGGGGGCATGCAGGAGGCAGCCAAACAATGATTCTCTCATCATTAATGTTTCTATCTCTCTCTACCTCTCATCATTAATGTTTCTATCTCTCTCTCCCTCTTCCTTCCTCTCTGAAATTAAAAAAAAAAAATTAATTGAAAGCAGGGACTCATATTTGTACATACATGCTCATAGCAACACTATTCACAGTAGCCCAAAGATGGAAACAGCCCAAACGTCACAACAGATGAAGAGATAAATTGTAGTATATCCATACAATGAAATATTATTTAGCCATAAAAAAGGAAAAATAATAAAAGGTTACATATTACATAATTTCATTTATATGTAATCTCTGAATAGGCAAATCTATAGAGACAGAAAGCAGATTGGTGTTTACAAGGGGGCAGAGGGAGGAGGGAATGGGGGGTGACTGCTTAATGGGTTGCAGGGTTTCTTTTCCCAGTGATGAAAATGTTTAGGAACTAGATAGAGATGGTGGTTACACAACATTGTAAATGTACAAA
The DNA here is from genome assembly GCF_963455305.1 of Plecotus auritus. Taxonomy (NCBI): domain Eukaryota; kingdom Metazoa; phylum Chordata; class Mammalia; order Chiroptera; family Vespertilionidae; genus Plecotus; species Plecotus auritus. Next base: position 108,826,156 of record NC_137784.1, on the reverse strand, counting down.
ATGCCACTGAATTGTTCATTTTAAGGTGTGGGGTGTTTTGTTTTGTTTTTTTCATTTTTATTGAATTTATTGGGGTAACACAGGTTAACAAAATGACACAGATTTCAGGTACACCATTCCAACACTAAGAATGGTTAATTTTATGGTATGTGAATCTTGTACCAAAAAAACTTATCAGGCCCTGGCCAGGTAGCTCAGTTGTCCCGATACACCAGGGTTGCAGGTTTGATTCCCAATCAAGGCACATACAAGAATGAACTAATGAATTCATAAATAAGTGGAACAACAAATTGATGTCTCTCCCTCTCTCTAATGTCAATCAGAAATAAACATTGGCAAACTAGGAGTATAAAGGCAACCTCCTTAACCTAATCTAATAAAAATCTATAGCTAACATAATGACGAGGAAGGGTAAAAAGGGGGGCTTTGAAGGAGGATCATGCCTGACTCAAGGAATAGCAACAAGACATGATGCTACAGTAGAGTGTGTATTGGGGGGGTGGGGGAGGAGAGAATAGTACAATATGGGGCCTGAGGGGTGATATGGACCATGTAGTACAGGGCCTTAAAAGCAATTGTAAGGATTTGGCATTTATCCTGGGATAGTAAGCCATTAGTGGATTTTGAGTAGATGAGTGTTTTACACCTCAATGAAAAACAAAAATCCTTAAGTATAGTCTTAACAGAATCAGTGTAGCTGCTATCTTAAAGATAAGCTTCAGGGGACCAAGGGCAGAAATCAGGGAGATCAGTTAGGATACTATTGTGTTAATCCAAGTGGGAGATGATAGGGGTTTGAATCACTGGAAAGACAACCCTAGGTTTAAATCCTGGTTTTGTATCTAACCAGCCAGGTAGCCTCAAGTAAATTGCCTAAACTTGTCAAGCCTTGGCTTCCTTATCAGTGAAAGGTATCCTATATAATAAAGATGTAATATGCAAATGGTCATTACACCTTGAAGTAACAACCAACCGCATGACAACAGGATCACGGATCACCAGGAGGGTGGGGCAGCGAGGTACAAGTGGTGGAGAGCTACAGGAGGGGACAGGGCAGCAAGCTATGAGAGGAGGGGAGCAGAGGGGAGCTACAGGAGGGTGGGGCAGTGGGCAGAGAGCTACAGGAGGGGGCAGGGCAGCAAGCTATGGGGGGGGTGGGGGGAGCTACAGGAGGGCGGCAGTGAGCTACTGGTGCACTGATTTGTGCACAGGGCTACTAGTCTATCTACACTAATAAAAGACTAAGATGCAAATTCACTGTACCTTTGCAACGCCCACCAGCCAATCAGGAGTGAGTATGCAAATTATCCCAACAAAGATGGAAGGTTAATATGCATATGCAGGTGCCAAGCAGCCATGGCAACAATGCAGGCTTCCCATACTGCCCCAGCCGCTCCTGGCCTCTGGGCAGCGTGGGAAGGCGGAAAGGTGGCTCCAGCCGGAGTGAAGGCGGTGTCGGCAGCCAGGGGAAGGAAGGCCCATTCTTGCACAAATCTTCGTGCATTGGGCCTCTAGTATATATATAAAAAGCCAGCAACCCTAACGGCCATAACGACCTTAACAACCAGTCATTATGATGCCCACTGTGGCCAGCGAACCAGCCTGATCAGGGGATGGGGCCGGCCGGCCAACCTCATGGCCCCTCCCTTCTGCCAGCCTGCCCCTGATTGGACTCTCCCATCCTGATCAAGAGCAGGCCAGCCAGCCAAATGCCCCCTCCCTTTACCCCAGCCAGCCTTGCCCCCGATCAGCTCGCCCCACCACCATAGGCCCGCAGCCCCTCCCCCTGGCCAGCCTGCCCCTGATTGCACTCCCCATCCCAATAGGGGGCAGGGCTGGCTGGCCAACCTCCTGCAGCCCCTCTCTGCACCTGGCCCCATCCTAGATTGCCCCCCCCACTCCAATCAGGGCCAGGGCCAGATGGCCAACCACCCATGGCCCCTCCCCCAGGCTGCCGGCCCCTGATCAGCCCCCTCCATCCCATTCAGGGGCAGGGCTGGCTGGCCCACTGCCCACAGCCCCTCCCCACAGCCAGCCCCACCCCCGATCAGCCCCCACCACCCTGATTGGCCTGCGGCCCCTCCCCCCAGCCAGCTCCACCCCTGATCACCCCCCCATACCAATCGGGGGCAGGGCCCACCAGCCAATCACCTGCAGCCCCTCCCCCAGCCTGCCTGGCCCTGATCGGGGCGGGCCAGCCAGCCAACCTCCTGCTGTCTCCTCCTCCCAACAGGCCTGGCTCTGATCCTCCCCGATTGGGGCCAGGCCAGACGGACCCCACCTGTGCACAAATTCATGCACTGGGCCTCTATTATCTATACTAATAAAAGAGAAATATGAAAATTGACTGTCACTTTGCAACGACCACAGCGAATCAGGAGTGAGTATGTAAATTAACCTGACAAAGATGGCGGTGGCCCTGCCCCCTGACCGCTCCGGGCTCTGGGCAGCACGCCTCCTCAGGGCCTCCATGCCACACTCCACACCTGTCAACTGTCCTTGCAGCCTCCCTGTGGCCCAGCCCCTGGCCTCAGAGGCAACCCTCTGGTGCCTGAGGTAGTAGCTCCCAGTGTCTGGCATCTCCCTCTACCCCACCCCTGTCCTGCTGCTCTAGTAAACAAAACCCTAGCGTTGGAGCAGCCCTGCAGGCACGGATACACACAGGAGCTCGCTTGGTGCAGTTAGTGTGCCCCGGGAGCCCTGGGCCAGCCAAGGGACGATGGTAGCGGCCATGGCGGCAGTGGCAGGCGGCTCAGCTTTGTTTTGAATAGATGAAAGAGGCCACCTACACAGTAACCCAAATTATCAGATCTCCCTCCTCCCTATCTCACCAAATCTAGAAGGGAGGGGTGATGGGCATGGAGGAAGGGCAGGCGGGCAGGAGGCGGAGCTCGGAGGGCAGAGGAGGAAGAGGATGAGGAAGGGCACCAGTTGCATCCCACTTTCACAATGGGAAAGTGAAACACACTAGGGCACCCAACCTTTCCAGTCCTCCCCGCCTGCCTTGCTCCCCCCATCTCTTCCCCTCTGTGCCTCCCCGGGAGCACCAGCGCTGCACAGAGGAACTCTCCAGAGAAGGAGGGTGAGGAGGAAGCAGCACCGGAGCGTGCAGGGCTTGCCACTGCCGCCGCTGCTGCACAGGCTGCTGGAGCGAGCCCGCCACATGCTGGCAGCCAGAGGAAGGAATGCCTATTCTTGCACGAATCTTCGTGCATCAGGCTTCTAGTATATATAAAAGCCTAGTATGCAAAGTGTCCCCTAGGGAGTTTGACCAACTGGGAGTTTGATTGCTAACTATGATGTGCACTGACCACCAGGGGGTGGCACAGAATGAAAGAAGGCCCCAGCTGGTGGCCGGCAGCCTCTAGGGACCCTACCCATGCATGAATTTTGTGCACTGGCCTCTACTGTAATGATAAGGACCACAGATAATGTATGATAAATATGTAGGTAGATAGATAGGCAGATAGATAAAATTTGGTACTGGCCTGACAAAAAGTAGGGACTCAAGTGCTGTTGCTTACACTATTACCACTAATGTTAGTGCTCTTTCTGCTGCTGTTCCCACTGTTGTTGCTATCATTGCTGTTACTATTACCACTGCTGAGAGGAGACCCTGGAAACTACACAGCAGTGGAATCTTCTCATTGACAGTTTTAGTGGCAATCCATCAGCACTGTGGTTATCCATAACTTTGGCTTATAGTTCCCAGGTCTTGCAATATATTCCTCCAAACTTCTGGGTGGATGACATTTTATCACAGTGCTTCAATTACATGTGTTAGAAGTCTCTAAAATTGTAAATGAGTCTAGTTCTGGCTTTTCCTGCCTAAAGACTATGAAACAACACTGCCTTGTTGAAAACTAGTACAGAATCAAATCTGCTTTGGAATGAAGTATTACTTCTGTGCCTAGAGGATCCCTTCTTTACAGGAAACTTTTTAGTAATTATTACCAGCATTTCATTTTCAGAAATCTTGGTCACTTATCCAATACTATGAATTTTATGAAAAGTATAATTGTAAATACCAACAATAAAGTGGCCTTGCTTTTTGCAGGACTTTATGACATTAGAATAGAAGGAATGTTTTAAGTTGTACACATTTCTTTTTCCTGATAAAATATTCAGAATATAATGGTATATTTCTCTCTAGAAAATCTTCAGAGTCTCAGAGCATAAGAATCCTTGAGTAAATCAGTAAATATCTCAAGCTTAGAAAACTAGGCTATTTAACCAATTGTCTGTCTGTTGATTAAATCAAATGCACTCAAGACCACAATTTGAAGGGATTTTTAAAAGTTGATTTAGTTCTCTTAGTGACTTTCAAGTGGCTTTATGGCCAAATTACCTCAGTTCTGAATAATTTAAAAGAAGAATATATTCAACACAGCTTTATTTTTAAAACTGAATGATCAGGAAAAACGTGAATGGTCTTCTGTATTTGTTTTTTCCTGGTGCCCTTTATATCAGGGGAATTAAAGTATAATATGCAAACATTTATTCATAAATCATAAACTAGATTTCACACACATAACATTTTTTATTTAAATCTTTTTAAAAACCACGTAAAGATGATTTTCAATCCCATTTTACAGATGAGCAAACTGAGGTCCCTTGTAATTCTGAAAATACAATGGTAACAGGAAGTACTGACTTGTTCACCTTATAGAAACATCATCCTCCCTGTCCCAGTTTTGGTCAAATCTGAGCATTTTCTTAAATGGGAGATCTGCAATTTCAAAGCTGACTTCTGATCTGTAGACAAGTAAGCAATCCTTATACAGAGGCCTAAGACTTCATTATCTTCATAGCTGCCTTAAAATGCCTATAGTGCCCTGGCTGGACAAGGGCACATGCCAGGGATTGCAGGCTCGATCCCCAGTAGGGGCATAAAGGAGGCAGCTGATAGGTGATTCTCTCTCATCATTGATGTTTCTCTCTCTCCCTCTCCCTTCCTCTCTGAAATCAATAAAAATATTTTTTAAAAATGCCTATGGCCATCAAATAGAGCTAGTGCATGATCACACTATTTTTGTTGTTCATGGGAATGGAGAACTAGAAAGGATCTTAGAGGTAATTTTTTTCCATCTCTCAAATAGTGCAAGAAGCTTTTCTAAAATACCTCTGTTTTAAAAGTTACAGTTGTTTGAGCTGGTCCATTCCTAGATTTTCCAGCCCCTGCCTTGGCCTCCCCTCCTAGGAGGACAGTTTGCTCCTGAGGGGCCAAACCCTAGGTTCAGCCTGCATCTGAGCTAATAGTGATTTCATCAGCTTAAGCCCTGGCATCTAGCATCAGCTGCCAGCAAATCTGCTACTTAGTCCTGAACACAGCAGAGGTGGAGCCCTTAGTCTCAAGCCCAAGAGTACATCCTCCTCTCAAAATTAGAGAAAACTAAGAGAATTAGAGAAAACTAAGTTAGCATTGTGGTCCTAGCTCTGCAGTTAGACCTGGGTTATGTCTGCTCTAACACTGGCCAGCAGTATAACCATAGGCAAGCTGCTGTGAGCATTCTGTGCCTCAGAAGTTATGAGGAGTAAGCATGATAGATAGTCCATCATAAGCACATAACAGAGGACAGAGCAGTGCATAGTCAACAATAAATATGAGCTGCCATGAATCGTCATTACTTCAGTTGGAGGTATAGAGGTTGAAAACTAGGCTAGGTCTGATATCCTCCCCATCTAATGATCTCCCTGGAAGGACAAGCAGGGCCAAAATACCTGGGGTACCCTCCTCCCCTTTATCTGAAGCACTGGGGTTTCCACCTGGTATTGGTGGGTAAGGATCAAGCAGGCCAGCTTTTGTATCCCTGCTTTCACCTGATACTCCCTCCAGTAATTTAAAAGTAAATGTGGTGGGTTACAGTACATACTTTGTCACTGGGGAAGGGGTTAAGCACCAACCACAGAGTCAGTTCAGGCCATGAGGTCCTTCTCTCACTTTAATTCTACTGCTTCATGGCTTGGAATCTTCCTTTACCCACAATGGTCTCTCTTAAGACTCCAGAGCTACTTACCTACCCAGCTTCAAAATCTACCTCCCTGGGCAGGTGAAGTGCTTCTCAATGTCCCCTTCCCTCCCTGCTGCCCTCTTCACAGATTTCCCTTGGGAGAGTAAAGCCCCAGTGATTGGACATAAGTAGCTTACTTATAAGAGTAGCCTTTAACATGAGATCTACCCTCAACACATTTTAAGTTCTTATCATAAAAAAGGGGGTGGCCCTGGCTGGTGTGGCTCAATTGGGCATTGTCTTGTGTACTGAAGGGTTGCCAGTTCAATTCCTGGTCAGAGCACATGCCCAGGTTGCAGGCTCGATCCCCAGTAGGGGGCATGCAAGAGGCACCCAATTGATGTTATTCTCTCACATTGGTGTTTCTCTCTCTCTTTCTCTCTTTCTCTCTTCCTCTCTCTCTAAAAAATAAATTTAAAGATCTTTTTAAAAAGGGGGTGGTATAAAGAAACGTTTGGAAGTGATGGATACTGGTATGTTTATTACCCTGATTGTGGGGATGGTTTCACAGATGTATGCATATGTGCAAACTCATCAAACTGTATACATTAAGTTCACTTTTATATATTACTTATACCTCAATAAAGAGATGTGGTTTTAGATTAGTAACCCTTCTAATTCCAGGTGTCTAAGTGCCCAGACTGGGACAGGATTAGCTCCTTCTGTATGGCCTTCCATCTCAGGAAATGGTCAGTACAAGTCAGAAAAACTCCTACTGGGAAACACCTTTATTTACCAGCAGAGGGCGCACAGCAGACATGCAATCTATTGAATTATCAATCTTGTGTCTGGCATCCAGAGTTGTCCTCGCAGTGTAGAGGTGTTTATATTCTGCTTAGTTCTTCACTTGTCTCTCATGATTAAGAGACTCTTGTTTACTAGTTTCTAGATGAATGGCCTAAGACATTTGGCGTGACTGGAAGGAACAGTTGTATTTCTCTAAAAAGTATCTACCTCACCAGGCTGGGGTTTCATAGTTTCTTAGACCACTAGTTTTGAAGCTGTGGCTCAGGAAAGGTAGTTTCTTATTTTTTAATTTTTAAAAATGTATTGGCTTGAGATGGGGGCAGGGAAAGAGGGGGGAGACACAGAGACAGACCTGGGGGTACATTATAATCAACTATGGACATTTTAAAAATACAACTTCTTGGGCCCTGTCCCCAGATCTAGTATATAGTAGATCAGAGTGTTCAGGGCTCGTGCTCCAGAAATCTGTACTTTAACAAGTTGCCAACTGACTTCATGCTGTCGGCTGTGAATCAGCATTTGGGAACTACTTATCTAGGGGAATCCCTGGGACCCCTATCTCAGTCCTGCTGCTCCAATGCCTGCCCTTAGGGGCGTTGACAATCAAGGAGACTTGGAGTCAGAACAAGGTTTGAAACCAGGGAAGCCTAGGCCATTCCTTCCAGAGAAAGCAAGGCCCCTCCCAGTGAGAGGGTGAGGGACAGTGAGTGGAAGGAGGTTTCTAAGCTAAGGCAGCAACTCTGTCCCCTCAGGTGTTACAGGAGAATAACTGCTCTCTTTCTGCATCTGCCACTCGAAGTTGTTGGAGAAGCTGAACCTTACTATTGAGGGGGCTCTCAGCACGTCTCCACATTCTCCATCCTCACCCCACACATACTCAGGATGGGCTGCAATCAACTTCTCCAGCTGTTCTGGGCTGTGTATCCCTCCCAGGCACTGCTCTAGCTGGTGGTGCTCAGAACAGCATCTGGTCTTGGGCTCGCTAACTAAAGGATCCTGCTAAGATAGTTCTCAGCTGCACTGAGTTTGGCCAGAGTAAGTCCACAGTCTGAATCTGGGAACCTGAGCAAATGCACAGGTACTACGTGGGTGGGGGGGGGGCAATGACAAGATCCTATAGCCCCTAAGGATGAGCAGCAGAGTCTGCTGGCTGTATGGTTCCCAGCTATTGTCCAAGGCAAGGACATTTTAGGAACTCCTTTGATCTAGAGCTGTCACTTCTGTCAGCCACTTGGGCTTCTTGTAGGTATCTGGTCAGGGGCATCCCATTCAAGGAGGAATGTCCCAGTCTTGTACATTGAATGTCATGCTCACCTAACCCCATGGGTCAGAGGGACTAGCTTGAGTCAACCTGCAATCCCTTAAAGGGTCCTGCAGCTTAGAACTAGCTGGAAAGACAGGACGATATCATACAAAGAACTTAGTCGTGTAGTAAGACAGATCTTGCTTCACCACTTACTACCCTAGACAAGCCACTAAAATCTTTCAGTGCATCCATATTCCTATCTGTAAAATGGAAATCATCATCCCTACCTAATGGGGTTGAAGAAGCATTAAATGAGCTAGTGAAAGAATGTAACATGTTTTAGCACCGGGCCTGGCACATAATAGGCATTCAATTGTTGGTAGTTATTTATCCGGGTCCTGTCTCTGTAGCACTGGTGAAGACTCAAGGTAGGAAAGTGAAGAGGAGCTATAGACAAGATGCAGCGGTCCTCAAACTTTTTAAACAGGGGGCCAGTTCACTGTCCCTCAGACCGTTGGAGGGCCGGACTATAGTTTTAAAAAAAAATTATGAACAAATTCCTATGCGCACTGCGGGCCCAGGACGAGTCAGCTGCTAAGCAGGACAGGCAGCGGCACCCGGCGGGCCGGATAAATGTCCTCTGTGGGCTGCATGTGGCCTGCGGGCCGTAGTTTGAGGACGCCTGGACAAGAGCTTTTGGCAATCATGGATTCTTCCAGAGACCTAACGAAGCTGAATGAGGCACCTGGAAGCACCCTGATTCCCTTGAATACCCTTACCCCTCACCACCTTCATAACATCAAGGGTGTCACGGTTCTCTGGCCTCAGGAGTTCCCTTCCTCTGGGTGCGCCCTGGGTACAGTCCATTCCCAAGTCCTCTTGCTCAATCTGAGGGGGGCCTGAGCGTCACTGTGTGGGTAATAGCAGGAAGTTCTGGGGCAGGGAGAGTGGGTGGACCCCCGAGATTCTTGGGATCCCTGGGGCCACAGTGGGGAGTCCTGGGGCATCTTGGCTGTCCCCAGGCACCTGAGGAAGAATACTGTCATACTGCAGGAAAGGACAGGTTCAAGCAGATGAGACACAGTGAATAGAGGCAGGTAGGATTGGTGGGTGCCTGCTATTCACAGCAAAACTACCAGAGCCTCTGCAGGACCAAAGGTAAAAATCTGGGAGAAGTTTTCAGAGACTATTTTTTAAGGTGGGAAACAGCCAGCTTGGAAGTTGCAGCCCTGCGGCCCACATGCAGGAGACACCCAGGAAGGGGTGTCTATTTCTCTCGGAGATGCTATGAAAAGTAGAGGTGTTACCCTCTTGCAGGTCAGCAAGCCTACTCAATATTTCCCAAGGTTACTGAGTCTAGATGATACTAAAACCTTGCACTGGCTTCCCACTGCATTTAAATAAAATCCCAACCTGGCATTACCTACTTCTTTGCCTAATCTTCCACATTCTCTCCCTTTCTTGCTCAGCCACCCTAGTTTTCTTTCTGTTCCTCAAATGCACCAACCTCACTTCTGCCTCAGGAACTTGGCATCTACTGTTTCCTTTGGGGTTCTCTTCTCCCTGACTTCACAGTTGGTTGCTTTTCTTCATTCAGGCCTCAGTTTAAATGTTATCTCTTCAGATATGCTTTTTGTGACCACTCTACTTAATATGTAGCCCTCCCCCACTTTCTTCATTCTCTATTTAATTACCATTATGGCCCTTAGAGTCCTTATTACCCTCTCAAATTATCTCATTTATGTGTCTCAATTCTGATTTAATGTCTGTCTCCTTGATGAAAGCAGGACTTTATTTTGTTGACCTAAGTACCTCTAGGGCTTAGAACAGTGGCACATAGTAAGTGCCCAGTATATGTTTGCTGAAAGATGTCAGAGGTAATTCAGGTCTAGAAGTGACAATCCTGGTTAGAGGACTTGGAATGTTGTCATCTTGACCCTGTCACAGCACAAAGGCGCCCTGTCCAAGACAGGCCAGGGCCCAGACTGAAATGTACCCATTAGAATGGACAAGTATACATTCAGCCCCTGAGAGGTGGCCTAGCTCTGCAGTCAGGTCATAAGAGCCAAATAACACAACAGGAGTTCGTGTCCTGGGCAAGGAGTCAGCATCTAAATTCTGAGACAAGTCCCTAGTGTATTCCGTGGGGAGAAGTATAGCTGTGAGGGTTTCAGCAGACAGTTCACCAACAGACAGTCCAGCCCCTTGGGTGAGATTCAGGGGCTGGACATTGAGGGAACAACTAAAAAGAAAACAGCACTCACTGAGATACTAAGAAGACCCCAAAGACTGGGATCCAGGCACAAGCCAAGTAATGAGAACCAGCCTGGGGGCTAGGCTGAGACTGAAGCTGGGTGGAGATGGAAGTGGGATGGGGAATTAACCATATAGGAGAAAGAGGGTTGTAGGGACAATCTGGAAGGATCAAACAGGCTATTTGTTTGGGTGGGAAGTGCATCTGGGATGTACTACTCTTTGCTGGCAAGGGACAAGAGGCAGACCTGCATTTACCTACCAGAGAAACATGCTAAGGGGCTGCCTATGATTCTCTCTCCACAGGCTTCTGACAACAGAGACACCTTAAGGAGCATCCCCCCAAGTAAAGAGATCTACCCGGGGCTATTGTAGAAATGCCTTTATAGCCATTTAGGTACTCTAACAATTGGACAAGGGACTCTCACATACCTAGGACCAGCCATATAAAAAATTCCTACAGGACTCCTACTGGAGTCACCAAAAGCCCCCCCTTGGCTTAAAAGGCAACAAACTATCTGGCTTGATGTGCAGGCCTCCCCACGCTGGGCTCTCCCACTAAGATTGCTCAGCTGTCAGTGAGCCACACTCCTAGTTGTCCTCCTGTTCAACCCCCAAGGTCATTATTGCTTCCTGACTTTTGCCCATTCCTCACCTCTTTACCAATCCAAACGTTACACTTTATTCAACATAGGAAATAAGTACAATTCTTTTTCAGTGCCCCCCCCCCCAATGTTGAGTACATAACGCTCTCAATTCCCATAACACAACCATGCACTTGGTGATATAGTTGTCTAATTTTCGTTCCCAAGTAGTTTCAGTATGTACAATGTTCCCGCAACTAGATCCAAGTGTCTTTGAACATAGGGGATGAATCCTCCTCTTGTTATGTTTGCTCCATAGCACACAGCAAAGATCTGGGGGCATAATAGATATTTGTTAGCTTGAGCCCTGTCCTCTCTAAGAAAGGGGGGCAAAAACACTTTTGGTGTTAGAGACTGCTTAGTAGAACATGGGAAGAAGACCCTAATTACTTTGGAAGCAGCTGGGCCCATTGGGCAATCTATACTTTTTATTTTAAAACTTTGGGAAATAAGGAGAGAGCAGCCTCCTCTAGGGAACCTAGGAAATACTTGTGAGTAAACATCTTTCAAGTCTTATATATCCTGCTGCCTGCACTGGCACTCAAGAAACCATATCTGGACTGTATGCCACCCCCTCTGGATGTTTCTGTCCACTGATGACACTCAGTGAGACAATGAATTAGTTCTGAAGAAGTGACTCAGACAATGAGATCTTCAGGCGGCATAGAAGGCTGATAGGGAGTATGCCTTGGCACAGACATACTATTCCAGTGGGGTAAGCTGCCTCTTCTACTCATCACAATCAGAAATGTCTTCTTAGAGGAAAGCAAGACATGAAGGCATGTGATAATCTATACAAATTTTATTTTAATATCAATTTCTATGGAAACAAGCAGGTGTCAGCATTATGCAGACACGGGAAAAAGGGAAAGAAAAAACTAGTGATGACTGATCTTGTATTTACATCATTTGCTTTCAACAGGGACAGGAAGTTTTGCTGTTAGCCTCCTGTGGGAACTCCAGTTTCTGCACCTTCCCCTGCTGCCTCTCAGCATCACGATAGAGCAGTGATTTCTGTGCCTTCAATCGGCAAGCCAGGCACATGAAAATTGACTCCACGTTCTGGCTCTCTTTGGGGTCCTTGGCCGATGTCTCAAACAAGAGCATGTTGTGGGCATCGGCAAATTTCAGGGCTAAGTTGGAGGGCACCTGGATCTGTTCCCTCAAGTCACACTTGTTACCCACAAGCACTTTCGGTACTAGTGGGGGCACAGCATGCCCATTGCATTCTTGGATCCACATTTTGAGGTTGGTAAAGGATGTCATCTTGGTGACGTCATAGACAAAAACCACTGCATGCACATTGCGGTAGTAATGCTCAACCATGCTTTTGCGGAAGCGTTCCTGACCTGCTGTGTCCCACACTTGAACCTGAAAGATATAAAAACCCATGTTTGGAGTCAGGAAAGGAAACATGAATAGACAGGAGAAAACATGGTTCTGTGACATTATAGAGCTGAGGTGACAAGCCCTAACACCGGAAGTAGTTCTTTGACAGATTGGCAGGATGGATTTATAAAAGTACTAGAGGCACAGTGCACGAAATTCATGCATGGGTAGGATCCCTAGGCCTGGCCTGCGATCAGGGCCAATCAGTTTCCCCTCCTCCCCACTTCCCCGCCTCTCCACCTCCTCCTTTCCTTGCTCCCTCAGCTCCCTGCCGCCACTGCTGGTTACCCACCTTGTTCTGTGCCACCCCCTGGTGGTCAGCGCACATCATAGTGAGTGATCAAACTCCCAGTCTCCTGGTCGAACTCCCAAGGGGACACTTTGCATATTAGCCTTTTTATCCTATATAATAAAAGCTTAATATATAAATTGACCAAACAACGGATTGCTATGATGCCCACTGACCATCAAGAGGCAAACGCTCAATGCAGGAGCTGCCCCCAGCCCACAGACCCCAGGCCAGCCAAAGTTGGGGCCCCCTCAATTGCCTCGCCAGTTGCCCCACAGAGGGAGGTGACTGGCAGCAGTGGCAGGGGGCAGGGCCGGTGAGTGGGTGGCGCCAGGCCAGCCAAGGCAGGTGCCAGCAGAACCCCCCCCCCCATTGCCCCACCGGTTACCCCACAGATTGGCCCTGATCGCTGGCCAGGTCTAGGGATCCTACCCATGCATGAATTTCATGCACCGGGCCTCTAGTATATATATAAAAATATAGAGAGAAGTTTCTTTCAGGATTTATAAAGTTTTTCTTAAGATTTTTAGTTGAAAATCTTGAGTTGAAAAACCTTAAGATTTTTAGTTGAAAAACTGGGATGTACATTAATCAACTTTTCTGAGGGCAATTTGGCAAAATTATCAAGAACCTTAAAAATGTTAAAAACAGCCGAAACCGGTTTGGCTCAGTGGATAGAGCATCAGCCTGTGGACTGAAAGGTCCTGGGTTCGATTCCAGTCAAGGGCATGTACCTTGGTTGCGGGCACATCCTCAGTGGGAGGTGTGCAGGAGGCAGCTGATCGATGTTTCTCTCTCATCGATGTTTCTAGCTCTCTATCCCTCTCCCTTCCTCTCTGTGAAATATCAATAAAATATATTAAAAAAAAAATAAAAAATGTTAAAAACTCTTTGAGCCTATAATCTCACTTCCAATCATCTATACAAAAGAAATAGTAGATATGTGGTCAAAATTTTGTACAAAAGTCTTAATCACCATGTTATTTATACTTTTTAAAAAACAGGAAACAGCCCTGGCCGGTTGCTCAGTGGTTAGAGCATCAGCCCGCAGACCGAAGGGTTGCAGGTTCGATCCCAGGCCCTGGTCAGGGCACATGCAGGAGGCAACCAATCGATGTGTCTCTCTCACCCCCCTCCTCCCTCCCTTCCATTCTGTCTAAAAATCAATGGAAAAAATATCCTCGGGTGAGGATTAAAATAAATAAATAAATAAATAAATAAAACAGGCCCAGCTGGCATGGCTCACTGGTTGAGCATCGACCTATGAACCAAGAGGTCACAGTTCGATTCTTGGTCAGGGCACATGCCCAGGTTGTGGGCTCAATTCCCAGTGTGTGGTGTGTAGGAGGCAGCCAATCAATGATTCTCTCTCATCATTGATGTTTCTATCTCTCTCTCTCTTCCTCTCTGAAATCAATAAAGATATTAAAAAAACAAAACAGCAAACAGCCTAAATGCTCAGTAGGAGAGGAATAGCTAAAGTTTATGTATATATCTATACAGTGGGTTATTATGCAGCCATTAAAATGTTTTAAAATAATAAATGATGAAGGAAGTGTGCACAAAATATGTGAAAGCAGGATATGAAATTCTTCATATGCTATGGTCCCAATTAAAAAAAATTAAGCATAGTCATATACATAGGAAAAACTGGAAGTGTATACACCAGAACATTAATGATTATTTAAGGGCAGTGGGACTATAGGTAATATTTATTTAGTTCTTTTTTGTTGTATTTTCCAAATTTTTTACTGTATTCATCACTTTGTTTTGGGTTTTGTTGGGGCATTTTTTGATGACTTTTTAAAGAAAACAAAGTTAGTGTTTAAATTTCAGCTTTTAGCTCAATTTACTTTAAGTTCACTTCTTTGTTATGTAAATGGTAATTTAGCTCACTGGATTTTTCTTCTGTATCTCACCTTTTGGGATAAAGGCCAAATTATGAAGGAAAAATGCTGATATAACATATACCAGGACACAACTCCCAAGGGATACTCTGGAGTCGACACACATTCTGCCCAATCTATTTCTCTTTATACATCCAAAGTCTTGGACAAGAGAAATTCATACACAGAATGATGGTCCCAAGGCCCTATACAATTCTGTTATCAAAGAAAATTTGATTATGGTCTCTAATTGACTACTATGGTTCTTAAAACAAAGTATAGCCTTTATTTGGAGTTATTGGTCAGTCAGTATAATCTAGTAAATATAATTGAATCTTCTTGCTGAATGAAGATCTTAACAGGGCCCCAGAGTCATCATTCTGAACATCAATTTTCATTGTCTAGGCTCCCCTTCATTCCCTCTATGGACATGGCCACTACATGCCTTTGACATGACCTTCAGATTCACCCATTCTTTTTTGTTGTTGCTATTCTCACCTGAGGATATTTTCCCCATTGCTTTGCACAGAGTGGGAGGGGAGAGAGAGAGAGAGAGAGAGAGAGAGAGAGAGAGAGAGAGAGAGAGAGAGAAACATCTATGTGAGAGAGACACATCAATCGGTTGCCTCCCGCAAGTGACCCAACAGGGGATGAGGAGTGAACATGCAACCCAGGTACATTCCCTTGACTTGGAATCCAACCCTCGACTCTGTGTTATACCGGCTGACATTCTAACCACTGAGGCACACCAACTAGGGCAGATTCACTCACTCTTGTATTTTGATTTTCATTTCCCTAGGACAGACCCTTCTCTCCTCACTTTTGGACTACAGTGAAGTCTTTTGGATTCTAGATGTCTCTACTCCCATGCTTCCTCATACTGCTTTCAAACTAGCCTTCCTGAATCCCTGCTTTTTCAGCATGTCATCCATCTCATTAAGAAATTATGTTAGCCTTCTTCTGCATGTGGCATCAAATAGAAAGTTTTGTCTGTCGTAATTTTACCTTACCCAACCTTGTTTCAAACTACTCAGCTACACCTGGTCCATTCCCTCTGTACCTTTGGTCCTGCTAGTTCATGCTTCCCTACAGAATCAGTTGCCCCCTCATTACCCTACCTAGATCTTGCTCATTCTTCAAGGCTCGGTTCATGCCTCCACCTTCTTCCTAAAACCTTCTCCACCTTCTCTTCAATTCTCTTTCTTAGGCATTTCTAGTGCACTTTGAGTCCATACCACACCATTCAGAATATATTTATTTGTTCTCTAGATGTTTCATCATTGCTCTTGGCATAACTCCAGCTAAACTGTAAGCTGTCTTTTTCTGCATCCGATCACTTATCAATATGGTTGTCGTCAAAACTGTCATCATTATCAACAAGCAGTTTTGGCCTGAGCTACCAAAACTACAAGCAGTCTGGCATCCTAGGTATCTGCCAAGGCGATTTCAGAGACAACATTCAACCCTGGTTATGCAAAAAACATAAGTCCTTGGAGACTGATTTGCTTTGGCATGCAGAGCCAGAAAAGATTTTCATTTCTTCCACTGCTCTGGTCCTCTGAGCAGGAAGAAAGAGAGAGCAGGCCAGGAAAGGAATGGAGGTCAGTGGGAAGAGATAGGGTATAGCACAAGAATATCCTGATCTCTAACTCTTGCCTCTGAGTAAGGCTGAATCCCTACCAGCCCTCAGGCATGTGGCAGATGCTTTACCACCATGAGCTCAGGACTCTAAAAATACCTGCCACTAGCAAGAACAGGGGTGGGAGTGTGTGAGGTGTTTGGGGCTGAGTAGGTTGGTTGTTTGGCTTTTCTTTGGCTTCAAAATTGTGTACACCACCCAAGCTGCCGGAACTACAGGGAGGGCCCTCTCTGCTGGAGACCAACTCTGCCTTTTCAATGATACAGGGAGCCTTGAAGCTTTTATTTGGAGACTCAGAATTTAAACTGAAGACACTGCTCTCATTCTAGCTCTTTATAAACCCCACTCTAAACTCTTTGAACCCCTGTTTGTGGTGAGAAGTGAGCCAGGAAGCAGGCTACTCACAGCAGAAAATCAGAAAAGCCATCACAAAGGAAGAGCACAGTAGTCAGGCTCACTGGACACACAAATGACCTCATTTTTGTTTGGAAGTTTGATGTTCCTATTCTTCTCAACATCCTTACTGGTATAAGCCCCTGTCACCTCCTTCCTCTTTTGCAGTTGGCAATCCTCTCATCCATCCTTCATTTCCTGTGGGCACTGTATCCACATGGTGACCCTGGGGGGACAACTGCCCCTTAGCCACATACATGCTCCTCCGGTCTTCTTTTCTCTCCAAGGGTCAGTGGGGAGTAATGGAGTCAAACCAACTTGGATGCAAATCTCAGCCCAATCACATACTACTAGTTAGGTGTCCTTAGGCAAGTAACTTAGTCTATCTTCAGTATCTTCCCCTGGAAACTGAGGATAACCACAGGAATCTTGTAGTGATGCTGTGAGGATTAGCATTACTTGTAAGCACATGGCACAGTGCCTAATACACACTCTCCCTTCCACCCTGACCCCAAACCTCCACCATCAAGTCTGACCCGACAAGTAATTGACCGGGCCCACTGTTGAAATGCAGCAGTAGTTTTGGAATTGGGAGACCTGGCTCCTAGTTCCTTCACTTAGTAGCTAAGTAAATGATTAGGCAAATGAAATACCACACGAAAAAGAGCTTTTGCAAAATATAAAGTGCTCTGCACATGTTAGTTGTTGCTATTGACTCAGAAGGCCCATCAGCCCTGCCCTAGTAGCTGCTCCTTGGACCCATTGGTTCTCATCCTGGAAAGCCCAGAAAGCTTGGCTTCTTGACAATGAGATAGAGCCAAGGCACAGGCAGTCAGTGGGGAGGGGAGGAGAGAGGAATGCCAGCAACCTGCCATGGGTAGTTGGGGGTAGGCCCAATATAACAGAGATGTTGGAGAATGGTCGAGGGGCACATCCTGGGGAGCTACCAAAGATAAATCTAGCCTTTTTCATCATTTTCCTGAGCAAGCTTCAGCAAGTCCTCCACTCCCTGCACATGCTCATAGCTGACACGAATATTTCTTTTCCCTAGGGAACATATCTGGCATCTTTCTATAGATGAGGCATGAATTTCCTTTTGTTGGAGGCCAGCAGGGGAGTGTAGATGTGGAAAAGTGGAGAAAAATACATCTGTAACCTTCGGAGGGTGCCTGAGTGGATGACGGGAATAGTTTAAAACAAATATTTTTTTAAATTAGCTAGACTGTCCCATCTGCATCTAAGATACACACACAAGGCTGCCCCAGCGATTGGCAAAGAAGGACAGAGACAAAGAGGAACTAATGCACAGAAAGCAAGGAAACAAGGCAGACAGAGAAACACACACTGATGGATAATTAACCATTAAGCTAACTGGCAGAAGATAGAAGCTCAGAAGCCCTAAGGAAGACATGATGTCATTCTGACTGCAGGCAGCTTCAGAGGGAACATTTAGCTCAGCCTTGGTCCACTTGGTAATGTAACACAGGAAGGTGATTTTCCAAGTGATCAGCAGAGAAAGAGATATCCACAGTCCTGGTTGGCGCCTGCCCACAGCCATGGCTAACCTGCAGTTTGCCTGGTCCGCAGGGTTAGGGCTGAGGGGGTGCTAGGTGTAAGGAACCAAACTAGGGAGGAAGGGGTGCTCCCATGAGAATTTACAAAGAATGGCTCCAAAATTAGTTCTGAGTCTCCTCTCTAATACCTCCTTCATCCCACCCCTCACACACTCTTATTTGGCATTTTCCAGTGCTTCTAGTCTGAGACAGGCTCAATATGATTTAGCTAAAGCTAAAGGAGACAGATCCATAATGGTCATTATGGGAAGCTCCACTCTTTCTTTGGAGGTTGGGACATGCCTCCACCAAGGTTGATGTCAGGAAGGACTGTCAGCTTTCCCATATGATGTGTCTCTGTATCCCTGTCACAGGTGACTGCATAGGCTGCCTGGACAGCAGGACAAGCCCAAAGCAGGCATTTATATTGAAAAATCACCAGAAGGGAAATTAGGAGAGCTGAGTTGTAAGCCTGGCCCTGTGTGATCTTAGTTGTGTCACTTTCCCTCTCTGAACCTCAGTTTGCTATCTGTAAAATGTGGATGTTGGGTTAAAGATTCTTTAAGGTCTCTTCCATCTCTGAACATTCTCTGATTCTCACGGCTAAGGTGAAACAGTCAAGGTATAAAAAGTAAAACCTAGGTACTCAGCTCAGTGTCTGGGGTGCAGTTAAAGGAGACAACTTGAAGGATCCTGGGTCCTGGGACTATAACCCTGGACCCCTGGCCTAGAAGAGACTACCAGGCTGCTGTGAGGGAAGCCACTTCCCCCTGTGCACACTCCCCCAGGCCAGATATTGCCCCTGAGGGTAGAGTGTGGTGGTAGAGAGCCTGGGCTCTGAATCTAGGTTGCAATACTGGTCCTGTCACGGGAAGGCAGGATAATGACATGGTGAAGTGCTTAGTTAGGTTCAAGGGTCAAAGACTGAAGCTCAGATCCATATGCCTTTGGGCAAGTTATTTAATCTCTCTAACTTTGATCTCCTTATCTATATACAGGAATGATAATAACAGTCCTAATTTCATAGGTCTGCTGTGAAGATCAAATATGGTAGTGTATGTAGAGTATCCAGTCTGGGCTCTTCATTTATTCACAAAGCAGGAGATTATTATTATTATTATTATTATTATTATTATTATTTACTCATTGGAGGCTTTTCTTGATGCTCATGTTAACTAGGAAACATTGGATTATAAATGTTGTGATGGGGAGGGTGTGAAGACACCTTGACTGGAGACACCAAATTGGGTTTCAAAGCCTAAGGGATGGCCCTGGTAATTAAGAGAGTTGTCCCAAATGTACTGAATCAGTCATCTCCCTACAGGGGTTGACGGTATATACTACCCTAGGGCACAGGGAAGCAGCCCAGTAGAGGCCACACCCTACTCTTGGACTGAGAAGAGCTCACTGAGCCCTCTTTCCCAGTCTCCTTTGAGAGCTGGCATTTTATAGCCTGACAGCCTTCTATTGCTGGCTGTGGTCTAGGGCCACTTCAGCCTGGCACACAGGACTTTTCTCTCTCCCCCAAAGGGAGAAGCCTTTGGCAGCCACCTCCTAGTGTGGTTTTGTTACTTGTTCCTTGAGAAACTCCAGGCCAGCCGGAGTGTGGGGCCAAATCTCCTTCGAGATCATGTGCTCGCTGCCATGCTCGGCCATCTTCCCACGCACAAGCTGGTCTTCACCTGCTGGCTTTGGCCCTGAGGTTGCAGCAGCTTTAGATGAGGCAGGGTCAGCATCTCCCCACTCCCATACCCCACCTTGAGATCCTTCAGAATCTGCCCTCAAAGAGCTCCTTCAGAAGTGTCACAAGGTTTCGCCCTCTTGAAATATCATCTTCCCCTAAAAAGCCTGTATTGAGCACTTCTCTGCATGTGGTGTCCTGCTCAGCTCTGTTTCTAGTGAGTCACACTGTCACAGGCTCTGCCCCTTGGGAAAAAGTCCAGAATCTTTGGCAGAGACTGTAAAATCCAGTTTGGCTAAGTATTGGGCTGTTGTAAGGGAAGGGAACTTTAAAAAATTTCCCCAAGGGCATTGGGTGGTGACCCTTTTCCACTCATTTTCACCTCCCATTTTACACTTTCTAGTTTCCTCCTCTCTTCTCCCCCAGACTCCCAAACACTTTCTTTTTTCTCTATGTAAATTTCAGGTGGGCTTCTTTTCCCTCTCTTAAATCCAGAGAGTTGTTTGGCTCAATGTGACACTTGATTTTAAACAGGCAGTAGCATTACATTTTAAGGGTCTTAAGGGTCTTAGAGCACATACATAAGTTTATTTCTACTTTGGATTGTTAAGGCATGCTTTAGAAATTACAGAATCTTACAACTTCACATTAAAGAAGCTAGACACCCTAGAGAAAGTCCTAAACCATCAACATAAAGCCCTGGGAAAGGAGAAAGACAGATACCTACTTCGACTTTAAAAAATAAATGTAGTAATTCCTCCAAAAATGCAAGGGCTGAAAACGATCACTATTTCAAAACATTGTCCTATATTCCTGACCCTGGAACTCAGTTGTTCTTGAGAGCTCCCCCTTATCAATACTGAGCTGTCCATCTTCCTGACACATGTAGCATCTTGGCCTGGTTTCTGAAGCCATTTTAAAACACGTTCATTATAAAAACCAAGAAGTCAAGAGTCTTGCAGAGTTTACAATGTTTTTCGTCATTTTCCCCAGATGCTAAACCCTTCTGTCCATATCACTCTGCAGGAGGGAGCTTTTTACCTTTACCTGACAAGGTCTGACCATAAGCTCAAGAAAAGGTGAGCTATGGGTCTAGTGGAGTTGGTCTTTAGTGCACAGTGTCTTTTGAGGTGACTTTCCTACCCATGGACCTGCCCCCTTTCTACTCCCCTGACACATGAAGCTGCCCTTGTCATGTCCTCCCTCCCACTAGCCTCTGCGCATTGAACTATTCATGTTCTATTGAGTTTCCACCTTTTCTGAACCAAAAGTGAGTACAAATGGTCAGACAAGAATATCTGTACTTAGCCTACTTCATAAACTACCGAGAAGGGAGGACCAAGACACTTCTGTTGACCCTCAGATAAGTTGCTCTGCATTTTTACAAAGGCCTGCTGAAGACAATAACAGCACAATGAGTAATGGCGAATAGCGACAAATACAGAAGATAGCATTTGAAGACTGTTCCAAAAGAAGTAGTTTTGTCTATTATGAAGGTGGGTGACCCTGTCTCAATTTCTTTAAAAGGGTTCATGACTTTGTGCCAAAACCACCCCACTCCACCCCTATTCCATTTCAGCCCCAACATTAACCATAAACTGTAATTTTCTATGGATTTCCATCCTTTCCTCCCCTCTAGTGCCTTAACCAAAGTGGGGTTTTTCAGCCTATTGGCACCCAAGAGATAGAAGAGACCTCAAGATATATAAAGTGCTTTGGGATCCATCCCACACCAGGACGGATTCCCTCCTGCCTCCCTCTGCCCACAGGTGCCGCTGCTCCTGGTGCAAGGTCAAGGATGGGATCACACATGCTTTTCCTGGCAGGAGCTGTCAGGTAGGGGCAGAGGGCATGAATGCACCCACTCCGGCCTGCCCCCCAAAACGGGTGAGGTTGGAACCCGGCAGCTGAGAGAGGAAAAGGGGGATGAGGAGGTGCCAAGGGTCTTGGGCTCAGCAAACAGCGACACAGCCATGCGTCTGAGGCTTCACAACCATTAGATCCAAGCCTCAGGCGAGGACCCCTCCCAGAGCCCACCCTTCCTGGACCTGACCGGCTGGATCACCTTGATCTTCTCGCCCTCGATTTCCACGGTCTTCTCCCTGAAGTCCACGCCGATGGTGGCTTCAGTCTTGTCCGGGAAGGTCCCGCCGCAGAAGCGGAAGGTCAAGCAGGTCTTACCCACGTTGGAGTCCCCAATCACGATGATTTTGAAGATGCGAATCTGCACGTACTGGTCCAGCGACGAGTCGAGCTCCAGGGATGCCAGACCAGCAGTCGAGGCAGGTTGCAGGCTCCCATGGCCCAGGATGGGCTGCGCCATCTCCCCAGGACGGGACCAAACTGGGGCCCCAACCCCCCTCGAGGGCTCCACACAAAGAAAACGGCCACGTTAGTGCGCTCCAGGCGAGCGAGCTTTGTGCGTGTGTGTGTGTGTGTGTGTGTGTGTGCGCGCGTGTCCGTGAGTGTGTGTCCGCGTGTGTGTGCGTGCGCCGGCCCCGTGCGCGCGCGCGCGTGCAGTGGGTGCCTCTCAACCTAGGTCCCCCTCCTTCTCCTCCAGCTCACCCTCCTCACATTTCCGAAGCACCAACACAAAAGCCAGGCAGGGAAGGGAGACATGAAAGAGAGACAGCAAGCCGTGAGCCTTCTCCTTCCTGTGCCTCAGACCAGACTCGGGCTTGAGACCCACAGCGTGCCCCAAGCCGCTGCCGCGCCTTAGGCTAGGATCCTCCCTTGCCAGATCCCCAAGGATACACCGCAGGGAGGAAGCCTACGAGGAAAGGGGGTGGGGAGAGGGGCGCACACCACTCAGGGATGGTCTTCCCTTCTCCTCGCCCCCATTTATCTTATAGATCTCAGCCTTCCCCACCCCCACTTTCTTGAAGCACGCGGGGGTCAGCGGGCCAGGAGCACAGCTGGGGAGGACACAGCTGCACTCTAAGGCATCTCTGGAGCACTTTGGCTTTGGAGCAACATTACTCTACTGAGCGGGGCGGAGACACCTCTTTCACTTCAGGAGCAGCGGCCAGCTGAGCCGCGCCTCCGTTGCCCCTTCCCAAGCCTTGGGATAAAGGGATGCTCTCTTATTGAGGAAGCAGGTGCACTCCCGAGCCCCGAGGAGAAGCCTGGGAGGGCGCTGCCAAGACTAGCCTTGGGTAGCGGAGGCCCGAGCAGCTGAGAGGAGGGAGGCAGGGGACACTGGTGTGCGTGTGTAGGGGGTGTTACTGTTTCTGTCACAGACTTGCCAGATGTAGAGGGGCGCGTGCCAGGCGCCAACCTCCCCCTCATCACACCACGAGCACCCATCCTCTGAATGTTCAGGAGAGCGACTCCCATTGGCTGCTGCAGTCGGTTGTGTTTGACTGGCCAATGGGGAAGGCCCGCCGTGGGAGAGGGCCAAACAGGGAGTAGGGGAGGAGGGAAGCTAGTGGTGGAAGCTCCAGCAAAAGGGGACTTTGTTCCCGGAACTAACCATTTCAGGCCCAGGTGGAGGGATCTTGGGACAAGGCATAAACCTCATAGTGTCTTGCATTCCCGAGCTCTCCATACAATCATAAGTCCTTCTAGAATGGTGGAGTGTCAAAAGGAATTGAAAACCCCTAGGAGGGTTCACCCCTCTACAACTGAATGTAGAAGAAAGTGGTCGGCTCTAATTTGCCAGAAGCCTAGATTATGCTTGCAAGATGATAAATGAACAGAACTTTCTTACAGTATTAGGGGGGGCAGTTTCCCAAAGCTTACTAAGCATCACACATCTTGGTCCCCTGAAAGTGACTTCAGGTTCAGACTTTATTTGAAATTAACTTTACTGAGGTATAATTTACATACAATAAATTGTACCCCTTTAATGTTTGCTTTTAAGACTTTATCCATCCTCCCACATATTTCATAGGAGTAATATTGACATATGCCAATAGCACCGACATGAGCTGTTTGCTAATGCCATCAAGGTCAGGGATTCCAGCAGCACACATGAGCTGCCATCTTATTTGTATGTAAGGCTGAGCTGCAGAAGAGACAAACGTGACTAAATCCATCCCAATATGAGAAAAACAATTTTTTTAAAAAAGAAAGAAAAACAATTCAGTGCATCAGTGATAGGTCTGTAATGCAACTGCTCAGCCAAGTCCAGGTTACTCAAAATGGCTAGAAAGATAGGGTCTTCTAGTTAACAAGCTTTTTAGCTGAGTTAGCAGATATAGTTATAGCTAACTCTTTACACATATATGTGGGTCACCTATTTCTAAAATCCTAGATTATGCTATTCAATATTAAAACCATCTCGAGAAGGACTTAATCTTTGTTGGTTAAACCAAGGTCATCATTATGAATATCAATTCCCATTTTATAGTGTGAATAGCTATCATCGTGTTGTGTTTTGTTTTGTTTTTTTGGCTGATGTCTAGGTAATAGTTTTCAGCATCATTCTTCTCTGTATGTGAAGCTAAATCTGGTGATCATTATCTACAGAAGAGTAGCCCTGGCCGGTGAGGCTGGGTTGCTTGGGTGTTGGCCTGTGCACCCAGGGGTTGCTGGTTTGAATGCAGGAGCCTGTCTCCATCCCCGGTGGGGTGTGGGTGGAGGTGGGGGGGGGGGGGAGACAGCCCATGGATGTTGATGGATGTTTTGTTCTTGTATCAATGTTTCTTTCTCTCTCTCTCTCTCTCCCCTCCTGCCCCTCTCTCTAAAAATCAATTTAAAAATCTAAAAAAAGTCACCTATTCTTGTACTTCTGAACACCCATTATTCTATATTTTGTTTTTTTGTTTTTTTGTTTTCTATTTTTATTGTTGACTCTATTACAGATGTCCCTCATTTTCCCCACCTTTGCCTCCTACTTTGCCCCCGCCCCCCTAGGCCTTCACCCTACTGTTATTGTCTGTGTCAAAAGGCTATGCATATATGCATATATATTCTTTGGTTGATTTCCCACCCTCCTCACTCTCCGCCCCTCCTGAACATTATTCTAAATGCGTAAGGGAACTCTGGATCATTTTCACCCAGTAAAGACTGCTTCCTGAGTTAAACTTTCTAAAACAATGCCTTTCTAATTTCATCCTCTATCCCTATTTTACAAAAAAAATAATAATATCATCACCTACAAGATTGGGGACAAACTATTTGGCTCGTTCAAATCTGACCCCACCTTATTAACCTGTTCTTATTAACTTCCTAGTATGTACTCCCTGCCATTGTCGCCTGAAAATGTACTGGGTTGTGTTCATTTTATACCTCCAAGCCTTTTAATTTATATAGCATGGAGCTTTCTCATTTAATCTTCATATCAAACCTGTGAGATTGGTAGACAAGGAAAGTGAGGCATAGCTAAGTGACATGCCCAAGTGGCAAAGCCAGGATTCAACCTGGGGCAGACTGCATCCACAGTTAGCGGCGTATAAACACTAAAAATATTTCCTTTGGTCCCAGTGTATTCACCATCAGAAATATTCCTCCTCCTCCACTATTTGAATTTTACTACTCATTCTTGAAGACAGGCTCAAGTAATACTTCTTGCATGAAGTCTTTCCTTAGCTATTCCATCCCATAGTCTTTTCTCTTGCTCTGGCACTACATCATATATATAGTATAGGAAGTGGTCACTGTATAGTTGGGGAGATGATAAACTGGTTTTATATATATATAAAACCAGTTTATCATCTCCCCAACTATACAGTGACCACTTCCTATACTTTTCATAAACCTCTAGATCCCCCTTCATAGTAATGGCCAAGTGGCAAGTGCTCAATAAATACTTGTTAAATGAATATGTAACACAAAACTCTGAGAAAAGACATGCTATGTTTTGCATACAGCCAAAATTTTATTTCCAATTTAGCTTACATTTTGTAGAGTCAAAACACCTAACCCCTCCTCCCCGGAACTCTAAAAGTCCTGTTTAGGAATTCTCTCACAGAGTGTCTGAAGCATGAACGCTTTGCCAGCATCCTGCTCTCAAGCACGGAAGATTGACAGGAGACTATCCGCAGCACCTGATACAGCCTCTAGGAATCAGAATTGCACAATATAAAAGCGATATGGGGCAAGACGGAGCGGAATGAATACTTGCCCTAGAAGCAGAGGTTGGGTGGGAAAGTGCCAGCAATTTGTAAAAGATCAATCTAAAACTGGGAAGCCGAGAGACCCAGCTCGGACCTATACGTTAAGACTGGAAGTGGAGTCAAGCCAGAGAATCCCGAAGGCTTAGTACAGTGGTGGGCAAACTCATTAGTCAAATATCAACAGTACAACGATTGAAATTTCTTTTGAGAGCCAAATTTTTTAAACTTAAACTTCTTCTAACGCCACTTCTTCAAAATAGACTCGCCCAGGCCGTGGTATTTTGTGTAAGAGCCACACTCAAGGGGCCAAAGAGCCGCATGTGGCTCGCGAGCCGCAGTTTGCCGACCACGGGCTTAGTACCTAGTAGCTTGTTGTATAAAACAAAAGAACAAAATTCATCGCTGGCGCCATGCTTTGTGAGGTGCTATTATCATTTTCCTCCAACAACACAGCGGCAGCACCGGCCACAAAAGCCAGGCCAAGCGGACCCACGGGTCTCAGTTTGGGCGGCTTTCTGAACTCGCTCTCCTGAACTCACTGTCCCTAATCCGTGGAAATTTACAGTCAAGGCCAGGGAGGACTTTGCAAGCTTGGGAGAAACTAGGCGCATGCGCAAACCTTCTCTCCCGTGCGGGCCAATCACAATGCGGCGCTGAGTACTAGGCCTGCGCAGTAGGTCTTGGGTAGCACTTCCCTTTCCCTGGCTCTAGCAAGCCTGCAGAACTGTCCAATGCCCAACCGGAGCTGGAAGGAGGAGCCTGCGTGGAGTGCGTGTGCGCGAAGCGGAGGGGGGGAGTGGGCCGGGGCCCAGGGTGTTTGACCCGTCAGTGCGTGAGAAGAAAGGAAGGAGGAGGTCCCCAGTAGCTGCTGCTGAAATGTACCGGTGTGGAAGCCTGGCAGCGGGTGCTTTGAAGCAGAAGCTGGCGCCCTTGGTGCGGACAGTGTGCGTCCGAGGCCCGAGGCAAAGGAACCGGCTTCCAGGTGACTGACCCATACCGGGCAACCCCCACCTCCGTAGATCAAGGGCCTGGGTTGCTTAGACTCCCAAAGCCTCGCAGCTCTTCCCGCCCCCACCCCCGGGATAAACTTAACAAGCTCACAGTTGCGTGAATTTCAAGTTGGCCGGATCCATTAGTTTTGCAAGGTGTGCGCACCTGACCTTCAAGGGAATTGAACCCAGTAGTTGGCTCAAGGCCTTTTCCTGGGAGGATTTGCTGTTCAATGATAACAGAATAGCTGGATGTCTAGTGTTATCCAATGCCACCTCTGGGCCACCCCTCGTCCACTTCTTTTAGACAATGAGGTCAAGTAGACTGTCATTTACGACTGTGAGACTTTAAACAAAACATTTAAGCCCCACGCCTTAGTTCCTTCTGTAAATCAGGATATTACCTGCACTACCTTCCAAATCCCAGATGAGATCCGTAGATTTGAGTAGCCTGTGAAACACAAACAGTGCATTGCAAGTAAAGAGTGAGTGAGTTGTGCTCCAGACACCAGGAGAGTTGACCCATTAATTAATTTGAGGTGTCTGGTCAGTGTAATTCTTGGTGGTCTTTAATGCTTCCAAGAAAGAGTTTGCAGAACGCATTGTGTTTGCCCTCCATGAAGTTGTTTCATCAAATTTTAGAGCTGGAAGGGATTCTGTGGTAAAGTTCAACCCATTCATTTTATAGATAATAAACCGAGGCATGGAGAGGTGAAATTTTCTTGCCCAAGGTCATGTACTTAATTAATAGGTAGAGCAAAGGATAGTTTGCCAGTCTCTAGGCCCCTAAACCCTTGCTTCAACTCTACACTGCTCTTTAGCCTGTTGTGCATCAGATATCTCTGAATTTATCTGAGCATGTCTTGTGCCTGCTCATTTTCAATCAGCACAATTTCATGGTGGTAAAGAATTATCCACTGTAGGAGGTGTGGGTTTATTTATTTTTAAATCAATAATTTTTGATTGACCATTTAGGACACTCACATTTGCAATGTCAGAAGTTATCCTTAAGACCTTTCTAACATGCAATCACCTTCTGGGTGATTTAAAAATAAAAAGTGGAAAATGCTTCTCTTATATTGTTATATTTGTAAAAGTGCATTTGAAAAGTTTTTCCAGTTGCTGTGCTTCAAGAAAATGTTTCCTGCCCTAGCTGGTTTGGCTCAGTGGATAGAGTGTCGGCCTGCAGACTAAAGGGTCCCGGGTTTGATTCCGATCAAGGGCACATGCCCAGGTTGTGGGCTCGATCCCCAGTGGGGGATGTGCAGGAGGTAGCCAATCAATGATTCTCATCATTGATGGTTCTGTCTCTCTCTCCCTCTCCCTTCCTCTCTGAAGTCAATGAAAATATATTTTAAAAAAAAGAAAAATGTTTCCTGATGGGTGTGTATCTGAGGTATGTCCTAAGACATATTGCCCTTGGAACTTAAAAAACCTCTACCTTGGCTTTTAAACTAACATCCTGTCTGTGATGCCATCTGTATGTATGGGTTTGTGCAATGAAATGAGGTTGCTCTATGCAAGTTGCACAGAAATTTTGGTAAGCTGAAGCTTTTCATCCACACTGGCCTTTCTAACTTTGTGCACTTATTTTGCTTAAAACTCAAACATTTACCAGCATTCTGAAGTCTGACCAAAAGTTCTCAGCAATTAAATATGGATTTCCAAAGTTATATTGACTTACTAGATATTTGAAGGTGGTTGGTGATATTAGAACTAGTACTGAAAAATTACAGACTCAAAATATCTTTTTCCCCATTGAATAACTTTATATGAAGGTGCTCTGCTGTAGAATATATTCTGACTTCTTGACATATCCATCCATCTCTTTGTATACACTTATTCTTTGTCTTTTGGCCAAGCACCAGAATATAACATCATATGTCTTTAGAAATAGATGGGGCTGAGGTTACAATTTCAAAAAGAAACAATTGTCATTTTATGAATTTACCATGCTTTGTGGCTTCATTACAAATTGCTTTTAATCTGATGTCTTTTTCACATAGTTTTATCTGCCATATGTTTTTGCATAGGTGGGGAAGAGGCATTGTTTGTTTATATGTCATTTCCTCCTCCTTTTTTCCCTTCTTCCCCTTCAATTCTCTGCCAGGATGTTAGCAAACTTTAAATCTACCTCCACATCTGTCACCATTGTCAGGTTCATTTTCATTTTATGTTGCCTTTTTTTCCCTTAAAACCATAATTGGTACCATTTATTTACTTTATTTTGGGTGTTCTGCTTCTTTCCAAAAATAATTGAAGGTAATTAATAGTCACCACTTTACCAGTATGTCTGCATTCAGCACCAAGGAGGAGCAGATAGGTTAGGAAATGGATATTTTCTGTTCTGTAGTATTTTTATTTGGTCAACAAACATTGTGCTGCCCATGTGATCAAATTGATCACCGATCCCTGACCGGAGGGGTCAAATATTTGAACATTTTCCTCTACTCAGAATCCTTCTCAACTCCTTAAAAAGGAAATCGGGCCCTAGCTGGTGTGGCTCAGTTGGTTGAGCGTCTTCATCCTCTGCACCAAAGGGTGGCCGGTTCCATTCCTGGTCAGGCACATCCCCAGACTGCAGGTTCAATCCCCTGCTGTGGCACATATAGGAGGCAACCAATTGATATTTCTCACATCGATGTTTCTCTCTCTCTCTCTCTCTCTCTCTCTCTCTCTCTCTCTCTCTCTCCCCCCCCCCATCTCCTCTCTCTAAAAATAAATAAAAAATAAAATAAATAAAAAGGAAATTGAACTTCTTGTGTGTAAGGAACCAGACTTCCTGGACACTGCCAAATGATGCTTTCTTTTGAAGCCTAGAAGATGAGCGTTTTCCCACTCTTTCTGCTGAGGCAAAGCTTTGCAGAAGAAAATCTATGGCAAGTCAGCAACCAGTTAATATATTTTCTAACATTTAAGGGAATTGCTACAGTTACAATATGATCATTCCAAAGTTGCATGGTCATATAAATTGAGGGGAGGATGGACCCCAAACCTACCAAATGAGAATCTTCAGGAGAGAGGCCTGGGAATTTACATCTATCTATGCAAATTGTCCCCTTAGGAGTTTGACCAGGAGACTGGGAGTTCGGTCGCTCGCTATGACATGCACTGACCACCAGGAGGTGGCGTGGAACGAAGGAAGGCCCTGGCCAGCAGCCGGAAGGCCTTGATTGGCCCTGATCACCAGCCAGGCCTAGGGACCCCACCTGTGCACGAATTTCGTGCACCGGGCCTCTACTATTTTACTCCTTGATGTAATTAATATGATCAGGCAAATTTGGAAAATACTATTTTGAGTGAATAATGATTCTTTTCCTTCTCTTCCACTGACCTAAGGATTAATAAAATTGAGTGACCTTGAGTCTCCTATGATTTGTATCAAGCCCATTTTCTGATAGAATAGTTGCAGTCATTCTCCCCTCCTACACTATGTACTACCCAAGGTCAGGGATCATGTCCTATTTATTTTTTGTCCTCACATTTTGTACATTCTCTGACATGTGGTAAACTCTCAGTGATTGAACTCTAGTTACTTTAAAGGGCTTAACTTTGCAGAACAGTTAAATTTTCTTTATTTATTTATTTTTTTTTGTCATCTGAATAATTTTTCCTCTGGCCTTTCTTCAGAGTGGTTCACACTCTACTATAGCTATTATATTCTGATTCTTCTAAAATTCAATCAAAGGTTGATGCTAAAAAAAAAAGAGACTGATAAAGGTAAATAGTTGTTGGATTCCTTATGAAGAGCTGCCTAGCTACAATGAATAGATCATCTAGACTTGTCCTGCTTGTGTTTTATCCATGTCAGAGAAAAATCAGTTTTCTTTGACATTCAAAGATAAGACTCAAGAGCATATAGACCTATTTATTTGAGATTCATAGGTGTTTCAATTGTGTGGATGTATTTCTGGGAAAGGCCTTCCAGGAGTATGGATAAACAGGAGATTTTGAAATCTACAGAAATGAACTCGGTGATGATTTAGGTAGTATTCTAATACTAGTCTGTGGTTTTGAAGTTACTGATTTATTATTAAGCAACCTGAAGTAAATAGGGTCTGGCTAAAACTTCTTTGCAAAGAATTCTTCAAAATGTTTATTCCTTATCACTAAAATTGGGAAGAATTTCTAGTTCATTCCTTCATTAATTCAACAAATATTTATTGAACAAACCTCCAATCTGTTAGACAATGTTGCTCTGTGTAACATTTATTCAGGAAGTGAATCCTTGCACAATATGATGAATATAGATAATAGTATCGTATTATAATTATCAGGCTAGCTAAGAGACTAGATCTTAATTATTCCAAACAGTAAAAAGAAATTATAATGTGATATGATAGAGGCTTTAACTATCACTACAATGGCAATCATTTTATAATATATAAATGTATCAAATAAAAGAATTGAGTCCTAAGTGTGAGAAAGGAAGTGCTACCTCTATTTGTGGTCTGACTGAAGAAAATCTAAAACAAGTAGACTGGTGCAATAATGAGAAATCAAGGAGTAATTTGGCTTTCCCACATCAGTAAGACAAGTGAAAAGGCATGTTTCAGTCGTGATATAAAATTTCCTAAAATTTGAAGCACTGGGGGTGGGGAGAAGTGTAGGAGTAATTTTGTGGGTAAAAGAAAACTGGTGGGAAATAACATCCATACAATACTTACCACCTTTTACAAAATTAAAGTCACTTTGTAGGTATGTAAAAAGTTGGTTTGTTAATGATAATAGTGTTGTATTGCACTTCTTTTCAAGCAGTAGTTTGTTTTTTCAAGCAGTAGTTTAAATGTTAACCAATTTACTTTTTAAAAAATTAGTTTACTTATAAATGCCCTTTTGGGGGGCATATTGAGGCAAAAACTGCTGAACATTCCCAAATCTACACTCTTGGTTTTATCATTTTGTGAAAAGCAAACAAAACCAGAATAAACACATTACTATTATATTAAAACTAGAGGCCCGATGCACGAAAATTCATGCAAGGGTAGGCCTGCCTTCTCCTGGCTGCCGGCGCTGGCTTCCCTCCAGCACCTGGGACCCAGGTTTCCCTCCTCCAGCCGCAGGAAGGCACCCGGGACCTGGGCTGGCTTCCCTCTGGCCACCTGCAGGCACCCAGGACGCGGGCTGGCTTCTCTCCCGCCCCAGCTTCATCAGGAAGGACGTCCAGAAGATGTCTGCTCTAATTAGCATGTTACCCTTTTATTATTATAGATAAAGTTATCATTTCTGAATTTAGGATCTTCTAGAGGAATCAATGGAACTTAAAAAAAATTTCAGCAACCAAACGTGGGGTGGGGTGAGGGACAAAACTCATTGAAATTGAACTAAACTTTAATTCATTGAATTAAACTTAACTACGTGAAACTTTTTCTACCCAGTTTCATTTGCTAACCTCTGAGAGTTGTTAGTTTCTACTTATGTTTCATCATTCTTATCGACTTCTGAAAATCAAAAGCTTACTCAGATTGAGATAAGCTTCTCCACCCTTGTACATGATTTTATTTTCATGATTTGTTCTTTCCAAATATAAACCATTTTGTTTCACATGGCAATGAAGGATTCTAAAGCAGGTAAGAAAATAAATAAACAGCTGCCTCAAACCTTGCACAAAATAAAACCCTGCCACGCAATCTAACCAAGACACAGTTCAGTCTTGCGTGAAAGGCAATATGTCTTGGAAGACAGAAATGTTAAAGCTCAGAAGAAAACCAGAAAAACATTTTTACATGAATTTATCTCCCCCAAAGAATTGTTTGGTCTTAAGTATATAGTGCATATACCATATAGTAGCACTCAGCAAGCCACAGTCACACATATTCATATGTCTATGACCAGTCATACTCATACTGAGTGGGATAAACAAAAGATTCCAAGGAGATTGTTACATCAGGTTTTATTGGCCACTGAGTTATAAAAACTTGATTTTTAGTCTATTTTGATTTTTGAATTATAGATAAGAGACTATGGACCTATACTCTTAGAACTAAAAACCTTTTTTTCTAACATTCTGGATTGCACATGTTCCCAAGGATTTCTGGTAAGAGAGTGCAGTGTCCTGACATTGTAAGAGGAAGGGGGAAAGCTCCCTATTTCTGACCTCTGTAAGTACACATGGAATGCTACTACCAGTGCCCATCCTGTTTGTCTTTCAAAGCCTGGTCAGATCAGGAACGTATCTACCTGCCTCCAATGGTCTTAAAGTGCAGACCTGCATCATCACCTGAGAACTTTTGAAAAATGCAAATTCGTGAGCCCCATCCCAGATCTCCTGACACAGAAACTCTGGGGTTAGGTCTATCCACCTGTGTTTTAACAAACCCTCCAGGGGATTCTGATGCAAGTTTTAGAATCAGTATTCTAGATCAGGATGACAAACTACAGCCCACAGGCCAAACACATGCTTTTTTACTACCCCTTGAGCTAAGATTTTTTTATATTTTTTTCAATGGCTAAAGAAAAATGTTAAATAGGCTATTTAGGGACACGTGGAAATGATTTAAAATTCACATTTTAGTATCCAGTAATTAAGTTTTATTGGGACATAGTCACATCCATTCATTTATATATTGTCTGCAGCTGTTTTTGTTCAACATCAGCAGAATTGAATAGTTGCAGCAGACACCGTATGGGCCCCAAGGCTGAAAATACATATACTATCTGGTCCTTTACAGAGAACGTATGTGAATCCCTGCTCTAGGTTAATAGTTAATACAAGGAATATCATAAGCATAGAAGGTTCTGAGACCTTCCTCATCTGAAAATGCCAGCATCCTCATGGAGAAAGAAATGTACCAGATTCTTACATTTCAGTGTGTGAAAGTTGTTATGACCTGGATCACCAGGTCATTCCATAGCTGCACAGAGTTTTACATCAGCATAAACTTCGTATTATTTCGGAGGACTAAGAAACAAGTAATTGGCCGAAACCGGTTTGGCTCAGTGGATAGAGCGTCGGCCTGCGGACTGAAGGGTCCCGGGTTCGATTCCGGTCAAGGGCATGTACCTTGGTTGTGGGCACATCCCCAGTGGGAGGTGTGCAGGAGGCAGCTGATGGATGTTTCTCTCTCATCCATGTTTCTAGCTCTCTATCCCTCTCCCTTCCTCTCTGTAAAATATCAATAAAATATATTTGAAAAAAACAATTGGTGGATGTTTTAAATTTTGTCATTCTAAAAAATACTTCATAGCCCAAAATTCTTCAGTTCTTGGGGGAGATAAAGTCACTTAAAATTTTTTTTCTGATTTTCTTCTGAGCTTTAACATTCCTGTTTTCCAAGATGTATTACCTTTCATGCAAAGACTGAGCTGTGTCTTGGTTAGATTGTGTGGCAGGGTTTTATTTTGTGCAAGGCTTGAGGCAGCTGTTTAGATTTCTCCTTAAGTGGTTGTTATAATGCTCCAGGTAGCCTGTAGTTAACTTTTTATATCTATCCAGTCAACTCTCCGTGTTTACTTCATTTATGGTGAAGAAGTAACGAGGGAAGTATTTGATGAATTGCCCATACGTTTTTCATTATCTTTTCTGGAAACTGTAAATTTCCTCCCTGGGCAGCATTCTTAACAACTCTAACCACTTTAAGAGTATGCATTCTGATACCTGTCGTATTTGTATACAATTTTGGTGGGGGTTTTTTCTTGGTCATTGAACAGTCAACATCACGCAGCCAGTGGGCAGTAAGTCCTGACTTGTACAATGCATTGACATTTAGTCATAAACATGTATTAACTATTTTATTTTTATGTGTGTGTGTCTTAATAAATTGTGTTCCTTAGGCAACTTGTTCCAGCGATGGCATGTTCCTCTAGAACTCCAGATGACAAGACAAATGGCTAGCTCTGGTGCATCAGGGGGCAAAATCGATAATTCTGTGTTAGTCCTTTTTGTGGGCTTATCAACAATAGGTGCTGGTGCATATGTAAGTAGAAAAGTGGCTTGTGTAAAAGAAGCTGCCAAACAGTTCCCATTAATAGCCTCAATATTAATAGCCTCTGCTTTAAAACTTTTGCAACTAATCACCCTTCCTCCTTTTGAAAAAATTTCCTGGAGGCCTTTTTTAACGTGCCTATTGTCTAATATCCTATGAGGGCCAATTTGGGAATGACTGAAATTTAATCTCATGTTGATTATCTTTGCTCTTTTCACTTGTCTTTTTATTCTTTACTTGAAAGCCACTGTGTTTTCTTAGGTTTGACCAAGTACCAAAAAATTGTACCTTTGCTCTTGGATGTGACACACTAACCTGTGAATAAGGACAAAATTCATTGCAGCTACTTAGCACAATATTTGATATTGACCCATTTGTCAAATGTTTTATTTTTCCTCAGCTTGGGATAGACATTAAAAACAAAAACAGCCTACAATTCAAATAGTAATCGTTCCTAATAGGAAAACTATTCCTGAATCTCACCAAAGACCAAATTATAGAATTAGTCCTAGTATCTCCAATTTTAGAATGGAGTTTGTATGAGGTGAGAAATACGGTTTTCACTGCTATGAGTTATAGCACAATTCCATCTCCTTGAATGAACTCTGATCAGCTTAATTGGTTACCAAGGAATTATGGTGTACTTTTTTTTTTTTTTTAACTTGGCAGGGTTTACTGCGACTAAGCAGGTCAGTCTAAAGTTGGATCATATAAAGTTGAGGGAACCAACTTAGATAACACCTAGTAACAACCTCGATTGAAGGAAGCTGTTTGTTTTACTTACTGAGAGCAAATGGTTGGACGCCATTACAATTTTAGTTCTTTCTACATTGGTAAGACAGTGAACTTATCTTGCTTCTTGATCACTAGGTTAAAAAAAGAGATGTGAAAATTATTTGAATTTATCTAGTTTGTCATTCCCTGACCTGACTTCCAAATGCACAAGAAAAGTAGGTGGCTCTTGCAAGTTGTGAGTCAAATTAGAGTGAAAAGTAGGTGAGCTCTGTCAGATAACAGACTTTTAGGAAATAGGCATTCTCCTTCAATCCTGGAGCAGCATTTTTTTCTTTTTTAGCACAGGGTAACCAAAAATGCATCCCCGCCTTTGTGTTGAATGTTTCTTCATTAATACTTAGTTCTTTTTTCTATTTCCTTTTGTTTCTTTCTTGGCCTTATCTTTACCTACAGTTGTGCAGTGTCATCACCTAGGATCCCCTTCTAGATCACTAGCGTCCGCAGGTGCTTCTGGGAAAGATGGCAGCAGACTAGTATACTTCTTAATTGTAGGAGCAACAGTCACTGGGGCAGGAGTTTATTATGTAAGATGCTTACACTAAAATATATCTTGGGGTAGGGTGGGTGAGACCACGGCACTAATGAAAACTTGATACATTAGAACACAATGAAGTTTTCACAGCATGTGCTTTCTAGGTCTTTATTAAAGGGACATTGTCAGTCACTAGGGAGTCCTCATATCTCATTCTTCAAACTGTTGAAGTCCTACCAGATATATCCAAAGCCATACATTTAATGAGTATTATAAATACTCATCACTAACCCTTTCTTTAAAATTTTTGCTAATTTCATATCGTAATTATTTTTATGATGCTAAATTATATTGTGCTTTAGTGCTGCATACCTAACCAAGACAGACTCAAAGAGTAAACATTGACTAAGCAAGTAAAGATAACATGAACAGCATCCATTTTGAATTATTTTAGGTAAAATTATGTGTTTTTTGCCAAACAATCAATTAACTCTACTTTTATTGATAAAAGGCATTTTATCGAATGCTTCTGAGGAAGTCCAAAAAGTCAGAGAAATCCTCCCCATTCGCCCCCAGCTTCTATTTCAAAGTAAATTCATTTGGCAGTGTCCCTTTTGTAATCTCTAATTTGGTCAAACTAGTGGCTGAAGTGGTATAAGCTACCATATTCCTATAGATTTCTTTCTTAAGTGCCTCTCATTTATAATTCAGATACCACCCTCTGAGTCTGAACTTTCCCATTCCATAGTTCTCTCAACTTTTCCTATCAGTTCCATTCCATTCATTCAAAAATAGATTTAAAGTGTTTGCATCTGATATGTTTGTAAAATTTAAACCTATTAAACCTCTGGTTTATGTTGCTGTACCAGAGTTGGATGGCCTCCACAGAGCTGGCCAGGCAAATCTCTTGACCCCAGGCCACAAGATCCGGCCATCACTGTTGCTTTCTCCTGCCTTAGAAGTATCTACGAAGCACCAGTGCCTCTTAAGCCATTCAGTTAAATGCCTCATTGCCCTCTGTGTTTATCCAACACTGGTAATAATAAAGCTACCATATTATAATGGTTTCAGGTTAAATGATAAGCTTTTGTCTACCTATAGCCATTATCTAGTTTGTAGAGTTGTTTTTGGTTTTAGTTTGTAGAGTTTTATATTAGGTTTTAAATCATTTAAAATGTGACCTGAGATGGCTTAGATTTTTTTTTCTCTGAAATTGATATTAGTCTAAAGAGAATTGTTAACTTAAAATCAGAGTTCAGACTTGATGACCTATGGCTATAAGTTGTTTAGTGTTTGTATTAGTCTGCGCTGACTGCCATAACAAAGTACCACAGACTCAGTAGCTTAAATAACAGAAATTTATTCTCGCCCAGCCAGCGTGGCTCAGTGGTTGAGCGTCGACCTATGAACCAGGAGGTCACCGTTTG
Source organism: Plecotus auritus (assembly GCF_963455305.1). NCBI lineage: Eukaryota > Metazoa > Chordata > Mammalia > Chiroptera > Vespertilionidae > Plecotus > Plecotus auritus. The sequence continues at coordinate 108,788,758 of NC_137784.1, read as the reverse complement.
ATTCCTGATTCCCAGTCAGGGCACATGCCAGGGTTGCAGGCTCGATCCCCAGTAGGGGGTGTGCAGGAGGCAGCCAATTAATGATTCTCTCTCATCATTGATGTTTCTATATTTCCCTCTCCCCTCCTCTCTGAAATCAATAAAAATATATTTTTAAAAGAGAATTTTATTCTCTCACAATTTGGATGCTGAAAGTCCAAGATCAGGGTGCCAGCATGGTCAGGTTCTGACAGCGCTCTCCTGGCTTGCAGATGGCCCCCTCCTGTGTCCTCACATGGGGAAGAGAGAATGTGAGCTCTCTCTTCCCTTTCACCAGCCCTACGGGATTAGAGCCCCACTCTTATGACCTCATTTAACTTTTATCACCTCCCCAAAGTCCCATCTCCAAATACTATCACATGGGAAGTTAGGGCTTCAACATATGAAGATGAGAGGGATACAAGCATTCTGTCCATAACAGTGTTCATAATGTTTCTCATATGACAACATGTTTCTAATTAAAGTTTAAATACTATAATTCCTGATTGTGGAGCCCTTTACCTTCCCCCCACACAGACAGTCCACCCTCCCAAAATAAGGGAGCAGCACTAAGAACAAGTTTTCTGAAATGTTTGCCAGGGGTCTATACTTTAAACCAGCAGCTTTTTAATTTCTTTTTACCACAATCCACAAGAAGAAATAAATTTTATCTTGCAACAGTTATATAACTATAAATATGTAAAACAGAAAATTTTTGAAATAATACTAGTTGTAATATACTTCAGTAGTTTCTCTTCTCTTCTGTTTGTGTTTGGGTTGTTTTTTGTTTTTTTTCATGCTGGTCATAACCTACTAAATTGATTTTACAGCCCATTAATGGGCTTTAACCTCTGTTTGAAAAACACTGATTTGAACACTTCAACTTAGATCGCAAACAGAAACTCCTAATCCGTGTGTATGTGAGCGGTTCCTCCCTCTGTTGCTAGTGACTTTCTCTAGGACCACAGGCAAATCCCCTAATCTTAGTCCTGTTATTTGTCAGTGAGCAGAGTCAAGTGGCCTTTAGAATACTTAATGAGATTTAGTATTTGGGCCGCATGCCCTTGTTCAACTGATAGGATCATGTTCCCTCTGAGAAAATGGCCTGTTTCCTTTCAGATTCCTTTAAGTTGACTAAATGCCACCATATTCATCTGCTTTCAAAAGTTGTTTCCACTAATATTTTTTCTTTTTTTTTTTAAATCCTCACTGGAGGATATTTTTCTACTGATTGCTAGAGAGAGTGGAAAGGAGGGTGGAGGGGGAGAGAGAGAGAGAGAGAGATAGAAAGGGAGAGAAACATCGACGTGAGAGCAACAGATCGATTGGTTGCCTCGTGTACACGCTGCGAAACTTGCAACTGAGGTATGTGCTCTTGACTGGGAATTGAACCCGAGACCATTTGGTCACAGGGCCAACGCACTAACCACTGAGCAACCGTCCCAGGCTCCACTAATGTTTTTCATAAATTTGTAGTTTTTCTTAACCTTACATGTATTCACATCACTATTTAAAAATATGTTCAAACTGAGAATACAGAAACACTTGGGGGAAAGGTAAATTTTTATTTAGTATGTCTGCAAACTTGTTTTTATATCAGAACATTTTACTTAAAAGCTAAATATGTAAATATATATGGTTATAAATATATGACAAACCTCATTCTTGTCCTTTCCCCACTAAGCCTCAAGACATTTCTTGGTCTGTTCTTCCTCTCATGTGTGATGTTATTAGGAGGTGTGAGAGGGCCTAGCCTATTTTTGGATATCCCTCTGATTGTGAACATAACCCCAGCTTATTTCTCTGTTCACTCATGTTGACCAGCTTAAGCCATCTTTTTAGGTAAAAGTCTCTTAAAACAAATGTATATGTATACACACACATACATATAGATATATGTGTGTGTATTTAGAGTATGGGTAAATACTGGAGATATATAGATATAGATATATATATAGTATCTGATGCCAAAATTAAAAAAAAACAAAACACTTCTAGCCCGGCCGGTATTGCTCAGTGGTTGAGCATCGGCCTATGAACAGGAGGTCACAGTTGGATTCCGAGTTGTGGGCTCAATCCCTGGTAGGGGGTGTGCCAGAGGCAGCCAATCAATGATTTTCTCTCATCATTGATGTTTCTGTCTCTCTGCCTCTACCTTCCTCTCTGAAATCAATAAAAATATATTTATAAAAATAAACTTTCTTAATTAATGTTAGCTGAATTCATTTTGATGAACTTAGTGGAAAATTCACGGTATAACCATTGCCTTTTAACATACAGTACTTAATTTTTTAATCCATCCTTATCATATGTTGGACATTTCCAGGCTGATAAATGTTGAGGTCTCAGGGGCCAGGTTCTTTATTGTAGCACAGTGCCTAATGAGCTGCTTTGTAAGGGCTCATAGAAATATTCTTAAAGCATGTTTTATTATACTTCCTCTGATTTTCTGTACTTTCTCCTCCAATTAATTAATAATCTGGGATTCCAATTGACATAACATCATTTAAATTCCTGTCTTGTTGTCCCTGTGGGGTACAAAAGAGCAAAAAGTGTTCTAATTAAAAACAAGTCATTCTTGCCTACTGCTTTTTATTTTTTTTCCCGATAAGTTCTGATGCTGTATATAAAAAACAGCTAGTCATAATGCTAAAGTACCCTTCTTTAATTTGAAAACATAGAGAAAATAGTATATTTGAAATACTACTGGTATTTAAGCAAGGTGTTTGACCCTTAATGAATATCTGAGTGTCATGAAAGGATAGACCATTGAGGGAAAGATTAGTTACTCTTATCAGACTAGGATACTGCGGTCAGGTTTCAGGGACAAAACTTAGGACACCTACCAGCGAAACGTGTGTCCTAGCTTCCTACCCATGTAGATTGGTTTCACAGCTAGTATCCAACAAAGTCCAAAATCCCTTTTATAAAGTTCAGTCCTTCCTAACACTTTATTCTTCTATAAAATGTTTTTCTTACTCCTTCATACCTTCAGAATTAAATACAGTCTGAGGAAAATTCTTCACAAAGATAGACCCTAAGGAAATTTAAAACTGGAAAAATGTCATCTGCTTAACCTGTATTCTTTCCACACCAAGTTTGTACACATTTAATATTTTTTATTTCTTAAGAAAATAAATTTGCCTTAGTGACTTTCACATAGAATAACTTACCTCAAGTAGACAAAAGCTTCTCATTTAATTGGAAAATAATGAAACTGCTGATGGTATGAGCTAGTTCTGTTATGAAATAAATTTTCTCCGTGTTTGGATCTACAGGCCTACAAGCTTATAAAAAGTGACCAAAAAAGATATAATGAAAGAATTTCAGGATTAGGGCTGACACCAGAAGAGAAACAGAAGAGGGCCGCATTATCTGGTAAGTATGCTTTGAGGCTCAATATATGAAGGGAAAGTTGTAAACAGTTTGGTACTATGCTTTGTAGTTATCTTGTAGACACGATGATGCTGAGAGATTGTAAGCTTCCAGAATCTATGGTATTATCCCACACCTGACAGCGATTTGTTAAAGTATTTGGAATTTATGTTTGAGAAGAAAGTGAGGATCATGATTGGTTGTTTTTCTTTTTTTGTGTGTTTTTTTTCCCTTGTTTTTTGGGGGTGTTTATTTTTTTCTTAGACTCTTAAAAGGCAAGCTTTATATTAAAAAGGCAAGCTTAGAGAGGAAGATTATTGGAAAAGAGATAAAAGCCTTTTTCTCTACGCAAAAATTATTTTAGGTCTATTTTGTTCTCTTGAGTTTTTGGAGTTTTGAGTTGTTAAAGATGTATTTGTTTTTCTAAAGCATGTAGCCATGGCCAGCACTTCTATCACACACAACTGGCTTGCTTTTTTCAGAGAGAAATGTTTTAATCCTTTAATAAGCCCCATAACCCTGGGTGGGCGATTTACATTGCTTTTGTAAATAACACCTCTTTATTCTTGAACATTGTATAATAATCCCCAATTAACCTCCTGGGTGTTTTAGAAATTGCTAAATATTTAAGCTCGGTTCTAGTTCTGACAGACTTAATCAATGAATGACATTGGCCAAATCGTTCAATTCTTTTTTGGGTATTTTCCACTTATGAAATGAAGGGAATAATTGCTTTTCCTGTCCCATCAGTATGCTGAGAAATTGTTAAGATAATTGTAGATACAGTGTTTTGCCAGCTCTATGTAAAGGATTGAGACAAGTGCAAGGTGATTTTAAAGTGGCAAGGAATCATCTAAGACTTTAAGAAAATTCACCCTGTCTGGTCTATTGCCTACAGCTCCAGAAGGAGAGCCAGTTGCTCAAGTCAGGGTACCAAGTCATGTTCCATTCCTGCTCATTGGTGGAGGCACTGCTGCTTTTGCTGCAGCCAGATCCATCAGGGCTCGGGATCCTGGGGCCAGGGTAAGGCACGTATTGTTTTGCTTGTCACAGAGGGTATAGTCTGTAAGCACTTAGTCAATGTGAACACTTTGACATCTGCCTCTTAAATGACTTGGTTCTGATAAGTATCATTATTTTGTGTCTAAAGGTACTGATTGTATCTGAAGATCCTGAGCTGCCATACATGCGACCTCCTCTTTCAAAAGAACTGTGGTTTTCAGATGATCCAAATGTCACAAAGACACTGCGATTCAGGCAGTGGAATGGAAAAGAGAGAAGGTGTGTTCACTTATGTAAAATGGGCCCGACTAGCAACTTCAACTAAAAACAGGGAATAAGTTGGGGTTTTGCATGAAACGTGGGCAATGCATAGGATGGATGGCATGACTGCACACTGCAGTCCGCTCTGGTATGCACTTGATGCAGCTTAGGGACAGCAGGTTACAGTGGCAGGAGTCCTGGATTCTGTAACCAGATCTACCAACAATTGGAGGTATAATGTTGGCCTCTGAAGCACTAGTGCTCCTATTTCTAGGACTTTTATGTTAGACTTCTCCAGGGATGATTAGCTTGGCCTGTATTGTCACTTCCTTACACTTGCCTTAAGCATGTCCCATAAATGCACAAGAAAAGACACTGTTTTATGGCACTTTCTTTAACACCCTAGCAAACATTCCAGATTGTGGGGATAGAGTAGGCACATGGTAGAGAAGAACCTCTTTATTAAAATGTTTACACGACAGTCTTAGAAATGCAGGTCCAAGCCTTTTCCTTTTATTTTTTTAAACTATATTTTTATTGATTTGAGAGAGGAAGGGAGAGGGAAGCAAATAGAAATATCAATCATGAGAGAGAATCATTGATTGGCTGCCTCCTACACATCCCACACTGGGGACTAAGCCCTCCACCTGGGCATGTGCCCTGACTGGGAATCAAACCATGACCTCCTGGTTCATAGGTCGATGCTCAACCACTGAATCGTACTGGCTGGGCCAAGCCTTTTCCTTTAAAGGATGGCTTGGATCTCTTGATTCAAGTACCATGCAGTTTTTTTGGGTCCCAATTTTTTTCTCATTAGTGATCCCTTTGATATTGGATTTAATTTTATAAAGCTACCACCTCCATCACCCCCACTATAATGTTCCTTTCTCAAGCAGAATGCATAATTCCAGTTATCTTAGCCATCCCTAATTAATATCTCATAGTTACTGTCTACTGTTTGAGGCAAAATAATCTCAGGAGCTAGACCATCGACCAGTGCCATCTGGACAGCTCGTTGGGTGAATGTGTGCCTAGAGAACACCTCTTATTCTAATTTTGAAATGAACCTAAATCCAGAGCAGTGTTTCTCAGCCTCCGTACTGTTGACATTTGGGGGTGAATAATTATTTGTTGAAAGGGTGGTCTGTGGACTATTGGATGTTCAAGAACATCCCTGGCCTCTACCCACTGGGTACTAGTAGCATTCCTCCCCCACAAGCTGTTATAGCCAAAAATGTCTTCAGACATTACCAAATGCCCCAGGGAAGGGGCAAAATTGCCCCCAGTTGACAACCACTGATTTAAAATAACTCTGTATATGTAAGTCACAACCAATTTTTAGTGGCCCTGGAGACTTACATTGGAAATTGTTCCTAAAAGTTTTTCATGATGGAAACAATTTTATTAAATTTGTGGGGGACGTTGATAGCAGTTCCAGGTGCTTATAACATCTCCCTTTTCTCTGTACAGCATATATTTCCAGCCACCTTCTTTCTACGTCTCTGCTCAGGACCTGCCTCACATTGAGAATGGTGGTGTGGCTGTCCTCACTGGGAAGAAGGTGAGCAAGTGGGCTGCTTCCATTGTCAGGCTCCACGTATGTGCCTGTGTGGGCAGTGAGTATGGTGACTTGTATTCCCAGTACCATTTTTTTCTGTCCTGCCATTGTAGTTTATCAAAGAAGGATTGAGTCATTTTAGGATTAATAGTGCCAGTTTACAATGCTTAGTGTGTCTTCTTGGGGAAAGCACCAGAACCTAGAGTAGCATGCCAACTGATCTTTCCCAGGAAGTTCAAATCATTGAGGACCATGACCCTGAAGTTGTTCCTTCTCCTGATGTGCATCTCTGTCCTTTCTTCTTCTTCCTATTTCTCCACACTAACAGTTTTTTGGGATTATTGATGATAAGAAAATGGCAAATGTGTATTCAGAATAGTAAAATAATTCAGGCATAAAATTACTGGGCATGCTTCCCAGTAATTCCCACAATATACTGTGCATCTTTTTAAAAATTCTTCACCCAAGAATATGTTTCCATTGATTTTGAGAAAGAGAGAGAGAGAGATTTTGCATGAAACGTGGGCATGGAAAATATTGTCAGCCTTTACAAAGGTAAGTGCCTGAGTAATGGGAGCAGTTATTACAGGTATTTGTGGGGCACAGGGAGGGTTTGTTTTGTTGTACTATGTTTCACTTTTGTTAATGGGAAGTACTAGAGTGCATTTGTAAACTAATGGCGGTGTTCCACTAGAAATGGAATGGTTACCAGGAGCAAAGCCCAGAATAGATGAGATCAGAGCACAAGTAGAGGGACCTGTGGTAGGGACAGGCCCACTTCTATAAAGGAACATTAGGCAGAGAAGATGGGTATATGTTTGAGACATTATGTATTAAGTATCCCCTATGTGTAAATAACACACAGGCCCTTGCCCTCTAAAGGTTAACAGTATTAGACAGAAATATACACAGATAATCATAACAAAAGATATAGAATGAGAAAGATATGCACAGTAGCCCTGGCCAGATGGCTCAGTTGGTGGGAGCGTGATCCCATACACCAAAAGGTTGTGGGTTTGATTCCTGGTCATGGCACATACCTAGGTTGCGGGTTCGATACCCAGTCAGTGCTCATACAGGAGGCAACCAATCAGTCTCTCTCTCTCTCTCTCTCTCAAAATCAATGGAAACATATTCTTGGGTGAAGAATTTTTAAAAAGATGCACAGTATATTGTGGGAATTACTGGGAAGCATGCCCAGTATAGTGATGGTTTCAGGGAAGGCTTCCTGGAGGAGAAAGTCTTATAGAATGGGAAATCTGTGGAATGAAGAGGTATTCACAAGATTAGAGTGAAGTTAAGAGCATTCAAATAAAAAGGAACAGCATAAGGAAAGGCACAAGGGTATGAAAAATATGTTTGGTGTAGGGAAACATAAGCAGCTAGGTACTGACAGAGCAGAAAGTACAAGTCTAGAATACCAGGTGGTTTTGTGAGAGTGGATCTTATGACTATGACGTTCAGGGGAGAGGTCTGGGCTCAGATAGAGTTTCAAGAATTATCCACATATGTGTAGAAATTGTAACCATGAGAATGAGTGAGGTCTCCCATGGAGAAGTTCTGTAGTCAGAAGAGGAGTATGAGGAGTATGGTGGGGATGGAATCCTGGGATCCCAACATGTAGGAAGCAGGTTTAAGAAGAAGAGTCCACTAAGGAGACTAGGAAAGAAGTTAAAAGGCACTATGAGGAGAGCCCAGGACGGGCTGAAGTTGGAGAGAGTTTCAAGGAGGAAGATGTGATCCACAGTGTTACTGCAGCAAAGGAATCTGGTAAGAATTGTGAAATGACTCATTTGATTTAGTGGCACAGATGTCTTTGGGAAATTAGGAAACAGTTGATAAACTACTCTTTCAAAAGGTTTAAATGAGAAAAGACTGGTGGCAATTGGACAGAAACTTGAGGAGGACCTAGAATCAAAAGTGAGACTTTTAGTATGGGTCAGACTTAAGCATGTTAATGGGCTGAAGATCTAGGATGTCAGGAGAGGTAGGGTAATGAGTGGGTGACTAAAAGGGGAAGGTTCTGGGAGGGAAAGGCACAGAAAGATAACAGAAAAGATACCTCATCCTAGAAGCTGGAAGAAAGGAACTAAGGTTTTTATTTGGGGGTTGGGAGGTGGGAAGCTGAGAAAGATCATATCTAATGGCTTCACTTGTTTTTGCAATAAACTAGGCCAGTGGTCGGCAAACTGCGGCTCGCGAGCCACATGCAGCTCTTTGGCCCCTTGAGTGTGGCTCTTCCACAAAATACCATGGCCTGGGCGAGTCTATTTTGAAGAAGTGGCGTTAGAAGAAGTTTAAGTTTAAAAAATTTGGCTCTCAAAAGAAATTTCAATCATTGTACTGTTGATATTTGGCTCTGTTGACTAATGAGTTTGCTGACCACTGAACTAGGCTACCAGGTGGTTTTGTGAGAGTGATCAGTATGAAGGTTGAGGAGTGGGGTGGAATTGAAGAGGGAGCTTACCCAGGACAAATCAAAGACTGCTAAAGAAGTTACTCATCCATCTGATCTCAGTGTATGTCATTGCCTCCAGGAGCTTGATTGGGTGTACCTGTCTTATGTTCCTAGCACTGTCTGTACTTCCCTTATCAGAGCATTTCTCACTTGATTTCTCACACTTGATTGTAGAATTTGTTAAATTATCTGCTTTGCTAATACACTCTGAAGGTAGGGAAGGTATCTTATCTTTCTCACCATTGTATCCCAGCACTTAGCACAATGCCTGACACATAGTAGGTGCTTAATAAATATGTCTTGAATGAATCGTCTCACCACTACTAAGGAGTAGAGCAGAGATTGGAACCCTAGTCTCTATGACTCCAAAGCTCAAGCTTTTCACCTTAAAATGGAATAGGGTGCAAGGGAATTAAGGGTGCTGGCAAAAGAACAGTGAGATGGAATAGACTGCTGGGCAGAGAAAATCAAAAGCAACTACAGATGATAGTGGGACTGAGAGAAAACTGGAAGGATGGAAAAATTGTGACCAAAGAGTGGGATATCTGAGGTAGAAGTAGAGGATAAGAGATAACAACAAGATTCTGGATGTGACTCAGGAAAAGTATGAGCCAGGTTTGCAGGTCTTCAATGAATGAGGAGGAATGGCTGGGAGGTGGCTGGATAACAGTGATTTGTAGGGATATAGGTAGTTGTCTCTCAGAGGGGCATGAGGGTACAGGAATTTGGAAGCAGCAGCAGCCAACACCCCTCCTGGCCTTGTGATGGAAGGAGTGTGGGAGGATGGAGCAGTCTTGGGAAGCAGCTAAGTTTTAGTGAGGGTTAGAAGTTGTACAAAGCATCCTGTAAAAATGAATATGATGTAGGAAAGTTGACAGGGAAGTCAGGGTTCAAAAGCACTAAACAGATAAGTCTGTCCCTGTTTCTCATCTCTACAAATTGAGCAGGAACTTTGAGACTGTAGGGACTTGCTCTAAGGTTGGATGCTTAGGGAATAAGAGCCACCTGAAGAAACTGGGTACCAGAAACTGGTGCCAACGATTATCCAGAAATGGTTTCTTAAGGATTGATCAACTTAGGTCAAGAACTAATTCTTCCCATTGGGCCTGATGGCTGATAGATACAGTGTTCCTTTTTGGAGTAATGGAATTGATCTGGAATTACAGTGGTGATGGTTGCACAGCCTTGTGAATATACTAAAAACCACTTTAAAATGGTGAATTTTATATTAAGTGAATTATATCTCAATAAAAATGTTTTAAAGCTAATTTATCCTTATATCTTGTTGTGTGTCTTTGTGACTGTACCAGGTAGTACATCTAGATGTGAGAGGCAACATGGTGAAACTTAATGATGGCTCTCAAATAACCTATGAAAAGTGCTTGATTGCAACAGGTGAGAATTCTGGAGATGACTTTCTTCTCTGATATATAGCTCATTCAAGTTCTAGTATAGAAGGTATTACTTAATCTTAAGAAAACCAAAACCCAGATTCTCTGAAGTGGGTGTCTTTATCTTGGTACAGAGTCCGGCTAACTATTGGCATCACATCAGCAGCATTTCTAGATTGTCCTTGCCGTTCTTTCCCCAAAAGGCATGGATGTGTATAAAAGAGGATTGCTTTTTTTTTCTCTCCCTGCTTAGCCCCTGCACTCTGACCTCTACCCTGAAAGTGATATAGCTTTGTGGCTTCATTGCCCATTCTAATCAGAAATCAAGAGAGGAGCCCAGCTGGCATGGCTCAGCGGTTGAGCGTCAACCTTTGAACCAGGCGGTTGTGTTTCCTGGTCAGGGCACATGCCCGGGTTTGGGGCTGGCTTGATTCCAGATCCCCTATGTGGGGCATGCAGGAGGCAGCCGATCAATGCTTCTCTTTCATCATTGATGTTTCAATCTCTCTCTCCTTCTCCCTTCTTCTCTGAAATAAATAAAAATATATTTTAAAAAAAAAGAAATCAAGAGAGGAGACCAAAACAGTTGCTTAAACAAAGGTAGCTATGCTATCTGGTGAGAAACTAGTGGAAGAGAAAGGGGAAGCAAAAAGTTAGGCCTTGTGACCATCTGCGAGGAGGGCGGGGCCCTTTGAAGAGACAATCTTAAATCTGCTTCTCAAAGGAAATGAATAAAAGCCTGCTGTGAGCAGAGTTGCAAATAACAAAGCTTCCTATCCAGTTGTGCTGCCCTGGCACCAGCAGGAGCACACACATCACAGCACCACCTTTGTGGGGGGTCATGTGGGCTAGCTCCTGCTTATTGGGCTAAAGGGTTTTCCTCTTATTTCCAGGAGGCACTCCAAGAACTCTGTCTGCCATTGATAGGGCTGGAGCAGAGGTGAAGAGTAGAACAACACTTTTCAGAAAGGTAATTGTCTGCTTTAGTGCTTTCGTTGAGTCGGTTTTGAAGAGGTAGCATAATCCTGTGGTCCCCAAGTACTCACCCAGGAACTGGGAGATTCCAGTTCTCTTTATGCCTCTTCTACAGACTGGTTATTTGGCCTTGAGCAAGTCACTTCCTCTCTCTGCACCTCAAATACCTCACTCAAGGGTTTTAAGCTCCTAGGAGAAAAATACATTTGGTGTTTTTTATTGCTTGCTATAGTTCCTTCCGGCAGCCCTTCCATAGTTGTTTTTTCCTGATGCATTTGAGTCATTGGAACTCCTTAGAGCAGTGGTTCTCAACCTTTCTAATGCCGCGACCCTTTAATACAGTTCCTCATGTTGTGGTGACCCCCAACCATAAAATTATTTTCGTTGCTACTTCATAACTGTAATTTTGCTACTGTTATGAATCGTAATGTAAATATCTGTGTTTTCCGATGGTCTTAGGCTCCACAGCTGCGGTTCTCAACCTGTGGGTCGTGACCGCTAGCCGGGTCGCCTAAGACCATCAGAAAACACAGATATTTACATTATGATGCTTTAACAGTAGAAAAATTACAGTTATGAAGTAGCAATGAAAATAATTTTATGGTTGGGGATTACCACAACATGAGGAACTGTATTAAAGGGTCGTGGCATTAGAAAGGTTGAGAACCACTGCTTTAGAGCCCCTTGGCATTTTTCATTGCAAGCTCAATAGTGGAGACTTTGGAGAGAAAGGTTCAGAGTACCTAAGTGAAGAAAGAAAGAAAGAGGGTTTGCTTCTTATCACTGTGCTTTGCTTTATGAAAACTGCTGAAAATTTCCAACTACTCCTATGGATATTTGAAAAGATTTGTACTGTCCTTGAAGTTCTGGGCAGAATAAGTTTGTCAGCTTTTGCACTGCTGACATTTTCGGCTGGATAATTGCTGTGAGGGGCTGTCCTGTGCATTGTAGGATGTTTAGCAATGTCCTTGGACTCTACCCACTAGCTAAAAGCAGCACCTCCCCACCCCCAGTTGTGATAGCCAAAAATATCTCCAGACATTGCCAAGTGTCCCCTGGGGTGAAGGGACAAAACTTCCCCCAGTTGAGAACCACTTTTGTCAGATTGAGTGTGACACTGGAGAAAGAAATATACATCAATAACATGGGCTATTCTGAAATGTGACATATATAGTTAAAGAGCACTAACAAGCCCAACTGATGTGGTTCAGTGATTGAAAGTCAACCCATGAACCAAGAGGTCATCCGTTGGATTCCAGCTCAGGGCACATGCCCAGTTGTGGGCTCCATCTCCAGTAGGGGATGTGCCCGAGGCAGCCGATTGAAGTTTATCTCTCATTAATGTTTCTATCTCTCTCTAAAAAAAATCAATAAAAACATATTTAAAAAAATAAACTCATCTTCCAATTATAAAAAAAGAACACTAACAAGTGTGTGACCTTGAGAAAGTCACCTATCCTCTTTGGGGTTTCCTATTCTGATCATTCAAATAAAAAACCGATAATTCAATAATAAAATTATCTTCTGTCTAGCATTTTATATGGATGCAGTTTTCTGTTAGGAAGTGCTTTATTTACATGTCATCTATTTTTTTCTCATTATAAAATCAACTGTTGCAGTTATTTTCTTCATTTTATAGTAGATGTAACTGAAGCATAGAAGGGTAAGTGGCTTGGTGAGGTGACTTGGGCAATAAATGGCTAAGTTAGATTTCAAACTTAGGCATTTCAGCTACAAAACCTATTTCTAGAAATAATGTTCCAGGCTTTACTTATATTAGAAGCCAATGCCCCCCATAAGCGATGTAATTCTTTAATATTAAAGGTATTACAATAAGAACACTACTTTAATGCTGAAAAATAGCATATGGGCTATAATTGAGCCACTTTATACAAGGAGATTTTATGTGCAAATTACTGTTGTCAAAGATTTAGCATAAAATATGCCCTGGTATTATCATCCTATGCCCTTTGGGAAATCAATGAACTAAACTGGTGTGATCCTGCAGATTGGAGACTTTAGAACCTTAGAGAAGATTTCCCGAGAAGTCAAGTCGATTACAATTATCGGTGGGGGCTTCCTTGGTAGTGAACTGGCCTGTGCTCTTGGCAGAAAATGTGAGTATTGGGGTGACCTCAATTTTCTTCTCTGGTCTGATATCACATGCTTTTGGGGGCTTTCACAAATTCCAGAGATGCATTTGCCAGAATCAGTCAAAAGAGTTTGACTGAGGTTTATACGGTGAAAAGCTAGTTCTGAGACTAGTTCTGATGAGGGAATCCTTTAGTGACCACAAAGCTGCCATTTGAGCAATCGAGCAGCAGTGCTTTCTTTCCTTTCCTCTAGCCTCCAGGGCAAGATTCCTTAGAAATAAAATATTAAGCAAAGTGAATTATTAAGATGGTAAGAGCAGTGTAAATTGCAGAGGTGTACATATCTTTGAACTGCTGCTCCCTGTAATAGTCAAAAACTTCCTTCAGACACATGGTGGTTCCCAGCATGATATATCTGTGAGTTATGGCTTGAATGTTTCATGGCAACCATTTTTCTTAAGTTGTGTGAAATCAGAGCATATTCTCAGGGGGGTGCTCACTATTCAGAGGTCCCAAGGCACTTGTGTAAGCCCGAGGTGAGGCCTGGGTGCAAGTGCGCTGTGTTGAGAATATGTAGTCACATCCAGGGACAGCAGTTCTGGCATCTGTTGTATTTGTTTTGTGAATGCCCTCGTGCCCCAGTGCCCCACATATGGGAGCTCTGGCCTGAGTCAGAACATTGTCCTTTCTGTACTAAATGGCCGTACTAAATGGCCGCCTGCCTGTTGGTCCTTTACTTCTCTTCCAGTCTTAGGGCTGGCTTTTGCCTCCTGCTAAACCTACTCTTTTTCTTTTTCCCAGCTCAGGCCTCAGGCACCGAAGTGATTCAACTCTTCCCTGAGAAAGGAAATATGGGAAAGGTCCTCCCCGAATACCTCAGCAACTGGACCATGGAAAAAGTCAGACGAGGTAGTGGGACTCTTTCCATATGCTGCCACACTTTCCTTTGATTCAGGCCTAATGCAATGTTTGCTTCTTTGGGAACCCTTTTGACATAAACCATATCACCAGGCATATTAAATGTTTCTACCATTCTCCAGTCAGCCAAGTTCATGTAGGTTCTGAATCTGATGCACCAAATTCCTGGAAGTGCTGAAAATGAACTACGAGTATAGGTTTTTTTGCGGCTCTCCAAGACTGCCTGCATACTGATGATTACTGGTTTCGTGACATTGGGCTTCTCTCTAGTCAGTTTCCCTGTTTTTCATGAAGTTGTTAGGCTCACCGGCTCAACCTCAGGTCTTGTTTGCCTTCACAGAGGGGGTGAAGGTGCTGCCCAATGCCATTGTGCAATCAGTTGGAGTCAGCGGTGGCAGGTTACTCATCAAGCTGAAAGATGGCCGGAAGGTAAGGAGGGGGAGACAGGCTGCCAGAAGACCTTCTAGCCCTTCCCTCCCCTTTCCTCATTCTGACTCCTTCATTTGATACCAGCAGATTAGTTTTCTTGGCAGCCACCACTAAACTGTCATGATTTCTGAATGAACTGTCCATGCATTAAAATAAGAATGGTGAGAGCCAGAGTAAACACCTGTGACCCACTTTCACATTGCCCCTTCCTATCACATCACAAATTTTTGATATCTGACTAGGGTGGCAGATTTCTCTTCAAGTGATATGGGGTATGTGGGCAGGGGTACTTTATGAAATAGAACTTAAAATCCATTTCCCAGAGCCCAGCCGGCATGGCTCAGTAGTTGAGCATTGACCTATGAACCAGGAGTTCATGGTTTGATTCCTGGTCAGGGCAAATGCCCGGGTTGTGGGTTCGAACCCAAGTTTGGGGCGTGCAGGAGGCAGCCAATCAATGATTTTCTCTCATCATTGATGTTTTTATCTCTTTCCCTTCCTCTCTGAAATTAATAAAAAATATACATATATATAAAAAATCTGTTTATCAGAGTTAACCAATGATTTTTTTTGTAAACCCCCAGTTCTTAATGACATCACATGCAGTTACTATGTCCATAGGCATTCTTGGAAACTGGTAACTGACCAAATTATTTCTCTTTTCCCTCAGGTAGAAACTGACCACATAGTGGCAGCTGTGGGCTTAGAGCCCAATGTTGAGTTGGCTAAGACTGGTGGACTAGAAATAGACTCAGATTTCGGTGGCTTCCGGGTAAATGCAGAGCTCCAAGCACGCTCTAACATTTGGGTGGTAAGTATGCTACAGCGAGACCAGGCATGGTTCCTTGTCCCCAGCCTAGGAGCAAGTCTGCCCGATGGGGTGCTAAAGCTCATTAGTAGCTTACCACAATAGGATCGGAGTATTTGGAGGCCAAGAGTAGAGAACAGATACTTATGAACTGCTTGCTTTACAAGAACAGGTATGGTCTCATGCTGCAAACTAGTGGAGAAAGAAATGAGCAGTGTGCATGCCTAGAGAACTAGAGCTCTTCCAGTGCTGTTGGCAGCAGCCATTGGCATTACCCTGGCGGGCGTGTGCATGGCTTTCAGAGTGATCTGCTGTTCCCTTTGCCTGAACATGAGTCCAGGGAATGGAGAATGAGGCAATTTGATGACATTCTCTAGAAAGGAAAATTACTCCCAATTTCATTTTCCTTGAGAACTATTTTTAGCTGTTTTTAAAAATCTGTTGTGGCATAAACAACACTATAGTGTGTAGGAACCATGAGGTAATTTCCCCATTGTTAAATCATTACAAATGTATTGTGTTTGATTATGGACTCTGCAGTGAAGGACATAGGAACATTAAAAGGTGTTTTCCCTTAAAGCTTTTTTTTTTAAAGATAAAGTGTACTGAGTGTTGTTTTTTTTAACTTGTTATAAAAGAAAAACACACTCAATGTGGAAGACAAACAAGTAGGAGAAAGGGAGAAATCACCTGTAGCAAC
Source organism: Plecotus auritus (assembly GCF_963455305.1). Classification (NCBI taxonomy): domain Eukaryota; kingdom Metazoa; phylum Chordata; class Mammalia; order Chiroptera; family Vespertilionidae; genus Plecotus; species Plecotus auritus. The sequence continues at coordinate 108,772,772 of NC_137784.1, read as the reverse complement.
CACTGTTTGTGTTGTATAGGTTTTGTTTGTTTATTTTTTTATTCTCCTTTTATTTATTTTTTAAATCTTTATTGTTGAAAGTATTACATATGTCCCCTTTTTTCCCCCATTGACCTCTTCTAGCCCATCCCCACCATGTATGTTTTTTGTGTGTGTATTTCCTTTCCTTCATTTTCTTGTGCATAGTTTTTTTTTTCCTTTGTCATAGATGGTCATGGCGAGCATACTATGTATGAATATTTGTATTCTTCTCTTTTTCACTTAACATTTTAATGTATTTTCCATATTGCTTCAGATTTTGTAAACAGATTAATGACTGCATAATATTCCATTAAGAGGTTTTCATAATTTATTGCATTATTGCCCATGTGTTGATCTTTAGGGAAGTCTTTGGGGAAATCTGAATAGCCACAAAGGTGAGCAAAGGGTTATACCACCTGCTTTATGAAACTGGCCTCATTTACCTCCAGCCAAGGGTTCTCCATCCGTGAAACACTGAGCTCACTTGATTTGTACCTCTCACATGGCACATTTCTTGTTTGCATTGTGAGGAGCAATACTGTACCTTCCTCAACTAGGTTATACACTCCTTGTGGGCAAGGTCCCTGCCAGGTTTGTCTCAGCAACCCAGACAGTATAATGCTTTATACAGAAGAAATATTCCATAAATATTTGTTGAATGAATGAATGAATACCAAATAACAACAAAAAAAAATCTTATCTTCAAAAAGATTTCTAGGTAAGAGGCAGTCACATCTAAAAAAACTGGTTTCCACACATAGGAAAGAATATTCTGCAAATCGTAGTTATTAAATATTCCGTCTCTGTTAAGGGCAGAATGAGAAGAAATAGGTATGAGCTAGAGCATAGAAGGTTTAAGTTAGCTTTGTGGAAACAGAATAGTTTTTAAAAATGGAATCTCAGCTATTTTTGATAGTGTATATATGATTCTGGCTTGTAGATGGAAGTATTAATTAGTTGATGTCACAAGCATTTTTGAACCCCAAAAGTTTATGTTCTGTCTTTAACTTGCTTTTTCTTTTTAATCATGTGCTCATGTAATGTATTTGTCTCCAAAGGCAGGAGATGCCGCATGCTTCTACGATATAAAATTGGGTAGGAGGCGGGTAGAACACCATGATCATGCTGTTGTGAGCGGAAGATTGGCTGGAGAAAATATGACTGGAGCTGCTAAGCCATACTGGCATCAGTCAATGTTCTGGTAATAGTTCTGTGCCTTGAGGACTCAACCAGTTAGAACACAGAATTAATGGAACCAGAGTTATGGTTTGGTTTCCTTGTGGGTCAGTTAGATTTATGTGGGACGGGTTGGGGGGATTCCTTCTCATGTCCACACATTTTACCCCAGATCAGTTCTGGTAAAAGGGTCCCATTTGGCATAGCTTAGACTAGGTGAATGAACAGAGAGGGCATTGGCACTTCCTATTAAAATAACTCAGGATTCAAACTACAGTAGGTGGTACAAAAGTGTACTGTTTAGGTATAGACAGCAGTATATTTTAATTTTTTCTTTGCTGCTAACCCTAATGAGCCTAACAGGCTGACAAAAAAGGCAGCCTACTCATCTGTAACCCTTAACATCAAGAGTTCAAAGTCAGGCGTATATAGGCAGTTCTCTGGGTAGCAAAAACTTACCAATGGACATTCCTGAGTACTGGGGCACACTCTCATCTTGTTGATTTGAAAGATGGGGTACTTAAGAAACTTCAATGTTTCAGAAACCTCTAATGGAAATTCTCAGCTGAGGAGAATACATTTTAGGATGATCACATACAGTTTTCTGAGTGGGCAACAAAAACATAACAGATGGATTTCAGGGTCAATACATGTAAGATAGGAGAAACCAAGATGGCGGCATAGGTAAACACCTAAACTGCTGCCTCGCACAATAATTTCAAAACTACAACTAAAAGACAGAATGGACACCATCCAGAACCACAGGAAAGCTGGCTGAGTGAAAATTCTACAACTAGAAGGAAAGAGAAAAGCTCACAGAGAATTGGAGGTACAGCAAAGGGGCTTTGTGCGCGCAGAGAGGAAGGGCGGCTGAGAGCCTGGCTGACTTTCTCTGGCGGAAGGGGGAAGGAAGCCTCCGACCGCACTGAACCCCAGTTCTGACTGCACTGAACCCCAGTTCCGGGCAAACCCCTGGGGACCCACGCTCTTACGGGGGGAGTCTGGACTCTTGGGCGGAGACTCGAGCTGGGAAAGGCAGAAGTCTGAAGGCGCACGCGGGCCAGTGCGCACAAAGGCTGTGGAGGTTGCCACAGGCTTTCCCTAGTGGAAGGGAGTCAGAGGATCCTGACTGCACTGAGCCCCAGTTCTGACTGCAGTGAACCCCAGTTCCAGGCGAGCCCCTGGGGACCCACGCTCTTGTGGGGGGAGTCTGGACTCTCGGGCGGAGACTCGGGAGCCGGGGAAGGCGGAGGACTGAAAGTGCGCACGCGCGCGCGCGCCAGTGTGCACAAAGGCTGCGGAAGTTGCCACAGGCTTTCCCTAGTGGAAGGGAGTCAGAGGATTCTGACTGCACTGAGCCCCAGTTCTGACTGCAGTGAACCCCAGTTCCAGGCGAGCCCCTGGGGACCCACGCTCTTGTGGGGGGAGTCTGGACTCTCGGGCGGAGACTCGGGAGCCGGGGAAGGCGGAGGACTGAAAGCGCACATGCGCGCAAGGGCAAGGCTGACAGGAAGCCAAGATTGAGACTCCACCCCATCCAAGCTGAGCACAGAGGCTATTGCAATTTGGCAAGTCTAATCCTATAAGGCTGTCTCCAGCACCGAACTTCTCCCAGCATAGACACAGCTGATCCTTACAGCCAACTGGCCCGGAGGTCAATTCTTCCCAGTGATACCAACAACAATAAAGACTTAATTACAACAAGGCTGTACACATAGTCCACAAAGGGGTGCACCAAGAGTGTCCACCTCAGGTTAACTGGGGAAACAGACCCACTGGGCCATATTGGAAACCTAGCACAAATATCTACCTTACCAACTCAGGGAATCAGTGAAAATGCGGGGTCAAAGAATCAGATCACAAACGAAAGAAATGGAGGAAAACAAATGACTGGATATAGAATTCAAAACCACGGTTATAAGACTTTTTAAGAATATCCTAGAAAAGGCCGATAAATATAACGAGACCCTCGAAGATATGAAAAAGGACCAACTAGAAATTAAACATACACTGACTGAAATAAAAAATATTATACAGAGACCCAGAAACAGAATAGAGGAACACAAGAATCAAGTCAAAGAATTGAAATACAAAGAAGCAAAAAACACTCAACCGAAAAAGCAAAAAGCAAAAAAAAAAATCCAAAAAGTTGAAGATAATGTAAGAAGACTCTGGGACAACTTCAAGCGTACCAACATCAGAATTATGGGGGTGCCAGAAGAAGAGAGAGAGCAAGATACTGAAAACCTATTTGAAGAAATAATGACAGAAAACTTCCCCCACCTGGTGAAAGAAATAGACTTACAAGTCCAGGAAGCCCACAGAACCCCAAACAAAAGGAATCCAAAGAGGACCACACCAAGACACATCATAATTAAAATGCCAAGAGCAAAAGACAGAGAGAGAATATTAAAAGCAGCAAGAGAAAAACAGTTAATTACCTACAAGGGAGCACCCATACGACTGTCAGCTGACTTCTCAACAGAAACTATGCAGGCCAGACGGGAGTGGCAAGAAATTTTCAATGTGATGAATAGCAAGAACCTACAACCAAGATTACTCTACCCAGCAAAGCTATCATTCAGAATTGAAGGGCAGATAAAGAGCTTCACAGATAAGAAAAAGCTGAAGGAGTTCATCACCACCAAACCAGTATTATATGAAATGCTGAAAGGTATTCTTAAAGAAGAGGAAGAAGAAAAAAGTAAAGATAAAAATTATGAACAACAAATACATATCTATCAACAAGCGAACCTAAAAATCAAGTGAATTAAAAACCTGAGGAACAGAATAATCTGGTGAATATAATAGAATCAGGGGCATAGAAAGGGAGTGGACTGATAATTCTCAGGGGGAAAGGGGTATGGGGGGTTCATGAAGAGAATGGACAAAAATCATACACCTATGGATGAGGACAGTGGGGGGTAGGTAAGGGCAGAAGGTGGGGTGGGAAATGGGTGGAGGGGAGCTATGGGGGGAAAAAGGAGAAATAATTGTAATAATCTGAATAAAGATTTATTTAAAAAATAAAAAATAAATAAAATAAATACATGTAAGATAATGCAGCTAGGAAACAAATAGTCCACAGCTATACAATTATCAGCTAGGTCCCAGGAACAGAAAGCAAGAAGTCATTGTAGACTGTTCCCTGAAGACACCAGTTCAGTGAACTTCTGTGGCCAAGAAGATAACAAAATGTAGAGGACCAGAAACAGAATAGCTCAAGCACCCTAGGTGATTACACACCATGGTGTGTCTGTGCTGCAAATATTCTGTGAAGTTCCTAGCATATTAAGAACAGTACGACAGTGATAGGGAAACTTTCCAAGAAGAACAGTTAAAATGACCAACTAGGTGGAGGTACCCCTTTATAGAAAGCATTCTGGCCTTAAAAAATGAAGGCTAAGATGGAAAATTGTCAGTAAATGAAACCATAAAATACCCCAGATTCCGAATTCCATAAATATGGATCACTCTTTAAAACTTCTAAAAGACAGTTTTAGGATGAGTTAAAGAAAGGTAGTGAATAGTAAATGAGGGGAACCCATCACTCCCCAAATGTGGTATGGGATAAAAGCATGACTAAATTGAAGAAAGTGTAGAATGTTGTATGGATATGTGATATGTATAATGGCTTCTTAAGGAAAATAAAAGTTGTTTGGGAGAACCATGCTTTTTCACGATTGTTCCCAAGTGCCCTAGCAGGAGACAGATCAATTTGGCGTTTCTCTTTTTGTCACACATACCAAGTTCCTTGGTTGGCATAAAAGTGTGGTGTCTTAGAGAAAAATGTCCTACTGTGTAATTCTTTACAGTCCATCACAGAGCAACCTCTTCTCTCTCCTTCCTTAGGAGTGATTTGGGCCCTGATGTTGGCTATGAAGCTATTGGTCTTGTGGACAGTAGTTTGCCCACGGTTGGTGTCTTTGCAAAAGCATCTGCACAAGATAACCCGAAATCTGCCACAGAGCAGTCAGGTAAGGACAGCCAACCACTTCTCTCAGCACCGCACAGTGATTGAGCATTGACCTATGAACCAAGAGGTCACGGTTCGATTTCCACTTAGGGCACATGCCCAGTAGGGGGCATGCAGAAGTCAGCCAATCAATTATTCTCTCTCATCATTGATGTTTCTGTCATCTCTCTCTCCCTCTCCCTTCCTCTCTGAAATCAATAAAAATATATTTAAAATAAATAAATAAACCAAACCCAAAGTCCTCACTAGTGATTTGAGTTGGCAAAATCAGGTATCCTGGTCAATGCATTAGGCATAGATATTGTAGGTCTCCATCCTAGATTCTGGGCAGTGGCTATCTCAGCTACTCTGTTGTTTAGTTTGTCTCTAGGGAATAGGAAGACCTGCCTGATAAAGGAAACCTAAACTTGTTAGATGTTTTTTGTTTCGTTTTTGGTTTTGTTTTTTTGTTGTTGTTTAGGGCCTGCTATTCTCCATGGACCCTGGGTAGTGGGAACAGGGCTGAATAATTCTTGAGCTGCTTCTAATTCCATTTATCAGATCTTAATGCCAGGTTTTCTTTAGATGGGAGGCAACTCTCTCGGAATGAATTTTTCTCCCCCACATATCTTTCATTAACTTCCAGGCCTATTCTCTCTCCCTTTCATGACCTTGGCTGAAGTTACTTAACCTCTGTGTACTCTTATCAGAGGTGTTTCAAGGACAAGTTGCTCTTTAAGAAGGAGAAAACAAGACATTATATGGATACTAGAGGCCCGGTGCACAAAATTCGTGCACAGGTAGGGTCCCTAGGCCTGGCTGGTGATCAGGGCCAATCTGTGGGGTGACCACCGGGGCAATCGGGGGCCCCTGCTGGCACCCACTTTGGCTGGTCTGGAGCCGCTCGTTCACTGGCTCCACCCCCGCTGCTGCCACTGGTTGACTCCCTCTGCGGGGCGACCAGTGGGGCGATTGGAGGGCCCCCACTTGCACCCGCCTTGTCTGGCCTGGTGCCACCCACTTGTGGGCCCCGCCCCCCGCCAACCAGTTGCTCTGCATGTCATTCAGCCATTTGGTCGATTTGCATATTAGGCTTTTATTATATAGGATGTCGGTCCTTTTTCTGTGTAATCCAAGTTGATTACATACACCCACTCCTTAATTCTGACCTCTCCTGGGAAGTGGATCCAGGAGAGGGACCCGAAGACTTCTCAACTCCAGGTCACTACTCTGTCCACTGGTCAATATTACTTAGAACTTGGTTATTCTCAGAGGACAAGGTGCCCCCTCTCTATGCCACCCCCTGTCCCACCCCACGCCACCCCCTGTCCCACCCCACTCCCACCAGGAGGAAACACCTCCACAGTGGTTTTTCCATATGGAAATGCCTTCTGCTTTGGCTAGACTGTCTTCCTAGTGGCACTGTACAGTAGACCTTTTCATTCTGATAGCATCATCTGTCTCTGCTCTAATACATTAGCCACTAGCCACATGTGGCTGTTTAGCACTTGAAGTGTGGCTACTGCAAATAAACTGAATTTCACATTTTATATCATTTTAATTAAAATATTTTAAAACTTGATTAATTTTAATTAGAATAGCTATATGTGGCTAGTGGCTACTGTACTGGACCATGCAACTCTAGAATGTTTCTCAGAGGACAAGAGCAAGTCTTTTGCAATTTGAAGAAATCCAGATACCAGGAAATATCCATAGTATAAATTTAAAATGAGCCCAGCTGGCATGGCTCAGTGGTTGAGCATCAACCTATGACTCAGCAGATCACAATTCGATTCCTGGTCAGGGCACATGCCTGGGTTGCAGGCTCGATTCCCAGTGTGGGGTGTGCAGGAGGCAGCTGATCAATGATTCTCTCTCATCATTGATGTTTCTCTGTCTCTCCCTTACTTTCTGAAATCAATAAAAGATATATTTAAATAAAATAACATGAGATGGGAAGGGAGGGAAGTTTTGGATCAGACTGATGCAATGCCCAAGAGCTGACAAAGAAGAGCTTTCGTTGCCTTTGACAATGAAGAGGGGCTGAAAAAGGCCAGTCTTTACTGAGAGGGCATAGAGAAACAAATCATCTAAAGCAGCTTGAAGCAAGTGTCAAAAGATACTTCTAGAATTTTCCAAGCTCATATAACTGTTTTGTTTTGTTTGTTTTGGGGTTTGGCCACAGGGACTGGTATTCGATCAGAGAGTGAGACAGAGTCGGAGGCCACAGAAATCCCTGTTCTTCCAAGCAACCCTGGGGTGCCCCAGGTCCCTGTCGAAGGGGAGGACTACGGAAAAGGTGTTATCTTCTACCTCAGGGACAAAGTGGTGGTGGGGATTGTGCTGTGGAACATCTTCAACCGAATGCCGATAGCAAGGAAGGTAAGTGCCTTTCAGAGCTCCTAGGAAGATGGGAGGAGCAGCCGGAATATGCTCCTATGACTTCATCAGGTGCCCTGGTCAGGTACCATTTGACCAGGCACCCAAGTCAGATTGTACCTGAGCAGAACAAAGATACAGCCTTGGCTCAGCAATGTTTCTATTTCACTCGGGATCTGGCTGGGTAGCCCCGGAGTTGGCACATGCTCATTTGGGGTTAGTAGAAAGCTGTTCCCACAACTCCCTCCCAGTGTGATTGGGGACTGGCCCAGGCTGCCCCATTGTGCAGCCCGGCCAGATTGCACGTAGAGTGTTAGTGACCCGCTGTTCCTCTCCCTCAGATCATTAAGGATGGTGAGCAACATGAAGATCTAAATGAAGTAGCTAAACTATTCAACATTCATGAAGACTGAAGCCTCCCAGTGGAATAAGCAAGCACTTTGCTGTCCCTGACAGCAGTTTGGATGACTAAAGGAGCATTTTTTTATTCAGCAGACTTCCTCTATGTGTATGAGTGTGAATGATCATGTCCTTTGTGAATATTTCAGCGATGTAGGCATATTCTTAATGTTCACATCACTAAATAAAACCTGATTCTTCTAAATTAAATTCTGCTTTCTTTGCAATGGAGTGGGTAGGTGAAGGGAGGAAAGCCATGCATATCAGAGAACAAGCAAATTGGAACTACTAACAAGTACGTGATTTTTCTCAGCCTTGTATTTCCTGCTCCATGCTCTAAACTCCTTTTAGTTCCCCAAACTTCTCTCTCACCCCTCCAGACCTCTCTGTGTGCACCAGCTGTGGTCTGCCCACAGCGTTTGACCCCTTTCCCCTCTGGGAAGGTCCTGGTCTCTATGAAGACTTCCCTTACCTGGCCAGTGTGCTCAGTGGTTGAGTGTCAACCTGTGAACCAGGAGGTCACAGTTTGATTCCTGCTCAGGGCACATGCACGGGTTGCAGGCTCGATCCCCAGTGTGGGGCATGCAAGAGGCAGCCGATCAATGATTCTCTCTCATCATTGATGTTTCTATCTCTCCCTCTCACTTCCTCTCTGAAATCAATAACATTATTTTTTAAAGACTTTCCTGACCCTTCCAAGCCTGTTTCTTTCTTAGGTCTCCCTGCTGGTCTGCCACTTCCTGGAAGACGAAATCATGGCTTTAATACATCCGTGGGCAAACTACGGCCCGCGGGCCGGATCCGGCCCGTTCGGCTGTTCTATCCAGCCCACGGAGCCGAAAGAGCGGAGGGTTCTCTTGCTCTCCCCTCCGCTCCTTTACTTTGAATTTATATTAGTTCACACAAACACTCCATCCATGCTTTTGTTCCGGCCCTCCGGTCCAGTTTAAGAACCCATTGTGGCCCTCGAGTCAAAAAGTTTGCCTACCCCTGCTTTAATATCTTGATCTTGGTTATATCTCCAGAGCTTAGCATAGAGTCTGGCTCACATAGGTACTTAGTAAATCATTGTTGAAGGAGTGAACACATAAACATGTGGGATAGACTCTACCTGGAAAAACACCTGTATATACTACCACCACCCTCCCAGAACTGCATTAGTCCTGTGGGGGATCAAGGAGGGAGGCAGAAAGGACATTTACTGCAAACAGAGACAAGGGTTCAGAGACCTGGTCCTTCATGGCTAAACCTGGAGACTAACTCCTTGAGGGATCATCATCTCTTGACTGCTCCACCCACTCTCCCCCAAACTAGAAATCTGCCCTCTCCTAACCCCTTTTATCTAAATAGGCTTATAGGCATACCTCACTTTATAGATGGTTTCCTGGGACTAGAAGTCAGAGTTTCCTAAGTCAATTCATTTTTTGCATTTCAATTTACTTTTAAAAATCAAATCTACCCTAGCCAGTTTGGCTCAGTGGATAGAGCGTTGGCCCGTGGAGTGAAAGGTCCCGGGTTTGATTCTGGTCAAGGGAACATACCTTGTTGCAGGCTCAATCCCTGGCCCTGGTCAGGGTGGGGGTGGGAGGCAACCAATCGATGTGTCTCTCTCATATTGATGTTTCTCATGTCTCTCCCCTTCCTTCCACTCTCTCTCAAAATCAATGGAAAAATGTCCTCAGGTGAGGATTAAAAAGAAATCAAATTTTATTTAAATCAAGAGGAAATTTTTACCACTTTCAAAAGTCCAATGTGAATCTTTTTTTTAAATATATTTGATTTCAGAAAGAAAGAGAGAAACATCAATGATGAGAGAAAATCATTGATTGGCTGCCTCCTGCATGCCCCACACTGGGAATGGAGCCCCCAACCCGGGCATGTGCCCTGACTGGAATCGAACCCTGACCTCCTGGGTTCATAGGTTGATGCTCAACCACTGAGTCTCGCCAGCCAGGCCAATGTGAATCTTTTGGTAAAGAGAAAATTATGACCACTCTGGATTTTTTAAAATATTGAGTTTGTTTACCAGGAGTTGTAGCTACAATGAAATCCCCTTTGAACAATAGAACGGACCAATGTCCACTTTATAAATGAACTGCACTAGAACAATTTTTACTATATACACACACAGGTTTGGTGAAATATAACCTGACACATGACATTCCCAAATCCATCAGTGGGAAACTCACCTAGTATCCTGTGAGACAGGGCTCATTATACAATAATAATTGTTGCTTACAAAGATGATGGTAGGACACTAAGTTCCTGAAGTGTTTCACAAATCATTTCCAAAAAAAAAAAGATCAAATTGTGATTTACCTTGTTTTAGCATTGTGTGTAATTTAGTGTAATTCTTTGACAGTTATGATCCTTACATGGAATGTCATAATTAAGTTGGTAAAATGAAATGATCTATCCATCTAATCAGTGTTCATTGAGTGCCTACTATGAGACAGGAGGATGTCAGAAGAGGAAAAGAAAGAAAACATGGCCACTTCTCTTAAGGAACTCCTGGTGTCAGTGAGGAAGGCAAACGTGAACGCAGAAGTATAATACAATGACATGTGTTCATAGAAAGACAAAGTACTGTGGACACACCAAAAATGGAGATCAACCAGAGCATCCATCCTTAGTCAACCACTGCTGCTAGATCACTTCCTAAAGCATCAGACACATCTCCCCTTGTTGAAGAACATACTAGTACAGTGACTCCCTGTCACCAACCACATCAAGTTCAAAGTGTTCCATAGTGCTCCTGATCTCAGCCCACTTTGCCTTGTCCAGCCTCCTCTCCCATGACTTCATACACATGTGTGCATGCACACATACACATCTGGTTTATCGCCACCTTTAAACTTTTGTTCATGCTCTTCACATCTGGAACACCATCCCTATTCCCTTTTACTTACCAGATCCTGCTCATCTTTCAAGGCCCAAATGAAATCCCACTTTGCTGTCGTGGTAATAGTTGGACTAGTGTCCATGAATGATTTCATCTCTGAACTCCAATTGCACTTACTGCTTTTGAACTTGATTGTTCTTTAAGTCATTTTCTGCATTACTAGTGGTCCCTGCCTAAATTGATTGTAAGCTATCCCAGAGCAGAGACTTTTTCTCAAGACAGGGACAACATGCCCCCTCCCCCGCCAAAAAAAAAAAAAAAACACTGGCAAATGCTGAGCAAGTACTTGGTTGCTTGGTTGGATGATGCTAGATAACAGGGCTTACTGTAAAAAAAGGGCCTCTGCCCTGGCTGGTGTGGCTCAGTTGGTTGGGCATTGTCCTGTGCACCAAAAGGTTGCCGGTTTGATTCCTGATCAGGGCACATGCCTGGGTTGCAACTGGATCCCCAGCATTGGGAACATGTGGGAGACAGCCAATCAATGTTTCACTCTCATATCAATGTTCCCCTCTCTCTCCCTCTCCCTTCCCATCTCTCTAAAAATCAATTAAAAACAAACAAACAAAAATGAGCCGCCCAGCCAGTGTGAATCAGTGATTGAGTGTAGACCTATGAACCAGGAGGTCCCAGTTTGATTCCCTGTCAGGGCACATGCCTGAGATTGCAGGCTCGATCCCCTGTGTGAGGTGTGCAGGAGGCAGCCGATCAATGATTCTCATCATTGATATTTCTTTTTTAAAAATATTTTTAGCCGAAACCGGTTTGGCTCAGTGGATAGAGCGTCAGCCTGCAGACTGAAAGGTCCCAGGTTCGATTCCAGTCAAGGGCATGTACCTTGGTTGCGGGCACATCCCCAGTGGGAGGTGTGCAGGAGGCAGCTGACCGATGTTTCGAACTCTCTATCTCTCTCCCTTCCTCTCTGTAAAAAATCAATAAAATATATTTTAAAAAATATTTTTATTGATTTCAGAGAGGAAGAAAGAGGGAGAGAGAGAGAAACATCAATGATGAGAGAGAATCATTGATTGGCTGCCTCCTACACACCCCCCACTGAGGATCAAGCCCGCAACCCTGGAATGTGACCTTGACCAGAATCGAACCTGGGACCCTTCAGTCCACAGGCCGATGCCCTATCAACTGAGCCAAACCAGGTAGGGTTCGTCATTGATATTTCTATCTCTCTCTCCCTTCCTCTAAAATCAATAAAAATATATTTTAAAAGAAACAAAAACAAGCCTCTGCCTTATAGCCCCCGTTCTCTGTAATCCAAGTTATCAGACCCCCATCACTTCACCCACTACTATGACTTGCCACTTACCCTAAGGATCACAGGGAACGATTTCTGACTGTACAGATGAGCAGTGCCAGTTGAGGTTTGGCCCTCAATAGCCAGTCTGTAATTAGCTGGGCCACAGCACAGTGCAGAACAGGGCTAGTCACACCCTGCAAAGAAGAGTTGGGGCTCTGCCAAAATATCAAACATTTGGAACCCACCCACTTGATTTCAACCTTGCTTTTCTTTGCTGTTTTACAAATGCTATCATATGGCACCTCAGCACCTCTTCATGATGGTACTAGCCTTTGTCTGGCCACCTATAAGGCACAGCAGATGTCCTCTTACTTTAGCTGAAGAGATGGACCCGAGAGAAGGAAGTGTGTTTGATTGGAAAGATGTCAGAGTAAGCCTCTGTGTGGAGGATGAGATCAACATATGTGACTTTTCTGTAGTTGTTTTAATTAACAGGGCCTGTTTCGGAGACAAGAGACTTAAAGCAGAAAAGGATAGGGGTGGGGTATCCACAGTGACCTACTGCAGACTGCTTCATTGAAGGAAAATCAGCTCCTCTAGAGACCCATTTATACAAAGGAACCCTCCCCTCCCTTCCACCACTACCCCTTCCCTTTCCCGCTCCTCTCAAGTTTGGCAGTATCCCCTCTGTCCTTCCCTGACTCCACCTAAAGCTGGGCACTCTTGTTGCCCTAGAGATCATTGGGACTCAATCCCAGTGCCTTGCTCTCTGAGCAGAGGGGAAGTCCTGTGGGCCCAGAGGTGAAGCAGAACTGCCACTGGCCTCTTTCCCATCTTATCAGGGAACTTCTGGCGGGCGCAGACACATGTACACAAAACCACACACAGAGACACACAGCCCAAGCCAGTAATGACGTTCCCCTGACTTGCTGGTTCTACAGATGGGTGTGACTAGGTCAGAGTACAGGGAGGGTCTAAATATTTAGATACTGAACTGCCAAGCCATGGTAGGAAAACAGGGATTATCTCAAAATGAACATTTTGAAAAAGAGAAACGCAGCCCCTGACATCCAGAAGCTGACCTGGGACTGTAGGCTAGGCTTTGGTGTTGCTACAAACTGGCCTGGCACTCACGTTAGTCCTGGGTGTTCTGCTAAACATAAACAGATTCATGACATTAGCATCTAACAAGGCTGCTCTGACCATGGTGGACCTAGACAAAAACAAGACTACTCCATAATCATGTGTAAACACAGACAAAAACATGAACATTGCCCAAACCACAGAAATGATCAAATACACTCCCCACTTTCCTGGCTAATCTGAGTGACTGCTGCTTCCTTACCAGTTATAACACTAGCTTCGCTATAGTCTGCCCTCCTAATGGATAAGATTTATTTAGCCAAGCTAGTGTACTCAGTGGTTTGACCTATGAACCAGGAGGTCATGGTTCGATTCCCAGTCAGGGCACATGCCTGGATTGTGGGCTTGATCCCCCCTGTGATGCACGCAGGAGGCAGCCCATCAATGATTCTCTCTCGTCACTGATGTGTGTGTGTGTGTCTCTCTCCCCCTCCCTCTCTAAAATCAATAAAAAATTTTTTTTTAAAAAATGTATTTAATTCAATACCCAATCATTGAATTTACCTGCTTCCTGACAGCATCCAATCCAGAGCAAAGCCCAGCTTCCTTAAACTCTCCCCAAATCACCCAGGCCAGCTCAAATCCTATTAAGTCCTTTCTAGCACCCTCTTCCTGAGATATCTCATAGTTCCCCATGGTGTGCAATACCCCTCACTACAGTAAACAGAAATCCAACTTGTTCAACCATAAGAGTATCCTAGTGGTCTCTGACTGGTGGGTATTGACAACTTAGGGACAAAGAGCCAAAATATCTTCCTTAGGCCCACTACAAGGCAGAGACCCCTGTGAATTTTGGCTAGTTTTGTACCTTCCTGAAGATCTTGCCTCATCCCAGTAGAGTCCCCAAGGTCTGTGTTGGGGAAAGCTCAAGAGTCATGTCTGGGAAGAGATGCCTGGCTTCCCAGGCAGGTTTCCCACCTATGATATCTTGTCATTTGCAGCACAACACAGAGATGCTTCTGGAGGAGCACCTAATGTGGGTGTTGAATTTATGAATACATACATACATGAATAAGTGCATTTGTTGGTTAGCTAGCAAACATTTACTGCGCAGCTACTGCATGCCATGGTATAATAGTCCCTGGAGATAAGATGAGTAAGGGAGCATTATCTCAATTCGTTGAGGTTCTGCTTCCTAGCATATGTGGACAGTTTGGCTCAAATAAACTCACAAAAATTCAAAAAAGAAAAAAGAAGATGAGTAATACACTTCCTGCTCTCTGGCTTTATAACCTAGTAGTGGACACAGGTCAAGGGGAACTATCAGTGCAACGTAAGTGCTGGGAGTATGGTGTGTGAGTTCAGATTGGAACTTCTTTACTCTTTAGATTGCTTTGTAGTTCTGCTTCTACCTAGTCTAGGCTTTTCTTTTTTGTAATCCTGAGGATATGTTTTTATTGATTTCAGAGAGAGAGAGGAATGGAGGTGTGGGGGGAAACATCAATGTAAGACAGAAACATCAATTACTTGCCTCCCGTACTCGCCCTGAGTGAGGATTGAACCCACAAGCTTTCGGTGCATGGGACAATGCTTCAACCAACTGAACCACCCAGCCAGGGCATCTAGGCTTTTCTTTCATCCACCAAATGATGGTTCTCCCTCCATTCTAACATTTGTGTCTTCTCTTTCATCTCTAGGAACACTCTTCTGAATTTGAGTCTTGCTTGGCTCTACCATTCACTCCTGGAGAAGCCAGGCAGCCACTTTCCTAAATCTGGGCATCCTCATCTGTAAAATGAGAGGAACATACTAGATCATCTCTCCACCCTCAGCTCTAACCTCCTGTGTATGGCAAAGTCTCTTAGGTGCTTGCATAGGGCTTTCTTCATCTTTCCATGGACTCAGTTGCCTTTGATCTCTAAGGTTGAGAACAAATGCTAACGGAACCCAAAGCCCTCCAGGCGTCCTCAAACTACGGCCCGCGGGCCACATGCAGCCCACAGAGGACATTTATCCGGCCCGCCGGGTGCAGCTGCCTGTCCTGCTTAGCAGCCGACTCGCCCCGGGCCCGCAGTGCGCATAGGAATTTGTTCATAGTTTTTTTTTTTAAACTATAGTCCGGCCCTCCAACGG
This sequence comes from Plecotus auritus, assembly GCF_963455305.1. Taxonomy (NCBI): domain Eukaryota; kingdom Metazoa; phylum Chordata; class Mammalia; order Chiroptera; family Vespertilionidae; genus Plecotus; species Plecotus auritus. The sequence continues at coordinate 108,757,475 of NC_137784.1, read as the reverse complement.
TCTGAGGGACAGTGAACTGGCCCCCTGTTTTAAAAGTTTGAGGACCCCTGCCCTAGGCAAACATCTTTCCACCTTGCCTCTGCTGTACCTTTGGCTCAACTAGATTTACAAGTTTAGTTTCTTGTTTGTTTGTAGCTTATGATTCTTCTTTAGCAAGTTACATCTAGACCTAGGACCCCTAGAAATTGCACCATTGCCTTATTTGCTCTCCCTGGGGTGTATGACAGCCTCACAAATGGCTCCATGAAAGGTAGCATCCTTTAGTCCCTTCAAAAAATTGGCTTCCAGCTCAGAATTTCCCCAAGAAGGCTCCATGGTGGGATTATTCTCGGCCATAATCCTAGCACATACATCCCTACCCAACCATTTAATGGCTTAAATCCCTGACAAACATACCCTGCAGAGCTGGTGGTTGGACAGCCACCATAACCCAGGGCAGCTCTCAACTTTATGCCCAGAGGAGAGCTCAGAACCCCTCCCCCTCATGCCATAAAAACCCCAAGACCAGCCTGTTCACCCCCTTTGTTCTTAGTCTATGGCCATTTCGACATTGGCCATGGCCTTGACAGAGTCTAGCCTGGAAGTGCAGAGACAAGTGAGCTGGGAAGCTTGCAAGCTTCAGCAGCACCTGGCTTTGGGCTCTTACAGTACAGACAAAAGGAAACTTCATCCAATACCATGATTTGCTGGGTGGTAAAGATGCATAAGGATCTCTGCCCTGTGGATGGAAAAGGGAGCTTTGGGTGTTTCAGAGGAGAGCAGCAGAGCTCCTTCAACTTGAAGCCTTCCCCAGCCCTGGCCTAAAACCCTTAGCCACCTTGTTGAGACTAGTATCCCAAACAAGCAGTGTGGGATTCTGGTCTCCCACGCCAGTGGAAGTCCTCAAACTAGGGGCACAGTAGGATGGGGGGTGAAAACAGAAAATCCTTGGCTTCAAAGTTACCCCCATCTCAACCTGGACCCAGCCAGCACCAAGCTCTAAGAGGAAGGGCCATGGTGACCTATCAGGTGATCAGCTTGACTTAATGCAAGGGTCCAGGGCAGCTCAAGGCTCAGGGCAGTCTATACTTGTCCCCATGGTGGCACAAGCTTGCATGCTGCCCTGTTCCTTGGAAGAGTTGTTTCCAAAGAAGAGCTGTCAGCTTCCCAGCCAGTTCGAAAGCCCTGAGGAGGGAAGGAAATCCCCAGATGCCCTCCTCTCAGCAGGTATTCCCTGTGGGAGGGGAATAATTGCAAAAGGATACCTTAGTGGGAGCTCTGCTCAGAGTTGGGAATATGCAGTGCCCTGCCTGGCATTTCCAGAACAGTGCATAGTGGCCTGGTTGTGACAGAAGCATGGAGTTCTCCACTGGGTCTTTCCTAGGAGCCGGGAGCTGCCTTGAGGGGACAGGAGGAAGCGGGGGACGGGCGGGAGCAAGAAAGAAAGGATCCAAGGGAAGTTTCAAGGTGTGTGTGTGAGGGCGGGCGGGGGCGGGGGGGGGGATTCTCATGAGTCAGCGAATCCGGTTCAGTGTGACTTCACTACTTCCCGAGAAGAGGCGCCCGCGGCAAGAGGCCGCTGGGAGCCAAGCAAGAGGAATGCAAGGTCGGAGTCGCCAGCAGCCTGTGGCTGGACAGGCTCGGGGCTAGCCAGCCCTTCTGGGGCTGCGGCAGCGAGGGAAGGCACGCGCGAGCCGGGAAGGCTCTGGTGGGGGAGCTGACCTCTCCCCTCTCCTCCTCCTTCCTCCTGGGCCCCAGGCGCCGCGCTGTGCCGGCTCGCCTGCAGGTGGTGCTACTGAGGCGCCCTGGGCGCACGTCTGAGGGTCGGGCGGAGCTCAGCCCTCTGGGATCTGGGCTTTGGAAGGCAAGCAAGCAGAGATAGGGGGTGGCCACGCAAGGGCGGGAGGGGCCGCCAGAACCCCCTCTGTCCCGGGGCCGGCGCTCCCCCTACGTGGTGGGCGATCCGGAGAGCCTACCTGCTGCGCTAGCGCCAAGCTTGGGACCGGCTCCTGCACGTTTCTAATAGTCCACTCTCTCAGGAGCGGGGCCAGCTCACCTTCAGCAAAGGGCCTGCGGTTTCAGAATGTCTTTCCTCTCCGTTGACGGCGCTCTTGACCCGCGGGCAGTAGAATGGAAACTTTGAGTCGCGTCTTGGGCGTTGGGGGTGGGCTCTCCTGATAGCTTGGCACCTTTGAGACCCAGAATGCATCTCCTGCACAGGGATAGACTGGCTGGTGCTACGATACAGTCTGGGACCAGGGTTTAGCCTAGATGAGGGGTCGGGACTCAGCCTTGGGCTGGATGTAGGGCAATGGTTAAGGATTCCAGGCCTGTCAATCCGGTAGTCAGCCACAAAAAAAAAAAAAAGCTAAGAGGCCCATTTAGGGCTCAAACTTGCAGCCTTGGCTTCGGTAGATAAAACTTTGCGTCCTACCTCCTTGCAGGCCCTGAGCTCTGGAAGTCATGATGCTGCTGACCTCGTGCTGGTTCATGATTGTGTGGTGGCTGTTTAGTTAACATGTATCAGGGCACAGAAATAACCTGTGGTCAGACACTTTTAAGCTGAAAAAAAAAAAAAAGTCGTTGGGGTTCCAGTCTCACCCTTTTCAGAGGCTCCAGTGGCTATTCCCATGACACAACTTTACATATGTACAAAGTGTGTCTCCTTTTTCTGTGCCAAGATACAAAAGCTACGCCGTGTACTAGTGTTGTTCTGGGTGCTTCTCCTGTTTTCAGGATGTCCAAAGCCATCTGAGAAAGTTATCTAAGGATTTTCCATAAAGAAGAGGAAAGGGGTAAAAAAAAAAAACAAACCCAAAGGATCCTAAACGTTCCCAGGTTTCAGTGTGTGCCAGGAGAAATACCGTCTGTCTCCCGCCCAGACCTCAGAGCCCGGGCCTCCTTCCTACAGGGCGGTGCCCAGCTATTCCTGGAAACCCCCTCCTTTCTACTAACCCCTTCCCCAAGGTGTCTCCTCCCAGAGCAAGTCCTAAGAAAAGGATCATATCAAATCTTGAAGTCCCTGTCCCCTCTCTCTGTCCCCAACCTGACTTGCCACAGTTCTCAGCCTGCCCCCTCTTTTGATGCCCTCAGGATGGCTTGTCCTGGAGTAGGGCCTGAGTTTTGGCCTCTCTCTCCAGCCTGGCTCCACGCCCCACTAGGTGACTAGGACAGGATCTGATATACTAATTTGTGTTAATGTGATAATGGGAGCTAGTGGGGTCACGTGCTAGCCACTGGCCAATTTCTAGGCCAGCCAGGGCCTCCAAGCCTCAGCCTCAAGTGGAGGCTGCAGGGGTGGGAATTTCAGGCTGACTAATCTCCACAGCCGGCTGCAGGGGGCGGGGGAGTGGGAGGAACCGAAGCCCAGGACAATCCCAGGGTGCTGGTGCCTTCGAGCTGCTGCTGCCTCGGTTTCAGTTTCATCCTTGGCTGACACGTTCCTCCGACTAGTGGAATTGCTTTGGTTTCCCTCCAACCCCTCTCCCCTCTCCAGCTGCCCCCCTTTGGACTGCTAGCTTCCTTCAGCCAGCCCTTCACTTCTTGAGGGGAGAGATGGGAAGATAATTTGGCAGCAATGAGGAAAAAATGCACACGTAGACACCCTCAGACACACAGGCTCACATACCATACTGCCTTACAGACAAATGCGCGAGGGGGACTCATATCCAAGAATTGGCCCTTGCGAGTGCGCAAGCGCGCAACACACACACACACACACACACACACACACACACACCCCACCTCGGGCCAGTGTTATGCTCTCACTCACATCTGAGAGACACACACGGACACACACATAGGCAGGCAAGGCCCTACAGATACCCGTCCCACACACAGCCCCACACACAACCGCTCACACACCACCACCAGCAGCAGAGTTGGATGGCTTCCTCAAAAGAGGGCTGGAAAGTTTGTTTGCTGCCAGAGAAGGGGCCTAGACATTCCATGAAATGACTCATACTGCACCTTTATAGACATTAGATGTATTTTTCTGGATTCAACAACAACAACCCTGGACCCCTGTCGTGGGGGCAGGGCGAGGAAACCGAGGAGTGGCTTCATTCCCATTAAGCCTCTGTCTAGTGCATGTCTCAGGCTTGTCCTTGCCTCCCTGTGGGATGGGGCGATCCAGAAAGAGCAGAATCATCTACCTCCTGGTACAAACCTCAGCCTGGAGCCACCCCTTGGCAGGATGTGAGGAAGGGTGAAATGAGGAGCTGAGGAGTCCCTCTCAGAGCCTCTCCCCACTACCCACATCATCCGGTTCCCAGGATTTGGAGTCAAGCGCCGTGCCCCCCACTGTGGTATCCCAGTCTGAGTCCTTCCTGATCTCTCCAGTCAAACACCCCTTCCCAACTCTCTTATGTCCATTCTTACTGCCACCATCCTGCCCAACTCCAGGGGGCGCTATTCCTTGGAGATAATGTGTAGTGCCCCAATGCAATGTCACTGGAGCCCTCTCCACTCCCCTGAGCCTCCTCTCCATCTGAAGAGGGAACACCCAGCTTGTGTCCCTGCCCCCCAAGGACCCACAGAAGGCCTGCAGGTGTTGCCATCCCTCTGCTCCCCATCCCAATCCCTTGGCCCAGCAACAACCACTTGTTTTTTCCTGTGGACTATGAGGGGAAGCACCTTTTGAGCGTCATTTGGCATCTCTGCAGGGCCTGGTGGCACAGTGAAGCCACCTGCCACACAAGATGGGTGTTGGGCTAGCAGATCCCGGGGGTTGAAGGGCTCACAACTCTGGCTTCACTGGAGAGTAGCCTGAAAACTCTGGATGTTTTGCTGCCTCTGATAGGTGCCCCAGATCAGGCTCCTAACCTCTGCTCTGCTCCCAGGGACTTTTCTAGGCTGAGCCCTGGCTCCCAGACAGGAACTAGGGACCAGTGGGATTAGAGACGCCAGGGGGCTTGCCCTCATTTGCTGAACTCTGCCCTAAAGCACTTCTGCCTTATTTTTTTGCAACCCAGAGGGGGCCTGAAAGGGTACTGAATCTGCCCTCCCCCATAAAAAAAAAACAACCCACTAGGCCTGCACAAGACACTTCCTATGTCAGGGCTGCCCTCTCCCTCCAGGCAGGCCCCTGAGCTACTGTCCAGCACTCCAAGAAGTTGAACCCAGCAGTTCTCTGAAGTTTTGTAGGGGTTCTCATGGTGCCAGGGCCAGTCCCTGCAAAGGCCTGGAGAGCAAAGGTATAACTCTGCATTTAAGTGAGAGCAGGGTTCCGTTGGAAGAGCAAGTGGCTTTCCAAGAGCCCTGACCAATGAAGGTGGCAGGCCAGATGAAAGTTATGGTCTGGGAAGTTGCTCCCAACCTCATCCTTCCATCTGTATGCCTGTGCTTTGGCCTAGGCACATCCCCACCCTCGTTACCCCCTGTTATGGGCCAGGGCAACAGACCATCATCCCAGGAGGGAGCACTTTGTATAAGCTATCCCAGGGAATTTTTCTGTTTTGCAACTACCCAACAATCATTTTCTTATCTTTTTTTAAAATATATTTTTATTGCTTTCAGAGAGGAAGGGAGAGGGAGAGTTAGAAACATCAATGATGAGGGAGAATCATTGATCGGCTCCCTCCTGCACACCCCACACTGGGGATTAAGCCTGCAACCCGGGCATGTGCCCTGACCGAGAATTGAACCGTGACCTCCTGGTCCAAAGGTCGACACTCAATCACTGAGCCACGCTGGCCAGGCTCAACAACCTTTTTTTGAACAAACATTCCTTATGATGTCCAGCCACAACCTGGGACTTAGAGCTTTCTAGCTATCATTGGATCTAGCTAGGGCCTTGTCATATAAACCCAATAGAGGCAAACCATGAGTTACTGAACATATTAGTACAGGCACGATTGCTGGCTGGATAGAATTATAGGGGGCTTCTCAACTTTACAGGTGGGAGGGCTCCTTTTAAACTATAACTTCTCTCCTGGTTTTTTATATGCTTCTCATTCTGAAAGTCTGATTGATAGGCGGCTTTTCTAGCATGTCTGTGGTGGAAAGTAAGGGCCATGGCCACAGAAGCTGGGACAGTGTGGTATTTTGTTCTGGCCACGGTTTGGATAAAATGTGTTGAAGCCAAGGGGTTCAGGGTTTAGGAAGCAACCTTGTCTCCAAAGAACCTGGGGTGATCTGTAGAAGAACATAGGCTGTCAGGCACTACTTCAAAGAGGGGACAAAGAGGGGCTGAGAAAGTTGCCAAAGTGGAAAGGCAAGTTGAGCGGAGAAGTGGGGAGGTGTCCCTACGCAGGCTATGGGCAGCCAAGAGGCCCCTCCAATCCTGGAATGATCCAGGTTCTGAGGCCAGAAAGGACCGAGTAAGTGTTGGAGAATGAGGGAGAAACAAGGCTGGAAGGAAAGAGGCTGAGAGTGCACGTTGGATGGCGCGGCCTGGGCATCCGTGGGCAACTTGAGAAGGGGAATTCCTGCCAAGTCAGGGAATGAGCCATTGGCAGAGACAGCATGGCTGTCATCAGGAGCGGTGATCTCAGCTTGCTGGCCCCGCCTGGCTGCAGCTCACCCGATGGGTAAGTTGAAGAGCAGAGAGCCAGGTGGGGAAGGGCTGGCAGGCTGGGAAACAGCAACAAGGTCATTAGGAAGGGCAGCCCGGCTGACCTGGAACCACAAAGGTCATTCAGGTGGCCCATGGCTCCCCAGGGTGAGGTTGGCACAAGGTTTCATCAAGGGGGTAGGTTTGCTTTGGGTACAACTCCCAGATCATGGGGCTGTGCTTAGTTCTGAGTGGCTGGGGAAGGTAGGAACTTATGGGATTCCCACAGGCCCTGGGCTCCAGGTCACTAGTAGGCATTAGGGCCAGTCACTGTGAGCTGGTCAGGACAGTGCTGTCCTCTCTCCCCACCCTTCCCAAGAGGAAGACCTCTGCTTTGGCTCTTCTGTGTCTTGAGCCTTCAGCCTTGGTTTAAACCACAAACAGTCATAGGAGGGATTCACCATTAGTCCTCCAAAGCTTCTGGCCTGGCACTGTGAGACCTCCCCACTCTCACCCCGAAAGCTCGATAAAGAAAAGCAAAATTACAATAAAGATGATACCGAAGGTAGCCAACTTTTATTGAGGGCTTACTAGGCACCACGCACTGCCATAGACATATGTTACCTCATTCAATCCTCATCACAGCCTTGTGTCATAGGTCCTTCCCCCCCCCCTTACAGCAACAGTATTTTCTTAAATATTTTTTATTGATTTCAGAGAGGAAGGGAGAGGGAAATAGAAACATCAATGATGAGAGAGAATTCTACATGCCCCCCACTGTGCCCTGACCTAGAATCAAACCATGACCACCTGGTTCATAGGTAGACCCTCAACCACTGAGCCATGCCAGCAGGGCACAGCAACAGTATTTTTAATAATCCTTAATTCAAAATTTTTCAAATGTCCCTAAACAACAAAATGAATAAATACGTTGTGATATAGTTCCAAACATTATACAATACAACAAGAATGAATGATCTGCAACTATCTGCAACAATGTAGATGAATCTCACAAATTGTTTGTCAAAAGAAGCCAGACTTGAAGACATTTATAGCATAACATTCCATTTATATAAAATACAGAAAGAGATAAAGCTAATATATGCCCCAAGAAGACAGTGGTACCAGTTTTGGGGACTGAGGTAGGTTCTTATCGCCAATTTAAAAATAAGGAAAGTGAGGCTTAGAGTGTTATTGACTTGCCTAAAGACACACAGCTGGAATAGGTACCCATGTCAGTGGTTAGAGACCTCTGAATTCTTAGTAAAATGGGAAAGTGTGTGTGTGTGTCCACTAGTGAGTTTCAAGGTCCAAGATAAAGGGGACTTAGGAGACAGCTGGGACCTACCACAATTTTTATAGTAGAACCTCATAGACAAGAGGCCAGCAGAGACCTGAGTGTCTCCAGGATCTGGAATCCCCTGGGGAAAGTGTGCCCACTTGGAAAAGAAAAAAGTGCCAGGCCAGTGTGGCTCAGTGGTTGAGTGTCGACCTATGAACCAGGAGGTCACAGTTTGATTCCTCATCAGGGCACATGCCGAATGCAGGCTCTATCCCGAGTGTGGGCCATGCAGGAGGCAGCCAATCAATGATTCTCTCTCCCTCTCCCTTCCTCTCTGAAATCAATAAAAATTATTTTTAAAAAAGAAAAGAAAAAAGTGGAAATTTGCTGTTGGTGCTTATTTCAGGGATTTGGCTCTAGGTAGCCAAGAAGTCTCAAGGGCCAGTGCCTCATTGCAGCCCTTAGGCCCTAAGGCTTAGGGCTTTCCCTGGAAACCTATCATCGGCAGCTGCCTTCACGGGTGTCACCCACCACCACTGTGCCAAGGACCATCTTTTCCCACCGCTGGGGAAGCAGGCAGATGTTGGTGGCTGAGCAGGTCTCTGAGCTGCAGACCTTTGGCTACCCCTGCCCCTCAGAGGGGCCTCCTGCCCCTAGGGCCCTTTCAGCCTTGCTGCTTTCTGCCAAGGAGATACCAGGGTTCAGGCTCTGTTGGCAGCCTCCTTCAGACTATGTAGAGCCATAAGGAGGGACAATTGTCAGCGCCTCCCTCCTAGAGCCTCCTGGCTGTAGGACATGGTTGGGAGACTTGTGTGGAGGCTGAGGCAGGTCAAAGGAGAAGGTAAGGGGGGAGAAGAGGAAATGGGGGTTCAAGTGGATGTCTCAAGCAGAGCAGCCTGGCTTTGGACCGGATGGGGGCATGAGCTTTCACCCAGCACCCCAACTCGGACTGTTTTTGTACCTGCTGTGGCAACCCTGCACCTCTCTCCCCCGCCGTTCCCCCATGCATATTCTTCTGACCTCTTCCACCAGGAGCTCTAAGCTTGCGTTCTCTCAGAAGTCCCCCAAACTCTCCAGTCATCCCAAGCGCAGGATGCATTTGGCCGGAGATTCCCCGGCGTTTGGAATTTGTTCATGAACTGTATTCTTTGGGCATCTCCTGGCCTCATCACCCGCTCACCCCGCCCTCCCGCCGGGTCCGCACACAACAGGCGCTCAATAATCTAGAGTTCAGGGCTCTGGCCAAAGGCGTCGAGCAAGTGGAGTGTACAGGCCAAGGGGGTTGGATAGAGCCATCCAGAGTCCCCGGAGAACAGAGTTCGCTCGGAGGTACTGTGTGGGGGCTTCCCGCCGGGGCCAGGGCAGAGCTCGAGTTGTGCTCTCTGGGGGAGTCCTGACCTCGCCGTCCCCTAGGGGCCTGCGAGCCGGGAGGGGAAGGAGAGGCCTCGCGGGCCCCTGGCACGGCTCCTCCTGCTGTGCTGGCGACAGCGGCGGGCCGGGGGTGGAGGGGCGCTGTTTCCACCACCACGCCTCCTCCCTCCCTCGCTCCCTCCCTCACCCCGCCCGCCCGCGGTCCCTCCCGTCGGTCCCTCCCTCCAGCTCTTCCCTCCCTCCCACCCAGCCTCCTTCGCGCCCGCCCCAGCCGCCGCCTGAGGGGACGTGTGTGGCTCTGGTGCAATTTCCCCTTTCGCCCGGTTGTCTCAGCGCAGGTCTCCGCTGGCTCGCGCCCCCTCCCCGGGCGCCCCCACCGGCCGCCTGGACCCTCCCGCGTCCACCCTGCCCCCCGGAGTCATTTTCTCAGGGGCGCCGTGGGTTCACCTGGTATTTGCATCTCGCCCTCTAACTTGCCATTGGCGGCGCGACGTGTGGGAGAGCCCTGCGCCTTGCCCGCCCGGACCAGCCTGCCCCCGCGCCGAGGTGAGTCACGGGCGCGGGGCCGCGGGGGCAGGCGGACCCGGAGGAGAGGAGGGAAGGAAAGAGGGAGGCGGACGCTGGCCCCAGCGGCCGGGGGAACCGACCAGGCGCTGCGCTCAACTTCCACTTCTCCTTTCGCCGGCGCCGAGATCCCGGCGCCACTTGCCCGGCCCGGCTTCTCCTGGGAGAGGGCGGGCTGGCGGGGCTGGGGACCAGCGATCTCGGCCCCCGGAGCGGGGAGGGGAACACGGCGACCTATCCCGGCTCGGCGACCGAGCCCACTTCAGCTCAGGTACGTCGATGGCACCGGTTCTTTGAGCCTTCGGAGACTTCGAAAAGTTTGTCCGAGGGCGGGATCCAGAGCCCCGGGGCCCCGAGTGTCGGGGTTGGGGGCCCAGGGAAGGGGGGGGTAGAGCCGCATCTTGTTGAGTCCCGCCCTTGCCTCGCCCCGCCGCGTGTGTGTTGTGGGACCCCGGGTCTGATCCCAGGTTAGAATCGGAATCGATTTCCGCAGGCGAGGTTGGGGGTGGGGGTGGGGATCATTTTTCCTGCGCTCTTGGCAGCCCGGGTCCCTGGACGGGACCGATCGCGACAACAGGCCCCCCAAAAACTGGGTGTCTGAGGACAGGAGGTTGGGCGGGTCCGTGGCAGGGCTGTTAGATTGATCCAGCGGCCCATAGGGCTTCTGGGGCCAGGCGCCTTAGGGTAAAATACACACACACACACACACACACACACACACACACACACACACACACACGAATAATTGGATAGCCAAAATAGAGACTTCTTGGCGGGGTTGGGGGTGGGGGCCGGAGTTTGCGTGCGAGCCTGCCTGCAGCCTTCCCTCTCCCGCGTTCCCGCTCTCCCGGGCTCTCCCGCCTCTCAGTTCCTTCTTCTGCTGCCGGCCAGGGGACTCCGCAGGCACAGGGCGCGGGATCCCCTGCCCACAGCGCTGTGCTTTTGGAGACTGCTGAGGCGGTAGTGGCTTTATGAATTCCTGGTCCCTCCAAGGCACCCTAACTCTGCCGCCCTTTCCTCCCGCCTGAGTTCACGGACAGTGCAGTTCTGACCAGAATCACCTCCTGACCCCTTGGCACCTGGCTCAGCCGCCTTCTCCCTGGCTGCTCCCACCACCACCACACCCCAACCGTGGGATTTGATGGCCTTTTGATTCCTGCCCCCCATCCCTCTGCCCGAGATTGAGGCCTGTCTGGTCCTGCAGCTTCTTCTGGTTAATGTTTGACAGTTCATTGTGGCTAATCATTTTAATTAGCTCTTAAAATGGGGAGGAACAGTTAACCTTGGACTTCTCAATTTTTGCCTGGTGGGGCCTCAAATGGGAGGAGTGCTGGGGAGGTGGGGAGGTAGGAGCGGAAGTGAGGTCACCACCCTAGGGCCTGAGCCACCGCTGCTCAGCCCCAACAGCTGGTGGGCACGCCCATCAGGGACTCACCCCCTAAGAGCTGACCCCTGGCCTGAGTGCCAGGTGGGAGGGGGATGAAGGGAGCAGATCTAGCTCTCCCCTTTGGCCCTGAAAATGCCCAGGGAACACGTATGCCTGGCAAGAATGCAAACCCCTCCTCACAGTTAAGTTACACAGGGTTTGGCCGGTTATAAGGCGCTTCCTACCATTAATTCAGTGGACTCAGAGCAGAAACAGCTTAGCGGGGAGTTATCTTGGGACTGAATTAATCTGGAGACTTCCTATGGCCCGCTGCTGTGTGAGGAAGAGGCTGCCTTGCATGTGGTTGTCTCTGAGCCTGGGTTCAAAGGCTGGGATGTCTTGTGTCGGGGGGAGGGGGCGTTGAGCAGGCTCCACGTTGCCACCCTCACCCAGCCTCCACTGTGAGCCTAAGGAGTGGCTTGTTTGCAACTATGTCTGGCATTCCTCCCACTGCTGCACTGTTTGCTCGGTGGTTGCTCAGGAACTGGCGCCCACCCATGGACAAGCTGGGGGCCCGAAACCCACCCTCCTCCTGCTTAAGGCTAGGAGGTAGCACATTGGCTTCTGTTTCCTCTGTCCTATATTGGGACCTAAAAATGAGGGTGCTGTGGTCTGTTGTTCATGGGCCCAATTGAAAGGATGTGCAAAATACCGCAACCTGAAAAATTCAGGGCTTTTGTCTCCTGAAACCGCAGCCAGACGAAGGCTGTTTTTCCAGAGAAATACCCGCTCCTAAGTTTGGCCCTGGTCCTCACCACCCTCCCAACTTTTTCATTTTCCCTCCAATCCCTAGAACCAAACTGTCTGGGTTTTAATCTAGCTTTCTTATTTACTAGCCATGTGATCACAGTCTCAATCATATACCTCAGTTTCCTCATCTGTCTAATGGGACCCACCTCACCAGGTTGTACCGGATCATCAGAACAGTATGTGGCACAGAGTAACATAATGATATTGCCAACACAGTGCCTAAAGCTCAGATTCAACTCAGCAAACATTTGCTGGGAGCTAGTCCCAGGACCAGGCACCAGTGGCAGTGAGGAAAATGTGGTGAAGAGGACACCATCCACCCGCTGTTGGGGAGTCTGGGTGGGGGATGTGGAAGGGGTGGAGAGAGTGGCTGGGTCATCTATATAAATAACTGTAAGTCAAAGCCAAACTGGAATCCTTGAGCCGATGCTGGGAGCTAGGTACCCCTTTGCCTAGGGACCATGGCTGGGTTCTGGTCTGGATGCCCCCCCCCCCACCCCAGGCCTGTCCTGGAATTTGGGTGAATGATAGGGAAAGGGAGACCTGGTTCCCATGTGGGCTGGAGGTGGCAAACATTCAGTGGTATCATTTGTTGGGCTTCAGTGAAGGCTGACATTATTTAGGGCTACCCCCAAACACCCCTTAACCCAAGGAGTGGCAGGGTCTATGCCTGTCATGCCCCTTGCACCTCCTGTAGGTTCCCCATGAGCTGGGAAGGGCCTTGAACAGCCTCATCTTCTAGGGCTCTAACCCGGGCTTGGTTATCTCGCTGGGATTTCTAAACTGCAAAGAGGTTTCTGGCTTCACTGCCAATTTACTCCCTTTGTGGTTCTCAGACTGAAAACTAGTTCTGCAGGGGAGAAAGGAAACTCATCCACAGTACCCAGAATCCCATGGGCACTTTCCTAGGTGTAAGGGGCCTTTCTCATCAACACCAACCTGCCTGTAAATCTCTGGCCGCTGAGCCTCTGGTGGCCTCTAATCCTGGCCTTGCCGCTAATGCCCTGTAGCCCAAGGCCCCAGCGCTGGTTGCCAAGGAACTGCTGGTCGGGGAGCTTATGAGGGTTCTGACTTCATAGGGGCTGCTAAGTTTCATTTCAACAGACATTTATTAACACCTACTGTGTGTCTAACCTGTGCTAGGTGCTGTGGGGTGAGGGGTGCGCCAAGGAGGCAGTGGGGGAGAAATGACTAAGACACCCGAAACAATCAGAGGCTAGGACAAGCAGCCAGACTAGCTACAGTCAGGTGCTAATTGTGCTCCTCGGAGCAAGGGCCAGAGGCAGCCAGGGCTCTGAGGTCAACTGCAGCTGGAGGAGGGAGGGAAGGCTTTGTGAGGGATGAACCTCAAGCTAGACCTTGAAGGGGGTGGGGCGGCGCAGGGAGATTTGACTAGGCAGAAAGGAGAGAAAAGACGCCTTCCTCTCTATTCCCTGGCCACAGACTGACCTTGGAAGCCTGGATAATTGTTTGGTAAATGCATGTTACACAAAAGACCAGGTCAGTCAGTGTGGGTGGCTCAGTGCAGACCCCCGTCGCCACTCTAGGAGGTATAAAGTGCCTGGCTCAGTCCAGGAGCCCGACCTGTATTGATAAGATACAAAGGATGGCCGGGCTTCCCTGCCACCCACGCTGAGGGGATTTCATTTTGACACCACCCCTCCCCAGATGCATACACACACACACACACACACACACACACACACACACACACACACACACACACACAGGCCCTGGTGAGAAGAGAGGGGAAAAGAGAGATAGGGGGCACCAAAGGAACAGGAAAATTGACATGCCATAGGTGTTCATGGCAGCCACAGGCTGTTGGGTCCCACCTTCCCTAGGCTTCTGGGAGTTCTCTGGAAGCCCAAGGGTTCAGGTGGGGGACAGTGATTTTCATTTTCTCATTCATCTGGGAACCAAAGGGTCTGGAGATTCCCACATGTCCACCCAGACCACTGGGCAAGGGCAAGTGTTAGCCATATATTCTGCTGCTTCTGTGTCTCCCATGGCTGGGCATAGAGGAGAACTTTGCCCTTGATGGGTTTAATTGGATATAAACACCCAGACACTTACATGCCCCCCCCCTACGCATCATTTTTCCTCTTTCACTGCCCTCTTTTTCTGTCCCCTCCCCAGCACATTGCAACCCCACAAGGGCACACCAGAGTGCCCTGACTTCTTGGACAAGAAATTGTATCCTAAGGTGAGTTTCTTTGCAAAGAGACCCCAGCCTGCTCCCAGGGTAAGGAGGAGGGTGGGGCAGCAAGGAAAGATGTTTCATGCAGAGGGTCTTCAAGGGAAAGCGCCAGAACATTTCTCAGACAGACCAACATAAAGCAAGAGACTAAGCAGCTTGCCCAGGTTGAGCAAACTTTTTCTTAGGTTCCCTTCTCCTCCTCCTCCTCCTTCTCCTCCTCCTCCTCCTCCTCCTCCTCCTCCTCCTCCTCCTCCTCCTCCTCCTCCTCCTCCTCCTCTTCCTCCTCCTGTCAGAAGAAAAAGAATTAAAGTTTAATAACATGTATGCTTCCTGGAACACTGAGTGATTCACCAAAATGTTAGAAGACATCATCTTAAATACTAAAGACAAAAGAGATGTTGAAGGTCGACACTCAGTTATGGGAGGTTACGAGTAGCACAGCAAACAAGGATAAGATTGGTATGCAGACTTAAGACCCTGCCTTCTTCATTGGCAGTAAAGGCAGGTCTGGTACAGTCAGGGAGACGTTCTTACAAATGGAGGTTTCCCCTACAAATGTAAATGTTCTTCACAAAGTGTAACTTCTACTGGTTTTTTAGAGCTTCTCCCAAGTCTGACCTTTCTTCAAATTAACCAGTATAAAATAACCAAAATCCCAAAGAGGCATATTTTGAGGTGGCAAACTCCACTCCCCTTTGTCAATGTAAGAATTATCCAAACCTGTAGAGAAGCTTAAAAAATATTTTAATTGATTTTTAGAGAGAGAGGAAGGGAGAGGTAGAGAAAGAAAAAAACATCAATGTGGAGTGAAACATCGATTGACTGCCTCCTGCACACCTCCCACCGGGGACCAAGCCTGAAAATGAGCCATGTGCCCTGACCAGGAATCAAACCCGGCAACCTTTTGGTGTATGGGATGATGCCCAACTGAGCCACACTGACCAGGGAAAACCTGTAAAGAAGTTTTATGCGTTTATTTGAGCCAAATTGATGACAATTTGCAGGAAGAATTTCTCAACAAATGGAGAAAATGCTCCAGAGAATGGCAGTTTCACACCTTATTTTATACATTAGATTAAAAGGAGGAGACATAAGGCACCTTACATGAAATCCATTGGATGTTCACTTTCTTAGTGGATCACTTTCTTGTTCCAGTGCTGGCACTTCCTGCCTCACCTGCCCTTCCTGAAGCTTCCTTTCCTCTCCTAGTCTATCCCAAAATCCTTCTCAAAGTGTATTATCGCCCCGACCAGTGTGGCTCAGTGGTTGAGCGTCAACCTATGAACCAGGAGGTCATGGTTTGATTCCCAGTCAGGGCACATGTCTGGGTTGCGGGATCTATCCCCAGTGTGGGGCGTGCAGGAGGCAGCTGATCAATGGTTCTCTCTCATCATTGGTATTTCTATCTCTCCCTTCCTCTCTGAAATCAATAAAAACTTATATTTTTTTTTAAAAAAAGAAGCATACTATCTAGAGTCAGGAAAGAACACAGGCTCTCTGCCTTCTTATCCTATACCTAGGCCATGTGACTGTGGACCACTTTGGGTCTCAGTGCCCACCTCACAGGGCTGGAGTCGGGATTAAAGGAGATAATGCATGTAAAGCACTCAGCATGGTGTCTTGCACATAGTAACCTGCCAATATGTGCTAGCTGTTATTATTCCTGTGGCTATTGTTATTGTTGCTGTTATTATTTCCCCTTCAACACACGCTTGACTTTGCCAGGCTACAGGGATCAACTGCTTCTCTGGCAGTGCCAGCAGGGTATGCCATATACAGTCCTAAAACCATTTTCCGGATCTTCCTGCTAACTTTTTGTTAACACTCCCATTACACGGGATAAGGAGGCCATATGAAAGAAGTGTGTGTGTGTGTGTGTGTGTGTGTGTGTGTGTGTAGACTGAAACTTGTATTTAATATTTTATTAACATTGCCATCTTCAGCCCAGCGGGCATGGCTTAGTGGTTGAGCATCAACCTATGAACCAGGAGGTCATGGTTCGATTCCCGGTCAGAGCACATTCCTGGGTTGCAGGACCCAGCTGATAATGATTTTTCTCTTATCATTGATGTTTCTGTCTCTCTCCCTCTCCCTTCCTCTCTGAAATCAATAAAAATATATATTTAAAAAACATTGCCATCTTCAGCTCTTCACCACTTTTATCTTGGGTACCATTCACTGCAAGAATCAGAGTAAATTACTTCCTTTGAGAGCAGGCCTCACATTCCACCCCTAGCAAGTATTTAGCAATCATCAGTTTGTTGTTTTGACACTAATGAATGTAGAATTCTGGGAACCCACTGGCCAGCACTGCTCACTTCTCCCTCCTTTTGCTAGAACAGATAGTGGGTCCATTCTAGACCAATGCCCAGAGGCCTGGGGTTAGAACTGGGGCACTGCCTTTGCCCAGAAGACTTCCTAGGGGGCTGGGCCATTCCAGTTTCAAAGGCCTCCCAGAAAGTAACTTGGAGGTTCCATCTGCTATCAAATGAGTTGTTTGCTTGAGGAGCCTGTGGCCACCCACAGGGCCAGGAGGCCCAGGACAAACTGGATCACCCTTGGACCACCCCTGAAACCACTTCACTTAGTCCCTTGGTCCAGCCCCTCAGATTAGAATTGCCAGGCCTCAGGGGATGGGAGAGTGGGCAATTAGTCTTAATCTCTCCAAATTCCTGATGACCTGATAACAAGGAGGTACTTAGACATACATTTAGGAGATAATTCATCTTTTTCCCATAATGCCCTCAGAGGATAAGAGAGGCTAGTTCAGCTTTGCTGATTCTCTTAGAAAACAGAAAACACCTGCCTCATTAGGTGACCACTTTCTTGGCGCCATGCTAATCTTAATACACATGCACGCACGCACGCACGCATACATGCATGCACTCACACACAAGTCCTGCCCCCTGCTCTGAAGGATCTAAACCCAAATCTAGAGCTGTAGCAATGCATATGCATGTACCCTCATTAGGTGGGAGCTGAAGTGCCAACCAGCCTGTGGCACTTTAAGATTTGTAGATTGGGTGGGTGATGGTGGGGACCATGGCTTATCTAGAGGAAGGTCATTCTCCATTTTCAGCTTCATTGAGGAAAGCTTCCTGAAGGTGAGAGGTCAGATGGCTTTTCAAAATAGGAACGAGAGCATTGGCTGTGCTATAAGGATATTCCAGGCTAGGTGGGACAATAACACTGGCGTGAGAGTGAACAAAAGATAAAACAGCACATACCCAATAGAATCAGCACATCCAGTAAGTCCCAAGGTTCAGAATTTGTCTCTACTGGTGGCACCAAAAAATGTGTTTTCTAGGAGAGCACTGGTGTTTTTGCTTCTTTTTGTCTCTACTGCTGTTACTGAATAAAATTCTACATGGTTAAATTACATAGTAATTTAATTATGTTACATAGTGATGTGACTTAGTAAAATTACAGACTGCTGTTGTTATTGTATCCATCTGGGGAATGGAACTTTTTATTTACCAGCTTTATTGAGATAATGCTGACATACAAGAAACTGCACATATGTAAAGTGTGCAATTCGATAATATTTGACATATGTAGATACTCATGAAACAATTACCTCTGAAAGTTTTTTTTTTGTGTGCACCTTTGCCAGCCCTTGTTCTCATCCTGAGCAAACACATATCTCCTTTCTGTCACTATCGATTAGTATGCATTTTCTTTTTTAATTGAAATATACTTGGCATATAATATTGTATAAATTTAAGGTGTACAAATGTTTATTTGATACATTCATATATTAGAATATGGTTGCTGTTGTGATAGCACTTCTATCACTTTACATAATTATCCTTTCTTTTTAGTGATTGGAGTAATTGAGATCAAGTCTATAGCAAGTTTGATGATTATAATGCATTATTGTTGCCCTATATTCTCTATACTGTGCACTAGAGCTCTAGGGCTTATTTACTACTCATTGTAATAGTTTGCATTCTCTAAAGTTTTATATAAATGAAATAATATAGCATGTACTCTCATTTTGTGTGGCTTCTACCCTCCAGTATATTTAAGACTCATCCATGTTGTTATATACATTAGTATTTTATTCCTTTTTACTGCTAAGTAGCATTCCATTGTTTCTTTATGCATCAGTTGAACATTTCATGCCCCACCCCCCACCCCAGTTTTTGGTGATACAAACAAAGCTGCTATGAACATCTGTGTACAAGTCTTTGTGTGGCTATATATATCCTTTTCTCTTGGTTACGTACCTAGGAGTTTAATGGCTGAATCATACAGTATTTGTGGATTCAACTTTTTAAAAAGGTAATTTAAATATGTTTTTATTGATTTTAGACAATGAGGAAGGGAGAGGGATAGAAAGATAGATAGAAACATCAATCAGCTACCTCCTGCACCGCCCCCGCCCCCCACTAGAGATCAAGCCCTGACAGAGAATCGAACCGGTGACCTCTTGGCTCATAGGTTGACGCTCAACCACTGAGCCACACCAGCCAGGCTATAGGTTTAAGCTTTTAAGGAACTGTGAAACTGTTTTACAAAGTGGCTGTACCATTTTATATTCCTACCAGCAGTATATGTGATTTGCAATTACTCCATATTGTCTCCAAAACTTGGTGTGGGCAGTCTTTTTAGTTTTAGCCATTCTAACAGGTGTGCAGTGGTATCTCGTTGTGGTTTTATTTTGTATTTCCCTAATGACTGAGAATGTTGAGCATCTTTTCATGTACATATCTGTCACCCATATATCTCTTTGGTAAGGTGTCTGTTCAAATCTTTTGCCCATTTGGAAATTGACTTGTGTTTTGTGTTTTTTTTTGTAGTTGAGTTTTGAGAGTTCTTTATATATTCTGGATACAAGACCTTTATCAGATACATGCTTTGCAAAGATTTTCTCCAAGACTGTACCTCATCTTTTCATTCTCTTCACAGTGTCTTCTGAAGAGTGGACCATTTTAATTTTGATAAAGTCCAACTAATCAATTTACTTTTATGGATCATGCTTTTGGTGTTGTATCTAAGAATTCTTCACCTTAGCCCTACGTCACAAATTTCTTAACTTTAAAAAAATTTTCAATTACAGTTGATATTCTATATTATTGTATTTTAGTTTCAGGTGTACAGCATAGTGGTTTATATATATATATATATATATATATATATATATATATACACACACACACACACACACACACACACACACACACACACATATATATATATACATACTGAGTGGCCAGATTATTATGATCTCTGAACACATAATAATCTGGCCACTCAGTATGTGTGTGTGTGTGTGTGTGTGTGTGTGTGTGTGTGCACGCACACACACACACACACACATACTAGAGGCCCGTTGCACGATATTCATGCAAGAATAGGCCTTCCTTCCCCTGGTTTCACTCCCAGCCGCCCGTGAGCTGGTAAGTCCCCGCTCCCTGGCCACCCGGGAGCCAGCATGTCCTTGCTTCTGTGCAGAGCACCGCTCCTGTAGCTCCCTCCGCCGCCCCCCTTCCCCTCATAGCAGGTGTCATGCCCCTCCTGTCCGCTCTGCACCTGAATATGCAAATTAACTTCTATCATACTCACTCTGATTGGCTGTGCGCATAGCGGAGTGATTGTTAATTTGCATGTTTCTCTTTTATTAGGTAAGATATATATGTATTAGAGGCCCGGTGCATGAATTCATGCATGGGTGGGGTCCGACAAGCCTGGCCAGGAGGAGGGGACATGGGCGGTTGGCTGGCCTGCCTGCTGGTCGAACTCCTGGTCGAGGGGACAATTTGCATATTAGCCTTTTATTATATAGGATATATACTGAGTGGCCAGGTTATTATGAGATCATAATAATCTGGCCACTCAGTGTATACATATATTTTTTTTACTAAGTGATCCCCCATAAATCTAGCACCCACCTGGCACCATACATAGTTATTACAATATTATTGACTATATTCCCTATGCTGTGCTTTACATCCCCATGACTATTTTGTAACTACCAATTTGCACTTTTTAATCCCTTTACCTTTTTCACCCATCTCCCCAAGCTCTCCTCTTTCAGGCAACCATCAATTTGTTCTCTGTATCTGAGTCTGTTTCTGTTTTGTTTGTTCATGTTTTTGTTCTTTAGATTCTGCATATTTGTCTGTCTCTGTCTTATTTCATTTAGCATAAAAGCCTCTGTGCTGCCCCAAATGGTAAGATGTCATTCTTTTTTAGGGCTGAGTAATATTCCTTTGTATATATACCAGCACTTTTTAAAAAGTTTATTTATTTTTAGAGAGAGAGGAAGGGAGAACAGAGAAACATCATTGTGAGAGCACAACATCCATTGGCTGCCTCCTGCATGCCCCCTTCTGGGGATCAAGCCCGCAACCTAGGTATGTGCCCTGACCAGGAATCGAACCACCAACCTCCCAGTGCATAGGACAACTCCCAACCAACTGAGCCTCACTGGCCAGGGCATATAACACTACTTTTTAAAAAAATATATTTTTAGCCCTGGCTGGTTTGGTTCAGTGGACAGAGCGTCAGTCTGTGGACTGAAGGGTCCTGGGTTCAGTTCTGGTCAAGGGCACATGTCCAGGTTGTGAGCTCGATCTCCAGTGGGGGGTGTGCAGGAAGCAGCCAATCGATGGTTCTGTCTCATCATTGATGTTTCTATCTCTCTCTCTCTCTCCCTTCCTCTCTGAAATCAATAAAAAAATGTGTGAGGTGATATCTCATTGTGGTTTTAATTTGCATTTCTCTGATGATTAGTGATGTTAGCTTCTTTTCATATATCTATTGGCCATCTGTATGTTCTCTATGAAAAAATGTGTATTCAGATCCTCTGCCTATTTTTTAATTGGATCATTTGTTTTCTTGGTGTTAAGTTTGTATGAGTTCTTTAAAATTTTTGGATATTAACCTCTTATTGCATATATCATTGGCGAATATTTTCTCCTGTTCAGTAGGTTGTCTTTTCATTTTGTTGATGGTTTCTTTGCTGTGCAAAAATTTTTAGTTTGATGTAGTACCATTTGTTTATTTTTCTTTTGTTTCCCTTGTCCAAGGCAATATATAAAAAAATATTGCTATGAGAAATGTCAGAGATTTTACTGCCTATGTTTTCTTCTAGGATTTTTATGGTATCAAGTTTTACATTTAGGTCTTTAATCCATGTTGATTTTATTCTTGTACATGGTGCAAGAAGATGATCTAGTTTCATTTTTTGCATGTATCTGTCCAGTTTTTCTAACACCATTTATTGACCAAACATCTCTACCTCATTGTATATTCTTGCTTCCTTCCTCAAATATTAATTGACCATAAAGACATGATTTTATTTCTGGGCTCTCTATTGTATGCATCTATTTTTATGCCAGTTCCATGCTGTTTTGATTATTATAGCTTTGTAGTATAGTTTGCCATCAGATAGTGTAATACCTCCAATTTTTTTCTTCTTTCTCAAGATTGCTATGGCTTTCAGGGTCTTTTGTGGTTCCATACATTTTATTATATATATATCCTATATAATAAAGAGCTAATATGCTAATTAGACCGGATGGCAAAACGACCTTCTGGACCTTCTGGAATGACCAGTGGGCAGGGAGCAGGGCCGAGGAGCTGTGGGGCAATCGAAGGGGGTGGGGAGGCTCCGTGATCAATTGCCCCTGGAGGGTGGCAGCAGCCAGGGCTGTGAGGGCCGAGCCCCTTGCATGAATTTCGTGCATTGGGCTTCTAGAATATATATATTTCAGAGAGGCAGGGAGACGGGGAAAGAGATAGAAACATCAATGATGAGAATCATCGGTAGGCTGCCTCCTGCATATCCTCCTACTGGGGATCGAGCCCACAACCCAGGCATTCTCCCTTGACCAGAATCAAACCCGGGACCCTTCAATCCACAGGCTGATGCTCTATCCACTAAGTCAAACCATCTACTGGTTCCATAAATTTTATAATTACTTGTTCTAGTTTTTTGAAAAAATGCCATTGGTATTTTGATAGGGTTTGCACTAAATCTTTAGATGCTTTGGGTAGTATGGACATTTTAATTATGTTTATTCTTCCTATCCATGAACACAGTATATGTTTCCATTTATTTATACCTTCTTCACTTTCTTTCTTCAGTGCTTTAAATTTTTCTGAGGGCAGTTCTTTTACTTTCTTGGTTAAATTTATTCCCAGGTATTTTCTTTGATGCAATTTTAAATATGATTGTTTTCTTAATTTCTGTTTTTGATCATTTGTTATTGGTGTATAAAAATGCAACCAATTCATGAATGTTAATTTTGTATCCTGCTACTTTGCTGAATTCATCTATCAGTTCTAATAGTGTTTTGGTGGACGAATATTTTGCCTAATATTTTCTTTGAGAAGTTTTATAATTTTAGACTTTACATTTTGGTCTTTGATCCATTTCAAGTTAATTTTTCTGTATAGTGAGAAGTGTGGATCCAAATTCATTTTTTTTTACATATAGATATCCAGTTTTTCCAGTACCATGTGTTGAAAACACTATCATTATTCTACTGCAGTTGTCCTTATATATGTGGACTTATTTCTGGACTCTATATTCTGTTTCTTTTGTTGTTGTTGTTAATTCTCATCCAAGGATAATTTCCCATTGATTTCTAGAAAGAGTGAAAGGGAGGGGGAGAGAGAGAGAAACATTGATGTGAGAGAGATACATCGATTGGTTGCCTCCCACATGCACCCAGACCAGGGCCAGGGATTGAGCCTACAACCTAGGTACATGACTGGAATCAAATCTGGGACCCTTCAGTCTGCAAGCCAATGCTTTATCCACTGAGCAAAACCGGCTAGGGCTCTATATTCTGTTTCATTGATTGATCTATTTGTTTATCTTTATGCCAATAACAATTGTTTTGATTACTGTAGCTTTATAGTCATTCTTTTTTTTTTAAATATATTTTATTGATTTTTTTACAGAGAGGAAGGAAGAGGGATAGAGAGCTAGAAACATCGATGAGAGAGAAACATCAATCAGCTGCCTCCTGCACACCCTCCACTGGGGATGTGCCCGCAACCAAGGTACATGCCCTTGACCGGAATCGAACCCGGGACCTTTCAGTCCGCAGGCTGACGCTCTATCCAATGAGCCAAACCGGTTTTGGCAGTATAGTCATTCTTATAATCAGGTAGCATTTGCCCTTCTATTCTGTTCTTTTTCAAAGATGTTTTTGCCTATTTAAAGTCATTTAAAATTTCATATGAATTTGAGAATTAGATTGTCAATATCATCTTTTTTATACTTGAATTTATCCTGTTTACATTAATAACTGCAACAGATACACTTGGCTGTGCTTTTGTGATCTTATTTTATAATCATGGATGAACCTGATGTTACTGTCATTTTAGAAGATCCTTAATCTTTTCATTGGTATGCTTCAGCTAAAAAAGTTCCTTAACTTTACTATGCATTTGAAAAATAGGACTATCTATTTGCCTTTCACTTACAACCCATTTTTTGTAATGCACCAAACTAATATATATGGCCCTTTGTAAATATCTGAATATTATATCTGTAAATAACTGATTGGATGTGTTCTAAATTATATATCTTGCTCCAGACACCGTTTTATTTTTTAATTTTTAAAAATTATTTATGTCTTATTCCCATTTCCTTACTCTCCTCTCCTTTGGCTTGTTCTTTATATCTATGGGTCTGTTTCTGTTATATCAATTTGTTGTCATTTTTTAAAATTCCACATATAAGTGGAACTATACAGTATTTGTATGCCTTTTTTCACTTATTATATCTTCTAGGTCCACCCATGTTGTTGCAAATAGCAAGATTTCATTCTTTTTTATTGCTGAATAATATTCCACTCTGTGTGTGTGTGTGTGTGTATGTTTGTTTATGGGTGTGTGTATGTGTGTGTGTGTATGTGTGTGTGTATTACCATTCATCTATTGATAGATGTCTGGGTTGCTTCCATATCTTGGCTATTACTATTACTAGTAAAACTCCAATGAATATATCTTGCAAATTAGTTTTTTTGTTTTCTTTGCATAAATACCCAGAAGTGGAATTGCTGGGTCCTATGGCAGCTCTATTTTTAATTTTTTGAGGAATGTCCATACTGTTTTCCATAGTGGCTGCACTAATTTACAATCCCACCAACAGAGTAGAAGAACAACCCATTTTTGGTGAACGGTCCATGATTATCTGCTTTATACATCATTTTATAGATGCCAGTTCCTTTCAACCTTATCTGTCTAGAAGACAAAAGGCCTCTTTTTTTAAAAAAAAAGGCTGTCCTCATATAGTTATCCTCACACCCCATTCTCTTGAATCATTTTAGCTCTTAAAATGGATCTGGCATTATGAAGTCTATCCCAAGGGTCTAGTGATCAGACCAGCAACCAATATCCCCGGGGTCGAAACAGTGGTTTTATACAAAAGGATCATGCTTTAATGATGACCTGATTGATCATTAACTGCCTTCTCAATGCTGCTAGGAATAAATTACTCTAGCTGGTATGTTTTCCCTAACAGGCCTGGAGACCATTGCCCCCTAACTCTATTCCTATGCCCAGACTGTATGTATCTATCAGAACCTAGAGTCTGTTTTCTAGAGATCTTACTTAGCCTAAGAATTTACATGGACTTAATTCATGAATGTCCAGACCTGTGTTAGAGTCAGAAGATAAGATAGGCTTTAATCCCATGGATTTTACTGCCTGTTGGGGAAAAAAGACATACACAAGAATTAAAGAGCAATTCAAAACCTGTGGGATTAAGGGATTTTGTGGTGGGATTTAAGGGCTATGGGGGTTTAGAGAATGGGGCTCCATGGGTGTGGACTCATGTTATCAGGGTGTGATCAGTTCCATTGGTTTGGGGAACTTGGTTGGGACCTTGCTGGATGGGCACTATTTGATTAAGCAAAACAGAGCAGCAAGGGCATGGCAGGCCTGAGAAACTCTGTGAATGAGCCTGGAATGTTCCCTCAGGGGACCATGAGGAGACCACTGGGCTTGAAGCCCAGGCTTGAGTTGGGAAATCATGGGAAACAAGGCTGAGTAGGTAGGGTGGGGTCAGACTGTGAAAGACCTTTGGAAACCAAGCAGATGAGTTTGGACTCTAAAGCTCTGCCTGGTGTGGCCACAGCCATAGATCTAAATGTGTGCCCTGGAGTAGGAGTTGGCGCCAGCTCAAAGGCTGAGGGAGGAGCCAGGGAGAGGCAGGGCCATGACTGGAACTTAATCTTCCTCACACCCAGGCAAGTGGGCTTTCTGCACCAGAGGCAGAGCCATTGAGAGACACCACTGACTCACTGTCCACAGGTCTGCTCCAGTTGCCCGGGAGCCACTCCTTAGGCTAAAGCAAGGCAACTCCAGATGGCCTTTTCAAATGAAATTGTGTTAAGGAGAGAGGTGACACATTAACCCATTAACACATGAACATTAAGTGGTTTATATATCTGAGCGGTGGGAAAGTCATTCCTGGGGAGATGAGATGGAGACCTGTGGAAGCTCTGATTGCAACTAGGGTCAGTAAGCTTGAGAGGAGCTCTGGGTGCATGAGATCTATAGTGGAGAGGGAGGAGGGGAACCCAAGGCTGTGAGAGCCATGTGACATAGCATGCCTGTGGTTACATAGCCCATTAATGGCAAAATTGTCTGAGCAGACTTTTTCCAAACTTTCCTACCCAAGGGCCCCAAACTATTGAATTGTACGCTTGACAACTCGAAGGACACAGTCTCATCAGATTTCTCTGAAGTAGGACATTTTACCTTAAGTGTGAATGCTGCAATCTACTGCCTAAATGTATTTTAATTGATTTATCAGTGAACAAAATGAAAGCCCCTGGAAGATGAGCCTGGTTTGGGCAGTGGCTTTGATTCCTGCGCTGGGGCCTGTCAGCTTTAGCAGGCAGGCCCTGTCCCTATGGGACCTGCCTGTGGACAGGTCAGAACTTGAACTATCAGGATCTTAGCCCAAGTGCTGTAAGGGAAATCCATCACCTGCAGCATGTTCATTTGCCTACTGTCCCCAGTCCCCTCCCCCTCCTTGGTTCAAATCTAAGCCTTGTGTTCTGGGAGAAAGTTGTTGAACTCGCTCAGTAGTTAGCTCTGACCTCAGCCTTTGGGTGGCTGTGCAGATCCCAGGGTGGAATGGAGACAGCGTGGGACCCATGAGGTTCTGAAGACTGGGCATGGATTGGTGGAGGCCATGCCCAAGGACTCCCCAGCTTTTCCTCCCCCAGCACACTCAGCCTGCAGCCCCTCATTCCACCCCGCGTTTAGCCTTCCAGCCTAGTGCTGCCCTCCCCCTCACCTTTAGTGGCTGAAAACAAAAGAGCCAAGGAAGCACTCCAGGCCAGAGAGCCTCCCCGGCAGCCTAAACACCTCATTCTAGTCCCAATAGCCTGCAGACAGAGACAATATAGAAAGAACAAAGCATGCTGTCCTCCAGCTTGGGTGGCAAGGTACATAAAGCACTATGAACTTTCAGGTTTCAGTAGTGAGCCTTCATTCACCCCACACCCCTGCTTGTACAGGAGTGGGCCTCTCCAGATTACAGTGCCTGTAGTGACGAAACCACAGCAGGTAGTGCCCTGGGCAGGCTGGCGGGGCGGGGCAGCCGGCAGGGTGAGGCCCAGATTCCCCAGGCTGATAAGGCAGGCTGTAAACACCCAGCAAGGGGAGGGGGCAGAGGGCAGGCGACCAGATGGCAGGAGAAGGAGGGAACCGGAGGCCCGGCCTAGCTTCAGGAAGTGGGGCTTGATGTGGAAACATCCTGTCCAGTGGGGGCTAGACCAGTGGCCATCAGCGATCACTCCCTCCACTGCAGAGGCAAGCTCAGCACAAGGTGGGGCTGCCTGGGCTTCTGGCCAAGAACCTGGTTCCTGACGTCTCTAAAGGACGAGATCAATGGGTCTCTATTATAGGTGATTCTCCCACTTAGTACTGCTCCAAGGAAATCAGGACTAAGCTAGCCCCCATGGAGAAAGGCAGCAGGAGAGCCCTGGCCAGTGTAACTCGATAGTTAGAGCATCTGCCCATGCACCGAAGGGTCAGGGGTTCGATTCCAGGGCATGTCCATGAGTGAGTTGCAGGTTTGACCCCCAGCCCTGGTTGGGGCGCGTGAGGGATGCAACCAATCTCTCTCTCTCTCTCTTCTCCCCCTTTCACTCTCTCTAAAAATCAATGGAAAATATATCCTCAAGTGAGGATTAACAAAAAATAACAAAAAGAAAGGCAGCAGTAGAATTGTCTGAGAGAATTGGACTGCCACAGGAGGGTCCTGGTCATCACTAGCAGTGAGGAGCATTGACTGGAACATCTGATTGTGTTCAGGGCTGCCTGCAGACCTCTGAGAACTATATAGCTGACATGCCATTCTATTCCATCTTGCAGTACTTTTATAATTAGCATCTCAGAGCTGATAGAGCCTTTTGCAAGGGATCACTAAACTCATCTGCTTTACTTTCCACATGGAAACACTGGGATCCAGAGAGGGGCCTGGCCACACTCATGGCAGACCTTAGTTAAAGCCTAGAGCATTTTCCACTGCCTACCCTGTTGCTTTAGGTCCAGCTGTCAACCCTCACACATAGGGCTGGCCCTGCCTTGCACAATCGCTAAACCTCAGCAGTTATCCTTGCGTAGGGTTATGACAAGGCTCATAGGAGGAGAGAGCCCCAGAGACATAATTCAGTAGACCTGAGCTGCTCCGTCACGTCAACTTGTGTGTGGCCTTGAGTGAGCTGCTACCCCTGTCTGGGTTTTGTTTTTTGTCTTTGTTTTTTTATTACAGCTTTATTAGATATAGTTCAATAGCATACAATTCACCCAATTAAAGTACACGATTCAGTGGCTTTTAGTATAGTCACAGAATTGTATATTCATCACCACAATCCATTTTAGAATATTTTTATCACCCCATAAAGAAACTATACCCATTAGCAGTCACTCCCCATTTCCCCACAACCTCTGGGCCTCAGTTTTGAAGAGCGGTTTGCTATAGAGGTGTGTGTTGTTTTTTTGAGGGGGAGGGGGGAAACCCCAGTGATAGTCTTCAGGCTGATGGGCTAACCCAGCTTACTGAGAACTTAGATATGGAAAGACCCCACCATAGAGAAGAATAGAGTGGACCCAGTGGTAAGCCCTTGAGGTGCTCAGGTCTGAATTTCCATAAATATTTGAATGAGCATGTGAACCAACACCCTGAGATAAGAACTCAGACTTATATATATGTCAGCCGAAAGCAAGTGTATATTTATGGGGCAAGGACTATGCCATAGCCACTCTGGAGCCAGGAACTCTCTGGAAACAGTAGGCTCTTGAGGTACAGGAATCACATCAGTTTCCTTCATACCAGAGCTGGAAGCCTCCTGCTTCACAATACCCTTCCTCCACAGCTGGCCACAGGGGCTCAACTTGTCACCATTTGGGTACAGACTTGGCCCAGGAAATTAGAATTTGCTTATCATATGGAGCTTTGGTTGAGATTGAGGCCCCAAGGGGGATGGGACATCGCTTGGGAAGCTTTTGTCAAGGGACATCATATGGGCTCTGAGCCTTCAAAGTTGGGTGTTGTGAGCAACACCTGAACTATGGGTCAGAACAAATGCTCACCAGCATGGGGCAGTGAGAAAAGCATGGACTTTGAGATGAAGGTTACATAGGCCTGGGTTTGAGTTCTGCCACCATTCTTTTTATTTTATTTTTTTAACTTGATTTCAGAGAAGAAGGGAGAGGGAGAGAGAGATGGAAACATTAATTATAAGAGAGAATTATTGATTGGCTGCCTCCTGCACACCCCACACTGGGGATCAAGCCCGCAACCCGATATATGCCCTGACTGGGAATCGAACTGTGACCTCCTGGTTCCTAGGTCGACCCTTAACCACTGAGCGACGTTGGCTGGATTCTGCCGTCATTCTTAATGGACAGTGTGATCTTGATCATGTTTACCTAATCTTTTCTGAGCCTCATTCTGTATCTTAAATGGAACTATTAAGGCAGTATTATTACCAAAAGAGATTTCACTGAAAACAAAGTTCAAAGAGCAAAATATTTGGAAATAAACCTGGGTTCAAACCCCAGCTCTGCCACTGACCAACTACTTTGTTGTAAGAATTAAAGGACAGAGCCCACATAGTAAAGTGCCTGGCATGACACCAGCCCCACAGCTCGTACCCAATAAATGTAAGTCCCTCTGCTCCACCCTGTCACCCTATAATTTTTACTGTTTGGCCCCCTTCCCCAGAAGCAGAGGGAAGAGCTTGAAGTGATATCAGAAGGCGCAAAAGAAAATCTTGCTCATGTTTAAACAAGTACATACTCCTGCCCCTCCGTCCCTCCCTCAACGGGCCCATGGCAGAGGCCACAGTGGCCATACCTGCCATCCCTGGCTCAGCACTAGCTCAGATGGGTGCCAACCTTGAAAGCACTTGCCTTGAGTTGGCACTGATCTCAAGTGCTTCCACCCCCTCCACCTCGTCTAGATGTGCTTTCTTTCTTTTTTTTTTTTCTCTTAAACTTCATTTATTATTATTTTTTCAATCCTTACCTGAGGCCGTGCTTGGAGAGAGGAGGGGAGAGAGAGAGAGAGAGAGAGAGAGAGAGAGAGAGAGAGATCAATTGGTTGCCTTTCACACATGCCCTGACTAGGGATTGAATCTGCAACCCAGGTACTTGCCATGACCTGTGCCATGACCCATGCCGTGACCCGGAATCAAACCGGTAACCTTTCAGTACACAGGGTGAGGTTCTATCTGAGCTAGAGGTGCTTTACAAACACGTGCCACCAACTGAGTTGGGCTTGTAACCAAATCTTGGCCTTTGGTTTGCACTGCAGATGTTGGGAGGAGCTGGCAGGAACCAAGGTGCACATCCAGATGTTGTCTCTGAGGCTTCCTTGACTTCCTGAATACTAGCTGTGAAGCAGTATTTACTACAACTTCCAGGGGTAGAGAAACAGGATTGTGTGGAGCAGACACTCCCCTTGGGGGCTATAGAGCCCTATCAGTGGGTCACTGGGTCCTATTTGCCCTGAGGGATTGTGGAGAGAGTAGGGAGAGGGAAAGTGGGATTCTGCTGTTTTGACAGGAGGCCTGGCTGCGCAGGGCTCTTGACTAAAGGCACAAGAGGATGATGACCCCTCAGAGAGGTATCAAGACCATCTTCCCATCCATATTTTTTGTTGGACTACCCAGAACCATCATTTCTAGGGGCAGGGGTCCCCTTAGCTTCTCTCACTACTTGAAGCTCATGGAAAAATATTACCACAGGGGGACCAAGGTGATGGTGTCTACCCACTACTAGGCCCCCATCTCAGGCATCAAGGCTTCTAGAACCATCATCATGGATTTCTAACCTGTCCACAGGAGGACTGGCAACTGGGCAGAGGTCCAGGGCCTTGAGCTGCTACTGCTCCTCTGACCCAATGCCTTGGGAAGGCCTGGCAGAGCCAGTCACCTGCCCAGGGTTCCTCACAGGCACACGGCCCCACTGCTAGGATCCCCACCTTGCAAGGGCTCTGGGAGATATTTATAAGTGGAAGCCATCACACCAAATCAGCCTCAGCTATGGAGTGTGATAAATAGCTTTCTGTTTCATCACCCAGAAAATGTCACAAGTCTTTTTTAAAAATATTTTTTTTATTGAATTCAGAGAGGAAGGGAGAGGGAGAGAGAGAAAAAAACACCAATGATTAGAATCATCAATCAGCTGCCTCCTGCATGCCCCCCACTGGGGACAAAGCCCACATTCCAGGTATGTGCCCTGACTGGGAATCAAACCCTGGCCTCCTGGCTCATAGGTCAATGCTCAACCACTGAGCCACGCTGGCCGGGCAATGCCACAAGTGTTGACCCATATATAATACTTTGTTCTCCGTTGTTGCCTCTGTCCATTGATGCTAGGGACAGAATTATGCAAACTTATGAAGTGATATTGATTTCAGTGTCACCTGCTCCTCCAAATTAACCCCCATTGCTGGTCACTTTCCTCAGGCTCTTGCTTCTACCTGCCTGCCCTTCCATTCAAAGCTACCCAGGGCTGGTCCTCAGCCCTGATGGACAGACCTCAGCAGTCACTGTCTAGTCTCTTACCCAGTCTTCTAAGGCCAGGCTCACTCTATCCCCAAGGTGATAGCTAGGCAAGATGATGGACTCACCTTTACTCACCTGCTTTCAGGAAAGGGTTTTGGAAACAGTCCCAACTCCCTCCCAGGTCCCTGCTCCCCCAGCCCAAACAGGCTGGCCGAAGAGCTGCTAGGGGGCATCCTCTAGTGTAGACAGCTGTCTCCTCAGCCTTCCTGTGCAGGATCCTCCCCACTCTCCCTAAAGGCTCCTCCCCTCCCTGTACTCTCTGACCTGTGTGGGGCAAGGGCGGGGCTGGGAGGGCCAGCGGGCCCTGAAGGGGAAACTGCTGAAACCTCTGGGACAGGAAGTGGCAGAGAGGGGCTGTTTCCTCTGGCAGAGCAGGGGTGTGGTGAGAGCTGGCCCTACCTCCCGCCTGTCGCTGTGGACCCTGAGAGGCAGGGAAGAGCTGAGAGCCCTTCTTTCCCAGTCTCTACCACTGCAAAGAAAATGGAGGCTCTCGGCCCACCAGATTGGAGGGGAGCTCTCTCAGAGGAGGTCATGTTCCTTTTGCAGGGAGAGGAATTCTGAGAGAAGGGCAGACTGGTCAGCCAAAAGGAGGAGTGGAGCAGGGCAGGTGAGTATGGAATCAAGAGGCCCACATTGGCAGCACAAAACCATAGCTGGGCAGGCAAACCTTCTGTAAGCTCTCGTTGTGAGACAAAATGATCAGGACCCGTGCCTGCTCAAAACTGTGTGAGTTATAAATGCAACAGATTGCTAACTCTAGAAAGGACCTTAGACCATCCAGTCCAATCCCCTCATTGTGCAGCTTAGGAAACAAGAGGCCCACAGAACAGAATTGACTTGCTCAAGGTCACACCATTGGCAGGGCCAAGACTTTTTTCCTGATGAAAAGTTGCCAAGTTTGTATTTGGAGTTTCACACTCCCCTCCAGGCACCTCTGAACTCTCTGTGACATTCTTCTCAGAAGTGAACTTGATTAATCTATTCACACTGAAGGGGAGTGAAAGCCTTTAGTCCAGGACTCAGCAAGCTTTTCCTTCGAAGGACCAGGTAGTAAATATTTTTAGCCTTTGTAGCCCACACAAACTCTGTCACAAGTTAACTTATAATGCAAAAGCAGCCACAGACAATGTGTAAATAAATGAGCATATTGGGGGGAAAAGAATATTTATGTAATACTTTAAACAATAAAGAAAATTTAAAACATATTCAGGCCCTTAAAAAATGAGCATAGCTGTGTTCCAATAAAACTTTACTTGTGGCCCAGCCTGTGTGGCTCAGTGGTCGAATGTTGACCTATGAACCAGGAGATCATGGATCGATTCCCAGTTGGGGCACATGCCCAGGATGCAGGCTCGATCCCCAGTGTGGGGCGTGCAGGAGGCAGCCGATTAATGATTCGCTCTCATTAATGTTTCTATCTCTCTCTTCCTCTCCCTTCCTCTCTGAAATCAATAAAAATATAGTTTTTAAAGACTTTATTTGTGGACACTGGAATTTGAGCTTCAGTATAATTCTCATGTGGCATGAAATATTCTTCTTTTGATTTTTCCCCCCAATCTTAAAAAGTGCAAAAACCATTCTTAGCTAATGAGCCATACAAAAACAGACTGGGTTTGGGATGTAGACCATAGTTTTTGACCCCTTAAGTTTGTCTAAGAAGTCAGGTTAAGGTGTTAGGAGGAGGGAGAGGAGGGGGAGAGAATGTACTAGGTAGGGCGGAAGCAGGTAAGGCATTTGCTTCAAATCTTGAACACCGCGTGGGAATTGGAGCCACAGACATTGGGGAAGGACACACCAGGCGTAGGGGACAGTGTGAACAAAGGCATGGAGGTGGGGAAGTCTCTGCGAAAGTTCAATGTGTTCTGCACATGCGTGGCCTCATTGTTATTTGCCAGCCCTGGGTCATTGGCAGCTGTTTGTCCTCACCAGAGGAAAGGGTTGGCTTGATTGAGGATGCCGAGAGACAATGAGGAGGGGAGGAAGAAAGGTCTTCTGGAAGTCACAGCCACTAGCTGTGTGACCTTCAGCAAGTCACTTCTCCCTCGAGAACTTGGTGTCCACCGTTGGATGATAGGAGGGATGGATGCGATTATCTTTCAGGTCCCTTTTCCCTTTGATATCCTGGGTCTCTGGGTCAAGGAGAGGCTTTCAGCAGTGTGGGGAGGGGGGAGGAGCCACCCTGGGAGCTCATGGTGACATCACAGCTGTCTGCCCATCACCCGCCCCTCTCCCCCCCCTCCCCGGCAATAGGCCGTCTTTCCACCTCATCCTTCCTGGCATTTTTTCCCCTGGATGTGGCCAGGGATGGAGGGGACATTTGGATGGGCCCCAGAAGGCAGCAGCGAACTTGAACCCAGCCCTGCCCCTCCTGCCCGGGGGAGTCCCAGAGCTGAGCAAGGAGCCTCCACCTTAATTTCTAGGACATGAGCTGGCAAGAGCCTTGACAAAGAACACTGTCCCTTCAATAAAAGTTATCTCACTTTAATGTCCTGTGTTGCTGAGTCACAGATTACCCCAGTTTCTAAAAAACCCAGTAACCGATTTATTAGTCTCTGGTCAGTGTTTTTGTTCTCTCCCTCCCTTCCCACCCTGCCCCCAAGAAAGAAAGCCAGCTTTAACGGGGGCTGAGGTGGGGGATGCGAGGTGTGTGCCATTCGAAGCCTCCTTTCATTCAGCGCATGCAACTTGCTCCCATAGTGTTCTGTCCAGATCGCCAGCCTCACCAGGCCAGGCCTGCTCCTTTGGCCACTGAATTCCTGTTGAGTCTCCTCTTGAAGTGTGTGTGTGTGTGTGTGTGTGTGTGTGTGTGTGTGTGTGTAGCAAAATGACGCCCTAGGTCCTCTGTTTTCCACCTTTAATCCTGGGTTTTTTGAGATAATCCCAACTTCAAAACGTCTAAGCTGAACTCATCTTCTTGCCATATTTTTTGGCTCAGTCACTTCATATCTCAAAATTTTTACAGCGAAAACAGATTATACGCCTTGGAGTCAATTCAACTACTGTATTACCCCATACTTTGACATGTTTCTCCTTGGGCCGGCTCTGAGATTCCCCTCCTGGATTCCAGCTGCCTCACCTGGTCTCCTTCTATCCCCTCCACTCAGACATCAAGCCAAACCAATCTTCTTAAAGAACTGCTTGTTTTGTGCCCCTCCCTCGCTCAAGAATCCACCGTAACTCCCAGTTGCTTTCCATATTTTCACATTCTGCTGCCTGGTGGACCTCGGGCCTGTGCACTTCTTCAGCTCATTTCCCTGACTCCCCAGCCAGTCCTTCCTCCCCATAGTCAAGCTGGTTTCCTCTCTCTGCCATAAGTTTGATGGTTGTTGGTTATGTCTTCCCTCTGTTTTCATTTCATCCCACCATTTCCCATTTCCCTGTCTTCCTGTCCTTCTAGGTAAAGACATACTGACTACTTAATGAGTGACCATAGCCAAAAAGACACAAATCAGGCCAGGAAATTGAAAAACATGTTTGGGGCATAACAGAGAGTTTT
This sequence comes from Plecotus auritus, assembly GCF_963455305.1. NCBI lineage: Eukaryota > Metazoa > Chordata > Mammalia > Chiroptera > Vespertilionidae > Plecotus > Plecotus auritus. The sequence goes on along the minus strand of NC_137784.1, from coordinate 108,722,860 downwards.
CACCTACAGTAACTCACTGGCCTTTCACGACCATGCCTTGAGCTGGGTAGGCGTCCCCATTTGACAGGAGAGGAAGGGGATCTGCTTAAAGCCCAAGGCAAAGCTGGATGGTTTTGCTAGAATCCCCATGCCTTTAGGATCTGCTGGGACTTTTGGGGTTCCCCATACTGGGGTTCAGTAGCTGCCCCGGACATGGCTTTGCCTCCTTTCCTGCAGTGTGCTTTCCCGGTCACTAGCTTGTCCTTCACAGAAAAGTTTAGTGCCCCTCTGCCTCCTCCCTGTCACTGGAGCACTGGGGAGGAGGATGTGGTGGCCGCAGGCACCTCCAGGGGGTGCTCTTTGGACTGTCTCAGGCAAAGCCCCTGGCAGTCAGGGCAGCTGGGGAAATAGGTTCCCTTTGTCAGTCACCCTCCACCGGCCCCTCCTCCCCTATTGGGCTTCTGTGCTCTTCTTGCCACATAACCACAACCCAAAGGGCTGGGGTGGGGTGAAGGTGGTAAGGACGGGGGACTCGGAGCATTCCTCCAACCACAGCAGCCTGCCCCTCCCTGTGGGGCCTCCAATGCAGGGGAAGAGCCAGCCCCTTCCACACCAACAACTAGAAGCCTCCAGCCCCATCCGGTCTATGTTCTGGAGCCAATGGGGGGACTTCTGGGGGTCTTCATGGGGTGCCCAGTTCCCCCTTGCTCTCTGAGGGTCACCTGAAACTCATCATCCCGGATGAGTGTTTTTTTAATTTTCAAAGTGCTTTCCCACCACCATCTTCATTCACCCGAGACTTCCTGGCGAGCATCTGCTAAGCCTGAATTACCTTCAGCCCTCACCCACTCTAAGGATGACAAGATACCACAGAAAGATGGCTGACTTTTCCAGTGTCACACATTTGGGGGTGGTACGCAGCCAGGAGAAGGCTTCCGTGCTCCTCCCTCGACCTGGGCAGGGTACACCACATAGTGTGGGTGGGCTGCTGGATGTCCTGGAGAAAGATGAGGGGACATCTCTCTACCTGTGGTCTGCTATCTCCTGCAGCTCTAACTGCTCCTCCACTGAGACAGCTTAGGGCCTGGGAAGGTAGGGACAAAACTGGAGCTGAGAAAGGGCTGGGGGCAGCTGGAGAAGGTCTCCGGGTCTCCCTCACCACCAGAGTTGTGACAAGCCCTACGCTGGAAGCAGGCAGTGACTGAGGGTCAAGGAAGGAAACTGGGTTTCTTATAAATAAGCACAGAGAAACCCCAACCAACAGAGCTTGCAAAACATTTATTTTTTCTTTCCCTCTTCCTGATTTCATCTCAAATGGAGGGGGTGGTGGAAAGAAAGGAAGAGAGGAGAAGGAGCTGATAAAATAGCTGTGGCTCAGGCCCCTTTGCTGGGCACTTGCTCAGGGAGAGTTCAGCTGGAGATGTGAGTCAAGGCTGTGTGGGAACCCCATGGAAGGGTTACCTCTGCTCCATCCATGGCTAGAGATTGGATCCCTGACTCTGGCCCTCTGTCTCTTAAATATGTGTCACTAGTCATGTGATACAGCATGCAAATTTGCTGCTGGGTGACTATTGGGAGGGTGCTGTTTTTCAGTGGAGGGTACAGCTGTTCCTGGGGTAGTTTCCATTTTGTTTGTGGTTGTGGGGGAGGAGTGCTGAGGCAGTGGGAAATGGCATGAAGGAAATTGTCACTTCCTTTCCAGAGAATTCCAGAAAGGTTTCATGGAGGACCGGGTATTTTAGGAGCAAGAGCTGGCTCAAAGGGGACAGGGAACTGGAGAAGTTTGCTTTGTGGCCCAGCTGACCATCTGGCCCCCATGTTTCCTGGCGTGTGTGAAAATGCCACGGGTGTTACTAGCAGTTCGGTGAGAGCCATTGGCTCAGCTGAACGGGTGTAGATTTAAATTCACTCCACAGATACTGTGGACGTGGCTTTCACATAGGGGCCATTTCCTGTAGAGGAGGCCCAGATGGGTGGGTGCTGAGCACTGCTTGACGTGTCCCAGTGACAAGCCCAGAAAGGGTCTTTACGTCTGTACCACCGCACAGTTGTGGTGACACAGGAGCGGCCCAAACCACTTCTATTTTGCTATTTTGGTTTTGAAATGCAGTCAGAACCACAGAGAGCCAAAGGTGTGCATTTTCAGGCCTGGGCCTTGGGCGCCCTCCCTCCTGTGGCTCCCACACTCCCACGCAGTGCCCAGGGCCATAGTCTCTCACAGAGGCTTTGCTTTTAGCCTAAGTAGGACTGGCCTTGGGAGCCAGGGATCCTGCAGTGGCCTCCAAGGGAGTCAAGCGGGTGGAGCTCTTAACATCCTGGGAGCTGAATTGACTGAAACAGTGATGGGGCGGGGTGGGGGGATTCCCAGGTGCCTCAATTCCTTGAGTTAAATGCCTATGTGCACCCCCCTAACCCCTTACTTGCTGACAAGACAGTGCCCAGGGCTCTGGTCCATTGAATCTGCATCTCAGTGTCTCAGTGCCTCTCTGAGGACCCTGGTGAGGGGAGCCCCTGGTGTGGGCCTCTCTGGTCTCCAGCAGGGCGGGCCTTCTGTGGTGGTGGCTTCTTTGGTTTCAGGTTCCTGGGAGAGGGAGGTTATTTTGAGGGACTTGGGGAGGCGGTTCAGTCCTCCGCTGCTGCCGGGGGAGAGTGAGTGAGCATGCAAATGAGCCCCTCTCCACCTCTCACTTTCAAATCCTCAAACATCTAAGGGGAGAGAAACGAAAGTTTCTGGACTGGAAGGTTCCATGGTGGTGGGGGTGGGGGGAGAGTGATCTTAGCCTTGGCCAACAGAGTAGGACAAATGGGGCAGCTACTTGCCCCCTACACCCTTCACCTTAGCTTCAGGCTGGAGCTCAGGCAGAAGGAGACACCAGTATGAGCTGTAGGTGATGTGTGTAGCCTCCCAATACAAGCTGGGCCAGCGGGATCTGTACCAACCAAGTCCTTAATTTAGAGACTTAGACATCTGGACACAAGGAAGACAACTGGATTAGTCTCTTTCTTTTATTTCAAACCTCCCCTCCTTGTGCTGCCTTCCCCTCTCCCACCTCCTCCCTAGGGGAGTGGACCTTGGGGGGCTCACCCCAAGAACCCATGGGCCACATACATATTCTGCAGATATTTTCTCCCTGGAAAGCATAGGGGGTAGTGGTGGTAGCAGCCCACACCCCTCTTCACCACAGCCTCTTTGAGCCACCATGAGCTGGAGGGCAACTGATGACTGAGCTTGCTGCCCTGATGGCCTTTGACACACAGAAGCTCTCACCCACATGTTCCCATACTTAGGACACATGGGCATGCCCTGCACACATACATATCTACCATGTTTGCCCACATGCAGCCAACACTTGTAAATTACAATGCAAAAATATACAGATATTATACATGTAGAGTGCACACATTCCTCTCATTCTTATATAAGCCAGAGGATATGACACTCACACCACACCCAGTGTACAAATAGATATATTTTATTGCCCAGAAAATACAACTCACTTGTACGGAATGACCAGTACCATTCATTCATTCATTCATTCATACATACGTTCATTCCACAAATAGGAATTGAGTATCTGCTCCATGCCAAGCACAGTGCAAGGCTTCTAAAGTTTCATCAATGATCAACACAGTTGTCCCTGCCTTCAGGGAAGCCACTGACTAATGGGGGAGGTAAGGAAGGCACACAGAGGTTCCACAGGCTGAGATAAGGGGCACTGAGCTCGCAAACATGAAGAGAAGCCAAAGGGATGAGCAAACCTGAAGGCCCACTGCAGTGGGAAGGCCTCAGGCCCTTGGCGGGGAGAGGGAACAGACACAGGAGTTTCAGAAGTTTCGTGTTTAGACAAAGTGGGATTAGGTGAAAGTGATAGCCTTTCATTTGATCAGTTTGAGAATGCTTCCTGGGGACAGACAGCCGGCCTGGCTTGTGGGAGGCCTGGAGCTGCGGAATGTGGGCCTTGGGCACTCTGGGTGGGGGAGACAGACCTTCCAAGCATAAATGGCCCTGGGAGACCGGGCCACAGGAGGCTGGGTCAGATACAGGGGTGGTGGGGAGAGGGAGGGGTGGAGCTCAGGCAGGGACCCTGGTTTGCCAGTGCTTCCTCTGCCCTGACGGGCACCAGTCTCTCATGCACCCAAAGGGAACTCAAACCTGACAGCTTGAGTTGAGTGACTTCTCAGAGTTTTTTTTTGGGGGGGTGGGGGTGGAAAGGTGTGGGGATGAGACTGGGGGTGGGGAGAGGGCGGAGCCAGCCCTGTGGGCTAACGGAAAGGAAGTGGGAGAGGCCTGGGTGTCTCCTGTGGGGGAGAACGGTCATCAGGGAGGTCATCTGTGGTCCCCCACCCTACCCTCCCCTTTGCCCTTCTCTGAAGTTCCTCATTTCTTTCCTTCCAGGAGAAGGTTTTGCCACCCTTGGCACTGCCAAAGGAGTCACTCCCACTATGGTGCGTGGCCCCAGTTCTTCAGACGCTCATGGTTGAACCAAGTTGTTTTAGACCCAGCACACGCACACACGCACACACAATGTCACTAAAAACAGAACACTGAGGGCCAAAGATGTAGCATCTGCAGGTGGAGAAGCCCAACTGTTCAGGTCTGGTGGAGCAGAGCAGATGGACAGGAGGGACGTGGGAGCAGGAGCGAGCCTCTGAAAGGCAGGCATGGGTGGGACCGCAGACAACAAGTACAAGCATAGCAAGCACAGGAAACAATTGGAGGCCCCGGTGCCATGTGAATGCCTGAGGTACAGACTGTGAGGCATTCAAGGAGAGGAGAGACGTGCGAACTACAGCAGACAGATTTCCTGGAAAGGGAGGGCCCCCAAACGGCCCTGGGGGATGGGCCAGGTTCCTTGGGCCCCTCCCCCAGCCAGGGCTCTCCTCACAAGTTCCCAGGGTGACAGTTCAGTCTTGAAACTGAAAGCAAAGCTGAACCAAGAACACAAGCCCACAACCAGCATAGAGGCCATCGGGGTGGTGGTGGGGTGGTGATGAGTGGGCAGATTTTGGGGCCCACCTGTCCCTGTCCCCAGGCTCTTTGGAGGCATGGCCATGTCTGAGTCCCATCCCCACAAGCAGGGTCAGGCGAACTACACAAACCTCACAGCAAGACATTTCTTCCTCTGTAGATTCTGCCCTTCAGAGCTAAGTGACCCCCTACTCCCAAGGTAAACTGAGCCAGGCAGCATCTGGAAGAGCACCTTTTACACCCATGTGTCCTGACCCATACCCCTCACACAAGAGTCTTTCCTGAGCCAAAGGAATTTTTGGCCTTTTTCATGCCATTGCCCCAGCCACAAGGCCCTGATTTTCCCTGTGGCCACACCCTGGGGACTAATGTGCAGGGTGGAGAGAGATCAAAGTCCCTCTCTCAGTCACCTCCAGAGGATTGGGGGAGGGGTGGGAGGGAGACTGCCTAACTTCAGGGCCAGTTCAGGTGCAAATGCTGGTGACTTAGATGGGCACTGAGGCTTGGCCACTTCCCACTGGAGGTGACTCAGTTACCTTCCTTTCCCCTCTTTCATTACCTGCCTCCTTTCTTCTCCTTCCCCCTTCTTCTCCCATTGCTGTCCCCTTTTAGCCATCCCCTCCTGGCAGTCTGCTTTGGCATGGCAGGGTCCCTCTGATTGGCCAGCTGTCCTGGGAACAGAGCTCAAGGAAGGTGATTTACTCAGTGCCCCCACCTCTCCCTTCTCTCTAGGTCACTCCTGCGGTCAGCCTAGCCCAGCATGCAGCCTTGAACTTGGCTTAGGCCACCACATACTCCAGCTCTCTACATCCCTATTCTCCTGTGGCTTGAGTGTAGGCTCTAAGCTCCAAGGTGCCTGAGCAGCATCTCTTCATCAAGAAAACCCCGCGGCTCCAGAGGGCCCTGCGAATTCTGCTGTCAGCTCTGAGAAGACAGCATGGCTATAACCCTGCAGCCCAGTGACCTGATCTTCGAGTTTGCAAGCAACGGGATGGATGATATACACCAGGTACAGCCCCCAGAGCATGGAGCCCAGTCAGCCAGTGCAGACGATCAGATAGACACAGACAGGCAGGCAGACATCCAGTGAGCCAGCTGGTTGGCCGGCTAGCCAGTCAGCAAATATTGATCAAGCACCTACTAGGTTCAGGGCACTAGGCCCACTTGTCAGCCAGACTGTGCCAGCTAGCCACTCATGAAGCCAGTCAGTAATCATGGGGTGGTCATTTAGTGAGCTGGTTGCCCACGTGCAATTACAGAGCACATGCAGTCACTAAGTCAGCCAAGCAGCTGCTAAGTACACCAGCTGAGCTGTTGGCTAGTCAGCAACGTGGGCTGAATGCACAGTTGTGAACTGACGTGCCTATGCTTTTTCAGCCACTTCCCATCACCCCAGGGTCACAGTGACAAAGTTGCTGGGACAACCACATAGCAGGAGTGAGCACTGCCAGCTGGAACCGCAGGGCAGAGTCCAACCTCTGGCATCTTGAGGCTCATGGCTGTAGCCTGGTTGATGAACCCTTCCATAACCATCTTTTCAGCCTCGATTTAAAATTCAGGATACACTGGAAATGGAGTCTTAAGGTTGCAGGAAGTTGGAAAATAGGACAGACTTCTGGCACCCAAGTCCCCACCACTCCGTACCTTGCCCTGCAGTGGGGTTAAACCGTTTTCCGGGCACTTAGCTGTACCTATCAGATAGTGTCCTGGCACACTCGCCACCATACACTCCTCTCTTTTCACAAACTGGCAGCCAGCTACAATGGAAGGAATGGAAGAGTAGGAGCCAGGAGTCCTGGGTTCTGATCCTAGTTTGGCCACAGTGTCACCTATGCAAGGCCTGTCTCCTACTGTATCTGGCTGCCATCTCCCCATCTTCACCAAGGGGATATCTACCTGGATCACCTCTAAGGGCACCTCAGCCTAATTCTATGCCCTCTATCCTAAATCCTTGTGAAGATGGAAAACTTTGTGCAATCTCTAGCGCTCTACGAAAGGTTGCCCCCTAGTGGACTTTTAGCATATTAAACTTTCTGTCCAGCGGGGCCTTACCCAAGTTGCTCAGTTTTATTGAACAACCCTGAAGTGCCTAGAGGAGAAAGCAAGAAACTCTAACCTTACCTGGGTTCTCAAGGATACAAGTCATTTTTTACTTGTTTCTAGTCTGCTCAGCAGCTGTTTCTGTTCTTCATAGAGGCTGTTCATAGACACTCCCAACCTTCCAGCCCCACACACACCCTTGCACCCTCAGCAGACAGCCTCTCCTCCAGTCCACAGAGAAGCTCAAAGCCAAGGAAGCCCTCGGTTTCCTTCCATCCCCCATTTTGTTGACAACTTCACTGTTCTTTTTTTTAACATATATTTTTATTGATTTCAGAGAGAAAGGGAGAGGGAGAGAAAGATAGACACATCAATGATGAGAATCATTGATTGGCTGCCTCCTACATGCCCCCCACAGGCATGTGTCCTTGACTGGAATCGAACTTGGGACCCTTCAGTCCACAGGCAGATGCTCTATCCACTGAGCCAAACCAGCTAGGGCGACAACATCACTGTTCTTATTTCCTTTTCACTGGCCTGGGAGAAAGAAGTGTCCCTGTCCCTTCCAAGGGTAATCCTGGCCCTGTACTTACTCTCCTCTCTCCTGCTTCCCTCAAACCATCGATCAACTCCTCTCTTTCTCTTTATATATTTCAGATATCCCAGACCTTCCTTCTCAACTTAGAACATAGGCAGGTCTCCCCAATCCTAAAAGAAAACCTCACATGCCTCTCTTCCACCCACTTCCTTCAAAATACCACCTTCTTTGTGCCTTTCTTCTCCCCAGTGTAGGCTCCACCCTCTGTGTTTACTTTCTCACCTCCTTTCTCTCACTCATTTTAGGAAACAATTTTTTAAAATACTAGAGGCCCAGTGCATGAAAATTCATGCACTGGAGGGGGGATCCCCCAGCCTGGCCTGCCCCCTCTCACAGTAAGGGAGCCCTCAGGGGCAGGAGGCAACCCAGTGATCAGGGGAAGGCGATGCCCCATCACACCTCTGCTGCTGCCACTGCCGGCAGTGCAAGCCTCGGCCGGCCCTGGTTACCTGAGCCTCAGGCAGCTGCCATACAAAGCTTGCCTGTGCCTCGGGCCGGCCCTGGGCGGCTGGGGGCTGAGGGGACTGGGGGACTCTGGAGGCAGGCACATGGAGCAGCCAGGTCCACCTGGGGGCCGGCCCAGCCTTGCCACGTGCCTGCTGCCCCAGCGGGGCTGAGGGGACTGGGCACCGCCATCTTGTGGCTGTGGGCGCTGCCATCTTTGAGGGCGGGGCAGTCAATTAGCATATTCCCTCATTATTGGCTGTGGGTGCCGCCATCTTTGCAATGGCATGAAGGTCAATTAGCATATTCCCTCTTTATTATATAGGATAGTTTTATTGAGGGAGAATCATTGATCAGCTGCCTCCTACATGCCCCACACTGGGGATGGAGCCCACAACCCAGGCATGTGCCTTACTGGGAATTGAACCATGATCTCCGTGTTCATAGGTCAACACTCAACCCACTGAGCTACACCGGCCGGGCAGAAAACAATTTTTATTGCAAAAAATTTTTGTATCATGATTACAAAAAAGTGCATAAATCACATACATATGTGTATATTTAAAGAATAACTATAAAATTAACACCCATGAACTCACCACCCAGGTTGAGAAATAAAATGTTGTAAGTCTCATAGAAGCTCCTGATACATAAAACAATGAGAACCTACACCATGCCTTGTTCTAAGTGCTTTATGCATATTAATTTGTTTAAATAACCCTATGGGGTCAATAATATGATCATCCAAATTTTATAAATGAGGAAACCAATGCACAGAAAAGCTAGGTAACTTGCTCAAGGTCACCCTGCTAGTAAGTAGTAGAGCTTGGTTTCATACCCAGGCAGTCTGGCTCTAGACCAGCACAATCCAATAGAATATTCTGAGATGCTAGAAGTATTCTATATTTGTGTTTTTCAGTATGGGGCCACTAGTCCTATGTGGCTAGGAGCACTTGAAATATGGCCAGCACAACTGAAGAAATGATCTTTTATCTTGAAAAAGTTGCATTTATATTTAAATAGTCACCTGTGGCTAGTGACTACCATATTGGACAGACAGCTCTTAACTTTATGGCCTTAGTCACTACACCCCACTGCCTGCCTCACTCTGTCCTCTCTGCGATCCATTGTAATGTGCCATGGGACTCCAGCACTCCCCTGAAACTGGACTAGCCTGGGTGACTGCCCAGTAGCCAAACCCAAAAGCATTTTATTAACTTTTGTTCTTCTGGAACCTTCAGACACATTAGGCAGAACTGAGTATTCTCATTCCTTTTCCATGAAGAAAGAATTAACTAATAGTCCCATGAAAGAAAATTTGAAAAATACAGAAAATTATAAAGAATGGGGGGAAAATCATCCAAAGTCCCACAACTTAAATATAATCATTATGAACATTCTGGTATATTTCCTTCCAAACATAATTAAAAAAAAACAGTTGCAAAAACAACAACAACAACAACAACAACAAACACCAAACAGTTGTGATCACACTCCTTTTTTTTTATTTAGCTTTGTTTGGTTTTAGAACACCTATGTCTTCCAGGGGTCAAATTCTCATCCTGATCATTTTTTCCACTCCAAGGGATTTAGCAACCACCCTGTTGAGTTCTTGGACACATATTTTTTACTCCCTGAGAGGTATCTCCATTTTAAATATCTCTAGGGTACCTCAAACTAACCATATTCAGACACTGCCCCCCTTATATTTCTCCAAAAACCTGTTCCTCCTCCTCCTCCTGGTCCCCCCTTAACATGAACAGTGTCCCCATGCACCCATTGAATCAAACTGGAAATTGACTGAGCCCTTACCTTTCTTCCCCTCTAATGCCTCTGTTCTTTCATCTTCATTGCCACAGACTGAGCCCTAAGATGTCCACAATCTGAGCCCCTAACCCTGGGTACCCAACCCTGACTGTAGGCTGAGTCCTTCACCTGACTATAGATCGAGCCTCTTGCCCTTGCCATTGACTAATCCTTTCCCGACCCTGCCCATGGATTAACCCATAACTATAGCCAATGAAAGCTGTCTGCCCTTGGTTGAATGCGGGTGGTACAGAGCTAGCCCATCGCTATTAATTAAAATTCATCATCTAGTGAGGTCAGACCCAAAGCAATGTTGTCTAATACAAGGGACAGCTCTTGAGGGTTCTAAGAATTCGGAATTGCAAGAAAGGCCAGATTCTGGTAGGAGGGCTTCCTGGAAGAGGTGGGTGGATCATGAACCAGATCCCTCTCTTCTCCACAGCTGGAAGACCCCTCAGTATTCCCCGCTGTGATCGTGGAGCAGGTACCGTACCCCGAATTACTGCATCTGTATTCAGGACTGGAGCTAGAAGACGGTCACAACGGCATCATAACGGACAGGACCTTGTGCATGACACAGGATCAGATCCTGGAGGGCAGTTTCATGCTGGCAGGTCTGTCCCCTTCCTGGGCAGGGAAGTTGTGGAGGACAAAGGGGTCTTTCTTCAGGGAACAGTAGCCCACACACAATGGCTTACAGTGACACATACAGCAAAGGCAAGGCCCCCAACAGTTGGAAATTAGATGGGGCAGTTAGGACAAACAAAAGGTAGTACAACTTCATAGAGGAGGAAGTCATGTAAATAGATTCATGATCTTTTTTAAGAACATTTTTATTGATTTCAGAGAGGAAGGGAGAGGGAGAGATAGAAACATCAATGATGAGAGAGAACCATTGATCAACTGCCTCCTGCACACCCCCTACTGGGGATCGAGTCTGCAATCCAGGCATGTGCCCTGACCAGGAATCGAACCGTGACCTCCTGATTCATAAGTTGGTGCTCAACCACTGAGCCATGACGGCCAGGTGGATTCATGATCTTTTGAGATGGAGGAGGACAATGAGGAGTGGAGATAGCTGGGGTGGGTGTAGAGAGAAGGTGGAGGACTAGGCTGGGAGGTGCACGGTCCCTCTCCGGCTATCCTTTGGCTCCTTTGCACTATTCTCTGGGCTGGCCCTGGTTATAGCTGTATCCCCAATCTTGTACCCTAAGAGAACTTTTTTTCTCCCCCCTTACCATGGAACCTGAAACCAGATGAAAATGAAGCAACCTCACAAACCATGTCAACCACTGAAGTCTTGCTCAATGTTGAGTCTCCCAACAACATCCTGGATGAGAAGCAGATCTGTAAGTCTGAACCTCGGTGCCTTTACTCAAGGCAACACAATGGTATTTAAAAAAAATCACTTCTAGCCCTAGCTTGTTTGGCTCAGTGGATAGAGCGTTAACCTGCAGACCAAAGGGTCCCGGGTTCGATTCTGGTCAAGGGCATGTACCTCGGTTGCAGGCTCCTCCCTGGGCCGGGCCCTTGTCAGGGTGCATGCAGGAGGCAACCAATTGCTGTGTTTCTCCCACATTGATGTTTCTCTCTGTCTTTCCCTCTCTCTTCTACTCTCTCTAAAAATCAATGGAAAAATATATTCGGGTGAGGATTAAAAACAAAAGAGAAAATAAATAAATAAATAAATAAATAAATAAATAAATAAATAAATAGATCATGTCCATGTGTTGGATTCTCAGACACATGTGCATGCAGGCATATGTACCCACCCTCACCAACATACACATAAACGTATTCTTGAGCTGTGACTGGAATGGGAGGGGGCTGGAGGGCACCACAGATAAGGAAAGGTGGCCAGGGTGACTTTTCCCCCCATTTTTTGTTGTTGTTGTTGATCCTCACCAGAGGATATTTTTCTTTTTTTACCAGAGGATATTTTTCCATTGATTTTTAGAGAGTGGAAGGGAGGGGGAAAGACACAGAGAGAAAGAAACATTTATGTGAGAGAGACAAATGGATTGGTTGCCTCCTGCACACACCCCAACCCAGGCCAGGGATCAAGCCTGCAACTGAGGTACGTGCCCTTGACTGAAATTGAACCCTGGGACCCTTCAGTCCAAGGGCCGACGCTCTATCCACTGAGCCAAACCAGCTAGGGCTTCACCAATTTTTAAATTGTGATAAAATACACATAAAATTGATGACCTTAACCATTTTTCAGTGTACTGCTCACTGGTATTATGTTCATTTGTATTATTGTGCAGCCATCATCACCATCCATCTCCAGAACTCTTCATCTTGAAAACCGGAAACTTTCTACCCATTAAACAACTCCCCTTCCCTCTCCCCCCAGCCCCTGGCAACTACCATTCTACTTTCTGTCTATGAATTTGACTAGTCTAGGTACTTCAGATAAGTGGAATTTTACAGTATTTGTCTTTCAGAGACTGGCTTCTTTCTTCCTTTTTTAAAAATATATTTTTATTGACTTCAGAGGAAGGGAGAGGGAGAGAGAGATAGAACATCAGTGATGAGAGAGAACCATAAATCCGCTGCCTCCTGCACGACTTCTACCAGGGATCGAGCCCACAGCCCAGGCATGTGCCCTGACCAAGAATTGAACCGTGACCTCCTGGTTCATAGGTCGACGCTCAACCACTGAACCATGCCAGCCAGGCAATACTGGATTATTTCACTGAGCTGAATGTCCTCAAAACCTGCCCATGTTGTAGCATGTGTCAGAATCTACTTCCTTTTTACGGTTGAGTACTATTTGCCACTTTTCAGGCCCCCCTCTCTCTTGCTGGGCTCCCAGAAGGACTACACAGGGTGTGGCTTATTTTATAATGTACAGGGTTCGGTACCTTCTCGTCCCTTTCCTGATCTTGGAGGTTGGCCATCCCTCCCCAGAAGGCCCCCAAGGCAGGCTTTACTTCCAGGACTCCCTCAGGCATTTGCCCTGACTCCACAGGAGGACTCCTGGACCTAACTTCCCCTTCCCAAGGGGGCTTTGGGAGACAGCTCGGGAAAGAAAGCCCTGAAGCTGCAAGTTAAGAGTCCTAGCATTTCTAATCCTGACTCTGTCACTAATTCATTCAGGATTCAACAGATAATTACAGAGTGGCTACATGTACCAGGCATCATCTTACTGTGTGACCTTGGGCATGTGCCCTGCCATGTCTGGGTCCCAGTTTCCTCATCAGGAAAGCAGAGGAATCAGGCTAAAGGGTTTCTAAGGCCCCGTTCAGTTGTAAAAATAAGTGAATGACTAAATCAAGGTGGCCCTTTATCCTGGATGTCGCCTGGAACTTCCCAACAGCAGTAGGCTCAAAATGTGGCAGCCGTCATTGGGGCTGATTCATGCCCACAGGTATACAGATGTTTGTTCTCCTCATGGTGTGAGACACATGCGGTGTTTTCGGGTGTCTCCCGTGTTTGGGGCTCAGGGGAACAGCACCTCTGCTCTTTCCCCGGGAGCCCATCATTCTCTGGAGCGCTGGGAGAGCACGCTCCTACCCTGCACTGGCCTTTCTTTTGTAGTCAGCACCTCCGAAATGCTTCCGGACTCAGACCCTGCTCCAGCCACCACTCTGCCCAACTACCTGTTTCCTGTCTCTGAGCCCAATGCCCTGAACAGCGCTGGTAACACTGGTGACCAGGAGGGGCATTCCCTGGAGGAGCAGGTCTCCAAAGAGGAAAGTGCCAAGAAGACTGGGAAATCAAAGAAGAGAAGTAAGAGAGAAAGAGAGAGAGAGAGAGAAAGCAGTGTGTGTGTGTGTGCGTGTGTGTGTGTGTGTGTGTGTGTGTGTGTGTGTGTGAGAGAGAGAGAGAGAGAGAGAGAGAGACTTCAAGGAGCGGGTGGTAGGAGAGGGGCAGTCAGGGAAAACATAGGGTTGAATGTGTGGAGGCCCACAGACACATTAAGAAGACAGCTCTCTGGTATGGCAGTGGTGGATGAAAAGGCCTCCCTTACATAAAGTAAAACCTGGTCCGCCCATAGCCCGACATCTCCCAGCCCATTCCTGTTTGCCCGGCATAGATGTAAACTCTTACAGAAGTGCCCATGATCCCAATGGATAAAATCCTAGGCTGGGTGTTCAAACACCAGGCCTGGCCCCCATGGCCAGTCCCTGGCCCCCTGGGGGCCTCTGCTGTGTGCTTTGTGTTCTTATCTTCCTTCTGAGAGGTCATGGAGCAAAGACCATATATGGGAGAGGACTTTGGGCTTTCCCAAGCCCTGTGTTATTGATTGACTTGGGTGATGGCTGGTTGAGACTGCCTTGTCATCATGGCAACCAAAACCCCAGTGTTGCACTCACCTGCACAACAGTCACACCTTTAGGCTGTCTTTTCATTTCAAAAATTAGCCTAGGTGGATTCTGATCTAAAGGTGACTCATTGCCCCACATCGTACTGCTGTTCTGGGGCCTGAAAATGAGGGCAGCCCATTGGGCAGGTGCATGTACCTGGGAGCTGTGGCCAAGGAGAACGATCCTGGGCTCTCCCTTTTCTGCCTTGTCACACCCAACTTGATAAGCTCCAGGCCCTCCCTCTTGGGAGCCCGGCCTGCAACACTTGCTGTGGTCTCAGCCTCACCCTGCTCTCCCCTTCTCCTCAGTCCGGAAGACAAAGGGCAACCGCAGTACCTCACCTGTCACTGACCCCAGCATTCCCATTCGGAAGAAATCTAAGGATGGCAAAGGTATGGCTGGTAGTCAGGGGAACAGGGGTGGGAAGGGAGCCAGGGTGCCTGGGCCACCCCTCACCACCTGGTCCTCTTCAGGAAACACCATCTATTTGTGGGAGTTCCTCCTGGCACTTCTGCAAGACAGGAACACCTGCCCCAAGTACATCAAGTGGACCCAGCGAGAGAAAGGCATCTTCAAGCTGGTGGACTCCAAAGCTGTGTCAAAGCTCTGGGGGAAGCAGAAGAACAAGCCTGACATGAACTATGAGACAATGGGGAGGGCTCTAAGGTAGGAGCTGCTGGGGGTCCCTGCCCTGGAGGAGTCACCACGCTCTTCCTCATGTGCAAGGAGGCCCTCCTGTTATAGGGTCTCCTAACGTTCCCATCTGCTTGCCCTAAGCCACTCTCCAGGCCCCCTCTGGAAGGAACAATTCCCTTCCTCTTGAAGCTCTGTCCTAGCCTTTTCTTTCTTGATAAAAGAGCATTTTATGGCGTCCCATCGCCAAGAAGTTCTTCCTTTTAAAAAATGTATTTTTATTGATTTCAGAAAGGAAGGGAGAGGGAGAAAGAGATAAGAAACATCAATGATGAGAATCGTTGATTGGCTGCCTCCTGCAGGCCCCACACTGGGGATTGAGCCCACAACCCGGGCATGTGCCCTTGACCAGAATCAAACCCAGGACCCTTCAGTCCACAGGCCGATGCTCTATCCACTGAGCCAAACCAGCTAGGGCAAGAAGGTCTTCCTTCACATTCTTCAAGCCAGAGAGCTAGGGAGATGGGCCAGAGTTACCCACAGCTGGTGTCTCAGACTGGAAGACTGCTGAACCCCCCATCATCCATCTATCCTCTCTTGTTCTTCACTCAACCCCTGTCTTCTGCTCCAACTCAGGGTGGGGGTTGGCATTTGAAACCCCTTTTTATGGACCCTTTGAGTCCTCAGGAGATCTCAGAAATTTCATAAAAGTCTTCCAAGTCCAAGTGTTGGCCTTCCAACTACCCTTGTCCTTGAGCTCCCGTGTGCCTCCTGGCCAGGTTCCTCCTCATATTTGCCCTGTCCTGAGGGTGGTGTGCCCCTGGCTAACTCCTCAACCCTTTTCCCCAGATATTACTACCAAAGGGGCATCCTTGCCAAAGTGGAAGGGCAGAGGCTGGTGTACCAGTTTAAAGAGATGCCCAAGGATTTAGTGGTGATTGAAGATGAGGACGAGAAAAGCGAAGTGGCAGAGGCATCCCCTAAGGCCTCCACCTCCACCAGCACTACCCGGCGAGCCAGCTCCAGGGTCTCATCCAGAGCTGCTCCCCAGGGCAAGGGCAGCCCTCCCTGGGAGAAGCCGAAGGTTCAGCATGTTGGTCTGCAGTCATCTGCAAGTCTGGAATTGGGCCTGTCTCCAGATGAGGAGATTCCCACTACCTCCACTGTGCTGGTCTCTCCACCAGAGGGCCAGGCCAAACTCACCAAAGCTGTGAGGTAAGGGCACCCACGTTGTCATGAGTCTTCCCATAGTTCCTCGTGTTGTGGGGAGCAGTTTTCAACTTCTTGCAAAGCTCTGCTGTGGGTATAGCCTCATGGGACCCTTGCAGGACCCCTGAGAAGCCAGTAGGGCACTTGGTCAAGAAAGGAAAAGCAATTTGCCTGAGGTCACACACCAAAGTGATGGCAAAGCCAGCTCTTGACCAGGGGGACTTGTGTCGCCAGCTGGGGCTGTTCCTGTTACCCCAGAGGGCTCTCCAAACAACCAGCAGGGGCCTCCACATCTGGGCCTCTCTCCCTAAGCCTCCCCCACTCCAAAAAAGAGGCAACAGAGAATGTTACAGGGACACCCGTCTGCTTTCCTCAGGCCCTCCAGGAGGAAAGCTCTTGATGCCTCTTGCCCATGTGAAGTGCTTCCAATTTTCCCTGAAAAGGTTGGGCTTTGTCTGAGTTGTGTGTACTACTATGTAGCTCTCACTCCTCTGGTATGAGTCACTGAGATGCGCTTGTAAGGAGAGAAGGTAGTAGAGTGGAGCAGCGAGGACACAGGCTCTGGAGTCAGAAAGCCTAGACGGGAGTCCCTCCTACTAGCTGTGTGACCTAGGGCAAGTGATATAACCTCTCTGTGCCCCAGTTTCCTCAAGCTGTAAGATCAAATTATTAATCTTATTCAACTCGTGGGCTATTTTGTTTTGTTCATTTTTTATTGATTTCAGAAAGGAAGGAGAGCAAGAGAGAGTAACCTCAATGATGAGAGAGAATCATTGATCAGCTGCCTCCTGCAGGATCTGGGGGATCAAGCCCAAAACCCGGGCATGTACCCTGACTGGGAATCAAACCCTGACCTCCTGGTTCATAGATCGACGCTCATCCACTGAGCCACGGTGGCCAGGCAGCCCATGGGCTATTTTGAAGATAGAAGGAAATAGTGAATGTCAATCATTTTTAGTGTCCCTGATTAAGCACTCAATCAATGTTAACTGAAACAAAAACAAAACACCTTTGACTCCTTTCCTCCTGTGCCCTCCTTTCTAGCCAGTTGGGAGGTGCCTCTTGCCTTAACCAAATCTGTTTTCTGTTTCTTCTCAGTGCTTCTTCAGTGCCCGGCAACATCCACCTAGGAGTGACCCCTGTGGGGTCAGCCTCGGCCTTGACCCTGCAGACAATCCCCCTGACTACAGTGCTCACCAATGGCCCTCCTGTCAGTACTACTGCTTCAACCCAGCTCGTTCTCCAGAGTGTTCCACCTGCTTCGACCTTCAAGGACACCTTCACTTTGCAGGCCTCTTTCCCCCTGAATGCTAGCTTCCAAGAGAGCCAGGTGGCAGCACCAGGGACTCCACTGATTCTCAGTGGCCTCCCCCAACTTTTGGCTGGGGCCAACCGTTCGACCAATCCAACGGCAGCCTCTGTTGCAGGGGCTGGAGTAGCAGGGCCCAGCTCTCAGGCCCCGGGGACGGTCATTGCTGCCTTCATCAGGACTTCCAGTGCCACAGCAGCCCCTGGGGTCAAGGATGGGTCACTGAGACCCAACTCATATGTGCAGGGCATGGTGACTGGGGCCCCCATGGAGGGGCTGCTGGTTCCTGAAGAGACCCTGAGGGAGCTTCTGAGGGATCAGGCTCACCTTCAGCCACTTCCAACCCATGTGGTTTCAAGGGGCTCCCACAATCTGAGTCTTCTGGGAAACCAGACTTTCTCTCCTCCTAGCCGCCCCACTGTTGGGCTGACCCCGGTGGCTGAACTTGAGCTCTCCTCAGGCTCAGGGTCCCTGTTTATGGCTGAGCCTAGTGTGACCACATCTGGGACCCTACTGACTAGATCCCCAACCCCAGCCCCCTTCCCATTCAACCCCACTTCGCTCATTAAAATGGAGCCCCACAACATATAAACAGAGGGGTTGGGGAAGTGTGACCCACCAGGCAAAGCTGAGCAGCATTTTCATATGGACTGCCTCTAGCAGACTGACAAGTAGCTCACCTGCCCTTACATTTTGGTGGAATGTCAATATACCAGACTCCCTTATCCCTCACCTCTGCCTGAGGTCACATGACCAAGCCATGCCCAGTTTGAGCATTCCTGGCATCAGACCATGGCCCTCAAGAGCACTAGGGGATATGCTCTTGCCAGGGAAATGGGCTGGTGCGGTGATGAAGGGATAACCTCCTGAGAAGTTGGTGGCCAGGGCGGGTGCAGGGGCTTCATGGGAAGATCCATGTTTGCCTGGTTGTATTTCACTATCCATGTTCCCTCAGTGGGGAAGTGACTATCCCATATGTGAATATCTCAGTATGTATTCGTGTGTACTCATGGGACTGTATCTTCGTTTCTTTGGAGAAGCTGTGAGGTCTTCAAGAATATGTGTCTGCGCACACATCAGCCGCAGAGATGAGGATTTGTTTTAAGGAAAAACATTCCCTAGTCCCCTTTGTACAAACCAAGACTCATTTGTTCTGAGACTATTGGGGGTGTGGGTTGGGTCCCCCAAATCTGGAGAGATGTCACAGAGCTGGAGCAGGTCAGGATAGAAGAGATCCCATTGGTGTATGCGTTGGAGCAAATGAAGTTCTAAGGGACAGGAGAAGGCCACATGGGATAAAAGCATAAAGAGAGGGAACTCAGCCCTGGGGAGCAGCCCCCGAGTCTAGATGAGGCCTTCTCCCTGGACTTGGCCTCATGGCCAACCAGTCACTTGCCAGCATGCTTGGAACCTTGACCGCTGTGTTGAAAGGTTAGGCAGGGGTAGAGTGCCCCTCCAGGGTTAGACCCAGCGGAGTCCCCAGGCAGAGCTGAATTAATTGAATGTTTGTACCGAGGGCTGGGGCTATAAGACCAGGCTTTGTGCCTGGCCTACACCCCAAATTCTGGGTTCCCTCTTGATTAATTTCGCTCCTGATATTTTCCTGCTGTCAGGCATGGTGGGGATGGTTGTGTTAGGAATGTCAATTGGATCTGCCTCCATCACTGCTCATATGTGCCTGCCGCGTAGCCAGCCAGTCTTCTACTCATCTCGTAAGTTTGCCAACTCACCCGCCCCCACCGTGGCTACAGCAGACGTTCACGTGGTCTGTCGCCCCTCTTCTCCAACTTTCACTCCTGACCCTGATTCCTTCTTCCCCAAGGAGACAGGAGCCAGTAGATGTGAGCCCCCATGACACTTCTGTCTCTACATGGCTTCTTGCTTCCCTCTTCCCTCTTTCTAAGGGGCAACTGATTCTTAAAGTCAACTCCTCCGCCTAGGGCCTGGATCTCCTCCCCCTCCCTTCTTTGCATTAGCTTGCCTCTCTCCTGCCAAATGTGGAGGGCAAAGCTAAGACATGTCAGCCTTGGAAACAATTGTTATCTGGTGAATTTGGTTAATGTGAATCAGTGCCTTAGGACCTTTGCTATGTCCTCGGTGCAAAACCATCCACTTGATCTAACTACCTCCCCAGGTTGCTCTTCTCGCTCTCCTTCCGGTCACTGCCAAGCCCACTATCATGCTCTCTCACTTTCTTCTCGTTTTCCCCTGGGGGGTGGGGAAACTACGGTTGTGCAGGTGTATTTATTACACATCTCCAGCACTTGGCATTAAAGTGCCTTTTTTTAAAAAAATAAATCAGTTTATTATGACAATTTCCTGATGGTGGAAAGTAAAGCATTTTGAGAAAGTTTCTTTTTTTTCTTTTTATTTATTTTTTGTATAAAGACACTGCATGGGTTAGGGATGGCCCTGTCTCACTCACCAACTCCATAGAAATCATCTGAAGGTCACTGATATCTTCATGGTGACATCAAATGTGTTCACATTTCTTGGCACTTGTGAGCCCTCACAGCATGTCACACTACTTCCCATCACCTTCCATACTAGCTGGGCTCAACTATGCCCTCTGTCGCCCGTTCTCTGTGCAATGCTGGCTCCGGATCTACCACTTTCAGTATAGGTGTCCCCAAGGGTCTCATCCATCCTCTTGGCTCTGAATCAGCATTTTGGGGATGAGTCCAACATCTAGAGCCACAGCCCCCATGTTTCTCCTCAGCTCCTGGCCCACATGTCCAGGGGTCTTTTGGACATTTCCACCTAGATGCCTGCCAGGTCCTCAAAGGCAGCCCCTCTCCCAAAAGTCAATTTTGAAATTCCCACATATGCACACAAAACCTTTCCAAGAAAAAAAAAAAAAGCTGTCATGACTTGCCTATTTTTGTTCATGGTGCCACCATCTTTCTGACTTTCTAAATTTGACATTTCAGAGCCATCTGAAGGCTGCCTTCACTTGACCCTGTCCCTTCCCCCATCTCCTGAAGTCCAGTGCCATTTAACATGTCTCTCAAATCGGACCTTTCTTCCACATTCCCAGAGCCTCAGACTACCCAGAGCTTAATCCCCTCCTTCCCCAGACACATCCAATCTGCCAGGGCACCAATTCTGATCTGCTAGAAAGCTTTCAGGGGCTCCTCATTGCCTACAGGGTGAGACTCCGGATAACCTCTTATCCATTCTAGGCAGCTGGGCATTAACCTTTTTATTTGCTGACTCATGAGGCAGTCCAGGGGTCCTGGAGGAGGGGTGAGGGGGGCACTTTAAGACTCAGTGCAGTAGCTCCAAAAGTATTTTGAGCATAGCATCAGCCCTGTCTTCAGACAAAGTCCCAAGTCCTTGACCTTCCAGCAAGGTCCTTAAACATCAGGTCCCATCTGACTTCCCATTTTTCACATTGCTTCCCCCACCCCCAATGTATTGCTCCAGCCAAACTGATACTCTCGCTGGCCTTTGGACAAGTTTAAGTTTCCCACTTCTGTGTTCTTGCTTTACCTGGTTCTACTTAACCAGAATGCTCCTCCCATCCCGCTAGTACCAACCGAATACTATCCATCCTTCAAAACTCAGTTCCTGGAAGCTGCCTTCCCACAGTTCTTTTTTTGAAACTTGTAACAATTGCCACTTTTTTGGCAACAGATCACAGCCTGTGACATCTCCTTTGTTATAATCACAAACTGTTACTTAAATCTTCAATGACCTGGACTTATTTAGTCACCCCAATTAGTGTGTTACTTTCTGAGGGGCGGGGGGGAGGGGGACTGTAGCACCCACAGAGCAGGGCACACTACATAAGAAGCATTTAGTGAGCATCAGCAAACCGTTACTGATTGAGCTGGTGAGTGATGGGGACCAAACTTTGAGGTAGGTAATGCTGACCTCCCCTTTGCACAAGCACTCACCCCAGGTGCTCCACTGCCCAGGGCCCGCACTCCCTGGCTCAGTGCCCTCATGGCCTCCCCACCCCCAGCCTCTACACCCAAGAGTTGTTACTACTTTGAATGTCCTCTACCCTTAAAGAAACTTCCCTGTCAGTTTCTTTCCTAACTCAAAGTGTTAAATTAGCTAATATGATAAACTAACCTGTGCCGATATAGTTATGGGAGAGGGCTAGAGGAGAACCAGAGACAGGTTTCTTTTAACCAGGGTTGTGTGGCAACAACATCCCTGCCTATGTGATAGTTTAATGGAGTCAAGAGACTCGCTCCTCGCCCCCAGCAGCTGATGTATTACTCCCCACTTTGGGCTCCCATAGCACTTTGTATATACCTCTTACTGTAGCACTTAGCACATGTAGGTCCTTAGTTATATGTTTGTTTCCCCTCCAATGGACTGTGAGCTCCTCAAGGACAGGGACTGTGTGTTAGTCACTGATGTATCCCCAGCGCCTAGCACAGTGCCTGGCACACAGTAGGTGCTCAATAAATGTTTATTGAAAGAATGAATGAGTCCTGTATATAATCATGGGGATTGCAGCCCTATGCTGTGGCAGGCAAGAGGGGAGGGAGGACAACCCATATTTGGGGGCTACCACAGCTTTTTTATTTCTCATATAACAATGTAAGCATCTGCTTTCTTTGCCTGGGTCTGTGGCCACAAGGAGCCCAAGGCTGCTTCCAGCTGTGCCTTGCTGTCACCAGGTGTTATGGGCAACTCTGAACTCCTGCCCTTAGCTGCTGCCCCTTCCTGGGACAGCCTCATGCTCATTTCCTCATTTCGGAGTGGGACTGAGTGACAGAAAGGTCAAGCCCAGTGGGAGGGGCAGGACAAGAAGTTATTCCCAGGAACATAGGTCTTTCTGACCCCATCACATATTTTTAAATATGCCACTGCCTCCAGCTCCAAAGTTGCTGGATTTGAGGCGAGTGAACTTATTCCTCTTCAGGCAGCTCCCAGGGCTGGGAGGCCCAGGCAGTTGCAGCCTCCGAGAACCTCATCCCTGGCACGCCGGACGTGGGGGGCGAAGTCCAGCAGGGGGCGCTGTCCAGCCGAGGACAGTGGGCTGGTGGCCCCAAGGAACCCAGGGAAGGAGAGGCAGCAGGGGCGGGGCCTGCGGCTCCCGCCAGAGACTGTCAGGGCTGGCATCTTTTAGTCTCTATGTCTTGACCCTGCGCCCCCAACTATCCCCGTGTGACTCTGACCCCCGCCAAGGCCTTCCATGGCTCTGTAGCTTCGAACTTTCCCCGGCTCCCGTCCCCTCCTTCCACTTTCCAAGGGAAATGCAGCGCTTGATCGGTGGAATGCCTTCCTCCCATTGGCTGGCCGTACCAAGGCCACGCCCCTGGCGCCCCCTTCCCCCTAGGCTCCCTGACGAGCAGGTGAGCACGAGGCGGGCCCAGCAGCCCAGCTGCCAAGCTCTCCTGGCCGGGACACGAGTGTTCCCGAGGCCATCGACACAGCCGCAGGGCGCCTGGCCTGGCTCCCCTCCCCTCCATAGCCTGCCTTTAACTACACTTTCACGCAGCGCCGCTTTCTAACCTTAAAATCGGAAAGCGATCAGGGCAGGGAGCCCGCTACATGGGTTTGGCAGCTGAGGGCCCCGACTGCCCACTGCGTGAGCCCTGGATGTATCTGCGCCCAGCGGCCTGACGATGCAGGCTAGCCACCCGCCCCCCCTCAGGTGGAAATCCGGGGAACACGTGGAGGCCCAGCCCGGCCCGCCGCGGGGTGAAGAAAGCCAGAGCACTGCACGCCCCTCCTCCCCCTGCCCAACCTCCGCCCTCCGCAGCTAAGAAGGCAGACCCCATCCTCCCTCACACACACCATGCGCGCGTGTACATCTTAGCGGGGTATGAGACAATAGAAATACCTAACGAGCTTCCCCCCGTCCCCCCCGCTCCCCCCCCCCGTTAGAGATTAGAATAAGGATGGGGCAGGGGTTTACTACCCAATCCGTCCCCACCCCATCCAGCCACCCAAATAGGGATGCAGACATAGAGGCTGGTCCTCTTCTCCCAGAATACGGACCCTTGAATAGGACCTCCGTTTCAACCCCTCACCCCAAAGAGGAACAGTCTGGTAAGAACGTCATTAACTGTAGGTTCATGACCTGAGGCGTGTGGGAGGCACTAACTTCGAGCTGAACAGCCATGTTTACTCAGTATGATTCTCTTCCCTAGTCGGTAAATTGAGCCCCATTTGGCAGATGGAGCAACTAAGGCTCGGAAACATTAGGTTCTCACCCAAGGTTAACCAACCTAGGTGGTAAGTGGTGGAGCTGGCCCTTTCCCCTAGACCACACTGAAAGGATTAGGAGGTCATTTCATAAGAGGCCACCGTCTTTGCCTCAATTTCCACCAGGGATGCAGATTTCATATCATCGTCCATACCTCCTGCTCTGATCTTCCTAACCTGGGCTGACAGGCAGAGAAAGGACTCAGGAAAGGTCTGGGGAAAGGAACCCAAAATTGAGGAAAGAAATAAACTGGTTCCACTTTTAACTCTGCCTCCTTTCTCCAGGGGACCAAAGGGGTGTGAGCACCCACATAACCAAACCCAAATGCCTGTAGCTGTCCATAACTCCCCAAACGACTATTCCTTTGGGTCATTCTGACTTTGCCACAGCATCTCCTTCCTATCTTAAAAGGAAATCCTTGTAGAACCCCCACCACTCTCCCTTCATCTTTTTCTTGGGGGGAATCTCAAGCAGTTACCTATTCCTCTCTCTACCTGTCCCACCTTCAACACATTTTTACCAATTTATTAAAACAAAAACAAACCACTGTCACTACCCAGTTTAAAGTTTCCCACGATTCCGTAACGCCTAAGGCAAAAGTCCAAGCTGTGCTCCTTGGCTTCCACCACTGTTTTTCAGAAGTGGGGAGAAAAGTTCTAAAACCCAGGGCATCCACACAAGTGGAGCATCTTGCCTCCATAACAGCTGGATCTTAGGCAACCAGAACCTCGGAAGGTCTGTACTATGTGGGTGGGCAGCCAGGACACTGGCACAACAGTGAGGGCTGTGGTTAAGACTCTGCAGTCAGATGCCAATGTGGATGGTCCAGGGCAGGAAAGAGAGGCAGGAGGCAGGTGATTTCCTTGAGTGAGAGAGGACCATTCCTCACAGCCACCTAAAAGAGGATTCCTCCCTCCAACGTGCATATACATGCACACGCATACATATGCACTCACATGCCTGCGCATGCATGCACACACACACACACACACACACACACACACACACACACCCTCAACCAATGGAGGTGATCAATTCTCCCCACCAGCCAGTCCCCCAAGACTTGCCCCTCCTTTTCCTTTCCTCTCCTCTCCTCTTCTCTCCTCTCCTTTCCTTTCCTTATCCAGCCCCAGTGACGTAAATGTTCACTAGCCACTCCAACCTGCCCTCCTTAGTTGTACCTTGAAGGACCCAAAACTGCAAAGCAGGATCAGGGATTTCCCCTCTGTCCTCCCCACGATGCCCATCTTCTTCAAACACGGAGAAGGCAATACAGAGAGTAAAGAGAGACAGGAGACAGAAGCCCTGACACGGGTTTTTCAGTATGCAAGTGTTTTTGACTCCACAGCCAGTTGCTTAAAATGAAACATAAAGGTCAGCCAGAATATACACCCAAATGCAAAAAAGTAAAGGCAAACAAAATAAACCACAAAATACCATGAACCCCAACAAAACAAAAAAATTAAAACCCAAAACCCCTCAACTTTATATATAGAGAGATATATTTTTGTTGTTGTTGTTGTTGTTGTTTTGTTTTAAAAGGGAGAACAACTTCAAAACCAACTGGGCAGTTTGATGGGAGTGGGGAGCAGTTCTACAGAAGGGGGCTGAGACCCTCCCCTTGGGAACAAAGAACAAACACAATACAAAGAAAATAACCACCAATGCTCCTGAATGGGTCAGGAGTCTCCAGAGAACAGATTGTCCCCATCCTCAAACTGGCTTTTTTTTTTGTCTTTTTTTTTTTTTGGTCTTTTTTTTCCATTTTCTTCTTTTGTTGTTGTTGTTTTAGCACCTGTACAATAAAACTGTACCATCTCCAACCAGAGCTGGCCGCAGCTAGGCCCTCCTGCCTTTGGATGGCACATACTCTCTACAAGGATTGTTCGGAAAAATAGCAATTGGTAGAAAAATAAGAACAAGAGTGGGAAAGACAGTTCCACACAGGGGGTGGGGGTGGGGACAGGGAAGCAGCCCAAGCTCATCCCTCTCTTTCCCTGAACACACCCAGTGCTAGAGGCCGCACACTCAGCCCCGGGTCCTGCCCGGAACCAGTCTTCTGCCCTCACCTAGGAAACGGCTGAGGCCTGACTTCACATCTGGCAGTCAACCCCAGAGCCCTCTGCAGATTCCAAAGTAGAATAGGGGGCAGAGGGAGGAGGAAAAAGAGAGAGGAAGGGGTCCTGCAAGTCTGGTGATGGAGAGAGATGGGGGGGAAGGGTTGGGAGCAGAGAGGCTCAGTATCCACAGAGGGTAAGAGCACACAGGGGTGGGTGGCTGGGGGTGCAGGGGGCATAGCTGCAGGAACACACCCATATTGTGCACTCTGAGGGGAGCAGTGAAGAAAGCACGAGGAGGTGACCTCATCCTTCAGACCCTCTCAACTCTCATCAACCCCTCCCCCCTCCCACGATGCTATCTCTTCCCCAGTAAACACCGATGTCAAGGTAGCAGGGCTGCTTGCTGCAAAGGGTAGGGGGTGATGAAACAGAAAAAAACTGGGGGTAGGGGAGCACCAAAGCCTCAGGATTTACCCCCAAACCCCCAGCCCTGGGCCAGCACCAGCCACCTTCATTAGTCATAAGTGGATGGCTCCCACCCCTCTCCACCCCCTCCCCAGTAGTGGTGGGGGGGGACCCTGGGAGTAACTTTGTCAGAGGGAGGAAGGGGGGAGCAGCTCCAGAGCTTATCAACAAAAAAACAAAGAAAGGAGGTGAAGAAAGTCCCTCAATACAAGTTATCTCAAATTATCACAGTGATACAGACTTATCAGAAACCAATGAAAAACAAATTAAATACTAATAAAATAAATACTATGGAAGACAGAAGAACACAGGGGAATGGAAGGGACGCTCAGAGATTTAGGCTTTTCTCCTTTCTCCTCCAGACAGGCCAAGGCCACCCAGGGCCCAGGTTTGGTCTTAGTCATATACAAGGAGGCCAGTCCAAGGGACCCTGGTGCCATTTCCCACCACCCCGGGGACCTCTTGTCCTCAGACGTGGAGTTTAACTTTCCACCCCCATCATCAACCACATGACAAGAACGATGACGGGGAGATGAGAACTAATTGTAACGCCCTCCTCAAAAGAAATCCAGTCACTAATGCTGGCGTTGATAAGGCGGCTTCTTGTTGGTCCGGATTATTGCCTCATTCTGCAGTCTGGTGCTGGGTGGGGGAAAACATGAGTGGTGGGGAAGGGTGAACTTGGGAGGAGAAAGAAGAAAAGGGAGGAGCTGCTTTCCCCATCAACTGTTCCAGGGGTGGAACTCCACCTCGGACCCCAGGAGCCGAAGTATCTCGGGCTCATACCGCACCAGCTCCACAGTCTCAGAGGAGCCCGGGGGGCACTCGTCCATGGCTCCGGGCCTCTCAGCAGGGGTCAGCAGCTGACTGGAGGCCACCTGCCTGTAGAACTCAGCCTTGGGCAAGGTGATAATTTCAAAGTGCGGGAACCGGGCCTGGAAGATCCTGGAGGAAAGCTTCAGCCTCTTCAGGACATCAGTAAAGAGAAACCAGTTGCAGGGCCTGCAAAAGGCAAGGATGGGAGTTAGGGAAGGGGGTGGAGGGGAAGCGGTGGGTGTGCAGGGAACACTCTGAAAAGCTCAGGAAGGCTGCCCATCTGGCTACCCACCCCCCCACCACTAAACCAGAGGCTCCTTGGGTGTAGCTGAGGCAAACATTTTCTCCTGCCCGCTCCACTGACTGGCCCAGCTTTTCAGCTAAATGGCGAGCACTCAACCCATGACTGACCTCTTCCAAAAAGTGGGAGCAGGAGGGAAAGGGCCTTCCAGAACCTAAAACTCTTAGCAGGCTCCCCTAGGCCTTCACCAGCACCATGCCCCAGAATTGACCATCTGCGGGGACCAGTTCTCCTCGCCACGGACCCTTGCAGCCCCACTGGTTTCTCTTCCCTGTTTGCACTCTGGCTTCCCCTGCCTCCTTGTTCTCCAAGATCTTCCCCAACAGAGGGGGGCCATGGAGAAAGGCCGAAACTGCGGGTAATCCAAAAGGCATTTCTCTTTGGCTCTGGAATGCATTAGACAAGTTTTTTCTCCAGCGCACCATCGTTTCTGCAGGGCCGGAGCTCACGTTACAGCCAGTCTGCCTTCGCTGAGCACACCCGACTGGGTGGCAGCCTGGAGACAGCTGAGCAGGGTGCTGGAGAGACCAGTCATAGGCCAGCCGCTTGCGTGGACTAAACCAGGAAGAAATGCTTCATCCCCATGTCAGTGGTCCCTGCGTCCAGGGCTTTCCCTTCTTGTCATTCCACTGTCCCATGTCCAGCCTTCGCCACTTTTGGCCTGGACTATATTATATATTACATCAGCCTCCTAGCTGGTTTTCTTGCTGCCAAGAGTCACTTTTCTGTTCCCCAACCCTCACTGGACCCTCTGTTACTATTAGTTTTTTGTTTTTTTTTAATCTGACCTGTTCACTCATTCCCTAAACAGCTTTCAATGGACCCCCACTACTTTCAGCAAAAAAAAAAACCAAAACCCTTCAAATTTTTTGGCATGACATTATGCAAGACCTTCCAAGCATCATGACCCTATTCAACCTCTTCAGGCCAATCACCACCCAACACACACACACACACACACACACACACACACACACACACACACACACACAGAGTATCCCTCACCCAAGTGCCAGCCATTTGGGGAAGGGCTAGCCCTGCTTTCTGAACTTCTGGAACTTGTGTGTCTCAGTGCCTTTGCTCATGCCACACCCTCCCTCCTCCTCTCCTCTCTGGCTCAGCTCAGACGCCATATTACCTGTTAAGCCTTCCGCCAATGTAGCTGCTTGCTCGTCCCACCCTCCACAGTCTCTGGCACTTGGTTCACACCCCTATTATACTATTTATAATGGAGCCCATTTTGGAAAGGTGCAACTGCTTAAGACATGTTTATGGAATTGAAGGTTCTACACAGTGCCTAAAACTTCTACCAACACCCACAATACTTATCCCTAAAATGCATCATTTCTTCCAAATGAGTGAAAACTGTCATCTTACACAATCAGGGAATGGGGCACTCTGAGTTAAGAGAAAGGGACTATAAATACCACACACTTGGATCATTAAAGAATGGCAAACCCTGCCCAGCTAGTGTGGCTCATTGGTTGAGCATTGACTTATGAACCAGGAGGTCACGGTTTGATTCCCAATCAGGGCACATGCCTGGGTTGCGGATGCACAGGAGGCAGCTGATCAATGATTCTCTCTCACCATTGATGTTTCTATCTCTTTCTCATTCTCTCTTATTCCCTGGAATCAATAAAAATGTATTTTAAAAAAAGAATGGCAAACCCCCTAGAACAGTGGTGGGCAAACTGCGGCTCGCGAGCCATGGTTTGCCGCTCTGTTGACTAATGAGTTTGCCGACCACTGACCTAGACTCTCAATTCCAATAATTACAGGCTGTTGTTGTTCCTTGTGATTAAGCCCCTATCCCAGTGGTCGACAAACTCATTAGTCAACAGAGCGGCAAACCGCAGCTTGCCGACCACTGCCCTAGAACATTGACACTAGTGATCAGAATTCAGGTTTGTTTTGATGATACAGAAGGCACTTCTGAACCCCACAGGGCCTCGGCAAGTCACTGTTCCACAACCCCCTACTTCTTTTTTTTTTTTAAATATATTTTATTGATTTTTTACAGAGAGGAAGGAAGAGGGATAGAGAGTTAGAAACATTGATGAGAGAGAAACATCGATCAGCTGCCTCCTGCACACCTCCCACTGGGGATGTGCCCGCAACCAAGTTACGTGCCCTTGACCGGAATCGAACCTGGGACCTTTCAGTCCGCAGGCCGACGCTCTATCCACTGAGCCAAACCGGTTTGGGCAACCCCCTACTTCTTGAAAAACAAAATTTCACATCGTGCTGCAGCTGTGGGGAAGGGCAGATTCAGAAGAGGCACTGGAAGATGGAACGTCAGGAAAACCAGAGTTACCCACACCAAGCTCTTGAACAAAAAACCTCTCTGCCACACTGCTTGCCGAGTGGTGTGCCGCCCAGGTTGCTTGCATTCTGTCCACACCTAGAGCACAGTGCCCTGGTACTTTTACTGCCTGGGCCCAAGATCCTGTTTCAGAGAAGGAGGTACTGAATACTTTGAAGGAATTAATTAACTGTGCAATACTATATCCCAGAGGCCCAGCCCCGCCCTCAGGGATCAGCTTATGCCCAGAAGAATAAGGACCAAAAGCCCCTGAAACTTGATCCCTACCAGTGTCATCATATAGGCTATTTTTATTCTTATCTGGCCATGGGGGAAGGGATGCAAAGAAACTGTGGTGGAATGGTCGGAGCCTTCAATGGAGGGGCTCACTTGAAGGATTCCTGACCCACTGTCCACTCCTCACTCTATTGTGGGTTTTCACTTAAAAAAAGGATCTGATGTTTTAACAATAGATATCAAAGGAAAAGTATCCTTGAAAGTGTTTGCAAAGATGTTTGAAATATGTGAAGAAGAGAGCAGAGAGAAATACTTGGTGAAAGCTAAGAAAAAAAGGACAATTCTTCCTTCATCATCCTAACCAGCACTGCCACACGCTGCTATATGGTGAACCTGACAAGAACAGTGGCCCTGCAAGCTGTCCAACAGCCTTCCGAATCATCAAATAGAGATTAAATTGGGTTCAGTCTAATGTTAAGTGTCAGGTAAATTCTAGTCTCCGACAACGGCTGATCCCTGTTATAAAATACATGTTAATCTGAGATGACGGCACCGATGCCATCCTCTCCGCAGCATTAAGGATGTGAGAGAGCAGCCTGGGGATTACTTAAGGACCCCAGTAGCCCCATCCCTATGGCAACCATATGTCCTGTCCTTTCCTAGACTCTCGATTTCAAATATTCTGTGTGGCTGTCCCTAGAAACCACAAAAATGTCCCAGAGATTCTAATAGTTCATCAGTCCAAATATCTCTCAGATCATCTCTTTCACCCAGGGAACAGCACAAAACTCCTTCAGAGAGTGAACCTAGATTTGGGGTTTGGGAAATAAATGCACTCAGCGTATGTAGAGCTTACAGCCCAGCTTCTGTTGTGAACATAACCAATCTGGGCCAGAAAGTGAGGATGGCCTTAGTCATATATTATGTTTCTCATGTTGCAGCATTTGTCTCTAGGTCTCAGCTTCCTTCTGGAGAATTCCACCCTCCAAGGAAGGCAGACCAGGGGTTGCCAGGATCCTGGCACTCAGTCCCCAAAGGTCTCTCAGACACTTACCCGTGGGACACTGACACTTGGAGGTTGTAGCAAGGGAGAAGAGGCTTGTCTGAGAGCTCAAACATAAAATCATCCTTTTCACCATCATCTCCTTCCTGATCAGAACTCCCAGGGGGATTATGTAGGAGGTCACAAGCAAACCCTTCTTTTTCATCTGTAAGGACAGCACACAGGGAATTAGGAGTTAGCTAGATGCACAAAACCGAAGAACAGAAATGTTCCAACAACACAAAGGGGTATGGCCCTGGTTGATGTGGCTGGGTTGGTTGGAGCTTCATCCCATGCACAGAAAGGTCTCGGGTTCGATTCCTGGTCAGGGCACATGCCCAGATTAAGATGGGTTTGATCCCTAGCCGGGGAACAAACAGGAAGCAACTGATGGGTGTTTCTCTCTGACATCAGTGTTTCTCTCTCTCCCTCTCCCTTTGTCTCTCTCTAAAAATCAATGGAAACATATCCTCAGGTGAGGATTAAAAAAGCAAAACCAAAAGACAGCCCTAGAAGATTTGGCTCAGTGGTTGGAGCATCGGCCTGAGGACTGAAGGTTCTCGAGTTGATTCAGTCAAGGGCATGTACCTTGGTTGCAGGCTCTATCCCTGGCCTAGTCCGGGTCAGGATGTGTACTGGAGGCAATCAGTCAATGTGTTTCTCACATCAGTGTTTCTCTCTCTCTGTCTCTCCCCTCCCCTTCTATTCTCTCTGAAAAATCAATTGAAAAATATCCTTGGCTGAGCATTAACAACAACAACAAAAAGACAAAGGGGTATGAAGGTGGGTGATTAGAAGATAAACAACAAGCCTACAGACCCCTGGCTAGGGCCAAGGTTCGATAATCCCACAGCACATGAAAGTTCGAGCCCTGGAAGATAGTAATCTTTTGAGGCCAGAGATTCATTATACTACTCCACATTTCAGTTGGGAAAAAGCAAGGTGATGTGAAGGATGAGCTGCTCCGCTGCTGGAGATGAAAGTCTGAGGATACCATTACGATCAAAGGCAAGGTAAAAACACCTGTTCTTCACTCACCCCCCCCCCCCCCCGCCGCTGTTTTCCAAAACCACCCCAACTGCCTGCTGGAATCTCCAAAAGCTCAGAGGGGGCTTGACCAGCTCCGTTACCCAGACATGAGTTTGGGTATGGTGTATTTCACTCTGTCCCCACCTTCTCCTGCTCCAGCTTCCCTGAAGCTTAGAGGATGGTGCCTCCCTCAGTCTGCAGCCCCTGGCCTGACGGTGAATGATAGATGATTGACACAGATAAAGACTGGCTGCTCTTCTCAGGGAGGAAAGCTTGGGCCAGAAGGCGAAGGGCTCGGGAGATGGCAGCTATCTCAGAAACTGTACACATTGTGGGGCCAGGGAAGGGAGGGAGTGGCAGCTGCCAGACGAGGGGCTGGGTCTCTCTTGAGTGCGAGCCATACCACAAAAGGTGACAATGTGCATAGGGGTGGTGCTTCTGGCTGGGTTAGGATAAAACAAGGGAAGAGAAAAATAAATACCCAGGGTGGGGGTGGTAGAGGGCTAATGATAGCTTTTTCCAAATAAGCAGCATCTCCTAGTTTAGGCCAATGAGTTCTGAGTCTGGGGGAGGCAAGCATTAGAGTTTGGGCTGAAAAGGTCTATAAGCTACTAACAGTAACAGGGGAAGAAAGGCAATTTCCACAGGGTCACTCTGGCCTTTAAGAAGAATTAGTGAAATACAAAGCAAATCCAGCATCTCTAAGCCATAGATAGGGATGGGGGTGGGGGAAGAATCCCACCGCAAGCTTACCCAATACGGAACTGCTGTAAAAGTCCCAGGATACACCAGGATCACCCTCTGCACGGCCCTGAAGATCCGAAAGGTGATCTAATAAAAGAGAAGGCAGTGAGACAAGGAGGATAGGCTGAATAAAGAATCTGAAGCAAAGTATGTACACATGGGCCTAGGCACATAGGAGAAGGGGAGGACCACAAGAGGGGTTAGGAGTGATGAGAGAGTGATCTGCTTCTGGCTGTCAATCACAGGTTGCAAGCCAGCAGCCAGGAGCCAAATCTAGCCCACTGACCACCTGGGGGTTAGCCCAGTGTTTTAAACAAACAAACAAAAATAATAATAATTAACGTCCATCATTTTAAAACTGAGAGCTTTCACTTAAAAAAATCCAGATTTCCAACTTCTCTTGAAAAAAATATTAGAAGATCTGGCAACACTGAATCCACATTCCTGTATGTCAACAGTTGGCTGGAGGGAGAGGTGACATGTGCTGTTGTCCAATTCAACAGTCCCCACCCAGCCTGCTCTGTTCTCTTACAGGATCAGCCTGAAGGCATTTAGGTCTGGGATCCCTGCTTTAAATGGTGCAGGGCAATTACTCTTCAAGAAGAATCCTAGACCTATATCAGGACTTTAATTCCCTGATGGTCACAATGTTTATTTATCCAAATCATGATCTCCCCAATTCAAACTAAGATAAGGAAGCACAATTCCTGTTTCATCTTTGAAAACCATCTAGGAGCCCTAGCCAGTTTGTCGGCCTATGGACTGAAGGGTTCCGGGTTCCATTCTGGTCAAGGGGTGAAGGGCACGTACCTCAGTTGCAGGCTGGATCCCCAGCCCTGGTCAGGGACCCGTGTGGGAGGCAACCAATCCATGTGTCTGACATCGATGTTTCTCTCTGTGTGTCTCTCTTCCTCCCTTCCACTCTCTAAAAATAAATGGAAAACTATCCTCGGGTGAGGATTAAGAAAAAAACAAAAACAAATAAAACATCTAGTAGATGGCCAAGTTTATCCTCACAAAAACCTTTCACATGGGTGTTGAAACAAAAACTAACACCCAAATGCTCACAGCAGCTCTATTTACAATAGCTCCAAAGTGGAAACAACCCAAATGTAAAGCTGATAAAGGTATAAGCAAATGTGGTATATCCATACAATGGAATATTATTCAGCCACAGGGAGGAATGAAGTGCTAATACATGCTCCAATTTGGATGAAATTTGAAAACACCATACTAAGTGAAATAAGCCAGACACAAAAGGCCATATATTTTATGGTTCCATGTATATGAAATATCCAGAACAGGCACATTTAGAGAGACAGAAGCAGATTGGTGGTTGGGAGGGAACAGGAAGTGACTGCCTAATGGGTACAGGGTTTCCTTTAGGGGTGATGATAAAGTTCTGACACTCGATAGTGGTGATGTTTGTACAACACTGTGACTATACTTAATACCACTCAATTGTACACTTTAAAATTATTAGGATAATGAATTGTGTTGTAAGTACTTTACCACAAAAAAAATGTAAACCACCTTTTGCTTACTTGATCTGAGGACAGACATCAGGTCACCACTTAGACTCCTTGTTTCCTAGCTACGCTTCATCTAGTGGAACTGTTTCAATTTTCAGCCCCACGTGGACAAACAGCAGGTCTTTAATGACAAATTCAATTGTGTCATCTGTGGGCACATGGCCCTGTGGTTACCAATACGCCACCTCGTGCAATTGGCAAGCTGATTTAGCTGTGTATGGTTGCCACCAGCCCTTAAGGGACACATGGGCAACAGGACGGGAGAGTCCACAGGGCACAGATGAGGTGAGGGTGCCCCTTGAAAATGAAATCCCAGGAGGAAGTGAGCAGGCAGCCACTCTTAAAGGAGCAGAGCTATTTTCTCCTGATGGAAGGTCCTACCCACTCCAACATACCTTTATCTTCACATATCCTATCAGCAAAAATACCTCTTAGCTGTTGTGACCTGGTGAAAGGAGTCCTTTTTTAGTAGTGTTCTAGGAGATGAAGGGTTTCTTCCAGTAGGAAAAGGCAGCCAGAGAGAAGCTTTCAAAGTAATGGCTGAGCAGCCAGAATGGAAAACCTTTAGTCAAGTATATTAGATCTTTTGTTCATTCTAAGAAACAACTCTGAGGTCACAGCTGCCAGCTTAAGTTATGTACTCTTCTGTACCCTGTCACTTGAGAGTTGACAGTGATTTCTTCCTAAAGCAATGGTCAGTTAGGCAGGTGTCTATTCTGTGCCTGGCCCTGTGCTAGATGTGCTAGGAGATCCAGGGATGAGATCATAAAGACAGGGACCACATCTGCTCTGTTCATCACTGTCTCCTTGGTACCTAAGCCCAGGTGCCTAGAACATAGGAAGAACATAATATATGGGAAAGAAAGGAAGGGAGCCCTAGCCAGTTTGGCTCAGTGGATAGAGCGTCGACCTGTGGACCGAAGGATCCCAGGTTCAATTACAGTCAATGGTATGTACCTCAGTTGCAGGCTCAATCCCCAACCCTGGCCAGGGTGCGTGCAGGAGGAAACCAATCCATGTGTCTCGCTCACATTGATATTTCTCTGTGTGTCTCTCCCCCTCCCTTTCACTCTCTCTAAAAATCAATAGAAAAATATCCTCAGGTGAGGATTAACCAAAAAAACAAAGAAAGGGAGGGAGAAATTACCACAAGGCAAGACTACAGACTATAAAGTAATGTGCTTGCTTAACCAGCATACCAAAACCTATGCATTCAAACGACTGCCATCCCCACCAAGAGGTCACATGAGGATTCCATCAGAGCAGCCCTAGGTCACCACATTCCTAGGACTCCTCTCTGGAAACTGCCTTCAGAGCCCCCTGGCACATTCCTCTAATTCTCCTCACTAACAGCAAATCTTTGTCATTTGCAGGTGAATTTCCCTTTTTGAGATGGCCAAAGTTAACTGGCATGAGCAAAGATGCAAAAGTCTGAACAGGCCCATGAGTGGAACACAGGAAGAAACTACAAGCTTGCTCAATGGTGCAGCTTTGAGTCACATTTCCTCACAGGTCTTCACATACAATCAGGATGAAGACTGACTTTCCTTTTCCTTGCCCCCTCCCATAACTTAGAGTCATTTACTCTTATTCTTTCCTGAAAAAATACCCTCAGTCCAGCCCGGCTGGCATGGCTCAGTTGTTGAGCGTCGACCTATGAACCAGAAGGTCATGGTTCGATTCCTGGTCAGGGCACATGCCAGCATTACGGGCTCCATCCCCAATGGGGAGCAAGCAGGAGGAAGCTGATTGATGTTGATATTTCTATCTCTCTCTCCTTCACCCTTCCTCTCTCTCTAAAAGATAAATAAAAACATATATTTTTTAAAATACCCTCAGTCCAGCAATCCTGTTCCTAGGTATATAACAAAAAAGCTGAAAACTGGTATGCAAACAAATGCTTGTACCATGCACATTTACAGCAGCTCTAGTCACAATGGCCAAAAGGTGGACACAACCCAAATGTGAGTCAACTGATGCATGGGTAAAGAAAATGTGGTATATCCATACAATGGGATATTATTCAACATTAAAAGAAATGAAGTACTGAAACATGCTACCACATATATGGGCCTTCAAAACATGCTACTCCATGAAAGAAGTCAGACACAAAAGGCCTCATACTATATAATTCTGTTTATATGAAATGTCCAGAATGAGCAAATCCATAGAGACAGAAAGTAGATGGGTGGTTGCCAGGGGCTGGGGAGAGAGGGAAATGAAAGCAACTGGTCAATGGGGTACGGGGTTTCATTTGGGGAGTGATGAAAATGTCTTGGAATGATATAGAGGTAGTGGCTCTACAACATTGTGAATGCACTAAATGTCACTGAATTGTTTACTTTTAAAGGTTAATTTTATGTGAATTTTGCCTCGATTAAAAAAAAATGTTTTAAGTACTCAGTGTGAGTGGTCACATGGCAATCAGAGATTCTCAATTTCCCAAGGTCCCAACAGACCCCTCCCCATCTCCTCCAACCAAGTTGCCAGCTGAGGGACATGAAAGGGGAGAAAAACAAAAAACAAGCCGTCTTCAACATGAGGTCATACAGCAGAGGTCTTTGGCAGGAAAAACAAAAACCTGTGATTCAGTGACCTCAAGTGGTAAATTGCTAACCCTTCCATCAGTGGAAGGAAAAGCAGTCCCGATACTTCCTCCAGTGCCCCAAACCAAATGGCAACAATGCCCCCACCTCCCACATTCTTTCCAACAAAGGAGGAAAAATGAACCTGTTTTCCCTTGGCTAGCTTGGATATTATTCTTCCCTTCAAAGGGTCAAAGGCAAATCAGTCACGTGCCTGCCTGTCATTTGATCCGAGGATGAGGTCTTCCAAAGGCCTTTGGAAGAAAGTTGGATGGCTTGGTGCTCAAAGCCCCAGGCTGTAAGAGAAAGGGCTCACTATCTGGCCTCCAGTACCCAGCACTGTACCTGAAATCTAACAGGTGATCACTAAATGCATGGATGAATAAACGCATGAAGGAGTGCCACTACATCCTTCATGAGCTCAGGAGAAATGGGCCTCACTTTAAGCCAACCCAATACAGGAAGTCCACATTTATAACCCAGATGAATACCAACCTGCTTTATGAAAGGATTCACTACAGATAGCTGTAAATAGTAATACTCCTTTGCGTATTTAAAAGAGGATTTGATTCCCAGACTCCTCCTGAACAAGGGCCTTGCACAAAGTGAGGGAAGCTCTACATAAGGCGCAACCCTGATGCTCTTGCTCACCTTTCCGGCTTCAAGCCCTTTGCACCCTACTGGGATTCTCCTTCATTTTCTGCCCAGTGGGATCCCCACCAAGGGAGGAAGAAGACAACCTATGGAGAGTCTGATCAGGCAAATGCTTGGAGAGAAAAGCAAAAAGCTTTTAAAATACTTCGGCCAGACAGGAAGGGTAAAAGAAAAATCCAGAAGTCCACCCAAATGCATCCAGGTGTAGGGACTGGGAGGTGGGGGAATGGAGGGAACTGCCTCTCCAACCTCCAGCCTCATGGTGCTTCCTAGAGACACTGTGCCACTCTACCCAGTGGCTTCTTGAGCTCTGGGAAAGAGGGATACCAGGACACAAAAAGAGAAATACTCAATTTAAGGAACCAAAAAAGTGCCTGATGATGGTTGCGCAACATTGTGAATATATTAAGTGCCAAACAGTTGTTAGGTGAACTGTACCTGGATTTTTAAAAAAGACCCTGAATATTGTCCTCGCATCCCCCCAAACAGCCTTTGGACCCAAGGCCCCCGCTCCTGGAAGCCCACCGACTCTCAGTGCCTGCCTTCCTGGGGTGTCGGGCTAAGGTCCTGGCCTATGGGCTTGCTCACACTTTCTCCAACAGCCAGCCAGACATCTCCCTTTAATGCCACTAGATATTTGCATGGAAAGATGTGGCTCAGTTTTAACATTCCCTTCAGCTCCTGGACCCCATTATGAAGCTACAGCTCCATCCCATAATGTTGAGAAACAATGTCAAGATTTGAATAAAGGTGCTCAGCCTGGACAAGCTGGTAAGTGCAGGAATTAAGTCTTCTCTTGCTTCTGTAGCAGGGACTGGCATTCGAGTTAGTTTAAGGAGGCATCAAAAGGCTACCTATTTCTCATAGAAATGAGAAGAAGAGGAAAGAAACGTATTTATTTCTAATTTCTTAACCACTTACAATGATTTCAACATTCAAATTCCTTTGGGATTTTGGAGAAGGGTCAGAAAAGTAAAGAGTTCGTCTGCTGCCCTGCCAGTATGGTTCAGTGGTTGAGCGTTGAGCTATGAACCAGGAGGTAACAGTTTGATTCCTGGTCAGGGTACATGCCTGGGTTGCAGGCTCAATCCCCGGTGGGGGGCGTGCAGGAGGCAGCTGATCATGATTCCCTCTCATCATTGATGTTTCTCTCTCTCCCTCTCCCTTCCTCTCTGAAATCAATAAATATACATATATATTTTTAAAAAAGAGTTCGTCTGCTCACTCAGGTGGTCAGAGATAGCTTTATGTGGACCCAGAAGGCCCCAGGACCCTCAGGAGGGCAGTCTCTAGACCGCAGAGGCCCTGGATTAGAGCTGTTGATTAGAGACAGAGCTTCATGCAGTGCGTTTATCAAGTTGAGATGCTCTGGTCACCTGTGCCAGCTTTTCCTGGGAATTGAGTGGTGTGTAGACACCTCCACATGTGTGCATATAAGAGAGTACATGTAGGGTATGGTATGTGGGAGGAGGCCACAGAATGCTTGCCCTGAGCCCTGCACTCTGGGAATAGTTCAGCTAAGGGAATAGGAGTCATCATTGGCCGAGGACAAATGACTGAATGGGCATCACAAAGTGGCTCTGCCCCTTGATGACAGGGGCCTGGGATGCCAGAGCTGGGGGAAAGGAAAAGACAGTTCTTCCCTGAGCCAGGGAGAGGCTGGGTTCGGCTG
Organism: Plecotus auritus; assembly: GCF_963455305.1. Taxonomy (NCBI): domain Eukaryota; kingdom Metazoa; phylum Chordata; class Mammalia; order Chiroptera; family Vespertilionidae; genus Plecotus; species Plecotus auritus. Next base: position 108,683,946 of record NC_137784.1, on the reverse strand, counting down.
TTAGGCCTGAGGCCTGTACAAGGTGATCAGCAACTGCAGGGTTAGTTGACTTGACTGGGGACGGAATGGAGGCTGGCTGAGCAGAAGCCAAGGCCTCCCTCAGTGGCATTCCATCGTTTCCCTCCAGCTTTCATTAGCATCTAGGTGGCACTTCCCATCTAGTCTTCCTTCCATGAAGATCTTCAGTTCTGGTTCCTTTGTTTCTTCCTCCATCATCAGCTACCTAGTTAACATTTGTTCGATAAACAAATGAGCCCCTGGTTGGGAGCTCAGAACTGTCTCTCTGGGGCATGTGTGGTACGGGGGCGGGGAGAGGAGGGGACTAACCAGGGAGTGACCTTGGGCAAACCCTTGGTCCTATGGGCTTCCAATCCCAGAGGGGTTCTACCACAAACATCAACACCTCCAAGGAGGGTGAGTGATACAGCTCCATCTGTCTGTCACTCAGGCAGTCTGAGGAAGTAACTGCTAGAGGGAGGGCCAAGCTGTGATGTCATTGAGGAGGCAGGGTTTCTTCCTTCAAAGGTCAAGTCTGAGGAGATTCCCACTGAGCATGCCCGAGCTAGACTTCCCTCCTTATCTTCCTCCCGCTGCCCAACTCACTATAGCTATCTAACTGCAGACAAACAGCTGCCATCTGCTCATGAGAAAACGAACGCATGTTGGCTTGTGGCCCTTGCCATAGGCCTGAACACCAGACACTTTTCCACAGGGGTTAGGTGAGGGAAGACGAGAAAGGAATGGAGGGGACGCAGAGGGAACAACAGTTACCACAGGCAAGGGCTGTGAGAAATAAAGTGTCAGGAGGGGTCCCAAGGGTTCTACTCTGATCACCAACAGGAGAAAATGCAAAACCAGAAACAAAACACTGTGTCACTTTGCAACTGACATCCCATTCAAAGCAGAGGTCAATACATTTTTCCAATTAAATCTGTTAGTGGGGCTGCTGTCCCATAGGAAGGCCTGCCCTACATGCCTCGCTAGAAAATGGGTCCCTGCAGGCTAGCAGGGTCCTGAAGAGGATGCATTCAATGTGGACATTCACAGCACAAGGATAAGAGGAAGTGGGCCTTTGGGCTTTTTAAAGTATATAGAGATTTCTGAGATGCTTGAAAGAAAGCCTGTGAAAAGGGCTGACGTCCCTCATGGGAGCTGTTTGAGATGGAGGGAGATGAAGACTATCTCCTCAGGAATTCAAGACTCAGAAGCCAGCCTCAAGGATTCTGGCTTCAAGTCTGGGCCGTGCTTACCGCTGAGAAAGCGCTTCATGGTATCGCTGCTGGCCAGCTTCATGGCTGTCTGCCCCGAGTAGGTAGCCAGTGTGGGGTCAGCCCCATAGGACAGCAAGAGCCAGATGGTCTCCAGGTTGTCGTTGACTACTGCGTCATGAACTGGCCTGTGGATGTGATACAGGGTAAGGACAATAGGGCCCAAGTGGGAACCTGGGTGTCTAGACCTCAGGCTGCCTTGTCAGGGAGAAGTAAAATGAGATGACCCTGGTACAATGTGGTTAAGACTTAGAGCAGAGGAGCTATCTCTGGCCTACACCCCCCACAACGTCTCCCCACCTCCTTCTCTCCCTGTGCTCCTCCTCCCTCCCATTTCTCTCTCTTATGTTCCCCCCACATCTTGAGACTGTCTCTATGGCACAACGAAGCTCCATTGGTACTTCTGGGGTTGGAGAGAATGGACCCCGACTGAGGATAAACTTAAAACAGATGCTTAGGGTTATGAACAGAAGGACCCGATGAATGCCCATGAACAGGGATGAACAGAATAGCTCCACACACCAGGTGGTGGCCAAGTAGAGCCAGAGTCCTTTGATGCAAGTCCCCCCACTTGGTATGTGGCTCATGTTTCAATTTTGCCAGGAAGTAAGCCCTCTGATAGAGCAGAAGAGAATGGGTGCAATTTCTATAAGGTGTCTTTTTAGAAAGGGTATAGAGATCAATCAAGAATCAGATCAGGCCCTAACTGGTTTAGCTCAGTGGACAGAGTGTCAGCCTGCAGACTAAAGGGTCTCTGGCTCGATTCTGGTCAAGGGCATGTACCTGGGTTGCAGGCTCGATCCCTAGCCCTGGTGGGGGTTCATGTGGGAGACAACCAATCGATGTGTCTCTCTCACATCGATGTGTGTGTGTCTCTCTGTATCTCCCCCTCCCTTCCACTCTTTCTAAAAATCAATGGAAAAATATTCTCAGGTGAGGAAAAATAAATAAATATAAGTATAGCCATTAAAAAAAAAATCAAATCTGTATGTTACCCTGGTGCCTGAAGCCTGAGACTCTGCCCGAGACAGGCGCACCACCCAGGATGGTTTGAGGAAAGCCTGAGCAGTCTTCCTGGCGAAGCTGCATCTGATGGGGTGATCCCTAGACAACCTCAGTCTCCCCTTGGTATATGTTGTGGACTGGCCAGCTGGGAACACATCCATCCCTGCCCTAACCCAGTCTCTCCTACAGTCTACAGATCTCTTCCTGAAACCCCTCCTGACAAGGCCTCTGTGCAACTCCCAGCCTGGAAGCCTGGCATGTTGCAAAAGTCTAGACTGGAGCTGAGCTGGGGGTGGTGGTGCGGGGAGCGTGGCGGGGCGAGGGGAGCGTGCCTGGTGCCATCCTGCGCACTGCAGTTCACATTGGCTCCATGTTCCAGCAGGATGTTCAGAATATCGGTCCAGCCCCGGGAGCAGGCCTCATGCAGGGCTGTGTAGCCGGCGTTGTCGCGGTGATTCACATCCTCACTGTCTTTCTGGAGACAGTAGAGAACAACATCCTGGGGGGACAAGGATAGCTCCATGAGCAAAAAGTGGCCTAATTCTTGAAACCACCCCAGTTAAATTTGAAGCTCTCCAAATGTCTGGGAGAGTCTCAGAGCCTGCCCTTTATTCTGGGGACCAACAGGCGAGTCTCAAAATCTTTTGTCAAGAAAGTTAGCCTTGCCCTAGCCAGATTGGCTCAGTGGATAGAGTGTCAGCCCATGGACTGAAGGGTCCTGGAAGCGATTCTGATCAAGGGCATGTACCTCTGTTGCAGGCTCGATCCCTGGCCCTGGTCAGGGTAAGCGTGGGAGGCAACCAATATATATGTCTCTCTCACATCGATGTTTCTCTCTGTCTCTCCCCCTCCCTCCACTCTCTATAAAAATCAATAGAAAAATATCCTCGGGTGAGGATTAAAAGAAAAAGAAAAAACAAAGTCAGCCCTGAACAGCCATCATCAGGGCCTCAGCTCTGGACTGTTTCCTCAGCAATGGGGAGGCATTTCTCATGATCAATAACACTCATCTGGGTGTGGATTGTTGTGGTGAGAGCCTCAGAGAGGCTCACCCACCCACCCAGAGCCCAAACCCTCAGGCCTCGACTCCCTGAGCACTGGTTCCCTAGTCTGGTGCTTTGAAAGGGCAAATGAGACATGTGGTGGTAAGCACAGCCTTTGCTGGTAATTCAAGAATAAAGAAGAAATAATTGGTTTAAGCACTATCCGTGGGTGCTAGTTTTCATCATTTTAAGTACTATACCTGGATGCTTATCCCAGCCCTCTCCTAATCAAGACTGTTCCTTGCCCTAGCTAGTTTGGCTCAGTGGATAGAGTGTCAGCCCGCAGACTGAAGGGTCCCAGGTTCGATTCCGGTCAAGAGCACGTACCTCAGTTGCAGGCTCAATCCCTGGCACCAGTCAGGGGACAACCAACCAATGTGTCTCTCTCACATTGATATTTTTCTCTCTGTGTCTCTCCCCTCCCTTCCACTCTCTCTAAAAATCAATGGGAAAAATATCCTCCAGTGAATATTAACAACAAAAAAAGACTGTTCTGAATACAATCCAGTGTGGTCATTCGTCCATGTAATAATTATTAGCTTCCCTGGGCTGAGATGACAGGACCAGAAGCAGAACTCCAGGCCCAGAAGCACCTTAACTAGTCTGGGATGAAGCTGGTGAATAAGCTGAGGGGAAGGGGAGAGGCAAGCCTTCTTCTGAGGAAAGAGGCCACAGCAGCTACCAGGGGTCCATTATCAACCCTCCTAGGCCCTGGTGAAAATGGCCTGCTCAACCATACTGATTGACAGCTAGCTCACAGGATGGCCGGTAGAGTGAGTAAGCAAGCGTGCACATGAGCACATGTGCCTACGTTGGGGATGCTGCCTCAGGGGTGCTGCCTCCTGCTTGTGTCCCAGGGAGCAAGAGGAACCACTGCAGATGTTCACCTCTCTCCCGGGCCTCAGACTACCCCTCTCTCCCTCCTGTGACAGGCTGCCCTACTGCTCTGGCCCTGTTCTGGTTAGTTTTCCTGCAGTTTCCTGTTTGTGGTTTGGCCCTAGGTTAAAGAAGATTAATCTTGAGGGCAGGGGTTGCTCATCGTGTTTTCTTTAGATCTCCCTTGGCAGTTCTCCAGGCTCCTACACTAGGTGCTCAGGAAGGATGGTAGCTTGCCAGTGAGACTCTGGGAGTGCAACTGTCATTAAATTAGTTGGTTATAGCCCGGCCTGCATAGCTCAGTGATTGAGCATCAACCTATGATCCAGGAGGTCGTGGTTCGATTCCCAGTCAGGGTTTATGCCTGGGTTGCGGGCTCAGTCCCCAGTAGGGGGCATGCAGGAGGCAGCCGATCAATGATTCTCTCTCATGATTGATGTTTCTATCTTTCTCTCCTTCTCCCTTCCTCTCTGAAATCAATAAAAAGATACTTTAAAAGAGTTGGTTATAGGCATCAGAAACCTAAAAAAAGCAAGGCCTACTCTATGATCACTCCTCTTCTTCTCTGAGTGCGGGAGCCACTGCACAAGGTAATTCAAAAAAACATAACCCACTCAAAACCGTTTCTGGCCTAGAAATGTATTGCACACCATTTTGTGTTACCATTTCAATTATGTTCATTCTAAGTTGCCATTCAAATAAGCTTGCATTCACAACAAGGAGGCCAGCCAGGTTCAAGCCCCAAACAAAGCCCTGCCCAGGCCACAGAAGAGCCAATGGTAGGGTTTCTCCAGATGCTAGGGCAATCATATCCTGAGCGGGATGCTCCTTACCTTATAGCCAAGACGTGCCGCCCGTTGCAGGAGGGTCTCACCCGCATTTTTGTTCACTATGAGTCGACGTGCCTCTGGGGGAATCTGCAGGGCTGCTGGGGGCTCTGAGGCCTCCTCTAGGCTGGCACTTCGGCATTTAGAGGGTGTGCACAGTTCCGTGGCTTTCACTGAGGTGGGAGACTTGGGAAACCGTGTCTTCTGCTGGTTCCAACGTCCTTTGCCCTGGAAAGCAGCGATGCAGTCCTGGGTCAGCACAGGTTCCCATTCACTTCTACCCAGAGAGCAGATGCTAAGGGGCTCAAATCCTCTACCACACAAACCAAGAAAGGACGAAGGGTTGGACATCAGAGATTGAGAGGATATCTCAGCTTCTCTCAAGTACTCTGCATGCCTTCTGTAACCTGTCTCAATCTCCATTCATAGAGGTTTTTATAAATTATCTCTATAAGCAGAAGCAAACTCTGAGAGTAAAGATGAGCGGAGACAACTGACTAAAGAGGTACAGCTGTAAAAACCTTCTCTCTTGTTGCAAAAACCTTCCCCCACATCTAACCTTCACCAGGCTTTCCCCATCTTCCACCACAATCGTCCCCAGGTCACACTCATGCCCACCTGGAGCGCTGGAAGGCCTCAGGCTTGGGATTCAGGCATATCTGGGTTTGAATTCTGCCTCTGTCATCTACTAGCTACAAAGCCCAAACTCTCTGACCGCCTCCTCTCTCCCCTGAAGGGTCTTTGAAATCATGAACTAGAGAGGCTCCAAAACAATGCACAGGGTGGGTGCTCACAAAGCATTAAGAGTCCTTTCTTCATGAATGACTCCCATGTGTCTTCTTTTTCCTCCCATTTGAACTGGAATGTCTAGTTCCCATGCCTGTCCCACCATGGTGTATTGCATCTATGGAGACAAGTAACTTATCTCCTTAGTTCAGGGGGTCTTCATATTGAGAAGAACTGTGCTCCAGGAGCTGCATTCAATGAGCCAGACCCAAGAAGCCTCATCTGAACCTGGACCTAAGTTAGATGATGAGATTTTAAATTTAAGCTGATGCCATATTTAGTGGAGACTTTGAGGGGCCTTGGGAAAGGCCCATGCCAGGTGGGTGTGTCTGGCACGTGGGAGGGACATGAATCATTGGGAGGCAGAGGCCAGATTGTGCCTTCAGCAGGCTCCAAGATGGCCCCTGATGATCCCCACTTCCTAATATTCATGCTCTTGCATAGCCTCCTCCCACACTGGATAGGACTAACCTTGTGTAACCAATAGGAGATTGCTCAGATGATGATATGTGATCTCCAAGGCTTGGTCCTAAAAGACAATATGGCTTCTGCCTTGCTCTCTTTTGGAACATTCGTTCTGGGGGGAAGCCAGTGCCATATCATAAGGACACTCCAGCAGACCTTTGGAGGAACCCACGGGCAAGGACAGGACACCTCCTGCCAAGAACCAATATCAACTTGCCAGCCATGTGAGGGAGCCACCCTGGATACCCCAGCCCAAGTCAAGCCTTCAGATGAATGTAGCCATGGCTGATACTTTGACTATAAACTCATGAGACCCCACAAATCCAGCTAGGTTGCTTCTGAATTCCTTATCCCCAGAAACTGTGTGAGATAATGTATGTCTATCATCACGTGAAGCTGCTAAGTTTTAGAGTAATCTGTTATACCACAGTAAGTAATACATCCCTGTTTATCCAAATCTCTCAGAGCATCAAGGTCTCACTTAAATCCTGTTTTCTAAAACATTCTACAACACTCCGGTCCCCACTGGCCACTTCCTCTGCATACCCAGAAGACCTAGTCTGAATCACATAACCTGGTGCCTAATGTTTGACTGTTTTAATTTCCTTTCCTTATGTCTTGGGCAAGTCTGGCCTCCCCTGCTAAGTTTTAAGCTCCTTGAAAGCAGGGTTTATACTGTCATCTTCTCTTTTGTTCCTTATAGCATTTAACTCAGGGCTGGGCACATAGTTGCAACAAATATTTGTTGACTTGAGCCACCTGCCAAGCCCTGGCAGCCAGAAAAATTGCCTAGAAAGACATGAAGCCAGGAAAGGAGGGCCAGGGCATTTTTTTCCTCTGGTAAATCCCAAAACAACATGAGCCACTATCCATCCTCTTCCCAAAGGGGCAGAGAGATACAATCACTAGCAGAAAGGCACTCGTTCTGAGTGTAGAATGCTGCTCTACTGCCAGGAGGACAGTGGTGTATAATGGCAGTACTGGAGGATGCTGGGTAAAGGGCCCAGGTTTTTGCTAAGCGAAGATAGGAGCCAAAGGGTAACTCTCCTTCTAGGGGCCAGAGTTGCCAGAGACAAAGAAGGCTGCCTTAGAGGGGGAGGAACAAGAGTAAATGCAAGTCACCTCCCCCTCCCCCTTCCATCCTGGCTGGAATCCCCTGTGAGAAGCCATCTATGGCCAATGCCCCAGCTTCAGTGTTGCAGGCGTGTCCCCCGCTCCCCCCTCCCGAAACTTGTTTCCCACTATAAAGCCCCATGCCATGGGGGCAACTGGAGTAGGTGGTGGTGACTGGGAGAGAAAGAAAGGTGGGAGGAAGAAAGGGAGACCCTGTGAAGGGACAAATCCTCTCTGGGAGGAACATTTCAGGGGACACACCACCAAGCAGAATAACCAGCCACAGCGTGTGCTCCAGTATGCCAGGCAGCTGGTCACCTTTGTGTGGGACAAGGCCATCACAATGTTGGAAGAGCTGGGAGAAGGAAGACTGACTCTCACCTTTTGTCAGAACTGCTCAGGGTTGCAGTGTTTCCCTCCCTGGCTGTCCCCTCCCCCAGTGACTCCTGGATAGAGGGAACAGCCATCCATTCACAGGGTGGAGGCATATGTAAAGAGCAGGGTGGGTGGGGGTAGGGTGGGGGCTCCAGGGGGCAGCCTGGCCTGCCTCAAGATCCAACTGTCACTTAGGACCCCAAAGTAACCTTGCACAAGTCCCTTAACTTCCAAGAGCCTCAATTTCCTAATTATAAGAAGACAGCAGCACCTACTTCCAAGAGTCTCTGTGAGAATTGAAAGCCATTATGTGAATGGAGCTCTCAGCACAGACCTGACTTTCCTGCCACCCCCCCAACTCACACCCCTGACCCCTCTGGGGATTGCAGGGAATGATCACTGCTCCCTTGCTATTCCGTAACTCTGACCCCTCATTCTTTTTGTTTGTTTGTTTTGTTTTGTTTCTTTAGTTTTTGTTAATCCTCACCCAAGGATATTTTTCCATTTATTTTTAGAGAGAGTAGAAGGGAGGGGGAGAGACAGATAGAAACATCAATGTGAGAGAGACACATCGATTGGTTGCCTTCCACATGTGCAACTGAGGTAGGTGACCTTGACCTGAATAGAGCCCGGGACCCTTCAGTCCGCAGACTGACATTCTACCCACTGAGCCAAACTGGCTAGGGCTGTCCCCCTCATTCTTGCCTAGGCTAAAGCTCAAGGATGTACACCAACTCGGAAAGCACTTTAGGATGATGAAAGCCTTTAACAGACATACTTCCTCCTTTGTTCCCCTAAATACCCTTGTGAGATGGAAGGAGTATCATCTATTTTTCTTAAATATATTTTTATTGATTTCAGAGAGGAATGGAGAGGGAGAGAGAGAGAAACATCAGTGATGAGAGAATCATTGAATAGCTGCTTCCTGCACGCCCCCTACTGGGGATCGAGCCCGCAACCTGGGCATGTGCCCTTGACCAGAATCGAACCTGGGACTCTTCAGTCCGCAGGCCAATGCTCTATCCACTTAGCCAAATCAACTAAGGCTCATCTCTATTTTTAAAGATAAGAAAATATGTTTGAGTACCTCATCTGAGCTGGAACCAGATTCCAGAATGGGAAAGAAGGGGAAAGAAGCCCTAACCAGTTTGGTTCAGTGGATAGAGCGTCGGCCTAGAGACTCAATGGTCCCAGGTTCGATTCCTGTCAAGGGCATGTACCTTGGTTGTGGGCACATCCCCAGTGGGGAGTGTGCAGGAGGCAGCTGATCGATGTTTCTCTCTCATCAGTGTTTCTAACTCTCTATCCCTCTCCCTTCCTCTCTGTAAAAAATCAATAAAATATATATTTTTTAAAAAGGGGAAAGAAGAGGGGAAAGGAGCACCTAGTCTCCCACCTTTTGCCAGTGCCCCGCAGGGATCCCTGCTTGGGAGCTGGAAAGAGCAAGAAGAAGCACAACCACCATACAAAGCCTAATATGAGCGCATTTTTGTTGTTGGCAATGATGAGTACATAGTACGAGTACACATTTGAACCCAAACTTTCACTTCTCTCAAATGTATAGCTCACCCAGGATGAGAACTGTGTGATTTTTTCAAATTGTTTAATGTGGAACCTAACATCCATGTTGTTAACATCAGACCCAAAAGAGATGTCAATTTTGAACAGGGTTTCTAGAATGTTTGCCTGGCTACTGAATGGTGAGTGCCCACTTACCTGCTCCTTTGTGACTGGATAGTGAGTGTGGAGATGGGTGGCTATAAAGAGACCCAAGTGGAATTCCTTCGGCCCCACCCTTTAGCAACCTTTGTCTAGACATCAACTACCTTGCTCCTATTTGCTACCTTGATTGACTCAGAAATCTCCCTGATTGATTTCCAGTGAGTTAAGCGCAGACAAAAGCTTCTTGATTGGATGTTAACAAGCTATTCAGGCTGCCATATTCTTAACTCAAAAGCGATCCAAGGCTTGTGGAGAAAAAGCCATCATGAACCAAACCCTATACTTTGCAAATGCTTATAGTTAGCTCTAACTTCAAATCCTCCCCTAAACGCTTCTAGAACTAATTTAAAATACTTTAATAAATATGGGTTAATGTGATCCTCCCATTCACTCATTCACTCACTCACTGTCTCACTCAAGACAACTGTTGACAGAGGAGCTTCTGAAAAGCCTGCAACCCTAGCCCACTCCCCTCTTCCACAACTCCCCATAGCTAGCAACACACCTTTGCCTCTTCTGAGACGTTTACCATATGCTTGGTCTTGCACTTGCGTTTTCCTGATGGCTTTTCTGAATTTTCAAGGCAGGTTGGCTCCTCCAGGTTATTTGGGAGAAAACCATTTGGTGAATCCGAGATCCCTTGGGCTTTGTTGGGCAAGAGAAGGTTCCTGTTCCTGAGGTGGTGCTCCGAACTTTGGGAGGAAGTCTTCTGCTTACGGGCCTTTAAATCTGAAGGCATGAAACAGGAAATAATGAATGTCAGGGAAATAGAACACAGAAAAACAAGCCGTCCTCCAACACGAATCAGAGGAATTTGGAGATTAGAATCTCAGAAATAACTTGTGTAATTATCTACCTGTATTGGTGCTGACAATTCCACTAAATGCTTCTCAAATGGACACTGTATTTCAACGTCAAAGTCCCTTCTCTATAAGCAGGTGACAACTCTCAGCCCTGCCAGAAGGGGGCGACCCATCTGGCTGTCCCCAAAATGATGGTCATTTTTTAATATTTCCCCAAAGCCCAAAGCAAATCAGAACTTCCTTTTCAGCTTTCTCCCTATCTCCTTTGCCTTTTTCTCCATTCCAATAGGAAAACAAATTTAGAAGCTCTGCTGAAGTGAAGTATGAAGCATATTAGAGTGGGGAGTAAATGGTGGGAGACTTCCTTCATAGCCTCAACTCTACCCACCTGATTGCCCTGTTGGTCACTCTTGTGAGGACAGAAAGATCAAAGCCACAGAAACTCCCTAAAACCAGAAAGTGCCATTGGGACTCAGCCAGTGGACAATCACAGAAACCTGCTGCCCCCCTGGTTGGAAATCAAGTTACTGGAACAGACTGGGTAACATTTCTAATTCTACCCACAGTTCACTGAACAAAGCACTTCCTAATTTCTTACAACTCGCTCCAGCTCTAGAGCAGGGATCCCTGATTGGCACTGGGAACCCCATTACCAAGAGCCTCACCGCCCAGGTCAGTCCTAAACATCACATGTAGAAGGGATAGACGGGGTTTACCTTATCTCTTAGCTAATATTAGTGTTACATGGCTTGGCCACACCACTAGCTGTGTGACTGGCTGAAGACAAGTCTTAATCTCCCCAAGCCTCATTTCTATGCCTGTAAAATGAGAATATAATCCACATCGTAGGACTAATACAAGAATTAAATGAGGTAACAAATGCAAAACCCCTTTATAAAGTGTTAGAAAGAGTAAGGCATCGTTAACGCGTTAAGTGTAAGCTCTTTACATAGGGCCATTGCCCATGTGTTCTTTATCTCCCCCACAGGCCTGACCATCATGCCTACCTAGCACATGGCACAAGATCAGTATGTCTATCAAATGTATAGCTGCAGCCTTGGTTTCTCCAATTTGTAAAATGAGGGGGGTTGCCAAGATCCAAGAGTTCTCAACTCGCCTCCCTGGACCTGGCTATGTGCTCTCACATGTGGCATCAGCAAGGGCAGATCCAGATGTGGGAGCCATCATTACAGTATGAGGAATTGCCTGTAGGTTATGCAAAGCTCTTAGAAGGCCAGCAGTCACACTACCACTTTCTCCCAACTAGTCCCAGCCCACTAGTGGGTCCCCACACCTGTCCAAGAACTGCTGTACTAGATGGGTTGTAATGGCACTTCCGGTCAAAATATTCTAAACCAGGGATTTTAACGCAACAAGTTTGAGCTGAGGCAAAAGAGGAAGGAACAGACTGTGCCTTGTGAGGACCTCAGGAAACATGGGGAAGCCATATTACAGCATTCAGTGCCATAGAAAAGGCAGCAGCCCCTACTCTGTTACCCAGACCAGGGCAGGCTCTGGAGTTTATACAATTGTGGTGGAGCAAGGGCTTCCTGATAGCACAGAAAGGAACGGAGAGTGGAGGTAGTGAGTATGGGAGTGGGAGTAGCTCTTCCTCTCTCTTCTGCAGGTCAAGAAGGGAATAACACAAGCCCAGAACCAAAGGAAAGGTCATGAAGCTCAGACGGGAGTAAGGTAACCTGTCTAGTTTGGACTCTGCCTGACTCTGTGATGTCCACCTGAAAGATGTGTAGTAGTAATAGGAGAGATCAGAGCTTTTTGAGAAGAGAGAGATTTGCCAAGCAATTCCTTCATGAAGGTCACTACCAGATCTGGAGGAAGGTGACCAGACCATATGCCAAAGCCAACAACCTCAACTGAAAACCCTTAGACACACACATGGAGGGAGAATGACTTACTTTCCAACAACTGGAGCTGCCCCCAAGTCAAATAGGAGGCCTTGCTAAGCAGTGTTCTCCATACTCCTGGAGCTGTTTAAGGAAAGGCTACCTGCCAAGAGTGCTGTGAAGATCTCTGTATTGGATGGAAAACTGGACCAGGCAACCTTGGAGGTTCTTCTGGTTTCAAAAGCCCATAAATTCAATAGGAAGTTTCCAAGTTTCTAGGAAGCTAGCCCTCATTAGAGAAGACTGGTGCTACAAAAGCTCCTCTTCCTCCGAACACAAGTGGCTGAGGCCAACAGCTTGAGAACTCATTCCTGACCAATCCATTAAGGCTCTGACAGAAAAAAGGAAAAATTATCCCTGCTGTCTCACATAGTTGATGAAAATTAGCTCAATTACTCTCATAAGTGTAGGGATCTGTATCATATATGTCTCTATTTAAACAGAGCTGGAAATGAAGTTTAGCCTTCTTTGCATTATAATAAGCCCAATATCTACTACCGGCTCAGTATGCGGTTATTCAGTTTTTGCTAATCAGGAAACTGCAGATATTTGCCAGCAGCTCAGGATGAATACATAACAGGAGAAGATCAATTGTTGCTTCAAGGGCAGAGGTCAGAAAAAGAGAGTGAGTGCGAGATAGAGGCGTTATTTTGGAGCCCAGAGATGCGTGTTTTGCTCATCTAGAAATCCATTATAGGAATGCTCCTGAACAGTACTTAGTGAAACATACTGATATTAGGTAGGTGACAGGCTGTGCCTTCATGATTACATATTATAGCATCTGATGTGGCCAAAGAAAGCCTGCTTTTCTCCCTGGGTCCAACTTGGGTCAAATAAATAATGCCACCTCAGTCACCTCAAAGCTTCACCCTGCCTCTTTTTTTGTTTTGTTTTATTAATCCTCACCCAAGGATATTTTTCCCATTGATTTTTATAGAGAGTGGAAGGGAGGGGGAGAGACAGAGAGAAACATCAATGTGAAAGAGACACATTTATTTGTTGCCTCCTTGCATGCACCTGGCCGGGGGCTGGGGATTGAACCTGCAACCAAGGTACGTGCCCTTGACCGGAATCAAACCCACAACCTTTCAGTCCATGGACCAATGTTCTAACCACTGAGCAAAATGGCTAGGGCTTCACCCTGCCTCTTAATAGCCTTCCTTTGTGGCTTTAAGGTAGAAAGCAAAGTTATGCCTACTTCTAGTTGAAGTTCTTCTGTTGGGTTGAGAAAACCATTGTACTTTATTTTAGTTTAGGACCTGGAGACATCCCAGAAAAGTCAATTAATGTCCTCCTCCTCCTTGAACCCAAGATTCTAGGCGAGAGAGCCCAGCCTCCCAAAAGACCCAACTCCCTCAAGCCAACCAGAGAATTCCCTGGTATTGAGTTGTACCATGCCAGGGTGTCACTGTGGCCTTGACGATATTCAAACTTTTATAACAAATTGAAGGGCTTGGGCCTATGTATCTTCAGCTCACCTGTAAATTAGTCCAAACTCATTCAATTTCAACCCCAAGCCAAAACCTATGACTAGTGTTAAATGACCCACTCTGGTCCAGCCAGTGTGGCTCAGTGGTTGACCATCGACCTATGAACCAGGAAATAACGGTTCAACTCAGGACACATGCCCAGGTTGCGGAATCGATCCACAGTAGGGGGCATGCAGGAAGCAGCCAATTGATGATTCTCTCTCATCATTGATGTCTCTCTCTCTCTCTCTCTCTCTCTCTCTCTCTCTCTCTCTTTCTCTCCCCCCCTTCCCCCCTAGAATCAATAAAAATATATTTTTTAAAAAAATGACCCTCTCACCCGGCCAGCATGGCTCAGTGGTTGAGCATCAACCTATGAACCAAGAGGTCACAGTTCAATTCCTGGTTAGGGCGCATGCCCGGTTGCAGGTTTGATCCCAAGTGGGCAGCGTGCAGGAGGCAGCTGATTGATGGTTCTCTCTCATCATTAATGTTTCTCTCTCTCTTTCCCTCTCCCTTCCTCTCTGAAATCAATATATATATATATATATATATATATATATATATATATATTTAAATGACCCCTCTGGTAGCTGAGGCTCATAGCACCAGGTTTCTATGGGTGCAGAGGCCTTTGGCAGGTGTAGAGAAAAACAGAGGTGGGAACACCCAAGATGCCAGAGGGTGCCCAGAAGCTAAAGTCATTGTAGCTTGGGTGACAGCAGCTCACTGGGGAAGCAACCCCTTGCCAGCCTTACCAGCTCTCCCTTTCCGCCGCTGCTCTTCTTCTTGCTCGGTCAGGTACTCCCCAGTCTGATATTTTCGGTTTTTCTGCCGTCTCCGTTTCTTCCTCTTCACCAGACCCTCCTCCTCATCTTCCTCCTCCTCCTCATTGGTGTCCCACATTTGCCGGGCAGCCTCTGTCCTCCAGGGCATTTCTCGGGCTCGCCACAGGTGCCTGCGGCCCTGGCTCAGCAGAGTCTTATCCTGGGCGTGGTGGCTACGATACTGGGTGTCCCGTTGGGTCTTTCTCACCTTCCGACGCTTAGCTGGGATGGGGGTCACCTCCACTTCCTCCTCTGTGGGGAAGACTTCCTGGCTTCCCATGTCACTGTCTGTCATTCCAGCAAAGGAGCTACAGATGCTTCCTGTAGACAGGACATACAGAAGATGGTCAGGTACCTCTTCAAAGGACAAAGTATGGTGTTGAAGCAAGTGCCCTGCATTAGAAATCTGAAGGTCTGGGTTCAAGTTCAGGCTCTGGCAGTTATCAGTTATTAGCTATATGCTGTAGGAAGGTTCCTTCACTTCTGTTTTCCCATCTATGAAACGGGGCTACTGTTCTCTGCCTTAATGATCTTACAGGACTGTTTTGAGGCTCAAAGGAGATCATTTGCTCATATGCACTTTACAGAGTCTAATATATCACACAACTATTGAGTATCCAAACTACACACCCTTCCTCATCCATGTTGCCACTTTATTTCATTCCACAAACTCTAACTTAGTGCTTACAAGGTGCCAAGCATTTTGTGAGGAGCAGGAGAGGGCCACAGGTCCTTGCCCCTTGGGAAATTAGGATTTAGAAGAGAGTGAGGGAGGGCAGACTGGCATGGGGTCCCCCGCCCCTGCTTACTATGTGACCACCAATCTCGCTGACAGAGCCACCCTAAAGAAGCAGATCTGGGTCTTCACAAAGAAGGGTCTCAGGAAAAGCGAAGCAAGAAGGAGTTCCTTTCCTGTGACACTGGCCTGGGCTAGTCCCGCCCAAATGCTCCTCAGCCAGTCCCTCTTCCCTTATGTTGACCCCACCTCCTATTGAGTGGCAAGAGTCCAGGGGTGGAGCTTTCTCCCTGGTACCTCCCCCTACCCCCGCTGCAGCTGTTCTACACTTCTGGCAAAGCATTTCCCCCTTCTCTCCCCACCACCCCAGGATGATGGTTTCTTCCCTACCCTCTTCTGCCACCTTGCCAAGAGGCCATTTTCCTCCCCACTCCTTCCTTCAATTCTGCTAACAACAAAAGTACAATCCTAAATTGGCCCAGTTTAGCACTACAGGGGATCTGACATATCCCTCAGAAGCAGATCTGAGACACCACCCTCTTTCTCCCAACGCCTGGCTATTAACTCAACCATCTCCAAAGCCAAGTGAGGTCAACAGAAGAAAGAAATGGTTCGAGGCAAACAGAGCAGCCCTTGACCAAAGCTTCAAGTAGTAACACCACTTAAAGACAGCAAATATCTAGCAAACTTGCCATTATACAGACCAGGCAGGGAACAAAGTGTTCTGGTTAATCTAATATTCTGGATAATACAGAATCACCATAGAGATCACACAGGATCACCAATTTATAAAGAATCAAATGCAGTAGAATGTGTTTAATACAAAAATGGGGCTGGTAACAATATAAGCCCTCTTCGATGATTCAGAGGACACTTAAGGATTTTGTGAGGCTTCCAGGCTGTCATTATGAGTCCCAATTACCACTGTGCTCTCCATGTGCTGAAGTGTCAGTTAATAAAATGTCAGATAACTGAGCTTACACTGTGCCCTGCTTCCCCAATCTATCCATTTTGCATAAAAATCTGGGTGAACCAGAGTTAGGGTTAGGGCTAAATGTGTCCAAGATTGGCCCCAATAATCATGAGATGCCAAAGCTTGCAGTAGAGCCAGTTTGCCTAAGTGGCACAGGCCTTTCCTCTTTCTACCATTGGCTGCCAACAAGAGACATCAAATCCCTGTTCTGAAAATCTAAATATTCCTCACAACTTGGGCAATCCCCCCACCCATCCCCACCCTGGGCTCTCTCGTCTCCACCAGGGCATCTTGGCACAGTGAGTCAAATTCCCAAATCTCCAACTGGGCCAATGTCAAAATCACTTGGCTAGATTTCTATCTCTCTTGGCAGTGCCAAGATGGACCACAGCCTCGCACTCACTCACCAGACTGACTGCGCGTCCGGGTGCTCAGAACCACAGGGATGAAGTCACGGAAACTGCTCTTTGCTTTCTTCTCCAAGGAACCTGAAGTGATGTGTGGTTTCGGGCAGAAGGCAGAAATATCACAGTCAGAGTCTAAGGACTGGGAAGCCCCCCCTGAGCGGCTCAGGTGGGAAAATCAAGGGAGGGTGTATGTTTTCCCTGGTTTCAGTTATCAGCTCCCGTTAGGCTGCTATCACCTACGTATCTCTTTTTGAGAAGGAGCATTTCCTGGTGGTTTTGAAAACCTGGGAGTTGGGTCATTTTTGCTGACACCAAAAAAAGGCAGTGCATCGAATAGATTCGCCAGCATGCCAGAAAGGAGAAGGCCAGGCTGCCTGTACGACTCTGCGGCTGCTGCACCTCCACAAAGTTTTCACAGAGCTGGAGCAAGTCCCAGAGAAGGGCAACCTCAACGAATCTTAGAGGACTGAGCGAGGCAGGAAGAGGGGAGCAGGAAGTGGAAGACAGAGGGAAACTGCTATATAAGAACAGACTAGAAAAGAGGCAGGTCGTGTCAGATGGGCAAGGCCATGAACACAGGCTACTGGGGGCAGAAATACTTGGGCTTCTCTGATGAGGGCGCCAAGTAACTATTAGTGGCAGAGCACCTCCCCACCCCAAACATCTTGTGCATCCCTAAATAATAGGGGTTTAGAATTTCTCTAAACCCTTCTAGCTGGCTAGCTGTTCATTTTTAGCTTTTTATAATGGGAGTTTTCAAGTACACCCAAGGTAAAGAAAATAGTGTAACGAACCCCCATTCTGCTGTTTAGTATCAATCCTCATTAAGCCCGTTTCTTCTCTGAGCCTGGACCTATTGCAGGGTAATGGATTGTCTCCTCTGTTGCAGAACTGACTTTTGCCTGTCTGAAAACCACCTCTTTCGGCCTTCAGACTATGTCTTATTCTATTCTAGCAACTAGGGTGAGGCAAATAAGCTGCTTCTCCCTTCTCTCTTCCCTTTGATTTCAGAGGTGTCAATTATATCCTCCTTGCAGAGTGAGGAAGTCTCACTTTTTGGTCAGTCTTAGAGCCCCTCCTTCCGGCCTGCAGAGGGATCCCTCTGCAGCCCAGCTCAGCCCAGAGGGCCAGGACCCAGGGGCCTACCTTCCTCTTGGCCATCTGCTCGTTTTCCTGGAGACTGGGACTCCGGCTTGGTTGGCTTCCGGTGCTTGTGCTTTACCCTGACTCCATTGTGCTCTTTTCCTGAATCTGAAGCCTCCTTGGGGCTTTTCTTGGTGACTTCCTGGGAGTCACTAGGTGGCTTCCGGCACTGCGGAGAGGTAGAGAGGGTCAGGTCTGAGGTCAGTTTCCCTTCTTAAGAAAGCTCTCCTAATATTGGGCCCTGTGCCCCAATTCTGACACATGGACACCAGGTGGGGGCCAGGGAAAAAGACCACTGGCTGCCTTCCCCAGCTAGATGCGGAGGTTTTTCTGAACTTTAACCTGTGCCCTAGCTAATCCTCATAAACATCTACACCCCATCATTTTAAACATGTCTACAGAGTCTGAATTCACATGCTAAATAAACACCCAAAGACATTTTAAAAGGTGCAAAATCAGGCCCCATACTCTCTATATCCAAACAGCAGTAGAGAGACTGTAAGCTCGGTGAGTATATTATTCATCTAACTTCACTATGAATGGTATTGACACCAACAACTGAAAATAATTCACTATACGGGCCAACTCAAGAAAAATTATCTATTTTCACATGCAAATTAATACCAGAGAACAAATTCAACTGAAACAAGTAGAAAAGCCTGACACAGGAGCAATTCAAATCTCCCCACACTTATGAAAGGCATGGAAAAGGCCCAGGCATTATTAATAAAGCCACTTTATACTCTGTAGCACTTTCAACTTTTCAAAATACTCTCCTCTTTATTATTTGATTTGATCTTCCCAACAACTCTGAGAGGGAAGCTAAAATCATCCCCATTAAAAAGACAAGTTAACTGAGGTTCCAAGACAGTAAGTTAAATGATTTGTCCAGTGCAACACATAACCCACAGCATATGCTCACTCAGGAGCTGCCACTTACCAGGCAAACCTGGCAAGTTAGCATATTTGCGCTTGCAGTGACAAAGTGTCAGCTGGGATCAGTGCTCCTGGCTCCCACACTGGGCCTCTCTTTGCATCAGCTCTCATTCTTCTATTTCCCTACTTGTGTCCTCGACTGTTTTGCTCAACCCAACTCACACCTCCTGTTCAATGCATCAGACAGGCACCGTTAAGGACACTCTCAGCCTAATAGTCACATATTCTCACAAGCTCCAAGGTCTCTTCATTCCACCAAATAAGAAATAGGACAGGGTAGGGATTTTCAGTATCTAGTATCCAGGGAATGCAGAATAAGCAAAATGTCTTAACAAAGCAAGCCCTAGGAAGAATGTTCTTTCCCCCTAAGCAGACCTATACGCCACCATCTAGAAGGTTATCACTGTCTAGCTCCAGCTAAGGGGATGGCAGTTATCTTATTGATGAAACATTTTCCATGGGAATGGGGATCTCAATTCTCCAGGGACAGGGAAGTTGCCATTCCCCATCAAATCCCAGGAACTCCTACTAACCCATGAACACCGCCTGCTTCTTATTCAGCTGAATATTCAAGTTCATTTCCCCCCTATGCTTGCTGCCAGTTCCTACAATCTAACGTGTTAGGAGAAGAAAATCATTGAGGAGGAAAGGAGATGGGGACTGCTGCTTAAAATCTGACTTTTGGGTATGACCAGAGAAAAACTATTTTAAGTCAGGGGGGAAAAAGCTCCATGTAAATCTGAACATGTCCTACTTATTTCTGAATATCATTTTTCAGCTGGCTCTTTCAAGTGCAGATCATTAACTTTTACTTACTAAAACAGACAAAAACAAGTAGAACATATAGAAGGGATGTCTGTCTGTATCTTCTGCAGGGGCAGCACTAAGAGTAAAAATATATTGCGTACTCCAACTTAGGCAAAAAGTTGGGAGGGTGGGGCCACCGAGTAAGATGAACGTTCCAGTGAGCAGGGTTTTGAAAGGTTTTCCCAAGAAGTTTTACAAGGGATGAGAAGACAATTAAATACACTCAGAGCCAGATGAAGCAGAACTCATTCTTTTCTGATGATTCAAAAGGCTCTTCAGGATTCTGCAAGGCCCTGGGGCAGGTGGAGTTGGAGACAGGTGACTCTTCTGATTCTTGGCCATGCCGTGAAAGGGGCTGTTTTAAATTAACTCCTGATCATAGTTTGCTTATCAATGGTTTTTTTCTCAGGAAAATGGAATATAGAAAAGAAAGTTCAAAGTTATTTGCTCTCCTGAAAAATGGGCATTTATTAAGTCATTACAGGCCATTGCTAAGCACTGCCTCAAGGCCCCTAATCCTGTAACTTTACTCTCTGGCCTCTGCATCTGTCAGTGGGCCCAGTGAACTGTCCATCCAAGATAGGAATAGGCAGTGCCTAGCCTGTCATTGAGTCATCTGCAAGATATAAGCTCCATGAGAGCGGACAGCACATCTATTTTGTTAGCAATACTAACAATAATAACAGTGGCCGCTATCACTTACTAAGCACTTACCATGTGCCAGGCATTGTTCTCAGCATATATGTATATCACCTCATTTAACCTTTTTTTACCAGCTTTGTTGACATATAATTTGTTGAGATACACCATACAATTCAATTGTTTTTAACAGTCACAGAGTTGTGTTACCATCATTACTATCAAGTTCCAGAACTTTTTATCACCCCAAATGGAAACCTGATACTCATGAAGCCATCACTCCCCAAATCCCCATCCCCACCAACCTGAGGCAACCACTGATCTACTTTTTGTCTCTACTGACCTGCCTATTCTGGACATTTCACATCATCATCTCCTCTCATCTTTACACAGCCCTATGAGTAGGCACTATTATTTTTTTTAGAGTAGGCAATATCATTGTCTCATTGTATAGATGAGAAAACTGAGAGCCAGAGAGATTAAGTAACTTGACTGACATCACTCAGCTAAGTAGGGCCAAGATTCAAACTCAGGCACTGTGCCTGGCTCCAGAGAGCACACTCACCAAAATGCTACACCTCCCTCCTGACAATGTATCCCCACTGCTTGAGAGGGACTGGCATGTAGGAGCTCCTCAACAAACACTTGCTAAGTAGTCAGTGAAACAGCTGTGCATGAGGGTGAATGATACTATGGTATAGCTGAGATGAATGTGAACTTGGGAGCCAATGAGAACTGAGTTTGAATTCCAGCTCTGCCATTTAGTAGCTGGGTAACTTTGGGTAACTTACCCACTCAGTCTGTTTGTAAAATGAGTGTAGTGTTTACCTCATTGTGTTATTTTAAAGATTAAGTTAGATAACATATATAGGAAGCTCATAGTATATAGTAGGAGTTCAACAAATGGTAATAACTAATAATGACATGGATTATTTATTATTATTATTACTAGAGGCCCAGTGCACAAAATTCGTGCACTGGTAGGGTCCCTAGTGGCTGCTGGCCATGGCCTCTCTCCCTTCCCCTGGTCGGCCCTGCCCCCTGGTCAAACTCCCAACAACTCCCAGTCAAGGGGACAATTTGCATACTACACTTTTATTATATAGGATTATTATTATTATTATTACCCCCAAGGGCAGATCACAATTACCTGAGCAAATGCTCTACTATTTATGCTCTACTATGTCATGTCCCATGTTCCTACTTGGAATGTTTCTGCCATACAGAGGTAGTTGTAAGGTCACTGAGCAAAACTCAACCGAATTCTATACCCCGGGTTCTTAACCTGCAGTCCATAGGTGGGTTTTGGGAAGGGGGTGGGTCCATGAACCCCTTGAAATTATTGTCAAAATTCTGAACTCATGTTTCTGGGACAGGCTCTATAGCTCTCATCACTTCTCAAAGCACTGTGTAGTAAAAAAAAAACATTAAAAGCTCCTGCCACAAACAAATTCATGGTGCTCTGGCTGCAAATCTACTCATCTATGTATATCAACATCCAATGTGAACGCTTGTTAACATAACTTCAAATTGCTCCATATTCTGAATGAGCCCTATCCTCAACTGCTTCAAGAATCTCCTTGGCTCACCAATGGCCTTTGGATCACCTCTAGAGCACCATTGGATTTAAGTCGAATCCTCCTGGCCCACCTTTTTGCCTAGAACCCTGCAACCATCCTTAACCTATTAAGAATCCAGGCCCAGCCTGGCTGGCATGGCTCAGTAGTTGAGCGTGGACCTATGAACCAGGAGGTTATGGTTTGATTCCCGGTCAGGGAATATGCCCAGGTTGTGGGGGCTCGATCCCCAGTGTGGGGCATGCAGGAAGCAGCCGATCAATGATTCTCTCTCATCATTGATGTTTCTCTCTCTCCCTCTCCCTTCTTCTCTGAAATCAATAAAAAATATATTAAAAAAAAGAATCCAGGCCCAGATGCCCACCTGCCTTGCACACCAAATTTCCGATGGGCAGAGCCCCAATGCTGCCGCCCTAAGCATTGGGAGGGGGTAGAAAACTGGTGGATGAGCCCAGAAGCCAAATTGGCTCTAGCCCCACTAAACTCCAAGCAAATCCTGAGCAGGCTCCCAAGCAGTTCAGACAACAACCTTGTCAAAGCCCCCTTCCCTCCCTCGGCCCCAAGTTCTCAAGGCCAGAAGTCATCTCGGAAAAGGAAAAGGAAGAATGGTTTTGCTGGGAAGGGCCTGTTATTGATTTCCCTCGCCAATACCTTCTTCCACTTTCCAACCTCATCTGAGACAATGGCTTCCCTCACCTCAGGGACCAAATCATTTCCCACATCCTACAAAATATAGCCCCTCCCCATGCTAGAACACCATATATAGAGAATGTGACTTAGTAAGGGGACAGCAGATTATTCACTATACAAGCCTTCCAATCAGTTCAGGTCACAGAGCTACTCAAGAATCCTGTCACGGTTAAACAAGGTTGACACCTGCAGGACAAAGCAGGCCACTGGTGTCTCAGCCATGCCCTCAACCCTCAACCTCAGTCCAATACTCACCTTGGGTCCATGAGAACTCCGGGCTATGACCTTTGCCTGTGGCAGCTGCTCCTCACCATCCTTCTCTTTTCCACATTTTATTTTCTTAGACGGCAGAGATTCGGTCACCCCATCAGTCACCATTGAGTCTGGCTGCCACTTGTTCTTGCAAGCAAAGACCCCTACGCTTTCCTGTTTCACTCGCGTCTGTGCAGCCTTACTCCGAACTTCGACTTGACTCCTCTGGGGAGCTGCTGGGAGGCCATCAGACCGGAAGCAGGTGGCTAAATTGAAGACCACATCACCGTCCACCTTCTCCATTTTCACCCGCCCCAGGTCCACCTGGCTTCCAAGCTGTGAAAGCTCTGTGCTGGAGCCCCTCTTGCCACTTGGGACCACGTCCAAGATGAGTTCCTTGGGGCGGCTGTCATGAGGTAGCAAAGGCAGCTCAGGCATCTTGCGCAGGTTCTGGGGGGTGGCCAGGACCAGCTCATGAGACATGTAGGTGGCCAGCACTTGGTTCTTAGGTTTTGTGTCTCCTGCCAGCTTCAGGCCACAAGTCCCCTGGGGGCCTTCTGTCTTAGGAGTGCCATCAGAGCAGAGGTGGCTCTCTGATTCCTCTGGCCCCTGACTCACTCTTATGTCCCCAGTGCTAGGCTGAACAGACAGCGCTAGAGTCCCTGTCTGAGGGCTGAGAGTCAGAAGGACGGGGTTGACTTGTTCTTCATAAGGCTTGGCAGCGATCCGGCAAGTTTTGTTCTTTGTGCCAGTGTCCTGCTCTGGAGCAAAGGGACCACCAGGCCGTGGCTGCCCCTCAGGAAGTCCGTGCACAGCTTCAGTGGGGCCAACAGATGACACACCAGAGAACTCAGAAACAACGCTGGTGGGCCTGATGGGCACCCCCTGACTGGGGGTCAGCTGCCCGGCACTGGAAATGCCAATGGAAAGCAGAGATGTTTGGTGGTATGGTGGCCAGCCGACAGGCAGGACCTGGGTGCTGGTGGGCTTCCCATTGACTGAACACCGTGGGTAAATATTTGCTGGCCCCGTGGGCTTCCATAGAGAGAGCTCCTTGCTTTGGCAGCCCGGCAGCCCTGGGGCAATGCGGGCTGGGGTGTAACGTTTGACTGTGCTAGGCTGTCCCTCAGTCCCAGCCTGGCTTCCCTTCTTGCCACAGGAGGCACCAGTGCTCTTAGGCTCGCCTTGATCAATGATGGAGATGGGCTCCTGCTTGGGGAGATGGCGGGGGTCTCGGTTGAGGCCCAGGTTGGGCTCTTTGTTCAGCAGCAGGGAAGCAGGCACTGGGTTGGCCACTCCCACATAGGTGCCAGGAATGGTGCTGATCAGCGCAGTTGAGTTCTTCACCCAGGTGCTCGGGTCCCCATTCCTCACTATCTCAGGAAAGATGACGAAGGGCGAGGCAGTGGAGCCCAAGCATGAGGTGACATTGCTGCCAGCAGCCTGGGTTGTACGCTGAGACCTAGAGAGGACCGTGGAGAGGAGGGCCTTGCTGCTGGTGTGCACAGGGGTCAACACGGGCATGGGGGGTGTCTTGCGTTGGTTCGGCAATGGAAGCTTCTGGCGGTTGGACTTAGAGGAAAGGTCGAGGGGCATCTCGCTGCACTCAGATGGAGAGGCCATCTCTCGCTCCAGCTGTGGAGGTGACTTGAGGGGAGAGAAGGTAACGGAAGTCCCTTCTGTTTGCTGCTCAGTGCCACCTGTCATCTTGGCAGGGTGCGGTGGGGCTGAGCTCACACTGGGGGCTGGCAGCAAAGGCTGTGGCGTTGGAAGCACCTTGGCAGAAGCAGTGGAGAGGGAAGTATCTGCCAAAGGCCCGGGGACCCCATCAGGCGCAGGCTGGGTGCTGGTGCTGCTGGATGGGGAAGCACACGGAAGCCTGTTCACCTCCAGAGAGACCACCTTGGAATCTGAAGTCAGAGGCCGGGCTACAGAAAATGCATATGGGTAAGACCGTAGCTCTGGGGAGGCCAGCACGCCAGGGATACACCTGTCCTGTAGGTAGGATGGCAGGACAGGGAGTGTAAGAGTGGAGGAGACCCCCAGAGTGGTTGGCAGTGTAGCCACACTGAGTGGCTGCCCACAGCTCGGAGGTGGGATATATACCAGCGGCTGGCTAGGTGTCAGTACCGTCCCTGGCTGAAAAGACAGAGGGACTTTTTGCATAGCTGGTGCCTGAGCTGCAGGAAAACACACTCTACTCAAACTAAAGGAGGCCGGGATGGGTGCAGACGTGGGAATGGCAGTTGGCGTGGCAGCTGGCATGGGCGTAGGAGCTGGAGTAAAGATTGGGGCTGGGGTGGGTGCAGGCACAGGTGTAGGAGCAAAGGCAGGGATGAGGGTGGGGGTGGAAGGCGGGCCGGAGGATGGGGTTGGAGTGGCCATGGGCACTGATGGAGGGCCGGGAGCTGCTGGAGGTGTGGATGCCGGCATGGGAGCTAGAACTGGAGTAGGGACCGGCGCGAGGACCAGGGTCGGAGCAGAAGGGGGCACAGGAGCCTGGATCAAGGTCAAGGAAGGAGCTGAAACTGAGACTGACATGGGGGAAGGGGCTGGAGCCGGCAGGGAAACAGGGCCTGAAGGAGGAGCAGAAGCCGGCACAGGCACCAAGACTGAGGCTGAAACTGAGAGGGTGTTTGAATCAGAGATGAGTGTGGGCACTGATGGTGGCGCCTGAGCCAGGGCTGGGACTGGTGCTAAGGGAGGGGAAGGAGCTGCAACTGAAGTGGCAACCTGGACAGGAACTAGCCCTGAATGGGGCACTGGGGCGGGGACAGAGAGAGGAACCTGGAATGGATCAGGAACAGATGGGGGGACGGAGGCAGAACTGGGAGCAGGGGGGCAGATGGGTGCTGGCAGCGGACTGAAATTAGTGGTAACCAGAGGCAGGGTTCCCTCCACGGGCACTCCAGTTCCCAGAGTTGCCAAAATGAAAGTATTTTTCTCCCCAACACCATGACGAGAGTCCAAAGCCTTTACCCCAGCAGGCGAGCAGTCCACCTGTTTGCTCATTTGTGTGCTGAGGGGAATCCAGGAGCAGTCGGGCCTGCTGCTGCCGCCGCCGGCCTCAGCACTGTCAGTAGGGGGAAGCTTGAGCCCGTCTTCCGGGCCGCTCAGGGGAACCAAAAGGCCCTCGTCCTCTGCCACATTCCCAGCATAGTCCATTTTTGGCTGGGGGCTGTTGGGCTTGTCTTCTGACTTGTGCCCAAGTTTTTCTGTTGCACTGCCATCTGCATCTGCCCCCCGGGCATTGCTGCCACCTCCAACTGCTGTGAGCTCCACCTGCAACGACAGAGCAACATGCCCATCTTAGTAGTTCTCTGTGGAGGGCTCAAATATCTCAAGGCCTGGGCAAGGCAATGGCTGGTCCTCTTTGCAACTTGACCAACAGGGTCTCGGTAGAAGTAAAGAGCAGCTGGCCAATTTCTTTCTCACATACAGCAACTCCTGGGAAATACCCTGTCCCTTCCTGTCCCTCTTCTGAGGATGACAGGCTTGGCACATTGCCTGGGCAGTTTAGCTCCACCCTTTGGCGGGTGGCATGTGGCTCCACATGGCCCCTTACCTTGGAAAAACTGCTGCTGACACAAAACTCCTGAGATCCAAAGTGCTGGCAGTCACCTGTCGTGGACTCCTCATCAGAAATAGGTGCTCTTCTAGCATGGGAGACACAATCAGAGAAGGAACATGAGGCCTAGTCTTTGGGCTCCGGCCATCTTCCCCAGAATGTCCCCTGCCTGCCTGGGTTCCCATAAACCTTCCTGACTTGCTTCCCTTGCTGGCTTGGGAAAAATCACAAGGAACTGGAGGGTCCAGGTTATAAACCAGAGCCTCCACACCCAGCTTTGCAAATTCTTGCAAAGGAGCCTGGTCTGATATCTATAGATTCCCCTCTTTGGGTCGTGTATCCTGTTTTCTAGGGCTCTCATCAAGAGTGTAAGACACCCCAGCACCTTTCCTTGTCTCCAGAGCTTACCCATCAAAGTGAATTAATGGGCATTGCCAAAAAGGGGAGAGGTGAGTCACAGAAGATATCAAAAGGCATGCAAACTGGGCTTTTCTCTTAAATGCAATCTTATTTTAAGTCTATAAAGGAAACAGGCTGCAGGTACCATAAGGGTAATCCTTTCTTAAAACAAATAACCACCTCCACTGTTTCATGTTCTAAATATGACTCATCACCCAGTCACCCGATGGGCTTGCCTAGAGTGGATCCATGCTTATTAGTACATGTAATGATACTGATTGGAGGCCACCAAGTCACTGGGTGCCGAAGGGCATTTCAAGGGTACAACTTCTTTCCCTCCAGGGTACCTTTTCCCACCTTGTAGAGTAGCATGGAACTCCAACCAGCCCCTTCCTCCTGCCTTTCTCCCCTGACAACTCTCCCCTCTCTCCTTGATCTCCCAGCACCACCACATTCTCTCCCATCCCAAATCAAGGCCTTTAAAGCCACAGACTCCAAATTCAAATTAGTAGATCATAGGGAGAAGGGCTCAAGGCCAGAGATCCAGGTCCCAAAGGAGTAAAACTTAACTGTACCATCCCACCTGCTCAAAAATCTTCTCTACATTTCGGATAAGAACCTTAGAAAATGGTACATCCTGATAAAAAAAAAAAAGAAAAAAGAAAGAAAGAAAGTAAGTTCAGACTGGGAGGGTGAAGTTAAAGAGAGAAAACACCCATTGGAAGTTTGGTAGTTTGACCACAGAAAGAGTGTACCACTGCCTGCCCTAGGGAAGACACGACGGGGCAGCAGCCATGGTTCGAGGGGCTGAGTGGGAGGTTTGAGTGCAAAGTGCCCACTGTGGTTCCTATGGAGCAAAAGACTGAAATGCTCTGTGCGCCTCTGGGGAGGTAGATTGCCTAGATTTTTTGGATCCCTTCTTCGGAGCGCTCACTCTGAACTCCCAAAGTAGCTAGTGCCCGCCTCACTGCCATCCTAGCCAAAGGGCAGTCTGGGCACCTGCAGTCAAGCCCATGAGAATGGGGAGGGCCGTGCTAACTTCCTCCCTTTCACTAGAACAGGGCACCATTGACGGACTCCAAACTTATACCTGGGGCAAGAGAAGCAAAAAGGCAAGGCAAGGGGTTCACTACAGGCCTCTCCCCATCTTTCCAGGGCCCCAGAAGTGTCAATGGGGGGCAGGGGTGGACTGTTCCCTTTAAAAGGCAGCTAAGCTGGTAGAAGTGAGAGGGTTCCATTGCTGGCAATTACTGTTGGCAATAAACAGAAATGATAGTAAGGAGAAGCAAGGGCTACAGATGCAGTCAGGGGTCTCACGGATGGGGCAAAAGGGGGCCTGAGGAAAAGGGAAAACATACTTTGACATCAACTCCTGAGACCAGAAAAGCAAGACTTATCCTCCAGCCTTGGAATGGGAGGAGAAGCATATCCCAACCAGATTTGCCAAGGATGGTTTGTGTGTGTGTGTGACAAGGAAAACTAAGCAGCAGTGCCCCCTGTTCACCAACACCACATGAAGGACTGCAGAGGAAAAATGCTATTTATTTACATTATTTCCCCTCCTGACCATGCAAAGGGGAGCTGGCTATGTACTCGACACTCCCCTCCCGCTTGCTCACCTCCCACCTGGCATAAAATCATCTTGAAAGCAGAAACCCTGCCTTCCACCAGAGAGTGCAGAGCCAGCTGCCAGCCCAGAGACACTGGAGGTGGAAGCAGCAGTGGCAGCAGGAGCAGCAGTCCTGGCTACTCCAGTCATCCCATGCCTGAGTGCCAGCCCCCGAGGCTCTGGGAAAATGTCGTGAGGCCACATTTCAAATCCTCTGAGAAGAGGGGTGTGCAAAGCTAACTAAACATTAAATTGCTCCATTGAGAGAACCTGGGACAGGAATAGCTTGCAGGGGAGAGGGAAAACCGGAGAGCTGGGTCAACGAGGCAAGGTTAGGAGGGTTCAGGTGGCCAGGAGGAGGGAGCAGGGGTCAAAGCAGGCTTCAATCAGGACTGAAAATCAATCCCGCAATTTCTTCCCAACAGAGATGACCCTGGGCTGTTACGCTCAAGGCTTTGTTGAACTTAAACCAGAACTGGCCACAGCCTTTCCAGGCCGTTTTCCTAATTATTAAGGGCTAGCACCCCTGTCAGACCAGGCCTTTTATAGTTCCCTGACTATATGACACACACCAGGCTCCTACTCTCCCAGCTCCTGCAGACTTCCCCTGCTTCAGTCCCACCACATCCCAAGACCACCTTCATTCCACACAGGGTCTTCCCCAAACACACCACATGGGAAAGGCCAACAACCCTCACCTCAAACTCCCACTCATCCCTCAAACCCCAACTCCAATGTTACTGCCACTGGGAAACCTTCCCTTCCTTTATTCCCTGAGGACGTTTATCAATCTTGCACATAGACTCCCACAGGACCTGTATCTGTCTCTCTATAGCACTCACCACTTATGTCTCATGATGACTGGTTTGCTCTCAATGGGTTTAATAAATGTTTGTTGAATGCAGGAATGAATGGGTGCAAAAAGGAAGCAAGCAAACAGAGAGCTTTAGCTGGAGGTTTTACTAGAGTCAGCCACCTGGGGCCAGGAGAAAGCCCCTGCCCACTGTCCCTGCAGCCATCACTATATCTGATGAAGCTGGACAGGCTTCCCAAACATAACTTTAAAAGTTAAGCCACAGTCCGGCTGACGTGGTTCAGTGGTTGAGTGTCAACCTATGAAACAGGAGGTCATGGTTTGATTCCCAGTCAGCGCACATGCTGGGGTTGCAGGCTCGATCTCCAGTGTGGGGCGTGCAGGAGGCAGCCGATCAATGATTCTCTCTCATTATTGATGTTTCTATCTCTCTCTCTCTCTCTCTCCCCCTCTTCCTTTCTCTCTGAAATCAATAAAAAATATATATTAAAATAAAAAGAGTTAAGCCACAGATGCAGCGTTATACCCAAAAATGTCTAAGTTACACAAGATGTAAAGGGCTGAAGAAATGGCTTTTAAATAAGGTGAGATCACATTTTGGAAATCAGCTGTAGCATGGCCTAGACTGCAGTGGGAAGGTGACAATAAAGGGTAGATGAGATCAGAAGTGACAATGCTTAAAACGTCTTCTTAACTACTAGGCATATTTGGTAATTTAACATCCCAAGAAAGGTCCATAAAGAGGGAAAATCAGGTTTGAGTCCCACTTCCTGCTCCTTTCTCAGAAGGCATTTAGAATGGACAGTGAAGGAAAGTAACTTATACATTGATATTTTTGAAGGCTCTAGTCCAGATCTCTGTGTCAAAATCTCAACCACTTACAACTAGTTGACAATGAATACTTACACAAATCAATAGCACTACCCTGCCTTCCCCAGACCATCCCATAATAATTATCTAAGGCCATACCTCATATGCAAAGGAAAATACCTTTCTCATGCACCTCTGAGAAGAATTTTGTCTTATTTTCCTTGGTCTTGACTTTCATATTCTAAAATTAAATTCCTTTTAAGTCCATCTCTAATTTGCTCCCCAGTAAAAAGAACATTAAGCTGTCAGGTGCTGATGGCTTTTTAAAAAAATAAAAAAGGTCTAGTCTCCTAACCAGAACCTCAGACAAGTACACACTTCTCCAGTTAACAACAGAAAAAGAAAGAAGATCCACACAAAGATGTCCATTTCTTTTCCCTTCAAAACTGCCAACACTCCCCCCATATATACACATACCTATCCACACACTTCTAAGATTTATCCAAGGAAAACGCCAGATCTTGAATTTTAGGAAAAGCCATATCGTTCCATGTTTTAGGTGATTGATCAAATGTAAACAGGCGATAGATTGAAACAACGGCTAAACACCAGCAAGCATGGGGGAGCCATGCCTTCTCTAAAAATGGGAGAGGCATTGTAACCATCACACACAGCTCTGGCCAAGAGTTATGAAAGTCAAATATAAAATCTAAAGGCCATTTTGGGTGTTCTTCATACAGGACATGATCAGAAAATGACAGGTTAGTCAATGAAATATTCTGGTGTGCAGAAAACTGAACACACACCCAGATCAAGCAGGCACCACCAACTCTCAATTTTGTATAAAAACTACATTAAGCAGTTTGATCTCCCTTATGAAGATAAGGATCTTACTGTGAATCATCATTAATCTCGTGAGGCAGGAAAGCACTGGTTAGCAGAACACCCACTAACAGTACCCAGTATAAAGCTCAGTGATAGAACTGCCTTTCTTCCAGGCTTTTATCAAGGGCCGAAAATGTCATATGCATATCCTGAGCACCAAACATGGATGCAGCAAATAAAAACTGCAATTGCCTGAGCTTACCCTTATTCCACCATCTGACAGTTCCTTTTTAAAAATATATATATTTTTATTGATTTCAGAGAGGAAGGGAGAGGGAGAGAGAGAGAAACATCAATGATGAGAAAATCATTGATTGGCTGCCTCCTGCACACCCCCTACTGGGGATAGAGCCTGCAACCCAGGCATGTGACCTTGACTGGAATTGAACCCGGGACCCTTCAGTCCTCAGGCTGACTCTCTATCCACTTAGCCAAACCAGCTAGGGCATGACAGCTTTTAATGTGTAGACAAATACTAGTTGGTGAAGTCATCTGTTGGCCTCCTCACCTTCATCTGAACAGGGATGGCAAGGCAGCAGGCCACTCACACATCCCAGCCCTGTCCTATCGCAGGAAAATTAGAAATGACTACCAGCCACATCCCCAGGGTCCCTCCCCAGGCCCTGCTGCGGCTAACCCCCTGGTGAGTAGGCACCGCTCACTGGAAGCCGGCAACAGCCACCTTCCCAGCCTCCTCACCTCTCCTCGTTGATACCGCACATGCGAATCCGGTCAGAACTGGTCCAGTTGTGTACGCCGCTGTAGAGCGGTGCTGTAGAGATCATGACAGCCACTCACCACCAGATAGGACCTGCTGTGGCCACTTCCCCTGAGGAAAAAGAATCCCCCAAAAATCAAAACTTGTAACCACCTGCTCAACCACCTTTAACAAGGAAACACTTACATAAAGGTAATTATAGCACCCAGATGTTAAAGCAGTCTCTCTCATAAGCCAGCCTACCATGGGAAATTAAGGTCCAAATGGAGATGAGGGAGCACCAGCTTTTCAGGAATCCATAGGTTTCAGGATGGAGATGAGGATGCTGTTAATCACCTAGAGTGATTTTTAAATTATCATAAAGACAGATATGCTTGAGTGTTCAAGGAAATTCAATCTATTTCAGACAAATGAAATGACAGTATATTTTTCTACACACATTTAGCCTAACCAACTACAATTAGAGGGTCGTTCCCATACGTGAACAGTGAAAGACTACTGGGGATCCTTTTCTTGTCAATTCTAATCCATGGGTACTGAAGTATTTGAGTGATGTAGCCAATTTAAGCTCTCCAGAGGAAGTACACGCTTTCATTATAAGCCCTTCAAAAATACTCTATTCTGATTTCAAGTTGGGAGTTATACAGATGTGATGCATATATCTAACCTGCTTTCAAGCTTCCTCCAATCAGATGCAATACTCCTTGTACTGTGACCACAAATAAGCAAAGAAGCAAACAACAATGTTCCATCAAGAACCACACATTTCTATCCTTGTTCCTTCAGTCTGTCACCCCCATGACATACCACCCCCTTCACCAGCCAATGTCCAGCTCTCTCTCACTGTTAACAACCACTGCACAGCCAATTCACCTTCTAGAGAAAATGAGGCATCAAAAAAGAGAGATTTACCCAATAAGCTTATCTTGAGACCCTTAAACTCTTGACTTATTAGCCAAAAGCCTTATTCGTCAAGGTTCAATTGAACAGAACCCTACAGTGACCAGAATTTTATGCTATTCTCCACTTTCCAAAGAAGCAACTCATAGTCATATTAGGGATTTGTTTAATTCATTCTTTAAACAATTTTCAGAGATTGCTCATATTCAACACAATTATACTATTCATTCAACAAATACTTATTGAGCTCCTACTATGTGCCAGCATTGTCCTAGGTCAGTGGTCGGCAAACTCATTAGTCAACAGAGCCAAATATCAACAGTACAACGATTGAAATTTCTTTTGAGAGCCAAATTTTTTAAACTTAAACTTCTTCTAATGCCACTTCTTCAAAATAGACTCGCCCAGGCCATGGTATTTTGTGGAAGAGCCACACTCAAGGGGCCAAAGAGCCGCATGTGGCTCACGAGCCGCAGTTTGCCGACCATGGTCTTAGGTACTGGGGATTCAACAATTAACCAAAACCTCGCCTCCATGGAGTTTATATTCTAGTGGGATGAGACAGACAATAAACACATTAAATGATTCTATATTTATTGTGGTGTTAGAAGGAGGCATAACACAGGCCAAGGGGCATGGCGATGGTCACAGGTGGGAGGCAGAATGGGCTACAACTTGAAAGTGGGTGATCAGGGTAGGTCTTGCTGAGAAGACATTTCAACATCTTAAAGGAAGCAAAGGGACCCATGTGGCTATCTGGCGGAAGAGCATTCCATGGAAAAGGGAACAACCTATGCAGAGGTCCTAAGGCTTAAGGCTGCCTGCTAAAATCAAGGAAGAGCCAGGAGGCCAGTCTGGCACACAGGGAGTGAGCGAAGGGAAAGAGGCAGTGAGGGGTGAGCAGAGCTGCACACTTTTGTTCTCTTCTTGGTCCTCACCTAACTCCCTTTCTCTGCAGCATAGGCTACTGATGCCTTCACCCCTTTCCCTGTAGTTGGCCCTCTCCTAGCTGTTCTGACTCTGTGCCTGCTGCCTTCTAGGGCCCTTCTCTATCTCTACCGACCCCAGAAATCTGGCCCTTATCATGCTCATTCTCTCCTCACCTCTACCACCCTTTCCCATCTCTTCCCCTTCCTTCCCCTTCTCTTCCTACCCCCTCACATCTCTTTCCCTTCCCTTCCCTTCCCCCTAAATCTCTCTATTTCCCTCTATTCTGCCTCATCACCTTCCTTTCCCCATTATATTCTCCCAATAGTCTCTCTCTCTCCCCCTTCCCCGCTTCTCTTCTCCCTATTTCCTATGTCTCTCTGGCACAGTCCCTTCTTCCTCCAACTTTCCTTTCCTGCCTCTCTAAGCCCCTAGTCCTTTCCCTCCTTTATCTCACTTTCCTCTTTTTCCCTCAGGCTCCACTCTCTCCTCCCACTCCCGTTCCTCCTTCCTTCACCACCCCCACTCCCCTTCCTCACACCTCAGCCTTCAGTCTTCCTCTCTTATCCTCCTCTAGTCTGTCTGGCTCCCGCTGGCTCTCCACTACCCCCACCTCTCTCCCTCAGTGTGTGTGTGTGTCAGCCCCGCCCCTTCTTGTCTCTCAGCTCATGAGCTCCCACAGTTGCAACTCAACCAGATCTGTACCTGTAGCCCTGACCTCTCTTCATAGACCCAGACCAGAATTTCCAGCTGCCAACAACTTGCTGTTAATTGGATGTCCACGGAGCCCCTCAAACTCAATGTGTCTCAAACTGAACTCATTATCTGTTCCCATAAATCTGCTTCACACCCCACCCCCACGCCCAGCATGTTTCCTCTCTTAGTCAATAGCACCACTATCTCCTAACCTGGAAATTTCAGCACCTTCCTCATCTCCAACTCCTCTCTCTTATTGCCCACATCCAATCAGGAGCCAAGCCTAAATCATGCCATCTCCATCCTCTCCTACCCCTCTGGCCACTACCCGGATGCAGGTCCTCATCATCTTTCACCCAGAATATTACGATAGCCTCTAAACTGGTCCCTCTGTCTTCAATCTCTTGATTCTACAATCAATTCATCTTCTAAGGCACCAGTTCGATCCCATCATCCCCTCCCTCCTCAAAAGCTTTCAATAGCTTTCCTCTGTCTTCAGAATCAAGCCTGTGTTTCCTAGCACAGCATTCAGGACCCTCCATGACTTAGCCTCAAATCTCTGTCTTCTCTGCCACATCCTGCCATTCCTCTGTTGTCCTTGTCATCCTAACCCTTCCCTGAACAGGCCATGCAGTTTCAGGACTTTGCTGTTTCCTCACCCTGAAATGGTCTCTCCTATACACCCTCTTCCTCCCTGTCACCCTCAAGCCTAGCTTAAATGTCATCATGTCATCTCCCCAGCCCCAGCCCCTGGTCAGTTAACTCCTCCCTCTCAGGCTCCAAAGCATTTCATTCCTACCTCTACTGCAGCCCTGATTCTTATTCTCCTCCACAGTGTGGTTAGTTTGGGGGTAGCATGTCTGTCTCCCCCACCAGGCAATCAGCTATTTAAGGTAAAGAAATACTGCCCATCTTTTTTGTCTCTAGTATCTCTGCAATGTCTTACATATAGTAAGTAATTAGTAAATGCATGTTACATGGAACTGAATCCTGGATGAGAATTGAGGTGATAACCCTGAAAAATTAAAAGAAGCAAAATCAACCCCCAAAAAAGTATCCACCATGCATCTTACTACAGAAAAAAAAACTGTTGTACTTCCATGAAAACCCTATGAATTGTCTATAGCACACACCCTTTCGGAGCTGCCAGATCCTATCCTGGTTCATTGTCTTTAAGCTATTTTGTACCTCTGCAAATTGCAGGTAACTGATGGATATGCAAACTCTGTCTTGTCCCATAGAGTTTGGATTGACTTCCCTCCCTACTGTGGAAAAACCAGTTTTGCCTCCATTTGCAACTCAATTCCTTTGCTCCGTAAAAATTTGTGCTTTCCAGACTTTTACATTCAAACATCTATAACATCTGTCTGATTCCCTTGTTGATTAATGAGTAAAATAAAATCTTTAACACGTGTTCATTTTTCTATCTGTACGAGACTCATGATTTTGCCTTTTCTGAAAATTATCTTTAATATTACTAAGACAGTTATATGGGTTAACACATAATTTTAGAAAGACTTCAACAGGGAGTATGACAAATAGATTGACTGCTTCACATCAGTTCACCAGGATTCCATTCCCTGAACATCCTGGTCAATCAAGTTTTGACTGTTTCTTAGAATGTCCTGGAATATCCTAGTTTAAGAAACAACAGTTCAGCCTATTGGCTGATACACCAGGTACTTTTTTCGCCTTTTCTCACTATGAAGCATTGGAACACTCCAGTCATGGAAGGGGTCATTCTTGCCATAAGATAAATTTCAACACGAATTACGAGTTTTGGTGGCAACAGATAAAAGTCATGTAGGGCCTGGGACAGAAATCAGAGGGAGAAATCCTGGCATTTGGAAGCAGAACAACATAAAAAATACCATCACCTAGATAAAGGAGTTTTTAGACTCCTGTCCCCAAAAACAAAATAACAACCACAGAAAGAAAACCAAGTGAAAACCAAAATAATTACCACACAATACTCATTTTATGACTACCTAGAGCTCAAAACTGATACTGGCCCTAGCCAGTTTGGCTCAGTGGTTGGAGAGTCAGCCCATGGACTAAAGCAGTGGTTCTCAACCTTTTTAATGCCGTGACCCTTTAATACAGTTCCTCATGTTGTGTTGACCCCCAACCATAAAATTATGGTCACCACTGTATTAAAGGGTCGCAGCATTAAAAAGGTTGAGAACCACTGGACTAAAGGGTCCTCAGATTGATTCTGGTCAAGGGCACATACTTTGGTTGCAGGATCATTCCAGAGTCCCTGGGGTGCTTGTGGGAGGCAACCAACCAATGTGTCTCTCTCACATCAATGCTTCTCTCTCTCTCTGTCTCTTCCCCTCCCTTCCACTCTCTCCAAAAAATCATGGAGCCCAGCTGGTATAGCTCAGTGGTTGAGTGTCAACCTAGGAACCAGGAGGTCACCAGTTCGATTCCCAGTCAGGGCACATGCCCTGGTTGCAGGCTCGATACCCAGTGGGAGGTGGGGTGCAGGAGGCAGCCAATCCATGATGTTCCTCTCTCATCGATGTTTCTATCTCTCTATCCCTCTCCCTTCCTCTCTCTCTAAAAATCAATAAAAACATTTTTTTAATCATGGAAAAAATATCCTTGGGTAAGGATTAACAAAAAATAAAAAGATACTGGACACCCCATTTTCACAAGCTCCCTAAGATGAAACATCTGTTTAAATCTTGGTCTCCCAATTTTGAATTGTGCTTTTGTCAGAGCAACACTTCTTCCTATATGAAGCCCACTGTTGCTAATTAGCAGTAGCCTTTGCAGGAGAGGGACATGGAGGGATAGAAAGCATAGGCAGGAAAGAATGGATCCTCCTGAGCTGGAGAATAAGCAAAGGGAACTTTTAAAGAGGCAATGATGGTGCCAATGCCCACACAGGATGGAAGGAGTCAAGATGGCTAACAGACATCAATGTTTCCCAAGTCAGGATCACTGAGGTGCTTGTTCAAAACACAAGAATTGTAGGTCCCAGACCTGGAGTTTCTAATCCAGTAGGCCTAGGGTTTTGTTTTACTAGCATGTCCAATCAAATCACTAACTGCTCAATTGTATACTACTTCTTAAGAGAGGAGAGTAAAGGAAAAATCTTACAGATACACCATACTTGGTAGGTACCGCTGGTGTACACACTTGTATACCACTTGCTTTTGCTCATAGCACCTACACTCATGTGTGGTGTGTGTTCCAATCAATCTCAATCTCTCTCTCTCTCTCTCTCTCTCTCTCTCTCTCTCTCTCTCTCTCTCTCTGATGGGAACCATCACATCAAAGGCAAAAGGCGAAATTCTTAAAAGGAACTTGGAAGAAACCTGGTAACCCCATGTGACCCAGGAAGCACAGGCATAAGGATATGAAATACCTCAAAGGATTTTCTCAGATGTCACAACCATATAATTGTTAAGAAATGAACAGCTGCATGGCCCCAGAATCAAATGCTGGTCACAACTTAGAAGGCAGTGGGACCACAGTGACTTAGCCCCACTTTGTGGAGGAAAACTGAAAGGACACATTCAACTCATGGTGAGAACAAAGGAGAGCACTTGCTCTAGCAACCCAAAGTGTTAAGTGTGGTTGGAAAAAAACAATAAATAAAACTTTTCTATTTAGAAGGCACATGTACACATAAGTAGAAGGTACGAACAAGATCCAAGAGAATGAATCCAACAAGCAGGCAGCAGCAAGTAGGTAGCCAGACATAACCACCAAACTATGAAACAGGAAAAACCAAAAAGAAAATGGACTAATAGGAGAACAATAACTTTTAAATGGTGAAAATAGCAGTGAAGCTGAGAGCGAGCAGGTAGAAGAGAAACCATAATAAAGCAAAAATCTTTCCAGAAAAAAAAATCCAAAAGGAAGAAAAAAACCCCAAAAATTAGAAGACAAGGGCAAGTGTGAAAGGCATAAAAGAGAAGCCCATAGGATATAACAACCAAAAGGGGAAAAAATGAAATAGGGGAACCTAAAATATTTCACCATCATGGGCCAAACTGAAACACTGTGGGGAAGCACTGAAGACAGACATTTTAGAAAAGTTTTGAGAGAATATGTTATCAAAAGGGAGAGAACATCAAATTAGAGCCCATTTCAGGGTTAAGGGGAGTTGGTCATAGGGGATGAACAGCACTAAAATATCAAAGAAGATTTTACAATTGGATAGACTTTTTTTGGTTTTGTTTTGAAATGAAGATACCCAAACAAGCAGATTTCACAACAACTACAAGCAAAGCATGGTCGTCATGCATATGAGGAAGAGAAGGACACAAAATGAGGTAATAGACGCAGGGGTCCTCAAACTTTTTAAACAGGGGGCCAGTTCACTGTCCCTCAGACCATTGGAGGGCCGGACTATAGTTTAAAAAAAAAACTATGAACAAATTCCTATGCGCACTGCGGGCCCGGGACAAGTCGGCTGCTAAGCAGGACAGGCAGCGGCACCCGGCGGGCTGGATAAATGTCCTCGGCGGGCCACAGGCCGTAGTTTGAGGACCCCTGTATAGAGCATCTATAACTGACAAATGCTTTTTACTAAGGTAGAAACTGTTTAAAAAGTTAACCTTGAGCCCTGGCCGGTGTGGCTCAGTTGGTTGGAGTATTGTCTGAAATACCAAAAGTTTGCAGGTTGGATCGTAGGGAAGGCAACCAATTGATGTTCTGTCTCACAGCGATGTTTCTCTTTCTCTCCCTCCCTCCCCTCCCTTCTTCCTTCCTTCTCCCTCTCTCTAAAATCAATAAGTATATCCTCAGGTGAGGATTATTTTTTAATAAAAAAGTTAACCTTGAAAATGACCAGACAGAGTATGCGTCCAGCAGACAAATTCCCCAGAATCATGAACAACATAATGTGAAACCTGTCCATCTATTCATGATTGGGTTCTACCATCAAGATAGTAAATTAGAGCCCGGCTTGTGTAGCTCAGTGGTTGAGCATCGACCTATGAACCAGGAGGTCATGATTCGATTCCCCATCAGGGCACATACCCAGGTTGTGGGCTCAATCCCCAGTGTGGGGCATGCAGAAGGCAGCCGATCAATGATTCTCTCTCATCATTGATGTTTCTGTCACCTCTCTCTTCCTCTCCACTCCTCTCTGAAATCAATAAAAATATTTTTTTTGAAAAAGACAGTAAATTAGAAACTAAAGATTAAGGAGATCTCAGTTAAACTAAATCTGGAAATACTCCCCCAGGTTTCTTTGATTCACACTGCCTGGTGACCTGGAAGCAATTATGACTTTAAAAAATAAGAGCCGGAAAATATTCATCTTGAAGCCTGGCCCTGAATCGGTCCTCAAGAGGACAGGCGTGGCCAGTCGACAATTTAAGAAGGAGGGTTGGGTCAGTGATGACTAATAAGTAAAGAAAACCAACTTTAGGACCTATTGCTGGGATAGAAATCCAGAGATCTGGGTGAAGCACCCATTAGACAGAGGCATTCATATTTGAACTTCACAGAAGCAAAGGAGAGTCCACCCATTACCTCACTTTGGGGAAAGCAGCATCTAAGACATCTCCACGGAGATCCAAGAGACTATTGGCATTGAGATCCTCAGGCTAAAGTGAAAAGGCCATGACTTCTACCCAATCACCACAGTGCCTTTAGAGAGAGGTCAAAATATGTCCAAATTATTGTTTTCAATAGGAATGTGTACACATACCCAAACAAAGATAACTTTACCTGGCTTTAGATATGGAAGCTCTGCCCGGCCGATGTGGCTCAGCGGTTGAGCATAGACCCAGAAACCAAGAGGTTGCCTGTCTGATTCCCAGTCAGGGCACATGCCCAGGTTTTGGGCTCCAGTGGGGGGGGGGGCAGCCAATCAATGACGTTTTTCTCTCATTGATGTTTTTATTTCTCTATCCCTCTCCCTTCCTATCTCTAAAAATCAATTTTAAAACATTTTGTTAAAAGATATGGGACCTCTACCGCAGATTTTACCTTTCTTGTCACTCTGCCTTCTTGCATGTGTATTCAATAGGAGACTAA
Source organism: Plecotus auritus (assembly GCF_963455305.1). NCBI lineage: Eukaryota > Metazoa > Chordata > Mammalia > Chiroptera > Vespertilionidae > Plecotus > Plecotus auritus. Next base: position 108,643,974 of record NC_137784.1, on the reverse strand, counting down.
CATTCCTGTTTTCCCTACTTAATTATAAACCTCATCCCCTAATGAAGACATTCTCCAATGTAAACTGTTCTAATTTACTAATTTCCCATATGAGGGTAGTATTCTAATATTCTCCTCAGCATTCCCCACAGTATCTATATCCCCTCATATTTTCCTACCATACTTTCCTACACAATCACTTTACTTTGCTTCCCTCTACTACCCCACACCACCACACACAAATACACACACACACACATACACACTCAACTGTAAATAATCTGCTGCACAATTTAAAGGAGGAAGGGGCCCTTTGCACTGTTCATCCCAACCTTCTGCCTGGCAGTCTGTTTTAGCACTTTCTAGTTCCCCTGTTTTTGTTTGTTTGTTTGTTTGTTTGTTTTTGCTATCTACTAGCTCTATCCCAAGGGATCGGTCTTATAAGGGACATTGCATCCTGTTCCCAGATACATTAATTCCTGTAATTTAACGAGAAGGCTAAGTAGTTGCCCATACAGAGCTATAGCATGGGAACCTTCATAGACCACATGGGTACCTCCATCTTAAAAAATCTTGCCTATTACCTGGCCGGGTTACTCAATGGTTGGAGCATTATCCCACCACACCAGGGTTGAGGGTTCAATCCCGGGTTGGGGTACATGTGTGAATGCATGACAACTGGAACAACAAATCTATTTGTGCACTCTCTCTCAAATCAGTAAATAAAAAATAAAATTTGTAAAAATAAAAATAGCCCAGCCATCATGGCTCAATGGTTGAGCATGAATCTATGAACCAGGAGGTCAAGGTTCGATTCCCAGTCAGGGCACATGCCGATTGCGGACTAGATCCCCAGTATGGGGCATGCCAGGGGCAGCCAATCGATGATTCTCTCTCATCACTGATGTTTCTTCCTATCTCTCTCTCCCTCTCCCTTCTCTGAAATCAATAAAAATATATGTAAAAAATAAAAATTAATCTTAAAAAACCTTGTCTATAAACATTTATGAGACTGGATACAAAGGAATGTTGACTATCTGTTCAACACATGAGAGCTTACTCATTCAAATGAATGTAGTTACTTCCAATAGTCACCTTGGAAGGCCAGACATTCATCTCAATGGAGTGGCCAGTGCTTGCAATCTCCCTGGAGCTCTTCTTTGATCAGCATTACCATCCAAACCTTTTTCAACCCAAACCACACCTTTTTCAATCTCCTCACTAGGGTAGAATCCTCATCCGTTCAATTTGATGTTTAAAATTGCCAAAATCCATTTGGAATCTTCTATTCACACAGCAACAACACCCTTGAAGAGTGATATACTCCAGTTCCCACAGCCTAAACTGTGGGGGGGGATTTGGAGGGCATCTTCAGCCCCCACTTCTCAGCCATCCTTCACATACCTCACTATGTCCATTTACTGTGTTATATGCAAAATAGCAATAAAGTAGTACCTACCTAAAACTGACAATAATGAAAGCACTTGAAAGGACCAAAGGTAATCTACTCCAGCCCTAGCTGGTTTAGCTCAATGGGTAGCGCGCTGGCCTGCAGACTGAAGGGTTCCGGGTTCAATTCCAGTCAAGGGCACATGCCCGGGTTGCAGGCTTGATCCCCAGTCGGGAGCATGCAGGAGGCAGCCAATTAATAATTCTATCTCATCATTGATGTTTCTTTTTCTCTCTCCCTCTCCCTTTCTCTCTGAAATCAATAAAAAAATTTTTTAAATATATTTTTTAAAAAGGCAATCTACTCCAACAATGAAATAGGCAAAAACTAACGTTTTAATCTGTCTTTTATTTATTTAATTATTTATTGGTTAATCCTCACCTGAGGATATTTTTTCCATTGATTTTCAGAGAGAGTGAAAGGAAGGAGGAGAGACGGAGAGAAACTTCAATGTGAGAGAGACACATCAATTGGTTGCCTCCCACGAGTACCCTGACCAGGGCCAGGGATTGAGCTTGCAACAGAGGTACATGCCCTTGATCAGAATCAAACCCAGGACCCTTCAGTCCGAGGGCTGACACTCTATCCACTGAGCAAAACTGGCTAGAGCTTAATCTCTCATTTATATTTTCATGCTACTAAGTCAGTTTAGCTCTTCTACCCACTGATACTTTTTTTCCTATTATTCAAATAGTACTCACTTCCATTTCCTGTTGCAAGGAAATTGTTTTACTCCATTTAAGGAAAACACCTCATCAAATCTTTATACTAGACCTAGGATCTAACTACAAGATTTTGTATAACTTTTAGATGTCACAGATATCAAGAAAACCTAAGCAATCACTACAAAATTAATCAGTCCTTTCCAAAAATACAAAGCCACCTCAAAATGTCACCCTAAGTAACTAGTCCTCTTTTGAGCACTTCTCATTTCTACTAAATCAAAAATAAGAGTTGGATATCCTCAGTCTTGGGCTTCAGTAGGACCATGTGAATATTTTGTGTGTCTTTCACACTCCAAAGTTGAGTCATAATTTGAGACTTGAATCCCTTTTGTGATGCTTCTGTATCTTCCCTGCCCTGGACTATGACAGTGGCCCTCAGCTATCTCCATTTCAACATACTATACTCATGATATGGAATTTTCTATCAAAAGAGAATTCCTCCTCACCAAACGTTGGCCTTTTTAAAAAGTCTCCTGGACCTCTTACACAAATATTTGGAAAGGTCATTATCAGGCTACTTTTTCTGTTCTCTCACCCCAGACTACGGGCTCAACTCATTTTTTAAATATTACTCATTCAAAGGTACGCACATGCGCGCGCGCACGCGCGCGCGCACACACACACACACACACACACATACACACACACATATATACACACACACACATATATACACACACACACATACATACTATTAACTCACATAATTTCAAACTGTCAATATTGGCTCAACCTGCTACCAGTCTATAGGTTCCTTAAAGCAAGAAAGAACATTTTATACTTTTTAAAATCCTCACCCGAGGACATACTTATTGATTTTTAGAGAGAGGGGAAGAGAGAGAGAGAGACATCGATGTGAGAGAGAACATTGACTGGATGCTTTCCATACATTCCCGACCTGGGATTAAATGCACAACCTACATATGTACCCTGACTGGGAATAGAACCCACAACCTTTCAGGATATGAGACAATGCTCTAACCATTTAGCAACACCAGCCTGGGCACAATATTTTATACTTCTTTTAATCACCCTCCCCATAATGTATAGCAACATACAAGGCACACAATAGGTACTCAATAAATACTTGCTAAACCACTGGAAAAAACAAATCCTCTATACGCCATACGGCAACCAAGAAGCCTATATAAAAAGCATTGGGGTGCCCCAGCCGGGTTGGCTCAGTGGATAGAGCATCAGCCTGCGGACCAAAGGGTCCCGGGTTTGATTCTGGTCAAGGGCACGTACGTTGGTTGCAGGTTCATCCCTGGGCCAGGCCCTGGTCGGGTCGTATGCAGGAGGCAACCAATCGATGTGAGACACATCGATGTTTTTCTCCGTCTTTCCCTCTCTCTTCCACTCTTCCCAAAAATCAATGGAAAAATATTCTTGGGTGAGGATTAAAAAAAAAATTATACGCAAATTTTCAACTCTGCAGGGTTGGGCAACCCTAACCCCTGCGTTGTCCAAGGGTCAATTGTAATTTGTTAACGCATCTGTTTTAAACTGAGCTATCACTTTCCCTTTAAACTGGCAGAACTGATTGTTGGCATCAAAGTCCACTCTGGCAGCAGAGAGGGATGCTATTTTACAGCCCACCACCTGCTCAGAAGTTTGGTTTGGTGATACCTGAGCTATTTGAGATGTTATTCTCTCCCATCCAATTGCTGATGAATATCCTTTTCATAGAGCCATACCAAGCCCAGGCTCTATATACCAGCTTTTGTAGAACTTCCAGATGTCAGAGACAGCTGGAAAGCCCAACCAGTCATAATGAAACACAGCAGTCCTTTTCAGAAAGCAATGGTTTTTTTAAATGTCACCCCAGTAGACTAGTCTTGGGTCATGTTTTTAGCATGGCCCAAAATGTCCCGTGAAGTTTCAACTGGATATACACTCTTCAGTTCCTGCCCTGAAATGTTTAACAGTGTTATAGCACAGCTGTTTAAGAAGCTGCCACTTCCACCTCAAAGATGGATGCAATAATGCAGTGATGAGCCAAGCTATTTCTTCCTACCATGTTGTAAATACTAAATATGTACTAATACAGCAGGAATGTGGAGAAAGAGCAAGGAGAATCAAGATATAAAGGGAGTGTGCTCGGGCGTTATTGACAGCTTTCATGCTGCCACCAAGTTTACCATAGTGTACTATAAAAGGTATTGCCATAGGACACAATTGAATAAGAAAAACTAGATTAGAACATAATAATAGATGCCATTTATTGGGCACCTGCTATGGACCTGGTACTATATACATATCATATCATATAATCCTCATAGCCCTACGAGATTGGGATTATCATCTCCATTTTATAGACAAGCAAATCAAGGCTCAAGAAAGTTAAGTGACTTGCTTCCTGCCACCCAGCTAGGAAGTAGAAGAGAAAGGACTCTAACTTGAGGCTGTATGTCTCCAAAGCCCCAGGTAATTCTGATGCATGCTGAAGTTTAAGAACCACTGTAAAAATTCTAACCTGCATATAGTACAACCAAGTTAAACCAAGTAAAACCTCATCACTATAAAATACCTCATGGATCCAGGTAAAGAGTGAATTGACTCCTCTCAGGGACTTAGGGTAACGTACAGTGCATTTCTCTAAAGAACTTGGAAAAAATAAAAAACTGCTTGTTCTCCTATCCCTGGACACCAGCATTACAACAAAACTTAACTGTACCCTTAAATGGCACTAACACTAAGATTTCTAGGCATACCTTAGCAATGAGGTAACCAAATTTTGTTTCTTAGCAGACAGTAGATAAAGAAGTCTGCAACACAAAGCTTTGCCTGCCCCATCAGTACTCTCAATTCTTCACGGACAGTTAGCTTAATTAAGGTCTTCTTAAAATCCAAATGAAGATGTGTCCTGCCTCACAAATAAATCTGAAAATTACCACGTTTTACAAATAATAAATCATCTCTTTTCAATTTCATCACCATTCATCGATCAGGGAAAATATGACCTTGACAAGCAGCCTGCAGCCACTTTTTAAACAATTATTTATTTTTAAATGTGTTATGGAGAAAGGGTGGTTTCTGCTTAAAAAAACAAACAGGGAAACAGAACAGCACATATGAATTTATGAATTATGGGAATAGAAACAGTTAAATCTTATTCTTGACCAGAATTCAACTTCAGTTCACATAAGAAAGTTTTCATCATAAAAAACTGCTTTTAAGTTATGAACAGTAAGAAAGCGTAGATTTGGAAAGAGAACAGTTTCTACATTATTTTAAGGATAAGCATTCAAAAACTGGCATTAACAAGGCCTAGTATGCATGTCAGACTATGTAAAACACTGTACCAGCATCCTAGTGGCAGAAAGGTAGATTACCTCTTATTACCTCCCTCTTTGGCTTTAAAGCCAAACGTTCTGGCAAGCATAAAGTCATACCCAACTAGAACTCTAGCAAAGTGAAATTTCCTTTCTTTTTAAAAACTAAAAGGTCTAGAGCCTTCCTTACTCCCTGTGTAATCATTCAGTGGCTTCTCCCATCTATTTTATCCTATCAGTGATGCCCACTTTTCCCAGCTTTCTCTGTTCCACTCTAGGGTTCACTTTCCCACCCAACTCAACCATGAACTCCTCCTCTCTCAATTCCATATGCTGTTGATGTTGGAAAACAACTCCCTATCCCCTGTGACCCTTCTATTCCATCTCAAACTTAACTCAGCCTAGAATCAATGAACCACTCCAGATGTTCAACTCCGGATTACCACCTCTCCTCCATGCCCCACCCTACCCTCCAATTCTGGCCCAAGGCTCTCAGTTCACTGTTCTTTATCCTATTTCACTCTGGAATTTCCATCATTCACCTCCCTATATCTAGAATTCCTCCCACTTGCAGACTGGAAAAACTGGTGTATTCCCACTTTCTCCTTCTTTCAAGGCCATTCTCTTAGGACCATGAATTCCTCCCCAGATTCAGTATCCTTATTTAGTGTAGATTTTCTAATTAATGCTAAAACTTGTAAGCCATGGATCTCAGCTAACCTCTGCTTCCTGGGCTCTCCCTCCCAAAGTAGCAGCTACCAAAGGCAAGTTTTTACCTTCTCCGACACCAGCTCCAGATAACACCTGAGTACACGTCTTCTTTCTTTCACATTCTGCATTTTTGGCCATATACTATCTGTAGATTCTCTATTTCCTTATGGGTAAATATCTTTATACTTCTTCCTACTAGTACATGTGGGTTTCTCCTCAACCCTATTTTTACCCAAGATCACTCTTTTCCCTTGCCTCAACCTTAGTGATTCTAGCATGGAAGTGTAAATAGCCTTAAAGTTTCTTCCAACTTTACTTTGGAAAACATTATCCTGGAGATTTCAAGGTTCCACTTTTCCCTTAGTTGGCCCTAACATGGGACCAGTGATGATCACCTTTCTTCCCCCTTCACTGCCCAACTAACCCTCTTCCAGACACTGTTTTTACCTCCCTTCTTTCTAGTGTTCAAGTCCTTTTCACCCATAATTCTGTTCTCCTGAAAGAAGTACCTCTCTAAAATCCATTATCCAGATTTGTCATATGAGATCCTCTGCCACCTTTACGATTTTTTTTTCCTATGTAGTGAACTGCAGCACGATTAAAGCAAAGAGGTCCTGCGAGGAACCTCCTTTGCTTCCCAAGAAAGTCTATGACACTGAGAAAAAAAAAAGGGATCCTCCCTCCACTCACCTGGTAAATCACAACATCAGATCTAGGAGTACCCTTGGTACCGCCACCATTTCTTCTGGAACTCCCCTCCACTCTGCCCAATCCAGACTCCAATATAAGAGTCTCCCACGGACTTAGCTTTCCTCTGCCCTATCCCAACAATTTGCTATGTTTTCTTTGTTGGCCTATTCTAAAGAACTAGTCCTCCTTAACCCAAGCATCTGAGTCCCCTCCTCTTTCTCTATCAGTGACTTCTCAGAGCCAAAATGGAAAGAAACATACCTACCTTTGCTGCAAAGCTGGTAACAGGGTCAGCCCTCTTAAAAGTTCATTTGAGTTGTGCCTCACAGCCTGTGCCTCCCATCCCCAACATCTACCCCAAGGGAAGCTGCCTCAGGTGTCATATCAAAAGATGAGTCTGCCTATCAATATCCACATGGCTTAGTCAAGACAGCTATGTCCCTCCTAAACTCTATCAACCTTCAGATTCTCAGAATGAGTCACCAAGCTCCCTGCTCCTCCTAGCTCCCCCAGTCTTTCCTACTAACTTTGCTTCTTAATCAAAATTTTACAGGTTCCTCCCCAATCTGTTACTCTTATTTGGAGCCTCTGAGTGATTCTTGAGATTGGGTTACCCCATTTACTCCCCAGTGGAATCTTCCAAATTTCTTTCCTATATACTGTCCTCTTTGGTACCACATGGTGAAATCACCATCCAATTTGAGTACTCTGGTACTAAACTAAACTCTGCTTTATTGTGCTGCCTACCATCTTCCCCCAAAATAAACCTCCCCCTATCCTAACATTCAAGGATAGGACAGGCAAACAGAGAACTAGATGACCTTTAAAGTCCCTTCAACCTTGGAATTTTATTATCAACCTAATCCCCTCCCAACCCCAAATGAATACATTCCCCTTCATTTCCCCCCAAAAAACATTCCAACAATGTGACTTTGAGAAAGTCTTCTAAGCCCAATGAACCATGGGGCTTCCAGAGTAACGCTAACCTACAACTGCACCCCCAGATGTCTCAGCAAAGAATTTTGCAATAGTATTCCACCTCTGTGCCACAGGGATGACCTCCAAACTGCCTTGAGAGTATTCAGCTGTCGCACAAAGTCCGGGACCCCCTTCCCATACTCGCCTAAACAGGTCCTAAACCCTGAGCTAGATCCATCCTAGCCAAAAGACGCCCTTCCTTAGGCTACTACTCTGGCAGACACCAAGAATGAATAAGTATCACCACATCGACAGCTCCTACAGTCAACGTTTAAAATTTCAAAACAATAAAACAAAAAACATAGTGCTTCCACTGGGGGAGGGGGGAAGTGTGGGCGGAATAGAAGGGCACCCCCACTGGCCTGTGCTATTGGCCTCACAGGTTTGCAGTGTGCTTCCTCCCGCCTTTCCTCTCAACCACATCTTTCCCTACAGCAATCTCCCGCACCTCCATAACTCGAAATCCCCAGCCAAGGTACGGCCAGCTCCTCCCAGCCTTGCCCCGGACGTCCCTCTGGCCCAGCCTTCCTCTCGGCGGGACCCTGGCGAGGAAGGCCCCCTCCACCGTCCAGTTCACCTCTCGATCCCTTCCCGGGCTAATGGGCACCCCTGCAGGGCTCTGTCCCGAAGAAGAACCTCGAGGAGTCAAGCCCACGAGGCCCGTCGCGGGACCAACCCCCCCTTCCTTCTCCCAGCACCTCGTTCTCCACGCACCGGCCCCCGGGGCTCTTCATCGTCTTCGTCCCGGTTCGTACCGCCCCCCGTCGGGGCTCCACCCCTCTGCCTGCTCCCGCCCCCAGGACTGCCCCCTCCCCACCGTGCACCGCCTGCGCCCTCTGCCCCGGCACGGGACTCCCTTTGGCCTCCGTTCCCCGCCCAGGAGCAGCGGAGGCAGCGGCGGCGACGGCGGCAGCGGCTGTGGCGGCCCCAGCAGGAGGAGCAGCAGTGGCGGCGGCGGCAGCACCGCCCCGGCCCCGCCCCGCCGCCCGCCGGAGCCCCACGCCCCGCCCGCCCCGCCGCCGGACTGCTCCCCCCCGAAGCCCACCGCTAAACCCCCCCACGCCCCAGCCGCGATCCGTTCGAATCCAGCTCTGCTGGGCCTGCTGTCCATTCCTCACGCCCCTAAGGACCAGGGTGGGGGAACCCTGGGGTTCGCGGCCATCCCTCGCCTTCCTTTTCCAAGGGCTGGGGGATTGCCCCTGATCCCGAAACCCGGCCCCGTAACTGGAGCCTCCCTCCTTCCAGCCCTCGGCTCTGCTCTCAAACCACTTGCCTCCAGGCCTGGCGCGAAGCGGGTGGAGAGCTTCCACGCCGGATTTCCCCCCTGGCTTGCCGGGGCTAATGGGAATTGCCCCCATCTCATCCCCCCTTCAATTTAAGACCCCTCCCCGCCGTGCCCGGCCTGGCGGCCCCCGCCCGTAGAGCGAGGGCAGCGGAGCCAGGGCGCTCCGAAGTCATCCCCCGCCTTTTTTTCCAGGGACTCGGATAATTGCCCCTGCCCCCATCACAGCACTCCCACTCCCGAACCCAGGCCCCGCCGCCACCTAAGGGTACCCCTTACCCTACGATTCCTGCACCCTAACACCGGGGAGAACGCAGCCCTGAAGAGCACCCGTCGCACCTCCCCTCTGAGGTTGGAGGATATTTTCTCCCGGTCTCTTAAAGACTTCATCACGGACAGTAACACCCCCCCCCCAAAAAAAAAAAAACACAAAAAAAAACCCCACAAAACCTTTCTCGCCCTGCCCTGCTAGCCATCCTCCCTTCCGATCCTCGAATTCCTGGATCTGGGGGTTGGGGCCAGGTAGTTAACAAAACGATAGCCTCCACCTCCTTTTCTGAAGAGTGGGGTAATACCAATGGTTTTCCCCCCCTAGGATCAACCAGACCCCCCGTTTCCATGGAGACCCCCGCCCAGCCGGTAAGAAGACTCTTTCAAATCCTAGCGAACAAGTCTCACCTGGCTGAGGGAGAGGGGTGAGGTGGGGGTAGGGTAGGGCAGGAATGGGGTACGAAGTGGAGAGGAGCAGTACCGAAGGGAGGGGCGAGACCAGAGCAAGCTCCAAGGAGCACTACGTCCGGGGACATGAAGAGGACGGCGCCCCCGGGGGGCAGCTGAGCGGCCGCGGGGCGAAGAAGGGACAGGGTTGAGAAAAGGCTTAAGATGGAAAGAAGCAGGGGGTGGGGGATACGAGAAAGCCGGGGAGCCAAAAGGGGTGGAGGGGTTGGGGGAGAGAAAAAAAACACGCACCTGTTCTCCGGTCGGCTCCGCGGGGAGGCTCAGGCCGCCACCCGGGCTCTCTCTTACCCCTTCAGTACCGCCACCCGCCTCCTACTGCCCGGATCTGATGCCCCCCTCCGCCCCTTATCGCCACCGACCTCCTTCTCGTCTCTCTCCGCGGCGGCGGCGGCGGTCGGACTCTAGGAACTGAGAGGAAGAAGGGAGGGCTCAGCAAAGCGGAGGAGAGACAGAGCCACACACTGGCAGCAACCGCGGCGAGCGAAAGAGTGAGGGGGAGAGCGGTGTGTGTGTGTCTTGTGTGTGCGAGCGAAGCCTGGTGGAGTGGGTGCCGGTCGCAAGGCTCGACGGGAAGTGGAGTCTGGTGAGGTCCGCAGGCGGCGCCAGCCCAGGCTCCACGGGACTACAACTCCCAGAATGCCGCCTGTCCGGGGGGGTGGAATCGGGAGGAGGAGGAGAAGGGAGGGAGTAAGCAAGAGAGGGAGGGACGAAAGCTGGGAGCAGGCAGCCGCGAAGGGGGCAGAGCCAAGAGCCCCGGTGACACTGGGAGGGGAGGGGAGGAGGAGGGGATCACTGCGAGGACCGAGCCGATTCCGGAGAGGGAGGCGGCGGTGGCTGAAACAAGCCGGGCAAAGAGCTAGACTCCCGGGAAAAGCGGAGGAGCTCTATCTGAGGGGCTGCAAGAGCCCCACGCCCCCACCCTCGACGCCCCTCGAAGGGAGAGGTTGAGGAAAGGAAAAGATCAGTGCACCAAGGCCTAAGGGTTCTCTCTCTTTCTTCCAAGGCTCTCCACCTAATGCCCGACCTGACTTTCTCAGGCCACTGGTGCCTGATCCAGTGTGCAAATCCAGAGACCCCAGATCTTCCCTGCTGGGCATCACAGAGCAGACGCATTGAGTCCTCTTCTCCCAAGGGCCTTAGGGAGGCTCCCCTTGCTGGCAGGGCGTGACTCCCCCTTCTTCCCGCCACTGCCCCCCCTTCGTCGTCACCCCCATCTCCCTCCCCAGAATCCCTTCCCTGAAACCTAGGCTCCTGTCTCCCCGCCAAGAAACGGAGTCCCTCTAGGAGCAACTACCCAGCCAGTTCCCTTATGATGGGCCCCTACCCACCAGTATCCCCTTTTTATCGTTGCGCCCCTCACCGAGGTAGTAGTGGGGGTGACCCGAGTTGGACTGGTGTCTACTTTCCCTCTGAGACTAGACGTCCTTGGCACACCGACCCTGTGTAGAGATAGAGAAGCACATTAATACTCCTGTTTCCCCCCACCCAACTTCGAATTCCCATGGGAATAGCTCATAAAGAAAAGGTTTGGTAGTGGAAATAAGCTGGGGATGAACCGCAATCCTCAAACCTCACCAAGGGCATGGAAATCCAGGGGTTCATCCCTTTCCTTAAAAGCCATCAAATCACTTGGTGAGGGGATAGTTGGGTAGTAGATTATCTAAACCTTAATGTCCACTCGACTCGAAGCGACGCTACATGTAGGAATAAGATACGAACTAGGCTGCCTTGGCGGGAGGGAAAGTACACTCCCCCCCCCCTCCGCCGCCGTTCACCCCCAAACACACACCCCTAAGAGGGTCAGATGGCCAAGGGAGGGCGGGGGGAGAGGCAGTGGGAATGCTGGAGAGTCAGAGGGTTGGGTCGGGGAGGGTACGCGGCCCCCTGAGAGCAGAATCCAGATGCTAAGAAGTGGGTGGGAGGTTTGGCATAATTGCAGACGGTGTCTTTTCCTCGATTTTCCCTGAATTGCCGCTGAACACCGTCTAACACTCGCAGTTGCTTACTAGTCGGTCCCCTAGCCCCATTTGTGCGCATGAGGAGGCGGGAGCCCGAGAAGCCCAGGCACAAACTCCGCGGAAGCTGGCCTTCCCCGCCGCTGCTCTGCTGCGGGCCTCCCTCCCTCCGCTGGCGGCCCCGCGGATCTACCTTCGCCCCCGGCAGAGGCCAGACCCCGCTCACAACTCCACGCCCCTACTCCACCCCCGGCTCCCCCTCCCCTCGCCCTCTCCCCACGGGTCCGGCCCAGCCCCTAGCGCCGCCCCGCCCTACGGCTCGGTCCCGAGCCCAGCAAGTGCCCCGAACTCGCCCCCCACCCCCACGCCCAGGCCGGTCCGGCCGGGCCTGGTTTCCCCCTCCCGCGGCGCCCCGCCCCCGAATCCACGTCCTACTTCGCCACCCAACTCGGCCCGGTCCGGATTCGGCCCGCGCCCAGGCCACCGGAGTCCCCCGTTCGGTCCGGTGTACGGTCACCCACCCCGCCCTTGCCTGGGTGCTGGCCTGGCCCGCTGCCTGCGACCGCCGATCTGGCCCAGGCGGGCGGTCCGGGTCCAAGTCCCGGTGCTGGCCTCGGTCCGGGCGGCGTTGCCGCGTCTCGCCACGAGGGCTCGGTCCACGCAAGATCCGAACCCGCGCAGGGTGGGGGCCGCGGAAAGCAAGTTTCTTTATCTTCCCTCCGCCCCCGCCGCAGGGCCGCACCGTCCCCCCACCCCCCACCGCGCCCCCTTTACCTGGACAGAGCCCCCGACCGCTGTCGCAACTTTGCTCTTCTCCACGCCGCCGGGGAAGCGGGCGACGCGGGAGGAGGAGGGAGGTGGGGCGAGGGTGCTGGGATCAGGCCGCTGGGCTCAGGGAGGACACGTGGGGGAGGAGGGGAAGGAGGAGGAGGAGGAAGGGGGGGCGGGCCTGCAGTTCTCGGGGCTCCCCCTGCCAGCCCGGGGGAAGCCGGAACCTCGCCGGGCAGCCGCAGACCCCCGCACTGGCCACGGGGGAAGAACAGAGCCACCTTCCCTTGCCAGCCCCCGGCTCCAGGAAGGGGGGGGGGGCCGAGCAACGCCGCTCGGGGTCGGAGATCGAGCGTTTTTGCTCGTGCTTTATGTGCGATTCTCTCTCCCTTTAGATTCAGTGTAGGGGGGAGCGTAGGGTCTTGCATGCGTGGGGGGGGGGCGCCCTCGCCGGACGCCCCGCCCCTCTCCCGGCCCCCCACTTCCCTAACCCCGGCGACCTCGGTGCACGGCTCCAGCGCTCCGGCACCGAGGCAGCTCGCGGGAGCAGCCCCAGCCCCAGCGCCGAAGTGGGACAGGTGCTGGGGAAGGGAAAATGCCGGGGCTTGCTGCCTCGCCTTGCGTCTCCCTGGCGGCCCACCCTTCGTGGCAACCTCCGGGGCTGCAAACCCCCTGGGTTGCCCTCCAAAGGCAGTCCCCGGCCTGGGCGTGGAGGCATCTCGGGAGCGGGGGCGGGAGTGAGAGGCCCCAGGGAGGAAGGAGGAGGAGGAGGAGGAGAGGTCTGTAAAGGGGGATGCCTGCAGGACTTGGGGTTGAAAACCTGGCTCCAAGAGGACTGGGCTTCTGCCCGCTCTCCCCAGGCTCCTCAGTCATCAAACCCAACCCCTTGACCCTTACCCTTTACCCTTACGACTCCCAGTCTGGCCAGAGGAATAAATCCTCGTACATGTTTACATCCCAGGCCATCCCCAGGACTGAAGGGCTGAGAAGCCTGTGGTCCACATTGGAACTCTGATAGCTCCGAGGAGAGCAGCTTGCTAAGGAGCTGAAGCTGCCCGCAAACTTCCTTTTACTCTTAGGGTGTTTCTTAGCAGCTCCAACCCTGAGCCAGGCTTGGGGACTTCAAAGGCAGCGCCTCAGCCTACAGGGTATTAGGGGAGGTGCCCCGCAGTTCCAGGAGGGTTCAGGGCTTTGTAAACGGAATGTGAAATGAATAGCAGGAATTTGAAAAAAAATCTTTATGTGCACATATATTGATATAATTTATTATATATTTATCTATACGAAGGAAGCCAGAAGGTCATTTGGACTAGAAGGAAGCCCTGCTGGATTAATGTCTTCCTCCTCCTCCTCCCTGCCCCCCTCCTTTGTCATAGGCCCAGAGGTTCCACCTCTAAGCTATGGGGTATCTTCTCTCCTTTGGAAGGACTTTAGAGATGGCAGTTGAGACTTGCCTGGTATGTCTCCCTCACCTGGTTTACTAGTAAAGGATGTGTGTGAGTATTGCAGAGGATGGCAAGCCACTAAGGCTGCAGTGGCTTTGCTGCTGTCTGAGGCCCACTTGCTGTCCTCACCAACCTCAAATCTTTTGCCAGCAATGGGGACATAATGCTTGTCATTTTATTTAGCTTGGAACATCTGTTTTACTTGACCACTCTCACCTTGCCACGCACTCCACACACACCCCTTAAAAAGTTTTTGGCCTTAAGAAGCACTAAGGAAAAGTGAAGTGTTGGAAATGATTTGTTTAAGCTAATCAACATATGAACTCAAAAATGCATTATTATGTGTGGGTAGGGGCTGGAAATCACCTCTATTGAGCCTGATAATGCAGGCCTCACCAGTTCTGCTTTGATTTGGGTAGGTTGTCTCCACTGATTTTAATTAACCTGGTAATTACTAAATTTCTGCTTAAGGCCCTTAGGGCCTAAGGGCTACTTTACTCCTTGTTTTGAGGCTGAAATGGATCCTGGAACGCTTTGTTCCCACTCGTCTGTCTTACCATTTGGCTGCATCATTTATCTGGTGAAATGAAGGTTGGGGCAAGATGGTTGTTTCCTGACTGAAGCTCTAGCTTCTCTGAGCCCTTTCCTGTTGGGGGCCACCCTTCCTGCCCTACAGGAGACGATGGGAAACCAAGGAGCAGGGTGGGGAAAGCTTGTAGAGAATGTAGATATTAATGATTATTTTATTTGAGGCTAGAATCACAGCGTAATCATCATCATAATATCTTACCTTTGTACACCATCAGAGTGTTTACAAAGCCCTTTCACTTGTATTGTTTCATTTGTTTTCTCACTACAACTCTCAATTTTGTAATTGAGGAAACTGAGTCTATGAATGTCTGTGAGTGGTTTGCTCAAGGTCACATGGCTAGTGATCTCTTGAGCTAGGACTCGACCACAGGAGTCCTCACTCCACATCCAGAGTCTTTTTAATGTGGTATGGCACCTCCATTTACTGCCAAAATATTCCTTTGCAGGCAGTTTTTCCTAATTGTTTCCCCCATCAGTAACAGCTACTGGCCTGGGCCTCGACTCTTGGAGAGGTAGCTTGGTGTAATGGGAAGAGGATTGTTTGGGGAGTTCTAAGAACCAGATTCTAGTTCTATCTTATGGATAACTAGCAGTGGGACCTCAGCCAAGCCCTAATATTTGAGTAGCACCAGCCTGATGCTAGGTACTGTGTTTTGGGTCTTCCCCCCACACACACTCTAAAATATGGAAATCACTGCATCTGTCCTACCTTCCTCACAGGGACACCATTGAGCGTTAAATGAGATAATGTATGGGAAATAATTTTGTACACTCTAAACTACTGGACTCATGCAGAATTTATTGTCATAGTGTAGATTCCCTAGGTGCAGCACAGATACCTAAGGGTGACATCTGCCTGGGCCCTGCTTACCAGGTAAAATGGTATTTGGAGAGTCCCAGTGTAATTTAGGCCCCAAACCAACCTCTGATTAAATTTATTGGATAATTGCCTCAATTCTCTGTCTATCTGGTAAAACAGCCCAGCCCTACGACCAGGACAGCAACAATATTCCAGTGACTTAAATCTTTAGTGTCAGAATGTAGCAAATTTGAAGCTTCTGGCTGTCCCTTCATCTCCTGCACCCCAATCAGCTGAAGATGAAGTCAGGTTTGGATCTCAAGACTGCCAAAGGATTAATTCTAAGTCACCCCAGTTGAAAGGGGGTCAGGGGAGAGAGGGGTAGAGAAAGAGCCTTGCCAACTCAGTGAAGGAGTGAAGCTGGTACTAGGTCATCAAAGCTGACAATGAGTTAGAGACACTAAGTGTTCTCTAATGTTTCACTTTGTGCCCTGAGAGAAGCTGAAGGGAAGAATTTGTTGCCTCTACTCACTTTTTGTAAATTTCAAATGCACAAACCCTAGTGCAGCAGGTGGCTGCTGGAGAAGCATTCCAGCAGCCCACTACATGCTGTGGAAGGCCTGGTCTCTGCCCTCTCAGAGCCCCAGGTCTAGATGGGGAGACAGTATGTCTGGTTAAACTTAACTCTGTAAACAACCAACAACCTTTCTAGATTTTATAGCCAAGGGGAGGGGGGATTGAGTAAGGGGGCTAAAATGACCCCAGAGGCTCTCCAGGTTAACCCCACCTTCCCTAAAACTCCTAGACAGCCGTGGGCAAACTACGGCCCCCGGGCCGGATCCGGCCCGTTCGGCTGTTCTATCCGGCCCGTGGAGCCAAAAGAGCGGAAGGTTCTCTTGCTCTCCCCTCTGCTCCTTTACTTTGAATTTATATTAGTTCACACAAACACTCCATCCATGCTTTTGTTCCGGCCCTCCGGTCCAGTTTAAGAACCCATTATGGCCCTCGAGTCAAAAAGTTTGCCCACCCCTGTTAGACACTTAACAAGGTTCTGAATCAAGCAGACAGTATTAGAGGTAGAGAGGACTATAAGAAAAACTTTGCAAGCCCTCCTGAAAAACTGGCAGTGGCCCTAGCTGGTTTGACTCAGTGGATAGAGCATCGGCCTGTGGACTAAAGGGTCCCAGGTTTGAATCCAGTCAAGGGCACGTACCTAGGTTGCAGGCTTCTCCCGGGGCACAGGCCCTGGTCAGGGCACATGCAGGAAGCAACCAATGAGTTTCTCTCACATGATGTTTCTCTCTGTCTTTCTCTCTCTTCCACTCTCCCTAAAAATCAATTGAAAAATATCCTCGGGTGAGGATTAACAAACAAACAACAACAAAAGCTGGCGTTGACTACCCACTGACAAAATCAAGTCCATAAGCTTTCACCTAGTTTTCAGGGCCCTCCCTGATCGGGTTGCAATCTCCTTTCCTCCCGTGTCCCTCACAAGTCCTCTGTTCTCACCCAACCAGCCCTCTGGCCAGCAGGGGCTTTCTTGACTGCTCCCTCAGCTTTTTCTATGTCCTTCTCAGCTTGTTGAAATCCCACTCAATCATTACACCAGCCAGTTCTTTCATGCCATCTTCCCTGATCCCCACTTCCTCCCCACAGGGTACCCCCACAGTACTGAACTTGGTCCTTTATTTAGCACTTCTACGTTCTGCCTATCTGTCTCTCCAGCTAGATTTTAACTTCCTTGTATTGAAGGGACCCAATCTTTCTCATCTGTCTCTCAAAGCCTCCTTCCTCTCCCCCAGCGCCCCCCACCCTGGCCCTCTGCACATGTTTGTTACGTGAATGAATGCATGGATGATCTAATCCAACCCCCTTATTTTATAGTGGGGAAACTGAGACTGACACCTGGCTTCCCTTCTTGCCATTTAAAGACTCAGTTTAAGTCTTGGTCTCTTTTTGCCTTTTTCCTCCCATTTAGTGGTTAAACACACAGTCTCTGAATTTACACACACATGGTGGTTTGAATCCTGGCTCCACCACTTCCTAGAGATATCACCTTGGACACTTAACTTCTCTGCAAGCCTCAGTTTCCTCATTTATAAAATGGCGACTAATAAACACCTCCTGAAAATGTTACAAGGATCAAATGGATAATCATGGTGATGTAAAGCACAGCATAGGGAATATAGTCAACAATATTCTAATAACTAAGCATGGTGCCAGATGGGTACGAGATTTATCAGGATGACCACTTAGGACGTTATGTAATGTCTAATCACTGGGGTGTACACCTGAAACTGATATAATCATGTATGTCAACTATCATTAAAAATAAAAATAATTTAAAAAGAAATAAAATTCAAAATAAAGGATCAAATGAGTTCTTGTATGTTAAGCTCTTCAAACAGTGCCTGACACCCAGTAGATGCCCCTTAGCAGTTTGTTTTTGTTTTAACGTGAGGACTTTTTAAAGAGTTCAAAACTTGGGAGCACCTGCTTAATTCAAGTCCGGAAATAAAAGTCACAGCCATAATATCAAGAAACAGAGAGATATTTTTGGCAAGGGGGTGCTCACCGGACTCTAGTCCCTGGAGCTGCTGTGTTCCTATGGCTGTGGTGATGATTATGTGTAGGCTTAGAGATGTTGGCACAGGACTGAGGTGCCCTGCTGAACCCACGCATACCATTCTCGCTCCTATCCATGTGCCTACACTTTAGCTCTCCTCCACCTGGCCAAGTCCTTCAAGCCTCACCTCCACGGAGATTTCACTGAATGCTTTTGCCCCTGAATTCTTGGCCCTGTGGGGAAGTACTGCACAACTTAGCACTTATTGCTTTTCTGTGCTCTGTGCCTTAACTCTACTTTAACATCTGAGGGCAGCCTCCTTGTCATAGAAGAGGGCATCCACAACACTGCCTGGCTGCTTTTGAGCAGCCTTCACTGCATGAACACTTTAGGACTGATTGACACTAGGCATTCAGTGGGAACCTGGGGCCCCTCAAGTCCTGCCCAACTTGCTATCTCCCAACCCTCCACCCGCCCCCCCCCACCCCTGGGCACACCACACTTCACAAATCAACAAGCCTTTTCAATAGCCATCTTGTCTCTTAGAATCTGTATCTAGAGGCAAGGGTCATGTTTTACACTGTCCTCCACGCAGCCCAACATAGCACTTCCGACATGAACAGAATAGAGTAAGCACATAGTTTTGCTGCTATAGATAACTCAGTGAAGATACCATTCTTATTTCAGGCATGTGCGTTTATATGCATCCTTGTGTGTCTGTTCTTGCTCCTTAAACTGTAAGGGGCTCCAGAGGAAGAACTGTCCATTTCAGGAAGAAAGTTACAAGATGATTAAAAAACAAGGTGAAAACTAAGATATAGATTTAAAAAAAAAATCCAGGGAGCCAGTGTTCTGCCTTCAGTACACACACTGTCACACCAAAATTTTTCAAACCTCAATATACATAAGAATAATTGGGGAAAGCTTGTTAAAAGTCAGATGCCAAGGCACACTCCCACCCAGGGTCTTATTGAATAGGTCTGGGGTGGTACCTCGTACTATGAATTTCTAGCAATCTCTACCAGGAATTGGCAATGAGAGGGGACTCCACCTTGAAAGATACTGAGCACTTTTTCATCTTCATCAGAGATCCCCAAACTGTTCACTACCAAGGGTTTTAATGTTTATTTCCCCTCATGGACCTCATTTATTTTTTTTAATTTTTTTATTGATTTCAGAGAGTAAGGGAGAGGAGGAGGGAGATAGAAACATCAATGATGAGAGAATCATTGATCGCCTGCATACCCCAAACTGGGGATCAAGCCTGCAACCCGGGCACGTACCCTGACCAGAAATCAAACCATTGACCTCCTGGTTCATAGATCGATGCTCAACCACTAAGCCACACCAGCCTGGCATGAACCCCATTTAACACACTGTTATATGTCACTTAGTATGTGCCAGACACTGTCCTAAGGATTTTACAAATAGTAATCCATTTAAACCTCATAACATCCCCATAAGGTAAATGTTAATATTTTCCCATTTTACAGATAAAGACATTGAGGTACAGAGAGGTTCAGTGAATTGTCCAAAGTTGCCCAGCTAGTAAGTTTTTTTAAAAATTGAGGTCAAATTCCCATAACATAAAATTAACCATTTTGAATAATTCAGTGAAATTTAGTACATTCACAACATTGTGCAATCACCACCCCTACTTAGTTCCAAAACATTTTCATTATCCCAAAATGAAACTCCATACCTGTTAAGCAGTTGCTTCGCTTTCCCCCGCCTCCCCCAGACTCTGGTAACCACCTATCTGCTTTCTGTTTCTATGGATTTACTTATTCCAAATACTTCATTTAATATAATATTGATATGATACAATACAATGTGATATGATATGATATGAGGCCTTTTGTTTCTGGCTTCTTTCACTTAGCATGATATTGTCAAAGTCCATCTGCATTGTAGCATGTATCAGTGCTTCATTCCTTTTTATGGCTGAATAATATTCCAGCTCTAGCTGGTTTGGCTCAGTGGATGAAGCATCGGCCTGTGAACTGAGGGGTCCTAGGTTCAATTCCGGTCAAGGGCACATGCCTGGGTGTGGGCTCCATCCCCGGTGGAGGGCATGCAGGAGGCAGCCAATTGGTGATTCTTTCTCATCATTGATGTTTCTATCTCTCTCTACCTCTCTCTTTCTCTCTGAAATAAATAAAAATATTTTTTAAAAAATAATAGTCCATCCTATAGATGTACCACATTTTGTTTATCCATTCCTGGCAGGGAAGTTTTCAAGTCGGTATCTGAATCCAAGCAGTCTGGTTCTAGAATCCACGCTCTTAACTCTCTGTGTTCAAAATACTTATCTTCCTTAAAGAGGATATATTTGCAAGTAATAATTTGCTATTTAAAAATATATCAGATATGGGCCTGGCCAGGTAGTTGAGTTGGTTAGAGTATCATCCTGATATGCCAAGGTTGCAGGTTTGATCCCCAGTCAGGGCACATACAAGAAGCAACCAATAAATGCATAAATAAGTGAAACAACAAGTCAATATCTCCCTCCCTTACTTCCTCCTTCCCTCTAAAATCAAAAAATAACATTTTAATTTATTTTTATTACTAGAGGCCCAGTGCACAGATTCATGCATCGGTGGGGTCCCTCCACCTGGCCTGCAGGGATCAGTGGACCTCTATGCCAGCCTGGCCTTACCTGTCAGCTTGTTGGGCTCTAGCCCACTGTCCATGCTGATCCTGCATAGCATGAAATAGTGTGCAAAGCAGCAGGAGGCTGGGAGGAGCCTGAGCTGGGCTGGGCGACATTCCCGCACATCCCAGCCAAGCTGTGCCTGATGCTGCCCCGCTCAGGCGTGCAGGGGGAGTGTCCACGGGAGAGGCTCGCACTGCCACAGCTGCACTCGCCAGCCATGAGCCCAGCATCTGGCACCCATCTGTCAGCTGAGCGGCGCTCCTGCCATGGGAGCACACTGACCACCAGGGGGCAGCTCCTGCATTGAACGTCTGCCCCCTGATGGTCAGTGCACGTCATAGCTACCTGCCAGTTGTCTGGTCCTTTAGGCTTTTATATATAGAGATTTTTTTTGTTAATCCTCACCTGAGGATATTTTCCCCCATTGATTTAGAGAGAGAGAGATAGAGAAAGAGAGAAACATCGATGTGAGAGAAACACATCTATTGGTTACCTCCCACACATGCCCCAACCAGGGCCAGGGATTGAACCTGCAACCCAGGTCTGTGCCCTTGACCAGGAATCAAACCCATTGACTCTTTGGTGCAAGAGCCAACACTCAAACCACTGAGGAACACCAGCCAGGGAAATAAATAAAAATTTAAAAATGTATCAGATACATATAAAACTATACCAGTGCTTCTGATTAGCCTCAGACAGCCACATGGAGGTCATTTAATTCCAGCCAAAGCCAAAAACATTTGATATTATAGTTAACCTCAGCAGCCTCATGCAGGCACATTTCACTAGACTTTATGAAATAAAAGATGTAATTCATAGACTGTCTCCCAGGCTTTTATGGGCTCAAGGACTCCAGTTTGGGATCCATTGATTGCAAATCCTTGCAAGACAACCAGCCAAAATACACAGCTTCCATCAAGTTGTTCCATAGACTCTACTGGCCATCTAGAAAGTGGGTTCATGCGTGTTAGATTTTCCATACCAAGCAGCCAAACAAGAAAGGAGTTGGAGATGAACCTTCAATAAATTAGAAAATTCCAAAATCCAGAAAGTCATTCTACCTGAACATTCTAATTAACTAACTAGAGTTTCTCCATTAAGAATGCACATACCTGCTTGGGTTCAATTCCGGACAAGGGCACATGCCTGGGTTGTGAGCTCTATCACCAGTAGGGGGCTTGTAGGAGGCAGCCAATCAATGAGTTTCTCTCGTCATTGATGTTTCTATCTCTCTCTCCCTCTCCTTTCCTCTCTGAAATCAATAAAAATATATTATCAAAAAAGAATGCACATAGTCATGTACTGGGGACCACCAATAAGACCGCCCTTAAACTGGCCTTCCAAACCCAAAGTGTCTGCTCTGATAGAACCTGAGATGAGAGTGCTGTTCAAACACAACCCTGATCACATGATTTTTCTCCTGACTTTTCAAGGGTGTGGACACACAAAAAATCAGGCTTGCTTGCACCTCCTCTGGTGATACCTGATCCACATGTCCAAAAGCCCCATTTTTAAAATAAATATTGTTCAGATTATTACAATTATTCCTCTTTTTCCCCCCATAGCCCCCCTCCACCCGGTTCCCACTCCACCCTCTGCCCTTACCTCCCCCCACTGTCCTCACCCATAGGTGTACGATTTTTGTCCAGTCTCTTCCCACACCCCCAACACCCCTTTCCCCCCGAGAATTGTCAGTCCACTCCCTTTCTATGCCCCTGAATCTATTATATTCACCAGTTTATTCTGTTCATCAGATTTTTTATTCACTTGATTTTTAGATTCACTTGTTGACAGATATGTATTTGTTGTTCATAATTTTTATCTTTACCTTTTTCTTCTTCTTCCTTGTCTTAAAGAATACCTTTCAGCATTTCATATAATACTGGTTTGGTGGTGATGAACTCCTTTAGCTTTTTCTTATCTGTGAAGTTCTTTATCTGACCTTCAATTATGAATGATAGCTTTGCTGGGTAGAGTAATCTTGGTTGTAGGTTCTTGCTATTCATCACTTTGAATATTTCTTGCCACTCCCATCTGGCCTGCATAGTTTCTGTTGAGAAATCAGCTGCAGTTGTATGGGTGCTCCCTTGTAGGTAACTGTTTTTCTCTTGCTGCTTTTAATATTATCTCTTTGTCTTTTGCTCTTGGCATTTTAATTATGATGTGTCTAGGTGTGGTCCTCTTTGGATTCCTTTTGTTTGGGGTTCTCTGTGCTTCCTGGACTTGTAAGTCTATTTCTTTCACCAGGTGGGGGAAGTTTTCGGTCATTATTTCTTTAAATAGGTTTTCAGTATCTTGCTTTCTCTCTTCTTCTGGCACCCCCATAATTCAGATGTTGGTACGCTTGAAGTTGTCCCAGAGGCTCCTTACACTATCTTCATATTTTTGGATTCTTTTTTCTTTTTGCTTCTCCGCTTGAGTGTTTTTTGCTTCTTTGTAATTCAAATCTTTGACTTGATTCTTGTGATCCTCTGGTCTGCTGTTGGATCTCTGTATATTATTTTTTATTTCAGTCAGTGTATGCTTAATTTCTAGTTGGTCCTTTTTCATATCCTCCAGGGTCTCACTAAATTTATCAGCCTTTTCTAGAAAATTCTTGAAAAACCTTATAACCGTGGTTTTGAACTCTATATCCAGTCGTTTGCTTTCCTCCATTTCTGTCATTTGTGACCTGTTTCTTTGTCTCCGCATTTTGGCTGCTTCCCTGAGTTGATAGAGTGGCTTTGTGTGCTAGGTGTCCTATAGGGCCCAGTGGTTCAGCCTCCCCAGTTACCTGAGGTGGACACTCTTGGTGCACCCCTTTGTGGGCTGTGTGCACAATCTTGCTGTAGTTAAGCCTTGATTGTTGTTGGTATCACTGGAAGGAATTGACCTCCAGGCCAATTGGCTGTGAGGATTAGCTGTGTCTATGATGGGAGAACTTCTGTGATGGAGATACCCTTATGAGGCAAGACTTGCTTCAGTGGGGCTTTGGTGCTCACTGAGTCTGCCCCCTGAGTGTGTCCCTATGGATCTGAGGAGTTGTAATCTGGATGGTCCTACTCTGACCCTTGGGTACACTGGCTCTTGGATCTCCAAGGAGGTGCTAATTTAGCCTCTGCCTGAGGCCACCAAGCAGGAGCTATGGAGAGATCTGCAGATTCCTCTTCTTTTTTGGGTTTTGGAGGTGCCCAGATGAGGCCCAGCTGTGAAGCAATGCAAGTTGCTGCAGGGCCTTGGGCCTTCTTTTGGATGTTCTGGGTCTCACTGACTCAGCTGCAGTTTGTTAGGTAAGTTTAGAATTCAAAGGACCAGGCCATTCATATGCAAAAGCCTCTGAACACAGCTTGGATGGGGCAGAGTCTCAGGGCGGAGCAAACAGCAATGGCTTCCCGTCAGTCCTGCCCTAAGAGGCCCCTGGGTCTCAGTGTCCCTTGGTAATCGCTGCAAGCACCTCTGAGAGAAAGCCATCCTCGAGTTCCGCCTGCTGCCAGACAGTCCAGTTTCTCCCCGTATGAGTCTGGGTCCCCAGAGTCTTGCCCGGAACTGGAGTTCAGAGCAGTCGGGAGCTTGTGTCTCCCTCCAGATTGAAAAAGCTAGCCATGTACTCAGTTGCCAGCCCTCTCTGCGCTCGCACCTCCGTACCTCTGCACTTTACTTCTACAGCTCCTCTGAGTCTCAGTGTGCTTTTCTCTTTCTTTCTAGTTGTAGAATTTCCACTCAGCCAGCCTTCCTGTGGTTCTGGATGATGTCCATTTTGTCTTTTAGTTGTAGTTTTGAAGTTGTTGTGCGAGGCAGCAAGTTCAGGTGTTTACCTATGCCGCCATCTTGGCTTTTCCTTACACTCCAAAAGCCCCATTTGATAGTGAGCACTGCCCTCTCCAAAGGGATCCCTTGCTGCCTTGTCAGAGACCAAACAACCAGGCTGGATCCAAAAGCATTGGCACTGGCTTCACTCAGCAGAATGAAATGAGCATCAAGAAGAGCCTTGAAGGGGAAGAGATGCCACAAAACATGTTGCTTGAGAGTTGAGAGATGAATGGTGAACGATGAAGGGGTCTTCGTTTTTATAGCCCCAGGGCCTAGCTGAAGGCCTGGCGCCAACACCAATGGGAAAGCATTTGAAACATGTTTGTCGATTGAATGACTAACTGAAAGGGAGCCTTCTTGTTCTAGGGATCATTATGGAGGCATTGTGGAACTGCTCTGTGGGGACAGAGAATGGAGGGAAGTTGGCATGGGTCTGGAGTGCCCTGCCAGGACCTACACAAACCATGTTTTTCTGTGCCTGAAATTTTCTCCCAGGCAAAGTTCTCAGAGCCTGAAAGTCTCAAAAGTAGATTCCTCCAAGCTCACTGTGTGCTTTATTCCACTGAACTCACGTCTGAGGGACTTAACAGTGGCATAGTGTTGTGGGGAGACTCTGATGAGAGCACCTATATAAAAGCATATTGAAGAAGGCCAGGGACTTCTTGTTAACTTACCAATATTGGCTTTGCACAGTCTAAATGAGTCGTTGTCTGTGCCATTTGGCCAGGTAGGTTTCTATCTATGGGTCTTATCACTGAACACACACATGTGCAGACACTCTCCACACATACTCATTTTATAACACAGTCAACTCCTGTTTGCCAAAATCCAAATAACCACAACCCTCAAAGAATCTGAATCTCTTTTTGCAATACAATGCAATAATCCCTTACATTTGTATGGGGCTTTGCGGGTCACCAAGTGCTTCCCTATCCGTGACCCCATTTGTTTGTTGATTGATGTTCAGACAGGTCCTGAGGCTTTACTAGAGGCGGGAGGGCCTTGTGAAGAATCAAATAGCAGTAACTTGTGTGATGTGAGTGGCCTTGGCTGTGTGCTGGGCCTCTGAGCACCAGGCCTCTTGCTATGGCAGAGACATCAAGGTTAGAGTGACTTGCTGCCACAGACTTGCAGGGACATACCAGCACATGGGGGACTGGGCTGGTAGAATGTGACTCCTGCAGCTGTAAGGAGCTGAGACTCATCTGCACTGTGGTGGCAGCAGTGGAGACAGAAATGTTGGAGCGCCCCTCCCTCATTTCGACAGACATCAGGAGATGGAGCTCCCCCGCCCCGCCCCGTCCCGCCCTAGCTTGTTCTGGGTATTGAGGGTACAGAGAGAACAAGACTTGTCTCCTAGACGTCTCTGACCATGTGATTTGTTAGGTTTTCTCTCCTTCAAGTCTCTCCTTGCTCATTATATAATCTCATTTTGCCAGGGGACAAATGTTGAGAGAAGGGGTTCTAACCAATCACTCCTTCCCATTACTCTCTCTCTCTCTCTCTCTCTCTCTCTCTCTCTCTCTCTCTCTCTCTCTCTCTCTCTCTCCCTCTCTTACACACACACACACACACACACACACACACACACACACACACACACAAGATGCTTCACTCGGCCTCAAATACCCCAGAGCTAACCTGGCTGTGTCATGTTCCTCTATTAAGGAGAATATGGAGTAAACCAGATCTATGGGAGCAAAATGAAAATTTGTAATGCATAGTAATAAGAGTAATCCCTCACACCTGTATAGAATTTAATAGTTTACAAAACACTTCCATCCCTTTTCCTTTATTTGATCCTGTGTCCTGTCATCATTTTTCATATTCAAAGACAATTTTCTGATTGTGATCTCTATCATTGAATGAAGCAAGACTAAAGCAGGGTTAAGAATCACTCCAGCCCAGCCAGTGTGATTCAGTGGTTGAGCGTCGACCTATGACCAGAAGGTTGCAGGTTGCTGGGTTTCAAGTTTGATCCCCAGTGGGAGATGTGCAGGAGGCAGCTGATCAATGATTCTTTCTCATCATTGATGTTTCTATCTCTCTCTCCCTCTTCCTTCCTCTCTGAAATCAGTAACACATATATTTTTAAAAAAGGAATCCCTCCTGCCCTAACGGGTTTGGCTCAGTGGATAAAGCGTCGGCCTGCGGACTCAAGGGACCCAGGTTCGATTCCTGTCAAGGGCATGTACCTTGGTTTCAGGCACATCCCCAGTGCGGGGTGTGCAGGAGGCAGCTGATCGATGTTTCTCTCCCATTGATGTTTCTAACTCTCTATCCCTCTCCCCTCCTCTCTGTAAAAAATCAATATATATATATATATATATATATATATATATATATATATATATGAATCCCTCCAGCCCTCTAGTAACAGACAGCATGGTGGGTTTGTCTTTTTGCACTTTTTTTCTTTCCTCTTTGCATTGTTACACTCCCTTGTCTGTGGAGCCCTAAGTTTCCCAGTTTCCTGGGATCCTAGGACCCCAGGGAAAATGGATGCTGATCAGTAGCTCCCCCGCCACCCAAGCTGGGCCAAAAAGCCTTTGACTCCTGTCTATATGGGTGGGATGGGGAGGGGAGACCCTCCTCTTTGGGCAGCTCCAAAGTTAGCCCCAGCCCACCTCAGCCAATTGGGCAGGCCTGGCCTGGGAGAAGGAGAGCGGTATCAATAGACAAGGAATGGAGGGTGATGTGAAGCTTTTATAGTAGGATGTAAAATGGGGCTCTGAAGCTAAGTGCAGGCTTTGTAGGATGCAAACAAAACCAAAATCCTGGGGCTTGCAGGAGAAGATGCTGGTGAAGGGCAAAGAGAAGCCTCGTGGTAACCACTGGGTCCTCAGACTTTTTTTCTCGAACTTTTTTTGTTAACTACGTCACTCATCCCCCCCGCCCCATATCTTCTTCATTTCTCCAGTCTCTTCACTGAGCCCCGTTCTACCTCCATTCTTCCAATGTAGCCCCAATGTCCTGAGCTGAAGGTGCTTTCAGTGAAAGCCCACCCCAGAGAGTTCTGAAGCCATCCCACGCAAACATTCTCAAACTCCCCCATCCCTCTCTGTGTAGCCCGTGGCCACACCATTCACACCCTCCACCTGGTCCAGAGCCCAACCTCATGGGAATGCCCAAGAAACTAAGGATCAATGGGGGATATAAAGTCACTGTGCTCTACTGGTTTGCAGCAGCAAAGGGTCAAACCCTGTCCTCTCCTGGTAGGGGCTGTTAGGGCGGACTGTCCTGGCAGTTGCAGGCAGAGAACCCAAACAGTAGGGGAAAGCTGCTTTTAGCTAGTGGCCAGGCTTCTAAAAAGAAATGACGGTGCAGAGTTGCTGCCTTGCTGGGGTACGGATGGAGACCCAGGACCCCTTCCCCTCATCTCTTGATATAATTAGCAGTCAATTGAGCCTTCCAGCTTCACTCAGCTTTGGAAACTCCTTTCCAGCCCAGGAGCCCCCAGCAGATCCCTCTTCCAGCCCCCACCCTGGCATCCCAGGCCAACCGAGTTAGCATTGTCACGCAGGCAGTGGCAACCAGTGCAGGGTGGGCGGGCCTGTGTAATTGCAACCACTTCCTGCCCCAGCTTGCCCTAGGGCTGGCCCAGTCCCTGAGGACAGTCGGGGTGGGACCCAGGTACCAAGAGGGAGTCTGATTGAGGTGGGGGCTGCCCAGTGGGACTGCCCTCAAAGGAAATCAGCTGAAACTCATAAAATGGTGGGAGGTGCCCTCAGTTCTAACAAGTCAGCATGAAAGGGCTGGGGCCTCGGGGCTTTCTATTGGCACAAATCATCGGTCGCTGCAAAGAAGGATCTAGACAACACTCTGACTAGTATATTACTAATTCCAATATTCACTTTATTCATGAGCTATGGACACTCCGAAGACCCAAAGGAGAGGGGGAGAGGAGAACCGGAGTCCCCAACATAAGGATGCACTCCCCTCTGGCCTTGGCACTGCTCTCTCTGAGTTAGTAAGGGCAGAGAAGACGTGAGGGGTGGAGGCTGCTGAAAAGACTGGGTGGTACACCACAATATTAGTCTGGTGCTTCTCCCTTTCTGGAACTTGCAGGATTTGCTGGCTGGTTGTATCATCTGTCTGACTACCCAGACCTCAGAGTGTGCAGAGCCAGTCCTACCTCAGGTACCCTGGAGGTTCAAATGCAGCAGAAAGAAGGATCCCTCTCTTTGGGGGCTAGGACATCAACTGGGCGTGGTTAGGTTGGTAGCATGGGCAAAGCCTGCACTTCGTAGTCAAAGACGGAGGTGTGGCTGCCTCATCCCCATGTATTAGCTGTGTGACTTTGGGCAGCTGGCTTATCTTCTCTGAGCTTCAGTCTCCTGATTGTGGTAAAGGTGAAATAAGATACATGTGGGAAAGTGCTTTGGAAGCTATAAAATGCTCTACAAAGGCAAGGATGGGATGCTCATGCTAAGTGGGGTGGAGGTGGGAGAGAGGACCCTACTGGGGGAAAATGACTAGGCACCAATGATTAGTGTGCAAAGCAGCCAGGGGAGCTAAAGGAACACTCTATAATGGGGCGACCAGAGGCGGGTGGAATGTGAAGTGAGTCAGTCTCTCTTCCAGTTAGAGGTGGGTCTGAAAGAGGAGATTCCCCTAGGACAGTGGTCGGCAAACTGCGGCTCGTGAGCCACATGCGGCTCTTTGGCCCCTTGAGTGTGGCCCTTCCACAAAATACCATGTGTGGGCGCGCACGTACAGTGCTATTGAAACTTCGTGGCCCATGCGCAGAAGTCGGTTTTCGGCTCTCAAAAGAAATTTCAATCATTGTACTGTTTATATTTGGCTCTGTTGACTAATGAGTTTGCCGACCACTGCCCTAGGAAAAAGTGGGCAGGCTACGTGGGGGAAAAGCCATCATTTCTCTCCTTTTGAGAAGGGCTTGCAACAGCCCGGTTGCCTTAATCATGCCCATGTGAAGAGAGGCCAGCGGTGGGTAGGGAGTTTTGTTTGGGGGGAGGGGGTTGCCTGTCAGTCCTCCAAGTGTAAGGCAGCAGCTGGAAGCGCGCTGCTTACTTGCATACCACGCCTGCAGCATACACACTGCTCGCTGGAATGAGCCCGGAATGTCTCCTCTCCTCGCCCTCTGCAGACAGAGGCGAGCCGAGGGGAGCTGGGCTAGCCGAGCACGTTAAATGACAGCTGGCAAACCTGTAGGCTTCTCCATTCCCTTCACATTCTGTCAAGGACTGCCCAGGCCCTGGTGACCCCTGCGCTCTTTTCCTTGATTAGCACCCACATGGGTATGGGGCCATCCTCATTTGCTAGGGGGTGGTTGGGGGAAAGGGGGTGCCTTGGTGTCGTGGTGGCACATGTTTTAGGGATACAATCATAGTCATGCATGTCATCAGTCATGTGTGCAGGTCCAGGCAGGTGTCTGCATACAAACATGTGTCATATATGTGCATGCTCCAAGTGGTGAGAATGCGGGACTGACATTTCTGCTCCTGTCTGTCTTTGGACTGTCTCATCTGTGAAATAGAGAGACTTGTACCAGAGCATCTCAGAAGGCACTTTTAGCTGGAATGTTCACTGTTCCTACATGTATGGCTGTGGCTGCTTTAAAAGTCAAGGCAGTGGGGAGGGAAATCAGCCAAACCAGTTGTGACGTTGGCTGTCAACACTTCAGATGTTTAGGTTTGGAGATTTAACTTTCAAAAGGCCAGTTACTTGGCATCATGTAACATCTGTTCACTTTCCAAGGAGCAGTCTTACACTGACACCCGGACTATGACATGATGGTGCTTGTCTTTTTGCTGTTTGTGTCTTTACATGTGTGTGAGTGCACCTATGGGTGCATGTTTAAATTGCATCAGAGAATATTCGAGCTGAAGGAGATCCTGAAGGTCATTTAATTGAATCCCTTCCATTTCTAGTTCATTTATCCAACAGCCCTTTTGTGAGCCAGGATCTGTGCAGGGAGCTGCAGAGATAAATAAGGCATAGTTTCTGCCCTCCAGGAGCTCACTGTCTAGCAGAGGGGAGAAACATGGAAACAAATAATTACAATACAATGTGATAATAGAGGTATAAATCCTATGCTATGGGAGCACAGAGGAAAGACCAATTAATTCTGCCTGGGGGGTGTCTTAGACAGAAACTATGTCTGTGACAGTCATACAATCATTCTACAGCCAATGAGTTTTTACCTTCACTTTCCCACTTCCAAAATATTCATTCTTGTTCTGCTTGCCCCCCTTCGTCTCCAGAAATCTAGGAAGTTGCAAACTGAGTCAAGGTCACCAGGAGACCTTAGAAATCCTTAGTAAACTGTGAGTATAAGGCTATGGAAGAAAATGAGCATGTCCACACAAGGGGCCTGTCTGAACAACTAGAAAGGATTAGCCAAGTGGCATGTGAGGATCAACACATCCCACTGGAATCCATCACGACTATCCTCTCAGATACACACCAGCAAGAGGCTCAAGTGTGGACAGTTGTGGTTGCCCGTGGCACTGGTTTAGCTCACCTTGGGGTAGCGATAGAGACTGATAGGGAGGCCAAGGGAACTGAGACTCCAGCCCTACCTGCCTGGACAAAAGGGTGCGGATAGAGAACCCTTTCAACAGGGTTTTCTGCCCAAGGAGTGGGGTGGCAATAGGCATCCCCTCTACTTGTCCGGTGTCCTTGATTAACAGCAGTGCTGGTTAGTGAGATTGTTACTGAGGATAATGGGGCAGCCTTAGTCAGCGTGGAGGGCAGATTAGAGCCAAGTTAACTGGCGGAGGGGCGGGGAGACAATAACCCTGGCCTCAGCACCAAGTTCCAACCACTATCCTACCTGCCCAAGAGACGTCTGTGAGAGGCTAATTTCCAGCTCTCTTCCTCCACCGAATCTAGCATGTTTCTCCCTCTCCAGGGACACAAGAGGGGCCTACCACCCCACCAGGGCGGCAGCACATCTCCCCTGCCACCCTTTCATCTAGAAATCCCGGAGATGCTACAGCGAAGGGAACCCTGGGAATGTGCCTGAATGACCCACAAACACATCTGGATTTTTGGAGCTCAGGCCAGCCCCGAAACGGACCCCAGGGAAGTCTGCCAGAGGTTGGGGGCGGGGAAGGGCGAGGTAGCGCCGAGTGCAGGGCCTGCTGTTTGGGACTCCCGGCCCACGACTAGGACAGTCCCAAACTTCCTGTTTCTTCCGGCCGCTCTGACCCCGGGGCTGCAGCTCCGAGATAGCTGGGGCCTGGAAGTGCATGCTGGGTAAGCGCGACGGCCCGGGCAGGCGAGCTGCCGGCTGTCGCCGCGGCGCGGGGCCGGTGTCAGCGCGCGCGGCCGCGGTCCCTAGCAGTCACGCTTTGTATGTGGGATGGGCAGCGGGCAGGTGGCAGGGAGGCCCCCACGCCGAGGGCGCGGGGCGGAGCCTCACGGGGTGGGGGCGGAGGGGGAGGGGCAGAGGCAGCCCCCGGGACAGGGGCCTGGAGTTGGTGCCTTTTAAAAGGGAAGCCAAGTTGCCTTCGGTGGAGGCCGAAGTTCGATCCGACCTGGGCGCGCCGAGTGCAGGAAATCCTGGAGGGGCAGCGTCGCCGGCTCGGCCCCCACGGGGCCCTAAGCTCCCGTACCACACCCCGAAGCCCTAAGGGGGTCGCGTAGGACAAGTAAAAGGAAGTCCTTTACTCTGCGTGGGGAGTACGTAACGGAACTGGTGAACCCCTACCCAAAGATGGACCAGATTTAGGATTTTTTTTAAAAAGTGCGGGCTAATGCTAACTCCACAGAGAAACTAAGGCAATCGCAATCATTGAGGGATGGAGGTCGGGAATGACAGCCCACCCCCTCAGTGCCCTGTCTTCAAAATGGACTGCATGATGGGGGTGGGGTGCTGAGGCAGGCGACACTTGACTGCTAATCCTAAACTGCCTCTGCCCCAGCAGCCCCACTCTCCTCCCCGATGCTGGTACTAAGGTACATAAAGATGGTTATGTCAGAATAGAAGGTTACCCCCCATCTGTACCCGCACCTCCCTTTGGCCCATGCCCCTGCTTGTAACTTTCAGATCCTGAGGAATCTGAAAGTTATGTTCTTACTCTGGGGCCGCTGTTGGATATAGGACCAGGCAAGACAGGAGGTAGGGCATACGGGGGCCCACTTTCCAGATTATTGCTCCCATTTTGAAGATGAAGAAAGGAAGGCAGCCCAGAGAGCTTAAACATTTGCTGATCTCACACAGGGAGTCAGTTATAGACGTTAAAACAGCTTGGAGATGGGGGTGGGGGGAGTAATGCTTAAGACTCGGATTTAGCAATTACGTTCTCCCACCAAGTCTCTTCAGACTCTAAGTGAGTGCTGCTTTAGCAATCCTCTCATCTTCTCTCTGATGCCACACTGCACTAAGGTTATTTGATTATGTTTCTGTCACCCATGCTAGACTATGAATGCCTCAATAATGGAGACAGGATCTTGATGTTTGTTATCTCAGTGCCTACCTACTTAAGTGTTTGGCACATAGATGACACTCAATAAATGTTTCTTTGTTGAACAGTAGAAATCAAGAGTCCAGACTCCCAGATGTTTTCAAGTCATAATGCTCTTATCTACCTATTCACCTACACACCTGGCTTAGAAGCACCCCTTTATGGGCAAGATCTTACTATTGCCACATATCCTCATGCTGGACTCTACACTCAGAGGGGATTTCAAAAGTAGAACACAGAAGGTGAAGGGCCATCAGTGGCTGGCTGGTTAACTCACCTAGTCAGGGGCAGGCTTGAGCTGCCCAGTTACAAATCTGTATGGTCTGTGCCCTGGTGCCCTTCTCTGGAACCAAAATATAGCAGGCAGTGCAAACATTTATGCAAATGAGCCAAGAGCCCTGCTGCTTTCAAAAATAAATGATGGAGCCATATCAGTAGTTGCAGTGTGTCTTGGCAGGGTTTGGAAGGGGCCCTGCCAGCCCCTTACTAGTTCTCTGGGGAAGCCCAGCACAGTGAGAAGAAGTATCCCCTATCCCTGTCATTTCCCCCTCCCTTCCAAAACTACAAACAGCCACAAACCACATGGCCCACAAGCAACAGAGATTTGTGGCCTTTGGAACCTCCCAGGGCAGGGGTCAGTCAGGAGGTCAAAGGGGGTGTAGGCATCACACAGTCCAGAGTTATTACTCTAATGCCCTTTGGGAGAGTTTCAAATCAATGCGCCTATTTGTCCTCCCTCCAGGGAGGACTGGGGGTAGGGCAGTGGGGGTCCATTATCAAGCCCACCCCCACCCCAGTAACACTGTCTCCAAGAAGCTCACTCATGGCCAGGCAGCCTGCAAATCTCAACACTACCCACAAACAACAGAAACCGGAAATGGAATGACTTCTGTGGGGATAGGCAGATAGGACATGTCCTTTGGATTCTAGGTTAGGTATCTAACAGTCTGGACTTTTATTTGGGAGTCTGTGGCATTTACAAAGCCAGGAGGATGACTTTGGGCCCCTGTTGACCCTTACACATTTTGGTAAATAGCTCATTTCCAGCAAGAGTATGACTTAACCCATGATTGTCCCCCTTCCTTCTGGGAGAATTTTAGAATCACTGCCTGTAGGAAAGAGGTAGGATAATATAGTAGTTGAGGACCTAGACGCAATGGCCAGACCTGGATTCCAAACCCAGTTCTGCGACTAGCCAGCTGTGCGTCCTCTTCCAGTTACCTTCTCTGAGCCATAGTTTCCTTATCTGTTAAAAAGGGATAATAATACTACCTACCACATGAGACTTATTGGGATTAAATATGATGTGCACTATGTGCATGGCACTTTGTAAGTGCTCAATAAGTCGTAGCTGTGGTGACCATTCTTTTTAGATTTTGTTGAAAGCAAGTACTGTTCTGCCTGGTACCTGTCAAGCCTGGAACATTTCTCAGCCCAAGTTCCTCCCTAAGATCACAGAGAGATGGAATTTCTTCTGGCACCCCTCCACTCCCAGAATTTGGATAATTTGTTATCAGGATCGGCCTGGGGTATGCCAAAGGTGCAGCAAGTGTAGCTCTGGCCACAGGCAATATACCCTGAGGGAATTTAGCTTTATTGCCTGAAATGGTTTTAAGGGCTCAGCTGGGAGGCTCAGGGAAGTTGTTCCTCCACAGGCTCTAAAATGCATACCCAATGTGTCTGGAACCAGGCTAGTCCCCTGGCTATAGCCACCAGCTAAGTGTGCATTTACAGTGACAGTTTTGAAAATGGTTTGTCCAATTTACTTGAGAACTCCTATCTTAAATGGCTCTTGTTGAGAACCTTACCTTGGACCCTGGTATGGAAGGAGAGAAGAGTTCACTTTTAATTTCAAAATTCGGCTTTGGGGGCTGGTAGGCTGGGAAGCAGCAGCTCAGTGCTGGGCAAGATGGGCAGGAAAGCAATCTGCTTCTGTCAGAAGTTCATGAACGTGCAGTGTCCAGCTGTGCTTTGGCAGGGCACTTTCATCACACTTTTGGATCCCCTCCCTTTTTTTAAAACTGAGTTTGTACTGCAAAGGGGAAGGTGACTGAGTCTCTCCCATCAGACCCAGGCTCCCTGAGGTTGGAGACCCCCACAGGACCAGGAGCCTTCCGACGGCGGGGCCCGAGTCTCCCCCTTTAGGCTGGCTGGTCCCCAGCCTGGGAAACAGGAGAACGGCCTCAGCCCTCCGAGCGGCTCCCTCACTGGCACCCGGTGTCCGAGGTGCCGGGAGGCTCAGCACCGAGGCTGAGCAAGTGGCGCTATCTGGGCCCGGAAAGAACGATGCCTAGGGGCCAGAGCTCCCCAGACCTCCCGCTGGGGAGGAGGGAGCAGCTCGCCGCCCGCAGAGGGAGGGGCCACGTGGTGGGGCGCCTCACAGGGTGCCCCCGAGTTCGTCCAGGTCCTTTTGTCTGTCCCCCGCGCCGAAGCCCCCTCCCTAAAGAGGCGGCAGGGAAGGAGGGAGGCCGTGGCAGGGGGGAGGGGAAGGAAGGTATCAGCTCAGTAGAGGCTGGGAGAGGCGGGAGGGGTGGCGGGCCGAGGCTGAGCCCGAGGTGCGGGAGGGGTGGCGGGCCGAGGCTGAGCCCGAGGTGCGGCCGGAGCTGCCCGAGAAGGCGAGGAGGAAAACGCGGAGGAAGGAAACCCATCCTGCCCCCAACACCCGAGTGTCTCCTGTTACCAACTGAAGGTGCAGCCTCAGGAAGAGGTGATCGGAGCCATTGAGAGCAGATGGTCACGTGAGCTGAGGGAAGAGAGAGAGGGAGAGAGAGAGAGAGAGGGAGAGAGAGAGAGAGAGAGAGAGAGAGAGAGAGAGACGAGTGAGCGTCCATACAGCCAGCTGAGAGAAAGCCAACAGACAGACCGACAGACAAAGAGCCCAGGAGGGAGGCCAGCAGGGACAGCAAGAGAAAGGAAGAGCGAGAGGGAAGAGGGCAGCACGGCCCCCCATTTCCTGACGCTCTCCTGCCTCAACTCTCTGGTGTCACATTGGGGTGGGGGAGGGACGTGACCGAACGGGGCCCGGGGACCCCTGTCCGCCCAACGTAGGAGCCCTTTATTCCCCGCTGGCTCACTTTGCCCCTGCAGCTCAGCTGGCCGCTCCCTCACTCCCTGACCGACAAAGTCAGCTGTAATTGATCCTGGTAAATACTCCTCTGTAGCTAGCAAAGTAAGGGCAACTCCCCGTTATCCGCAGGGGGCTCCTCCCACCCCCTGCCTGGAAATCTGGAATCTCCCAGACCTTAGAGCTGCCCCCACCCCAAGTCCACCGGGCGTTGGGTCCCTGACAAGGTGAGTCCAGTCCATTGAGCAACAACAAATGAGGCTCAGGTGCGGTGGTCACTGTGCCAGGCACTGTGCTTAGGTACAGGCAGCTGCCGAGATGGACAGCATAGATGAAAGGCTATGACCTCCCTTCTGGGACCTAGACTGGAGAGGAGGTCACAGACAGACACAGACAGAGCTGACTTTGAAAGGGGCTCTAATGGGTGCTAGAGGGCACATGGAGGAAGGAGAAATGACTGAGGAACCACAAGGCTTCTTGGAGGAAGTACAATTTGAGCAAGGCCTTGAGGCCCAAGGACAGCTCTGGAGTCCCTGGTTTGAGGTGCAGGTGGAGAGATTATTCTGAGCACAAGGCCTGAAGCCCTGGCCAGCTTTTTCTAGCAGGAACCTGCACTGGTTCATAATTATAAAGGTAAATCTGTCATTTTAAAACAAAGTAGATGGTGAACATTGCTATTTTTCTTTATCTAATGGCAGGCCCTATTGCTGACCCCTTGTTGGTGCTGATTCCTGGGAATTTGCTATAATTTTCCAAAGTGCTGCCAGTTCAATGAAAATCTTCCTCAGCCCAATTTTTGCTCTGGGAAAGCAGGGGGCAGGAGGAAACAAAGCCAGTATCCTGTACCCTTTTCCCTTGCCCCACAGAGATAGGAGGTGGTCAGCCACTCAGTTAGCATGGACCAGGGGCACCAAGAAGTTTTTCTTGGCTTTGCCCTTCCCTCTCATCACAAGCATGGACTCACCATTGGCATCACTGGGAAGGGATTCTAAATCCAGATTCCAGGTCCCTATGAGCAGGTTAGGTGTTCCTTGGCCGCCCTGGTTTCAGAGAGGAAGGGAGAGGGAGAGAGAGATAGAAACATCAATGATGAGAATCACTGATTGTCTGTCTCCTGCACACCCCACACTAGGGATTGAGCCTGAAACCCAGGCATGTGCCCCAACCTGGAATCTAACGGTGACCTCGTGGTTCATAGGTCCACGCTCAACCACTGAGCCATGTGGGCCAGGCGCATGGGCTGGTCCTTACTTATTGCATTTTAAGCGTGAATTCCTTTATCTGTTATCATTTTAAGCTGGCAAAATATAGTCAACTCCCTGTTATCTACAAAGGCTACCAGGGTGCTCTGAGATTCCAGCATCTCTCTCACCTTAGCCCCTCCCTCCTCCAGCCACTGTGCTTCTTGGGGCCTGACAAGCACAGGGATATTTCATTAGGGGAAGGGGCATGGTAGCTACAAACCTGGGAGGGCAGGACCATTACATGGAAGGGCCTCTAAGGCTAGGAATATCACTTGAGGCATGGCTGGCTGGGTTTCTCAGGACAAGGTGACCCAAGTCTCATAGGAAAGCTACAATCCTAGAGGCACCCTTCTCAACATCCTGGTAAAAAGGCTGCCCCGCCCTAGCTGGTTTGGCTCAGTGGATAGAGCATCAGCCTGCCCACTGAAGGGTCTTGGGTTCGATTCCGGTCAAGGGCACATGCCTGGGTTGCTGGCTCCATCCCCAGTAGGGAGTGTGCAGGAGGTAGCCACTCAATGATTCTTTCTCATCATTAATATTTTTATCTCTCTCTCTCCCTCTCCCTTCCTCTCTGAAATAAATAAAAATATTTAAAAAAGAAAAGAAAAAAAGGCTTTTTTTTAAAAAAAGGCTATCACTTCACCCAGCCCAGTGTGGCTTAGAGGTTGAGCATTGACCTATGAACCAGGAGGTCACAGTTCTATTCTGGTCAGGGCACATGCCCAGGTTGCAGGCTGGATCCCAGTGTGGGGCCTACAAGAGGCAGCCAATGTATCTATCTGTCTCTCTCTCTCCCTCTCCCTTCCTATCTGAAATCAATTTAAAAAAAATATTTTTTAAAAGACTGTCCCCGGAGTGTAGCCACGGGCAGCCGGGCGGCGGCCTCAGCTTCCCTGTGCTCGGGCCCGGCTGACTCGCCAGCTGGGAGTGGTGCCACGGGCTTCCTGGAGGCGGCAGCACTCTGCACAGGATAAATGCCCGCTGACCCCTGGTGAGTGAGGCCGCCACTCACGCCGATGCCTCTGAGACCTTCCCAGTGCGTGTGCCCAGCCTGAGGGAGTCCAGAAGCCCAAGGTCACCACAGGGTCTCTGCCAGCCTGGCCATGAACCTGGAGCCACCCAAAGCCGAGATCCGCTCGGCCACTAGGGTGACGGGGGGGGGGGGGCATCACTCCCAGGAAAGGGCTCCCCAAATTTAAGCAGCAGCAAACCAGGCAGTTCAAGAGCAAGCCCCCCAGGAAAGGTGTCCAAGGGTTTGGGGACGACATCCCTGGAAAGGAAGGCCTGGGGACAGAAATCACCGTCATCTGCCCGTGGGAGGCCTTCAACCACTTGGAGCTGCACGAGCTGGCCCAGTGTGGCATCATCTAGCTGCACCTGCCAACCTGACCCCCCGCAGCTCCCCACTCCCACACAGCCGCAGCCAGGGCGTCAGGATTGCGAGATCGAGTCTGAAGACCTTCAGAGAGCAGCTACATCAGGCACCCTGCCTGACCTCCCGGGAGACTGGCCCACATCCCCTCTCCTCCTGCAGCTGGAAAACCAGGGCTGGTGCCACCGGGTCAGCCCGGTGGGTGGCCACACTCACTGTCGCGGTTTCAAAATAAAATGATCATCCTCATAAAAAAAAAAAAAAAAAGACTGTCCCTTCCCCCAACACCTTGTGTATTCAAGGCATCAACATTATTTCAATTAACTTTTTCATGACTGTTCCTCATTTATTTCTTCATTCAGTCCTGTATTCCACAAACATCTATTCAGCATCACTGTATACCACTCTGCTCACAACTGGGGACTGGGTGCCTCCACACCAGGAGCTTCTGCTCTACTGAGAAAGCGATCACAAACTCTAAGGAGCAGGAGAGAATGCTTCACTTAGTTCCTAATCCAAAAAGGATTAATTATATAAAGAAAGAGATAATGGATAAAGGCAGAAAGGCCCAGGTTCATTGTAAAAAATTTTGAAAATAGTCCTAGCCGGTTGCTCAGTGGTTAGAGCATTGGCCTGCGAACCAAAGGGTCCCGGGTTCTATTCTGGTCAAGGACACATGGCTTGGTTGCACACATGCCTGGTGGGGCTCATGAGGAGGCAACCAATTGATATGTTTCTCTCACATCGATGTTTCTGTCTTTCCCTCAGATGAGGATTAACAAACAAAATTTTGAAAAATAGATAAAAACAGAAACAAAAATTTTAACCAATAATTTCCAATTATGCCACTTCTGAGCTGTATGGATTTTAGTTAGCCTCTGGGAGCTTCCATATTCTAACCTGTAAAGTAGGAGTAATTGTCTCACAGGGTTATTGTGTAAACACGTGATAATTATGTAAGTGAAATGCCATGCATAGCCCTGGCCACGTAGCTCAGTTGGTTGCAGGGGTCCTCAAACTTTTTAAACAGGGGGCCAATTCACTGTCCCTCAGACCGTTGGAGGGCCGAACTATAGTTTAAAAAAAAACTATGAGCCAAAACCGGTTTGGCTCAGTGGATAGAGCGTCAGCCTGCGGACTGAAAGGTCCCAGGTTCGATTCCGGTCAAGGGCACATAACTTGGTTGCGGGCACATCCCCAGTAGGAGGTGTGCAAGAGGCAGCTGATCGATGTTTCTCTCTCATCGATGTTTCTAACTCTCTATCCCTCTTCCTTCCTCTCTGTAAAAAATCAATAAAATATATTAAAAAAAATAAAATAAAAAAATAAAAATAAAAAAAAACTATGAACAAATTCCTATGCGCACTGCGGGCCCGGGACGAGTCAGCTGCTAAGCAGGACAGGCAGCGGCACCCGGCGGGCCGGATAAATGTCCTAGGCAGGCCGCATGTGGCCCGCGGGCCATAGTTTGAGGACCCCGGAAAATGTCGTCCCTATATGCCAATATTGTGGGTTTGATCCCCGGTCAGGGCACATACAAAAATCAACCAATGAAATGCATAAATAGGTGGAACAATTGATGTTTCTCTCTCTCTCAAATCAACAAATACAATTTTTAAAAAAATGCCACGCATAGAATCTGGAATTTAATAGACCCTTAATATTTTGCATGTACTTAGTACTGTTACATAACTACCATCCAAAAAAAAAAATTAACTGTTGTTAACATTTTGGTGCATTTCCTTCCAGTCTTTTTTAAAACCCACATTTTCCCTTACAGTTTGTGATTCAATTCAATATAATGTTGTATAGCTTGCCTTTTAAAATTTTTACTTAAAATTATAGCAAGAATTTTTCATGTTATTAAAAGGTCCTTGTAAATACCATTTTAGTAGCCACATAGTAGTCCATTGTGTAGATTTCTGTTGCTTTTTAAAGCTCCCTAGTTATATGTCAATTATATCTCAATAAAGCTGGAAAATAAAGAATAAAAGCTCCTAGGACTACTGTTTCCTGTATTCTTTTTTATTAACTTATTAATTTATTTTTAATTTTTTGTTTCCTTTATCCTTTATCCAGGACCACCCCTGTCATACCAGGTCCTTGGGGAAGACAATGATGGAACAACCTATTCCTCAACACCACATTCAATGCCAGTTATTTCCTGAGACATTGGTTAGGATGGGTCCTTTTACTTAGCCATTTCCACAAGTGTCTGTCCTTCCATACACTCATTGGCAACTAAGACATTTTCAGATCTGTGGTGCTGTGTTGTAACTCAACACAACCCCGGCTTCAGAGGACCCTCTCTTCCTTCCTCTGGGCATCTTTGCCTCTCCATCCCCCCTAAGCCTGGGCTAACGGTTCTTCAAGGATTCTCTGGACATCATCCCATTTCCACGCTTCCAGCCAGAAATGGCACCTCCAGTGTTTTATAAATTTGGTTTATTTTAAACATATTTTAAATATATTATTGATTCCAGAGAGAAATGGAGAGGGAGAAGAGATAGAAACATCAATGATGAGAGAGAAGCATTGATCAGCTGCTCCTGCACACCCCACACTGGGGATCAAGCCTGCAACTCAGGCATGTGCCCTGACCGGGAATCAAACCATGGCTTCCTGGTTCATAGGTCCATGCTCAACCACTAATCCATGCCGGCTGGGCACAAACTTGTTTTTTTTTTTTATGTCACCCAGAAAGTAGGCCAGGAAGCGAGCACTGTAGACACTGACAGGTCTTGGGAGGGTCAGATCAAGCTCCGGTGTCTGGAAGAAGGTCAATCAGTTTGATTCTCACCTTGACACAGGTGAGAATGAGAATTACAGGGAGCCAGTGAGGGATGTGGAGTGGGGAATGGGTACTTGTCTTGGACCATTTCTTTTAACCCCTCTGAGATTTTCCAAATTGGGGCTGGAATTGTCAAATAGATGGCTTGCTATGGGGAGACCTAAAGGCAGAGACATATTTCTGAATGCAGCCTTCAAGCTTCAAGACAGGGAAATCCTTAGATACCCAGAGGGGTCAGTATCAAGCAGGCACTCAGGAGTTCTAGAACATGAGACTTTCTTTGGGGAGAAGAGAATAAAAAACTCTCTGGGATTCTAGGAGATGTATGGGATTCTAGTAAATGGGACAGTCCCAAGAGTTAGTGCTCATTCAATGGAAAATGCCACCCACTTCAAATCAGTGGGAAAAGAATAGGTTATTTAACAAACATTCTGGGGATATCTGATTATTTGGGGGAAAAGAGTTAGCACTTATGCCATCTGCCAAAGTAAATTCCAGAGTTAAATCATAGTAGCCTGATCAGTCAGGTTCTTGGTTGCAAACCACAGAATCTGATTCTAACTAACTAGCAGAAAAGGGCTTTGTTGGAAGGCTAGTGG
Source organism: Plecotus auritus (assembly GCF_963455305.1). NCBI lineage: Eukaryota > Metazoa > Chordata > Mammalia > Chiroptera > Vespertilionidae > Plecotus > Plecotus auritus. The sequence goes on along the minus strand of NC_137784.1, from coordinate 108,602,072 downwards.
GGATCTCACTGTGACTGGAAATGTGAAGAATCTGCTTCAGGAAAAGGATAGGAACCAAGGGAAGTAGGCAGTCAGGACTGGCTTACTCAGGATGCCTTTATCACACAGTCCCCTTCTGAGACTTGCCCCTGCACTTCTGGACGCCTGGCTTCTGAGACCTCCAGGAATAATTGCTTGTCCCCCTACAGTGCTGTAATGCTCAAGTTCCAAAGTCCAGAGGGAGAGCTAGCAAAGGACAGGCAGACCCTGGGCCACATCCCTATGCCCAGTTGTCAGTGGATAGGGAGAGAGAATATCTGCCTCCATGCCTCTCAGGATTCTCTTCAGATTATCAGGGTGTTTGAATACTGAACAACCAAAACCCAAAGTGTCCCAATTACAGTCACTGATGTTACTGTCTATGTACTAGGTGCTGGGCCAACTGCTTTACATATATTGTTTCATTTAATCCTGAAAACAACCCTGTAAGTTGGAAACTATTATTATCCCCACTTTATACAGGAGGAAGCTGAAGATGCCTTTGGTCACACAGCTGGTAAGTAAGGGGGGTGGAGCTGAAATTTGGTCCTAGGTCCGTCTGACTCCAGAGTGGAAACTTTTGCTTATCCACTCGGCTCCAGAGTGGTGAAAAATGGCAAACAATAAGGCCATAAGCAACCTAGAAGAAAATAGATGAGTATTCCTCTGGTCTTGAGAGTAGGGAAAGTCTTTCTAGACATAAAAGTAAATGAGTAAATGATAAAGGACACAAAAATATGTCAAACTTCTGCATTTTAACTCCACCCATTTCTCTCACCTCCCCAAACATTGGCAACTCCCAATCTGTTCTCTTTTTTTTATTGATTAAGGTATTACATATGTGTCCTCACCCCCTTGCTGTCTCTGCCCATTGGCTATGCTTATATGCATGCATATAAGTATTTTGGTTGATCTCTCCCCCTTAACCCCACCCTCCCCTACCTTCCCAATCTGTCCTCTTAATCTATGAGCTTTTTAAAAAGATTCCACATAAAAAGAAATCATATGGTATTTGTCTTTGACAAAAAAATCAACTTGTATATTTTAAAAATGATAACACCACTAGCAAAATTAGAAGACCTACTAGCAAGGAGTATTTGCAATATATCACCAAGTGTTTGTATCTCTGATATATAAAGAAGACATACAAATCCATAAGAGAAAACAAACATTTCATTAGAAAACTAGACAAAGGACCTGAATTGGCAATTCACAAAACAAGAAATAATAGTGGCCAATAAACTAGGAAAAATATTCAATATTACTAGAGAAGCACAAATTCAAATATTAAGATATCAATATACAATTTTTTACCCATCAAGTTAGCAAATACATATGTAATCTTATTTTAATATTTGTTTATTTATTTATGCATATAATACTCTGTCAGTAAGAGTTCAGGGAAGCACGTTTTAAAATTCAGCTTTATTGAAGGATAATTTAGCTACAATTAACCACATCCATTTAAATTATGCAATTTAATGAGTTTTGACATATATATTCACCCAAGAAAGCACTGCCACAATCAAGATACAGAACATATTCACCATCCCCCAAACCTTGCTCATGCCCCTTTATACTAGTAGTCCATCGCTTCCTCCACCTCTGTCCCCAGGAGGTAACCATCAATCTGCTTTCTGTCACTACAGTTTCATTTGTATTTTCTAGAATTGTATGTCATGGGATTATACAGTATATAGTATTTTGGTCTGGTTTCTCTCAGTCAGCATAATATTTTTGAGATTCATCCATGTGGTTGCATGTATTAGTAGTTTGTTCCTTTGCATTGCTGAGTGGTATTTGCAATGTAATAAATATGTCATGTTTAATTCATGCACCTGGTGATAGTCATTGGGTTATTTCCAGTTTGTGGCAACAGGGCTGTTATAAATAAAGCTAGTATGAACATTCTGGTGGGAGTGTAAACTACTGAAATATGTCAATTTGGTACCATGTGTCAAAATATTAAAAATATGCATACCAAAATCACCTTAAGTCCAGGATTTGCTTCAAAGAGAATCCATGGAAGAAATGGGTGAGGGTGTAGGTGAAACAAGATTGGCCATCAGTCAATAAGTATTGAAACTAGGAGATGGGTACATGGGAGTTTGTTATACTATTTTACTTTTGTATATGTTTGAAAGTTTCCATCATAAAACTTCAATACACATATTTCTTGATCCAGTTGTTCCTAAAATCATATATGCACAAAGGATGCTCATAAGGTATTATATTTATAACAGTAAAAGAGTAAACAACCTAACTACCAACACAAGATTGAATAAATAAAATTATGGCACATTCATTAAATGGAATATTATGGAGTCTTCAAAAATCATGTTTACAAAGTAAGAATACTTAATGACATTGAAAAATGCAATATACAGCACTGGCTGGTGTGGTTCAGTTGGTTGAGTGTTGTCACAGTCAGGGCACATGCCCAGGTTTTGGTCTGGTCCCTGGTCGGTGTGCATAAGGAAGGCAACTGATTGATGTTTCTCTCTCTCTCTCCCTCTCACTTCCTTTCTCTCTAAAATCAATAAAAATGTATTTTTAAAAAAGAAAAATGCAATACACGTTTCATATTAAAAATATAGGTTACTGACCGGTGTGGCTCAGTGGTTGAGCATTGACCTATGAACCAGGAGGTCACAATTCAATTCCTGGTCAGGGCACATGCCTGGGTTGCAGGCTTGATCTCCAGTGGGGGGTATGCAAGAGGCAACCAATCAATGATTCTCTCTCATCATTGATGTTTCTATCTCCCTCTTCCTCTCCCTTCCTCTCTGAAATCAATAAAGATGTATTTTTAAAATGCAGGTTACAAAGCAATTAAAGACAGTCTGATTCCATTTTTGTTTAAAATATATACTAAATATAAATAAAAGACTGGAATGTTAATGATGGTTATGGGGTAGGATTACAAATGAAATTTTTGCAGTGAGAATGTGATACTTTTATAATATTTTAATGGAGAAAAAATAGTATTTTATTTTTTTCATACTTTGCACTTTTTTTCAGATTCTTTCCCTTACATTGTCTTATTTTTAAACCTACAAGGTCAATAGAAGAGCTTTTTTTTTTATATTCCCACAGACCCAAAGTATTACATTCTCAGAACTGGATGGAACCTTAGATATTAAGACAGATTACCCATTGTTTAGATGAAGAAACTGAGGATCAGAAATGGGAAGTAACCTGCTTAATGCCATCACACACACTGAAAATGAGTGCTACAGCCCAGCCAGCATGGCTCAGTGGTTGAGCTTCGACCTATGAACCAGGAGGTCACAGCTGGATTCCTGGTCAGAGCACATGCCCAGGTTGCAGGCTCAATCCCCAGTGCTGGGCATGCAGGAGGCAGCAGATCGATAATTCTCTCTCATCATTGATGTTTCTATCTCTCACTCCCTCTCCCTTCCTCTTTGAAATCAATTAAAATATATATTAAGAAAATGAGTGCTAGAGCCAGGACTGGAAGTTAAGGCTCTGTGGCCAACTCTAGGAACCTTTCACTGTCTTTTAGAATGAAGGATCCCAGTTAAACCCAGTTCCTAACAGGGACTGTGACTACACATTCTCGAATAGAATGCCTCAAAGATGGGACAACTGCCCTGACTTCTACTCTTAGTTCTAACCCTGGCCACAGACTGAACCCTCTCCCCTCTCTTAATCTAGGCTGGGGGCAATGGACCCCTCAACTTCACACAGAACAATCTCCCCAATCCAGGTGAGTCTGAATTCTGATCTGTGTTGCACAATGAGCCTTTTTCTCTCCCTCCTTTCCCCCTCTCCCATCATACAAATCTGTATGGTTGAGAGGGGGATTGGATGGGCTGGCGTGGCTCAGTGGTTGAGCATCGATCTATGAACCAGGAGGCCACGATTCAATTGCCCCCATCAGGGAACATGCCTGGGTTGTGGGCTTGATCCCCAATATGGGGCATGCAGAAGGCAGCCGATCAATGATTCAGATCTCATCATTGATGTTTCTCTCTCTCTCCCTTCCTCTCTGAAACATATAGAGAGAGAAAGAGAAAAGAAAGGGGAAGGAGTAGTATATGGGTGAATCAGAACAACCTCCTTCCCTCAAGGGTCAAGGGCAGCACTTTCTTATAGGCAGTCAGGCACTAGAAGGGCAAGTCCACAGCTCCTATAGAGGATGCTCAGAACCAATGTTTTAAGTGGGGAGAGCCTGGCTTTTTTGAGAACATCTCTCTCACTAGTCCATGTGCCCATTTGGGGCTCTCAGTTTGCTCCATCACCCTAGGTCCCTGAATTAGCTGAGGGGAGAGAGTGGCCAGGCATAGGGTGGTTCTTGAAAGGCCTTTAGGAAACAGGGGCAGGGAGTCTTGAAAGCTGCTGTAGGAGCACCAAAAAAGATCGCGGGGAGGAGCAGGGGAGGTGGGGAGAAGAAGATGCGACCCCTGACGCCTGCTTAAAGAACTGGGGAGACAGAAAACAGTGGAGCATCCATTCCCTCTTCACCTCTATTTCCAGAAGCTCTGTCAGAACTCCCCAGTGCTGGGAACTCCAGCGGAGGTGACTGGCACTGCCCCAGGAATAAGGAGGTCCCCAAAGGTAGAAAGGCATTTCCCTTCCTTCAAGATAATTGGGCCAGTCTTGTCTCCCTCACTGCCTCAGTTACCCCCATCTGCGCAATGCGGCAGCAACAGCCTTCCTGGTGTGGGTGTGGGTGGGGGGGGGATATGTGAGCATGCATAAGACAGAATCAGGTACAACATTCTTGAGGCATCTCTAGTTTCAGGATCAGCTGAGAGGGAGATACACGGAACACTAAGAGAGTTACAATCAATTTTGGTGCCTTTACTGGAAGGCTGGGCATTTGGCCTAAGCCTTTTAAGGGCTAGCACATGCTTCCCCCCTTAAATTTCAGAGGTGGGGAGTGGGAAGGGGGCTCAAGTCTTATCTCTTTATCTTCCCTAGCCTAGTAGGGGAGACCTATCCCAACTGTCACTGCTTAAAGATTAAGGTGACCCCTCAATGCCCAGCATTTTGCCAACTGGAAAGAATTCCTTTGGTGGCATGAGATGGCCTCATCTTGAGTCTGTGGAACATTGTTGCCTAACACCTCCCTGTTTGTTCCCCAAATCTGGAAAATGGGCTGTCCCTTCTAGCTGTAACTATGTATGGGGGGGTTGTTTATTGTGAGACTGGTGGGGAGGAAAGGGGAGGGGCTGAGGTAGATAAAGGGGAGGGAAGTGGGAGGTAAGGTTGTATATATTAACATGCCCACTAGATTGTTTCCCCTTCTATAAATGCTTGGACAAAAAGAGTAGCAAAGTACCTAGGTAAGTGTTACACTGCTGGGAGAACAGCAGCTGGAAGCTGGCTGGCATCCTGGGCCTGGTTCCTAACAACTCTGTTGTTAACTATACCCGGATGCCCGCATAATTAAAAAAAAAAAAAAGAGTAGCAAAGACCCAGAGTAGCTTCAGGAGGAATTTTCTGTGGTTTAAGAGATCAAGGTAAACATGTAAATCTCCTTTTTTATCTCAGATCTTTGTAGAAAAGATGCCAGTGGCAGCAAAGCTAGAAACCCAGGTGACAACATGGAGGAAGCAAGAGGAACATGGGAGGAAAAGGGAAGCTAATCACATGGCTTTCTAAAAAAAATTAAATATATTTTTATTGATTTCAGAGAGGAAGGAAGATGGAGAGAGAGAAACATCAATGAAGAGAGTCATTGATCGGCTGCCTCCTGCATGCCCCACAATGGGGATCCAGCCCACAACGGGGGCTTGTGCCCTGACTGGGAATTGAACCGTGACCTCCTGGTTCATAGGTCAGGTCGAAGCTCAACCACTGAGCCATACTGGCCGGGCACATGTCTTTCTCGAAAGACTTTCCTGCTCTGGCCAGGTAGTTCAATTGGTTCAAGTGTCCGCCCCATACATTTAGCACATATAAGAAGCAACTAATGAATGCATGAATAAGTGGAACAACCAACTTATGTCTCTCCCTCTCCACCCCTTTCCTCTCTCTATCTAAAAAAGCAATCAATAAAAAAAAAATTTTTAAGAGAGACTTTCTTTATTTCTCTGTAGCAGAAACTGTGAGCTCAAGAGGCCAGGAAATAGCTTTAAAGAAACTAGAGAGCCCTTGCTGGTTTGGCTCAGTGGATAAAGCATTGGCCTGCGGAATGAAGGGTCCCAGGTTCGATTCTGGTCAGGGGCACATGCCCAGGTTGTGGGCTCAATCCCTGGTAGGGGCGTGCAGAAGGCAGCTGATCAATGACTCTCTCTCATCATTTATGTTTCTGTCTCTCTCTCCCTCTCCCTTCCTCTCTGAAATAAAAAAGAAAGAAACAACTAGAGAACAAGACCAGAGAGCAGAGCATTAATCTCTCTCACGGATGTTTCTCCCCCCCCTCTCTAAAATAAATAAAAATATATCTTAAAAAATTATACCAGATGGGAAAGTTAAGAGGTGGTCAGAATCAGGGAAGACTTCTGGGAGGAAGTGAGTCTTGAACCTTGAGTTGGAGAATTTAGGTATGGAGGGTAGTGGAGAGCGTATCCCAGGCTAGAGGAACAACATGAATCCATAGGGTGTGGGGTGTTGTGACAGAACAAAGGCTGCAAGAGCAATGTTTTTGAGGGAGGTAGCATGGCTGAAGAGGAGGATGCCGGCTGCAAGGTCATTGTAGAGATCTGAAGAGAATGTACTGTGCTAGTAGGAGGAAAGAGACTTTGTTTCCCCTTTGAAAACCACGTGGTTCCAGGAGACCTTGGTGGAGCCTTCACCAATTCCCTCAACTCCTGCCCCTTTCCACAGACTCATCCCTCAGCCCCCTCCCACCTCTCCCCTCCATTCCAGGCTTATAAGACTAAGGGGTATTTACAGGATGAAGAGACTGACCCCACAAACAAAAATTGCTGCAATGATTTTACAGTCCTACTGTGAACCTGTGGGTGTGCATGCTTGTGTGTGTGTATCCTATTCTGCAGGGGCACACACAAAACATGTCTTGTACTGTTTATAACTGAAGCAGAGCAGGTGGAAGCCTGTTTGGTCCCCTTTGAGGCAGGCTGCATAGCACAGTGAGAAGAGCTCAGGGCTTGGATTCAAATCTTTGCTCAGACATTACCCATCTGGGGGACCCTTCACATCTATGAGTCTCATTCCCTCTTCTATGAAATGAGGATAACAGTACCTATCCCATAAGGTGGTGAGGATGAAATGAGATAAATTGAAAAGCACCTGGCTCATCATAGCTACTCAGCATGGATAACTTTTGATACTAGTTCCCCACTCCCCCAGCCTATGTCACCCCCAAAAGCCTGTCCCGCAAGCCCGAATGCTCACCATTCCCGCCCCCGCCACCCCCCCCCCCCCCCGCTGCCACATCCCAGTTCCCTTGTTGAAAATGCTGTTCAAGGCAGTGCTAGGCACTGTTTGTGTGTTTGGAAGATAAAAAACATGAAGCTGAAACAAATGTAGCAAAGTTGTGGAACTCAAGTGATGGGGTCTACTTGTTTGTATAGATTTGAACCCAAACAAACTATTAAAAAGAAGCAGAAGGACTTCTTGTCCACAAGAAGGTTATGTATATTTCTTAGGAGAGAAACAAGGCTGCAACTAATTTTTATGCCAGGCCGAATGTGCAAGGAGGCCCTCCAAGAGGGACTTTGAAGTGCTGTAAACCCATGGGGGTGGGGGTGGGGATGGTGGTGGGGGGAAGGGGAGGGCAGCCTCTTGGAGGCAGGAGCAGCTCCTTTGAGAAAGAGAGTTTGATTTGCAGAGAACGGGGTGGGGGACCTGGTTACAGTGGTCCAGGCTCGGAGAGTAGTTGTAACAGCACAGGCTCTGGAACAGAACGTGACTGGTGTGCTTTGAGAACTGCAGTCCAATTGGGTGTGGCAGGAGGGAGCATGCATTAACCCCTTAGCATTCAATAAAAAGTTGTGCAGAGGGCTTAATTTATCAAGTTAATCTGTTTTTTGCTAGTTAAGTGCAGAGCCAGGAGGGTTTCTATGTCAGGGCTTAGCTGGGAGATGTGGATCAAGGAGAATGGAGCTTGCTAACTAAACTAGTTGCTGGGATATAAGTGTGTGGGGGGTGGGGGGTGGGGGGTAGGGGTGTGTGTGTGTGTGTGTGTGTGTGTGTGTGTGTGTGTGTGGGCGGTACTCCAGGTGTAGAACTGGAGAGTGCCTGGTGGGGTCGGGTGGGTCTGCTCAACTCCCAGAGCTCAAGGCAGAACTTACAAGGAGGCACAGCAACATGATGGACAACGAAGGGTAAAAGATTTCTCCTGCGCATGCCACCTCAGCCTGGAAGGCCTAGAAATCCCTGGCCATCTGTTTTCATTCTTTTCCAGGTACCTTGAGGATTTTTTTTTCAACTTAAAGAGGCTCCTATGCAATTACAAGACCTGAAGAGGGGGTGGCACGTTAAGCCACTATTAGCTTAACTCCTTACCTATGCAGAGGGAATTCTCTAAACCAGTACTTAACCAACCTTTCAGATAAGAACAATACTCTCTTGGAACAAACAGTAGGGGAGGAGGGGAGAGGAGCGTGTCAGTGCAGAACAGGGCTGGCAAATCAAGAGGAAGAATCCTTCTTGGCAGTTGACAGGGAGGAAGGGCAGTGGGCTTCAAAAGGAAAGGGAAGGAAAGGGGCAAGGAAGCCAGACCAACAACTTTGTCTAGGTCAGTTATTTATCCTGGGGGCCCTGTGTGCCCCTCTGTGCCCCCTTCCTCCTCACTCTGGCCCCTCTCAATTCTAACATCCACACCTGTCTCCACATACAACAGGAAGGATGCAATCAAGAACAGCCCAGAATACTCTCTACAGGATGGATCTGGATGGCTGGAGAAGGATGCCCAGGATGCTGCCAGGTTGGTCTTGGCCTGCGAAGGCCAGCTTAACTCAAGCTTCTTAGGCAGATGATAGGAGAGAAGGCCCCACAATACAGCAACCCTGGGACAGGATAGTGATCCTTAATGGCTGGACCTAATCCCAGGTTAAAGGGATGTCTTAAGAAGTTGGAATTAGCTAACGCAAAGCATCCCTTTGTCAGTTGTATTCCGGGGAGGGGGTCTGGGTTCATCTTCACTTTTTATGGCTAATATCTGGCATCCATCTTTTTCATTTTCATTGCTAACATTTTTGAGTGTCTACCATGTGCTAGGTACTTTAGTAAGATCAATAATAGTTAAGAGATATCGAACACATGATATGGCAGGTTCAGTACTAAGAACTTATATTATCTATTCATCCACATAACAGCCCTGTGCTGTAGATACTGTTATTGTCCCCATTTTACAGAATTGAAAACAGAGGCTCAGGGAAGTAAAAGCTGTAATAATTCACTGAAGGCCACACAGCTAACAACTGGTAGAGAGGCAGGATTCACATTCAGGTCATGTTGGCTCCAACACCCACATACCATGTGCTTCATCAGTCTGCTCCACAGTCTCCAGCATGCTTTGCTGCCTCACTCCTCACTAGTGATGCCATCTCCAAATTAGTAGATTAGTCATGTGTTGACACTTCTAGTCTCTGTCTAATGGCTTGTTTATTTAACTGATGGATGCTACTCCCCATTTGAGGCCATTAGCATTTAAACAAAACAAAACAAAACTGTTGAACCTGGCAAAGTGACACTGTGTTTACTGTTTTTCTTCCAGTGTTAACTGCAAGCTTTTTCCACATATGTATTTTGATGTGCTAACGGTACCTAAAGAGGACTGAGGAACAGTTTAGTAATTGTCTCATGCAGCTCCAGCCCCACTACCCTTAAACTCCTTGGTGAGGAGAACAAATGGTCCAGAGGGCCAGCCTTAGCTAGGATGGGGAAGAGGCATGGTGACAGTCCCATTCTGAATAATTAGGGCGCAGGGAGGCTGTGCTGGGTCGGCAACTCCGTCCTTGGGGGCTAAGTCCTGGAGTGTCCCCACTCCATGCCTGGGGAGGGAATTTCGTATTTCTTTCCAGGACAATAAGAACATCTGTGCCAAGGCAGAGGAGGAGGCCGGGCGCTCCGAGGCGTCTCTGCCCAAGTCTCTTGACACTGTCCGATTGTTACTGTTTCAGTTTCTGCTTGGATCACTGACCATGTCCATTTAGAGCAGGCTGGCTTGGGTAAAGACAGTGGAGGGCTCAGGAAGGACAGAGAGAACCTGTCTGGTTGGGGGCTGATGTGTGAGGTGGGCAGGGAGCTTGGACTGACTCTAAAGTGGCCAGGTTACAGAGGGGTAGTGGAATGGGAGGAAGGAGCACTGGAGTTAACTGCTGTTGACGGGTCCCCTTTGCTTGCAGCCTCATTCCTCTGATACATGGGATTCAGCTCAACCTTGGGGTAAATGGTTGAAGAGCTACAGGTTTGATCCTTAAATGGGACAGTTTGTTTCACACTGAGCAAAAACTGGCTACTTCCTTTCTCTCAGCTCCAGTTGCCAACTCTTGGGAGTTAAAGTGGGGAGTTTAGGGCTCCCTGCAAACCCATTCCAAGTACTAGAAAGTCACATCACTCTGTGTGTTCAGATGGTGAGTGCAGCTGGGTCTGGCCCCAGCAAGTTGGCCTCGAATTGGGAAAGAGCTAAGGCAGCCTCTTAGTTTCTTCCTCACTCAGGACCTCCAGCTCTGGAACTGCCAGTTCTGGGAACCAAGAGGAGGTAGGCATTTGTCTCCTGTACAATTAGCTACATCAGTCTTAAAAAAATTTTTTTTTGATCGCTGGTCCTTTTGGGCATCATGCTGTGCCTGGCACGAGCTAGTAATCCTGACCCAGTTGTGGCCCTCCAGAGTTTACAACCTTAAGTCACACAATAATGACACAGATCCCAAAGGTGGGCAGTTAACAAATGCATCCACTTATCTGCCAATCACAAGGGATCCATTGAGTGAGCCCCAGCAACAAACTGGGCCCCCTTCAAACAGCTTCCAGTCTGGTGGGTAAATAGGTAAGACTGAGTGAGGGCTTGGGAGAAGAGGTTTAGGGGAGGAAACATGGTGAACTTGGGCATTCTCTAATAGCTTTTTAAAAAGTGCCTATTGACATGTCTGGGTTTTCTGTCCACTTGAGCCGCGCCCCACCCTCGATTGCGGGTGTAATTCCAGCCCTCTGATCGCGCGGGGTCCATACAAAGGATCAGAGGCAACTTCGCTCTGCGCCGCTGGTGGGAAGACCAGGGCCAGGAGGCTGGGGGCTCGGGCGCCCGGCGTGGGCTCGCCCTTTCTCCGTGGGTGGCCTGGGCGTGTTACCGGCCCTCGCCTCGTTGGGCCTCAGGGTCCGAAGCAAAGGTTGCTCGAGGCATTTTCAGGACAGTCCTCCAGCCCTGTTCCGCTAGCTGTGAATCCCAGCTGCGCGCCTTGCGCTTCTAGCACCGGTTTGGGGCGGGAGCAACGGAGGAGGCTCAGGGTAAAGTCATCCTCGGAGGTCGGGTCACCGCGTCTCTCCGCAGGGCGCGCCTGCCAGGCCTGGGCGCAGGAGGCCCGTCCCCCAAACACTTCCGACGGGCGCCTGCGTCCCGGGCCGCTTGCAAGGGCCGGGCTGGGCGGGAGCGACCCGGGCCGGGTTCGCATTCCTGGCTGTGCGCTGGCCCCTGCGGTGCCCGTGGCCGTGGGGTGCCGAGGCTGCCTCGAAGGCGGGCTGCACGCTGCGTGGGGCCGCTGGAGGGCCTGGCGATAGAGGCAGAGGGAGCGCGTGTGCGGGAGGGGGGAGCGCGGGCGCGCGAAAAGCTGGCCCGGGAAGGGCGGGTCAGGGAGCGGCAGCGGCGGCAGCGGGAGGAGCGAGCGGGGAACCTGGGCGGTCCGCAGGGCTGGCGGGCGAGCCGCCCTGGGGGTTGGGGGGAGGGAGGCGGAGCCCGGGGGGCGGAGAAGGGGCCGCGGGAGGGAGGGGGCCTGCGGGGTGCGGCCCGGGGGCGGGGCTCCGGGACCTGGGAGTGATAAGAGCTTGCTAGCGGGGAGCGAGGGCGGGAGGGAGGGGCGGGGGACTTAGAGACCAAAGAGGAGACAAAAGGACGGGGTGGGTGGGAGGGGCTTAGACTAGCCGGGGTAGGGGAGGGGCACAGAGGGACGCCTAGGAGGGAGGGTATGTGTGTTGTGGGGGCATGATGTGGGAGGGGCTTAGGGACGTGAAGGGACTACACACGAAGGGAGCGCGGGGGTACGGGACGACGGGGGTGGAGGGGTGGCCAGGAGTGCTCCACCACGTTGGCTACAGAGAGGAGGGGAGGCCGCGAAGGGGAGGCCGCTGGGAGGAATGGCCACACACAGGGAGGGGTACCCTGCTGATGGTCAGTCCGCGAGGAAGGGGAGCCCGGGGCTTCAGCAGGCTCGGGAGGGTACGGGTGAGCAGACACTGCGAAAGGGAGTGCAGCGACGACCTGAGGGTGGAGGCAGATGGGCGTGTGGGGAGCGCTGAGGGCAGGGATTTAACGCTGCTGATCAGGATGACCCAAAGACCACGGTGGGGGCCGTGCAGACGGCACGGGGCTACCAAGGCAGGACGAAAACTGCCTCAGAGAAAGTGGGACCTACGAGGGCTGGAGAAGGGTAGCGGGGGCGGCCTTGGGCTCGGCAGGAAGGCGCCACCACCGCCCTCTGCCCGTCCCCAGCGTGCCCCGCCCCGTCCGGGGGCCCTAAGGGCAGCGGCCTGGGCCGTGGGGGAGCGAAGCCAGGGCAATACCATTCGGACCAGAGAGGGGGGCTTGGGGGGGAGGGAGGAGCCAGGGGTCAGAGCCCCGTTGGGGGCGGGGGGGGGCGCCACACCCTGGGAAAAAGGCTTGGGCACATCCAGAATGGACCAATCAACGAGCAAAGCCAGGGTGGCGTCAAGGGGCAGCTTTGGCCAATGGGAAGGGAGAACACTTCGGAGGTTCGGAGGAAGAAAAGAAAAAAAAAGCCCCACTGAACAACAGTCGAATCCGTTTGGGGGCATAGAAGGCTGGAAGTGGGCGTCGTTTATAAATGTTCTGGCGCCTGCCTTCCCCTTTGAAGGATGGGGTCACTTGCATCACTCCTGGCTTCGGGGAGTACGGGGAGCTGAGGAGGGTCCCGGGAAAGTACACGGGGATTGGCCGTTTACTGGGGGCACTTGATTGGACGCTTCAATTTGGGGGGTGAGTGGGACGGAGGTGGCAGCTTTGTACTCTAAAGAGAAGTTTATGGTGTTTTAAACGGAGGCAGGAGTTCCCCATCTCCCCTTCCCCCACTGGCCACTGACTTAGGTGTCTACCCAGCAAGTAGATCGCTGATAATATCAACCCAGTGGATAACTTTAAAATGCCCCTTGGGCTCTAAACACGAACGTATTTATTTTAATTCCCAGCTCTGGGCTGGTTTTTCAGAGGATAAGCAATAGTAATAGGGGCCCAGAGCTACCACGGGAATTCCATAGACATTTATAGCGTGCCTTTTGGGCTTCAAAGTTAGTCTAAGGTCCTAGTGCCTACTCAGCCACTAATTTAATGTGTAACACTGGAGACCTTGTCTATAAAATAAAGGTATCAGGACTAGTTACATTGGCAATCTAAACATTTTGGAACCTATTTGGAGAGTGGTATGCTTGGAAAAAGAGGAGCTTGTTGATGGGAGAAATTGCAAAAGAAAACTCAATGGCAGAGAGCTTTTGGCCCAGGGATTCTGAATGTCTGTAAAGCTCCTCAAACTGTATGCAAGATGGTGTATATGTACATTTTTCTGGGGAGGGTTCATCATTTAATTAAATTCTCAGGGGGGTCTGTAACCCCCAGTCTTGGTCTAAAAAGGCTGGAGGCACCAACCTCCAAGGCAGGAGGTGAAGTACAATAGTGCTCCTTTGAAATCAGGGGAAAGGGGTTCTCCAATTCCTTGTTGGGAATCTTGGCTGCAGGGACCCTGTCCATAAATCTATTTCTTGTCACCCAAAGAAAGGCAGGTTCCTCAGAGCTGAGAAGCCCAGGTGAACTATCATAGAGCAGACTAATGCTTGAATCAAATCAATGGGGAGGAGTTGGCCCTGAGTTAGGAAGGGAATAGAGCTTTACTTCTGAAAACTCTTCTACCTCATCTGTAAAGTAGGGGTAAAACCTCATTATCTTAAGAATGAGAAAAGTGCTAGCTTCTCTAAGACCTGTGCAAGCTGAGAGGCTCACTCGACAAGAAAATGACAGTGGCTAGACTTAAAGCTGAACCCAGCTTCAGCACCATCCTATGACCAGCCCCAAATCCAATATCTTGGGTTGTATATATTGTTTATAGGTTCAGAGGTTAATATACAATAATTAGTCACTATTTACAAGTGTAAAAAAATGGTTATTTACAGTAGATCATGCCTGATGTGATATATTTAAGATCATAGTTTAGGTTTACTTCACTCCAACTTAGCACTAACTATATAAATCCTTGGTGAGAAAATAAAGTTCCCCTGACAAGTACACCTGGAGAAGTGCAATGGGGAACATCCAAAGGCGTTTTGTCTGACTTGAAAATGATTCAACTGGAAGATGACACAGAATATACTCCAGTGAAATAGATAAAAATGCCTTTATTCCTAAAATGTGTGCTAACAAATTTTGTAATTGATTCTGTAGCTTGTAGTAAAACCCAGCCAATGGAGGAGCACTCTGGGTGGGGTCCTGGTTCTGGGCACCAAGATGTCACTCCTCCAGCAACTCAATCTTTAGTTTTTCTTCAGCTGTTTTTTGTGACGTATGGAGAGTCGTTTTGGATTCCTCTGTATGACAGAGAGGTCCGACCTTGAGGAAGACCGGTAACCCACATCCTCTGCTTTTATAGGCTTAATGATATGTCCTGGCTTGGTGACAACCTTGGGTGTAGTCAGCTTTTGGAAGGCTCTCTGGGTGTTCCATGTAGATCCTATAGGGGTCTGGATGGTCCTCTCAAATTGTTGATGGTGGGTAAATGGATATGGAAGCACCCGCACCTGGAAAAGAAGGCAGAGTGACGAGGCATGAGCAGGTCTGGGGTGCAGGTGTATAATGGCAATCGGTCAGGTAGTGTTGGCACACAGGCCACAGTTCTACGTGATGGAGGCAGTGGGTGAAGCTACTGAGAGGTCAAGGCATCTCAATGCCTCCATCTAGCCTTAGGAGTCCTAATCTGTTTGAGGACACTGGGGAGTAGAGGGGCCTAATTTGGATTTAGGACTCCCCTCTCCCCAAGCTTATCCAACAATCTAAGGCAGTGGTCGGCAAACTGTGGCTCGCGAGCCACATGCAGCTCTTTGGCCCCTTGAGTGTGGCTCTTCCACAATATACCACAGCCTGGGCGAGTCTATTTTGAAGAAGTGGCATTAGAAGAAAAACGTTTAAGTTTAAAAAATTTGGCTCTCAAAAGAAATTTCAATCGTTGTACTGTTGATATTTGGCTCTGTTGACTAATGAGTTTGCCGACCACTGATCTAAGGGATTGAAAATCCACCCTGACACTGCCCCCCATATCTGTAGGAACACTACAGTAGCTCCATGGCTACTGTCCTCAAGTGGGTCTTCTACACAACCTTCCTATTCTTGTGCCTTGCAACTTCAAGAAACACCCGGGCATTTGTGTATCCCTGTAGATTTTATGACCCTCTTACCCTCTCCATCCTTCCCTTTCCTGTCCTTGATAAACAGGACTGATGTTTTGTTTTTGTCTGTTTTGTTAATCCTCACCTGAGGATATTTTTTTCCCATTAATTTTTAGAGAGAGTGGAAGGGAGGGAGGGAGCGAAGGAGGGAGAGAGGAAGGTGAGAGAAGCATCAATGTGAGACAGACACATCGATTGGTTGCCTCCCGCACAAGCCCCAAAACCCAGGTATATGCCCTTTACTGGGAATTGAACCTGCAACCCTTTGGTGCTAGGCCCAACACTCTTAACCACTGAGCACATCGGCCAGGGTCAGGACTGATATTTTAAGGAACCTAAAGGTTCACTCCTGAACCCTAAACTCTACTAGGCTACTACACTTAGTTAGCTTCATCCTCCATTGGCATCACAAACTGTCCAAGCTAGAAAGCCCAAGGTAATGACAAAGGTCATCTGCTTCAAACCCACAGTTTGGCTTAGAGACAGGAAGTGATTTATCCAAGAAAAGAGGAGCCTCAGGGACAGCAGAACCCAGGATCCTTGCCTTGCCCAGCACTCTTCTCCACTCACCACAGCACCATCTTCAGACATTTAAATAATCTTTAAAGACTTCCCCAATTGCCAAAGAGGACAAAAAAGGTGAAAGCAAAAAAATGGGGAAGTTACAATCAGTAGTCTTTGGAGATATTCAGTGGAACACTCAAAAGAAGCTGAGTACTGCCAGATGGTCCTGATGGTAGTGAAGGACAGATTCTCTTTAGGTTAAGGTGAAGTTTTATTGGGGTTGATAGCTAGATCTGTACATGTCACCCAGGGCAAGAGGAAAAAACACACATGGATAGAGTGTTCCGTTTTGGAAGGTCTCCCCTTTAGTTTAAAGCACGTTTTATTCTATTGCATGCTGGGACTTGCAGTCTATAGCTTATTAAAAAGATGAGGAAGCCCTTTGGATCAGTGGATAGAGCATCAGCCTGTGGACTGAAGGGTCCCAGGTTCATTTCCGGTCAAGGGCACATGCCTGGGTTGCAGGCTCGATGATTCTCTCATCATTGATGTTTCTATCTCTCTCTCCCTCTTCCTTCCTCTCTGAAACCAGTGTAAAAAAAAAAAAAAAAACACAAAAAAACAAGGGAGATTCTGGAAAACTATTTGTCAATTTGCTGTGACTGCATTAAAAAACAAATGGCTAAGGCCCCTGGAAGGGAAGAGTGATCCTATTGAGTTCCACACTCTGCCCTTCACCTATAATCCTGGCCTGGTGAAGCACCCCCTTTCGCTCGCTCTTATCCTATACATGCCTGTTCATTGCGTTTTCTGGTTATGTACCCTCAACCGGGAATACAGCGTTTACAATTCAATTTCTGCAGTGACTGGTTTACAAAATTAAATCAATAAAGTGTTATCTCTTTTTGTACCTATTAAACAGTCCCCCCCCCTTTTTTTAGAAAGAAACATATAAGTCATTTTATACTGGCTAGGGGCAGATCTTAGGGTCACAGACTTTCAGAATTGAAGGGAACATAAAAGTTGTTAAGTCTAATTTCATTCCCAAGTCCTCTCTACACATGTTCATACCCCAGAGCAACACATTCTCTCTGGACTAGCAGAAAGTTTTTCCTTGAATTGAACTCTGCCTTTTCCTCTAACTTCTACTTTATATGACTCCACTCCACATGACAGCCTTCAATATACTGCTCAAATTTGCTTCTCTCTTGGGAAAACAACCCTAGCTCATTATCATATGACACAATTTAAAATTCTTGCACTATACTGAACAAGTACCTGTTTGACTTCATTTTTCTTAAGATATAGCTCAAATTTTATAGTCTTTGGACATTACCTTGACATAAATACCAGCCTGAAGAACAGTAATTCTTCCTTTGGTGAGACCCATTTTCACCAGTGTTAGCTGGGCTACTAGTTGAAAACACAGATCTGAAGGCCTCACCATCGATGCAGAGATTATCCCTGTAAGTCTCAACCTTTCTTCCCAGTCAGTAATTAAAACAGCAAAGTTGATCTGGAATTATTCATCTCAGAGCCAGTCAGTAAAAACAAAAATAGATTTGATTCCGTGGTCAAGATCACACGTCCCCCTAGACCACAGAGCACTAGAATATCCCTCCCAAGCAAGAGAGCTGGGCAGCAAAGAGGAGGCAGCTAAAGAGCTCTACATCCCTTACCTGGTGAGCTGCTGCATGAATGTTTCGCTTCTCATTGATAATCACATTTGGTAAATTCTTGTCTTTTCTTGGAGGACCTTCAGGTGCTTTAATGAGAAACCTGGAAAGCAAAGAGCAGGATGTCTAAGAGCCTTAGGACTTAATCAAAAGGGCATGGAGGGCACTGACGGTGAGTTGGGCGAACCTGGTGCCCTTCTTGACGGGCTTTCTTCCCTGTTCTTACCGGCGTCTCTTCTTGGCACTGGGCTTCAGGCCCACACCGCCCCACTCGCCCCAGCCAGGCAGAGTCAGGTCCATGTCCTTTGGCTTACTCGCCTCCACAGTTTCTCTCTTCTCTTTCAAGAAATCTCTGATGACATCATCACCAGCAAAAGCTTCCTTTATCATTTGCTTTTGCTCTCTCTCCTGTTCATCTTCCTGGGAAGAAACAAGAGTGAGAACAGAGAGGGGAGTTTGGGGTAAAGTAGGAACCTCCTAACCACAAAATCTCCTTTCTGGCACTTTCTGTATCAGCTTTGATCCTCCACGATAGTCTAAGATCCTGGCTCTGTTTATTAACTCCTCTATTGTCATGGGGACTTCCAAAGACTTCAGGGAAGGAGATACTGTGGTTAAGAGGTTCTGTAGCTACTGCTTGCATTAGAGTAGTGGTTTGGGCAAGAGTGCTTGAATTTTGGGTGGTGACATTTTAGCGCCCTCTAGGGGGAAAGTGCTGAACAATGATGGTCTTGCAATACAGATTGGTAGCCAATCATGCTCCAATTTTCTTCTCTCTAGGGTCAATATCCCCAGCTCATTATCATATGACACAATTTTAAACTTTCAGTAAGGAAGCTGCAGGGTGGAGGAATGAATGGACTGTGTTAGGAGGAGGAGCTCCAAGTGGCCTAGCCAGTATGCGGGCATCCTTCAGCTTATAGCCCTCAAAAGGAAGGTCAGGGCTCCTGACTTGAGCAATTTCTATTACTTATTCAGGGAGTCCTGGACCGTTTGAGATCCCACTGAGTAACACAAAACCTTGGCAAGAACTCCTTGATTCACCTTTGAATGTCCTGCCTGGGATCTCATCAGAGCTTTGAGTGCCTCCCTCTTTCCTCTGAAGGCAGTTTTAGAGTAACTCCAGAAAGGGTTTGGTGGTTCAGGATTTAGGATGTTGGAGTCTCAGTAGCACTCAGAGATTTGCATCTATCAAATTGTCACCGGAGCCAGCGTGGCCCCATACTATTCTGGGCCTCTCAACTACCGACATGTGATCCCAGCACAACAAACTTCACTGATTCTATTCCTTGTACAAGAAGGTCACTTTCTTCACCAGCTCTGCTCCCCCACAATGGCCCAAGACACCCTGGACCCTTGCTCTGCTCACCAACTCCTCTATTGTGGGGACAGCCAAAGACTTCACAGAAGGAGATTTTGTGGTTAGGATGTTCTGTAGGTCAATCATTTTTTCCTTCGTTTTCTTCTTGGGAGCACTAGGCTGATTATTCCTCTCCAGCTGCTGCCCTTCTAACGCAGGCCTGGGAAACTCCTCATTTTGAAAGCATCCTTCTTTGCTCAGTTCCTCTAGCTCCTCCAGAGTCTGTGCTCTCTCTGGCCTCTGCAGCAACAGGGGCTCCTCTTCTTCCCCAGCAGGTCCCTCTCTCTGGACAGACAAAACAGTCCTCGCTGAACCCACGTTTTGCTTCCTGCACTGATGGTTGTCCTTGTTGAGTTTCTGAGACAGTGCCCTCAGTTCGGATAGCACCTCCTGGGTGCTAGGATCTGGAGGAAGAAATGAAAGCTGTCAGAAAAGTAGGTTGGATGTTGCCTAGTCAATGAGCACTTACTGAACACTCTCTGTGAGCATTTGTAGAGCACCCACTGGGGGTTGGGCACAGGCATACCAATGAAGAGGAGAGCTCACTAATAATTACCTATCAAGTAGCAGGTAATGGAGTTGAGTAGTTAAAAGAAGCATGTTGGGAAGCAGATATCCTGGGCCCTATTCCCAACTTTGCCAATGACTCACTCTATAACAAGAACTGTGGCTTACTTGCCTCATACAGTAAATAAACCCTGGTTGGGAAAATGGCCCCAAATCCCAAATTTTAACTTTTTTTTTTTAAATATGCTTTTATTGATTTTTTTTAAGAGAGAAAGGGAGAGGGAAGAGAGAAATAATTATTAGTGTGAGAGAGAAACATTGATCCACTGCCTCCCGCACGTACCCCCACCTGGGATCAAGCCAGCAACTTGGGCATGTGCCCTGACCTGGAACTGAACAGGTGGCCTCTGAATGCAACTTCATTGTAATTTAATATTTGTAATTCCTAAAATGTGTGATTTACTATTTATAATTTACATTGTAATGTCCTATTTGTAAAAATCTTATCCAGCATTGTTTTATCTTAAAGCAGTATTTCATGACCTGTTGTGGCTGAGTTAAGTAGCTTGTACTTTCCAGTCACTGGCAACATATGAGTAAATACCACTGGTATCTGAGAGCCCCGAGGAAAACATGACAGTGACACACTTCTTAATTGTCCTCTGAATTGACTCAAGTTGCCTCCATTCCCAAGTTCAACCTGCTCTCTAGCTCTGGCTTGATGCCAGAAGAAGCTACTTGAGATCTGGACTTTGGATAAATCTATGTTTATTCTTCAAGGACCAAGTTTCCTTGTCCATTTTGTTTGGGATCCACGACTTCCCACTATTTCCCCAAAGGGTTGGGAACATTCTATTTTTATCATCCAAGGAAATCCAAATCCACCTTCCATACCACAAGCAATTGCTCTACACATTTAGCTAGATGGCCAGTTTCTGAGGGGGCTCAGGAGGATGTGGCTACTTTCCTGTCGTTGTAGAGACACTGCCCCATGACCTTGGCCTACAGTACTGCTCTCCAAAATCCTCTTCGGAAGTGACTGATTGTAACTATTAACCCCAGAACTCTCTAGCTGAAAATCCCAAGTAAAGGCCCTATAATACACTTTAAGTGACAGCTGACAACTCTTACCATTTTTGGCCATGGAAAAACAGATTCCTGCCCGGCTAGCATGGCTTAGTGGTTGAGCGTCAACCTATAAACCAGGAGGTCATGGTTCGATTTCCGGTCAGGGCACAAGCCTGGGTTGTGGGCTAGATCCCCAGTGCAGGGCTTGCGGGAGGCAACCAGTCAATGATTCTCTCTCATCATTGATGTTGCTATCTCTATCTCTCCCTTCCTCTCTGAGATCAATAAAAGTATATTTAAAAAAATAAAAACAGATTCCTGCTGTCACCCAAATGCATTATTCCTATAGGAAATACAATCAGACCAGTGATTCTGTCCAGATAGCCAGGTGATTCTGAATGTAGGTAGTTTCCCAAGCAGGCTTTAGTGACCTGCTTTGTCCCCAGAATGGGAGCTCTCTGACCTGTCTAAGGGTGCTAACCTACACTGTTAATGTAAAATCTCTTCAAGATAACTGGTAGAAAATATAATATGCAAAGGAAGTCTGAGCACTGGGGTAAACATTCTAATTTACCACATACCTTGTGAAGTCATTAATTTCTGTCCAGAAAGTCTTACCCCGTATCATGTATCAGCCAGCATTTAAGTGCTAAAAATGCCACTCCTACTTCACAAACAGAACACTACAGCCATAACTTGAAGATGCTTCATAATGCCTCATACCCTAGCCAGTTTGGCTCAGTGGATAGAGCGTCGGCCCACGGACTGAAGGGTTGTGGGTTTGATTCCAGTCAAGGGCACGTACCTCAATTGCAAGCTCAAACTCCGGCATGTGCAAGGAGGCAACCGATCAATGTGTCTCTCTCACTTCAATGTTTCTCTCTCTCTTTCTCTCCCCCTCCCTTCTACTTTCTCTAAAAAATGATCAATGGAAAAAAATATCCTTGGGTGAGGATTAACAAAAACAAAATCACCTGTGTCTGTGGGCATGAGTGATTTTCAGATTTGCCATCCCCCCAGTGCACTTCTCTCTGGTTTGTGGTTACCAGTAATGGTGACTCCCACCCTGACTTCAAGGATGCTGTAGTAGTCCTGCCTTTCTGAAGACTGCAAGCCCTCAAGAGCAGAAAGCGTGTTGGAACACACATTATACAGCCATGCAGATGACCACTTATTAAATGCCTTTGAAGAAAAATGGTAATGATGATCATCTGTTTTCTCTTCAGGACCCACAGCACTTTCTTGAAAGTCCCTAGAGCAGCCTTGGGCAAACTATGGCCCGTGGGCCGGATCCGGCTGTTCTATCCGGTTCTCTTGCTCTCCCCTCCGCTCCTTTACTTTGAATTTATATTAGTTCACACAAACACTCCATCCATGCTTTTGTTCCGGCCCTCCGGTCCAGTTTAAGAACCCATTGTGGCCCTCGAGTCAAAAAGTTTGCCCACTCCTGCCCTAGAGCCTCATCATTCTGCAGTGTGTGTGGGTGGGCAGTCTTCCTATCACAGTTGGTCCATAGCATTTGTACCAAGCTCTCCCTTCCGGTCCACCACAACTCACCTTTTGTTTCTTGTCTGCCCACTGGCTTGGCATCCTGGTTGAGCCCCGACTTTTTCCTAAGCGATCGCCTTTCCTCAAATTCTTTCAACAAAATTTCTTCCTCTGCCACTGGTCTTTCTTCTTCCTCACTTTCAGAAGCCTCGTTGGCCATGGGCTCTGGAAGTTGTTCAGGGTCCTTCTGGATTTCAGCCTCTTTTGCATCACCAGAGTGATTCCTGACCATCCAGGGGTTCAGTCCATCTGCAGTCATGTGTGCCTCATTCACCGCATCAGGGACAAGGAGATCACCCTCTTCTTCCTCACCTCCCTCCTCTTCCTCACTCTCAGAGGCCACCTGGACTTTCTGCGTCAGTTCTTTGTTCCTGGCCAACTGATCCTGCATAGCCTGGCGAGCCTGGAGGGTGGAGTCACAGCACGTGTGCCTTGTCATTAGTAATCGCAATAATACCTTTCCCGGTCCATTTCTTAAAGCTGCCTCCTCTCAATCTGACCAGTATTTCTTACTGGTGCCTACTGTTTAAACTGTACATATACCACTGTGTTACTAGCTCTGGAATAGAATGGAAGTCAAATTCTTTGTCCTCAAGGAACCAATATGTGAAACATGGTATATATATATATAAAAAGTTCCTTTCCTCTTTAACTGGACTTGCCTTCAATGCTCTTTCCCCTTTCATGTCTCCTTTTCCACCTCATTCCTGGTCATTTTCCTCTTTGCCTTAGAGATTTTTCTGATGCCTTTTTATTTTATTTTTTTTCTGATGCCTTTTTAGATTCCTGGTTTTCCATCCCTTCTCATGGCTCTTACCCAACTTTGTTTCTTTCCTCCAATTCCACCCATTCTCTCATCCTGATGGTCTCTTACCTCCAGGTCATATTTGGCCATAATTGCCTTTGACTTTGCCCATTTTCCACTGTTCTGGTGCTTAAGGCTCATTCGCTCCTGGAAAGAAAGGAGAGAGTGAGATCTGTATTGCTTTCTGGGGAAAGGTGGTTCAGGGGTAGGGCAAGAGGCAGCCTCACCATCATTCTGGCCTTTTCGAGTTTTTCCAGTTCTTCCAGTGCAGCAGCAGGATTGGTCTTCCGCAGCTTCTCAAACTCTTTTAGGGCTTTCTTGGCCTTTCCTTTCTTTAGAACTCTGTGATACCTACAGGGTAATGAGAGGGGTACAGGGAAAGAGATTCAGTGGAAACACTGATGCCACACACAAAAGTGTCCCTGCTACCAAGAGGTTTCTCTGTGCAGAGGCCAGAATGGACATCACAGAGCTAGGTGACTGGAGGGAACCACTTTGGGACCTGAGAGCGCTGGCAGACCTCTCAGTCCCTGCAGCCCACAGGGCAGACCTCTGCAGAGCAAACCTATAGTGCAAGGAAGAATAAGACATGTTCCAAAGAGGCAAAAAGATAGGAAGGAAGCCCTGCTGGCCTCAACAGCTGTAGAATTCAGAGTTCATTCTACAGAAATCACTCTGTCACGCCCTGGAAAGGAGAGAAAGTAATTGCGCAGGCCTCTTTTTTAGCAACAACCAAGACAGAAAGCCAAAGCCAGTGGAGAGGGCACCAGTGAAGCAGGCAACACTTATATGAGGTTGGTCTTAGGGAAAAGAAAGGTCACTCCTATTTGTGACCTCTTCTATATGACCTCAACTGCCATGTCAAAGGTTCTTTCCACTTCACTTTCTTTCATGAAACTCAAGGCTAGTTAGCATGGGTCTCCATATCCTTTTTTAAATTGTTATTTTAAATGGTAATTGTACCAATTTTTATTTTTTAAAGTATATTTTTATGAATTTCAGAGAGGAAGGGAGAGGAAAGAGAGATAGAAATACCAATGATGAGAGAGAATCATTAATTGGCTGCCTCCTTCATGCCCCATACTGGGGATCGAGCCCTGACCAGGAACTGAACCATGACCTCCTGTTCATAGGTCAACACTCAACCACTGAGACACATTGGCTGGGCTCTTCTTTTAAAAAAAAACTTTTTTGTTGAATTTATTGGGATGACATTGGTTAATAAAATTATATGAGTTTCAGGTATAGCTCCTTACTTTTTGCTTTTGATTTTCTTCTCTCTTCGAGCCCTGGCCTCATAGTAAGACTGCAGGGCCCGGGCCCTCTGAAGCTTTGCTCGGCGCATCTTAGCCTACAATAAATGAGATTTACAGTGACTCCTGGGCTTGTGAGCAAATTGCTGGGAGAAACAGGCCCTGCCTGGGTGTATAAAAGGCCTATCACACTCACCTCTTCCAGGCTCATGGCTTTGAGAGAGGCCTTTTCCACAGGAGTCAGTAAAGGGTCTGTCACTGGCTGCTTGTTCTTACAAAGGAGGTTAAAAATCTCCTGCTCCAGGGGTGTTCTTGCCTTAAAGACATAACAAAACATCCTGAGTCTTAAGCCATGCTCCCACTGTTTCCCTCTTTCCAGTCCTATGACCATCTACTTTGACGCCATAATTGGAATCACTAACTGGATAGGATTGGCTATCACAGCAAGAGAAGGGGTTCCAGTTTTGCTGCCCAGATGTGCAGATAAAGCCTTATTTTATTCTGATTTAAGACTTCAGCAAGGAGACTCTGAGGCTAGTTTCTATATTACTGCGTATCACTCTGTATTTGGATTAACATATTTAAAACAGAATGCCATTCTCTTAAGAATAGAAGCAGGATGCCCTTAAAGTAAATGCTGGCAGGGAAAGAGGAAGAGCAATACCACATATCAGTTTTGATAGTTGCAAAACAAAATGGCCCCTGTGTTGTTACGCATATGGCATAGATAGGAATCTCAGATTTCATATAAGGCTCCTTTTAAAAATATTTCTAGAGGGAAGGGGAGATTAGGTCTCAGATGAGCACAAAAAGACACTGCCTTTAAAAATATGACATTCACATAACTGGCTTCCTGACAGTTCAAATTTAATTCTAGTCATCTTCTAACTTGGGCTCCAGTTCCTCAGTTTCCAGTAAACTTTGCATGCTAGGTAGTGTCTACATGCATGAAACGAATGGACTGTGGACAAGTTACTTCACATGTCAGCCAAACACCTCATTTACTGCTTGACTGATAATGTAAGGATGGCTAAAATAATCAGGCCAATCATGACACAGTCCATTTTGGCAAAGTACAAAGATAGCCCTAGGCCAGTGGTCGGCAAACCGCAGCTCATGAGCCACATGCGGCTCTTATGGCCCCTTGAGTGTGGCTCTTCCACAAAATACCACGTGTGGGCGCGCACATACAGTGCGATTGAAGGAGTACCCTAATTAAGTTAATAACAATGTACCTACCTATATAGTTTAAGTTTTAAAAATTTGGCTCTCAAAAGAAATTTCAATCATTGTACTGTTGATATTTGGCTCTGTTGACTAATGAGTTTGCCGACCACTGCCCTAGGCAACAGAGCCAGTTTCAAACCTCATACACACTTTATATGTGGTTTTCATATATATTATGGTCAGTCTCAAACTTACAAATATCTAGACAAATGCATAAACACACATCATCATACATTACACACTGCTATTGATTTAACCGTAAACCTATTCTATTGAATAGTAAAGGTACACATTCTTCCATTTTTAGTATATGTAGTAGTGATCAATCACAGGCTACAAAGTGATTTATATTACAGTGTTGTAATCTCCCTCCAATTCAATTCAATTTACAAACATTTATTGATTGCAGCTACATTGTAGGTACTTGTAAGGGGTGCTAGAATACACAATTGATTAAGCTCATTCCTGTCCTCATAGAGCTCACAGCCTTTCAGAGGAAAGAGACAAATCCATCACTAACAACATAATAGGTTAAATGTTAGTCCAAAGGAGTAATCACAGAGAAACAATTAATTCTGATCAGGGGGTGAGTTAGGCTTGAGGAAGGAAGAGACTTTTTGAATTAGGCTTTGTTTGAGGTCTAAGTACAATTCTGTAAAGGAGAGGGCCAAGTGGAGAGATGAGTATAAGCAAAAACAGATATATGAAAAGGAGAAGTATGTAAGCGGACAATGTAAGCTAAAATGCTCAGTGCTTGTCTCATTCTACAAGTGGAGAGCTTCTGAAGGATTTTAAGCAGGAGAGTGACAATTAGTTTTATGTTTCAGAAAGCAAATCCTGGTGATTGTGTAAGAGGATATACAGGGTGGAGCAAAAGTAGGTTTACAATTATGAGTACACGAAACACAGAGTTTATTCTTGTATTATTATTTATTAATTAGTTATTATTTCCCTACTTTTGCCCTACTCTGTATGTAAAGTTGCAAATGAAAGCTGAAAATGAAAATGAGAAAAGGAACCAGGGATCTGAGAGCTGTTACAGAGACAGAATTCACACACTAGCTCACTGCCTGGTCTGGGGAGGAGTCCGACGGAAGGAGAAATGAGATGTCTGAGATTTCCAACCAAAGTGACTGAGGTATGGAGTTATGCTGTTGACTGAGTTACAGAATGAAGGTGGTGGTACAGGTTTGGGAGTCTGGGGAAGGAAAATGCCAAGTTTACTTTGTTGTGTGCGCAATTTAAAATGCATAGGGGAGACCCAGGTGAGGCCTGCTAGTCATATGTAATCTGGGACTGGAGCTCAGAAGAAGGAAGGGGTTGAGAGTGATCTGTAGCATATACAGGTGATAGTCAAAAGTCACGGAATTTGCCCTAACCGGTTTGGCTCAGTGGATAGTGGCGGCTTGCAGACTGAAAGGCCCCAGGTTCGATTCCGGTCAAGGGCATGTACCTTGGTTGTGGGCACATCCCCAGTAGGGGGTGTGCAGGAAGCAGCTGATTGATGTTCCTCTCTCATTGATGTTTCTAACTCTCTATCCCTCTCCCTTCCTCTCTGTAAAAAATCAATAAAATATATTTTAAAAAAAAGTCACGGAATTTACAGAGCAAGAATAAAAAGGACTAAGAAAGTCAGATAGATAAAAATCAGGAGTATGTCACAGAAGCCAAGGCAGGCGTTTTTAACAATGTGTCAATAGTGTCAAATTGGCTGAAGACTGAAGAGGGCATGGGATGTGGTGACTAAGAGGTCTCTCATCAATGGCCTTTGAAAGAAGTTTTAGGCCCTAACCAGTTTGGCTCAGTGGATAGAGTGTCAGCCCAAGGGAGGCAACCAATCCATGTGTCTCTCATTGATGTTTCTCTCTCTCTCTCTGTCTCTCCTCCTCCCTTTCACTCTCTCTTTTAAAAAAATCAATGGGAAAATATCCTTGGGTGAGGATTAACTAACTAACTAAATAAGAAAGAAGTTGCAGTAGGGCAGTAGGGGAAGAAGGAGAGAGAACACAGAAGCAGTGGAGACCAGCTCTTCCCAAAGTATGGTCCTTTCTTATCAGCTAACAAGATTTACTTCATTTTTTAAAAAGTTTAAAAATTAATTTATTTGGTTTTTAATAACAGCAGTTTGTACACTCTGGGTTAGAGTAAGTCAAAGGGGTTTCTTTACTATCTTTTCATAGCCTTTAAAAGGCTAATGTATATTGTGAATCGCCAATCTCCAGTAGGGACAGGCAGCATTTTCTAGCAATGGGATTCCCCCTCCCCTTTTGAGGGTATATTGAGAAAAAAGGGTTTTGAGGTGAAAACTGGGCAAAGTGCTAGTGGAGGCTTCTAGTGGAGGGAAGGAGAGAGGGGCTGAGAAGAGTTATCTTACATCATTTCTAGCACTTTGCAGTTTACAAATGCTTTCACACGCATTATCCCATTTAATTCTTCTTAGCTAGAGTCTAATGGAATTTTAGAAAGCTGAACCAAGACTTTTTGGATTGTTTTTCTAAAATCCTCACCCAAGGACATACTTAGAGGGAGGGAGAGAGAGAGAAACATCAATGTGAGAGAGAAACATTGACTGGTTGCCCTCCATATGTGCCCTGACTGGGGATCGAACCCACAACCCAGGTATGTGCCCTGACCGGCAATCAAGCTGGCAACTTTTCTGTGTACAGGACAATGTTCAACCAACTGAACTGCTCAACTAACTGAGCCACTTCGGCTGGGCTGCTGCTTCTTTTTTTTTTTTTTAAATATATTTTATTGATATTTCACAGAGAGGAAGAGAGAGGGATAGAGAGCTAGAAACATCGATGAGAGAGAAACATCGATCAGCTGCCTCCTGCACACCTCCCACTGGGGATGTGCCCACAGCCAAGGTACATGCCCTTGACCGGAATCGAACCCGGGACCTTTCAGTCCGCAGGCCGACGCTCTATCCACTGAGCCAAACCGGTTTCGGCTGCTGCTTCTTTTTTAAAAATTATGTTTTTATTAATTTTAGAGAGAGAGGAAGGGAAAGGGAGAGAGAAAAATATTGATGTGAGAGAGAAAATCCATCAGCTGCCTCCTGCATGCACCCCAACTGGGTATCAAGCCCACAACCTGGAATCAAACCAGCGACCTTTCAGTGCATGGGATGATGCTCAAGCAACTGAGCCACACTGGCCTGGTGACTTTTTGGATTCTTGATCTTCAGAAACACTAATATATTACTGGTCCTTGGTACTTTGCATTCTAAGTTGTAAGAAGAGAACTGAGAGTTGCTAGCTAGAAAGCACCCCCTGACCTAAGCATTTCCTTATTTCTCTGTGCCACACTGGCGTCATTTCTCAAAAAATGAATCTTGGCATGAATGGTCCAACAGATTCAATGGACAGTCTCTGGGCCACTATGTCTTGCACAGGGAGTTCCTGGAGAGTAGAGGTACCATTATTAGTGCAATCTTCGCCCCCACATCTCATCCTTAATACTCAACTCAGCATTTTCCTGCGACCTCCAAGATTACACTGTCATTTGAAAAAGCCAGGTGCAGAGTGTGTAGTAGCGCACTACTACCTTTTTGACAAAAATAAGATAAACACAAATATATCAGTAAAACTCTTACGTTAGCAATTAACAAAAAACTCATAGAAATGGTTACATCCAGTTGAATATGGGGTAAAAATGATCAGATGAGGTCAGAGGTAAGTCAGACTTTTCACTATATATCATCTATACTTTTTTAAAAAATATATTTATTGATTTTTTACCGAGAGGAAGGGAGAGTGATAGAGTTAGAAACATCGATCAGCTGCCTTGTGCACACTCCCTACTGGGAATGTGCCCGCAACCAAGGTACATGCCCTTGACCAGAATTGAACCTGGGAGCCTTCAGTTCACAGGCCAACGCTCTATCCACTGAGCTAAACCAGTTAGGGCTATCATCTATATTTTCATTTTTGAATCCTGCAAATTACATTATCTCTTAATTTTTTTCTGAAGTCTCCCTTCAGCCACGCTTTATTTTTTTAATTTAAATATATTTTTATTGACTTCAGAGAGGAAAGAAGAGGGATAGAAAGATAGAAAAATCAATGATGAGAGAGAATCATTGATCAGCTGCCTCCTGCTCGTCCCACACCGGGGATTGAGCCCGCAACCCAGGCATGTGCCCTGACTGGGAATGGAATCGTGACCTCCTGGTTCATAGGTCCACATTCAACCACTGAACAATGCTGGCTGGGCACAATGTTATATTTTAAGGTTATATTCCTTTATAAGCAAACTTTGGGTCTGCTGAGTTCCTGATTTCCTCCAGATCAGAATGTGGCTTTGAAAGCTTTTTACTATAAAAACTGGGATGTGTAGCCGAAACCGGTTTGGCTCAGTGGATAGAGCATCGGCCTGCGGACTGAAGGGTCCCGGGTTCGATTCCGGTCAGGGGCATGTACCTTGGTTGCGGGCACATCCCCAGTGGGAGGTGTGCAGGAGGCAGCTGATCGATGTTTCTCTCTCATCGATGTTTCTGGCTCTCTATCCCTCTCCCTTCATCTCTGTAAAATATCAATAAACTATATTTAAAAAAAATAAAAAATAAAAAAAAAAATAAAAACTGGGATGTGAAAAAGAATGCATCATGTTTCTTCTCTAATGGCAATTGGATGTTTTAACACAAAAACACGGAAATAACCATGTGTATTGTATGCTACAAACTGATGAAGAGCAACTATAGAGCCAACTGTGATTGGCTATTGCATGGCTGACAATGAATCTTGCTAACCCCTTCTCTCCCTTTCTGACTGATAGACTACAATGACCGCAGCTGGAATTTCAGTTTAACATGCCCAACCAAATCAATGGCAGACCCTGCAATCTCCACATTGCGTAACTTCACTTTCCAAGGTGCGGTTTCCTAGCACTTACCTTCCAGCCGTTGAGCACATGCTCAATGGGAGCAAAGGCCGACTGCTCCTTCATTAGGGGGAAAACCAGCTGTTCTGCTTGTCGGTTCTTCTGAACGATAGGATCCCATTTGGAGAGTGTCTGTGAGGTTTTATTGAATGCCACTTCTCTGTGGATCTGAAACAGGCAAGATACACAATAGCCACAACATTAGGCAACAAACTCAAAGGACTAGTGGGAAATTAGGAGGCAATGTTTCTTAGCCCAAGGAAGGATCAGGATGCTAGAGATAAGCTCTTGTTTACTTCTCAGGACTGCACTTTCCCTGGGATTAGTTTTAATCTTTTCCATGGTGAGGCAATCACAACTTCCCCTCCCATTTGTGAGGCTTTTTCCCTCCTTCCCTTCTTACCCTGTTTTTCCTCATTAGTTCAATTTCTTCCTCTTAATGGATACTTTTTAACTCACCCGCTCAACCTCTTCTTTGTTAAGGGGTAGCTCCACAGTCTTCTTTGATTTGACTCTATTCAGTTGCTTTTTCACAGTGGCCAACGAGGATGAAGTTTTAACCGGCTCAAGCAGATCTGAAAGGACTAGCCTTTCTCCTGATCCTGTAGAAAGGCCAAACTTTCTGGTCAGACTGATTAAGTGAGGCCAGATCTCAATATCACACAGGCAGATGCCTAGGCAGAAAATGCTGGCAGACAGGCAAATATGCAGGGAAGCAGGAATAATTCTCTTCAGTCGTTAGATATAGTGGCATGATCACGTTCCTTCATTCTCACACGTGTTGGAGGGTAGAAGAAAATTACTTTATTTTAAAAAGTCATTTGCTTCTCTTGGTCTTTCTGCGTTCACTCTTGCTCCACTGCAATTCATTCTTCACACAGCATCCAAAGTGATATTTTGAAAATGCAAATCACAGCATATCATGATCCTGCTGAAAATCCTCCAATGGTTCCCATTATACTTGGAATTATAGTCATCCCTTGGCAGTTTGGTTACAAGACTTTGTGGATACCAAAATCTAAGGCTGCTCAAGTCCCTTATATCAAATGGTGTCATATTTGCTGTAACCTATATTTTGCATATAGGTTGTAGCAGGGCATGCCTACACATCACTTTATTCGCAAGGATTCAGCCTAGTGTTCGGTGTGTGGCAAATTCAAGCTTTGCCTTTTGGAATTTTCTGGTGTTTCTTAATTCGAATATTTGCAATCCATGGTTGATTGAAGGCAATGATGTGAAAACCAAGGATATGGAAGGCCAACTACATGGATCTAAAGGACACAGCCCTGTGGGATCTGGTCCCTATATGGGATCTTGGTCTGTCATTCCAATGTTGTGTCACCCCCACCTCCACTATGTTCCAGCCACACTTCCTATTCTTCAAACATGCTGAGCCTGTTCCTTCTTTACAGCCTTTGTACCAGCTGCCCCCTGGCCTGGAATGCTTTCCCCTGTTTGCATGATTGACTTCTTGTCATTCATATCTCTTTATTGCATCATCCTGTTTTAATTTTCTGTTGTCTCCACATCCCACTAGACTAGAATGTAAGCCTCATGAGATCAGTGTATTATTCTTTATATAGCCCAATATCTAAACCAGTGATTTTCAACCTTTATCATCACAAGGCAAACATAAACTAATTAGTAAAATTCTTCGGCACACCAATATATATATATATATATATTTGATCTGACAAAGAAAAGGTATAATTTTGATATAATTTTGATTCATTCACACTGGATGGCTATTGTGTTGGCTGTTGTCACTGTCATTTTTTTTAAATTTGACAGTCTAAGGGGGAAAAGGTCAGTGTCACTGACTAAATAGGTATTGCATGTTTTTAAAATTCTTGCAGCACACTAGTTGAAAAGCACTGATCTAAACTGTTCTGAAACTAAGTATTTGCTGAATGAACATTGGGAGAATACATTGTTAGTTGTTCTGGGAAGTTATAGTTAGTTATAGTTATAAGTTATAAGTTTAGTGGTTACAAAAGAATATAACTCATTTAAGCTTCTTAAGCTGTGAATATGGTGACAAAGACTTGGCATCTAGACTTGGTATCAGGTTGAAATCCCAACTCTGCCATTTACTAGGTCATGAATTCTCACAGGGGTGAGGTCACTCCTCACCCAGGGGGTAAAAATAGTTTCTTGGGGGAGTGTGTGAAAAGAATCTTGGATATTACAAAGTTTTGTGTTGCTCTGAAGTTCAACCCTATGCAACAAAATTACATTCCTTAGTATTGGACTTCCCGGCTGGGACGAGAGAGGGGTGGGGGAGGTAGTGAAGAAACAAAGTATATAAAAAGGCTCCCGAGGAAGCCAAAAAGAGAAAAAAGGTTGAGAAACATTGTACTAGGTCAGTGGTCGGCAAACTCATTAGTCAACAGAGCCAAATATCAACAGTACAACGACTGAAATTTCTTTTGAGAGCCAAATTTTTTAAACTTAAACTTCTTCTAACAACACTTCTTCAAAGTAGACTCGCCCAGGCCGTGGTATTTTGTGGAAGAGCCACACTCAAGGGGCCAAAGAGCCACATGTGGCTCGTGAGCCGCAGTTTGCCGACCACTGTACTAGGTGAAGGCTCTCAAGTAAGTAACTTGACTTATTGGAGCTCTAGTGGGAGAAATTATCTGCCTGTCAAAACTCAAAGCACTGTGAGAACTGAAATAAAAATGAAACCATGGACATGATTAAGCTAATGAGGCAGCTGTCTTCATTCATGTCCTTCTCTCCTTGAAGTAGCTCATCAAGCTCAGTGGGAGACCTTGACTGTGGCCTTCTATACTTTATTCTAGAAATGGAAGAAACTCAAGGGCATCTGACCACCCTCTCCACCCACTTAGAGGTAAATATTTGAAGTATGACCCATTAATCACATCAAAAACAGTTCTTGGGTGGTGAAGTGAACAGAATACTTTTGGAACTCCACAAGCTCCATGCACAGATAGCTTCCTTTGTTAACTTACCTTCAGAACTGACTGTGAACTCTGACACCTTCAGACTAGCCTCAGATCTCTCAGCCAATTTCCGCCTGAAATTTAGGCAAAACAAAATATAGAAAGAATGGACACATATTGCTGGGGAACAAATATTTCTTTGTATTTCTCTTCCAGAGTTTTGTCACAAAACAACCACGAAATCTGTTCCTAACCTGGACCTGATACTCTAACCATCTCTTAATGTAGACTCAGACCCTCAAAAACACAAGGCAATACAAGGTAGGCATAGTGGAAAAGGTATTAGATTGGATTTAAACATACCTGGATTTAAAAACAAAAAACAAACATACCTGGATTTGAATCCTGGATGTCACTTATGACCAGTGATTATGGGGGAAGTCAATTAACTTCTCTAATGGGGATAAGTAATGTCTACTCAATGCTTCAAAAATATGTGTATTAGGTATTCAGTAAGAATTCATAAGCACAGAGGTCTAACACAATAATAGCTAACAATTACATAATGTTTACTAAATGCTGGGCATTAGTTTAAGACCTTTACATTTATTAACTCATTTAAATGTCACAACCCTATAAGGTAGGTACCATTATTAATCTTATTTTCGAATTGAAGAAATTGAGGTGCAGAGAGGACACAAACTTTGCCTATGCAGTCTGTCTCCAAAGTATGTGCTCTTAATGATGTTGGCACTTGTGTCTTCATTGTCGTAGGAACTTAATGAATATTAGTTGCAGATAAATCTCATGGAATCAGGTTACAACCTGTCCAAATGATGGGAATGTTACCTATTCTTTCCATCAAGGGAACTGATTGCTTCCAGAAGCTTTTGATGCTTTCGCTCTCCACCACCATCCCCCTAGACACAGAAAAGGAAAAAAAATTCAGAATGATGAGGGGAGGGAAAAGGCAGTGTGGAAATTGAAGCCCATGTAAAATCTCTCCATCTTTTGGTCAGTGGTGAATCAGATGAGGTCTGGTGTGCAGGTCTGAAAGAACTACTTCAAAAACCAAACTCTCTCATTATAGATTAGAACCTTAGTAATGTTATACTTCTGTCTTAACTTGTTTGGGGAAGAAAAGTGCTATGGGAATGTTTCTGTATGTAACATAATGTGATTTGACTCAGAAACTCTCAAATTAAAAAACCAATCTAAGTAGCTTTTTCAAGAGAATAAAGAGTTGGAATTCCTATAGCATCTGTTGGAGATCCAGCTTAATTATATATATTGCAGTCAGACACTTAAAATAACTCTCTACAGAAATCCAAATCTGGGAAATAGGAAAATCCTATAATGAGGACCGTATGTTTTGTTCTTATATACTCAACTATATTTAACTTGAAGACAGTGACTGTATCTTATAGTCTTCAGACTCTCATAGCACTTAATATAGTATCTTCTACATGAAACACTAAACAAGTGGTTGTAATTTATTTGCAAGACCTGAAGAAATATAAACAATTTCGCCACCTATTTCCTTTCTAGGAATGTGCTGCCTAACTTTGAGGCAGAAGGGAACTGGAGAAGACAGTTTAGCAATTGTTGCCCACCTCATCTTCACTGTTGCTCGAGGGGTAGTCATTTGGCAAATCTTCTAGTTCTTCCTGTTCCCTTAGAGCCAGAAGGCTGTTAAAGAAGATAAAAGAAAAATATTATCAGTTGAAATAACAAGAGGTGAACAGTGGTTGGTGATACCCACACAGAACTGCATGAAGAAGATATAACACCCTCCAGTGATTGGCACTGCATTTCCCACTGACCTTTGGGAGGCTGTAAAAATATCAGACCCTAAGGAAGGTGTCAGAAGATGCTGTTGCTGGCCCGAGGCAAGGCAGTTTCACCATTTAATATTTCTAAACATCCTCCATATGGAAGAAACCTTTATAGGTGTAGCTTACTCAGAAGTGACATCTTGATCACTTGTTCCCAGGAATGAGGAAACAGAACTGGATGAAAGCAGATGCTTAACTAAGGAATACTGGTACCCAGAAATGAGTTATGGAATCTGCATCAGTCTTCGCAAGGCAAGTTGTGCTGAACGGATTATATTTAGTTCCCCTATTGGGTGGGATGAAACATCACTGGAAAAACGTCGCAGATGGCTTCCATTAGCAAAGGTTTACAAGACAAGAGAGTTTACAGCACAGGCACTGCCTGCACAGAGGACTGAAACGCGCGGAAGAAGAGGCAGAAAAGAGTCACGTGATGAGAGCAATGCAACATATTAACTTAGCTGGAGAGGAGAGACCGCATCAGGACCCCAAGGATAAGAATACAGCTAGGGAGAGAATTAAGTTAAATTAAAAGGGTTTTAAAGGATGGATCGCGGAAACAGTAACGAATAGCGAAGTTCTGAGAGGGAAACAAGTATAATCTGTTAAGCGACATCCACGTCTCAAAATCCGACCCCCATTGAAATGCAGCCTCCCGACCTTTCTTCAACCCTCACCTCTTAGCAGCCCGAATCCCGCTCATCTCTGCCGTTGGCCCCTCACATGGACCAGGAGCGGAAGCTAAAAGGAAGGCAATTTCCGTACCGGCCGCAAAGCAATTTCTGCTTCCTCCAATCACGTGTGACGAGTCTCGTCATTTCCGGCCCGCCCAGGGCTTGCAAGGAACCGGAGCTGCTTCGGGAGGGGCCTGCGGGGACACCGGAGCCTGGATGATAAAGCCTGCCACTGGGCGGAGCTTTGCTGGACCCACCCAC
Source organism: Plecotus auritus (assembly GCF_963455305.1). Lineage (NCBI taxonomy): Eukaryota > Metazoa > Chordata > Mammalia > Chiroptera > Vespertilionidae > Plecotus > Plecotus auritus. Next base: position 108,566,006 of record NC_137784.1, on the reverse strand, counting down.
CCTTCTTGTGTCTCCAGCATGGGTGTCCCTCCTTCAGGAACCTGGTTTCCGAGCGGCCCAAAGTGGGCGATCCTTAGGGCAGGGGTGCTGTCCGGCCAGGGACGGGTCGAGAATTCGCTGCCCCTGCTGGATCCGAAAGGACAGGCTCCAGCTCCCGTCAGTGTTGGACAGCGTTCTGCTAGCCGCCTCTGGCCAGCTGCAGGCTTTCTGAGCACCTGCGTGGTGGTCAGCAGCGTGCTATGCCCTTGTGATTCATCAGTGAACAAAGCAAATTTTCTCTTCAGGAAAGATCCCCTCTCCTCCTGTGCCCTCTTGTCATTGCAGCTCCCTAGGTTCCTCCTTCCTTATATAACAAAGTTTCATCCAAGATTGGGCTGTGGGTGGTTGCAACTCCCTCATCTCCCATAAATTTTGTTTGTTTTTTGTTAATCCTCACCCGAGGTATTTTTCCATCGATTTTTAGGGAGAGGGAAAGAGAGAAACATCGATGTGAGAGAAACACATCCATTGGTTGCCTCCTGCACGAGCCCTGACCATGGCCCTGCAGGGAGTAGCCTGCAACCAGGGTACGTGCCCTTGACCAGAATCGAACCTGGGATCCTTTGGTCTGCAGGCCAGTGCTCTATCCACTGAACCAAACCGGCTAGGGCTATAAAATATTTCAAACATAGACAAGTACAGACAATAATATGGCTTTACACTTACACTTGTTCAGACTAAAATCATTGGGGTCACTGACTCCTTTCATTATGTTTCACAATTTTTGCAACATCCTATCAACTGTGCTATTGTTTTTATTTTATTTTTTGTTGTTGGGTTTATTGGGGTGACATTGGTTGGCAGGACCATGCATGTTTCAGCTGTACAACTCAATAGGACATTGTCTGCATACTGCATCATGTGCCCATCACCTGAAGTGGGGTTTCTTTCCATCCCCATTTATCCCCCTTCTGCTCTCTTCCATCTCCCCTCATTCCCCTTTGCCTCTGGCTATCACCATATGGTTGTCTGTGTGTATGTGTTTGTGCTATTATTTTAAAGCTAGAGGCCTGGTGCACGAAATTCGTGCACGGGGGAGGGTGGTGTCCCTCAGCCCAGCCTGCACCCTCTCCAATCTGGGACCCCTCAGGCAGTCGGACATCCCTCTCACAATCCAGGACTGCTGGCTCCCAACTGCTCGCCTGCCTGCCTTCCTAATTGCCTCTAACCACTTCTGCCTGCCAGCCTAATCACCCCTAACCACTCCCCTGCCAGCCTGATTGATGCCTAACTGCTCCCCTGCCAGCCTGTTTGCCCCTAACTGCCCTCCCCTGCAGGCCTGGTACCCCCCAACTGCTCTCCCCTGCAGGCCTGGTCACCCCTAACTGCCCTCCCCTGCAGGCCTGGTCACCCCTAACTGCCCTCCCCTGCAGGCCTGGTACCCCCCAACTGCTCTCCCCTGCAGGCCTGGGTCCCTCCCAACTGCCTTTCCCTGTAGGCCTGGTCGCCCCCAACTTCCCTCCTCTGCCGGCTTGGTTACCCCTAACTGCCCTCCCCTGCAGGCTTGATCGCCCCTAACTGCCCTCCCTTGCAGGCCTGGTCCCTCCCAACTGCCCTCCCTTGCTGGCCATCTTGTGGTGGCCATCTTGTGTCCACATGGGGGCAGCCATCTTGTGTGTTGGAGTGATGGTCAATCTGCATATTACTCTTTTATTAGATAGGATAGAGGCCTGGTGCACAGGTGGGAACCAGCTGGTTTGCCTTGAAGGGTGTCCCGGATCAAGGTGGGGGTTCCCTTGGGGCATGAGGCGGCCTGGGCGAGGGGCCTGTGGTGGTTTTCAGGCCGACCACGCCCCCTGGCGACCCAAGCGGAGGCCCTGGTATCTGGGATTTATTTATCTTCTATAATTGAAACTTTGTAGCCTGGAGCGGAGCCAAGCCTTCTGCTTGCTCCGTATCGGCAGCCATTTCTGCTGGGATTTATGTATCTTCTATAATTGAAACTTTGTAGCCTTAAGTGGAGGCCTGGGCTGGCCAGGGTGTGCAGAAAGCTTGGCTTCCTCTATCGCCGGGGAAACCCAAGCCTCCCTCCTGCTCTCTGTGGCCGTAGCCACCTTGGTTGGGTTTATTTGCATATTTGCTCCTGATTGGCTTGTGGGTGTGGCTTGTGGGCGTGACTTGAGGGTGTAGCAGAGTGATGGTTAATTTGCATATTACTCTTTTATTAGAAAGGATACTTTAAAATCGACTCCTTTTCCTATCATTCTAATACCTATTTGATTCCTCTTCTTCACTGACACCCTCAAAATACATCCAGAGTTTTAACAGTTCTCATCATTCCTACTACCACCATATTGGTTCCATATACCATCATCCATTTGCCTGAATTATTGCAATAGCCTCACAAGTGGATCTGCCAACTTCTGCCCATGCCTCTCACATCCCACAATCTATCCTCAATGTAGCAAGCAACCCCCCCCACCGAGCAGAATCCTGTTAAAATGTCAGTCAGATGATATTATTCCTCTGCTCAAAATACTGCAAAATCACACGCAGAATTTTTAAAGCCAGAGTTCTAATAATCTAAAACACAAAAAAGGAAAGGTTTTTAAATGAAAGAAAAGTAGCAAAGTAATGTTTGAAACATTCTTGGCATTGATTCTTTTTTTATTTGTTTTTAAAATATTTTTTATTGATTTCAGAGAGGAAGGGAGAGAGAGAGAAACGGAAACATCAATGATGACAGAGAATCATGGATTGGCTGCCTCCTGCACACCCCCCCACTGGGGACGGAGCCCGCAACCTGGGCATGTGCCCTGACGGGGAATTGAACCGTGACCTTCTGGTTCACAGGTCATCGCTCAAACCCTGAGCCACGCTGGCCGGGCGGCATTGATTCTTTTAAGCTCCTCCCATTTGGCTTTCCCTCCACCATTCCACTGAAACTGCTCTGGACAAGATCAGTAACACCTGAGGTTGTTAAATAAAATGGATACTTCTCAGTCTTTGCCTTCCCAGAACTTTGTGTGGTATTTGATACTATTGGTTTCTTTTTTTATTCATATTCAGGAAAAGTTTTTGACCGTTTACTATGTTTCATGCATCTAGGCACTGGGGGTACTTTGGTGTACAGAACAGACATATTCCGTGGCTACATAGTCTACTTTCTAATGGGACTAAACACAATTTTGTCTTTGTTGAAACTCCACCCTGGGCTTTCATGACTCCACTCTTTCCTGGTATGAACCATCTTCCTTAGTCTTCTCTGCTGGCTACTTTTTCTGTTCTTACTTTCGAAATGATAATGCTCCCCAGGTTGTGTTCTCAACCCTGTTTGCTTATTCCACATGCTCTTCCTAAGCCTTTAACACTTGCTGGAGAACTCTAAATCTCCATCTGTGGTTCAGATCTTTTTCTTGAGCTCCACATTAGTATCTCCGATTGCTTCCTTGCAATCATTTTTTGGTCACACAGGCACATCAATATTAAGTGTCCAATAATTTCTATCTTGCCTGCCAGAGTTATGTATATTTGCATCTCCATGACCAGCATCCCAGTTAGTTAAGTCAAAAGTCAGAGTCATCTTAATATATATATTTTTATTGATTTCAGAGAGGAAATGAGAGGGAGACAGAACCATTGATAGGCTGCCTCCTGCATGCCCCACACTGGGGATTGAGCCCGAAACCCGGGCATATGCCCTGACTGGGAATCAAACCATGACCTCCTGGTTCATAGGTTGATGCTCAACCACTGAGCCACCCCCAGCCAGGCAAAAGTCAGAGTCATCTTGGATTCCTCTCTCCCTTATGCTTCATAGTTGTTCCCTCACAATGTCAGTTTTTGTTTCCCAAATCGCTTTCACATAATCTCTCCATCTTCCCATCATTTTTGCCATGTATCAGAACCTTGCGATTTCAAGCCTGTGTTATTGCCCTAATCTATTATAGAAAAGGGGAGCATTAAATCATATTGATGAAGAACACGAGTTTTGAACTGGGTTTGAGTCTTATCTATGCTACTTATTAGCTTTGTAATTCTTGAGTAAGTCACTTAACCTCTCTGTGTCTTTCCCCCTCATCTTTAAAATGGCTATGATAATACATTGGCTAATTGTGAGAACTAAATGAATTAATATACATAAAGCACTAGAATAAATGCAAAGCTCTTAGAATAATACCTGTTACACATTAAATGCTCAATAAATGTTAGCTATTATAATTATGTTTTTTACCAGCTTTTCAGTCTTTTCTCTCTTCATCTAGTCATGTAGTCTGACCATGTCCTTCCCCTACTGAAATGATGCAAATAGATCCCCATCACCTTCAAGATAAAATTTTTTAAAAATCCTCTTTTGGCCCTAGCTGGTTTGGCTCAGTGGATAGAGCATTGGCCTGCAGACTGAAGGGTCCTGGATTCAATTCCAGTCAAGGGCATGTACCTCAGTTGTAGGCTTGATCCCTGGCCTAAAAATGGTCTCTTTTAGATTAAAGAACTATGGGAATCTCTTGCCTCACAGATACTCAAAATACAAAATCACAGCCCTGACCGGTTTGGCTCAGTGGATAGAGTGTCAGCCTGTGGACTGAAGGGTCCCAGGTTCGATTCCTGTCAAGGGCATGTACCTTGGTTGCGGGCACATCCCCAGTGGGGGGTGTGCAAGAGGCAGCTGATCGATGTTTCTCTCTCATCGATGTTTCTAACTCTCTGTCCCTCTCCCTTTCTCTCTGTAAAAAATCAATAAAATATATTTTAAAAAAATACAAAATCACACATGTTTTCTATATATTAAGGTCACACTATAAGGTCTTGCCAGGACCTTTGGAGTTATAAATATTATTAATAGTAATCAAGGTGCACATTTCACGTCTCAAAATACAGAATGCTGGGCTCTTGGAAAAAAAACAACAACACTCAATAGATCCCAAATAGCCCATTTAACTAAGAGACATAATGGTCTCCTCAATTCTTTTTCAAATGTCAGTCTAAATAAACTCCTAAATGAGTATCTATTTTGTCCCACTCGTTGACTTATCTTTTTTTTTCTAAATATATTTTTATGAATTCTTATATATTTATTTAAAACTAGAGGCCTGGTGCACGGATTTGTGCACCGGTGGGGTCCCTGGGCCAAAACCAGCTCACTGACATCCCCCGAGATGTCCCGGATTGCAAGAGGGTGTAGGCCAGGCCAAGGGACCCTACCGTGCATGGGCCTCTAGTATGCATATAAGATCTTTGTTTAATCTCTTCTCGACCTCCCCCCATCCTCTCTGAGAATCATCAGTCTATTCCATGTTTCCATGCCTGTGGTTTTCGCTCCTGCGTTGAGCATCTGCCCCCTGGTGGTCAGTGCATGTCATAGCTACCAGTTGGCCGGTCTGCCAGTTGGCCAGTCACTTAGGCTTTTATTTTATTTTATTTTATTTTATTTTATTTTATTTTATTTTATATATTTTATTGATTTTTTACAGAGAGGAAGGGAGAGGGACAGAGAGTTAGAAACATCGATGAGAGACAAACATTGATCAGCTGCCTCCTGCACAGTCCCTACTGGGGATGTGCCTGCAACCAAGGTACATGCCGTTGACCGGAATCGAACCTGGGACCCTTCAGTCCCCAGGCCGACGCTCTATCCACTGAGCCAAACCGGCTATGGCAAGGCTTTTATATATAGAGATTTATTGTTGAAAGTATTACAGATGTCCCACTTTGTTACCCCCACTGGCCCCTCCTCCCCACTCATGCCCCCTCCACAGGCCTTCACCACACTATTGTCTGTATCTATGGGTTATGCATATATGCATATAAGTTCTTTGGCTAATTCCACCCTCGACCCCCTGAGAATCCTCAGTCTGTTGCATGCTTCCATGTCTCTGGCTCTGTTTTGTTTGTCAGTTTATTTTGTTTATTAGATTCCACATATAAGTAAGATCATGTGATACTTGTCTTTCTCTGACTGGCATAATACTTAGCATAATACTCTCCAGGTCCCTCCATGTTGTCTCAAAGGGTAAGAGATCCTTCGTTTTTACAGCTGCATAGTATTCCATTGTGCCTTAACTTTTCTTTATAAATTTTTGACCTTGCCCCATAGGGGCTGGAGGCCAGATTGAGGGTGCATATTTTCTTAGAACCCATTAACCATAGATTGTCACATAGGCCAGGCAGTTGTTCATCTGATATATGACCCATTTGAACCTAAATTTCCACCAAAACTCTTGTCCAGTGCAGCTGCACACCATTCTGGTGACTGTGGTCTTACTACCACTGGTCTGGATGATTTCATTGGTTTATAATCCAGAGACTCAACCCTCCAAGTAACCCATTGTTTCAGCCAAACATGATAAATGCTAAAACCCACACCAATTGGAGTGGTTATCTCCTTAAAAAAGATACCTTAAGCCCTAGCTGGTTTGGCTCAGTGGATAAAGCATCGGCATGCAGACTGAAGGGTCTCAGGTTTGATTCCACAACCCTGGTCAAGGGCACATGCCCTGGTTGTAGGCTCAGTTTCCGGTGGGGGGCATGCAGGAGGCAGCTGATCAATGATTCTCTCTCATCACTGGTCATCCCTAACTGCCCTCCCCTGCAGGCCTGGTCACCCCCAACTGCCCTCCCCTGCAGGCCTGGTCACCCCTAACTGCCCTCCCCTGCAGGCCTGGTCACCCCTAACTGCCCTCCCCTGCAGGCTTAATCGCCCCCAACTGCCCTCCCTTGCAGGCCTGGTCCCTCCCAACTGCCCCCCCCCCTGCTGGCCTGATCACCTACAACTGCCCTCCCTTGCAGGCCTGGTCCCTTCCAACTGCCCTTCCCTTCTGGCCATCTTGTGGTGGCCATCTTGTGTCCACATGGGGGCAGCCATCTTGTGTGTTGGAGTGATGGTCAATCTGCATATTACTCTCTTATTAGATGGGATAGAGGCCTGGTGCACAGGTGGGGGCCGGCTGGTTTGCCCTGAAGGGTGTCCCGGATCAGGGTGGGGGTTCCTTTGGGGCATGGAGTGGCCTGGGCGAGGGGCTTGTGGTGGTTTTCAGGCCGGCCACGCCCCCTGGCAACCCAAGCGGAGGCCCTGGTATCTGGGATTTATTTATCTTCTACAATTGAAACTTTGTAGCCTGGAGTGGAGCCAAGCCTTCTGCTCACTCCCTGGTGGCAGCCATTTCTGTTGGAATTTATTTATCTTCTATAATTGAAAATTTGTAGCCTTAAGTGGAGTCCTGGGCCGGCCAGGGTGTGCAGAAAGCTTGGCTTCTTCTATCGCCGGGGAAACCCAAGCCTCCCTCCTGCTCTCTGTGGCTGTAGCCATCTTGGTTGGGTTAATTTGCATACTCACTCCTGATTGGCTGGTGGGCGTGGCTGGTGGGTGTAGCGGAGTGATGGTTAATTTGCATATTACTCTTTTATTAGAAAGGATGTATATTTTAAAAGGATACCCCAAGTCTCACATCCTAGGTGACATTGTCATGGCCCAGGAACTTGCTGCTGGAAATGACATTGTCTCAGTGGATATCACCCCAACCTAAGACCTCACTATTGGAAAGGACTTCACTTCCTGTGACTGACCTCCACCTAAACAATGCCCAGAGACTGCCTCTCCTAAGGCACAAATTGGACAGAGGACATTTTTGCTTTACTTCCTTTGATATTAGGGATCCTATTATATTTCCTGAGCTTAGCCCATGATCCTGGTATACTTCTTGATCCCTGCTAAAATGTACACTCCTACACTCCCATGCATAAAGGGAAGTCTGGTTACTACCATCTATGTCATTCTAAAAATTAATGGTGATTATTGCTTTCCCAAGGAGACACTTGCCTCATATCAGTCAACTCCTCAACTCTTGGGGAAAGGACCACTCATCCCCAGTGCCTTTTTCTACTACTCTCCTCCACATTTCCACCACAATCTCTGACTGTGACCACCACAACTCCTTCCCCTTAATTACACAGAAATACACTAATTTTTATATATACATATCAGTTCATAACCCCCAACGACATAACTGCCAGATCTGCCACTTTGAAGTGAGCATATTTCTAATAAAATTTGCAACAATCTAAACTTGGAAGCAGATTGCTTTTTTGTTTGTTTGGAAGTAGATCTTCCTTAGAGCTCCCAGATCAAGAAGGCAATTTGGCCAACACCTTTATTTTGGCTTTCTGAGAGCTTAAGCAGAGACCTTGCCTTGGTCTTGTGACCTATAGAACTGTGAGCTAGTAAGTGGGTATTGTTTTAAGCAGCTATATTTGTTACACAGCAGTAGAAAACTAATGCATTGAGAGAGCCACTCCAGATCTCTTATGGTTCCTCTTATGTATCATTTCCTTCCATTCAATGTATTTGTGTATTGAATCTTAAGTGTATATGTTTTAGCCCAGATGTTGTGGCTCAGTTGGTTGAGCGTTGCCCCATGCACCAAGAGGTCACCAGTTTGATTCCTGGTCAGGGCACATGCCCTGCTTGCAGGCTCGATCTCCAGTAAGGGGTGTGTGGGAGGCAGTCGATCAATGTTTCTCTCTCATCGATGTTTCTATCTTTCTCTCCCTCTCCTTTCCTCTCTCTCTAAATATCAATAAAAACATATTTAAAAGCCTGGCTGGTGTGACTTAGTGGTTGAGCATCGACCTATGAACCAGGAGGTCACGGTTTGATTCCTGGTCAGGGCACATGCCTGGGTTTTGAGCTCAATCCCCACTGGGGGCGTGCAGGAGGCAGCCAATCAATGATTCTCATCATTGATGTTTCCATTTCTCTCTCTCTGTTTTAAAAATATAAAATAAAAATATAAAGTGTATATGTTTTAGACAGTATACAGTTAGATTCTGTTTTTAATCTAGCCTGATAATCTTTTGTTTTTTTACTGTAGTGCTTATTTCATTTACATTTAATATAGTTATTGGTTATAATATGAATGTAATTACTTATAACTATTTTCTATATGTATGTCTCATGTATATTTTCTTCTCTATTTCTTCTTTACTGCTTACTTTTGCACTTAATAGACATTTTCTAGTGTGCCATTTAAATTCTCTTTATTTACTCTATTTGTTGAATTATTTTCTTAGTGGTTGCTCTGAATATTAACTATACATCTTAAAATAATATACTTCACATTAATGCTAATTTATTTCTGGTAGTATACAGAAACTGCTCCAGGATAGCTCCCTTTCCTCTCCCCTCCTTTGTGCTATTATCATAGACAGTGTATTTTATATATTCTATAGCTAACAATATTTAACAATTATTGTTTTGTGCAGATGTCTTTTAAAGCAGTTGTGAGAAGGAAAGCAAAATGTATTTATATTGTACTTTATGTTTTCTTATGTAATTACCTTTACTGGTGTTTGGGTTATAATTTCTATTCAGCCTGACGAATTCCTTTTATTTCTTAGAAGGCAAGTCTGATAGCAATTAGATCTCTAAGGCTTTTTTCTCTTTCTGGGTTTGTCTTTTCATGGGCCTTTATTTTATTTTATTTTATTTTATTTTATTTTATTTTATTTTATTTTATTTATTTTTAAACTCAGTCTCTGTGTGGTCTCCACTTTCTGTCCTCGGGTATCAGGGTTCTCTCCTGTGAGTTTTGTTGATTACTCAGGAAGTTTTTCTGTATTTTAGTTGTAATTCCTGGGAGCATGTCCATGCAGCATCCACTTACTCTTTTTTTAATCTTCTGGGCCTTTATTTTTTTAAGGGTTATTTTGGTAGGTACAGATTTTTATATTTATTTTTTATTATTTCTTTTAATATGTTTTATTGATATTTTACAGAGAGGAAGGGAGAGGAATAGAGAGCTAGAAACATCGATCAGCTGCCTCCTGCACACCTCCCACTGGGGATGTGCCCGCAACCAAGGTACATGCCCTTGATCAGAATCGAACCTGGGACCTTTCAGTCCACAGGTCGATGCTCTATCCACTGAGCCAAACCGGTTTCGGCTAGGTACAGATTTTTAACAAAATAAGAACATTATTAAGATACTAAAGGCCTGAGAAAAAGATGGCAGCTGGCAGGACAGAGGTGAGGGAGAGGAAGTGAATGAGTGAGGGTATGAAAAGAGATTGTGTGGATCTGCGTGGTGTGTGTGTGAGTGAGTGAGGGAAAGTTAAATCTCGCAGGAGCAGCAGGGGCTGGCAGACAGGCTTTCCTTGACAAGGAGAGACTACCACCGCTGCGGGCACTCCCCAGACGGTGGGACTCCAGCACGGAGCCCATGCCATCTTGAAGGGGAGAATGGCCTTTTTTAGGAACTCATCAACACCACCAACCAGACTGGCCTTGAAACTGCCCCGCAACCCAGCAGCCACTCCAGCCAAAATCCTGCTACCCCATCTGCAGACCCACAGACCCTGGGACCTCCACCTCCAAAGGTACACCGCTCGGCAGCAGTAAGTGCAACCTCCCCCTCCCCAGCGGCACTGCAGGCGGATTCGTGCGTTTCCAGCTGCGCAGGGCACTCCACTCCTTAGGCAGCGCTTGGGAGCTGCTGAGAGCCCCCGAGGGTGTGATTCTGCACAGACAAGGGCACGCAGCCCCTCAGTAGAAATTCTGAATTCCCTCTTCCTGGATAACTGCCCACATTCACCCCAGCGGCTCAACCGCGGTGCCAGGACCCCTCAGAGTGCATCAGAACTCTGCACCCGACAAGCGCACCTGCACAGAGAAGAAGTTCCAACAGGCAGGCACCCTGAGCCCATCTACCCACAGGGCGCTAGTGGGCGCCACTGTGAGCTCTCCCTTGGTGTGATCTTGAACAAGTGGGGGTGCACTCCCCCCCAGCAGTAGAAGTTTTGAATTCACTCATCCTGGATACCGGCCCACAGGCTCCTCAATTGCTGGCTACACTGCCAGGGCCCTTCAGAGTCCTTCAGTGTGCCTCGCTGGCAAACGTACCACGGGTGCTCCTGTGAGCCGCCACTGGGAGTAAGCGCCTATCCACCACAGGTGCAACAGCAAAAGCTGGGTCTACCCACCCCAATACTGCAGAACTCTGGGCACCACAGTCACGTCTTTCCAGAGAGCAGGCCCCCTGAGCCCCATCACCCTAAGAGACGGTTCCTGGGTGCCACTGTGAGTCCCTGCTGGGCACACGTGATTTCAATTAAGGGTGCAAGACAGCAAAAATTGGGACACTCCCCTCCACGCTGCTGACTTCTAGACACCGCAGTTGTGCCTCTCAAGCTCGCAGGCCTACATCAAGAGAACCCAAATAGCTCAAGTAGGGAGCTACACTAGATTAACAAGTCCAGGAGAGCTGAGAGATTATGCCAGTAGCACCATCCCCAAAAGAACCTGGGTAGCAAAGCAATTGGATCTACAATTAAAACATTATAGGAAAACATGGGGAGACAAAAAAGCAATCCCCAAAGTAAAGAAAAAGAGGAACCACCAGAAAGGGAGTTAAATGAATTCGAGGCTAGCAGCTTATCAGAGATAGAATTCAGAGTAATGGTTATAAGGATGTTTAAACATATGGATGACAAATACACACAACTCAATGACAAATACACACAACTCAATGAGAACTATAAGGAGCTGAATGAGAATGTCACCAACATGAAAAGAAACCAAGAGGAGATGAAGAACGACATAGCTTCAATAAAGAACACAATGGAAGGCCTAAACAGTAGACTAAAAGAGGCTGAGGACCACATCAGCGAATTAGAAGACAAGGTAGGAAAAAAACACACAAACAGCAGCAACTGGAAAGAAGACTTAAAAAGCAAGAGGAGAGCCTAAGGGAGCTTTGGGACAACACAAAATGAAACAACATTCACTTAATAGGGATACCGGAAGGAGAGGAAGAGAAGCAAGGAATAGAAAACCTGTTTGAAGAAATAATGACAGAAAACTTCCCTGATATTGGCAAGAAAAAAACTATGCAAGTCCAAGAAGTACATAGAGTCCCAAACAAGTTGAACCCCAAAAGACCGACACCAAGACACATCATAATTAGATTGGAAAACACCAATGACAAAGTATGAAACTTAAAGGCTGCCAGAGAGAGACAGCAAGTTACTTACAAGGGGTCTCCTATCAGAATATCAACTGATTTCTCAACAGAAACACACCAGGCCAGAAGGGAATGAAATGAAATATACAAAGTGATGCAAAACAAGGACTGAATCCAAGAATACTATAGCCGGCAAGGCTATCATTCAAAATTGAAGGTGGAATCAGGAGCTTCACAGACAAAAAAGGGCTAAGAGAGTTTATCATTACCAAGCCAGCAATGCAAGAAATGCTAAAGGGACTGCTATAAAAAGAAGAAAGAGAAAGGCAAGAAGAAACACAAACACTAAGGAAAAATATGACAACAAACATGTACTTGTCAATAATAACATTAAATGTAAATGGATTAAATGCACCAATCAAAAGACATAGGGTAGCTGAATGGATAAGAACACATGACCCATATATTTGCTGTCTACAAGAGACCCACCTCAGAGCAAAGGATTCACACAGACTAAGAGCAAAGGGATGGAAAAACATTTTTCAGGCAAATGGAAATGAGAAAAAAGCTGGGGTTGCGATACTTATATCTGATAAAATAGACCTCAAAGTAAAGGCCATAAGAAGAGATACAGAAGGCCACTACATAATACTAAAGGGAGCAATTCAACAAGAAGATATAACTCTGGTAAACATATATGCACCCAATGCAGGAGCACCCAAATACATAAAAAAATCTCCTGGAAGATATCAAGGGAGAGATTGACAACAATACAATCATAGTAGGAGACTTTAATACACCACTGACATCACTGGATAAATCCTCTAGACAAAAAATCAGCAAAGAAACAGCAATTCTAAATGACTCACTAGATCAGAAGGACCTAATTGACATCTTCAGAACATTTCACCCCAAAGCCATGGAATATACGTTCTTCTCAAGTGCACATGGGACATTTTCAAAAATAGACCACATATTGGGTCACAAGCAAAGTCTCCCCAAATTCAAAAAGATTGAAATCATATCAAGCATTTTCTCAGACCACAATGGTATAATATTAGAAATAAACTACAATAAAAACATTCCAAAAAACTCAAACACTTGGAAGCTGAATAGCAGCTATTAAACAATGATTGGGTGATCAATGAGATCAAAGAAGAAATTAAAAACATCCTGGAGACTAATGACAATAAAAACACAACATTGCAAATCCTATGGGACACAATGAAAGCAGTCCTGAGAGGGAAGTTTATAGCTCTACAGGCCTACCTCAAAAAACAAGAAAAAATGGTAATAAATCATCTAACTCAACAACTCAAAGAATTAGAAAGAGAGCAACAAGAAAAGCCCACAGTGCCCTAACTGGTTTGGCTCAGTGGATAGAGCGTCGGCCTGTGGACTGAAGGGTCCCAGGTTCGATTCCAGTCAAGGGCATGTACCTTGGTTATGAGCACATCCCCCAGTAGGGGGTGTGCAGGAGGCAGCTGATCGATGTTTCTCTCTCATCGATGTTTCTAACTCTCTATCCCTCTCCCTTCCTCTCTGTAAAAAATCAATAAAATGTATATTAAAAAAAAAAAAGAAAAGAAAAGCCCACAGTGAGCAGAAGGAAGGAAATAATAAAGATCAGAGCAGAAATGAATGACATAGAGACCAAAAAAACAATACAAAAGATAAATGAAACCAGGAGTTGGTTCTTTGAAAGGATAAACAAGATTGATGAACCTCTAGCCAGGCTCACCAAGAAGCAAAGAGAGAGGACCCAAATAAACAAAATCAGAAATGAAAGAGGTGAAATAACAACAGAACCCACAGAAATACAAAGGATTGTTTAAAAATACTATGAACAACTGTATTCTAACAAACTAGACAGCCTGGAGGAAATGGACACATTCCTAGAAAAATACAACCTTCCAAACCTCAATCAGGAAGATTCTAAAATTCTCAATAGGCCAATAACTATGGAAGAAATTGAAGCAGTCATCAAAAAGCTTCCAGCAAACAAAAGCCCGGGGCCAGGCGGCTTCACAGGGGAGTTTTACCAAACATTCAAGGAAGAACTAAAACCTATCCTCCTCAGACTATTCCAAAAAATTCAAGAGGAAGGAACACTTGCAAGCTCCTTCTATGAAGCCAGCATCACCCTAATACAAAAACCAGATAAAGATAACACAATAAAAGAGAATTACAGGCCAATATCCCTCATGAACATAGATGCCAAAGTCCTCAACAAAATTCTAGCAAATCGAATCCAGCAGTACATCAGAAAGATCATACACCATGACCAAGTAGGATTTATCCTGGGGATGCAAGGATGGTACAATATTCCCAAATCAATAAACGTGATGCACCACATAAACAAATTGAGAGATAAAAATCACATAGTCATATCAATTGATGCAGAAAAAGCATTTGACAAAATCCAACACCCTTTCTTGATAAAAATTCTCAGCAAGGTGGGAATAGAAGGATCATACCTCAACATAATAAAAGCCATATATGACAAACCCACAGCCAACATCATACTCAATGGGCAAAAACTAAAACCATTTCCCCTAAGAACAGGAAAAAGACAGGGATGCCCACTCTCACCACTCCTGTTCAACATAGTGCTGGAAGTACTAGCCATTGCGATTAGACAAGAAGAAGAAATAAAAGGCATCCAAATTGGAAAAGAAGAAGTAAAACTGTCCTTATTTGCAGATGACATGATACTGTACATAGAAAACCCTAAAGACTCCATCAAAAAATTATTAGACTTAATAAATGAATTCGGCAATGTAGCAGGATACAAAATTAATGCTAAGAAATCTATGGCATTTCTATACACCAATAATGAACTTACAGAAAGAGAGACTAAAAAAGCAATCCCATTTACCATTGCACCAAAAAAATTAAGATACCTAGGAATAAACTTAACTAAGGAGGTAAAAGACCTATACGTGGAAAACTACACGACACTGAAAAAAGAGAGAGAGGAAGACATAAACAGATGGAAGAACATGCCATGTTCATGGATTGGTAGAATCAACATCATCAAAATGTCCATACTACCAAAAGCAATTTATAAATTCAATGCACTTCCCAATAAAATTCCAATGGCATATTTCACAGACCTAGAATGAACCTTCAAAAAATTCATCTGGCCGAAACTGGTTTGGCTCAGTGGATAGAGCGTTGGCCTGCAGACTGAAAGGTCCCGGGTTCGATTCCGGTCAAGGGCATGTACCTTGGTTGCGGGCACATCCCCAGTGGGAGGTGTGCAGGAGGCAGCTGATCGATGTTTCTCTCTCATCGATGTTTCTAGCTCTCTATCCCTCTCCCTTCCTCTCTGTGAAATATCAATAAAATATATTTAAAAAAAAATTCATCTGGAATAAAAAAAGACCCCGAATAGCTGCAGCAATCCTGAGAAAGAAGAACAAAGTCGGGGGGATCTCAATACCAGATATCAAGCTGTATTACAAAGCCACTGTTCTTAAAACAGCCTGATACTAGCACAAGAACAGACATATAGATCAATGGAATAGAACAGAGAACCCAGAAATCGACCCAAACCAATATGCCCAATTAATATTTGACAAAGGAGGAATGAACGTACAATGCAGTCAAGACAGTCTCTTCAACAAATGGTGTTGGGAAAATTGGACAGATACATGCAAAAAATAAAATTAAATCACCAACTTTTACCATACACAAAAATAAACTCAAAATGGATAAAGGACTTAAACATAAGACGGGAAACCATGAAAATACTAGAGGAATCCACAGGCAGAAAAATCTCAGACATATGCCGAAGGAACTTCTTCACTGATACTGCCCCTAGGGCAATGGAAACTAAAGAGAAAATAAACAAATGGGACTACATCAAAATAAAAAGCTTTTGCACAGCAAAGGAAACCATCAATAAAACAACAAGAAAGCCCACTGCATGGGAGAACATATTTGCCAATGATATCAACGATAAGGGTTTAATCTCCAACATTTACAGAGAACTCATACAACTTAACAAAAAGAAGATAAACAACACAATCAAAAAATGGGCAACTGATCTAAATAGACACTTTTTGAAAGAAGACAGAAGGAAGGCCAAGAGACACATGAAAACCTGCTCAAAGTCACTAATCATCAGAGAGATGCAAATCAAAACAACAATGTGGTACCTTCTTACACCGGTCAGAATGGCTATCATCAACAAATGACAAGTGTTGGCGAGGATGCAGAGAAAAAGGAACTCTTTTGCACTGCTGGTGGGAATGCAGACTGGTGCAGCCACTGTGGAGAACAGTATGGAGTTTCCTCAAAAAACTAAAAATGGAACTCCCATTTGACCCAGTGATCCCACTTCTAGGAATATATCCCAAGAAACTAGAAACACGAATCAGAAAGGATATATGCACCCCTATGTTCATAGCAGCACAATTTACCACAGCTAAGATTTGGAAACAGCCTAAATGCCCATCAGCAGATGAGTAGATTAAAAACTTTGGTACATCTACACAATGGAATACTACCTTGTGGTAAAAAAGAAGGAGTTCCTACCATTTGCAACAACATGGATGGAGATGGAGAGCATTATGCTAAGTGAAATAAGCCAGGCAGAGAAAGATAAATATCACATGATCTCACTCATTTGTGGAATATAATGAACGGCATAGACTGATGAACAAGAACAGATCCAGAGACTGAGAAACGTTGATCAGAACCTCAAACCTCAGGGAAGGAGGGGGTCGGTGGGAGTAAGGGGGAGAGAACAACCAAGGGACTTGTGTGCATGCATATGAGCCTAATCAATGGACACAGACAACAGGGGGGTGGGGCATGAGTGGGGGGTGGGGGGTAATGGGGGAATAAGGACACATATGTAAAAAATAATAATAAAAATTAAAAAATAGAAAAAAAAAGATACTAGAGGCCTGGTGCATGAATTTATGCACAGGTGGGGTCCCTTGGGGTGACCTTCAGGGATCGGGCCCAGCTCATGCCTCCATGCTCACAGCCCCGCAGCCCCACCTGACACCCTGGTGCTGCCCCCTCACCTGCTCCACCATCTCCCCTGTGGGGCAATCTATCGGGGCCAGGCCCCCCACCCAGCTCCCTCAGCGCCTGGGAGCCGGGTGGCAGTCCCATCCCCTGCCGCTGCTGTTGGTTGCTGTCTGTGGGTCGATTGGCGGGGCAATCTGGCCCCCATTCGCACCCGCCTTGGCCTGGTGCAGCCCACTGACCTGCTCCACCATCCCACCGTGGTCCCACTCTCATTGGGGCCCATGGGGGCTGGCAGTGCCTCCAATGGTGCCTGCTGCCAGTGCTGTGTTGCCAATGCCCACCAGGTTCCACTCCGCCACCTGGTGGTCAGTGCACATCATAGAGAGCGGTCAAACTCCTGGTTGAACAATTTGCATATTAGGCTTTTATTATATAGGATAAATCATTTACATATGATTAACCCATTTAAAATATACTGTATTGTTCAATGGTTTTTAATATATTCACAGAGTTGTGCAACCATCACTACAATACATTTTAGAACATTTTCATCATCCCAAAAAGAAACCCTGTATCCTTTGCAGTCACTCCCCATCACCTACCCTCCCTCTGGCCCTGCGAGCTCCAGGCAATTACTAATCTACTTTCTGTCACTGTAGATTTGCCTGTTCAGGACCTTTTATATAAATGGAATTATGCAATACGTGATGTTTTCTGACTGGCTTCTTTTACTCAAGATATTATTTTCAAGGTTCATCCATGTTGTAGCATATATCAGTACTTAATTTCTTTTTATTGCTGAATAATAGTCCATTGTTTGGATATACTACAATTTGTTCATTTGGGTTGTTGATGGGCATTTGGGTGGTTTCTACTTTTTGGCTATTATGAATAAATAATGGTCCTATAAACTTTTGTGTGCAACTTTTTTAATTAAAAAAGATTTTTATTGATTTCAGAGAGGAAGGGAGAGGGAGAGAGAGAGAAACATCAATGATGAGAGAGAATCACTGATTGGCTGACTCCTGCATGTCCCCTACTGGGGAATGAGCCCACAACTCGGGCATGTGCCCTTGACCAGAATTAAACCTGGGTCCCTTCAGTCCGCAGGCTGACACTTTATCTACTGAGCCAAATTGGCTAGGGCTGTGTGCAACTTTTTATGTTGATGTAGGTTTTCATTTCTCTTGGAGATATATATATATATGGAATTTCTGGGTCATATGATAACTCTATGTTTAATTTTTGAGGAACTATTTTCCAAAATAGCTGCACCATTTTACATCCCCACCAGCCATGTATGAGGGTCCCAATTTCTCCATATCCTTGCTAGCACTCTTTTTTATTATAGCAACATTTGTTTTTATAAATGGTAGTTCTTAATATTTTGTACAATATTTAGACATTTTAAAATTTCTAACATATTAAAGGCATGGCTGGTGTGGCTCGGTTGGTTGGAGTGTCCTCCCGTATGCCAAAAGGTGAAGGGTTAGATTCCAGTTAGGGCATACAACCATGTTTCAGGTTCCATCCCCAGTAGGGCATGTATGGGAGGCAACTGATAAACATTTCTCTCTCACATTGATATTTCTCTCTCATTATCTCTTTTCTTTCCTCTTTCTGAAATAAATAAAAAACATATTAAATATTGTTATACTAATTTTTGCTCTATGAATTCTGAACTTAAAAATACTGATATTAATACATATTTTAAATATACTTTTATTGATTTAAGAGAGGAAGGGAGAGGGAGAGAGAGATAGAAACTTCAATGATGAGGAAGAATCATTGATCAGCAGACTCCTGCAAGCCCCCTACTGGGGATTGAGCCCACAATCTGCATTTTTGTTTTTATTATTGCAATAAATAATTTCATTTTCTTATAAAACCTCACATGACAAATTATCTTCAGAGCTTAGAACTAGATAAAATTTTTTCTCTAATATAACAAAATAAACAAATAAATAAATATTTAGTAAGTATCCTTGATCTGCACAGCAATCTCAAGGAAGTAGGTAAATATTCCCAACTGTATAAATGTTGAAAGTGATGCAATGCAAAGTGATTTACTCCAAGTCAGAATGCTCATACCTTCAAAGTTGTCACCCATAGTGTCAGTGGCAAAACTGATAACAGAACAGAGATCTTAGAGTGTCTCCCATTTCAGTTCTTTATAGTACCCCACCAACATGCATGCCATCACTCTAACACAGACATTTTCCAACATCTGGAAAGTATTCCAAAGTAGCTCCTGTAGAACTAACACTTAAACATGATGGAGTCCCTATGATACGATGTGCAACTAATACACTATTGCAATGATTGGGTTAATTTTAAATGTCCCTCACTAAGGTTTCTTAGGATATTTTAAGAATGACAAACACTGAAAATAATTTTTGAAACTAAACCAAATTACGAAGAAAATTACTTTCACACAGACAAAGGAACAAACTTCTGAAAGATGAGCAAAAGAGGTTTAATAGCTCTTATCTATTTCATTCCCTGAAAAAACGTTTTGAATATTAACGTCACAAGGTGAACATAACAATTGAGAAAGAGGAAGAAATAGAAACCCATCCAATTCTTGAATCATGGCTTGATTTTTGGAAGATGGCTTGATCTTTTATTCTTTTTTGCTGGTTCTTTCTTGGCATTTCCTATCTTCTGATTAGCTGTATTGTATCTTCCCATTTCCACTGGAATCTCTTTCATTCTATGGAATTCATCCATATGTTGTCTTCTAAAAATTTGGTATAAGCGTAAGGCCTGAAATAGGTCATCGAGGTGTTTTTGGCGTTCATCCTTGATCTTTTTGCAAGCCCTTGCTTCTTGTTCCACTTTAAGTGTATAGTATTTCACTTGATTTTCAAGACGTCTTTTCTCTTGGAGTAGCTTTCTAAG
This sequence comes from Plecotus auritus, assembly GCF_963455305.1. Classification (NCBI taxonomy): domain Eukaryota; kingdom Metazoa; phylum Chordata; class Mammalia; order Chiroptera; family Vespertilionidae; genus Plecotus; species Plecotus auritus. Next base: position 108,546,183 of record NC_137784.1, on the reverse strand, counting down.
TAATTTCATTAAATATTTCATTGACAATTGCTTGTAGACCTGAATAGTCCCTTGTATATCTGAAGGATCTGCACTGAGTTTTCCCAATTTCTCTTTCAGAGTAACTATTTGGTCTTTCAGTTGATCATTCACTTCAAGTTGTATTTCATAACGGATTTTCCATTCATTGTTTTTAATGAAGTTGGCTTTCTGTTCCGCTATCTTGTATGTTAGTTCATCTATTGAGAGTTTTACCAAGTCTTTCTTATGGATTTCTTCCAATAACTCCAGTTTTAGTTGTTCAATGCTCATACCTTCAAAGTTGTCACCCATAGTGTCAAGTCAGAGACCTCTCCACGCCCTTCTCATCAGCACATCTTAGAGCAGAAGACCTGAAGGGTCACCCACAGCTGAGGAGAAGAAAGTGTTGACATGAGCTGTTACCATGGTGAACTGAATTCTAGAATTCTTGGCTGCAGTCCCCCCACTCAGCACCTTGCACATGTCATAACACTGCCTTCTTGTCTCCATTGTTTCTTTCTTTCTTTAAAAATGTTTTAAAATATATTTTTATTGATTTCAGAGAGTTAGAGTGAAAGAGAATCACTGATTGGCTGCTTCCTGCACACCCCCACTGGGGATCGAGCCTGTAACCTGGGCATGTGCCCAGTACATAGCTATTACAATATTATTGACTATATTCCCTATGCTATGCATTACATTCCTGTGATTATTTTGAAACTATCAATTTGTACTTCTTAATCCCTTCACCTTTTTTTGCCCAGTCCCCAATCTCCCACCCCTCTGGCAACCATCAGTCTGTTTTCTGTATCTATGAGTCTGTTTCTGTTTTTTGTTTGTTTGCTTATATTGTTATTTAGTTTCCGAATATAAGTGAAATCATGTGGTATTTGTCTTCCTCTGACTGGCTTATTTACGTATCAGAATGTCCTCTAGGTCCAACCATGCTATAGCAAATGGTAAGATTCAATTCTTTTTTTATGGCCAAGTAATATTCCACTGTACATATGTACCACAAGTTTTTTTATCCACTCCTCTATTGATGGGCACCTGGCTGCTTCCATTTGTCTCCATTGTTTCTGATGACTGGGCAGCTGTTAATATTATTGTGGTTCCTTTGCATATGATATGTAATTTTTCTCTTGCTGTTTTCAAGTTTTTCTCTTTGGCTTTGGCTTTGAATAATTTGATTAATATCTATCTAGCTGTGAATATATTTGTGTTTGTTCTACTTGGAATTCATTGAGCTTCTTGGATGTGTAGTTTAAAGTTTTTCATTAAATTTGAGAAATTTTATCCATTATTTCTTCAAATACTTATGTCATTTCCCCCCCTCTCCTCTTTTGGAACTCCCATTATGCATATGTTGTGTGTTTGATGGTGTCTCACAGGCCTTTAAATTATTCAGTTTTCTTCATTCTTTTTTACTGTTGAGCCCCTTGAGTAATTTTTTTTATTTTTTATACCCTTTAACTACAGAATTTCCATAATTTGTATCTTTTTATTAATATTCTCTATGTGATGAGTCATTGTCATCATACATTCCTTTAATTCTTTTTTTTTAAATTCTTTATTGTTGAAAGTTTTACATATGCCTCTTTTCCCCCCATTAACCTTTAATTCTTTAAACATGGTGTCCTTTAGTTATTCAAACATATTTATAATAGTTTATTTGAAATCTTTATCTAGGCCCGCCCAGAGACAATGTATATAAGCTGCTTTTTCCTCTGTATGGGCTATGTCTTGTTTCTTTGTTTTTAAATATTTATTTATTTATTTTAGTGATGTTCCTGGACTAATTATGTAGTGTCTATCTACTCCGCAGTGCATGACAACTGGAATCTCTGCTCAGTTTTTAAAAAAATTCTTGTTGTTAAACTTAAGCCTAGTTACCTAGGGTTCACCCTTGGGTCATCATAGCTGGCACCATATGTAGTTATTACAATATTATTGGCTGTATTCCCTATGCTGTACATTTATTTCTCCTTTGTTTTGTTTGTTTTTTTTATATATTTTATTGATTTTTTACAGAGAGGAAGGGAGAGGGATAGAGAGCTAGAAACATCGATGAGAGAGAGACATCGATCAGCTGCCTCCTGCACACCCCCCACTGGGGATGTGCCCGCAACCAAGGCACATGCCTTTGATCGGAATCGAACCTGGGACCCTTCAGTCCGCAAGCCGACGCTCTATCCACTGAGCCACACCGACCAGGGCACTCCTTTGAACCCTGGGTTATTTGGAATGTATTATATAATTTTCAAATAGAGATTTCCTGTTATATTTTTGTTATTGATTTTTAGCTTAATTCTACTGTGATAATATGATTTCAGCCCTTTGAAATGTAAGACTTGCTTTAGAGACCATCCTATATAATAAAAGCCTAATATGCTAAGTGTCCAGTTGTCTGGTCATCTGTTCAACCAATCAAAGTGTAATAGCTAATGATATGCTAAGGCTGATTAACCACTCGACCACTGGGGGCAATTGACCGGTTGACCAGTTGCTATGATGTGCACTGACCACCAGGGGGCAGACGCTCAGTAGGTTAGCTTGCTGCTTGGGTCCGGCAGATTGGGATTGAGTGAGATGGGACGGACATACCCTAGAGCCCTCCTGTGGTCCCTCCCAGGCTGGCCAACCTCCTGCATTCCTTCCTGGCCCTAATCCTGCACCAGTGGGGTTCCTCGGCCTGGCCTGCACCCTTTTGCAATCCAGGACCCCTCGGGGGATGTTGGAGAACCAGTTTCATGAGACAGTCGATCAATGATTCTGTCTCATCATTGATGTTTCTATCTCTCCCTCTCTCTGCCTCTCTGAAATCAATACAAATGTATAAAAAATGTACTTAGTTATGTATGTATAAAAGTAGGTGCTTTTGGTAGGTTGTTGAGCAAGAAGGAGGTTCTGTTTCTATGTTAGATAGAATCAGTGAGAAATTGTTCTCTTTTTTCCAAGTAATTGGAGATTTAATGAGAGAGGTGCTGTGTAAATGACAGAAGGGAGAAACCTTGCCTCAAAGTTGCAGAAAAGGCATTGCAGGCCTCTCTTCCTTGGTTTGCAGATGGCCACCATCCTGTTCTCTCTCCATGTGATTGTCCCACTGTGCATGAGCATCCCTAACATCTCTTTATCTTCTTAGGACACAAGTCATACTGGGTTTGGGCCCCATTCCAAAGGCCTAATTTTAACTTAATCACCTCCTTTAAAGGCCTTATCTCCAAATTTGGTTACATTGTGAGGTCCTGGAAGTTGGGACTTCAACATATGAATTTTTTTTGGGGAAAAGCAATTCATCCCAAAATGAACACATACTGTTGTCAGTCACTGGGGATACAGCAGTGAACAAAACATGAAAATCCCCTCTGTTATTGACTTTATATTCTAGTGGGGAGAGCAATAATAAACATGGTGATTAGCCTGGCCGGCATGGCTCAGTGGTTGAGTGTCGACCTATGAACCAGGAGGTCATGGTTCGATTTCTGGTCAGGGCATATGCCTGGGTTGTGGGCTCAATCCCCAGTGTGGGGCATGCAGGAGGCAGCCAATCAATGATTCTCTCTCATCATTGATGTTTCTATCTCTCTTTCCCTTCCTCTCTGAATTTAATAAAAATATATTTTTAAAAATAATTAAAATATATAGTATGTTAAAAGATGGTAAGTGTTATGGAGAAAAATTAAGTAGAGAAAGGAGAAAGGGAGTTCTGGTTGGGGGCTGCAATTTCAAATAGTGTAGCCAGGACAAACTTCTCTGAGAAGAGGACCTTTGAATAAGGACCTGAAAGAGGTGCTAGCAAACCATGCAGATATATAGGGAGAGAGAGATCATTCTAGGAAGAAAGAATAGCTGGTACAAAGGGCTTGTGGGAGAACATGTCCGGTTTGTTCAAGGAACAGCAAGGAAGCCCCTGGGGCTCATGCAGAGTGAGTGTGAGGATGGGATAGCAGGGGTGAGGGGGTGGTGGCGTGGATGATTGTATGAGGTCTAGTAAGTCATAGTAATGACTTTGGCTTTTGTTCTTAGTGAGATGGTGTGTTAGAAAAAGCTCATTCTTCCCTGTTGGGTTTCTCTTTTCCTCTCACACTACTACCACACTCACAACATTTTTGATACCAAATGTGTGAGGAATTTTCTCTACAATGAGTAGTTCTCTGTGACACCAACTGAGTGTCCTACACTTTCACTCAATTCTGACACTATCAGCCTGGAGATAGCATCAGTCCCAACCGATTAAGAGCTCATCTTGCCAGACTGCTCCCATCCCACTTTAGATGCCAATGGCAAATCCAGGTTGTCATTTGTGCTTCTGATCTATCGGCTCTGAGGTTCTCATGATCCCCTTTTTGGCTTCGATTAAGTTTCTAGAGTGGCTCACAGAACTCAGGGAGCCCTTTCCGGTTTGGTTCAGTGGAAAGAGTGTTGGTCCACGGACAGAGGAGTCCAGAGTTTGATACCAGTCAAGGGCACATGCCCTGGTTCCAGGCTCGATCCCCAGTAGGGGGCATGCAGGGGGCAGCATTTCAATGATTCTCTCATCATTGATGGTTCTATCTCTCACTCTCTCTCCCTTCCTCTCTGAAATCAATAAAAAAACATTTTTTTTTTAAAACCACACTTGCTTTAAAAGAAAATCAGTCAAACAAACAAAAAAACTCAGAGAAACATTTACTTACTTAGGTTTACCAGTTTATTAAAGGTTATGATAAAGGATACAGATGAACAGCCAGACGAAGAGATACAGATACTAGTACATAGGGTGAGATCTGGAAGGGTCCAGAGCGAGGGAGCTTCTGTCCCTGTGGAGTTGGGATGTGTCACCCACCAGGTACATGGTGTGTTCTGCAACCTAAAAGCTCCTTGAACACCATACTTTTGGGATTTTTTTTGGAAGCTTCATCACCTAGGCATGATCGATTATTAACTCTATTTACAGCCCTTCTCCCTTTTCAAGAGAATGGGGGTGGTGATGGAAATTTCAGCTTCTAATTCCATGACTTGGTTTTTCAGGTGAACAGCCCTCATCAAGGAGCCACCCAGAGTCGCCTCATTAGAATAAAAGATGCTCCACCCAACCGGCATAGCTCAGTGGTTGAGCATTAACCTATGAACCAGGAGGTCACCGTTTGATTCCCAGTCAGGACACATGCCCAGATTGCAGGCTCAATCCCCAATGAGGGGCAAGCAGGAGGCAGCCAATCAGTGATTCTCTCTCATTATTGATGTTTCTCTCTCTCTCTCTCCCCCTTCCTTTCTGAAATCAATAAAAATATATTTAAATAAATAAATAAAAGATGCTCTTATCACCCAGGGAATTTACAAAGGTTTCAGGAACCCTGTGTCAGGAACTGGGGACAAAGAGTAAGTATTAGGAAAAAAGATGCTCCTATTGCTCTTATCATTTAGAAATTTACAAGGGTTTTAGAAGTTCTGCTCCAGGAACTGTGGGCAGAGTATATATTATTTCACAGATGGGAAGCCATTGGACAAGTCATGGGTGGCAAGGTCTGAGTTAATGTTTAAAAGAATCTTTCTAACTACCGTGTTAATAGACCAAGTGGGGCAAAAGTGGGAGCAGGGAGACTAGTACGGGGAGTGTTGTAATAGTCCACTTTCTCTAAATGATGTGCCTATACTGCACTTCCTCGGTTTACCAGCTCTAGACATTATCTAGTGACTTCCCACTCTAATAGATGGGGATTTAGCTCACTTACACTGCATCACCATCCTTTTTATTTCCCATTATTTAGTTCTCCTCCCCATAGATAACCATTTTTATCTGTATCCTTTTGTTTTTATGTCTTTTTTATTATCTTCTTGACTTTTATTATCTTTGTTCTTGTGCCTTGGTAGAGAAAGGGAGAAGGAGAGATAGAAACATCAATGATGAGAGAATCATTGATTGGCTGCCTCCTGCACACCCCACACCAGGGACCACCAAGCCCACAACCCGGGCATGTGCCCTGACTAGAAATTGAACTGTCACCTCTTGGTTCATAGGTTGACCCATGCCAGCTGGGCATCAAGCATTTTTAACCAAGCTCACCAGAATGTATGCCATCACACTGTGGAAGCTTGAACCTTTATTCCTGGGGTGTTTCTAGTGCTCACTGGGACTCTGCCTCCCCTTGAAAGAAACCAACCCTAATTTGGATGCATAAAGTCTGGAGTTTTATTGAAAAGAGAAAAGAAAACAGAAAAGAAACAAACTCAGTTTATAGTCACAATTTAGTTGTGTGTGTATTAAGACTTTCAGGATTATATAAAATGATGTAATTACATAGAAGGAAGTCTTATGGAATGTTTGTCTATAGAAATTTTCCTTATATTTTTTTAGTGGTGAACACAAATAACAGATTGTATTAAAACAAGCCTGACCTACACAGCCACTTAATCCCAGAGGGAATGTGACCCAGAGCAGGGAGGGGCAGAGCTCAGGAATGTGTTGCCATGACACATCGATTCCAGGATCCCCTAGGCTTCACCTGCACCTGAGATATGGACAAAGTATGTCTGGGTGCTGCAGGGGTGTATTTTTGACTGCTCCACAGTCAGGAGGATGGCAGCTGGGCTGGCCATGGGCGTCTGGAGTACACAGGCTCAGGAATCCAGGGCTGTGGGAGTTCCTCTCCCTTCCATACCAAGTGTGTACAATATCAGTACCTTCCAGGATTCAAAGGCCGGGGCGGGGATTGGAGACAATGATATCCATCACATGGTTTATCAGATATAAATTGATGGCCCAGCTGGTGTGGCTCAGTGGTTGAGCGTCGACCTATGAACCAGGAGGTCACGCTTCAATTCCCAGTCGGGGCACATGCCTGGGTTGCGGGCTTGACTCTCTCATCACTGATGTTTCTATCTCTCTCTCCCTCTCCCTTCCTCTCTGAAATCAATAGAAATATGTATATATAAAAACAAATAAACTGATGATTCTAACCAGCATGAGTGCTAAGGAACAATAAAAGCTTTATAAAAACATACTTTCTCCTACAAATTAATTAATGACATTTCTGTCATAAAAATTACCTAGTGATTTTTTAATCCTTTTAAATATTTCTTGGAAGGGTGCATAAAAGTGGTAAATGTAATTATCATTAGGTAGCTTTTTGCTTCATATCATGTGGGACCCAAATAATGTAAAGGAGAAATAGTTCTTGACCATGATTCTTCAACTAACACAAAAAACTGCTTTGGGAAGACCTTTGGCAATCTCTTCCGTATTAATTACAAACACCCTCACCCTAGAGAAACTTTATTCAAGCTCAGGTAAGGAGAGGCAACCTTCAGCCCTTTCTCATATTTCTCCTTATATTTGGAAGCCCAGAGCCATACTAGTGGAAACAGAGCAGTGCTTCTTAAAGTCCCTCGTATAATATCAATGCCATGATTCTGGACTGTTTCCCCCACTCCAATCTTGAATTTCTAAAGGATGTGATTCACTGGGATCAGTAGCAGTGACTCATTGTGGCAGTAACTGCAGAGGAAGGGGCAAAAGAAAAGAATGAATGTGTTTGATGGGTGGAGATTCTGCCTTGGATCCTGGCTTCCCTCTCCCCAATTATCATAAACTCTCCAAAGCGAGTAGTAATTTCCAACCTTTTTGGCAATCTTTATACTTCGTTATCTACCTGAAAGAATGTATGCTCTGTCAGTAGATTTTCTCTAACTTCCTCACTGTCAATTATTTGTTGTAGGTACTGCAAAAATTATTCTATGTTCTTGAGAACAGTTATCGCTTTCAAGTTCCCTTTTATATTTGTTTGCTTTGTTCCGCAAGAGTAAAATGCCAGTAGCGGTTGCTTTCGTGCAAGTAGGACAGTAGAGGCCCAGTTTGGGTTGAGCACCCGGATCTGAGAGCCAGTGCTGCTTCAGCGTCTCACGGTGTGTGTGGGGGAGGCTGGTCTCCAGTCCTCCCTTGTCCTATCCCAACTATCCTTCACCTCCGTCTTTGTGAAACTATATTAAGCGAAGGCGACACTTCACATACAGGCTATTGGACCCCAAAAGGAAGCTTGCAGCGCTTGGCTGGTGGGCACGAAGCCGGGAAATGGGTGGGAAAGTGGGGCGGAGGCACTGTTGAGTGGCGTTCGGAGTAGCCAATAGTACTTCGGGGCAGCGGTGGCAGGGGCGGAGACACTGAGGTCTATCAGCCAATGGAAGGCGAGAAACTACTGGAGCGACCTAGTGACGTGAGGAGCGTTCCATTCGGCCAGCAGTAGGCGGCTGCCACAGCTGTTTTAGGGCCCCGATCATAGGGGCTCCTTGTCCGGAGAAGGCAGCCTCCGGGCTTGGGAGGAGAGGTCGCTGCCATCTCGGGCGGCTGACGCGGTCCCCTGCGACAGTCCACTTCCTGCCCTCAGTCTCTGGCCGAATTTAGGCTCCCAGGTTCAGGTAACAAGGGGTGGGGGTTGGGGGTCTCCTGGGCTTGGCCGCATGGTGGACTGCCAACCCCTCCGCTGCATCGGGACGCGCGGACCTGGGCACTGCCCGGCTCAGGGTGCCAGCGGTGGAGCCCCCAGCCGTGGTGACTACACGTGGCGGAGCGTGTGTGAGTGTGTACGAGCGTGTGGAGGTGGCGCGCGTCCCGAGCTGCCTGGGGCGGTGGTCCGCTGCGTGGCGGAGGCAGGGCGGGCCTCCCGAGACCGCGCCCGCTGCCTGCCCCGGACTCGGGCCTTGGCCCCGGGCGGGTGGGCGGTCGCTGGTTCTGGACGGATTTTGATCTTTGTTCTCCCTGGCCTGGCTCCCCTTCCTGGTCTCTTCTCCTGCTGGGCCGGGTTATTGGGAGAAGATTGTTTTCCAGGTTAGTTTTACACAAAGGAAGTGTTTCTAAACCTTTTGCCCCCTCCCATTTCCCAAGCCCTCCACCTTCTGATTGCCAGGCACATCGCCTAGTCTCTGTTTGGACCCTTGCCCTCTCCAGCTGGGGGATGATTTCAAGTTGGTTGTTTCTCATCAGTCAGTCAGGCTGCAGGCTTCCGCCTCAGTCGTGCCAGCGTGGGGCATGTGGTGTCAGTAAGTAGAGGCCACAGCACCACACCTGAGAGGATGAGAAGGGTGGCAGTGGCTGAGAAAGGTTGGGCTTGGGGATTCAGGATGCTAAGTAGAGATGGTACTTATGAAATATCCCAGAAAACACTGTTTAATTGCTGTCTTGTTCCTCCCCCTCCAACCCTTTCAAGACCTCTCCTGTTTTAGTCAGCCTTCCACCTATAGATCTGTGATGTGGTTTTATTAAGATTCCCACAAATGTTAGGCTTGACCCCCAAAATTGGTTCATTTCCTGAACTCAGGAAGTTACCAAGGGTTTGATTAGGGGAAATCTGTTTTGAATAAGTACCTGGATGTGTGTCCAGAGTGTCCAGAACCTCCTAGCTCTGCCAGAGGATGACTTGTTCCCTGGTGTGATTCATATTTGATTGGTTAATTGAAGAAAGAAGGTGAAGAAGTGGAGGAGGGGAGGGAATGGCTCCTTAAGGACATAAACTATTATTTTTAGCCCTTTTAATGATGATTATAGAACAATGTGGTGTAGTGGAAAGTGCCCTGGATTAAAAGTCTGCAGACAAGTATTTTTACTTAGCTTTGCAGTTGTGTGACCCTGGATAAATTATTTTCTCACTCTGGTTTTCACTTTACTCATTTTCAACCAATTAATGGGGCTATCACCTATAAAAACTCTTCTAGCTCCAAGGTTCTATGATGAACAAACCACCAGTATTATATTGGAACTATGGGGGTTTCTTTAAGAAGGTATACTAGCCCTTTTCCTCTTCTTTTTTTTCTGGAGAACCTGTAAACTTTTCTCCATTTAGAGGACAAACATAGATTGGAAATAAACTTTTCCCACTTCCCCACCCTTTCAGGATTATCTTTTGCTTCTGGGGAAGGAGGATTGAACTGAATTTTCATGTTCCTGCCTCATTTTTTTTTTTAATCTTTTCTCTTAGGGTTAGAAGTTGGACTTTTGATGATGTTTGACCCAGCAGCAGCAATAGCAGGCAACGTGATTTTAAAGTTGAGCTCAGCCTCTGTTTTTTCCATCTTGTAATCACAAAGAGCATCTGGACCAGGAATTCCAATCATGTCTGTGATGGTGGTGAGAAAGAAGGTGACACGGAAGTGGGAGAAACTCCCAGGCAGGAACACCTTCTGCTGCGATGGCCGTGTCATGATGGCCCGGCAAAAGGGCATCTTCTACTTGACCCTTTTCCTCATCCTGGGGACATGTACACTCTTCTTTGCCTTCGAGTGAGTTTCCATTGAGTAGAGTCACCTGACAATGATTACTTTGAATCTAGGGGAAGAACCTTCTTTCTGGGAAGTTTGTGGGTGTTCCTTGGATGGTTGTCACTGTCCTCTTGAGCAGTGTCTATGGATCATGTCAACTGAATTCATTGCTTTATGCTTATAGCAGAGTATGTGTTGCATAAAAAGACCAAGACCTTTGATACCAATATTATAGCACTGATTTGGGGCTACTACTGACACCCTTGGGAAATAAAATAATTTGTTTTTATTACTCACTTCCACTTTTCAGTGGTCTCCTTAGGTTCTTAGCGACAGGCTGCCTCTTCCCCACCCCTCCCAAGCCCAGGGGAACCCCTTGTGGTCATAACTCCACCCCACGATAGTCACCTATTCTGTTATTCTGGGTCCTATGTACTTTAGGGATTAGCTCTCAGCTAGCTATTAAATTGAAAAGCCAACTGAATTGGGAACCTGCAGATTGGTTCCAGCCTCATCTATGCTACAAACTAGCTGTGTGTGGCACATATGTGCTTATTAACTGTGAGTTGTTCTTTTATTCACTTAAAATCACTCAATATAACCCTCTATTTTGTGTGTGCTTGATACCAGCCTTGGAGTTTTTTTTTTTTTTTCTGTGATGTAATAGCCAATACTAGAGCCACTGTAAGACACCTGTTAGGGAGGTGGCTAGTTGGATTCTAGGATACTGTGACATCACTGCTGGTTGTTCTGAGAATGCTATGTACTCTGGGGATGGGAGCAATGCTAATTGGTTTGGGGTTATTATGAGGAGGGCCTTAAGGAGCCACGAGGTGTGTGTAGGCTGTGAGCCACACCTAACTTGAACCTGCTGTAGTTCATGTACATGAGTGACCTGGAACTGCAGCACAGCCATGGCAGGGAGGAGGGGGCTCCTTGGCCAGCCTTTGTGGGTAATTAAAATGAGCTCTGGTCTCTTGGGGCTCATTTTTGTCTTTCTTCTGTAAGAGCTTCAGGCTTTCCCAGTGCATCAAGAGTGATTTTTTTTGAGCTGCTTTGCTAGACTTCTTGATGGTTGCAACTGGCTTGAGTAACAGTAGGGGGAGGAAGGGGACCCAATTTATAACAGGGCTAGGAAAGTAAGGTCAGAAGAGCTTTGTCAAAGGCACTTTTGCTGCTGTTGCTGTGGACTTTGTGAAGTATTTGGCAGAGTCAGGCAGTTTGGTCATGGCTTCTTAGCTGCTTTCCATTCTGAATCTCATGGCTGAGTGTGTGTGTGTGTGTGTGTGTGCGTGTGTGTGTGTGTACTTGTGTACTTGTGTACTTGTGTGAGGTACAAGTGAGTATGTGCAGTCAGGCAGGCATATGGATAACGTCGAAATAATCTCCCCTCTTCCCCCGACCCATCTCTTCAAGTTTTCTTTTTCTTTTTGTTAATCCTCACCCGAGGATATTTTATTCCATTGATTTTTAGAGAATGGAAAGGAGGGGTAGAGACAGAGAGAGGAACATAGATGTGAGAGAAGACACATCTATTGGTTGCCTCCCGCACGGCCCCAGTCTGGGCCAGGGATAGAGCCTGCAACTGAGGTACATGCCCTTGACTGGAATCGAACCTGAGACCCTTCAGTCCATGGGTCAACGCTCTATCCACTGAGCCAAACCGGCCAGGGCTCTCCAAGTTTTCTTTGCTTTATTCCTGCCTTGCTTCTTTTTGGAAGTGCAGAGCTGAACTCTGCTCTCTATCATCATCCCTGTCTTGTGCGTCCTCCCCTGTGAAATCATTAGCTCTTTCTGCCCCTACCCCCTACCCCTTTGCCTTGGGGTTAATTTGTTGTGATTGAAACCATTCAAAACAAATGAGATTTGTTTTCTGACCCTGAGTGAGCTGATAATTCTGGGCCCAGGAAACCTCTGGTTTGACTGGCCGGGGGAATTTGAAATTTGGAGCTATTGGTGTTTGGTCCTTTTTATATCTGGGAGCCAGACAGAGTCTGATTTGGGTCTGTACCACTTAGCCCCAAAGGCTTCTGAAGAAAACTGTCCATGGGATGAGCTTATAATTAGCCAAGTTACAGTTTGACAGAGGCAGGTTGAGTTTTCTGCCAAGACGACTCCCCCCCCCCCCAAGTTATTTCTCACACATTGTCCTCAGATATGAAGGGTGAGGTTGTTTGTAAACTGCTCGGAGTTCCAGCTGTCTGTGCAATAGAGTAAATATTTTTGAGGGTAGGGCTGGGGAAGGTAGAAGGGGGGAGGAGAAGGAAGTAAATATATTAGCTGAGGAATGGAATGGGGAAGTATAACTCTGACCAAAGGGGAGAGGACCCTGGTGATGAATCCTTTTCACTGAGAATGGTGGAATCTGTGTTTGTGAGTGAGTGTGTGTGTGTGTGTGTGTGTGTGTGTGTGTGTGTGTGAGATACATATATAGACATACAGACACACAGATACTCTACATGCTGACTGCCTTGTGCCTTGCCAATGACAGGCTATACAAAGGAAACCAGCATGCCTCTGAATAATGGAGTCACTTTCTGGTCAACCTTTTTCTTTGGAGTCTGTAATTTACTACCAAGAACACAGTGGGGGATAGGGTCTGAGGGGTGAAATATGGGCTCCTTAGATAGTATTGGAACTTAGGGACACCTCAGAAAGTAAGCTGATCAAGCTAGGTGAGGGTGACAAAGGGCTGGTTATTTTCATCAGTTTGTCCAGAAGCATAGACATCACTTCCTCTGGCTGCTGCATTTTTGCCTTGGGGAAGAGAGTCCAGATCCTGAGGCACATCTGGATATGCATTTTAGTAACAGGGTCTTGCTTTGCAGCAGGTACTTAGGAACAAGTGCGAGTTGATTTGTAGCTGCCTGTGGCACAGCCCTGGGTCAGCCAGATGGCTTGAGAAATCTGGTCAGGCATACGTGTGCCCCTTGATGAAAATCGTGCAGTGCTAGTAGTGCCAGTGGAAATAGTTTTATTTTTGGATTTTGCCTTTATATGTTTAGACTTCTCAAAAGAGGGACTATACTTTTTAATGGACAGACAGTAGGTTGAATACATAGAATGAAAAGAGTTTGTTCATTCAGTAGCTAGTTAGCTCTGTATTGTTAGAAGTGTTTCTAAAGAAGCTGGGTGGCCATCTCTCAGGGCTGCTGTCACAGAGTGGATTTTTGCCCGGAATGGGAAATTGGGCTAATTGTCTATAAACTTCTTGCAACTCGGAAAGTCTGAAATTCTGTAGAACTTTTGTGACTGTAAGAGTCAAATATAGAAAAGGAGAGGCTAGAAGATTACAGGTAGGTAGTGTATTTAAATATGTTTATGTATTCAAGTATAATTGTATCCATGGTAAATATATTTGAATTTAAAGCAGAATGAAAATTGTACAGTGTTTAAAAAAAGGATTTCCTAATTTATTCTCAGGGTGAGCTATTTAGGCAATGTGAGTGAGTCTGCCAATTTCAGCTTTGAGCACATGAACCCTTCTCAGTCCTTTCTGCTCAAACTCTGCCCCGCTTGTATGATGAACACATAGCCAATAGCTTGGCCAGGAATGTCAGGATGCTATAGCACAGTGGTCGGCAAACTGTGGCTTGCGAGCCGCGGTTTGCCGCTCTGTTGACTAATGAGTTTGCCGACCACTGCTAGCAGAATGACACTGACAACTTGTGAGCTTTCCAGCTACAGCTTGTGAGCTTTCCAGTGGTATTTAGTTAATCTCCATTTCATGATAAAGCTTGGAGAAAGGACTGAGTGCACTGTTTTTTTGGAATTGGCTTCCTAACTGCCTCTTTTTAAAAAAATATTTTAATTGATTTCAGAGAGGAAAGGAGAGGGAGAGAGAGATAGAAACATCAATGATGAGAGAGGATCATTGATCGCTGCTTCCTGCACACCCCACACTAGGGATGAAGCCTGAAACCCGGGCATGTGCCCTGACCAGGAATTGAACCATGACCTCCTGGTTTATAGGTTGATGCTCAACCACTGAGCCACACCAGCTAGTCCCTAGCTGCCTCTTTTAACTTTGTGACCAGATTGCTAGTGGGGTCAAGGTCCCCAGACTTCTCTTGTGGCAAGAAAAATTGTATGACTCTTGACCACTGAAGTAGAAGCAGTTTGCTGCTATGATTAGTGCATATGCCTCACTTCTGTATATGGAAGAAATCATATCAAGGTACTATCAAATCTCATTGGACTGACACACATGTGTGCTTATGATATACAGAGGAGTCACTGAATTGGATGAACTGAAAAATGCTTTGTAGCACTGCCTAGTAATTGTCCCACTTCTAGCCTCTCCCAACTCTACCTCTCTTTCAAGTCCCTTGAGTCTTCATTTATGAAATCTTTCTAGTAACTTCTGCATTCATGGGACTAATTGTACATGCCACTCATTTAACACATAATCATATGACATTTCTTACATTTCTGATTTCTATGGTCATTGCACTTTGAGCTCTTTCAATGTGAGGGACTATTTCCTGTGTCTGTGTGGCCCCCACAGTGTCGGTGGTCAATAAATGTTGCAGAATGAATACATCCTGGATGCAATTAAAATGTACCAGTCTTGACTCACAGAATCCTATATAATAAAACCCTAATATGCAAATCAACCTAACAGTGGAATGACTGGGCACACTGACCACCAGGGGGCAGATGCTCAACACAGGAGCTGCCCCCTGGTGGTCAGTGCACTCCCACAGGGGGAGCACCGCTCAGCCAGAAGCCAGGCTCACGGTTGGTGAGCCAAGCGGCCAAGCGGTGGTGGCGGGAGCCTCTCCTGCCTCTGCTGTAGGCGGGCGGTAGGGAGCGAGGGGTCATGGACTGCAGAAGGGCGAAGGCTGGGCTGAAGTACCCCTCCTCCACAGTGCACGAATGTCGTGCACCAGGCCTCTAGTCATAGAATAATAGAGCTGGAAGGGACTTTGGAGACTATGCCCATTCTTTTGCAGGTGAGGAAACAAGACCCACAGAAGTGAGATTTCTTCATCAAGATCTGTTGGCCAGCCACTGCCTTTATATGACATTACCTTTCATCTCAATGTTAGCTTTTGAATATGGAGTCCTGAAGATGTTCAGATTGCTAAAGCTGTACATAGGGCCGAATGCTAGACCAGCATATTCTGGGTTCTTGGTAGCTAGTATTTGTTACCTAATGGCATCTAGGCTATTCGGGCTTCCCCAGCTCATGCTCCTAGAAAATGAAGGCATCTTTGTAGAACACTGATAGCATGCTAGCATGGTATTCTGATAGCCTTGCAAGAGCAGGGAAGCCCATCTCTAAGGTGAACCTAGAAAGTAAGCTTTGTGAGTTATGAGGGATTATCACCTCTGTGGCCAGGATGAGGAGGGCTCAGAGCAAAATTCATACTTTGCTACTCTGTGGGTGAACCCGATGAAAGGGGCACCATGTCCCTGAGGGCAGATGGAAGAGAAAAGGCAATTTGACAACACAAAGGTACCAGGTTTGAGGAGGCACAGGACTATGCAGACTAAAGCCAAACTCATGTGACAGAATATCTGTGCTTATAGTGCAAGGTCCAGGTTCCTGAAGTTCGTTAGGTAAGATTGTGAAGAGGAAAGAGTGACTGCATCATGATCTTTAACCAACAGAGCCTTCTATAGAGAATGTTCTGTAGCGGTTCAGTCTTGTGCTTCATCTAGCCCAAGATTCTTTCTGTGACTTGGCCAACCAAATGAAAGTTTTAAGAAAGGAGTAGTTGCCTCTTTGATATCAATCTGTTATAGTACTTAGCTAAGCTCAACTTCCTGATTAAGCACATTCCTGGAGAAGGATTGGGTTATGTCTCCTGAACAATTCTTTGTGGTTCCGTCATTCAGAATTTATCTGAATATATCAGCCTCGATTACCTTTAGTGGTAATGAGTTTCATGTTATCAATCTTTATTATATGTATCTCCCATCTTTTCAGAATGAGTCTTTAAAACATTTTTTTATTTATTGATTTTAGAGAGAGAGAAACATCAGTTTGTTGTTCTACTTATTTTTGCATTCATTGGTTGATACTTGTATGTTCCCTGACCGGGGATCAAACCTGCAACTTCGGCATACAGGGATGACTAACCAACTGAGCTACCTGGCCAGGGCAGAATGAGTCTTAATTGAGTGTAGCAAACTTCTGTTTTGGGGAAAGCAAGCACAAAGAACATGCTGACATCAGTTGAGGTGTTTATTGAAGGAGAGAGGAGACCTCCTAAATCTTCCTCCTCAAAAGTATTGTGTTTAAGGAGGCACCTTATGCTTCTTGCAACAGAAAGAAGCTAGTGAATTCAGGGTAATTAGGGGAATACTTCTGGAATGGAGCAATGAGAAGATAAGCACCTCACAATGGTGATTAGATAAGGCCAGTTGATGGAGGGTCTCGGAATACTGGCCTGTGGAGTTTGGGGCTTAATATAATAGGCAGCAGGAAATTGTTCTAAGTTCTTGAGCAGGAGTATGTTATAATTGAATTTTGTTATTTGTTATATTTGAAATTTGTTATAATTGAAATGTGAAATTTGTTATAACTGAAATTAGGCAACTTAGTAGGTTTGGATAGAAACTTTGGTCCTCCTCAAGTTAGAGGATGGTTCATTGCCTTAAAAATGAAAATGTCGCCCTAGCTGGTTTGGCTCAGTGGATAGAGTGTCTGCCTGCAGATTTAAGGGTCCCAGGTTCGATTCCGGTCACAGGCATATACCTCGGTTGTAGGCTTCTTCCCGGCCCTGGCTCTGGTCAGGGGTGTGCAGGAGGCAACCAATCAATGTGTTTCTCTCACGTCGATATTTCTCTCTGTCTTTCCCTCTAAAAATCAATGGAAAAATATCCTAGAGGATTTAAAAGAAAGAGAGAGAAGAGAAAAGAAAAGGAGAGAAAAGAGGAGAAGAGAACAAAGAAAAGAAAGAAAATGCCCCTGTTTGGTTCATTTTCACCATTGCTACTGGAGCAAAACAGTGTTATGCATTTTCCTCTGACTTTTACATAGCAGTAAATCTGGAGGCTGGTTTTAAATTATGTTTTTAGTGTCTAAGGAAACTTTTTCCTCTCAGTAGACCCTGTCATCAGAAGAAACTTGAACCAGTCTTATGGGTGTTTCTACATGTTTACTGTGTTTAAGAGGACAGACAGCCATCTATATCAGGGAAGCTTATAGCAAAGGCTTATTTCTATTAGGTGGGACCAAGGGCCATTGTGGGACTCTCTCTAATCTTTGAGTGCTTCCTGTTATTGCAAGCACAGCTCTTCCTTAAAGCCACCCTTAACAGCTGCTATGGGAGCAGTTTCAAGCAGCCACCCTTAACACGTCATCATTGGTCTTATCTTATTCTTTAGCTATTTCATATGTTAGTTATGTTTTCTCCCACAAAATTAACTCCTATTTCTCTTGTTCTTCATTTGTTAGACCCATAAAAACTTGTTGGTTGATTGAGTGTACTGATCAAAGAACAACAACAAAAAAAAACATAGCAAGAAAGTTATTGGGCAGACTTGGAAGCAGAGTATTATATAGATAATCAGTCCATGTTACCAGTCTGTACCAGAGCCCTGCCATGGAATCTGTCTGGTTTTTTACTAGCTCCACTCATGCACCTCTTTTGAGTCTTCTCAAGTCTGTGTCATTATCATTGTTCCTCCAATGAACTAGCATGCTAGGAATGGGGGATGGTACAGGACACACCAGCCCAGCCTGGCACTGCTGGCTATTGCTGGTCAGTACCACCATGTGGTCTGTGGGACATGTGGGAGTACAGTAATCTAAACCTGCTATGGAAGCCTGAGGCCAGTTGAGAATTTGGTAGAGGGGGACCTATCATGATGATGCCTCTTCAGGTGGCAGAAATGAAGACTTAGTGGGGACAGAGTTGTACATATGAAATTTACAAGGGAGAAAAGCAACTTCCAACCCCCTGGGAAGGGGAAGGCCTCTTGGTACTTTGAAGACAAAGGAGAGTTCTGTTTGCAGAAGTGTATGGATATCATTATTCCAAGATGCAATATCAATGGAAAGTACTAGGGAGTTTTAAAAACAGTTAGCTTATGTGAATGACAGATCCAGTCTTTCATTAAGATAAATTAGTGATATATGAGGATACTCTTGACTTTTGAGGTTGATATTGGGAATTACTCCCAAATCTTCCCATAGCTTATTCCTGTCAGAGACAGACCTCCAGCTTACTGCAATGATGGGACTAACCTGGGGGATATTTTTGGATCATAACTATTAAAGACAGGCACGATGGGTTGTAGTTCACAAGAGTCTTAGCTGCTGGCTCTCTAAGCTTCCCCTTACTCAGAGTAGAAAGGCCTGTTGGTCCCACATCTGCCTTCCCAGACACACCCACTCACTAGTGACAACGGGCTGCCAGTAGCCTCATCTCTGGAGAATAATACAATGGGCCTGTTGTGTACTTGTTGACATACAGAGTGGATTGTTTTAGCAGATGCAGAAGATAGGCTGTGTGGAGATTACAGAGACCTTTATCCATGATGGTGTAGCGTAATTCAAATCTAAGTTGTTCTTTGTCTGATTGACAAGCACGTGTTGGAATGGGACTTAGTTCAGCTTGGGTGAGTCCTTCTGTGCATGGAGACCACATTAATTTGTGTGTGTGTACGTGTGTGTGTCTGTATCTTTGTATGTGTGCTTGTTCTACTCTCTCCATATCTTTTCCCTATAATAAAGCAATTTACACTCCCTTTGGTGTCCAATCAGATGGCTCTGATTTTTCTTAGGCTTTTGATTGGAGACTGTACACCAAGGCAGTGTGAGTCCTGGAGACATTACTTCTTTGTTTTCAAGAATGATCTTAGGAAGATGGCTGATTTCTGTTAGTGTGGTGATTTCACTTGGCTTGTTCATGAACCGGAGCCTTGTGTTTTTACTGTGGCCTTTGGGTCCCTAATAAGTTGAGGGGATTTTCATTTCTGAATTTACTTCTCGATTATCTGTGACAGTGAAGGGGAACAATGGAAAAGAGGGTACTCCACAAGCTCCTTAATTACCCTGAACTCAGTTAGCCATATCCTTCATTTCTCTAAACATTTTCCTCTACCCTTGGTGTTTAGGAGAAGGAAGTCAATCATACAAAAGCAAACTATGACCAAGGATTTTCTTAAAAACAAATAAGCAGGCAAACAAACAAAAAACCACAAAAATCATTTTGCAAGTTCACTATATGTGTTCACCTTCATGACAAACAGCTCAGCCTATAGTATAGTTGGTTTGCATACCCATGGAGTCATGTGTGTGGCAAGAAAGCAGGGAGGATCTCCTGGGGACTGTTCCAAAACTGTGGTGAATGTACAACCCGGGGTTAAACATTCAGAGTGGACAGCAGCTTGCTTGATCCCCATGCCAGTGAAGTAAGCCTTTTTCCTTAGCTTGCTTTCTCCACTCTCCCTCTGGCCCTTGCTATTCAGTTATAGTCTGCCTCCAAGAGAAGATCTCTGTGTTGAAGGAGAAAATGTGCCAGGAGGAAGAGAATAAAAATAGGTCAGTGGTAACTCTCATCACACATTCCCATTTATTTGGTTGGAAATTTACTTTGACTTAACAAGTATTTGTTGATAGCTTCTTTATTCACATATTTGCATTAAGCTCTGGGAGATATAGAACCGTGATGATAATGTTAATAGCTGACATTTACTTAGCATTTACTGTGTGTCAAGTGCAGTTCTAAGCACTTTATTTATATTCATGCATCTGATCCACACAACGACCCCATGAAGTTCTATTATTATCTTCATTTCACAGATAAAGAGTTTGAAAGTAATTAAGACAACCAGCTAGGATCTGGTAGAGCCAGAATTCAAACCCAAACATTCCTGTTCCAAAAAGAGAAGATTCTTGTTCCTAGGAAGTCCAGTTGGGGGAGATGAGGTCAACATAGTAAAAAACAGTTAGGAAACAATACAAGGCTCTGGCAGTGAGGATGATGTGGACAGATTAGTGCAGCTTAGGATAAGCCTTTTGGAGGAGACAAGACCTCTCTAAATCCCAGATTCTTCATTTATCAAATGGGTATAATGGACTCTACCTCATAGATTTAGTGTAAGAATTGGTGAGATCATGCATATAAAGAGCTTAGTGCCGTGCCTGGCATATTGGTGAGTGGTCAGTAAATTATGGTTGTGATGATGACAATGATGACATTGATGTCTCTGGTACCTGACAGATGAGTAGGGCTGAGATATCCAGAAAGGAAGAGGTATGGCCTTCTAGGTGAATTATGAAGAAAGAGGGGAGCAAACATGATGTTGGGAAGGGGTGCTCAGAAGAAACAATTTTCTTATTTCCTTATGGTCACTAGTTACCTACTAGCTGAGCTAATTGAGGAGAGAAGAGGAATGGATGTTGCAAAGTCAGTCAGCAGCCCTGAAGCTTTTAAAAATATACTCTCATTGATTTCAGAGTGGAAGGGAGAGGGAGAGAGAGATGGAAACATCAATGATAAGAGAGAATCATTGATTGGCTGCCTCCTGCATGCCCCACACCAGGATTGAGCCCACAACCCGGGCACATGCCCTACCAGGAATTGAACCATGACCTCCTGGTTCATAGGTCGACGCTCAACCACTGAGCCGTGCTGAAGCTTTTTATTGGCCTTGAAGCATGCTGAACATACTCTGTGTCTGACACTTGGACCTTTCTTCATGACTAGTCCTGATCTTTCCTTCCTCCTTCTGGAGCTCAGGACTAATGCCATATGGGTGCATAGGAAAAGCTCGAGACATTCCCAGAGTGAGAGCAACCTGTGATGCTTACAGGTCCAGGCTCAGTGGCTTCCCTGATCTTAACAGTTGTGAGCCTTTCCTCAGGCACAGAGGAAATGTAACTCCCAGCAGGCTGACAGAAGGGACTGGGCTTGGGGGTAGGAGAGGTCCCTTGAGACTGTCTTCTGTATGTTATAGATGGCATCAACCAATTAAGTATTTGTTGAGCTCCCGTTATGTACAGAACCACTGTTAGGAGTTTTGGGTGATTCAAGTGAAGTAAAAAGCAAGCTGTCTGCCCTCAAGGTATTGCTTGTTTTGTTGACATACTGGTAACAGTTCGTGGTCCATATAGGATTAGGTATAACTAAATGTTCAATTGCGTGCTTTCTCCAGATGCCGTTACTTGGCTGTCCAGCTATCTCCTGCCATCCCTGTGTTTGCTGCCATGCTCTTCCTTTTTTCCATGGCTACACTGTTGAGGACCAGCTTCAGTGACCCTGGAGTGATCCCTCGAGCTCTACCAGATGAAGCAGCTTTCATAGAAATGGAGATAGGTGGGTTTTCTAACCAGCTGGCAAGATGCTGTGCTTTAATTAGTAAGGGAATCCTATATAATAAAGAGGTAATATGCAAATTGACCATCACACCCTCACACAAGATGGCCACCCCCAGGTGGTTAAAGATGGCCACCACAAGATGGCCAGCAGGGGAGGGTAGTTGTGGGTGACCAGGCCAGCAGGAGAGGGCAGTTAGGGGTGACCAGGCCAGCAGCGGGGGAGGGCAGTTGGGGGCAACCAGGCTGGCAGGGGAGGGCAGTTAGGGGCAACTGGGCCTGCAGGGGAGGGAAGTTTGGGGGGGGACCAGGCTGGCAGGGGAGGGCAGTTGGGGGTGACCGGGCCTGCAGGGGAGGGCAGTTGGGGGGGGACCAGGCCGGCAGGGGAGGGCAGTTGGGGGAGACCAGGCCAGCAGGGGAGGGCAGTTTGGGGTGATCGGGCTGGCAGGGGAGAAAAGTTGGGGGTGACCGGGCTGGCATGGGAGGGCAGTTGGGAGGTACCAGGCCTATAGCAGAGGGTAGTTGAGGGTGACCAGTCCAGCAGGGGAGGGCAGTTGGGGGCAATCGGGCTGTCAGGGGAGCAGTTAGGCATCGACCAGGCTGGCAGGGGATTGGTTAGGGGGTGATCAGGCTGGCAGGCAGGAGAGTGGTTGGGAGTCAGCAGTCCTGGATTATGAGAGGGATGTCTGACTGCCAGCAGTTGGACATCCCCCAAGGGGTCCCAGATTGGAGAGGGTGCAGGCTGTGCTGAGGGACACACCCCCAGTGCACGAATTTCGTGCTCCGGGCCTCTAGTCTATCTAATAATAGGATAATATGTAAATTAGTTGGGATGCCCTCACGTAACAACTGGACAGCAGGGACCTGAGGCTGCATGGTGCCTGCCCTGGGCAGGGGATCTCAGGCCGGGCCCCCTGCCCGCCAGGGCTTGATGGAGGACCTCAGGCCATGCCCCCCATCCAGTGGGGCTTGATGGGGAACTTCAGGCCACTCCCCCCACCCGGCGGGGCTTGACAGGAGACCTCAGGCTGCATCCCCTGCCCTGACACTGGGCCGGGAGACCTCAAGCTGCACCCCCCGCCCCAGCACCGGGCTGGGGGACTTCAGGCTGCGTCCCCACTCAGTGGGGCTTGATGGGAGACCTCAGGGTGTGCCCACCTCCCTGGCACCAGGTTGGGGGACCTCAGGCCGCAACCCCCACCTCGGCGCCAGGCCGGGGGACCTGAGGTCATGCCCCCTCGCCTGGCAGGGCTTGACGGGGGACCTCAGGCCATGGCGGGACTTGATGGGGGACCTCAGGCTGCAGCGGGACTTGATGGGGGACCTCAGGCCGCAGCGGGACTTGTCAGGGGAACTCAGGCCATGCCCCCCGCCCCAACACTGGGCTGGGGGACCTGAGGCTGCACCGCCCGCCTGGCGGGGCTTGACAGGGGACCTGAGACTGCGCTCCACACCTGGTGCCGGGCCAGTGGACCTGAGGCTGCGCCCCCCGCCCGGTGCCAGGCTGAGGGACCTGAGGCTGTTCCCCCCGCCCAGAGGGGCTTGATGGGGGTGGGGCCGGCCGGTTCTGGGTCTCCTGCGATTTTGAAGTGCATGCGGGTGGGCAGGGACTTGACTCTGGATCCCGCGGCACGCCCCAGACTCTGACAGGAGGGAGATTTTCATATACATTTTACTAATTTTCTTTCATTTCTGACACTTCTATTATTGAGAGAGGGCAAATAGCAATATTAAAATATTTCCTCTAATTAATTCCCTTTTAATGCACACAAATTTTGTGCACCGGGCCACTAGTGGCATCATAATAGTCGTTGCAGATTAATAATTATTTCTAGGCTTTTCCCTCTGAGATCCTGAATCTGAGATCATGCCCGCCTTGTGAATTTGCTAAGGCAGCTGAAACAAGGTTTGAAAATCATGCTTCCTTTTTTTTTTTCTTGTGTTGGGTTGCGTTTCGGGAGGGATTTGTTACCAAGGTCTGCTGCACTGTTCCCAAAAGGATGGTTATTTTGTTTTGTTTTTTTACTCTTTGGTCATCATCAACTCATTTGATTTTTTTCATGAAAGCTATAAACCTTCTCTTAGTATCCTTACATGCACATACATACAATTTTGGATGTAATTTCAGGGATTCATAGAACTTTTGAAGCACATTCATGGGTCCATAACCAAGAATTCCTGCTTTAGGAGAACACACAGGTGGGAGGGGTCAACTATGATGCCAGGAACCATTGAGTATTTTAGAAATGATAAGGAAGCAGTTATAGTTTCATTACAGAGCAGTCTGCAGCAAAGGGTAGGACTCTCTGGGACAGAGATAGAGTATTACACTGCCCAGGAGCCAGGGTGGCTTCGGGAATCGAAGCAGGACATCCCAGGGCTAGAGAGGATACTCTGGGAACTCACACTGGGAAAGAAAGCCGCGATGCCAGTACTAGCAGGGATTGAGAGCCCACTAGACCCAACAACAGTGCCTGCCTAAATTGTTGTCAATTCCAGTACCCAAGTAGCTTGAGTCAGCATACAAGCCAAATAGAGCAGAAGAAAGGGACCCAGGATTTATAAGACTAAAAGCTACATCAGTTGAGCACCCGTCTGTGGTTAGCCTTTAGTTCTTTTAGGGTGTGTGTTTGTTTATTTTTTTAAATTTAAATTTTATTTAATTTAATTCAAAACAAAAACCTGTCGGGGTTCTAATAGGTATTACATTTATTTATTTTTTATTTTTTTATTGATTTCAGAGAGGAAGGGAGAGAGTGAGAGATAGAAATATCAATGATGAGAAAGAATCATTTATCGGCTGCTTCCTGCATGCCCCCTACTGGGGATTGAGCCCACAACCTGGGCATGTGCCCTTGACTGGAATCGAACCTGGGACCCTTCAGTCCGCAGGCTCTATCCACTGAGCCAAACCGGCTAGGGCGAGAATTTACATTTTTATGCTTATCCAAAAAATAGTGTCTTTTTATATTTTCAGATTGAATTTTATGTCCATTAATAATTTTATATGTATATACATATACATATACATGTACATATACATATACATATATATATATACACATATATATATATATATATTATTGATTTCAGAGAGGAAGGGAGAGGAAAAGAGAGGTAGAAACATCAATAATGAGAGAGAATCACTGATCGGTTGCCTCCTGCATGCCCCACACTGGTAATTGAGCCTGCAACCTGGGCATGTGCCCCAACTGGGAATCGTACTATGATCTCCTAGTTCATAGGTTGACGCTCCACCCCTGAGCCATGCTGGCTGGGCTAAAAAAATAATTAATTGACTTGTGTTTCTGCATGTCACAACAGGTTCCTTAGCAAGGTTAGCTCTGTTTTGCCAGATCACTGGGTTTGGGGGCCAAGCATGAGACATCATATTTGTGACCTCTGCATTTAACATGCTTCTCTCGATAGAAGAGTGCATTCTTGAGTTCATACTCATGCATATGTTTATTTTTATGCTAACAAGTTTTTGTCAACTTACATTCAGTGTTCAGCAGTGTACAGCAGGTCCTCGAATAACATTGTTTTATTCAACATAGTTTCATTATAACATGGATGAGATACCATAGGAACTTAACTCTTGTTTATATTAATTAGCCTATGGTAAAATTGGTTTCATTATATGTCATTTCACTTAAAGTCACAGAACTTATCGAAGATGCTATGTGAGGACTTACTGTACTGGGTATGTTATGGTTGAGGAGAACCGAGAGAAGAAAGCGGGTGATTCCCTTGCATCATAGTACTTCATAGGGAGGATGAACCATGAACTGTCTTCCAGGTGCCTTCATGTAAAGCACATACAAAGGAATATTAAGGTGGCAGGTGCCATGCTGGTACTCATATCCTCTAATGAATAGCTATCCCCATTCTTGTAAGACTTATGAAACACTGTTATTGTTTGATTTCACAGCATCCACCCCACTCTTCAAAAAAGGGAAAAATGTACCATATGGCAGATATTTTAAAAACCAAAATGAATTAAAAAATATTCTGTTTTTAGAATTACCCTGCATAGGGAGGGTGCAACAAGACAGGCACTCTCATATGCTGCAGATGGGCGGCGTGCAAATCTATCAATTTGGGAAGCAGTTTGGCAATAGTAATATTGGCTTTAAGGGTTCATACCCTTTGACCCAGTAATTCCACTTCTGTCAGGGTTTAGCTAAAGGAAATAGACAGATTTACACAAATTACTGTAGAAGGATTTTTAGTACATCATTTTTCTTTTTTCTTTTTCATCTTAATATGCCACTAGCTATTTTAATGCTGGCAACTTCATATATTACTGCTCAGACTTCAACATGCTTTTCTTTATGTTTTAGAAATTAATTTTAACATATGAATGTATTATTGAGGAAGGGAGGAGGGGGTTGGGATCGGGGTATGGTGTTCAAGGGAATTTAGCGTTATTTGTAATATCATAACTTTGAATGTAGCATAATTTTTTAATGAGTAAATAAATAATAGTACATGCATATGATGGAATATTGTATTGCCAATAATAATGTTTTCAGAAAAAAAATAATAGAAAAAATGTTTATTGTATAATCTTAAGTGAAAAACACAGTGTATAACATTGCATTTATAACATGATCCCAAATTTTAAAAAATCATAAATGTTTATCTGTTAAGGGAAGATAAAGGGAAATACACTAAAATGCATGAATATCCTTGAGCTGAAAAAAATATCCTTATTTTTTCTTTACATTTTCTGTTTTTCCAAAATTTTTACAATAAACATGTATTATTCTTATTTTAAAATAATTGTTTTTCTAAGTATTAGCCTTTTTTCCATGCATATATTTTATTTTTGCAAGATATTGTGAATCTTTTCCTGTCATCATTCACTTGTCTACACCATTTTAAAAAGCTGCATAATATTCCATCCTATGCATGTATCATAATTTACTTAACCAACCTCCTATTGTGACATTGAAGTTGTTTTCAGATTTTCACTATAAAAGGGACTCTATGAAAAATATCCTTATGTCAACATCTTTTATACAAGTCTTTGAAATTTTGATAAGTTCCTAAATGTAAAATTTCTGGGTCAAAAAGTAAACACATTTAAAATTTTGGTAGCCACTGCTACATTATTTACTGGTAATGTATAAAAATACCCTTTCCCTGTCCTTGCCAACCCTAGATATTTTTTATTTTTTGTTAATCCTCACCCGAGGATATTTTTTCCATTGATTTTTAAGGAGAGTGGAAGGGAGGGAGAGAAAGAGAGAGAGAGAGAGACAAACATTGATGTGAGAGAAACACATCAATTGCTTGCCTCCCGCACGTGACCTGACAGGTCTGGGAATCGAACCTGCAATCCAGGTACATGCCCTTGACTAGGAATCAAACCCATGACACTTCAGTGTGAGGGCGGACACTCTAACCACTTAGAAGCATTGGCCAGGGAATCACTAGGTATTTTTTTAAAAATATATTTTTATTGATTTCAGAGAGGAAGGGAGAGGGAAAGAGAGATAGAAACATCAGTGATGAGAATCATTTATTGGCTGCCTCCTGCACACCCCACACTGGGGATCGAGGCCGCAACCCAAGCATGTGCCCTTGACTGGAATCGAACCTGGGACCCAGTCTGAAGGCCAGTGTCCTATCCATTGAGCCAAACCAGCTAGGGCTCACTAGGTATTTTTATTCTTTTAAATATTTGTTAATACAGTAGGTGGAAGTGGTATCTTTGTGTTAATTTTTATTTCTTTGATTATGAACGAAGTAGGATGTTTTCCTTTTCTGTTTTTAGCCATTTTATTTCTTCTTTTATGAATATTTTTCTTTGTAATCAGCCAAAAACTTGAAGACACACTTTTTCACATGCATACAGAAGGATTGCATGGCACTCAGTGGAATTTGATGTTGAGAGTCTACTCTGGAAATGTTAGTATGAAGAAGACAGTGGGCCTAAGGAACCTTTGAATACTCCCATTGCTTTTGGACAACTGGTGAGACCTTTGGGTTCAAACAATGGCTAGCAGTGATGTTAACAATCTTTATTGATCTACAGAAGCTACCAATGGTGCGGTGCCCCAGGGCCAACGACCACCCCCTCGTATCAAGAATTTCCAGATTAACAACCAGATTGTAAAGCTGAAATACTGTTATACGTGCAAGATCTTCCGGCCTCCCCGGGCCTCCCATTGCAGCATCTGTGACAACTGTGTGGGTGAGTAAAATCATTAGGGCATTGTCTGGGGGAAAGGCTGAGTTGAAGAAGAGGGTAAAGGTAATTTTTTCTTGAAAAAGTTAGTAGGGGTAGATAGGAAAGCTAGAATTAGACAGGAAACAAGCATCTGAACAACTATAAATCAACTGTACTTCTGTAGATCAAATTGGAATTTAAATATCTGCCAGTCTAAAAAAAAACAACCTTTTTGGTAAGTGGGAAAATAAATGACCTGTTGGGTTTTTGTTTTACTAACCTCACCCAAGGATATTTTTCCCATTGATTTTTAGACAGAGTGGAAGGGAGGGGGAGAGACGGGGAGAGAGACACATCAATTGGTTGGCTCCTGCACATGCCCGACCATGCTGAGGATTGAGCCTGCAACTGATGTACATGCCCTTGACCCGAATCGAACCCAGGACCCTTCAGTCTGTGGGCCGACACTCTAGCCCAGGTATCCTCAAACTTTTTAAACAGGGGGCCAGTTCACTGTCCCTCAGACCGTTGGAGGGTCGGACTATAGTTTAAAAAAAAAAAACTATGAACAAATTCCTATGCGCACTGCGGGCCCGGGATGAGTCGGCTGCTAAGCAGGACAGGCAGCGGCACCCGGCGGGCCGGATAAATGTCCTCGGCGGGCTGCATGTGGCCCGCGGGCTGTAGTTTGAGGATGCCTGCCTAGCCACTGAGCGAAACCGGCTAAGGCAAATTACCTGTTTTTCAAATCTATATTTTCTTTACTGGATCTGTTTCAAGTGGAACCCACCTTGCATAGGGGGAGGAGAACCCTAGTCTACTGGAGGGCAGCATCGGGGAAGGAAGGACTTTGTAAGAAGTAGTATTCCCAAGAAGAAAATTGTTAGCATTTATTGAGTTCCTACTATATACTAGGCACTGTGTGAAGTGTTTTCACTTTCTCTCATTTAAGGCTTGTAAGAATCCCAGGAGAAAAAGGTATTATCCCCATTTATAGATGAGGAAATAGGTGAAGCACCTTTATGTGGGTTCATATAATTAGTAAGAGATGAAGCTGGAATAGGTATGATTCTCAAACTCATTTCTTCTTTCTCTGCTGCTGTTAACAAGGGTTTCAGGTGTATGTGTCTGCATAATGTATCTGGGCTTTTAGCCACATGTATGTGGCTTAGTTGTAATCACTGCCTACTGTGTACTGAGCTCTGGGAAAGATCAGAAACAGTCTGTAAATGTGTCTATCAATAGGCAAATATGATCAATTCCTTGTATTATTACTAGGCTTACTTCCAGCGTTCTTTATATATATCATAGAATAGGCCTGAGTACATTGCTTTCTTCTTATTATCCAGTTCTTTAGACAAAGCTTGAAAATATATCTTACTTTATATGGTAAAAAGCTACATGTAGGTAGGATTTTTAGAAATTTAAACTCATTTTATTTAATTATTTATTTTTATTTAAAAAAATATATTTTTATTGATTTCAGAGAGGAAGGGAGAGGGAGAGATAGAAACATCAATTATGAGAATCATCAGTGGGCACAACCCCACACTGGAGACTGAGCTGCAACCTGGTCCTGTACCCTGACCGGGAATCGAACCATGACTTCCTGGTTCATAGGTTGAGGCTCAACCACTGAGCCATACTTGCCAGGCAAATTGAAACCCATTTTAAATAAGCCAGGAAACTTAATGTTTCAAGAATGTCTGATGTGAAGGTTTTCATAAAGAATTCCCTCTCCTTATTAATATTATTAAATATAAAGAACTCATGCAAATTAATTTTTTTTAATTAATCTACATCTGAGGATATTTTTTCCATTGATATTTTTAGAGAGAGTAGAAGGGGGAGAGAGAGAAACATCGATGTGAGAGTGACACATCGATTGATTGCCTCCTACACACACCCCAACCGGGACTGGGGATCAAACCTGCAATTGAGGTACGTGCCCTTGACCAGGGATCAAACCCGAGACCATTCAGAATGTGTGCTGACAAACAGTCCAGGGCACAAATTGATTTTTAAAAAATAACCACTAAATTTCAGTAGAAATATGGACAGTTTACAAAATAAAAAAATACAATTAGCTAGTTAACATGAAAAAATTTTATCCCTACTAAATATCAAAGAAATAAAAATTAAAGCAGGACCTTTTAAAATCTAGATAATAAGCAAGGAAAACCTGGTAATGCTTAGTGCTGCATTGGTAGGAGTGTAATTTGGAGCAAACTTTTTGGAAGCAACCTAATCTATACTAATGAACAGCTAATATGCTAATGGTCAGGATGCCTTAATGGGTAATGACCAGGTCATTAGCATATTAGCTGGGGTGTTGCTCTGGAGACAGGGTGGAAGCGGGGAGGTGCCTGGAGAAGGCGGGACCATCCCATGCCTGGGAGGGCAGGGGTGAGAGCCCATAGCGTCACCCTCACCAGTCCTTTGCCACCCACCGCTGGCACTCTGAGTGCCCTGCGGCCCACCTGCCAGGGGAAGGAGCACAGCCCAGCAGGCGGGAGGCTTCCACTCTCTCCTCCTGCGCCATGATGGGGCGGAGCTGCCTCGTTGCTCCAGAGATGGGGGGGGGGTGGAGGGGTGGTGGAGGGAGCAGGAGCAGGGAGGCGCCCAGAGAAGGCGGGACCAGCCCGAGGTGACTTGAGGGACTGAGGGCAGGGCTTGAAGTGGCCAGAGAAGGCCAGAGGGTTTGGGGGCTGGGCCAGGCGCGCTGGAGCTCTGCCTGGACAGGTTCGGGTGTCAAGGCAGGGCTGCAGGTGGGTGGGCGATGCCGCGCGAATTCACACTCTGGGCTTCTAGTAAGATTGATAAAAACCTTAAAACATTGATGTCAATGATTACCTTTCTAGAAATTCCTAAGAAAATAATCAAGAATGTGGTAAAAGATTTAGGTATGGAAATATGTACCTCAGGATTACTATAATAATGAAAATTTGAATAAATCTCATTGTCAACCAGTAAATAAATGGTTGAATAAATTGTGGAACATTCATACAGGGGACTTTTATGGGAAAACCTTATGCCAGAAAGTGAAATGAAATAAAATAGAAGACAGGCTATATGTATAGTGTGATCTCAGTTAGACATTTTAAAAATATGAATATGTGTAAAGAGATATGAAAGGAAATACTCCAGAATGCTCTTAGTTTGTTATCTATAGGTTGTGGGTTTATGAGTGATTTTGTTTCCTTGTATTGCTTGTATTATAAGAAAAAAATGTGATTTAAAGTACAGTAAAAATATATCTGTATAAACGTACATTTCCAGTGTTTTTATATGACAGGTTTGTTTAGAGTAAGACTTGAACATGTCATTCTTTTCTACATTTTCCTTCTCTTTTCTGAAAAGATATATTGTAGCCCTTTAACTGGGAGATGTATCATTCTTACTATTTTTGACAGTATGCAGTTCATTGTCCTTTAAAAATGATATGTGTTATTCTTTGTGCCTTTTTGGTTCATTAAATAATACATGTTCATTGTAGAAAATACAGGGAGTACAGAAAGTGTAAATAAAATCTAATCCCAAACTCACTCTCCATTTCTCTATATTTCCTTCCAGCCTCACTCTTGTTTGTGAAATTAGATCACACATGATTGAGTTTTTATTCCTACCTTTGTCATTTAACATTATATCTTAAGCATTTTTTTACACCTTTAGTACATGTCTTTTGAATATTTTAGTTTAATGACTGTATATAATCTATCACATGGCTATATTCTAGTTTTTTAAGGCAGTTTCCTATCATTAGATATTATTTATGATTCCATTTTATTCATTATTATAACACTGTAATCAAAATTATTTAATATACAGATATGGTAAAATTAGAACCTTCATACATTTCTGGTGGGAATGTAAAATGGTTCAGCCACTGTGGAAAAGTTTGGCAGTTCCTCAAAAAGTTAAGCATAGAATTAACATATGGTCCAGCAATTCCACTCGTGGGTATATACTTGTATTAGTCTGCTTGGGATGCCATAACAAAATACACAGACTGGGTGACTTAAATAACAGAAATTAATTCTGACATTTATAAGTCCAAGATCAAGGTATTGGCAGGGTTGATTTCTGGTGAGGCCTCCCTCTCTGTCTTACAGGCGGTTACCTTCTTTTTTAAAAGTAAATTTTAAATATGTTTTTATTGATTTTAGAGAGAGAGGAAGGGAAAGGGGGAGAGAGGAGAGAAACATTGATATGAGAATCATTGATCGGTTGCCTCCTGCAAGCCCCACACTGGGGATTGAGCCCGCAACCCAGGCATGTGTCCTTGCTGGCAATCTAACTGGTGACTTCTTGGTGCATGGGACGTTGCTGAACTCACTTTGTTTTTATATTTAACTCTTTAATTCATCTGGAATTCATTTTGATAAATAGGGTGAGGGGGAAAATTTTAACCTTATTTTCCACCAAATAGCCTATTGTCTCAGTGTTGTTTATGGAAAAGTACTTCCTTTCACCACTGATTTTGTAATGCTGCTTTTATTAAGACAGTAAATTCTTATATATTGTAGAGCGTGTTTCTGGCTATGCCACACCATTTTAAGTGTTGTAATTTTATGTCTTTTACTAACTGGAGGTTAAGAAAAACCACACTACTCATTTTTTAAAAATTGCTTGGCTATTTTCACCTATTTATTCTTCCTGAACTTAGTAGACCCACCTACTAAGATTTTTCTTTGGAAAAGCAGAGACTCAGTGAGACAGATCACTTAACCCCTCAGTTCCTTAGTTTCCTCTGCAGTAAAATGGGGAAAAGGATATCTTCTTTTTCTCAAATTCTAGGGTGATTGTGGGGGTCAAATGAGATGGCTATGAAAACATTGTGAGCCGAAACCGGTTTGGCTCAGTGGATAGAGCGTCAGCCTGCGGACTGAAAGGTCCCAGGTTTGATTCCGGTCAAGGGCATGTACCTTGGTTGCGGGCACGTCCCCAGTAGGGGGTGTGCAGGAGG
Source organism: Plecotus auritus (assembly GCF_963455305.1). Lineage (NCBI taxonomy): Eukaryota > Metazoa > Chordata > Mammalia > Chiroptera > Vespertilionidae > Plecotus > Plecotus auritus. The sequence continues at coordinate 108,513,534 of NC_137784.1, read as the reverse complement.
CAGCTGATCGATGTTTCTCTCTCATGGATGTTTCTAACTCTCTATCCCTCTCCCTTCCTCTCTGTAAAAACTCAATAAAGTATATTTTAAAAAAAACATTGTGTAAAAGAGAAAAATAGAAACCAGTTTTTTACAAATAGGCAATGATCTGGGGTCTTTGCATTAGTTATTCAGATGTGAATGGTGGGGTTGCACTGTGTTTTGGAGGCTTTGACACTAGATTCTCTTTTTCCCACAGAGCGCTTCGACCATCACTGCCCCTGGGTGGGGAATTGTGTTGGAAAGAGGAACTACCGCTACTTCTACCTCTTCATCCTTTCTCTCTCCCTCCTCACCATCTATGTCTTCGCCTTCAATATCGTCTATGTGGCCCTCAGTGAGTATGCAGGGCAGTGCCTATGGTTGGAGTGGGGGTGGGATGGGAGAAGACTTGAGGACAGCTTAAGGGAGTGGTTGGGTTTCCTGGTGGGACTTTACCATTGTGAAGGTGTGTTAGGACCCGCTAGAAATAAGCACTACTGTCTGCTCTTGAGTAGGGCTCCAAACCTAGCTCACATCAATCAGTATTTACTGAGTGGGACCATGGCCATAATAACTGGTTTGTACCCAGAGTACTAGGCATTTCTGAGGTGATCCCAAAGGTAGGGGATGTATTTTGGCTGTCTGCATCCTCTCTTCTTCTGCTTTATAAGATCTGCCCTGTGCCAAGTGGTAGAAGGGGTTATATCTGAGAAATGCCTTTTAGTAGCTCCTGGTTTACTTTGGGAGATAGAAAATACACACCTATGTGTGTGCATGTACACAAACACATACACACACATAAATAAGCAGATAACAAATAAGGGCAGAGGGGATGTGGAATTAAAGGAGTGGTCTTAATCAAAACAACTTCCTGGGAAGGGATGAGTTCTCAGCTGGATTTTGAACAAGGGAGGGAAGACACGGATTGGTGAGGAGAGAGGATTTTTAGGGGTGTTTCTAATTTATTTTATCTATGAATGAATATCCACCTGCATGCCCATAGTGAGGACTAAGGAAAAGGGAGGGGAGCCAGATGCTTGGCTTCTGCCCGACTCTCTAGACCAGTGGTCGGCAAACTGCGAGCCGCGGTTTGTCACTCTGTTGACTAATGAGTTTGCCGACCACTGCTCTAGACTATTGCCGGGTCCTGCATTTGGTCAAGAGACCACCTCCTTGGGGGTGTGAGTCCCTTGTCTGAGTGAGGGCTTATTTCTTGCCAGCTTGTAACAAGGGGTAGGGAGGAGGAAGTGAGTAAGTACTAGGATAAGTGTGCATTTTTAAAATTAAAGTCACTAATTTTTTTCTCTACTACTCCTCCCAATTTCATAGAATCCTTGAAAATTGGCTTCCTGGAGACGTTGAAAGAAACTCCTGGAACATATCCTCCCCTGGCAGTATGTCCCTGTGAATCCTTCTTAAATTACTTTCCAGCATGCTTTCTCTCTGCAGTTATCCCATCATCTCATTTTTCAGACATCAGAGAGTGCCAAATTCTGGGGAAAAAGTGTAGTCTTAGTGGTAGCAATCAGAATGGAAGATGACCAAGACTTAAAGGGTGGCCTTTGCTTTACCCCCTTCTCTACTGCCTCCCTTCCAGTTCCTTCTGATCACACACTCAGCCCTGCCTCTGTAGTGGGCTATCTATGCCTCAATATATCTCTTGTCACTTGCTGGAAGTCCACCTTCCTGTTATCGCTAACGCTTACTTTGTACAGCAGTTGTATTTCTGAAAAGGAAATTCAGATGGGATTTCTATAAATCACATCCTGTTTTTCCCACCAATTTTTTCATTTATAAAGTTTATTTTTTGATGGATTTTCCATTAGCAGTGATGGCCAGCATTATTTAGCTTTGGCCCCCTCCTAAACATCCCCTTCAAAAAGCTAATGATCTAAAAACAGAGGAACACTTAAATATGCTAGAGATGTTAGAGAGTTACTCATAGTGAACAGACAGGAGTCCTTTACCTGTCATAAGGGATGTACCCAGCGAATTTAGAATTCATCTGTTATGTATGGATACTTAGCCATTTGTGACATGTTCCGAGAGGTAAAGAGAAGGGTGAAGCATTGAGTCTGTTGGTGTGGCTTCAACATTCCTTAACATACCTCACTGTTCTAGAAGTACTCATTTGTTTCTTCACACTCTGGTCCGTCGTGGGACTAACTGGATTTCACACTTTCCTTGTGGCTCTCAACCAGACAACCAATGAAGACGTGAGTCAACCTTCCCATCTTCTCATCACATATTCTTTTAAAAAATGTATATTTATTTATTGATTTCAGAGAAGAAGGGAGAGGGAGAGAAAGACATAGAAACATCAATGATGAGAGAGAATCATTGATTGGCTGCCTCCTGTACGCACCCCCCCCCCACTGGGTATCGAGCCTGCAATCTGGGCATGTGCCCTTGATGGAATCAAACCTGGGACCCTTCAGTCTGCAGGCCGACGCTCTCCAGGGGTCCTCAAACTACGGCCCGCGGGCCACATGTGGCCCGCCGAGGACATTTATCCAGCCCGCCGGGTGCTGCTGCCTGTCCTGCTTAGCAGCCGACTCGTCCCGGGCCCGCAGTGCACATAGGAATTTGTTCATAGTTGTTTTTTTAAACTATAGTCTGGCCCTCCAACCGTCTGAGGGACAGTGAACTGGCCCCCTGTTTAAAAAGTTTGAGGACCCCTGCCTATCCACTGAGCCAAACTGGCTAGGGCTCATCACATATTCTTTCTCCAAAGCCTATTCTCTTGTTACCTGCTAGAGAACTGAATCTCCAGGGCCTGGGAGGTTGAGGCAGGCAGAAACCTAGTGTGGGAGATTGTTAAATCTGAAGTGTGGAGAAGAAAGCAGACTGCTTTGTTTAGAGCTGAATGCCTGTAGAGAATTAAGAAGAAGAGGTTGAATGGTAGGGGAGGTACAAGGTCTTCAGCTATTCATAGATCTTTAAAGGCTAATTGGTGCTTCTGGATTAGGGATGGACAAGGACAGGTGCACGGAATAAATCCTTGCTTTTTAAAAGTTACCAATTAACCCATGTTCATTGCAGAAAATCAAAAAAGACAGATGAGCAAACATATCAAATAAGTCCCTGAAACTTTACCTTCTATACATCCCCATTGTTAATGATATGATTTATAGTCTAGACTTGTCTAGACTTGTTCCCGTTTATGTGACTATATATTTTGAATTTTTAAATTAAAATAGATACATATTGTTTAGTTATCTGCTTTTTTTACTCTATTGTGGACATTGTCCCATGGCTATGCATTGTATTTCTTTTTTTTCCTATTGTGGTAAGATATTCATTATATAAAATGTACCATCTTAACTATTTTAAGTGTATAATTCAGTGGCATTAAGTATATTCATATTGTTGTGCAACTATTACCATCACCCATCTCCATAACTTTTTCAACTTCCCATGCTGCATGTTTTTCTTCAACATAAATTTTAATGTAGGTCTTGACTTTTATCTTGCAGATCAAAGGCTCATGGACAGGGAAGAATCGAGTCCAGAATCCCTACAGCCATGGCAACATTGTGAAGAACTGCTGTGAAGTGCTGTGTGGCCCCTTGCCCCCCAGGTACTCAGGGGACTAGAAGGTCCTGGGACTCTTGGGTTGAGCAATCCTGTTGCTTGGTATGATGCCTTCTTCTGAATGTGACCTCTTGGTGTCAAATAGGACTTCCCAGGGATTGTCCCTTGGTGCCATATCTACATGGACCATAGACCACAGGATGATTGTTTTAAAGAGATGACCTTTCATTCTTATTTCATTTGTTTCTTACCCTGGTTAATGTGGTATGCCCTGGTTTGTGGAAGAAAAAGTGAGTGGAAGATAGGAGGCATGTGTTAGGATTAGGCTAGACTGCCAAAGGGTAGGTTTATGTTTTCCAGTCCACACTGCAAGGTTCAGAGGGTAGGTGGCTGGAGGGGGGAATGGGAAGTGTTTTATTAACTGTCCTGTCTTATTCAGTGTGCTGGATCGAAGAGGTATTTTACCACTGGAGGAAAGTGGAAGTCGACCTCCTAGCACTCAAGAGACCAGTAGTAGCCTCTTGCCACAGAGCCCAGTAAGTGTTCCCGACTTTAAGATTTTAAAGCTAAGCTGGTGATGGAGAGTGTAGGCTAAATTTACACCTTAGAGATAGTTAGGCAATTTCGTGTTCAATAGCCCCAGCTTCCCTGTCTCTGCTTTTGCTCTGACATTGCCTCAGATCTTTGTGCCCATGCGGTATAGATTAGGATCTACTCATTTCTTTGACATTCTACTGTGCTAGATGCAGGATACACTAGTGAACAAGGCAAAAACCATGTCCCTGCTCTCAAGGAGTTCACTGTCTAGTGAGGTGAATGTTTTTTGTAAGGTAGATAATTGTTCTCTACTTTGCTTTTCCTATATCTTAAAGTTTGTTTTTTGAATTACAGCAAACCCGTTTTTATATTTTATTATCATCATTTTGAATATAATGTTTATGATAAGTCTGGTCTTAAATCATAACAATTTAGATTAGTAATTCTCAGTTGAATGTGGGAAAAGGTGATATTTTAGAATTGCTTTGGGGGCATTTTCAAACATATATCATCTGAAAATTTTGCCACCCCACTCTCTTTGGTTTAGAATCACTGTTCTAGAGAGCCAAGTGTTAGGGCAGAAACAAGATTGAGACCCACTGGGTCAGGCCTTGTTAGACAAGTACGTTATAACATTCTCTTGTGGAGGAGAGGGGCCTGTGTAATGATCTGTGGTCTCTATTATTATTATTATGAATAATAATGGAAGCATCTCTCCATAACAGTTAAGAATTCAAAGAAACATCAGTTGCACTCTGCTGAGAAGATAAGAATAGTCTGGTCTTGGTTCTGAGTTTGGTGCCGGTGCATATCTGTAACATCAGTGTGGTTGATGGGTTCAGAGGAAGAGCTCAGTGTCTACTGATTATCTCCATTTGGATTTTGAGGATGGGCTTTTTAATTTATTTTTATTTTTATTTTTTAAAATATATTTTATTGATTTTTTTACAGAGAGTAAGAGAGAGGGATAGAGAGTTAGAAACATTGATGGGAGAGAAACATCAATCAGCCGCCTCTTGCACACCCCCTACTGGGGATGTGCCCACAACCAAGGTACATGCCCTTGACCGGAATCGAATCTGGGACCTCTCAGTGTGCAGGCTGATGCTTTATCCACTGAGCCAAACCAGTTAGGGCGAGGATGGGCTTTTTAAACAAAATTTTTTTATTGATTTCAGAGAAGACGAGAGAAAGAGAGAGAGATAGAAACATCAATGATGAGAGAGAACCACTGATTGGCTGCCTTCTGCACGCCCCACACCGGGGATTGAGCCCACAATCCAGGCATGTGCCTGGTTCAGAGATTGATGCTCAACCGCTGAGCTACACTGGCCAAGCAAGGATGGGCTTTGTATTGAATTTGATATATTTTCCTTCTTAGGCCCTAACAGAACATCTGAGCTCAAATGAGATGCCGGAGGACAGCACTCCTGAAGAGATGCCACCCCCGGAACCTCCAGAGCCACCACAGGAGGTGGCTGAAGCTGACAAGTAGCCCACCTATGGAAGAGACTTTTGTTTGTGTTTAATTAGGGCTGTGAGAGATTTAAGGGGAGAAGATAAACCTGAGACGGAGAACAAGTAAGCTGTTTTTCTTTGATCTTTATTCAGCCAATTGCACACTGGCATTTTCTTGCTGCAAGTTTTTTTTTTTTTCCTGGACTCAAGGCAGTCATAGAAGATGTCAGTGACCTCTGGTAACTGGACAAATGGGTCTCTTGGGCCCCTGCACTGGTTTTCCGTGGAGTCTCCTTGGGCTCCCCTTTCTTCCCTCCAGATCTTAGCTCTCCTGCTTGGTGTGGTTGGTCCATTTGTGGGGTTAAAGGTTCTTGAGACTGGCATAGATCCTCTCCAGCTGCTGCATGGCACGAGTCCAGAGGTGGTCACAGAGAACTCTGGCTAGGGAATCCTAACTGGATTCTTGGGGCTTCATAATTGAAGAGGATGGAGAGTGGGGTTGGAGGATTCTCCTGGCTACAAAGTGCCAACATTGCCCATAAATCCTTTCAGGAATGGGGCAGGTAGCTTCCACTTGTTGTATTTATTCATGTAGTTTCTCCTTTGTCCGCCATCCACTTTCTAATCCCCAAGCCCCACTCTTTTCCAGTTAGAGATATGTAAGTAGTTGCAGAATAGATAACAATTTACATGTCTTATAGATTACCCAGAAACTTTTTAATACCCGTGCCATTCTCAATAAGAATTCATGAGATGCCAACGGCATCACCCCTTGCACTCTCTGTCTCTTATCTCCTCCTTTCTCATTAGTCCCATTTAATTTGTTTTCCTTCTGACTCTTGCTCCTATTAGGAGCAGGAATGGCAGTAATAAAAGTCTGCACTTTGGCGATTCCTCTCCTCAGAATAAGCCCAAGTGCTCACTTAAACACTACACCCCCCAGACTCCCTGTGTGAGGCCTGCAGAGGCCCTGAATGCACAAATGGGGAAACCAAGGCACAGAGAGGATCTCCTCTCCTCTTCTCTCCCCCTATGTCCCCTCAAAAAAGAAAAAAGTAAAAAAAGACAACTAATACTTCCAGTAGGCCTCGGCTGAGTGAGGAGGGAAAGCCCAGCACTGCTGCCCTCCCGGGTGACCCACTCCAAGGCCTTGGCCCACCTCGGGCTTGATAACCACACCAGGGGCTTCCGCCAGCCTCGCTCTTCCAGCACTTCCACTTCCACAGGCAGAGTCCCAGAGCCACTTCCCCCTGGGTGCGGGCTGTGACCCCCCTGTCAGCTCTGCTCAGGACCTGTTCTATTTCAGGGAAGAAGATTTATGTATTATATGTGGCTGTATTTCCTAAAGCACCTGTGTTTTTCTCTTTCTAAGCCAGGGTCCTGTCTGGATGACTTACGGGGAGGGGGACGTGTAAATCAGAACTTTTAATCTATTTGAAAGTGATTAAACTGTGTCTAATGCAGACTGTCTGCCTCCTCCTTCCCCTTCCATTTCAAGAATCACCATGGGGGCGTGAGTGTCTTTGTGTGGTAGGGTGGGATTGGGGTGGGAGTAGAAGGGGTTTCTAGTTACTACCCATACTTCCATTTTCTGGGGGACCCTTGAGTGGGAGAGATAGCTCCCAAACTCTCCATTGATTTCTACTACATTCTGGGCCAAAGCTCACCTTATTCTGGACTCTAAAGAAAGGGCTTTCAAGGCATTATACAATGTTAGTAAGATGGGGAGGGTTGGGGGTATATTCACTTAGAGAACAAGTTCTTTATTGAGATGTTGTGTTTATGCAGATGAATGCTGTTAATTGTAAATGAGCCTTGGTTATTAAAGGAGGCACATTAGCGCCTCTCCTGGGAAATACTTTGTTAGTGATCTTTTATAAGTGAAGGTATATATTTCATTTTAAGAGGTCTATAATCAAGACTCCTTACCAATTCCTATCTTACTCTTTCCAGTTAATCAGAATGAATGAAATTTGGCTGCTTCCAGATTTTTCTCTATGTCTTTTTATTTTTCTTATACCAGGATTTGATTTGAGAGAGAGAGAGAGAGAGAGAGAGAGAGAGAGAGAGAGACTCTGATTCCTCTATTCTCTGCCTCTACTTTACCATTCTCTTTCTGGCTCTCTCAGTCCTTGTAGTTACATTTTAGTTAGTTCAAAATAACGCCAACCCTGGAGAGTTTGGAAGCTATTAGATTTTTCCAGTTAACCTGCCACTCAGATGAATCTCTTTTTAGTCAGTTCTGAGCCCATCCTTTCTCAGCCCATCTTCTCTCTTGGATTAGGACTGATTTCTCTCCTCCCTTAACTTACCTCAACCACTCTTCTGCTGACCCTTACATCAGTCAGAGGAGCTTTCTCTTTCTAAGGTGAAGGGTCAACATGGAAAGCTATCTCTTGTATGAAATAATATATTTTAGTTTTCTGCTTTTTCATGCTTCCTGCTCTCTTTCTTTACCTATATAACTCTTCTGTATTTAAGACCTTGGTCTGAAGATCTATTCCATTCATACCATGCACCATCTGGGACTGTCTTTCATCTGAGTTTTGATCAGAGGGGAGATTGAAGAATTGGTCTTTTTAAATGGCTTGCATTCTCTCTGTCTCTTCCCTTCCTTTGCATTCCTTCAGTTTCCTATGCACCCCACTTCCCCAGGTGAGGATGGTTGGTACAGGTCCAAAACCTTTCGGGGTTGGTGGGGTTTGACTATTTGAGACCATTTCTTCATGTCCATTTGGCTCTGGGGCCCTCCTTGCCCTAGCAGAAGGCATCTGCTCTCCCTTTGCTTTTTTCCCCAGGGGCAAGTGGTGGGTTCTAATTCTATAGCAGCTAAATTCCATTCTTCCTTTGCTAACCTACCTGCCTTTATCCCAAGGGCCCTTTTCCTACTGACCAAATTGCTTTACCTTTTTGGGGAAAGAAAAAGTATTTTGTTTTTAAATCTATTTTCTAACTTAAATGCAATTTAATATGTAAATCTCTGCATTTGTGTGTGAACCTACAAATATGTACGTGTGGTGGTTTTTTCACTCTCTGGTATTTCTTAATAAAGAACCCTTTCTTTTCGGGGAAAGCCAATTAATGAAGAAGACTTGAATGGTTTTAGAAATACAGGGATGTGTGCTTCTTTGTGCTTCTGTCTCATTTCTTTACTTGTGCCTAGCATGAGTGGCTGGCCCCCTCCCCTACCTTTTGACCCTCTTCCTTTGAGAGGGCTTTCAGCCTAGTGGGGCAGAGAGAGGAGCCTGTCTAGTGTCTGGTACCCCTCTGGGACCACTTGGGTTGGCTAAGTGGTAACCTAGCAACTTAGCCCCCATCCCTCTCTCTATGGCCTGGCCCTGTTAGTTCTTTTCTTCCAGCTCAGTTTACTTTATACTCCTGAGGCTGGGGCCAGGCTAGGGAGAATCACCAAGGGATCACAGTAAATAGTTTTTTTAAAATGAAAATTTGTTCTCGTGCTTTGGTGCTATTAAAGAAGAGCAATGTTTCTAATAATTCAAAAAACATTTGTGTCAGTTTTGAGAAGACATTCTAGCCATTGCTTGCTGTTCTTAGGTGATAGGTTTTAGAAATAGTATCAAAGGCTAAAATTGTGACTATCATTACCTTTAAAAGATGCAAGCCCAACTTGCAAAAAAAGATAGTCATTGTAGATTTTATGTTCCGAATAAATATGAAAGGAGAATGGGAACTAAAAATCTGTATCTGTAAACTTTCAAATGGCATATAGAACATCAATGGAAGTGGGAAAACCTAGTGTAATTAACTGGGCCTAATTATTATACAAATAAACACAAAACATGTTTTTGCAGTTTTAATATATACAGTGAGTTTCCAGGAATGCAACCATTGTGTCAATTCAGGGAAGATGGTACTTTATTTTGTTCAAAACTTTAATAACATTTGTGTCCTTTGAAAATCGTGTCACCAATAGCAATGCCATTCATGGATTTTTAAGTTGCCAATATAATGTACCTGTATTCATCTTCCTTTGTAGCAGTTGAACCCACAGTGAATCTACATATGTAAGTGGAAGCATCTGAGTTAAAGTATAGTATTGCCCAGGCATTTACATATTGAAATACATATTATTTTATTATAAACTACTTTCCCTTTATTTCTCCTTTATATTATAGTTAGTGTATTATACTGCTCTTCTGGAAATTATGTGTATATGCAGGTTATAATAACTATGAAATTTCTTTCAGGGTGGCAAAGGGTTTATTACAAAACATTGTATATACCCAGGGAGGTTTGGAGCTGACAGGGTTGAGAACCATTGGACTCTCAAATGTCCCTTTCTACTTCTAAATATTTGGAAAACTTAGAAAATAAACAAACCTCTTCCTCCCTTCATACCTGTAATGTGCTTTTTAATTTTAAAAGTAACTCATGTCCATTATTGAAAATTGGGAAAGTATAAGAAAGTAAGATTTTTAAAAATCATCCATAACTTCATGACTAAGGTATAATAATCACTGTCAGTGTTTTGGTGTATTTCTTTCTAGTCCTTTCCGTGCATGTATATTTTTAAACATAACTGGAATTCAACTATGAATATAGTTTTGTAATCCTGCTTTTTTAAATTAGCATTTTTCATATCATTAGAAATTATTTCTTCATGACTCCATAATATGTACATAATTTTTCCCCTGTTGTCAAGACATTTAGGAGTTTCCCATTTGTCATTATTATAAATAATGCCATGATGAGCTTTTTAAAAAAATCTGTGAACATATCTGTGATTATTTCCTTAGGATAGATTCCTAGGAGTGAAATTACTGAGTCAAAGGGAGTGTTCTTTGAAAGACTTTTGGCAAATATGGCTAAATTGCTTCACACAAAGGCTGTCCCAGTTTGTCCTGCCAAGTAGTGTCTCAGAGAGCTTGCTTCATGTCTCATTTAAACATTTAAACACATCTCATTTAAACAGTCCATAATTTTATCATTGTAAACTGGTATTTCAGTTACACTTATTTTCTATTCCTTTTGTTAATAATGAGTTTAAACATTTTCCCACATCTCCCTTTGCCTTGTTTCTTGCCATTTTTATTCTGTAACTTGGCTGTCCAAATCCTGTGTTTATTTTCCTTCTGGTATTAGGGAATTTGCTACTCAGTTCATAAATTGCGAGTTTGATAGCACACTCCACCATGGGCCAGGAAATGAGGGGGCCATGATTTAGAAGTGGTTTTACAATTCTGGAACCTGGAGTAGAATTACTTCCCTGACATTCCATGCCTCTTCACTTTCTTTTTTAAATATATTTTTATTGCTTTCAGAGAGGAAAGGGGAGGGAGTGAGAGATAGAAACATCAATGATGAGAGAGAATCATCAATTGGCTGCCTCCTGCATGCCCCACACTGGGGATTGAGCCTGCAACCCGGGCATGTGCCCTCACTGGGAATCAAACTGTGACCTCCTGGTTCATAGGTCGATGCTCAACCACTGAGCCACCTCAGCCCGACTCTTTTTGTTTTTGTTAATCCTCACCTGAGGATATTTTCTTCTGTTAATTTTAGGGAGAGTGGAAGAGAGGGAGGGAAGGGGAGAGAGAGAGAGAAACATCTATATGAGAGAGACACATCAATTGGTTGCCTACCACAGCTACACGATCAGGGCCTGGGGATTGAAGCTGCAACCCAGGTATGTGCCCTTGACTGGGAATTGAACCCTCGACCTTCAGTGCATAGGCCGACGCTCCAACCACTGAGAAACGCTGGCCAGGGCCCCCTTCACTTTCTTCAAGCCTGCTGCCCCTGTCCATTTACAGCTACCTGGCTCTTCCAACATGACTTAAAGCATTGTACTTTTTTGCTCAAATTCAGACATGATGATTATTAATTATAAAACCCAGGGTCTGTTGGATGATATCCCTGAAAGGAACATATTGATCATGTAGCCAGTGCCACTTGCACTCACTCATTAAATTAAGTACTGTGACTTACCACAGGTCACATAGACAGTTACTGGTACAGCTAAGATCAGAACCCCAGATGCCAGGACTCCCTGTCAGAGAGCTTTCTGGCATAACCCAGGTACAGACACAGATAAAGGGGTTTGAATAACTCCAAGTGTCACTTGACTAAAATGAGCCTTTCTTTCATTTATTTAACATTCAATAAATACTTGTTGAAAACTGACCATGTGTTAGGGTTAACTTTAGGAGAAATTTCACTGCTGATCCCATTCTCTTGTAAGTGAGTTGAGAACCAGCAATGATTTTTAGAAGTTTTTTGGTGCCATTTTTGATTCATTTGACTAATGGTCTCTCCATTTTAGGCATAGAGAGGGCTTTACTATAAATGGTCGAGCTGATATGGGGGTGGTTGTTGGGTTTTGTGTTAAACTTAAATCTCTTAACTCTCTCTCCACACCCCTGCACTTAGGTTGAACTGATGGTGGGGTTTCTTTAGCACAGGAAGTCAGGAAGTTGCCTTGTCGGTTCCCACAGTCAAGTTGGCTGTCCCTTTGTGAGGGCCACTGCCTGGGCTCTTTCTGACGCTATCCCTGGCAGGTCCCAGAGGCAATGGTATACAAATGCTATATTGGTAACTGTGAAGTTATAGGAAAAGGTGAAGCCTACATATCAAGTGCTATAGAATTCCTTTATTTAGGGCCTTCCTAGAGGAGGAGTTTTGGCTGGGTCTAGAGGGGAGGCAGTTCCTTCCCACTTGATTGTGTTGTTGGCTGAATAGTATAGAATGAGGCTGACGTTGTGTGAGAAGCGAAGGTAGCCTCTATTGTGAAGGAGGTGGGAGAGCCACTTCTTTTCCCTAGCTCAGAAACCTCATACCTCATCCTGAATTTCCTGACTTGGCGGGGGGGAAAGGTGTTGAATCTCACTGAGACTATAGTGATCAGTGCCCTTTTTTCCCTTTAAAAACCTCCTTTAACTTTGTTGTTGTTTTTTTAAAATATATTTTTTATTGATTTCAGAGAGGAAGGGAGACAGGGAGATTGAAAGAGAGAAATATAAATGATGAGAGAGAATCATTGATCGGCTGTCTTCTGCACGCCCCACACTGGGGATCAAGTCTGCAACTGGGCATATGCCCTGACCGGGAATGGAACCACGACCTCCTGGTTCATAGGTCAATGTTCAACCACTGAGCCACGCCAGCCAAGCTAGATCATTCTTATTTTCAGAAATGTGTATGTATGTAATTACCTGAAGTCCGGTAACTAGTAAGGGGTGGAGCCAGGATTTGAAGACACTTTAGTTTAACTCCAAAGCCTTTGCTCTTTGTCACTACACTAACCTAGGGGTCCAAGGTGAGATTGGCCTTGAAGGGAGTGAAATGCAGGTACAAGGTATTGTAGATTTAAGGAATCCATTCACTGAATGTTGATTTTATGGGTATTTCATGTATACTACTTTATTCAATCTTCGTAACAACCCCTTGGTGCTAATATTGTTATTCCCACTTCATTGATGGGGAAAGTGAGACTCAAGGAGCTTAAGTGACTTGTCCAAGATGACCCAGCTAAGTGAGTGACAAAGCCAAGACTTGAACTCAAGTAGGCCTTAACTCCTAACTGCTAGGCCTTACCTGCCCTAGAGGAGCTCCACTTGCTGTCCCCAGGCCCAGGAGGACTCAAGGGCAGAGGAAGAACCCCACTGCCCTCTTTTTTTAAAAAAATATTTTTATTGAGTTCATAGAGGAAGGGAGAGGGAGAGAGAGATAGAAACATCAGTGATGAGACGGAATCATTGATCAACTGCCTCCTGCCTGCCCCACACTGGGGATCCAGCCCACAACCCGGGCATGTGCCCTGACCAGGAATCGAACCATGACCTCCTGGTTCATAGGTTGATGCTTAACCATAGGCCCCCATTGCCCCTCTTGAGCCAGCCCACTCCCCATCCTTCCAAGGGGAGCTATAGGCTACAGCTGCCTGGGCCTCTGACATTCCAGGCTGGGGGTGGGGGTATAGGGTCTCCATCTGTGAAGACTCAGCCTCTTGGACCCCAGATCTTGGTTTGTAGGGCTCAGGGAGCCACTTTCCATCTTCTGGATGTCCATGGGGCTGGACAGGAGGGTCCAGCAGCCCTGCCTGGAAGAAGAGCATTAGGCCCTGGGCTATAGCCCCACCTGGCACTGTCTTTTTGGCTCCTCAGGTCTTGGCCTACAGTCTTCATTTCCTTGTTGCCCCTCTTTACCTGCACTCATTAGAGTCCTTTCAGCCTGCATTCAGCCTATAGACCCTATAGCTCCTCCAGTCCCCTCCCCAGGGCAGGGGAGGAGTTAAAAACATACTTTTCTCAGCCTGACTTTTCTTTTTCTGATATTTTCCTTTCCCCAGCTTAGACTTAATAGATAGGTGCTATCCAGGGTTTTAAAAGGGTTAGGAATCTCCTTGGTGTGTTTGTGGTTTTAAAATACTTTGGGCATTCCATTAGCAGATGAGTGGGTTAGAAAACTATGGTACATCTACACAATGGAATACTACGCTGCTATAAAAAAGAAGGAATTCTTACCATTTGCAGCAGCATGGATGGAACTGGAGAGCATTATGCTAAGTGAAATAAGCCAGGCAATGAAAGAAAAATACCACATGATCTCACTCTTTTATGGAAAATAAAGATCATTATAACCTGATGAACAAAAAGATAGACACAGAGGCAGTAAAGCATCAAACAGACTGTCAAATTATAGCAGGAAGGCTGGGGAATGTTGGGAGGGGGGGAAGAGATCAACCGAAGGACTTGTATGCATGCATATAAGCACACCAATGGACACGACACTGGGGGGGGTGGGATGAGGGCATACGACGGGGTAGGGGAGACGGGGGGAAGGTCAATGGGGGGGAAAAGGAAATACATGTACTACTATGTGTAATACTTTAAACAATAAAAAATTAAAAAAAAAACAGGTGATGAAATCAGCAAAAATAAATAAATAAATAAAATAAAATAAAATACTTGGGGCATTATTCACTTCCACTCCCCATCTTTCCAGAAGCCTGAGCCTAAGGCAGCAGGATAATGACGTTGCTGTTACCCCAAATTAGAGGCCAGAAGCTTGGACGTATTGATTTATTTAGTTCCCCCCAAGTTAAAATATTTTTCCTTTTTAAATAGATATAAAAATAATAGATAAAAAAGGAAAAAAAATAGATACTTTTGAAATGGAAATAAAGCAAGAATGTAGAAAATGAACACTTCTCTCCATTACTCCCCCAATCGCACTCCACAACCCTCAGCTCACCTCACAAGATCATCACCAGTTACCATTTGATTCAGTTCTTTCTGGTCTTAATTCTTGTGTATGATATTCTTTTCTTAAAATAAATCACCCTATAAATAATGTTTTAGCACTTGCTTCTTCCCCATAACATAGCACAGACTTCTATTACAACAAGAACATTTGTACATTATTGTATAATTTAAAATATTAAATTAAACAATAAAAAAATTACAAAGGTTTTCCCTGTGTCAAATATTTTTTTTACAACATCATGTTTAATGACTGCATGGTATTGAGTGAACGGACCATAACGTATCTAGTTCCCCATTTGTGTTATTTTCAGTGTCTTACAGATAAAGCTGTTGCAAATACCTTTGTCCATGTATCTGTGTGTACTTGTAAGGCTTTCTGTGGATCGAATCCTTGGAGGGTAATGGGTTAAAGGGTGTTAAAGGCACACTACAGAGGGTCAGATTGCCCTTTGGAGGGCTGGAGTGGGGGTGGGGCGCTCTGAAAGCTTTTTGGACTTCCTACTCAACCTCAACCTGTCTGCTGCTCAGTTTTCTCCTCTGTAAACTGGGAATGTGAAGGTACCTATCTTGGGGATAACATGATTATGAGAAGAAATGCAAAGCGCTTGATGCCTGGCAAATGTGTCAGTACTCACTAAATTAAAGCCATTATTCAGTGCCTTTGGGGCTTTGAGGTCGTCTGGGCTCCTCCTTGCTTCTTTGGTGAAGATAATGCTTACAGTTTCCTGAGGCCCACTGCTACTTACAGCTGTGGGGCGAGTGCAGCTGAGAACAAAGCCTGGAAGCATAGTGGCCTTGTCTCCCCTCTGGTGGCAGCTCACTCCAGTTTTTCATCTCTCATGGAGTTAATACTGACAGAAACAAACGAATCCAGGGGTCCGTCTCTGTCCCACCTCCCAAGAGATGATGTAGCTTCAGTGATCACAGGGTAGGCCTCAGGAAGAGGTGGCCTCAGAGGAAAGGCCCAGCTGAATTCAAAGTTCCCCTTCCTGGACACTGAACAACCTCCCAATTCAGGCCCTTTCTCAATGGAGTAGAGGTCTTCAAGGCTCTTGTTAAATGAATAGTTCTAGGAAGATATTCCCAACTCTCAGACTCCAGCAAGGACCATGGCCCTGGGAGCCTGAGATCAGGGGGGCTGGTTAGCAGGAAGGGCAGAGCCAGCTAGAGCTTCAAACTGAAGCTTTAGGTCTGCAGGGAAGGGACAGATGGCCTGAAAGGACAATGGAGGACGTTTTGCTGAGTCCAGCTTTGAAGGAGACTGGTGTGTTCTCCCAACCCTCTCTCCATAAGAAAGATAAATGGAGTCCTAGCCAGTTTGGCTCAGTGGATAGAGGGTCGGCCCTTGGACTAACGGGTCCTGGGTTTGTTTCTGGTCAAGGGCAGGTACCTCAGTTGCAGGCTGGAGCCCCAGCCTTGGTTGGGGCACATGCAGGAGGCAACCAATCGATGTGTCTTTCTCACATCAATGTTCCTCTCTCTTGGTCTCTCCCCCTCCCTTCCACTCTAAAAATCAATGGAAAAATATCCTGGGGTGAGAATTAACAAAACAAAATAAAAAAAAAGAAAGATAATGAGATGATAATTTCATTCTACTTACGTTTATTTTTGCCAACCTATCTCCCCTCACCCCCCTCATATTTACACTAATCCCTTCCCCCCACAAGCTAGCTTTACCAAAGTTCCTGGTAGTGGGTCCAGAAATGTGTCCATTAAGCCAGCAGTCCTAGATGTAGTAGGCACTGTTTGTCCCTGAGCCAGTTTGGCCCTGGGGAAGGGTTACTCGAATTCAGAGCACAGATTCGGTACTGGGGTCAAGGGAGGCCCCCCACCAATAGATACTATCCCTCCCCTTCGGGAGCTCAGGGCACATCAAAACCTTTAACAAGCAAAGTGGGGTAATGGATTCCCCAATGTCAAATTTGTGCTTTCCTGGCTTGTAAGGACCCACACAAGAAGCCAAGTCAGGGCCCGCACCTACATCTGGCTTCTGAGGGACCATTTTATCTTTGGAAGCCAAGTCTGGCCATCTGCCATCACCCTTGAGAGAAGTGTCATTGGAGGGGGCCAGGAGTGGAAAGGGAGAGTGCACACTCTATAAGATATGGGCATTGTTTTAAGCTGGAGTAAGTTGCAGTATGGCCTGAGTTATGTGGGGAGGTATAGAATTGATGAGCAGGAACAGGCATTTCATTTGGGAGCCTGAGGTCTCCCAGCCTCCTTCCTAAGCCCCATTGGTATCTTGGGCCACAGGTAACAGGAGAGCAGACATTTAATGTCACAGAATGTCCGAGTTGGCAAGGCCCTCAGTGTCTATCCATTCTAATGCCAGCCAGTCCTAGACCCAAATTGGGGAAGGCATTTGATTTGAGTCACATGGTGATTTAGTGGCTAAACCTCTCAGGAAGTTAAGAAGGAAAGTAGGAAAGGTACATGTTGCTCTCTTCAAACCTTATTGGGGACAATCTGGATTTCCCCGTGATCAATTAGAATCCTTTTAAATGGCCAACTTCCTTAGGGTCCTGAAACAGACATGAAATACTTGGTCCCTTTTCAGAAACAGTGCCACAGGGGAAGGTACTGTGGGAGTGAGGAGGATTTGGAGGCCTTCTTGCTGAGGGACGAGTGAGGTAATCCCTCGGTGCCCTATTTGCTGTAGCCGTGGCCAGAGTGGGCTGTACTGTCAGTAGCTGGTGGAGAGAGGGGCCAGGCAGGTGTGGTGTGTCCTCAGCGGCTCCTTATCCACTCCAGCCAAGTCTGCAGGCCCTGGCCAGCTGCTGTGGCCCTTGGTGCTACGGGGGGAGGGAAGGGGAGCAGGGCCAGACTAGGCACCAGTCCTCTGCCAGTCCTCTAGCCTGGGCCACCTCTGCAGGCCAGGCCCATCCCTGTTGAATGTGCTGCTCGGGCCCAGCCTTGGCCCGCCACCACCTGTGCTCAAGGTGCCCCGGCTAGGGAGAGGCCCTGCAGCTGCTCCTCAGTGCCTGCCAGCTCTGCCTCATCACGTCCGCTCTCTGAGCCCTCGAAGCAGCCTGAGTCACGTGGGATGTCCCCCTTGGGGTCTGACAGGGTGTGCACTGCTGGTTCTTGGCTGCTTTCAGCACCTTCTTCTGCCTCCTCGCTGCCGGCTGCCAAGGACAAGGGTGGGAGATGGAATATGGGGCCTTGGGCCTTGGAAGGGAGTGGGTCAGAAGCCCCAGGGAGCCCTGTGTGGGAATAGGGGCTCTGGAGGTAGGGACACTGTAGGCAGTCTCTCCCTCTGGGCACCTGTCACCATCTCTGCCCTTCTTGTAGTTTCCAGGCTCAAGAACTTAAACTTCTTAGCACTAAGCCAAGAGCCCCAAAACCTGCCTCTGTCATTGCCCAGCTTTGAGGCCTTGAGTACTTGCCTTACCTTCTCTGGCCTTAAGTCTCCCCTGGGATCCCAAAGGAAGTGGGGCACGTTCATCCCTAAAACCCCTTCTCCCCACAAACTTTGCCTGAGACTAGGATTAAAGTGTGGAAAGGGGCCCAGCCGGCATAGCTCAGTGGTTGAGCATCAACCTATGAACCAGGAGGTCATGGTTTGATTCCAGGTCAGGGCACATGCCCAGGTTGCAGGCTCCATCCCCAGTGTTGGGCATGCAGGAGGCAGCCAATCAATGAGTCTCTCTCATCATTGATGTTTCTGTCTCTCTCTCTCCTTCTCCCTTCCTCTCTGGAATCAACAAAAATATTTTAAAAAATAAAATTAAGACATAAAATAAGTGTGGAAAGTGCCTTCCTACCTACTGCACAGGGCCCCGGGGCAGAGGCCTCCCCTCCCTGGACCGCCAGGGGCACCCCACCCAGCTCCGAAGCCTACTCACTATCGTAGTCCAGCAGCAGCTCAGCTGCAGTGAGCAGCTTGGCCCGATGCTGTGGGTCTGTGATGTTCAGCTCATTGAGGTGTGTTTCTCGCAGCTCTTTGAAGTCCTCCAGTGTCTGGTAGCCATTGAGCAGCAGGGTGGACGTGTGCTCCTGTGGGCAGAGGCAGGCCACCAGCTAGGCAGTTTACAAACCCCCCAATCCTTCCCTCCCCACTTAGCTGATGTGCCCTGGCCACCATCCCTGGGATAAGGGCGAGTCCCTTGATTCTAGACACTAATGCAGGCCCAAGGTCAGACCTCCAGGCCAATGCGCTCCAGCAGCTCATGCAGAGTTTTGGGCTTGGGCCTCTTGCCCTTGCTCTGTCGGCGGCTGGGGCGGGCAGGCCCCACAGCCTCCTCAGGTAGCACATCCACGTAGATGAACTTGAAAGAGCCCAGCCTGCCATTGAGCAAGCCCAGCCATGTGCCCACAGGTGGCTTTTCAATGATCTGGATCACATCACCTTTCTGTGGGAGAAGAACAGAGTGGATTAAGAGAGAGGCCAGGGCGGTCCCGCAGCTTCTGCTGACATTGTCCTACCCTGACTCAGTCCAGCCCCTTCTATGCACGCAACCTTGGGCCTGGATGCCAATCTTACCTGTAGTTTCAGTGAGTCGTGGTCATAGGGGCTGGGAGTGAAGTCGGTGTGGACTCGGGCCCGGCCACAGAAGGGCCCTGTGTACTGGGGGGCAGGTGGCTCCTCTCCAAAGCTGCTAGAGCCTGGGCTGGGACTGCAGAACTCACTGCCTGCAAGATATGGGGCAGGGAGGAGAGTCACCTTTGTCCCAGGACAGCTGGGGCCTCGCTCAGCAGGTGCCTTGCAGGGAGTCTGTCTAGAAGTTCCAGGGCTACACAGTGGGGGGGAAAGCTAGGTGCTGGTTAGTCTCACATTGTGGCAGGGATTCTGACCCATCTCCTGGGCCACCCTGCAGGAGCACAGCTTCACTTCTGAGGCTTTAGACATGAGAAATGGCTGACCACAGGAGAAATGGCTCAGAGTCCAAAGAACAGGCAAATTGGGAGGCCTCTAGAGACCAATTGGGCCAACACCCCACTGAACAGAGGAGGAAAACTGAGGCCAGACAGGCCAAGTGACCTGCCCATCTCATCTTATAATTGGCAGCACTGGGTCTATTATGCTCTAGGTCTCCTGATTCCCATTCTAGTGCTCCTTCCACCCAGGAAGCCACATCCTTCATTAATATTTAACTTTCTTAATAAAACTCAGTGTCCAGTTACCTGGAAACTCAGATGGGGTCTTTCTCTCAGGGAAGAGCAGGATGAAGCTTATTTTAAATGGCTTTCAGTGCAGGGGATGGGGGACAGGTCAGGCAGGTCTGGGGAACTAGAGAAAGAACAGGTAACTTGGTACTAGCCTGAGGGGTGGGAAAGGCAGTGCCTCTGAAGGTTTGCAGCCCAGAGGCCTCAGTCGCTCTTTTAGGCAGGGCTGTCAGAATCTCCCGCCTAGCCCCATGGACATCTAGAAGATGCCAAGTGGTGCCCTAAGTTCAGCAATCCAAGGTCTGGGGTCCAAGAGTCTGAATCTTCACAGTTGGAGGCTCTATACCAGGGGTGGGCAAACTTTTTGACTCGAGGGCCACAATGGGTTCTTAAACTGGACCGGAGGGCCGGAACAAAAGCATGGATGGAATGTTTGTGTAAACTAATATAAATTCAAAGTAAAGGAGCGGAGGGGAGAGCAAGAGAACCGGATAGAACAGCCAGATCCTGCCCGTGGGCCGTAGTTTGCCCAAGGCTGCTCTATACCCCCACACCAGCCTGGGATGACAGAGGCCCAGGCAGCTGGAACCTCTAGCTCTGCTTAGAAGGGTGGGAGTGGGCTGGTTCAAGAGGTCCAGGGAGCCCTAGCTGGTTTGGCTCAATGGGTAGAGCATCAGCCTGTAGACTGAAGGGTCTCAGGTTCGATTCCAGTCAAGAGCACGTGCCCAGGTTGCAGGCTCAATCCCAGTGTGGGGTGTGCAGGAGGCAGCCCATCAATGACTCTCTCTTATCATCATTGATGCTTCCATCTCTCCCTCTCACTTCCTCTCTGAAATCAATAAAAATGTATTTTAAAAAAAGAAGGCAAAGGGAGCTTTCCTCTGCCCTTGAGCCCTCCAAGGCTTGGGGACAGCAAACTAAGCTCCTTTAGGGCAGAACTGAGTTCAAGACTGGGTCACCCTGAGCAAGTCATTTAACCTCCCTGAGACTCAGTTTTCACATCAATAAAGTGAGGATAATAATAGTACTGGCCCCATGAAGTTGTAAAGATTTAACATGAAGAGGGTTGGGAAAGTTCTCAGCAGGTAAACCATAAAGGTTCATTTCTCTTAACCCCTCCCAGACAATGACCGGCACTGCCCTAACCCAGTCTTTTTCTCCAGACTCCCCGCACCTCCACTACTTACCAGTGGATGTCTGGCGGCTGAGTGCTGGCGGCTCACGCTCTTCTTGCTCAGAAAATGACAATGCCATTTTCTCAGGGCCAGGATTGTCCAGGCTGCAGTCTGGAGATGTTGGGGAGGCTAAGCCCTCCTCCAGAGTGTCTGCCTGCAGGGGAAGGGTGACAGGAAGCCCTGAGCAGTCTCTGTTGGGGTGCACTGGGGCAGCCCAGGTGCAGAAGAAATAGGCTTGGGCTTGACGGAGAACTGGGCCCTGGCTGGATCCCCAGTTTACAGGCAGCATGACACTCTCAGAGCCCTAGCTTCCTCTTTTGTAAGGTGGGAGTGAAAAGTCCTTGCCCTGCCCATCTCACAGAATGAGGCCCTGTGAATATACTCTGTCCATTTAAAGTGCCATTGTAGCCTTAGCTGGTTTGGCTCAGTGGATAGAGCCATTGCACATACAGAGAAGGCTGGTGCCAGAGCTTGGACTCCGAGCTGTCGCTGGGGCACAGTCATGCAGACAGTAGTGCTGAAGAGTTACTACCTTCAACTGTGCTCCCATGTGCCAAGCACATCTGTCATTTCATTCAATCCTCACTTGAGGATAAGTACTTGATTGTCCCAAGTTTTCAGATGAGAAGTAATAGAGGAACATTCCCAAGGCCAGGCCCCAGGCCCCATTCAAGTCCGCCTGACTCCAAAGCACCCCCCCCTCACCATACCTTAGTGCAGAGGGAACTCCTCCTTTATGTGTAGAAGTCATCAATCTCTGTGTTGTTAATACTCCCCACCATGGCCAATATACAGTAGTGCTGAAGAGTTACTACCTTTGACTACTATAGTGAAGTCACTGACCAAGCAGTGCATCATCATAGGCTATTTCCTCCACACAGAGACTATAGATGCAAATAACTTCAGGGGCATAGAGAACAATGAAAGGCAGTCCAAGAATTAGGAAGGGATCAGTTTTGAGCATTGACTGTAGTCCCTTTGTTTTTAATATCATTTATTTAATTCTTAGTTTATATCATTTAATTTTCAATAATGTCATGTTCCATGCAAAATTGCTGAAAATTTGGCCAGCTGCTTTCCTGAGCTGGTATAAGCCAGTACTGACTCCAGAACATGCCAGAATCACTGTGTGACTTCAGCTGCTTGGCTGTGACTGCCCTACAGATGTCTGTCATACCCTCCCTCCTTGTGCCAAAGCCAGCCTTCTCGAATTTTCTCTCATAGGGGCCCCTCTTTAAATCAAGCCTTTCCAATCCCAGGGCCCACTTTCCTCAGATTTGCCTCCTCAGGAAGCTCCTGTTACTCTAACTTTCATCCCTCATTAGACCCTAACTCTGTTCCCTCTGGACCATGGTGCCTTGTCCATGGCTGAGTGAGCTCCCCTCCCACGTAACCTTCCTTCTCATATTTAATGGAGCCTTCAGACATGGTATCTAAGCAGTGGCTGTCAAGGTAGCCATGCTCACACCTTGTCAGAGTGGGACCTGTACCCACCCCTCCCCTGGATCCCAGGCCTCACCATCTCCTCTGACAGGGCCTTCACCATCATCTTGCCCATCTTCCTGTTCATGGTTCGGGAAATCACGGCCCTCCACTTCTTCCCCAGCTTTTTGCCACTTTTCCCAGCATCCTCTGGGGTAGGGACACCTGAGTCATCTTCTGGAATCTGTGACAACAAGAAGTCCAGGAACCCTGATGACTGCCTGTGTCCAGGACTTAGGGATAGAAAGAGGCCTTTGGGCCCCAGCAGAGGATGGGAGGGGTGGGAATGGGAAGTTCCTGTCCCCTTCCCTCTTAGTTCCAGTCCTGTCCTCAGCCCTATTAATGGGTAATTAATTTGATAATTAATTTGTAACTGAAAAGGAAGCAGGTGGGTTCTTGGGGCCCAGGATTTTGGTGAGTGGGAGAGGTGGACCTTCTGTATTTAAGCAGACTTTGCCTCAACAATCCTAAAATCTCCTCTTTCCCAGACAAGTATCACATGATCTCACCCATATGTGGAATCTAATGGACAAAATAAACTGATGAACAAAACAGATCCAGAGACATAGAGGCATGGAACAGACTGTTGAATCTCAGAGGGAAGGCAGGGGTGCCAGTGGGTGGGAAGAGATCAACCAAAGAACTTGGATGCATACATGCGTAACCCATGGACACAGACAATAGGGTGGTGGAGGCCTGGGGCGTGTGTGTGTGGGGGTGGGCAGGAGTAGACTAGAAAGGGTGGATGGGGGGGAAAGGGGACATATGTAATACGTTCAACAATAAAGATTTAATTTTTAAAAATCTCCTCTTTCCCCTCCTCCCTCCCTTTCTCCCTTCCAGCCACTCCCTTGCCCAGGGCCTGCAGCCAGCCTCCCCACTCCAAGGAAGCTCTGAAACTCACATTATCATCCAGATTAAATTCCTTCTCGCTCACCACTGGGGAGCTGGGTTTGGATTTGGCAAAATCTTTGAAACTGCTGGAGCGCTGCAGTGAGAGCTGGAAGAAGCAGAGGTGTTGCAATCAGTGGTGCTAAAATGGCTGTAAGGAGCTGTTCCCATTCCCAACACACATACACATACCCCAGGGCTGGACAGAGCCACATGTGCCCTGAGGTCCCAGGGCTATTGAGGTAAACCACCAAGATGACCTTGGAGATACCTGGCTTCATCCTACTTGACAGCAGAAAATAGCCTCTAATACCTGCCCCAGAGCAAGCTCCTGACGTCAAGAGCCTCAGTTGAAGGTCACATTTCCACCAGTACCTGAAGTTTGGTCCCCAGAACCCTGACGTGAAAGACTAAATGAGTCAAAGACATATTTTCTACTAGACATACCTCGGCAAGAACAATAGCGTCGCCTTTATGTAACAGAGCAAACCCTCCCAAACCCCACAGCCTGGACTCTGGGCTCTGGGCGGGCTCCAAGCATGGTCTCCTGTCACAGTGACAGCAGTAAGCACATTAGGGCCCCCACCCTGATGAATCTGTCCTGAGAAGAGTAAAACACTCCCCCCCAGGAGTCCGTAAGACCTGACATTAGGTTTTCTGGAAAACCACATTAGAAGCCATCGGAGCCCTAGCTGGTTTGCTCAGTGGATAGAGTGTTGCCTTGTGGACCAAAGGGTCCTGGGTTCGATTTTGGTCAAGGGCAGGTATCTTGGTTTCAGGCTCTTCAGGCCCTGGTCCGGGCGAGTGCAGGAGGCAACCAATCAATGTATTTCTCTCACATTGATATTTCTCTCTCTTTCCCTCTCTCTTCCACTCTCCCTAAAAGATCAATGAAAAAATATCCTCTGGCGAGGATTAACAACAACAAAAGAAACTATCAGAGAAGGTGCCCACAGATTTGAGACACAAATGACTGGCAGTCATTGAGTAAAAGAAAGCTGCCATTTTCTTTCTTCACCTCAGCTTTTAACCTGAGCCACCAATTTGATGACATGACTACTGTTGACAGGTGCTGGGCTTTGGACTTTTCAGCCTGACCTATTGTTTGTGCTGATGAGATAGTTTTCAGGAAATGAGTTTTCTTAACTGTGTATGTGTGCACATGCCAAGATGGCCACAGGAACCAGGGCCAGACAGGTAATGAGGGCGGGCTTTCAACACAAGAAGCCTGAATCAAGATCAACAGTCAAGACTACAGATACACACAGGAACCAGGGTTCACAGATGGCCAGACAGATAGAGCGGGATAGACTGCAGACACCGGAGATAAGGGCTTGCGGAACCAAAGCTCCAAACCTGCACAAAGCTTAAAGTTTCACATCCTCTTTCCTAAGAAGGGTGTTCCAGTGACAACCTCTTAGGGCAGGGGCAATGTCACCTGCCCCCCGACACACACACACAACTGGCCCCAGTTCCTGGGGACTGCAGTGGAGCACTTCTGTTCTCTTGGTGGGTCTTGACCCTAGGCGAGTCAGCAATCAGGGTCAGGGGCCACATTGTCCTAGAGGTTGCAACAAGCTAGCTGACCAGAAATTGGGTCAGCAGTCAGGCCAAGTAACTAGCCACTGGAACCACGAGGGCCTCCTGGGTGGGGCACCTGCAGCCTCCATCAGGAAGCCTCTTCCATGCTATGTTGGGGAGCCAGAAAAGGGGTCCACGAGTGGGGAAGGGCAAGCATGACTGTGGGGTGGCTGCTCTGGTTCCCATGAATCCCTTCTACCCTCCTTCGTTGTTTTTCCCCACCCGCTATTCTTTCCTCTTTTTCTCCATTTCTTTCCCCTTCTCTATGCTCTCTGTTGATTTCCTTCTCTTGTATTGCTAGGATGCAGCTGCCCCTATGACTTCCTCCTCTTTCTGCCTGGAAAAGAGGGAACAGAGAGAGGATGGGCAACAGACTGGGCTGCTATTTATAGGTCAATGGGGCCTATCGTGACCTTCTCTCCATCACCTCTTGGCCTGGTCTGCAGACCAGGAGGCTGAGAGTCGCCCCAGAAGCCCCAGGGACTGGCAAGCCTGGAAAGCAAGCAGGAGGGCAGGCATGGGGCCAGAAGTGAGCTTTGTTGGGGCAGAGTAAACTCATTGCCAGGCCTTCCTCTAATCGCAGTTCTTTCCTTTTCCTGTCATTAATCTGCAGTCTGGGGGCTGGGAGGGGGGCCTTTGGCTCCTGGGACCTTGTCTCAGGGCCCCTCTGGCCCAGCTTTAGCCAAAAGCGGAGGAAACTGTGGGGGTGGTGCTAGGACTTGGGTGCTGCTGTTGGATACTCAGCCCAGGAACATGGAAAGGGCTGTACAGTTCTTCAGGCGACTAAGGGTGGGGGCCGACCAGAGTGGCCAATCTTCAATCTTAGGGGTAGATATCCTGAATGCCTTGGGGTGTCTCTGAAGTGACCCAGGTATGAATTGAAATCCTTGATCCTCTGTATTTTATGCTTGTCCTCCGTTTGAGGGGAGGCCTTCCTGAGGGTCCTGTCCAGGGGGGTGGTAGAACCAAACATTATTTTTCATGTTTAAGGGTAATTCGTGGACCTCTTAGAAAGAAGTATTTATCTGGTGTCAGGTGTCACTCGCTAAGTTAAACTTTGGGATGTGTGATCTTCAGCGAGTTCTTTAACCTCCCTGAACCCCAGTCTCTCCACTTGGTATCAGCAGGCAAAGGTTCACATCTTGGTTCTTCCACTGACCAGCTGTGTAAAGCTGGGTGAGTTCCTCACATCTCTGGGCTTCCGTTTCCTCATGGGTAAAATGAAGACAAGAGCACCTACCTCACCGTGTTGCTGTGAGGATGAAGGGAGTGAGTGCCTGACACAGCCACCCCTCAACAAATGTCCAAATGTCTGTGTATGGCTTAGCTTTTCCTCTGACCCACCTCCAGGCTCTCACCAGGCATTTCCTACCTGGAACACTCCACCCTTCACTCTGTCAACTGAAGTTTCTCCCTTCAAAATCCGATTTAACTGGAAACAACCCACAGGCTCATCTGTAGAATGGATACATGAGCCTGGCTAGCGTAGCTCAATGGTTGAGCGTCGACCTATGAACCAGGGGGTCACAGTTCAATTCCCAGTCAGGGCACATGCCCAGGTTGTGGGCTCGATCCCTAGTGTGGGGTGTGCAGGAGGCAGTTGATCAATGATTCTCTCTCATCTTTGGTGTTTCTATCTTTCTCTCCCTCTCCCTTCCTAGCTGAAATCAATAAAAAGTATATTTGAAAAATTTTTTAAAAAGGAAAAAGAATGTATACATGAGTAGTGGCAGTCACACGAGGCACTAGGACATAGCAATGAGCTTAGTACAGCTCTCCCCAACAATATGGATGACTCTCAGATACACTTTTGAGCTGAAGGGTCCGGCCACCAGAGTATACTATATGGTTCCTCATATAGAAAATTCAGTGCCTTCCAAAACTTATCTATGCTGTTGGAAGTCAGGCTAGTGGCTACTCTTGGAGAAAGAGGGCATGTAGTGATTGGCAGAGGCATGATGGAAGCTGCTGGAGTGTTGCAAGTGTTCTGTTTCTTTTTTTAAAAAAATATATTTTATTGATTTTTTACAGAGAGGAAGGAAGAGAGATAGTTAGAAACATTGATGAGAGAGAAACATTGATCAGCTGCCTCCTGCACACCTCCCTCTGGGGATGTGCCTGCAACCCAGGTACATGCCCTTGACCGGAATCGAACCTGGGACCCTTCAGTCCACAGGCCGACGCTCTATCCACTGAGCCAAACAGGTTAGGCAAGTGTTCTGTTTCTTGATCTGGGTGCTGCTTCCATGGGGATGTTCATTATGGAAATTCATTGAGTGGTACACTTATGATTTATGCACTTATTTGTGCAAATATTATAAATAGATTTTTCAAATCCAGTTTTAAAGGCACTATCCCATGCAGGAAACCTCCCCTGATCACCCTCTCAGGACCTCACAGCGCCATCTTCTTCCCTTGCTTCCTAAGCAAGCTTGGCTTTCCCCACCTAGGTATCTCCACAACTATGCTCTCAGCTTATTCTTGTACCATTCACATACCTAGCACCCTCTGAGCTCTAGGCACCAGGTCATGTGTGCATGGGAATCCAGTAACCAGGGGTTAAATACCTCCCCTCTGCCTGGCATCCTGTTAAGTGCTTCATGTGTACCAGCTCATTCCAACCTCACCACAGCCCTGTTTTACATACCCACTTCCTAGCTCAGGAGACTGAGACTCAGAGAAACAAAGTACACTAGACAGTTACACAGCTGGCAGCAGAAAGAGCAGGGGTTCAAATCCATGTCTATGACTCGGGAAGACTGCATGTTGCTGCACTCAGAGCTCACAAAGTCACACACACACACACACACACACACACACATACACACACACACGAAATGAATTTAGGGCAATGGCGACTTCAGGTGGCATTTGAAGGGAGCAACAGGGAGAGAAGGTAGGAGTATGGAGGAGGAAGGGCTCAGGAGGGTTTCATAGAGGAGGAGGCAGATTTGAGCTGGGCCATGTAGGGGAGCCAGGATTTTTCCAGGAGTTGCTGGGAAAGGTTTAAACAATTGTGAGAGTTAGAAACATTCCAGTGTGGTGATGGAATGGTGGGTATGCCAGTGCACGTGATGGGAGGTAGAGCAGAAAAGGCTATGGAAAACCCTTGCCAGCTATGCCAAGGAACTTGGGCATTAGCCTGTGGGCAATGAGGAGCCACTGAAAATACAAAATGCATGCTGGTAGGCATGTCCTGCTAGAGGTGTTTTATAGGAAGGAAGTCAGGGGGATGTAGTGTGCTGGGATTGGGAGAGAGAGGAGCAGGGAGAGACTGGATGGAGGGAACATGTAGACACTATAATTCCTCTCCATTTCCCTTGGTAGAAGGGTTTGGGGTGTGGTGGAAAGTAGGGGTGCGATCCCAGGACAAACCTCGGTCCACTTCCTACACCCTAACAGATGAAAGGGAATGGAGAGAGAGAGAGAAAGAGAGAGAGAGAGAGAGAGAGAGAGAGAGAGAGAGATCTCAATAGAGGCAAAAATCTGCCAAGGAGCATGTCCCCACCCCCACTCAGGGGCCTCCTCAATCCATGATGACCAGTAGGTGCCACATCTTGACCTCACCATCCTAGAGGACCTGCTCTTGCCTCTGCTGCCTGGAAAGTCCCTTAATCAATAGTCATCTGGGTCTTCCCTGCGGAGTTCTCTCAATGATGGGTTCAGTCTTTCATTCTCATCACATTTTTCTAGTGCTTTTGAAATCAGTAGGGGATAAGAGAGTAGGAGAAAGGGTTAACATTCTGGAGACTGACAAATCTTGGTTTGGATTTCTGCTTTTTAGCTTACTAACTTGGTGACCTTGGGTAAGTCTCTGAGTCTGGGCCTAAAATAGGAATAAAGACAATATCTGCCCCTAACTCACAAGGTTGTCATAAGAAGCCAAGGAGCTAAGAGATGGGTGGAGTACACAGCACAGAGCTTGGTACCTGATCCTGATGAGCTTTCGCTCAGTGCTGGCTCTTGATACTATTAAATCTTGTTTTCTCCACTTCAGGGCTGGGACCCAGGCTTGTTCTTCTTTGCCATGTGCTCCCCACCCCCACCCATGCTGACAGGATGCAACACCTCATATGCACATGCACACATTTGACAAAGCATTCTCGCATTTATTGTCCCAGGTGATCCTGAGGTGGACAGATCAGGAGCTATCCCCCTTTTCAGAGATGAGGAAACTGAGGCCCAAGGAAAGTCAATGAACTGTCCAAGGTCCTACAGCTAGAACTTGGTAAGATTCCAACTCTGCTTTCCTGTCCCCTGCACAGCACTTTCTCAATTTGGCAGGCCCAGGAGGAGGAGCAAGGGCAGGAGAGAGAGGTCTTGCTTGCTTTTGTGCTTTTTCCTCCACCATGACACTTTACCTTCCTAGGGGAAGGGACTTTCTCAAGGTCACAGTGCTGGAGCCAGCCACTGCCTCTAGGACCAGGGAAGATACTGTCTTCATCTTCTGGAAGCATACATTGGCTTTTCTAAGGGTACTTCCAAGGTTTTAGGCTTGGAGAGTGGCATTGAAGGCTGGCTCAGGCTGTGGCTAGGAGTGGCTTTGTCTGGACCACCTTCCCCTAGAGCAGGGGTGGGCAAACTTTTTGACTCGAGGGCCACAATGGGTTCTTAAACTGGACTGGAGGGCCGGAATAAAAGCATGGATGGAATGTTTGTGTGAACTAATATAAATTCAAAGTAAAGGAGCGGAGGGGAGAGCAAGAGAACCAGATAGAACAGCCGGATCCAGCCCGCGGACCGTAGTTTGCCCAAGGCTGCCCTAGAGGATCACATGGGCCTTGCTTCTCCTGGGAAAGGCCTGGAGAAAATTCCAGAGGCCCAGTGGCCAAACACAGAATTGGAATAATGGACATGAGGAAAGAAGATGGGAAATCTGGCTTCTGTGTGCGCCTTGCACCTCTGCCTGAAGTAGCGTAGGGTCCTAGTGTTAAAGTGTCAGCTCTTTCTCAGACTCTTTGCTACAGCTCAGCTACCCTGTGGTTTGGGGCCCAGCAGTGTCTAGTGCAGTCTCGGCTTCCCATCCCCATTAGGCAAAGAGCAAGGGGAAGCAGACCGCTCGCCAAAGAGAGACAGTCAATGGCAAGTCTGTTAGGTCCAGTGCTGTGCAGGGCTTGAACAGGCAGGTGACAGAGCCTGTGGGAAAACTCATAAATCTCATGCCACCTCCCCCCCCCACACACACACCTCCACTGCAACC
The DNA here is from genome assembly GCF_963455305.1 of Plecotus auritus. Taxonomy (NCBI): domain Eukaryota; kingdom Metazoa; phylum Chordata; class Mammalia; order Chiroptera; family Vespertilionidae; genus Plecotus; species Plecotus auritus. The sequence goes on along the minus strand of NC_137784.1, from coordinate 108,483,325 downwards.
TTACAGAAGCAACTGGGGTGAGGAGAGTATAGACCGAAGTGGCAGCCACCCCAGGAGCTGAGATGGGGCAGGATGCACACACCAGTGACCTGAAGCTCAGCCTTGGGCTAGGTGCTCTCCTAAAAAGGGGGATCCCCCATAGGGCACCTGGGCTGAGCTCCGGGGAAAACAGAGGGACTGGAGGCCCTGGACCTTGGCCTGTGGCTAGGCCTGGACCTCTTGGACCTGGTTCAGGCTTGTTTTGGGATTGTTTTAGGATTCCACTGGCTATGTGGGATGTACATGCTGATTGTCTGGGAAAATCCTACAATCAAATCAAAGAATTAAGTCTAGAAATCCTCAAATCCAACTAGAGAAGCTTAGATCTGGCAGAGTCTTCAAGGGATCTTCCAGATCGGCTTTAGCTCTAGGAATATGAATATCTCAGTTGTCCATGGCAGCTGCTTTTATTCCTGGCCTCTAAAATCTCTCCTTCAGATTGTTCCTACTCAACCCTCACTCCTACTCCCCATCTCACAAGCTTCATTTTTCATTCTTAACAAATAACTTCTCCCCAGTGGGCCAGGGGAGCTTCCACAGAACTAAACCAAGTGAACAGAATCTGGCTGTAGCCAAAGAGTGGGGTCCTAGGAGCATCATGGCTCAAGTGGGGTGGCCCAGCAGGACCCTTTGATTGAGATGGCTCTTTAGAGGCCATGCTCACACAGAAACGGTGGCAGGACCAGTGTAAGGGAGAGACAAGTACAGTCTTCGGATTCAACTTGAGAATTGCATTTTGTGATTCTCAAATTCTAGTCTAGGATTCTAGCCCTTAATATTAAGGTCTCTATCCCATCATTTTAGGATTGAATTCTATAACTCTAGACTTCTAAGAGTCTATTCTGTAACTCCATATCTCTGGAATTCTGGAAGTCTCTTTAGTACTTCTGTTATTCTAGTAACCTCTGGGCCCCTGTCCCATTGCTCTTGGGAGCCCTTGCCTACAGGATCAAGGTATGGCCTTTGGTCCTCCCACTTCTATGAGTCGAAGGGCTGGATTATGAGAGCAGAGGGAAGGAAGAAGTGAGTTCCCAGAGATGCTCCTCACCTTTTTCTTCTGAGTGGACTCCTTCTCACTGGCGTTAGATGGCTTGCGGCGCAACATGGTCTTCTGACCTGCTGACACTCCTTCCCTACTCTCTTAGGTGTCGAGATGTGGTGGCCTCTTGCTCAGCCTCACCAACACTGTCCAGGGAGCACAGCATGAACCAAACCTTGAGCTGCCACTCCGACTGCTGCAGTAGCTGAGTAGTTGCTTGGGGGTGAGGGCCATGGACACCCGGCAGCAGCAGCATACAGGAAACCTACCACGTGACCTGCTCTTACAGCAATCGCAGCCCCTGTCGGCCCCTAGGGAGGAAGGAAGTCCTAGCTTCAGTCTCTAGAGATTCTGATGCAGACGGCTCTTGGGTTGAACAAGCAGAGAAAAGTCCCTACTCTGTCATCTCATGTCAATCCTCACCAGTCCTTCTTCTCCATTCCCCCAGAGGTGGCCAATCAACATGACATTATATGACTTACTCAGGCCTCTTATCTCTTTGACCAGAATCCAGAAACCAGAATTTGGACCATCTCTTTGCCTGTTGGGCCAATGCTCCTGGCCATCTTGCATCACAGTCATCACTTCTATCACTACCATTACTATTGCTCCTACAACCATCATCCTTATAGTCATCCTCACTGCTGTCAGAACCACCTACAGCCATCATCACTATAGCAACCACCCCTGCAGTCAACACCCTCAGCCATCACCCATACAGTCATCATCATTGCCGCTTTCACCATTATAATCATCATCCTCACAACTATCACCCTTACAGACATTACAGTCAGTATCCCCACAACATGCTTACAACCATCATCCCTACAACCATCACTCCTACAACAATCACCTCTGTAGTCATCCCTACAACTGCATCAGCATGGCTACAGCCATCATTGCTAGAACTACCCTATAGTCAACACCCCTCAGCCATCTTCCTCTATCTGCCTCATCACTGCCACTGTGACCTGCACAGCCATCATCCTCACAGCCATTACCCCTACAAACACTATTGCTACAGCCAGTCACCCCCACTGATGCCCTCACCCTTACAATCATCACTCCTAGAGTCATCAACTCTACAGCCTTTACCTCTCAGTTACACCCTCTGCCTACAGTCATCCTCACCAGAGCTGTCACACCTTAGAGTAAAAACCCTCTGGCCATCACCTATATATTTATCACTACAAAAGCCATCACCATGAAAAAGAAAAGCATTTGCAGGCAACTCCACACCACCAGCAAATATCCCATGCTCAACAAGCATTCTTCAATGCTGTTTGGAAGGATTTTTTTTTCTGTTTTTGAGCATTTAACTATGTGTGTGTGCATGCTTGTGCTTAAAAAAGTCATACTGCATAGAAAACAGATCAGTGGCTGGGGGGTAGGGAGGGGAAGGACTTTTTTGGGGTGATGAATATGTTCTCTATGTTGGTTGTGGTGATGGCTTCATGCGTATACACATGTCACAACTCAAATCATACACTTTAAAAATGTGCAGTTTGCTTGGCTGGTGTGGCTCTGCGGTTGTGCGTTGATCTATGAACCAGGAGGTCACAGTTAGATCCCCAATCAGGGCACATACCTGGGTTGTGGGCTCAATCTTCAGTGTGGGCATGCAGGAAGTAGCTGATCAATGCTTCTCTCTCATCATTGATGCTTCTCTCTCTCTCTTCCTTCCTCTCTGAAAGCAATAAAACTATATTTTTTAAAAATGTGAGTTTATTGTAGGTCAATTATACCTAAGTAAAACTGTTTTAATATATTTTATTTTTATTATTTAGTTATTAATATTTAAAAAATTTAAAGTCACACTTCATAAACTGTGTTGGTATCTGCTTGTGACACTGAACATAGCATCATTAAGATTTTCTCACACTATGAAATATTTTTCAACTGCATTGTGTGGCTGTACCATGATTATTTCACCGGGCTCTTACTGATGAACTTAGGTTGGCTTAATATATAAATATTTTTACTCTTCATTGCACATCTTTAAAGTAAATATTCACAATCACAATTTTCCCCTTAGGATAGATTGCCAGAAGGGGAATCCTGAAGTAAAAGGTATACATCTTTTTTTTTTTTTAATGAAAGGTATACACTGAGTGGCCAGATTATTATGATCTCTAAATGCATAATAATCTGGCCACTCAGTATATATAATATATATATATATACACACACACACACACACACACACACACACACACACACACACATATATATGCCTAAGCGACCATTGCAACCGAACGGACGACCGAACAGGCTGCGTGGGGCGACCAGGCCGGCAGTGGGGGCAGTTGGGGGCCATCAGGCCAGCGGGGGGGGGGCAGTTGGGGGTTATCAGGTCGGCAGGCAGAGGCAGTTAGTGGTGATCAGGCCGGCAGGGGGGCAGTTAGGGGTGACCAGGTCGGCAGGGGGGGCAGTGAGGGGCGATCAGGCCAGCAGGCAGGTGAGTGGTTAGGAGCCAGCAGTCCAGGATTGTGAGAGGGATCGGGCCTAAATCGGCAGTCGGACATCCCCCGAGGGCTCCTGGATTAGAGCGGGTACAGGCTGGGCTGAGGGGACCCTCCCCCCCATGCATGAATTTTGTGCACCAGGCTTCTAGTATATATATATATATATATATATTAGAGGCCTGGTGCATGAATTCGTGCATGGGTGGGGTCTGGCCAGCCTGGCCAGGGGGAGGGGACATAGGCAGTTGGCTGGCCTGCCTGCTGGTCGAACTCCTGGTTGAGGGGACAATTTGCATATTAGCCTTTTATTATATAGGATATACACTGAGTGGCCAGGTTATTATGCGTTCAGAGATCATAATAATCTGGCCACTCAGTGTACATCTTTTTAAAGCTCTGCACTTTAGCACTTGTGAAATCCCTAGCTGGCCCTCCGCTTTTCCCAAGATGTTCTTGTGACTTCCTCCCTCCTACCCTCTAGCCTGCCCCATGCCCTCCAACCATCTATAGGTTGGGGTGAACTCAGAAAAGACGAAGTCCTTCCCAAGCTGAAACCACACTCCATTGGCTCAGCCTGCTGGGCAGACACATGAAAAGATAGGCTTGCTTCCCTGGGGCCTGCGCTTTCCAGCCTGAAAGCCCCTCGCTGTCTGCTTGGGCCTGTCGTAAACTGCTGAGGTTGCACTGCGTGGGAAGGAGCCCTGACAATGATGTAGGGGACCCATTGGGCCTCTGGTGCCTGGGGGTGGTGCGATCGGGGCCCAGAGCACAGCATCGTGGGGTGCTGGGTGAGGGCCGTGGCTGCAGGGGCTGCAAGGCCTGCGGTGGGGGGGTGGGGGAGGGGACAGGGGCTGGGAGCCAGGAGCGGCCAGGCAGGGAGCCACTCGCTCGCGGAACCTTCCGTGTCCCTGGCCCGCACACAGGATGTGCCCGCTTCCTGTTTGCTCAGCCCAGGCAGCTTGCTGAGCTCACACTCTAACCGCAGTCTTCAAAGGCAGCCACCTAACCAGCCCCGGGCGGGTGTGTGAGAGGACCTCGGAGAAGAGCACAGAGAGAAGTTCAGCCTTCATTGTTTTTGTTTGTTTGTTTTATATATCTTTATTGATTTCAGAGAGGAAGGGAGAGGGAGAGAGAGATAGAAACATCAATGATGAGAGAGAATCATTGATTGGCTGCCTCCTGCACTACCCATGTGCCCTTGACCGGAATTGAACTGGGACCCTTCAGTCCCCAGGCCAACACTCTATCCACTGAGGCAAACCAGCTAGGGCCAGCCTTCAGTGTTTTCAGTCCCTCCCTCCATCGCCTTTTTAGATCTGTCTCTACTGGCCCAAAGATCCCCTTCTGGGAGTCTAGGGCTCCCCCAACTTTTCTCTTCAAGCAGATTGCTCTGGCCTGAGTCCCATTAGGTTAAGTCCCAGCTGGCTAATGGTTCTTAAACACCTTTAAAAACAGGTTTTCCTTCTGGGCAACACATTAGCATTTGATAGGTTGCATACTAGGTACACAGAGCCCTCAGCTAAAGAAGTGATGCGGGTCAGTAGTTTACTGAACAAGGCCAACTTAAACTTGATAATGGGCTGGCAGACCTAGCTCTGGGCAGAGGCTGTGCTAAGGCACCTTGAGGAGATGTGATAGAAACAGCTGTCAAGGTCCTTTGCACCTGGGAGTTTGATCCTAGGTGGGGCAGCAAGCTTACATTTGCCCAGCACTTGTTCTTTGCCAAGCACTACATTAATCCTGACAGAACCCCCTGAGCTAAGTAGTTATCCCTCAGTATGGGGAGGGGGAGGAATTGGTTCCAGGACCCTCCGCAGATACCAAAATCCAAGGATGCTCAAATCCCTTAGTGAGCCCTCCATATCCATGGGCTCAAGCATCCATGGATACAGAGGGCTGACTGTAGTTTAAATTGGGATTATTATTGCAAAGATGTGACCAGTATAAATGTGGGGCAAGAGAACCTTAATTTAGCACCAGTATTGTAGTGTGTGTGTGTGTGTGTGTGTGTGTGTGTGTGTGTGTGTGTGTGTTGAGGGATGGTCCACTGATAGTGAGAGCCATCTGAACACCTCAAAGGGGGACACAGAGTTGCCAAAGACACAGGGTCTTCATAGGCTACATTCATATTGAGCAGGACCCCACCTGCATCCCCCAAGAGATCCTAATTTAGCAGAAGATTATGGGTACAGTGCTGATTTGAGAGAGTAAGAGTTTGGATAGCGAGGGTACGTATATTTGGAAAATTTTCCCAAATGATTATTTTTTTAAAAATCCTCACCTGAGGATTTTTCCAGTGATTTTTTTTCTTTTAGAGAGTGGAAGGAACTGGGGAGAAGGAGAGAGAGAAGAGAGAGAGAAACTGATGTGAAAGAGACACATCAATTGGTTGCCTCCCACACGCACCCTGACTGGGGGTGAGGATAGATCTTGCAACCCAGGTATGTGCCCTTGGCAGGAAATCGAACCCATGATCCTCCAGTGTGCAGGCTGATGCTCTAACCACTGAACACGCCGTTTAGGGCCTCAAATTATTCTCACCTCTTTCTGACACACACACACACACACACACACACACACACACAGTGGACTCTACTACAACCCTATAAGGCAGACACCATTGTTAGCCCCATTTTCCAGGGGGACGCTGAGGCTCAGAGGGACTCAGCAAACTGTGCAATACACAGTTAGGAAGTGGTGGAAGCAGAGTTTAAACATAGGATTGGTCTTGGTCCACAGCCCATGCTACCAACAGCTAGTCTCAAGTGTTTCTAATGCAGAGTTACACAAAAAAGAGGTGAAGTGAGAGAATTGACACATTGGTCAAGTACCGGACTAGGTGCCACAGGGCCACATTGAAGTAGGCCCAGAGGGGAGTAAAGAGGATGGGGTAGGCATCTGGAAATCACATCACATGCAAAATAGCTGGATAGATTAGGGCTGATTAAGTGGGGTGACCTATAGGGGATCCTTTGTCAACCTGGGGAGTACTTAACACCAGTAGTATTTGGCCTAGAGGATTGAGTAGAAAAGCAAGTTGACTTCAAACAGCTGACATGTAGGGGATGTGTTCTGGGTGGCCAGGAATGATGGGGAACAGATAAATGGAAGACTGCATTCTTTCCAAAGAAGACATTTTCAATATTAAAATAGTGCCACCTGCCCGGCTGGGTGTGGCTCAGTGGTTGAGTGTCGATCCAAGAGAGGTCACTAGTTTGATTCCCGGTGAGGGCACTTGCCGGGGTTGCAGGCTTGATCCCCCAGTAGGGGGCATGCAGGAGGAAGCCAATCAATGATTCTCTCTCATCATTGATGTTCCCATCTATCTCTCCCTCTCCCTTCCTCTGTCTCTAAAAATCAATAAAAACACATTTTAAAAAAATGATACCACCTGAACCCTGGTAAATAGTAATCTTCCCATCTCTAGAAATGCTCAGAAACCACATAGTTCCTTGAAAACACCTGGACATTTCCAAGGTGAAGTCCACTTGGTAGCCCAACCTGTTAGCAGATTTCATGGTGATAATCTTAGGAAGGAAGGGTGAGAATAGCAAAAGTGCAGATGGGAGAAGGAGGGCAGAGGAGAGTCGGGTAAGAAACATCCATTCCTCATGCACACAAACAGTACACACAGAACTTGCAGCTCTGGGGACACTGGGGAGCCCCTGGTAGCAGGGGCTGATGGGAGGGAGAGACAGTCATTTCTGAATAAGTTCTTGGTTTAAAAACAAGAAAACACCTGCTGGCAGCTGTGGCGGTTACTATCAGAAGAGGAGGATGGGTTTTAGGGCTCAGAGGAAAACTCACTGGAGGCCCTTTCTATGGGAGACTGGGAGGGATTAGGCTGCTCTGTCTAGGCCTCTATCCCAAGGTTACAGTGACAAAGGCTGCTGAGCAGTCTCTAGGGGACACTTGTCTAAGGCTCTAACAAAGAGAAGGAGCAGGAGAAGACCTGGCAGAAATGGAGTCAGGTAGAATGCCATTCAAATCTTAGTACATCACATACTGGCTATATGATCTCGGGCAATGAGCTCTAGTGAAGACATTAACAGTGATCATGTGAGCCTTGCTTGGGGAGGGGGAACGGTGTGTGAGTGTGTGTGTGTGTGTGTGTATGTGTGTGTGTGTGTGTGTGTGTAAGTAACCAGAGTTACCCAGATGACCTGTATAGAGAGCACTCTCAGCCCAGTTCCCATCTTATGGAAAGTGCTTGGTACCCAGTAGGTGACTCTATATCAGTTTACTCCAGACTCAACCCAGTGTTTCTTCTCCTGCCTCAGCACTTGCTTCTATATCCCTTCTGGGGCCCCATCTGAATCACTGCTCCATGATTCCGTGGCTCATATCCTTGTATCTCCACCTTGTCAAGGGCAGGGTCCCTCAGGCCAAGCTATTCTCAGGAGGTGTAACAAGTAAGAGGACCTAGAACTACTTACGTGGGACTGCAGGGAGGGAAATGAGCTTTTCAGCTTCAGGGCCTTGCCATGGACCACTGGGGCTTTCTCAACTACCCATTTTACTCTACTTGCTCAGTTCCTGTTTCACAAAGGAACAAGGAAGTGAAAAGATGGGTGGCCTCAGGGCAAGGGTTGGCTGGCTGGGCGGGGTTGGGGAGCGCCGCCCACTCCCAGCTGAGACAGCCTTGGAGGGCCGGGATGGATAAACAGGGAGGAAACAGTTGCTATTAAATCTTTCATATATATATTTTTTGGCACCAAGAGTGCCCAACCACTGATTTGAGGAAGTGACCAGTGAGTTGGTAAAATGCACTGCTGACTTGGTTTAGCTGGGTGAAGATTAGCCAGCCCCCCACCCCCTGCCCTTGCACAGTCCCAGTCCATGAAGATCTGGTGCCTGCTGGCTGGCGAGTAAGTGAGGACCGACTCAGTTAATTTTTATTTTATTTTTAGTTAATATGTTTTTTATTGATTTTTTTTAGAGAGAGGAATGGGGAGTGAGAGATAGAAACATCAATGAGAGAGAATCATCGATCCGCTGCCTCCTGCATGCCCCACACTGAAGATTGAGCCCATGACCTGGGCATGTGCCCTGACTGGGAATCGAATCGTGACCTACTGGTTCATAGGTCAATGCTCAAACACTGAGCCACGCCGGCCAGGCTATTTTTAAAATGAACCGTTCAAAATCTGTGCATGTATCTATCTATCTATCATCCTACCCATGCACTTTCCTATACCAAAAAGGATTTAAAGCATCAAGAAATGTATCTCAATGCTATCATAACCACTGTTGTCACAGATATGTGACCTTACACAGCTCTCCTTGGGTCCTAATTTTCTCATTAGAGGCAGTAAAGAAGGGACAAGCATCCACTGAAAGCGAGGAAGGAGCCAGCACAAAGCTGAGTCAGGACACTGGGGGTTAGTCTTAGCTCTGGCCCCAATGGGTAGTGTGACCTTGAGCAAGTCCCATTCTATTTCTGGGCTGCTATTGACAATTGCCCATCTGTACAGTGAAGAGATTGAACCCACTTTTTGTTCGTTTGTTTGCTTGGTCACAGAGCTGCTAGTCAGGACTGGCTATCGAGTTTGTGGAGCCTGGTGCAAAATAAAAATGCGGGGCCCCTTGTTCAAAAATTATTAAAAACTTCAAGATGGTGGCAGCAGAGCATTAAATCAAGTGCAGGGTCTTGTGCTTACTGCACTACTGCACAGGGGGATGGCCCATGAAGCTGGCCTGGCGACTACTTCCAATACAATTTGATAGGAAGTATATATGGGCTGCCTTTGGCTGGAGCTCTTTCTGTGGCAGCCGTGGTGACATTTCTGAGGAAGCCCAGGCTCTGAGGAGCAGAGCTGGAACAACACAAATTAGATAATTGCTCAAAAGCCTGTCTAGTTTTTAATTTGGGTCCCAGCCCTGACCCATGTGCTCAGTGGATAGAGTGTTGGCCTGAGTACCAAAGGGTCATGGGTTTGATTCCCGGTCAAGGGCAGGTTCCATCCCTGGCATGTGCAAACAGGCAGCCAGTTGATGTGTCTCTCATATCAATGTTTCTCTCTCTCTCTTTCCCTCCCTCCCTCCTTCCCTCTCTTCCTCCTTTCCACTTTCTCTAAAAATATAAAAAATCAATCCTTAGGTGAGGATTAACAAATAAATAAATACATAAATAAAATTTGGGTCCCAAACCTTTTCCGTACCTAGCTCCAAAGGTGAGGCAAGAGTTGAAGTCATACTGGACAAATAATAGCATTATCATCTCTTCCTGGCTTATAGGGTCCTGTCACATGCGGATTTTATGGGCTTCTCACTGTAACCTCCTGAGGCAGGTGGTACAGGTTGTTTACAGGAGGGATAGCTAAAGACCAGAAAGATGAAGGGACTTGCTCAAGGTCACATAGCCGGCACAGCTTTTAAGAAAAGAATCCTAACTCTTAGGAAAAGGGGCTTTTCCACATGGCCTGCTCCACAGTGGCAATCAGGGGCAACAAGGGGTTTGGTAAACCCATCCTCCAGCATAAAGACAAAGGACCAAAGCACAAAGGGCATTTATTTATTTATTTATTTAATTTTATTTTATTGATTTCAGAGAGGAAGGGAGATGGAGAGAGAGATAGAAACATCAATGATGAGAGAGAATCATTGATTGGCTGCCTCCTGCACACCCCACACTGGGGATGGAGCTGGCAACTGAGGCATGTGCCCTGACTGGGAATCGAACACTGACCTCCTGTTTCCTAGGTAGATGCTCAACCACTGAGCCATCGTGGCAGGGCAAAAGGGAGTTTATTTATCTTCAGTTCATAAGGATGGATGTGTCAAGTGCCTGTGCTTATGTTAGCCTTGCTGTGTGGACTCTGAATGTTTCCCTGCCTGATCCAGAGTGCAAGCCTTAAAGCAGGATGGTAAGTGTACCTGGAGGGACACTGGAAGGGAGGATCTAGTGTGGAAGCAGCCCTTTCTGCAGCTATGCTTCTGGGGTGGGGCTTCCCAATCCCAAGATTGTGGGTTGGAGGTGGGTAGTTAAGTAACAGGGAGGAGATGAGGTGGAACCCCAGGTCTTGCACTGAAGAGAGGAAAAGAGGACCGTGTAAGCCACCTTGCACTGAAAGGCCTGCCAGTGGGTCTTGGTCAGACACCCAGGACCCTCCTGCTGCCTGGAGCCTGCCAGAACCCCAGAAGCAAGGGTCAAGGGCCCAAGGTAAAGGCCTGGGCGGGTAGGCACTGGGGAAGCAGGATAGTGTGGGGAACACTGGTTGGGTCTGAGTCCCAGTTCACCAGCTGTTTGATCCTGGTTGAGCCTGTTTTCTCATCTGTGAAATGGTGTGAGCCATACTCCTCGCCCTTTTCTGAGAGTTCTAGAGTCATCTGACTGGTTTGAATCCTGCTTTTTTCATTTCCTGGATGAGTGACCTTGAGTGAGTTGGTTAATCTCTATGAGCCTCTCTTGTAAAATGGGGACAATAAAAGAACCTTCTCATAGGTCATGGGAATTAAATGAGAAAATGCAATAGTGTACCTTTAAACACTTATTATGAAGGTAGATCTCACATTTAGTGTTCCTACCACAGTAAAATAAAAAAAAAATTTAAGAATGCATGTAAAGCACAGATCCTGGTACATACTAAACACTTCATAGATGGTAGCACTGATGACGACGGTGTTGGTGAAACTTGTAATTTTATTATTAGTAGTTGTCTTTGTGGGGTGAGCATGTGAAGGAGCAAATGACTCAGCCAACAGAGGCCCACTGTTGGATGCTAGAGGCCTCAGTGAGGCTGGCTCAGGGCTGGGGTCCTTGAATGCAAGCATCGCTGGTGATAACTGTCACAGGCAAACTAGGCCTGGTGGTCCCAAGCTGGGGGACTCCTCTGCCTGGTGCCTTTGCCCAGCACTCTCCTTCAAAGGCTTGGCTCTCTCTACTCCCAGACTATGCTCCTCTGAGCAAAGGTAGTGGCCCCAACTTTCCTGGACCACATTTGACAAATACCCAGTGTGAAGCTCCCCTCTGTCCCCTCCATAAGGCTCCAAGACCTTTAGCTCAGGAAGTAGTTGGCTGGGCGTGGCATGCATGGGAATACATGAACACTGCACGCATGCTCTCAGGCACATTCTCAAGCACATGTGCTCCCCAAGCGAGCTTCTGGGAGCCTCACATCCCCACCCCTACCCCGCCTCCCCCACCACAAAAGCCACAGGTAATAGAAGTCCCCAGCAACACAGCAGACACAATGCAAAACCTAAATGCAGGCTTCGTTGCCAGGTTGTTTTAAGTATCTAACAGGATGTGAGCCCAGGTGGCTAACGGCTGGGCTGGCCAGAGAAAACTACCCTTCCCCACCCCCCAACAACAGTGGCCCAGAGAGCCAGAGAGGGCTGGGAGGTAGGCTAAGGGATTCTCCATGGTGCCAAAGGTCAAAAGAGTTGGACTGCTGGCCCATTCTGGTCTCACCATGTCCCAACCAGACACTGTGTATCTTGGGCAGATCCCACTCTGTCTGGAACTCAGTTCTCCTCCTATCTGTAAAATGGGGAAACCAAACAATGGCCTCACAGGTTAATGATCATCCAAGGATGCTGAAGGATTTAATAGTATTGTCACTGTGGCTGTACTTTGGAAAGTTAAATGGGCTCCCACATGCCAGGAAATCTGAGAGAGTGATTCAGCATCACTGTTCAGGCTTTTCCCAACTTTGGGTAGGGCCATATTCCAGAGCACTTTCCACATTCCCTCCTACCCCATAGCCAAATTCCTATGGCTTAAGTCCCTATCCTGTCACTTGGCATGGAGCCCACCCAGGGTTTGGGAGCAATGGGCTCACACGTTGGGTGGAGGGCTGCTGTGCATGCCCCTTCCCTGGCTGGTCTCCTGGACCCTGGGTTGGCAGTATGGCATCAGAGGACTCAACCACCCACCCTTTCTCTCCCTTTATAGGCATAGCAGGAAGCCTGGAAGCAGCCCTTGTTCCTTCAGCCTATGGGTAGCAGCCAGGAGGTCACTAGAGGGCCAGGTACAGGTGGGGGTGAATAGAAGCAACCTCAAGGGCATGGGAAGCCCAAGGAGTTAGGAGCCAGTGTGAGGGAACAGCTCTGGTGGTTTTAGGGTGAGGCTCTCCCAGGGCCATGGGGCCCCTGGGGGTAAGGCACTGCCCTATATTGGCCTTTGGGGCACAGCAGCAACAGGCTCTGCCAGGTTATAGGTTAGGCCTACTGGGCTCACTGGAGGAAAGGAACTAGCTGGCTCTCCTATCCTGGGGTTGGGAACAGAGGGTGAGGTGTATAAGCCCAGAGGGGGCCTGCCTGGGGCCAAGAAGCCCTGAGTGGCTGGGGCTTGGTCCTGGAGAAGGAAGCTGAGGACAAAGGTTTCCAGGCAATGGGCCAGCAGGAGCTCTTAGGGCATGGGTGGTGCAGGGTGAAGGGAGCTGGCAGGGGTGTCCTGGCCTCTAGACACTCCAGCTGAGGATGGCAAGAGTGGAGGCTGCCAACAGAGAGGCCAAGAAGGTGGTGCGTGGAGCCCTCGCAGACAAGGGCTCTGTGTGCTGCTGCAACCACTTGAATTCCTCCAATAGTTGGCGCTGCTGCAGCTCTGGGCCCACCTTCTCTCGGATGGTCTGGTAGTAGCGATTCAGGTATTGGAGCTGCAAAGGGTAGGAGGGATGAGGTGTTCCTTAGGGTGAGCTGCCAAGAGCTGAGATCTTGGTGCCATCTAGTCCCCTGCTGTGGTAATCCAGCTGCCCACCTTGGCCCAAGTACCCATAGATACCCCATAGATGCCCATAGGGGATTTATGCACTTAGTACCCAATCTCTGGTCCTTCCCTCCTGATTCCTCAGCCATCATCAGGCTCAGGCATTCTCCAGAGCTTTTCAGAGGCAGTTTGACACAGTGGCTGTTTAATGTCATAGTGACTTTCTTGGGGTGTGGGTTGGGGGGAGTGGATTTCAGGCCTGGCAATGACAGTAAGTAGGACAGGTTTTATCCCATTTTACTGAAGAGGGTCCTGTGGTCCAGAGTTGGGGAGGGATTGATTTTAGTTCTAGGACTTGGGATGGCAGAGTTCAGAGAGCTAGTCTCAGACTCCCCAGGAAGTTACTACCTGGTCTGACTGGAGCGTTCTAGAACCCCTGGGGTCTTTGGTGAGTCAGGAAGGCATACCACAGTGTGTGCCTACAGATGCCACCAGTGTGAACCTTCCCAGTGGAATGGAAGGGACATAGGGTCTTGGGGTAGGGGGAGCAGAGGCGAGAGAGGCCCAGGGTGGAGAAGGCAGGAACTGGTTCAGGGTTTGAAGGGTTGACAGTGCTGAAGGGCACTCACCTGCTCTGGGGACAGCAGTCTGACATCAATGAGATTCCGGTCATAGGGTACCAATGACACCACTTCAAAGGTCAAGTAGGTCCCTGGGTACTGAAAGGCCACAGGGAAGGTGGAAAAGCAGGAAGTAAGTGAGGAGGAGGAGCTAGGCTGAAGGAAGGGCTGGAAAACTCCATCCAGAAGCTATGGGCACAGGGAACTGACCCTTATCAAACCCAAGACTCAGAGGAGGCTTGAGTCTCCCACAATTCCCATGGCTATCCTCCTTTCTACCACTTAGCAACCCACCTTTGGTGGTTCCCTCCTAATTCTTGAATTTAGACTTAGGTCTGTATTTCTCAAACTTTGTGCATCCACACAGCATCTAGGGAGTTTGTTAAATGTGTAGATTTTGAGACCCATTCCCCCAGACACTGGAGTGAGAAACTCTAGGGTGGGACTGGGAACCTATAATTAAATAATTTAAAGGTAAGTATTAGAATTTTATGTCTATCTGTCTATCTCCATGTTTCTATCTACGTATCTATTGATGAATCTATAGAGATAAGTATGAAGAAAAAATAGCCCATAATTCCCATCTCTCATAGAGCTCTTGCATGTATATGCTTAGAAAATTCTAACTACAAAAAGATACCCAACATTTGAAAGTCTCTTCCCTGCCTGCTTTCCTTCCTGAAAACATTTTAGACATACACAGTATATATGTCTATATTTTGAAAATTTATGCAAAATGGACCCTATCATACACTATTCTGCACATTCTGTTCCGCACCCCACCTCAATAGTAAACCTAGGAGAGCACTCCATATTAGCATAGGGACATGAAACTCATTCTTTTTTAAGGGCTGCATGAGGATCCATAGTATGTGGATCATGATTTATTTAACCAGTGATAGATATTTAGACTGTTTCTACTCCTTAAACTATGACCATTGATACTATAATCAACATCATTGTATATAAACACCTTGGTGACCTTTTGTGACTATATCCAGAAGGTATATATTTGGCAGAGGGAATGCTGAGATAAAAAGAACAGGCAAAAAAAAAAAAGTACAGGCATTTTTGTTTTGTTTTGTTAACCCTCACCCAAGGATATTTTTCCCATTGATTTTTAAAGAAATGGAAAGGAGGGGGAGAGACAGAGAGAAAGAAACATCTATGTGATAAAGACACATTGATTGGTTGCCTCCCTTAGGCACCCTGACTGGGGATTGAACCTACAACCTGGGTATGTGCCCTGACTGGGAATCGAACCCTTAACCTTTCAGTGTATGGTATGATGCTCCAATCAAATGCAACCCTGGACCCTGGGCCAGGGTCATAGCTGTTTTTTAAATGTTCATTTTTACAAATGAACTTTACTACCATTTTGTGAAGTTACAAGAGCATTCAGTTAATACTGCTGAAATTGAGATTGGCTTGAATTTATAGATTAATTTAGGTAGAAATGTCATCTTCATAACATTGAGGCTTCTTTCTGGAGAGGACCATTTACTTAAATCTTTTTTTATATTCCTGAGTAGAGATTTTTTCCATGTAAGTTTTTAAAAGTTTGTACCTAGGTAGTTTATCTTGTTGGTTGCTATTATACGAAATTGTTACTTCTCAGAAGCTCTCCTGGTGATCATTATGTACATTGAGAACCAATGATTTAGGGCAGAAATACTGACTCATTTGGTCTGGATTGGGACCTGGGCATTGGTGTGTTTTTTTTTTTTTTTTAAAAAAAGCTCTCTAGATGGTTCTAATATTCTAATACGCAAATAGGTTTGAGAAACTCTGATTTATGGAATTTTTCTGGAGCTAAGGAGGACTCCATATAAATCCATGTCCACACATTCAGATGCCCTTTTCCTGTGACCTTCTGTAGACCCTCCTACACACACACACACACACACACACACACACACACACACACACACACACAGCCCAAAGTCACTGCCATGCTGTTTAAACTTCCAGCCCATCTCAGTCACACTTTACCTTGGTCTTTGCTTCTACCACGAGGGCCACATCTTCAAGACGGATTCCAAATTCACCATCCTGATAGTAACCAGGTTCTGGGAGACACAGAGATGCAGGGGGAGGACCTGAGCCCAGACTTCCTGTACCAATTGAGGAGTGGCTACAGAGTATGGCTGCCTGGCTGCCCTTGCCTGGTGACCAGGGCAGACCCACCACTTGTTAGATGTTCATTGGCTACCCTGAGGTAACCTGCTGGGCCTCAGCTCCCTCTACCTTCCCTTGTAGCCCAGTGGGGAAGCCTTCAGGGCCCACTTGGGTCCTGGAGGTACTTCCATCTCCCTGAGTTCAACTGTTTTGTTACCCCAATAATTGATTGGAGACTATAGTTGGATGTACAGCTGGGAACCAACTCCCAAAAGCAAAATGAGGGTATGGGCTGAAGAGGCCTGTGGTTACAGTGGTGCAATCCATTTGGGACTGAGAGTGGGGAGTAGAGGAAGGGCAGCAGTTGAGCCCAGTTGTGCCTGTGCCTGCCATGCTCCCTAGACTGCAGTCCTGGGCTAGTCTTGGGGTGCAGGGTGCGGGGTGAAGGAGCCCAAGAGTCATACCAATGGAAGTGAACATGCCCTTGCCCATAGTAAGACCGCTGGAATGGAATCCCACTGGCCCTGGAAAGGGAGATATAGGTAAAGTTTCAGTGCTCCTGTATTCATCAGCTTGGAAATTAGCAGGCTCTCTGGAACAGTAGGTAACTGGGGATCTCTGGGCACCTCTAGCAGCATTTGTCCACCATATCATTGTCTACCTTACAGACCAGATTGACTCTAGCTTTTATTTCTGCAGGGTCTCTGCCAGTCAGCTACTAGGTATTGACCTGCTTGCTACTCCTCTCTCTGGGGCCCTCCCAGATGCCAGGCAGGCAGCAGGAGTGGCCAAACTGCCAGCATTTCTCACTTAACCCATGGAGCATCACTTCCCACCAGCTGGGTAACCTTGGATGGTCACTGCATCTCTGAGGGTCTTGGTCATTTCCATAACTGTGAAAGGATCTACCATGTTCAGAAGAAGGAGAACCCTGAATGAGTGTTGAGGAGATACCTACACTCATGCACACACAGGAAGTTGCCAATGCCATGGCCTGTTCCGTGACCATAATTGAGTCCAACTTCCCACAAGGCTTTGCGGGCAAAGGCTTCCAACATTGGTCCTGGAAGAGAGATGGCCCCCAGTCAGTCTGCTGGACCCCAAACTATTCACCTTGCTGCTTTCTTGCTCTCTTGTTTCAGAGCCAACTACCAGGATGTTGCCTGTGGAGAGGGGCCGCTGAGAGGCAGGTAAGCCTGTACTATCTCCAGCACACCTTACGTCGTACCCATTATCTGGACTGATGACTTTATTACAATTTCTCCACATCTGTCAAGACACCTACTTCCTCCAGGAATCCTCCCATGACTCCTGCAGCCCACACTAATCTCCCCAACCTAAGCTTAGATTAAGAGGCAGGAGTCCTGGGTTCAAAGCCTGGCTCTCTTAGTGACTCTCTGTGTAACCTTGGGCAAATCACTTTCCCTCTCTAGGCTGGGTTTTCTTATATCTATACAACCTATGGGTTATGATATAATCCCTTCCCCCCAGTAACTTTGCCAGGGTGCTGGTCTGAGTCTAGTGAAATCAGTGTCTAAGACTCTGGGTCCAGCCTGGTCTCTGAAACCTACCTGATGTACCAGCAGGAAAGATGAGTCTGGACAGATCGATATTTCCTATCAACACGCGGGTATATGCCTCCTGATTGGGGTGGGAGGAGAGGGAGAAATAGGTGGAACACAAGAAGGGGAGCCCGAGAGTTTTCAGCTGTTTGGCCTGTGTATATGCAGGTGTGTGGGCCCAGACCTGTTTCTGTTGTGTGTGTGTGTGTGGGGGGGGGGGTGTTGGGAGGGAGGTGAATGTTCATGTGTGGTCACCCAGGTTCTAGAATATGCCCAGAGGTGGCTGAGGGGGGCCTGTCCAAAGCTTGGTGCATGGGATGCTTGTAGATGATGGTGAGCTAAGACAGTGACAGCAGGGGTTTGGGAGGCAAACTCTTTGGGCTGGAATCCTGACTTGGCCACTCACAAACTCTGAACCTTAAGAAAGCACCTTTAACCTCTCTAGGTCTCACTTTCCTCATTTATGATGGGATAACCACAGTATTAGCTCATAATGTTACTGGGAGGAGTAGGGAGACTTCATGCACGTAAGGTGCTGAGTAAATGCTCAAAATGAGGTCAGCACCCTTATTACCATTATCATGATCATCCTTTAGTTTTTTTAAGGTTTTGAATTTGGGTTGGGGTCTGTTAATGTGCCAGGTCAGCCTTGTTTGGTCAGGGCTGTTACCTTGTGCAAAAATAAAGGAAAGTGGTCCTAGCTGATTTGGCTCAGTGGATAGAGCATTGGCCTGTGGACTGAAGGGTGCCGGGTTTGATTCCAGTCAAGGGCACATGCCCAGATTGCGGGCTTGATCCTTGGGAGGGGACATGCAAGAGGCAGCCAATCAATGGTTCTCTCTCATCACTGATGTTTCTATCTCTCCCTCTCCCTTCCTCTCTGAAATCAATAAAAAATATGTTAAAAAAAAAAAGAAAGGAAATTGGGCTGACAGCAGCCTCTTTTCCTGGTCGGGCTATGTAGCAATGTGTTGAGTCCCCTTCAACACACACACACACACACACACACACACACACACACGTTTTTCATCTCGGGCAGGACAGCCTAGGGCAGCAGATTCAACCCACTAAACTGTGAGCTCCTTGAGGCCTAACCAATGCTGACATTTTCGCTGTTTCTAGCACAATGCCTGAACCACAGTCTGCTTCCTGAATGCATGAATGCAGCCCCTCTGCTCCCACCTTCCCCAGAGGCCCCCTAGTGAACATAGATGAGGTCCCAGCCTCTGCACCAAGCAGACCAGCCCTCACTGCTTCCTGAAAAGCCCCAGCTCCTTTCCACCTCTGAGACTTTCCTCCTGGAATGCCTTTCTTCCTCCTTTCTGCTGAGCACAGAGCTAGGCACACAGACAGCACCAAGTAAATATTTGTTCATTGATTTCCTGAAATGAGATGATGATAAGCTTGGGCACATATAAACGAATGCCATTCACATAATGGTTATGGACTACTTCCAATGAGAGCACACAGGCAGCCACACAGATTATGAAGTTCTTTTGGTGACCTGAAACATCTCTGGGGAAAAACCCGGGAACACTGGGTTTTGTGGTACTAACTTGCTGTGTGAACGTGGGCAAACTACTTAACCTCTCTGGGCCTCAGATTTGATAAAATGAAAGGGCTCTTAGTAGAGTGATCTCTTGGGTGTCCCCAGAATGAGGATAGGTAGGGGAATCTAGGTCTAATGCTTACCTTTTGGAAAGCAGACGGGGTGCCCCAGTGGACTGTTCTGGTGATGTCTGTGGTTCCGCCCCTGTGTAGAAGGAAAATCAACATGTCCAGCTCTGCTGAACATCTGGGGGTAGGGATCGTGCCTGTGTGCTTCCTGTGTGCTCTCAAGGAGGGTTTGAGTGGCAGGGCTGGGACAGGGGTGGGGTGGGTGTTGAAAGGAAGATAACTGCCATCAACAAATGCCCATCTTCAGCATTTACGGGTGAAGGAGCTGCAAAGCTATCAAGATCAAATTACTATATTGTCGGGCAATCCTAATTTTTTCACAAAGAGCTCCCCATTCTGGCTCTTTTTAAACTTGGCTCACTCTAAAAGCAAGGCTTCTTTCACGCCTGGCCAGCGTGGCTCAGTGGTTGAGTGTTGACCTATGAACCAGGAGGTCGGATTTGATTCCCAGTCAAGGCACGTGCCCAGGTTGCGGGCTCTATCCCTAGTGGGGGACATGCAGGAGGCAGCTGATCAATGTTTCTATCTCTCTCTCCCTCTCCCTTCCTCTTTGCAATCAATAAAAATATACTTAAAACAAAAATAAAAGCAATACTTCCAGGCTTTGTGAGAGGTGGGAGGGGATTGTCCCATTTTTACAGACTGGGAAACAGATCCAGAGACATCATAACACGCACACATCGAGATAGTTATTTACTATCCATAGAACACTTTTGGCAGCTCCCTTGGAAGGGAGATACAGCAGGTTTCATTCTCTCCATTTCACAGATGAGGCAATTAAGGCTGGGAGGCCCTGTCCCTCTCTGAGCCTCAGTGAAGCCAGCCCTGAATCAAGCACTCACTCTCCACACAGTTGCTCTACTGTAAACATGGATCTGGCCCAGGAATTTGCTCAGAGTCCCAGTGAACTGAAGCCAGAAGCCAAAAGGCTGACTTCAAACCACCAGCTGCAGCTGTTCTCCCAGGATGGCCCTTGTGGCCACCCTGGGAGTCGGGGAGGGGAGAAATTGTCCCAGGGCCCTGGGGACTCCTCCTTGGGAGCAGGACACAGGGTGTGGCAGACTTCTTCAGAAGGAGAGAAGAAGTGAGGTGACTGACCATTTCCCTGGCCTCACCCTGCTCTGAGCATGCCCCAATCCAGCAACGCCCCACAAATTCACTTCCCCTTTGCACACTAGCTGTGCCCAGTACACAAAGAGCCACGCTGGTCACTAAGAAAGGCTGCTGGGCTGAGTGCCTGCTCTTCTGGCTCCCAGGGCTGCACTCAGAACATGCGAAATGCCTTTGTCATTAGCACATTCACCATTTCTACAAGATAGAGGATGACAAACTGTTCGAAGCTACTCCTCCATCAGTCCCAGCACCACTTCTTTTCCCCAGTTCACTTGCTTCCTAGATGATAAGGGAAACTCTTCCAGCTCCTCTCAGCTCAGCTCCTGTGTGAATGATTGGTTACATATTTGGAAGGAATGGGGTTAGCCTGTTCTGCATGGCTGGCATATCCGGGTGTTCAGGGTGTGCACTGTGTAAGGGTAACACATCTAAAGGAACAACATTCACTTCATGGTTCTGTACTAATTTTAATGAGAGCACACAGGTAGACACACAGATTGTGAAGTGGTGCAGGGGCTACAGAAACCTCTTACACAGAAACATCTTACAGCGAAACATTGATCTGCTGCCTCCTGTGTGGCCCCCACTGGAAATTGAGCCCGCAACCTTGCCAGTGTGGCTCAGTTGATTGGGCATTGTCCCATGCACCGAAAGGTTGCTGGTTTGATTCTTATATGCTTTCACATGCCCAGGTTGTGGGCTTCATCCCCATGTGGGGCGGTGCAGGAGGCAGCTGATCAATGTTTTGTTCTTGCATCATTTAACTCTCGCATCAATGCTTCTCTCTCTCTCTCCCTCTCCCTATCCCTCTCTCTAAAAATCAATGAAAAAATCTTTAAAAAACAAACAAACATAGGACAGTGCCCTACATGTGGTTGTGCATGCACTCAGAGGAGCACACACAGACACATACCCATGCTCTGGGTGTCCCCTGAGGTTGCTTCTCTTGTGGGCCTGTTGCTTTTGGATTCTGCCCCTAACCCCAACCTGACATGGTCACCTCACCCATGCAGGTGGGAGGGGAGGGGGCTGAGGAGGATGCATGACCTGGTGGTGTGTGCATGAGTGGGTGAGAGTATGGGTACACTGTTTGTGCAGCAAAGCAGGGCTGCTAAGCATGCCTGTTCAGACTGTGTAATAATATGTGGGTCTAAAAACATTTTATTTGAGCCAGAGGAATCATCCTGATTCTCACTGAGGTGCTGCATGGGCAACCTTACTGTTTTGGTCTCTGTGTGTTTCCCACTGTTCAGAAACACCCCCCACCCCCACCCCCACACACACACCAGTGTAAAAATGAGAAGGCTCATTCAATGCAGGCCTCTCCTTTCTCAGATGAGGAATCCATGACCAGGATGGGAAAGCTTTGGCCAGCTATTGGCCACCCAGGGTGTCTGGGCTGAAACAGCCAGGCCAGAGCGTGGTAGGGGCTACATACCAGTATTGTCCCCCAGAATCCACCAGGTACATCTCATCTGAAGTCAGCTTGCGGTGTACCTCCTTTGATGGGCTGAGAAGGGGAGAGATGCTGAAAAAAGGAGCAGCCTATCCCTGTGTTGGGTGGGGTGGGGGTCCTCTATGAAAGCAGAGGAATCCCCTCACCCCTGGGGGCTGGACTTCCAGGTTGACTCCTTTGGTGAAGTCAGTATCTCCCAAAGGGCCCTAGGAAAATCCTTAGCTTCTGCCACTAATGTCCTCAGCATGTATCTGTTTATCCTGCACTTCACAAGAAAGGCCCTGGTCTCCAGGGAGGAGAGAAGGAAAGAGCCCAGAATGTGGGGGCTGGGAGAACCACAGAGAGCACCCACTGCAGTCATCACCTTTTACATAAGGAGAAACCAGTCTGCAGAGGCCAAGGGAGTTGCAAAAGCCACGGGGTAAAGCGGGGAGGGAGCTGGGCCTGGACTCTTTCTCTAACTTCTTGCTGCCTCCTAGAGCAGAGGGCTCTGAGGAGCCAAGGTGCAGGTACTCAAGGATGGAGCTAGAGAGCAAGGTTTGGTAGGGCTGAGGAGTTCTTACCTAGGCCAAGGCAGATGAGGACTTGGGAGATGCCATGGGAGGGAATTCTGGGATAGGCTAGATTGGCCCTTGGAGGATGTCTGACTTAGCCTTGTTGTGCCAATTCCAGGCTGAGGCATCTGGTCAGTTTGACCCCCCAAATTTCATCAGGCAGGCCTACAGGTGTTTATGTCCTATGGAGCCAAACATTTGGCCAGCCTACATCTTGGGCCCATCTTAGTTGGTTCAAGCTGAATGAATGGGCCTTTCTCACCACGGGCTTGCGAGCTTTAAGAATTAACTAACATAAATAACTCACAGGACACCAAGGAAAAGCATCCAGCATCAGCCCTGCTTCCCTTTCAGATCCCTTAGCCATAAGTGCTCACAAAGTCACAGCCCCTTGGGGGAAAATTGCTCAGGCCTTTTAATTCTAAGGAGACATTCCACCCCAAACCTACCCACTAGGCCCCACTCCCTACCCCCAGCCCCCACGGTGCTAAAGGCCTCAAAGTTTAAATATGGACTCAGGTCCCAGAGCATTGCTTCCTCCACCCCCACACTCCCTGCTCATACACTGGGATCCCTAGAAAATTCTTTTTCCTGAAGTACCTGTAGTGGGCCAGGGCAGCATTCAGACCACTAGCAGAGATGGTTTGGAAACTGGGTCCAGAGGAAAACTCTTCTTCTCTGCAAAGTACAAGGCAGGAATGGTCAATGAATGGGCCCAAGATATCAAACAAGGGCAAATGAAGGTCACAGCTGCCTCTACCTCAGCCAGACTCTCCCAGTCCCACCTCTTGGTTCTATCTTCCCAAGTCCTGACCTGCCACTTATAGAGCACTCAAGGTCAGAGAAAGAGGGACTGTACACACTAGTTATTCCTCCTCCACCTCCATTTTACAGATGGGGAAACCAAGGCCTGTATGACCCACAGTATGTTCATGGTAAAGCAAGAGTGAAGAAACCTAGTTCCCTGTATTTAAAAATTTCCTTAGCCTGGGAGCAGCATCCTTCACCTCAAACCTACAGCCTGCCTATGACCTGGTGCTCTCAGGAAACCTCCATCTTCATCTTAATATTCTCAAGTGGTCCAGGGGCAAATAGACCTGAATCAGCTATCCCCAGGGAGAATGGGCTATGCCTGAAGCAGACACTAGGGGGTGATATTGGGTTGTGGCCCTTGAAGTTGTTCTACTGTCAGCTGGGGCTGGAGAATGTCATCCAACACTCGCTGCCCAGCTCCAGGACCACCCAAGAACGGTCACTCCTAGTTCCAGAGAGGCCCCCAAATACAAGGAGGGACTTCCTCCCCGCAAAGTATGGAGACCAAGTCCCCCTCCCTTCCCCATCCCCACATTAAAAGATAGCCAAAAAGGACAGCCGAGGTCCTTCACCTTCGGAGTTTGTCCAGCATCTCTGCCCCTGAGAACTCGTCCACTATGCCTTTGGGCACGTTCTTCTCCAGCCAAACCAAGTATCGGATCAACGACACGGCATCCCGCACCTGGAACAGGGCAAGCAGAGAAACCGGCTGAGGAACAGTCTCAATCAAGGCTCCGAGATGATGAGACCAGGTGGCTGGTCTGGGAACTGAACTTTAAGAACATGAGGGTTTCACCAGCTATCCTATCTAATAAAAGGTTAATAAGCAAATTAACCATCACTCCGTCACAAAGATGGCGGAGCCCATAGCCACAATATGGTGGCCCCCAGTCCTTTCAGCCCTGCCGGAGTCTCCCAGTCCCGGGAGGGGGGGGGGGCGGGGCGCGGCTGCTGAGAGCGGGCAGTATGAGCAGCCTGGCAGAATGCTTGCCTCATCTCCATGCAAGCGTTCCACCCTGGCCGTGGAGGGCCTCTGGGCAGCGGGCACAGAGTGGCCGGGGTTGGGGGAAGATGCTTGCGTCATTGCCCCAGCGACAAGGCAAGTGTTCCGTGCCTGGCTGCAGATGGGCCTCTGGCCAGGCTGTGGAGCATTCCGCGCCTGGCCACAGATAGGCCTCTGGGCCGCGGAGAGACTCTGGGCAGTGGGCGCGAAGTGGCCAGGCCCCACAGAGAGCTACTGGTGCACGGATTTGTGCACAGGGCTACTAGTTTGATAATATGAAGGGATTCTTGTTAGTGTTTATGTATGTGATCACAGGGTGGTGATGTTTTGAAGAGTCCTTGTCTTTTAGAGATATTTACTGATGTGTTGACAGAAGAAAGGATATAATATCTGGAATTTGCTTTAAGTTCACCCAGCAGCAGAGGGTGGGGAGTGAAGGAGATGAATATGGGTTTGCAGACAAAATGGAATTGGCCATAATTGATGACAGTTGAAGCTCAGTGATGGTGTATGGGAATCATTATGCCATTTTCTCAATTTTCACATATATTTAAGATTTTTCCATAAGAAAAGGTTTTTTAAAATGAGCTGAGTCATCCTCTTACCACGGTGAGAAAATAATTACAGTGAACACTTATTTAACACTTGGAATGTGCCTGATGGTGCTCAAAGCAATACATATATCACTTAATATAATTATATGTATATAATTATATATAATTACAAATTTATATAATCATCTGATTATTACATATTTGCATAATTATATATTTATGTGTATATACACATTATATGTATGTAAATGTATGTACATACATTTATATAATACGTAATTATCTATACTAATAAAAGGGTAATATGCTAATTAGACCGGGAGACCTTCCAGGATACCTTCCGGACGTCCTTCCGGACAAAGCCATGGTGGCGGGGCCGAGGTAGAGGCGGTTAGGGGAGATCAGGCCAGGAGGGGAGGGCAGTTGGGGGTGATCAGGCCGGCAGGGGTGGCCAGTTGGGGGCAAGCAGGCTGGCAGGAGGGGCAGTTGGGGGTGAGCAGACCAGCAGGCAGAGTGGTTAGGGGTGATCAGGCAGGCAGGCAGGTGAGCGGTTAGGAGCCAGCAGTTCCAGATTGTGAGAGCGATGTCCAACTGCTGGTTTAGGCCCGATCCCACAAGGTGTCCCAGATTGGAGAGGGTTCAGGCCGGGCTGAGGGACATCCCCCTCTCCCCCCCGTGCACGAATTTCGTGCACCAGGCCACTAGTATATTATATATTGATTATATAATATAATGAAAATACTTAAACATATATTAATAATTTATTAATATTTAACTGGTATAGCCAGCCCTCTGTAGCCACAGGCTCTGTATTCACGGATTCAACTAACCATGAATCAAAAATATTTGAAAAAGTATTCAGAAAGTCGATCCCTAAACAATACAGTATAACAACTACAAGGTGGGGCAAAAGTAGGTTTACAGTTGTTCATATACAAAATAATACAATAATTAATAAATAATACAAGAATAAACTGTATTTCGTGTACTCACAACTGTAAATCTACTTTTGCCCCACTCTCTATTTACACCACATTTGCATTGCATTAGGTATTATAAGTAATCTAGAGATGATTTAAAATATATGGAAGGAGCCCTAGTCAGTTTGGCTCAATGGATAGAGCGTCGGCCTGCAGACTGAAGGGTCCCGGGTTCAATTCCAGTCAAGGGCACATACCTCTGTTGCAGGCTTCTCCCCAGCCCTGGCCCTGGCCCTGGTTAAGGGTGCATGCAGGAGGCAACCAATCCAAGTATTTCACTTACATTGATATTTCTCTCTGTCTTTCCCTCTCTTCCACTCTCTCTAAAAAATCAATGGAAAAATATCCTCAGGTGAGGATAAATAAATAAATAAATAAATAAATAAAGTATATGGGAGGATGTGTGTAGGTTGTATGCAAACACTAGAACATTTTACATAAGGGACTTGAGCATCTGCAGATTTTGGTATCTGAGGGGGTCTTGGAACCAATCTTCTGTGGTTATCAAGAGGTAACTACTATTGATATTATATGTGTTTTATGTACACATCTATAATAATAAAAGCCTAAGCGACCATCGCAACCAAATGGATGACCAAACAGGCTGTGTGGGGCGACTAGGCCGGCAGGGGCTTAGTGAGGGGCGACCAAACGACTGAGCAGCAGGCTGCATGGGGCAACCAGGCCGGCAGAGGGGGGCAGTGAGGGGCGACCAGGCTGGTGGGGGGGGGCAATTAGGGGCAATCAGGCAGGCAGGTAGGTGAGCAGTTAGGAGCCAGTGCTCCCAGATTGTGAGAGGGATGTCCGACTGCCGGTTTAGGCCCGATCCCCAGGATTGGGCCTAAACCAGCAGTCGGACATCCTCTGAGGGGTTCTGGATTGGAGAGGGTGCAGGCTGGGCTGAGGGGACCCCCCGCCCCCGGGCATGACTTTCATGCACAGGGCCTCTAGTGTATCATAGATAGTATAAGATCTCTATATATAAAAGGCTAATATGCAAAGTGTCCCCTCAGGCGTTCGACCAGGAAAACAAGTTCAATCACTTGCTATGACATGTGCTGACCACCAGGGGTGACGCAGAACATGGCGGGTGACCAGCGGCGACAGCAGCGCACTGAGGGAGTGAGGGAAGGAGGAGGCGGGGGAACCGTGTGGGTGGCAAGGGAAGGAGGAGGCAGGGAGGCGGGGGGGGGGGAACTGCACAGGTGGCGAGGGAAGAGGGAGGCAGGGGGAACCGCACAGTGCCAATGTGCTGGTGGTGAGGGATGAAGGAGGTGGGGAGGCGGGGAACCAAACTGGCCCTGATTGCGAGCCAGGCCTAGGGACCCTACCCATGGATGAATTTTGTATTCTGGGCCTCTAGTATATTATATATTTATTTAATCTTCAAAACAACCCTATGCTGTAGATTACTATTTTAATCCTCATTTTACAAATGAGGTAACTGAGGCCCAGAGAGGTGAAGCCACTTGCCCAAGGTCACCCAGCTAGGAGGTGAGCTGGAGTTTGAACTCTGATACCCTAACTCCAGGGCCTGTGTTCTAAACCACTGTACCATGCCAGGAGTAAGGGAGTAAAGCACTGGCTTATGCCTAGGGATTCTGTGTCCACTTCTGTTTCATTGAAGGGGCTTCTTCAGGCTCCTCCTGCAGGGTCCCCTTTGTAACCCCTCAGACTGGGAGCTCTGAAAAGGCTTTTGTGCCTGCCCATGGACTTACGTGGCTGGCCTTGAGGAGGGTCTGCTCCTTGCTGTTTTTCACCGCCTTGGTTACCATCACTGGGGAGTAGGTTTCTGCTATGACTTTACCCTGTCATGGGCAGAGAAGAAGAGGTCTTAGAACCTTTTCTAAGGCACAGTATGTTTGAAATGGATTGACAAGAAATCCCGACTGAAGGGAGACTTGCCCATCCCTATGGTGGCAATGACTTTTCCTTGTGTGCTTTCTGGCTACTCAGGTCTTTCCTAGTCTTCCATGGCCATCTTAACATTCCCTCCTTTCTGCCCTTCTATCACTCCCTGCCTCTGGATCCCACCAGTGCTCTGGGACAGATCAGAGCCTGCCCCTCACTAGTCGATGGGCTGTTCTGACAGTGTGAGTTTCCTGCCCATCATATCCCAACATCTATCATTTATTGAGCACTTACTGTGTGCTAGGCACTGTGTTTTACATGCGCTATTTCCTCTATAGCTCCTCAGAACAACTCCTCTGAGGTTGGGACTCTTATCGCCATTTACAGGTGAGGGAACAGAGGTCCAGCTTGGATGAGTCAGTTGTCCAAGATCATTGCACAGCCAGTTGGGGCAAAGCCAGGACTGTCTCTGGCTTGACATCCTCAAAGCCTCTGCTCTACCAAGCTGTACTCCCTCTAGCCTCCTTGACAATCACTGAGTTCTCTGTGGACAGACAACTGGTTCTTCTTCCTTCTCTTCCCAGGGAGGCCTAGAAGGGGGCTCACTGCACCATTTCTGACTGACCAACTGCCTGAATAGCTGAGGGACTTATCAGGGCTGGAGTGGGGCAGTGTCTGGCCTGGGCTGGGGCCTGGCAAACCCACCTGGGGTATCACGTTGTAAAATGCATACATAGTATTGCTGGTCCCAATCCAGATCCTCACAGCTCCTGAGGCATAGGCTTGGACGCTGTCATAGACTTGGCTATAATCTTCGAGTTGCACACACAAGGGTCCTGTGCAGCTGGAGTTCAGATACTGCAGGGTCTCGGAGTTAAAGCGACTCTTGTTTACAAATAACCTGAGTAGGGAGGCAAGATCAGGAAGGTCCTGAGAATCTCTAAGGACAACGCAAAGCACCCGAGGCCCTTTGTTGCTGGAGGCCAGGGAGCAGGAGTAGACCAGATTTGGAGTAGGTGGGAACAGTGGTCAAAGGGTCAGGAAAAACTCCAAGCTCATGGAAAGGCTGCATATGGTGGTAGGGTAAGTGGTGGAACAGTGAAGGGTAGAAATGGGAGGAAGTCCAGCACAGCAAGCCAAAGAAAAGCCGTACCTGATGGACGAGTCCGTGAGCAGCGTGTAGGAATAGAAGACGGGGTTATAAGGGATGTCACTACTGCGCAGATTGAAGAGCCCTGGGGAGGAGGAAGGGGACTATGTATGAGGCTGAATTGCCTAAAGCCAGCATATTTGATGCCTATGCCACACTATTTCCTTTGGCACCCCAAAGATTGCCAGCAGCACCCCTGCTTCATCTATCTTTGCGTATTTCTCAGTCTTTGGGGGTGGGGGTGTCTTTGAGGCAGGGATGAGAGCTATGGACCCTTCTCTCAGAAAAATGCAGATGCCCAGCCAGCAGTAAGCACACAGTTTTAGGAGATTCCCAGATTATCTGAAGCCTAGAGCTGGGGTCAGATAAGAAGCCCTGGGCCACACAGGGACAGAACAGAGCTTCACTGGGTGCTAAAGCTGGATGTGTGAGTGCCATGGGATGGGGGCGGGGCTGCTGGGAGGTATTTGCTGAGCCTCTTCCCCTTCATGAGATAGAAACCTTTGCTGTTGTGTTCAGGCCATTCCTCCAGTGGCCTGGGGGTTGGCCCCAGATTGCCCTGGGCTTCCTTGCTGCTTTATTCAGCAGATATGATCTTCCCTCTCCCCTTAGTTCCCATAGGCCAGTGGTCGGCAAACTGCGGCTCTGTTGACTAATGAGTTTGTAGACCACTGACCTAGACTCTCGATTCCAATAATTACAGGCTGTTGTTGTTCCTTGTGATTAAGCCCCATAGGCCATGGCCACAGAGCTCTCAGAAGTGGTGGGCACCTGGTGGCTGGGGGAGGAGTCCTACACTGCAGGGTCCAGGAGGCTTGGGGGTTGGAGGAAGCCAGTCGCCCACATGTGTACTTACAGGCTGTCTCATCAAGCATTGACAGAAGCACAGCAGTTGGGGCCTTGCGATGCTTCTGCATCTGACTACGGATGTTAGATACTTTCTCCTGCCAGGTGCTCCCTAGAAGCAAAGGAGCCCAAAGAAAGCATGAGTAATATACCTTCTCCTTGACAATCTCTGAGTGGGCTCCCTTAGGGCAATAGTTTTTCATTTCTCTAAAAGCAGTGGAACTCTTTCTTTAAACAAACTTCTACTAGCGCAGTCCTTAGGGAAATGGGCTCTGGACCCATGCTATCTGGGTTCAAATCCTAGCTCTGCCATTACTAGCTGGGTGACCTTGGGCAAATTAGTTAGCAGCTCTGTGTCTTATTTTGCACACGTGTAAAATGAGAATAGATCATAATGATAGTATCATTAGGGTTATTATGGGGATCAAATGAATTCATATATAGGGTGTCCCCCCAAAATGTGTACACACACATTGAATAATTACAAAGGCAGTGTTTATTAAAATACATTTGATTTTCAAAATTGAGCTATCAGGCTAAAGTGTGTATACATTTTTGGGGATTCCCTGTATTTAAAATTTTTATTGAATTTATTGTGATGACATTGGTTAGTAAAATTATACGGGTTTCAAGTATATATTGTATTGTGTGTTCACCACCCCAAATCAAGTCTCCTTCTGTCATCATTTATCTCCCTTTACCCTAAATGCATATTTATAATGCGCATAGAATGGTGTACTGGGGTATAGTGAGTCTGATAAAACTTTCTCATCAATAAATATGCATGCAGAACAGAGAGCAGGAGAGCAGCCCTAGTTGAAGGGCAAAAGAATAGGACTGGACCATGTTTAAGCCTCTTCCCTGCAGTAACCCTGGTGCTTAATAAGCCACAGATCTGGTCTTAAGCACTTTTTATACATTGTTTTAATTCTTACTTGGCCCATTTTACAGAGTCTTAGAGGAGGCAAAGTGACTTATCTAGGGTCTTATAGCTGGCAAGGGGTGGAGCTGAGATTTTAACCCAGTTGGTTTGACTACATGGCTCACACTCTTAATCTGTACAGACCTTGAACTATCTTGCTAACATTGTCAGTCTCCAAACCTGTCCTTAAATTCAGTGTCACAGAGCTGTACTTTCTGGAACGCTTGTATCCTGGTCCTAGGACTTTAGTTTTCATCTTTTATTCCTGCTCCTTATAAAGAACCTACCTCTACACAGGGCTAGGAATTTACCCGTAGAAGGTCATAACCCCTTAGTAGGGTCCTAGTTGGGCTCAGAGATTAGCATAAATAACTGGATGCCATTTTAAAAAACTGTGTGCAAACAGCTAAAACAATTCAACAAGAATCAAAGCTTTGGGTATCACACCTTTTTTTTTTTCCTTTTCATTTCCCCCCACTTGGTTATGATACTTTTTAAGGTTTATTTTATTTTATTATGGTAAAATACACGTACCATAAAATGTATCATTATAACAATTTTAAAGTGTACAATTCAGTGGCTTTAAGAACAATCACAAGATTGTGCAACCACCACCACTATCTAATTCCAGAACATTTCCATCATCCCCAAAGGAAACCCTATAGCCCTTATGCAGTCTCTCCCTATTCCACCCTCTTTCAGCCTATAGAAAACACTACTCTGCTTTCTGGCTCAATGGATTTGCCTCTGCTGGATATTTCATAGAAATGGAACCATACAATATGGGGCTTTCTCTGACTGGCTTCTTTCACCTAGAATTATGCTTTCAAGGTTTATGAATGTGATAATTTTTGAGACAAATAATGAAAGAAAATTTAAATTGTCTGATACAGCCCTAGCTGGTTTGGCTCAGTGGATAGAGTGTCAGCCCGAGGACTGGAGGGACCCGGGTTTGATTTTACTCAAGGGCACGTACCTTGGTTGTAGGTTCCCCGGCTCTGGTCGAGGTGTGTGCAGGAGGCAACCAATCAATGTGTCTCTCTCACATTGATGTTTCTCTCTGTCTCTACCTCTCCCTCCCACACTTTCTAAAAATCAATGGAAAAATATCCTCGGGAGAGGATTAACAAAAACAAAACAAAAAGTAATCTGATATATACAGGTATCTTTGAATAACCAACTTTTCAAGTTCTTTCCTTTGCTCCCTCTGCCCTTCAAAACCTATGAATTTCTGGAGAAACAATCTCTCATCTGTATAACTTTAGAGACTCAAGTACTTTATTTTTGGGCTTCCAGGCCCAGCTCTGGCGCCTGATGGCTCTTCCTTGAGGACTAGCAGCCAGTGATGGCTCGGTTTCCCCTCACTTGTGGGACGTGACAAAACTCATGCAAATTGTCTCCCAGTTTCTGGGAGGTTTTCCTCTTTATCCCCTCCCCTTCCCGACATAACCGTGCCCTTCTTTATCTGAACCAGATAAGTTTTATGTTTGATGGAACAGCCTTGGATATAAAGTTTCTTTAAAACCTGCCAAGATGCAGAAAGAATGATTCTATAAGTTACATCAGAATGGATAAAGAAAATTGGACACAATTTTAACTTGTTTCATCAGAGCTGCTATTTTGAAATTTCCCTCCTGCTTTTTTGTCTCCTCTCCAAACAACAAATGTGCATGGACCTGCAAGTGAAAAGGGGCCTCTCAGATTGCCCAATATTCCTAGCAATCCAAGTCCACTGGCCCGTTCAAAATTCCTGGGAAGGTAGAGGGTGGTGGTGGCCAAGACTCTGATTCATAGTCAGTAAGTAGCCTGGTCCCGCCAGGATTTTAGTCACTACTTACAAGAATCATAGAGCACACTGTTCTTTTATGACATATTTAGATGGTGTCAGCAGAGTTTTTGGGGTCACTTAACTTTCCTTTGTAGTCCGGCTGAAACTTGAATCCTAATCTGTGCCATACACTGACCCTGATCTTATTTACTGCCTTTGTCCACCCTGGCCCACCCAACTCCAGCGACCTTAAATCTAAATTACTCATCACAAGAGCGCTGGAACTCAAGGTTTGAATGAGTCAATGGGAGTTGGTCTCCAATACCACATCAGCAACTCATATTGTGTCTTTTCTCTCTTCAAAAGTGTGTGTTATTTTTCATCTTTCTCTGACTCCCTTGTTTTCTCTCTCCCTGCTTTCTATTGCTTCAAATACTAACACTCTTTTATTCCAGCATTTTCTAAATATGGTCTGAGGACCTTTGATTCTGAGTCACATTTGAGAGGGCTCAGAAATCTGCATTTTAAACAAACATCCCAGGCAATTGGGGTGGACATGAAGTTTTGAGAACCATTGCTTTGGTACCTCTCAGGACAAATTTTTTTTTTTTCAGTTAAAGTAGCAGCAGCAGGGGCCTGTGTTGCTACATGGTGGGAAGGAGAACTGGCTTGAGGATTCACCTGTGAATGCCTCCTGCAGGACATAAATGGGCTGGCTTGGAACTGGAGGCCTCTTTGAACCCCATACCAGGTCCACAAGGTTGGTTGTGATTGGCACCAGCTCTCTGTCAGAGCCTTGGAGGGCTGTGTCATAACTCTTCCAGGTGCCTGCAGAGACAGGAAGGAGTCACTTGTCCCCTGCCCACTTAAACCTCAGGAAAAATTGTGACTCAGGCACAATTAGTCTTTATCCAGTCTGTCTCCTGTTCTGCTCCTGTAGCCCTAGCTGTCCAGAGCCTGTCCAAGCAGCCTGGCCCTCCTGAGTCCTGTCTTCTCACCTTCCTCTTTCCACTTTCAAAGGCTAATTTCCCTGAGCCCACCCCAATACTGTTCATAGCCAATTGGCTAAGCTCATCTTATTAAGTAACAGTGGATGTGGGGCCCTCTTTTGGTACTATCCATTTTGACTGAGCTTCAATGTCATAGCCCAAAGGAATGGTGATGTTTAGGTCATTGGAAAGGCTGTCAAAAAAGTCATTTCTGAAGTGGGAGCCTTTAGTACATATTCACAAGGTCTCCATCCTTGGGGTCAGGCTGGCCAGTCAGCTGGGGCCCCAGAACCCAGGGAGCTGCATTCCTAGGGGGGCGGGGAGAACTATGCTTCTTTACTCAGAAGCCCTCTCAACTCCTTTGACCCTTTCAAGCTGCCTTCCAGAAGAGGGCTACCAAGTAAGTGATTCTAGTGCCCTAATTGGTAGAGTTCCAGGTTCCAAAGGGTTGTTCTGGGTTCAAAGACATCTTAGACTATTCATCTGCTAGATCTTAATAGTTCCCTGAGTCTTCTAGGTTAGGTCTCTGCACTCATGACTTTAAAAAGTCTGTATTCATTCTTTTAAATATATTTTCATTACAAAATTCATGAATACATTCTTGTTGCAAAATATTCTGCAAGCACAAGTTCAAACACTATGTCTTTAGTCTCCCTGCCCTTCCTTCTACCAAACTATGCTTCTTTACATCCCAGGGAAGCTGAGTCATCCTCATTGGTGTGGACAAATACAGGGACTGAAGGAAGAACTTACCAATGGAGAAGAGGAGGGGGTCAAAGCCCACATGCCCTCCAGCAGGAATCTCAGTGAGGAGCCAGTTGACAATGGGAATACTGCCAACTTAGGAGAAGACAGGAAGGAACAGAGGTCACCTCCAGGGCCAGCCCCAGACCCTCTAGCCAGGCTTCTGCCCGTGACAGTGCTGCCATGTGTGTCCTCCTTGATAGCAGCCTCAAAGTTTAGGAATGGCCTCGAATTTCCCCTGCTTTCCATAGGGACCCAACTTGGCCTTGAATGTACCCCCTCACCTAGTACACCCAGAACTTACCATAGTCTGGGTTCCAGGGCATAGGGAACAAATCCATGCAGCCCCTTTACCTTCCTTATGGAGCTCCCAATTGCAGTCCATCTCTTGCTCAGCCTGGGTCCAGTAGCGACTGTCAGTCCAGAGACCTGCTTTCCCCATGGTCACTACTGCAGTTCCTGGGGCACAACAAAGAAACTTGGAGGTGAGAGTGAAGGTGAGGGATGTGGTTTTATTAGTGCATGTGCAAGAATCAGCAAGAGAAGCTT
Organism: Plecotus auritus; assembly: GCF_963455305.1. Classification (NCBI taxonomy): domain Eukaryota; kingdom Metazoa; phylum Chordata; class Mammalia; order Chiroptera; family Vespertilionidae; genus Plecotus; species Plecotus auritus. Next base: position 108,448,864 of record NC_137784.1, on the reverse strand, counting down.
GGATTTCATTCAAGGAGCCAGGATCAGGGTGGGAGGCCCCTTCAAAAACTGGGACCTCATATAAGGCCTCTCTACATTTGTGCCTCATTTGGCCATGTGAAGTGATGTTTCCCCTAAAAGGACCAGCAAAGCAATACTTTGTTCCCAAGTGACCCAAGGGAATCAGCAGGCTCCTAGTGGCTAGACATAAGAGTAGGGACTGTCCCAGAAAAGGAGCTCAGGTAGTTCTAGGCTGGGCCTGGCTGTGGCAGAGGCAATGAGCACGGGAAGGAAGCCAGGAGGGCTCTCTGCCTCATGCAGAAGTGTGGCTGGTGGACTATGAGATGTGTGCCCTGGGGAACCTGGTGGAACACCTGCTCTGGTGACCCTTTTTGCTGTGGTGGAGGGGAGGCAGAGTAGTAAGGGGCTTCTGGACACCAGGTTCTGGGGTCTTGGGTGCAGAGAACTAGCCACACCAGGGTACCTGTGACCACCTCTGAGTCAACCAATAGAAGCAATGAGGGCAGGATAATAGTTGTTACCTGAAGACCCTGTAAAGCCTGTCATCCATGTAAGCCTCTTGTCATGTTCACCAATGTACTCACTCTAGGAAATCAACATATTGTTAGCCTTCCTCATGAAATCAGACCTCACAGGAAAGGCTCCCAACCACATCCCAGTTTTATTTTGGTCACATTGATCCAGTCCTAAAAGCCAGGCATACTGGGCACCTCTTCCAGGAAGCACTCTGGAATTCCCCCCAGCTCTTAGGATCTCTTCCCTTAAACAACTATATCTCTTAGGGTCTAAGCCCCACAATCTAGTACTGGAATGTTCTGCAAAGGAGTCTTGAATCCCTGGACAGAATGCAAATTCTGTGCAGTCTGGGATCATGTCTTTTGGTTCTTCTGGGTTCTTCCCTCCAACTGTCACCTTATGTCCCCAGTCTAGCATAGTACACTGAGTCCATCATAAATCATTTCTGCAGAGGGCTTTATACATTATAGTATTTTGATCCTCATAATCCTCAGACACATAGTTCATTATTCCTATATTGCAGAAGAGGAAACTGAGGCTCAGAAGTTCAGACACTTAGCCAAGGTTCTTAGTCTTTCCCAGCAGGTGGACAAACTAATTCAAGTAATCTTATTGACACTAAAATTCCTCCTCTTCCAAATGGGTTTGTGCTGGAAAGGTAGATAGGGTGAAGGGGGAAACAGTAGTGGGAAAGGGTGGGCAGGGCTTTACTTTGGGAAAAGCAGTTCTTCTTCAGACTATATTGTTTCCTGTCTGCTTCCCCTCCCCTAGCCTACATACACCCGAACTTGTGTAGTCTGGGCTCTGGATGATTTCAGTGCCCCATCCATTAGGTTATGAAAAGGGCTGAGCAGGAAGGGAGTTTAGCATTCTTCCAGTACTATTCCAAGACCACATTCTATCCTCCTAAACATTCATTTCAGATCTGCCATCTAGGAAGTGATAAAAATCCATTCTGAAGTTGTTTATAGTTTCATTGCCTGAGGTCAAGATTTGACAATGTCTTCTCTCCTACGTAAAGGATTGCATTCTTTCAGCTGCCTTAAACTCCCATGTCCAAGCTCCCCATTTCCTTCCTTTGCCTGTCAAATCCTTCCTCTGCCTTCATCTTCTGAGTCATTACAATCTCCTGTTTGTGGCCTGTTCTCATAAGCTGATCTGGGGTAGCAGAAAAGGCAAGGATGTGGGGTGGGAGCCATCCCTTACCATGTGGGCATCCGTGTTTGGGATGATGTAGGCAGAGAGATTCTGGGTTTGCATCTGCTGGCGAAGGGCTGTGAGCTGCACTGTGGTATTGACCACAGTAACTGGAAGGTACTGACACGGGACAGAAAGACACCAAGAACACACAGAGACACATATTGTTTAGAGAAAATGATGCCTGGGCCCCCATCATCTGAAGGAGCCACCAGTCTCTTCTTAGGCAGGGCTTTGGGGCTGGTAGGGTGAGTAGGCTGGGCTGGCCTGGAGAAGGATGGGGAAGCAACTGATGTTATGGGTTAGTCTAGATTAAGGTGCATGGGCTGAGCAGATATAGAAGTATTGAAGAGCTTGGAGAGGGACCCTTTGTGAAAATAATTGGACCTTAGCCTAGGATTGTGGGTGAAGTTGCAGGGGACAGTCTCTCTTTGGATATCTTAGAGGTAGCACTACCAATTTAACAAATAAAAATACAGGATTCCAATTCAGTCACATTTGAATTGCAGATAAACAAATAATGTTTTAGTGTAAGTATGTCCCTTGCACTATTTAGGGCATACTTATGTAAAATATTATGCATTATCTTAAATTCAAATATAACTTGGCATTCTGTATTTCATCTGGCAAACCTACCTCAGAGACTTTTTCAAGTTTCCATTCACTGGTTTCAAATGGCAAAGGAGAGTGAATGAGTAACCCCAGGAGTTTGGGACATTGTCCGGAAAGATCCCCTCCAAGCCAGACAGTTTTTAAAGGCTGCTTTATCTTTAAAATAAAGTGTGGGTTTTTTATTTGTTTATTTTGCTTTGTTTTGCCTTCTACTCCACAATATATCCATGTTTGCTTTTAAGGAAAAGTAATGTGGCTGGCCCACCCACCTGTCAGCCCCAGTGGGCTCATAAAGTTGACAATGCAAGCAGATGTACTCCTGAGACTTAGCGGATACTGGCAGGCCCACTAGCTCTCACCTTTTGGCCTACCCCTACCTGGGGAAGCTCTTTTACCTATTTTGGTTTGGGAAAGAATCACTTTGGTGTCCAGCCAAGAAGCTAATGATTTTTCTGCTCTAATCTATTGGGCCTTCTCTAAGTCTTCACACTCTAGGTCCCCCTCTCTTGCCCTTCCATTGGCTCTTCTAACCTTCTGTCTTCCTCCCTCCTCCCTTCTTTGACTTCCCTTTTGCTGTTCCTCTAGAATTCTTGTTTTCTTTCCTCCCAGCTTCCTCCTGGCCTCTGCCTAGACTCAATCAAAGGTTAGCTGCGGGCCTCCTATCCACTTTCTTTCCGCTTATCCCTCCCTCTGGTGGGGCTGTCCAGGTCCAAGCCAGGACAGAAGTAGATAGTCTGCTGTAGGAATGGGTGGGAGGGAAGGATGAGGTGTGAATATCAGACACCTGACAATGTGCTGCCCTTCCTGAGGGATGTTAATCAGAAACAGTGGCCCCAAAGTCCAGAAATCAGAAGACAGGCTGGTAGAGGGAGAGGCTAGCAACTGAACCAATGCGGGAGGGGGAGGATGATGGGACCTGTTGCGTGGGCTAAGCCAGGGCCTCACATGAGGGCTCGTTGAACAGTTTCTCACGTTCTCTCTTCTCAGGTCCACTGGCTTTGCATGGCCCCAGGCACAAACTAGAAAACAGGAGAAAAATCCAGGGTCACTTGGCGATCAGATAATTTCGAGAGAGCACAGGGACATGTTCTCCCAACCCTCCTTCCTGTCCCTGCAGACCCTCTATCGTTTGAAAACACACAATGCTGTCCAACTCTCCTTGAGGATAAAAATAATCACATTTCATAGGAAATCAGAATGAATTGGTTGGCAACCTGGGTCACAATAAAAGAAACCTGATCCATTGACAAGTGATTGCCACTTGGGGAAAGGTTTTAGTGCTCATTAAATCAAATTTTTCCTTCTAATCTAATTGGGTCTCTTCAGGTTCTACTGAACTGGAAAAGTTGTATGTAAATTAAATTTTTGTAATCAAATTTTCTTTGAAATGCTCTAGACTCTAGAGGATCTCACTAAATAATCACCCTACCTTCATTTTACCCTTCTATAAATCTAATTTCATATACATTGGGTTTACTTAAACTCAAGGCCCACTTGTATCATCTATATATATAAAAAGCCAGTGACCATAATGGCCATAACAACCTTAACTACTGGTCGCCATGACACCCACTGTGGCCAGAGAACCAGCTGATCTATACTGAACCCCTCCCCTCTGCCAGCCTGCCCCTGATTGGACTCTCCACCCCCATTAAGAGCAGAGCCAGCTGGCCAAATGCTCCCTCTCTTCTCCACCCCCCGCCCAGCCCCAGCCAGCCCTACCCCCGATCAGCCTGCCCCACCACATAGGCCAGCAGCCCCTCTCCCTGACCAGCCCAATAGGGGCGGGCTGGCCAGCCAACCTCCCACAGCCCCTCCCCAGGCTGGCCCCATCCCCTATGGGCCCCCACCACCTCGATCGGCCTGTAGCCTTTCCCCCTGGCCAGCCCTGCCCCTGATTGCTCTACCGCCACCCCAATAGGGGTCATGGCCGGCCAACCAATCTCCTGCAGCCCCTCCCCCCACCCAGCCCCACCCCAGATCGGCCCCCCCACCCCGATCAGGGGCAGGGCCAGTCAGCCAACCACCCAAGGCCCCTCCCCCAGGCCTCTGGCCCCCTATTGGCACCCCCCACCCCATTTGGGGGCAGGGCTGGCCAGCCTAGCGCCCACAGCCCTTCCCCCATCTGGCCCAGCCCTGATCAGGCTCCGATTGGGGCGGGCCTGCTGGCCAGCCTCCTGCCATCTCCTCCTCCCAACAGGCCCAGCTCCAATCTTCCCGAATTCATGCATTGGGCCTCTAGTTTCATATAATTCAATTCTCTGCCTATCATTCCAGGCCAGTTTGAAGTATGTAAGACAGGCAATCTCAGTCTGACATCATCACCTGGTGGGAAAAGGTGGGTTAGCATTAAAGAGCTCCTACTTTGGGCCAGACACTGAAGTCAACAATTTATTATAGCATCTCATTTGATACCTGTAGCAATTCTGTAAGGTGAGTATTATTGTTTACTTGTTATAGAGGAGGAAGCTGAGGCCCAGATCAGTTTAGTAACTTGACCAAGTTTTTCCACAGTAAGTCAGTGGTAGGTCAGTGGTTTGAATCTGGGCCATTAGAGTACAAAAATCCAACCATGGAAGGATAGTGCCACAGAAGGGACAGAGTGCACGGAGAGACTTAGTTTCCAACATGGGCTGTGCCCCAAATTTAGTGTGATCCAAGTAGGATCGCCAAGTACTCAGAGTGAACATTTCCTAAGTGCCTACTGTATGCCAGGCGCTGGGTTAAATCCGACAGGCTCTGGGCCTTAAAAGTCCAGTGGTCTCTGATAGTCTGTTCCTCTAGCACCTCACCTTTAAAAAATATTTTCATTGATTTCAGAGAGGAAGGGAGAGAGAGAGATAGAAACACCAATGATGAAAGAGAATCACTGATTGGCTGCTTCCTGCATGCCCCCTACTGGAGATTGAGCCCGCAACCTGGGCATGTGCCCTGACTGGGAATGGAACCACAACTTTCTGGTTCATAGGTTGACGATAAACCACTGAGCCACATTGGTTGGGATAGCACCCTGCCTTTTGAGAAATAATGGGGGCCTGAGTATGGACACTTCCACTGCACTTTTACTTTCGGAGTGGGTTGAGCTATAGATAGAAGGAGGGTGACTAGGGTTTAACATCATGAATGCCCTGCCTGGTTGTCTTGGTCTTATAAACTCAAGGGGGAGATTAAATCTTATTGATTTAAGATAATTAATCCTCATTTCTGCAGGAGCAGATCTCTGACAAAATGGTGGTGCTAAGATGCCAACATAAAAAGCAAGACTCAGCCAACCTATGTCCTGCTTTCTGAGGCCCAGGCTGTGGTTCCCAAGGGTAGGCTCTGCAGCCAAATCATTCTGTGGTCCCTGACACAAGGCCTGGCACTGGAGAGGTACTCAGGAACTGGGCACTGAATGAATGAGCAAAGTCCTGCTGACAGAGAGCAAAGGGAAGGAAGACCTCTCTAAAGCTTGAAGTGGAGTGGGTATGGAGGATGCTGAGCTAGGCAGTTCATTGTGACCAAAGAGGACAAATGGGGTACCATAAAGGGTGACAAAGACCAAGCTTTATTTATGCTCCTCCAAGCCCTTTTCTCAATTAGGCCTTGACTTTGGCCTACCATGCCCATCCTGTCCTTGATGGTCCTGAATCTACCAGTCTTAGAAAGAATATTCCTAAGTGAGTTTAGAGAGACTCCCCAACCCTTAATATCTGATTACCTCTTGATATCTGATCAAATTCCTCACTCCCACCCTTGGTATTTGATTACCATGGCCTGCCTTCCACAAGTATCCTATTAAGTCAATTTAGCAAGAATCTCCCTAACCTTGCCTAGCCAGCATGGCTCAGTGGTTGAGTGTCGACCTATGAACCAGGAGGTCACAGTACAATTCCTAGTCAGGGCACATGCCTGTGTTGCAGGCTCAATCCCCAGTGTGGAGCATGCAGAAGGCAGCCGATCAATGATTCTTGCTTATCATTGATGTTTCTATCTCTCTCTCCTTCTCCCTTCCTCTCTGAAATCAATTAAAATATATTTAAAAAAGAATCTCCTTACCCTTGATGTCTCCTCTTAGGAATTTCCCATCCATTGACTTCCTTTCTCTGATCATTGGCCATCTTTGTTGTATTCAGAGTTAAGCCCGATCTTCCTCCCCTATTGCAGTGTCCCTATTGCAATAGTCTTGAATAAAATCTTCCTTACTTTTGTTTTTAATTGAGAGAGGAAGGGAGATTAGATAGATAGATAGATAGATAGATAGATAGAGAGGAGAGAGAGAGAGAGAGAGAGAGAGAGAGAGAGAGAGAGAGAGAGGACATTGATCAGTTGCCTCCCACATGTGCCCCGACCAAGGAACGAACCCACAATCTGGGCATATGCCTTGACTGGAAATCAAACCCACAACCTTCTGGTATACAGGATGACACTCCACAACCAACTGAGCCACACAGGCCAGGGCTCTTCCTTACTTTACAAAAAGTGCCAGAATCATTTTTCCCCGTTAACAGGTGGGAATGGAAAGGTGTCAAACCAGACTAGACCTGAGTCTCGAGGGTCTCAAGGACTGGCCCTGGTGTTCTTCCTCAAGACAGAGGGGGGCCAAGAGAAAAAGAAACAACTGGCCCCAGCCCTCACTCCAACCATTCTGGACCTGCCCTCCCGGCGTGAGAGGGGATGGAGAGATCGGGATGCACATACCAGAGAGGAGGACAAGCCAGGGGCAGCAGCCCCAGGAAGCCCAAGCCATGGAGTCTCCAGATGCTGGTGCTGGGTCAATGGAGGGACAGGGGAGAGGGGCAGGTCTCTTCCTTTCCTGGCCTCTTCCTCCAGGCCTTTCCCCCGGCAGGAGCAGCCAGAGGGCAGGGGCTGGTGATATGGAGGTGTCTGGCTGGTTGATGAAGAATCCCCTTCTGGTTTGTTGTTTATGAAGGATCCAGGACTCAGGGTGGGCAGAGAAGCCTCTGCTTGCTACCAGTCTCCTGGAATAAGGTGTGAGCCTGCCCCCGGGGCAGAGTCCAAAGATCTGCTTCTCCAGTCCCCTTTATCTACAGCAGCCAGCCTCTGGCCATTCCTGAATTCTGTCCCCCTCCCTCCGGCAAGCTGTTTCCCATTAGCTCCCCACCCCAGGCTCTGGCTACAATCCCAGTTTTGCTTCCAGATGGAAGTTTATCCTTCCTCCTTCTTTAAGGTGGCCTGTGTCAGAAAAAGCCAGTGACCTCTCTCCCTAGAACCTGGGAAGCCCCACTGCACCCCTCAGGGAAGTTGTTTATAGCTGGACAGTTACTTTCTTGAGCTGCAGTGAGTCCCCTCAAGAAAGCCCACTTTGCAAAATTGCTGCCAGTCCCTGGCAGAGGGTAAGACTGCCTTTTCTTGGGATTGTTAATACCATTCACACCTGAGAGGGGAAAAGGCCCAAAGGCCTGTTTGGAGGGATTAGGGCAGTGGTTCCCAATGTGGAGCACACATTCCATAGGTGGGGCAATTTGATTTTTAAGGGGAGCTATTTGAGAATGAGTTATTAACAGTGAATTTTTTGCATTTCTTATGGTTCTAGGGGCCTCACAGACAGCATATAAATATATATTGTGACATATTTATGCATTTCAGTTCTCTATTATATGTTTTGAAGCTTAATTTTTTACTAGTGGCCCAGTGCACAAAATTTGTGCACATTAAAAGGGGATTAATTAGAGGAAATATTTTAATATTACTCTTTGCCCTTTCTCTATAATAGAAGTGTCAGAGAAGAAAGAAAATTAGTAAAAGGTATATGAAAATCTCCCTCCTGTTAGAGTCTGGGGTGCGCCACAGGACCCAGAGTCAAGTCCCCTCCCACCCATGTGCACCTCAAAATTGCGCAAGACCCATACCCGGCCAGCCCCCCACCATTGGGCTAGATCCAGACCTGGCCAGTCACACCCTTGTAAAGCCCTGCTGGGTGGAGGGGGGCGCAGCCTCAGGTCCTTTGGCCCGATGCCAGGGTAGGGGGCATGGCCTGAGGTCCCCCATTAAGCCCTGCTGGGCCTTGGGGGTGGCCTGAGGTCCCCTGAACTGGTGCCGGGGTGGGGGCCACGACCTGAGGTCCCCTGGCCTGGCACCAAGGCAGGGGGCATGGCCTGAGGTCCCCCTTCAAGCCCTGCCAGGTGGGGGGCATGGCCTGAGGTCACCTGGCCTGGTGTCAGGGCAGGGGGAGCAGCCCAAGGTCCACTGGCCCAGTACCGGGGAGGGAGGTGCACCTTGAGGTCCCTCATTAAGCCACACTGGGTGGGGGGTGTGGCCTGAGGTCCCCTGTCAAGCCCTGCAGTGTGGGGGGGCACAGCCTGAGGTCCCCTGTCCAGCCCTGCTGGGTGGGGGGCGTGGCCTGAGGTCCCCTGGCCTGGCGCCAGGGTGGGGGAGCAGCCTGAGGTCCCCCGGCCTAGCACTGGGGTGGGGGGCGCACCTTGAGGTCCCCTGTCAAGCACCACTGGGTGGGGGGCATGGCCTGAGGTCCCATGTTAAGCCCCGCCAGGTGGGGGCGCAGCCTCAGGTCCCTGGCCTGGCACGGGGTAGGGGGCGCAGGCTCATGTCCCGTGGCCTGGTGCCAGGGTGGGGGGTGCGGCCTGAGGTCCCCTGTCAAGCCCCATGGGAGCAGGGGGGGAGGTGGGCACAGCTTCAGGTCCCTGCTGATTGCTCTTTAAGTCTCCTTACAGGAACTCGGCCTCTGCTGTGGGTGTAGCCATCTTGTGTTACGGAAACCCCGCCTCTGCTGTGGGCACCGTCATCTTTGTAGTGGAGTGATGGTCAATTTGCATATTCCCTCTTACTATATAGGATTTTTTCATATTATTATTTTTTTAAAACAATTTTCTAGTGATTTCTTCCTCAGTCCTTCAACTGTCCTCTCGTTCTTTTATTTTTCTCTTTCATGGATGTCATGTTCTTTGGAAGCTTGTTTAGACAAAGTTAATGGCCTTTTAGGCTCCCTCCACCTGAATAGGAATTCACTTTTTGAATAATAAGAATTATATGTCACGGGGGGTGGACATCAGGATTTTAGAGATGCTTAGGTGGGGCATGGCCAAATACTAGTAAAGGTTGGGAACCACTGGATTAGGGGATGCCACTGAAGGGGAAAGAAGACCGAGAGAAGGGAGTTTGGGGGTTCCCAGAAGACAAATTTGGTTAACTGTACATGGAGTTTCTGCTATAGCTTCTGGAACATGACTTTAGTTCTCCTAACCAGCATGACTCCCTATGATGGAAGTGGTGAAACTGGGGCCAGCTTTGTCTCCACAGCCACTGCAATTAGTTGACAGCTTGCTGCACCAGTGCCAAAGCAGCTCCCAGTAAATGTCCTCTAGAACCCTCAGCCTGGAAGGAATACTTCTTTTTTTAAAAATACATATATTTTTATTGATTTCAAAGAGGAATGGAGAGGAAGAGAGAGATAGAAACATTAATAATGAGAATAATTGATCGGCTGCCTCCTGCAGGTCCCGTACTGGGGATAGATACTGCAACCTGGGAGTTGACCTGTGACCTGACCTTCTGGTTCATGGGTTGATGTTCAACCACTGAACCACACCAGCCGGTCATGGAAAGGAATACTTCTGAGAGACAAACAGACCCAATGAACAGGTGCTCACCTAGCCTGGAGGTCCCACTTTTATTTTTTTTAAAAATTTCTTTATTGATTAAGATATTACATATGTGTCCTCATCCCTCCATTATTTTTAATGTAGTTATACTCTGCTTACATGCACAAGTTTAAGGCAGCTTTGAGAATCCATCCAAATACAATAGAATAGACCATCTTGAAGAGGGAAAGGGGGCCTTCCTGGGACTCTCTGAAGGAGGGGAGTCTAAATAAGTGAGAAGGCCCTAGTTGGTTTGGCTCAGTGGATAGAGCGTCGGCCTGTGGACTGAAAGGTCCCAGGTTCGATTCTGGTCAAAGACATATGCCTGGGTTGTGGGCTTGATCCCCAGTAGGGAGTGTGCAGGAGGCAGCCGATCAATGATTCTCTCTATCTCTCCCTCTCCCTTCACCTATGAGAAAAAAAATGAGTGATAAGATTCAGTAATTCTACCTCCAGGAACAAAAGCCGAGGCAGAGCCCTCAACCTCAGAGGATTGACTGGGGACAAGGACTTCGAGAACCCTATGTGGTCTGGGCCTGCAGACACGCTTACTATCTTTTCTCTACCCCTTCGCCCCCACTATTCCAGGACTGAGAATAAAGTTATTCCCAGAGACCAGAGGGTTGGGGAATGCCCCCTCAAAGGCCCTTCCCTCCCACCTGCACCATAATAGCTATCCTGAAGGGCAAGCAGGTCAATTTGATGGGATCATGTGGGAGGGGAGGGAGTGCTGTGGCAAAGGGCAGGATAAGATGACCCTGAAGACAGCTAAGACAAACAGCCCTGCCTTCATCAGTGAGCTTAGGAGCCAGATGCCAGGGTTTCAATCCTAACTCCCACTCACTAGCTACATGGTACTGCGCCAGTCACTTCACTTCTGTGAGCCCACAGTTTCCTTGCCCTGTGAAATGGGGTAATAATAGCACTAACTTCCTTAGGGGTGTGATGAGGATTAAGTGGATTGATGTCTGTGAAGCTCTCAGAATGTATTTGCCATAGGAGTCAATGCTACACAAGTGCCTGTTGAGCTAAATACATAACTAGAAGTCATACCTGTCTCATCTATACCTTGTTCTTTCTGCCCCTGGCATCCAACACTGCTGAAATGGCAGTTAATATTATACCAAAGATCAGCTGGGCTGAAGTGCCAACTCTGAAAGCAAATAAAACTATTGGTGCCCCTCCCCATCTTCTGGACTCTGCGCCAGGGATGATCTCAGAGGCTACCAAGGCTCCACACAGTACTCAGCCCTCTACTTCTGTCATCAGGGTCCCTGTCTTTACCCTGGTGGCAACAATGATCTCACCTGCCTTCCCACCTAGCTCCTCCCTTATCTCCTTATCTCAAAACTAATGTCTTTAGTCATCAGTTTGGGGACTTGAACTCCAGTTGGCAACAGGCCTGAAGTGGAAAGCAATGATTCAGGGTGAGGAGGGTGAATGACCAAGAGTCCTTGTACCACAGATGTTCGGAAGGTTCTTGAAGTCTCGCTTGGCCTCCACAGGCAGCCCATCTCTGCTTGTCTCACTTTTTGGTCCAAGTCTCACCTCAAAGCCAAATTCTGAAATTGGAGAAGTTCTTCAGGTTTTTTCCTGTTCATACCCCCTTTTTTGCACCCTGCTCTCTCCCCAGGCTTGTCATCCTGCCTTCTGATCTAGGTATGGCCGTCTCTGGACACCAATGCCTGCTTAACTTCCATCAGAATTTGCCCACCCGATTTGCATTTTTCTCCCACTCAGTGACAGTAGGTGTCCTGAGTCATAGTTCAGATCATGGTAATAAGGAATTTCATCTGTTTGATAGAAAATGCACGTAAAGCAACCAGCTTTCAAGCAGCTATGCTGTGGGACCCTCTGGAAGAGTGGAACCCAAGGGAGGCCTGAGAAGTGAAGTGAGAGCCAGCAGGCTAGAGTGGCAGAGGACATCTTGGCAGCCTTGGGGAGCAGCAAGTGAACAAGTGTTGTCAGGAGAGGCACAGAAATGGCACCTCAGGCAGTGGTCATGGGGAGGGTCAGGGGGCAGATTGAAGGCAACTATGCAAACAACAGCCTGAGAGGGCACAGGCAGGTAGTGCCATGGCCTATTTGGTCTGACATAAGTATTGCTACCCTAGCTTTTTTGTTGTTTCTTTCCATTTGCATGTAACATGTTTTTCTATCCCTTTACTTTTAGTTTGCGTGTGTCTTTCTTTTTTTTTTCTTTTACATATGTTTTTATTGATTTCAGAGAAGGGAGAGGGAGAGAGAGATAGAAACATCAATGAGATAAAACATTGATTAGCTGCCTCTTACATGCCCCCTGCTACTGGGGATCGAGCCTACAACCTGGGCATGTGCCCTGACCGGGAATTGAACCGTGACCTCCTGGTTCATAGGTAGATGCTCAGCCACTGAGCCACACCAGCCTGGCTGCTTGTGTCTTTCAATCTGAAGTGAGTGTCTTGTAGGTAGCACGTGTATGAGTTTTGTTTTCTTATCCATTATTTTTCTTATTATTCTGAATGCAACATTTTCCCCCTTTCTGGTTCTAGATGGTTATTGCTAGTATAGACCAAAAACATGTTATCTTGTTTATTTATTCCAGAATTATTTTATTATAATTTCTTTATTTTTTTAGATGTACCATTATATCATAAACAAAAGAGGTGGTGTGTACTTTATCAATATTTACATTTTTTCCCTCTTGTGAATTCCTACCATATAAGTGTTGATCAGGAAATCTGAGTACCTTGGGAATTACCATGCTTAAATTTCACTTGTAACTCTCCTGGAAGTTCTTGAAGCTTCCCAATAATGTTGGGTAGGGCACAGAAGAAGTAACTGGGGGAATCTTGGGAAAGGGAGAGGGCAGAGTGGTGGAGTCCCATAATGAAATTAGGAAAGAGCTAATGATGTGTACAAAGATAAATCAGTACAGGATTCAGAAACTCAAACCTGGAGTTCTGATCAGCGGACCGCCCACACTATACTCCTCATTAGCCATCCAAATGTTTACTGAGCATCTCTGATAAAGCTTATCCTTAAACTCTCCTTCACCAATCTCCTTCACATGCTAAGGCGTGCCTGTGTTTCTCCTGAAGTCAAAGTAGGGGTGGGAAGAGGGAGCTATAAACTTGGAAAAATGGACATGGCTTTATTTGGAGGTGGGTTTAATTTTGTTTGCTTCCCAAACCAGGTTAGTAATGAGAAGATGCTTAATTTTACCTTCTGAAAAATTGGGCAAACTTGAACTCAGTCAAAAGTGTCTGCCCCGCCCCCGGCAATTTAAAAAATAGATTATGAGTGTTTTATTTTGTTTCTAGAGAAGGCTAATCTTTACTTTTGTATAAGGACTACAGAAGATGAAAGCCCATCATAATACAGAGATCTTATTAAATTAACTCCATCCCAAGAATGAAATAAACCAGCTAGCTAGAAAATACCTCAGAGCACTCTCCCTCCCGTGCCTTTCCCTTTCTCTCCCCTCCCTCTCTCCCTCCCTCCCTCCCTCCCTCCTTCGCTCCCTCCTAATCACATTACCCTTAGCTTCCTCACTCTCAAGCTCCAAGGGCCCTTTCTTTACCTTTATAATTTGTTTTCTAAGCCCATTTCTTCTAGGGATTACTTTTTCTACCACTGTGATTTACCAAATAAATGTTCTCTTACAAAAAAAAATAAATAAAAAGAAAAAAAGGAAGAAAGGAAGAAAAAAACGAAAGAAAGAAAGAAAGAAAGAAAGAAAGAAAGAAAGAAAGAAAGAAAGAAAGAAAGAAAGAAAGAAAGAAAGAAAGAAAGAAAGAAAGAAAGAAAGAAAATGAACCTCAGGGAAGAGTAATGAATTCTCTAGGTAGGCCTAATTGACGGGAAATTATACCAATGGCTGGAAGTGTTTTCTGTCCTGGCAATGTGCTACTGAATCTTGTGCTACTGAAACATGTTCCCCCAACATGTGATGCTTTATAGTTCCCAAAGTTGGGGTATATTTGTCACTTGTCTTTTGCCTGGAAAATGCAGGGGTAGTGCTTTGCTCTCACTTTCATCCCTGTTTAAACATTCCAGGTTTTTCTAATAGCTTCTAAAGTTTATCAGCACAGAGGATCCATACACTCAGTCCCTCACCCTTTACTGTGCAAAGGCTATGTTGCTGGCTCTTCCTGGGAAACAGGGTTCCAAAGATACTCTGCAGGATCTAAAAGGGTGTGTTTTCAGCCCTAGCCACTTTGGCTCAGTGGGTGGAGTGTTGGCCTGTGGACCAAAGGGTCCCAGGTTCAATTCCTTGGTTGAAGGCTCCTCCCTGGCCCGTACAGAAGGTTAACCAATCAATGTATTTCTTTTCTTTTTCTTTTTTTAAAGATAAAGATTATTTTTTAAAAATATATTTTTATTGATTTCAGAGAGGAAGGGAGAGGAGAGGAAGATAGAAACATCAATGATGAGAGAGAATCATTGATCAGCTGCCTCCTGCACGGCACACACTAGGGATCAAGCCTGCAACCCGGGCATGTGCCCTGATTGGGAATCAAATCGTGACCTCCTGATTCATAGGTCAACGTTCAACCACTGAGCCATGCCCCCGGTGGGGCTCGATGTATTTCTCTCACTTCCCGGTATTTCTCTGACTTTTCCTCTCTCTTCCACTCTCTCTAAAAATCAATGGAAAAATATCCTTGGGTGAGGATTAAAATAATAATAATAATAAAATAAAAGGGTGTGTTTTCAAAAGTAAATAAATAAATAAATAAAAATGAAATAGTGTGTTTTTACATATTGACAGTTGCCTTGTTACTTAAATGTTTCCAATTCCTGCACTGAGAAGGATGGAAAACTCATGATAACAGTGCATTCCTTGGTTTCACTTATATTATCCAGAGGTGTCCCTAGGTGTGAGCCTCAGAGCCAATATTTATAATTTTCTTTTTAATTACAGTTGACATTCAATATTATTTTATATTAGTTTTAGGTGTACAGCATGGTGAGTAGACAATTATATACTTTACAAAGTATTCTCTCTGATATTTCAAGTACTCACCTGGCACCATACATAGTTGTTACAATATTATTGACTACTAGAGGCCCGGTGCATGAAATTCATGTACTGGGGAGGGGTGTCCCTCAGCCCAGCCTACACCTTCTCCAATCTGGGACCCCTGTGAGATTGGGCCTAAACTGGCAGTAGGACATCCCTCTCACAATCCAGGACTGCTGGCTCCCAACTGCTCGATTGCCTGCCTGCCTGCCTGATTGCCCCTAACCACTTCTGCCTGGCAGCCTGATTACCCCCTAACTGCTCCCCTGCCAGCCTGATCGACACCTAACTGCTCCTCTGCTGGCCCAATCGCCCCCAAATGCCCTCCCCTGCAGGCCTGGCTCCCCTAACTTTCCTCCCCTGACTGCCTGGTCACCCCTAACTGCCCTCCCTTGCTGGCCTGATCGCCCACAACTGCCCTCCCCAGCTGGCCATCTTGTGCGAGGGTGTGATGGTCAATTTGCATATTACCTCTTTATTATATAGGATTCTGTATTTCCTATGCTCTACTTTACATCAAAGTGACTATTTTGTAACTACCAATTGTACTTCTTAATCTCTTCACCTTCCTCCTTACCCACTGGCAACCATCAATTTGTTTTCTATATGAGTCTGTTTCTGTTTTGTTTGTTTGTATATATTGTTCTTTACATTTCCACATATAAGTGTAATCACATGATATTTGTCTTTCTGTGACTGGATTATTTCACTTAGCATAATGCCCTCCAGGTCCATCCAGGCTGTCACAAATGGTAAGATTTCATTATTTTTTTTAATAAAATATATTTTATTGATTTTTTACAGAGAGGAAGGGAGAGGGATAGAGAGTTAGAAACATCGATGAGAGAGAAACATCGATCAGCTGCCTCCTGCACACCCCCTACTGGGGATGTGCCCGCAACCAAGGTACATGCCCTTGACTGGAATTGAACCCGGGACCCTTCAGTCCACAGGCCGACGCTCTATCCACTGAGCCAAACCGGTTTCAGCAGATTTCATTCTTTTTTATGGCCAAGTTAGCATCTTTTCATGTCTATTGGCCATCAGTATGTACTCTTTCAAGAAGTGTCTATTCAGGTCCTTTGCCCATTTTTTAATTGAATTGTGTGTTTTTTTTTGGTGTTGAGTTGTATGATTTCTTTATAAATTTTGGATATTAACCTCTTATCAGATGAATCATTGGTAAATATATTCTCCCATTTAGCTGGTTGCCTTTTTGTTTTGTTAATGGCTTTCTTTGCTGTACAAAAACTTTTTAGTTTGATGCAGTCTCATTTGTTTATATTTTTCTTTTGTTTTCCTTGCCTGAGGAGATATATCAGAAAAAATATTGCTAAAAGAAATGTCAGAGAATTTACTGCCTATGTTTTCTTCTAAGAGTTTTATATTTAACTCTTTAATCCATTTTGAGTTTATTCTCCTATATTCTTGGTGTATGGAAGGTGGTCTAGTTTCATTTTTTTTTCATGCATCTGTCCAGTTTCCCCAACACCATTTACTGACTGAACTGCCTTTACCCCATTGTATGTTTTTGCCTCTTTTGGTATGTATTAATTTACCATATAAGCATGGTTTATTTCTAGGCTCTCTATTGTGTTCCAGTGATCTGTGTCTGTTTTTATGCTAGTAACATGCTGTTTTGATTACTATAGCCTTGTAGTGTAGCCTTCCTCCCTCCTTTTCAAATACTTCTTTTGTCATAATTACATATTTTCTTCTCTAGATGATCTCAAGATCAGCTCTTCAAGTCCTATAAAATATATGTTATGATTCAAGTTGAGATTGCTTAAATGTGTGTATTCATCTGGTGAGAATATCTATCTTTATAAAACTGAGCCTTTTTGTCCTGGAACATACCATGTCTTTTCATTGATTCAGTTATTTTGTGCCCTTCATTCAATTTTTCCATCCTCACAATCACCCACTGTGGATGGCCTGATTTTAGCCCCTACCACTCCACTACAGGTGCTCTTGTTAGAGTCACCAATGACCTCTGGGGTGTTCTCCCATTGAGAGTAGGGGCTATATTTACTCCCTTTGAAGTTGGGAGGGTTTTGTGACTATTTTGACCAATAGCATATACTGATTATGATACCACGTGGTTTCTGAAGCTAGATCAGAAGAGGTGATACTGCTTTATTTGATGCAACATTCCTTTTTTAAAAATTGAGGTGAAATTAACATAACAAAAGTAATCATTTTACAGAGAACAATAGAATTTAGTACATTCACAACATTGTGAAACCACCATTCCTAGTAGTTTCAAAACATTTCCACCACTCCAAAATCAAACTCCATACCTATTGAGCAGTTACACTCTATTCTTTCTTCTTGTCTTTCTGCCTCTGGCAACCATTAATCTGCTTTCTTTCTCTGTAGATATGCCTACTCTTGACATTTTATATAAATAGAATCATTTACTATGTGACCTTTTGTGTATGGCTGCTTTCATTTAGCGTAATGTCTTCAAGGTTCATCTAAGTTTTAACAAGCATCAGTACTTCATTCTTCTTATGGCTGAATAATCCATTGTATGGCTGCATTACAATTTGTTCATCCATTCATCTGTTGACAGAAATTTGGGTTGTTTCAACCTTTTGGCCATTGTGAAGACGGCACCTATCAACATTCATGTACAAGTTTTTGTTTCAACACCTGTTTTCAATTCTTTTGGGTATATACCTAAGAGTGAAATTGCTGGGTCATGTGGTAATTCTGTTTGACTTTTCGAGGAATCAGCAGACTGTTTTCACGTAATTTTACATTACTACTAGCAATGTATGAGTGTTTAAATTTCTTCATAGCCTCGCTAACACGTTATTTTCTGTTTATTAAAAATTATAGCCAACCTAATGGTTGTGAAATGTTATCTCATGGTTTTGATTTGTGTTTTCCTAATGACTAATAATGCTAATCATCTTTTCATGTGCTTGTTGGCTACTTGTATATCTTCTTTGGAGACATGTCTATTTCAAGTCCCTTGTTCATTTTAAAATTGGTTTGTTGTTGAGTTGTGAGAGTTTTAAAAAATATATATTCTGGACAGTAGGCCTTTATCAGATACAGGGTTTGCAAATATTTTCTCCCATTTTGTAGGTTATCTTTTTATTTTCTTTTTAAAAAATATTTTTATTGATTTCAGAGAGGAAGGGAGAGGGAGGGAGAGAGATGGGAACATCACTGATAAATGAGAACCATTGATCGGCTGCCTCTACTGGGTATTGAGCCCACAACCCGGGCATGTTCCCTTGACTGGAATCAAACTGGGGATCTTTCAATCTGCAGGCTGATGTTCTAGGACTCTTTTCATTTTCTTGATAATGCCTTTTGATGAACAAATTTTGATAACATTAAATTATTTATTTTTCTTTTTTTGCTTGTGTTTTTGGTGTCATATCTAAGAATCCATTGACAAATCTAAGGTCATAAAGATTTTCCTCTATGTTTTCTTCTAAGGGTTTTATAATTTTTTTCACATTTAGTTCATTAATTCATTTTGAGTTAATTTTTTAAAAAATATATTGATTCTAGAGAGGAAGGGAGAGGGAGAGAGAGATAGAAACATCAATGATGAGAGAGAATCATTGATTGGCTGCCTCCTGCATGCCCCCTCCTGGGGATCAAGTCCGCAACCCAGGCATGTGCCCTTGGCCGGAATCGAACCCAGGACTCTTCAGTCTGCAGGCTGACACTCTATCCATTAAGCCAAACCAGCCAGGGCTTGAGTTAATTTTGTATAATGATCTTGGCATCTTTGTCAAGGCCATAGATGTAAGGGTTTCTTTCTAAATTCTCCATGCTATTCAATTGGCTTATTGTATATCTGTCTTTATGCTGGTACCACACTATTTTGGTTACTGTAGCTTTGTAGTAAGCTTTGAAACTGGAAGTGTGAGTCTTTCAATTTTATTCTTCTTCTTCAAGATTGTTTTGATTATCGAGGCCCCCTTGTAATTCCACATGAATTTGGTGCTCAGCTTTTCCACTTTTGCAAAAAATACCACTGGAATTTTGATAGGGATTGCATTCAATTTTTAGATTACTTTAGGCAGTACTGCCACTTAACAATATTAAGTCTTCTAATCTATGAACACAGATCTTTCCATTTATTAGGTCTTTAGTTTGTGTAAGCAATGTTTTGCACTTTTCAGTATATAAGTATTTCTCTTCCTTGGTTATATTTATTGATATTTTATTATTTTGCTTGCTATTATTAATGAAACTGTTTTCTTAAGTTCTTTTTGGATTTTTTGTTGCTGATGTATAAAAACATGAGATCCTCACCTGCCATGTAAACAGTTCACCTAACCAGGCTGGTGTGGCTCAGTGGTTGAGCGTCAACCTATGAACTAGAAGGTCACAGGTACAAGTCCTGGTCAAGGCTCATGCCAGGGTTGCAGACTCCATCTCTGGTGGGGGGCATGCAGGAGGCAGCTGATCAATGATCCTTTCTCATTGATGTTTTCATCTTTCTCTCTCTCTCTCTCTCTCTCTGTCTCTCTCTCTCTTTCCCCCTTCCTCTCTGAAATCAATAAACATATTTTACAAAATAAAAAATGAACAAATCACCTACCCTGAGACCTCCATGCTGTGAGGAAGCTCAAAGTAGCCCATGCAGAGAGGTGGTTTGGCAAGGCCCTGAGACCATATGAAGAGAGAGAGATGCCTGGCCAGCCTCAAATGCTCCAGCCACCTCCCTCCCTACAGTGCTCCAACTCGAGCCACTCTCTGACTGAAACTGTATAAGGGACTTTGAGCCAGACTACTCAGCTCCCCAAATTCCTAACGCACAGAAATCATGAAAGATAATACAATGATTTACTTTGTTTTAAGCCACTAAGTTTTAGGGTGACTTTTAAAAAACATAGCACTTTGATGAATCTCAGAGGGAAGCGGGGAGGTGGGGAGGAAAGAGATTAAACAAAGAATTTATATGTATACTAATGGCCTGGTGCACGAATTCGTGCGTGGAGGGGGCAGTTCCCTCAGCCCAGCCTGCACCCTCTCCAATCGGACATCCCTCTCGCAATCTGGGACCACTGGCTCCTAACTGCTCACCTGCCTGCCTGCCTGATCACCCCTAACTGCCTCTGCCTGCCTGATCACCCCTAACTGCCCTCCCTTGCCAGCCTGGTTGCCCCCAACTGCCCTCCTCTGCTGGCCAATTTGGTTCTAATTGGTCAGTTTCTATGCCAGTCAGTGTCAAAAGCTCTGTCTCCTAGGCAGCCACTGCCTCCTCACAGTTGACCCAAATTTGGTTCTGATTGTCCAGTTTCTATGCCAGTCAGCGTCTCTGGGCCTATCAACAGGGCCTGATCAGAAAGGCAGGGCTGATCAGCAGCCCCAATGGAGGCTTGAAGAGAAATGGAGGCAGGGCTGCTGGCCAGGCTTGGAGGGAAAGAGAGAGGCAAGTGCTGGTCAAAAGCTGCCTCAGACACTACAGATCAGCCCCTGCTTCTCTCTTCAGGTCTCTTTCCGGGCCTGATTCATGTCACCGGGCCTGCAGCCTCAGTAGTCAGCGCTGGGTTGCCATGGCAACCCAGGGCTGACTTCCGGATGGTCAGCCTTTGGTCCTGATTGGTGGTTACACCCTGGCTCTTTATTATAGAGACTAGAGGCCCGGTGCACGAAATTCATGCACGGGGGCGGGGGGTGTCCCTCAGCCCAGCCTGCACCCTCTCCAATCTGGCATCCCTCTCACAATCCAGGACTGCTGGCTCCCAACCGCTCGCTTGCCTCTGCCTGATTGCCCCTAACAGCTTTTGCCTGCCAGCCTGATCACCCCCTAACCACTCCATTGCCAGCCTCATCGATGCCTAAATGCTCCCTGGCCGGCCCGATAGCCCCTAACTGTCCTCCCCTGCAGGCCTGGTTGCCCTGAACTGCCCTCCCCTGCTGCTGGTCCCCCCAACTGCCCTCCTCTGCCAGCCCGGTCACCCCTAACTGCCCTCCCTGCTGGCCTGATCACCCACAACTGCCCTCCCCCTGCAGGCCTGGTCCCCCCAAACTGCCCACAACTGCTCTCCCCTGCCAGCCATCTTGTGGTGGTCATCTTGTGTCCACATGGGGGCAGCCATCTTTGACCACATGGGGGTGGCCATCTTGTATCTTGGAGTTATGGTCAATTTGCATATTACTCTTTTATTAGATAGAATATGCATAACCCATGGACACAGACAATACTGTGGTGAAGGCCTTAGAGGAGGGTGTAGAGTGAAGGGAGTCAATGGGGAGGGGGGAAAGGGAACATCTGTAATACTTCCAACAACAAAGCTAATTAAAACAACAACAAAAACAACAACATAACAATAGATAACAGAGCCTTCTAATGCAAAAATCTAAAGGACCATTTAATTTTTTTAACATATATATTTTTTATTGATTTCAGAGAGGAAGGGAGAGGGAGATAGAAACATCAATGATGAGAGAGAATCATTGATCAGCTGCCTCCTGCATGCCCTACAGTGGGGATCAAGTCTGCAAATGGGGCATGTGCTCTGACCGGGAATCGAACCACGACCTCCTGGTTCATAGGTCGATGCTCAACCACTCAGCTATGCTGGCCAGACTAAAGGACAATTTTAAAGGGCACTGACCTTTCCATGGTAGCTGATCTAGTAGAATTCTTCCCTTTCTTTGATTTCTTTGACAATTTTTTTTCTGGTTTTCTTCCTCTATCCATGTCATCTACTGACACTCCTTTGATTTTACCTTCCCCTTAAATATTGATGCTCTGGCTTCAGTCCTCGTCTTTTCTCTTGCATCCCACTGTCCTTGAAAAAATTTCAACCCTAAGTTGATGCCAGTCCAGACCTCTTTCCTGAGCTCTGGACTCATCAAACCAATTGCTCACTGACCATCTTCCCCTGGCTATCCCATATTCACCATGTCCAAAATGAATCTCTTCATTTCCTTCACATTCCTTATCCAAGTAATGTTCAATGTTCCTATTTTAATGATTAGCATCCCTTTACACCTAGTTGCCCAAGCCAGAATACTGAGAATCATTTCAGACTCTTCCCTCTTCACTGCCTTCATAGTCAGTAACCATATTTTGTCAAATCCACTTCCTAAATACATCTAACGATCATCGTAATTATCTTCTGCAACATTTGTGTTCTTCCTTAACACAAACACACACACAGTCTTCTGTATTCAGACCTGACATACCCAAGCCACAGCTGGTGTGGTCCATGAATTTAGAGCTGTTTTCTTCAGCAAAAAAGGTGAGCTGCTATAGCCATCCAGATATAAAACTCCAAAGTCAACCAGTGACTATGGCATGGAGGCTAGTTTGGAGGAAAGAGAGTGGAGGCAGACAAATCAGTTAGGGTCTGTGGCAGTTGCCACATCTCTGCCACTCACTGGTTCTGTGACCATAGGCAAGACTTCTACTTCTCTGAGTCTCAATTCCTTCATCTGTAAAATGGGGATAATAATAATTTTACCTACTTGTAAGGTAGTTGTCAGGATATAATAAGATAATGCATATGCAATATTTGGCATAATGCCCTGCACACAGAGAGTGCTCAATAAATGATTATTGAATTTTCAAGAACGAGGCTTAGATGAGAACATGGGTGACTCTAGCAGTTTGTCTTCTTTGCTGAAGACAACAGCTCCAAACTCATGGACCACACCAGCTATGGCTTGGGTATGTTGGGTCTAAATAGGAAAGACTGTGCATGTATTTATGTTGACTGGGGTTGAACATGAATATTGCAAGAGACATCCTCATTTTTTTTATTGTTGATACTATTACAGAGGTCTTCCATATCTCCCCCCCATCTTTTGCTCTCCTCTACCCAGCCCCTGTCCCCACCACTGCCCAGTCCTTCACCACATTATTGTCTGTGCCTATGGGCTATGCTTATGGAGATGGTCATAGGCTATGCATATATATGTTCATTGGTTGCTGTCTTCCAGTACTCCCAACCCCCATCTTGCATTGTGTTCTGAGGTCAGGCTGGCAGCTAGGGACTGGAGGAACTGAAAGGTGCTTGGAAGCTGACTTAACCTGCCCAACAGGAGCCAACATGTCTGGAGCCAGACAGCAGAGGGCAGCAGAGGTTGGTGCAATAGCAGTTCCCTGGGTTGGAGTAGGGTGAGGAAAATAAACCTGAGGAACTTGGGGTTCTAATTCCAAATGCGGGGTGGGCTGGGGACGCTGTCCAAAGGAGAGAAGTGTTCTCGGGATCACTCTCCATTAAGGCCTGGGATGAACATAGTTGAGGAAGTAGGGCAGCTTGTGAGGGGCCAAAGGGCTAGAACTTAAGGGTGGGAGCTGTGTGAGTTGGGATGTTTATGAAGTATATTAAGGAAAATGCATTTATCCTAGTCTTGTGTGTATTTGGGCCTTCTCACATTTCTCAAAGTCCCAATTATCCCTGTCAGGGCAGAGTTATAACCTGGGGACCCTAGAGGGGGAGGATAGAGATACCATTGTGTGTGTTCAATGATGAATTCATAGTATAGGTAGAGACCACATCCCTAAGGTATGGCTGGAAGAAGCCTCAGGTTCATGAGGAAACCAAGGCCCAGAGAAGGGAAATGACTTGCTTAAGGTCATATAGTTAAGATTTAAAGTAAAAGTTAACACTGACTGAGACCCTATAGGTACTGCTGAACAAATTGCATACATTACCTCACATAACCCTCACAATACTTTATCAGGAAGAATTGGATGTTTTATTATCACAAATTTATAGATGAGGAAACTGCAGCTCAGAAAAGCTAAGCCATTTGTCCAAGGTGCAGCAAGGATGTAAATCCAGGAAGCCTGACTCCAGTGCCTGTTCTATTAACTACTACATTCTGCTATTCCCCCCTAAACCAAGGGTTAGGTTTCTAGACTCCAATGTCAGAGCTATTATCATTTATCTACAGTGTCTTGGATGGAAAGACCGGTAAGTTATATCCTGGTCTTGAATTAAGTGTAATAGTAAGGCAATTTGCTACTTTATATGGATTCTCAGCTAATTATTTTGTGAGGTAAATAC
Source organism: Plecotus auritus (assembly GCF_963455305.1). Taxonomy (NCBI): domain Eukaryota; kingdom Metazoa; phylum Chordata; class Mammalia; order Chiroptera; family Vespertilionidae; genus Plecotus; species Plecotus auritus. The sequence goes on along the minus strand of NC_137784.1, from coordinate 108,424,937 downwards.
CCCCATTAAAAATATCTCCTCTCATCCATAATTTACCTGCTTTGTGATGTTCCTATATTGTGTGAACTGTCTGGGGGATGTGTGGTTGGTGTGCTTCCTACAGAGCACTCATATGTTCTGCTTTAGGTGGCTTCTTTATCAGCCTGCTCTAGCTCTCTCCTGGGCTACCATCCTACACAGATTGTCAGAGTGGGTCCAGGGTCAGTAAAAGAATCAGTTAAAATAATGGGACCTTTTGGATGATCCTCTATTTTATTTTCCTTTACTATTGCTTATTGTTGACCATTCTTACTCTTATTGAGTGTCTGTCTGCATGGAGGCATGCATGAAATTCATTAATTCATTCACTCACTCATTCATTCATTCATTCATTCAACATTGCTAAGCACCTACTATATGCCAAACATTATGCCAGATCCTGGGGGTACAATGATAAATGAGGAATGCACAGTCCCTACCGTCATGGGATTTTGAGTCTAGAAGGGAAGTATGTTGATTGCAAATCATTACCCCTCAGGTGCCTCTAACTGGAATTGGGAATCCCCCATCTTCTCCATTTCCATTTACTTAGCTTGAGCTCTCACCATCTGTTTCTTCCTTGGTCACTGCAGCTGGCCTGACAGTCTATGCCTCCTCCTAATCCCCCACCCCCATTCCAGCCTGCACATAGCAGACAGCAGCAGACAGACTCCACCTTTGAAAACATCCCTTTTAACATGTCACATCCTTCCCTTGCTCAACCTGCTCAAAATCCTTCAATGACTCCCCATTTCCTGTCAAATGGAGTCCAAATTACTTCCCAGTCTGACCAGAGTCAAGCAATTCCATGAGTCGATCCTGCTCTACCCTTCCCTCCTTACTCTTATTTCCTACCTGTCTCTCTGCTCTAGTGGGGAGGGTCTTCTTACTGCCTCTATATACTGCCATCTCATTCCTCATCTGTTCTTCAGTTCTATGTCTGCAAATCCTACATGACCGTCAGAAGACCCAATCTTCAGAAGAGTACCACTTTCTGCAGAAAGCTTTCCCTAAAGAACCCTCCCACTTCCATTCTTTGTTCTCTCTTCTCTGTGTTCCTGAGCACAGGTCCTGGCAGGTGTGAGAATCAAATGAGAACCCATCATGGGAAAATGCTTTGTATTGCACAATGTGAGACTGTCTTCATATTGGTTCTCATATCTACCATTTATTGAACATGTGTCTTCTGAGAGACAGAAGGGCTCAGTGGTTCATAGAATCATCTCATTGAATCCTTATAACATTCTATACAAAATAGATAATATTTATTAGACTCATCATCCAGATGAGGAAACCGAGGCTCAGAGAAGTTAGATATTTGGCCCAAAATCACACTTCTAGGGAGGTCTATCTGAGAAGACTGTCCACTTTTAAGAGATGGTCCATTGGTCTGAGCTTGTTTGAATCTTAATTCTGCTCCTTTAAACCCCTGTAATTAACCCCATATGGCCTTTGAGGGGATTTTTTTTTTGCACTGGATTTTTAAAAATTCTATTGATATCATCCCTGGCCAACTCTCTGTTTCTATTTTATTTTTATTTTATTGTTGTAAGCCACCTCAAAGTGTTTGGGAAACAAGATGTAAGTAGTTAAATCCATGCAAATAAAATGCATTTCTCCTGTCTCTATTCCCAGTGTCCAGGACAGAAGTGGGACCTGGTGCAGGTTATCATCATGGTCTAATCCTGTACTTTGTGAAGGCTTGAGGAAAAGGCAATACAAGTCAGAAGCCAAAGGTCAGTTCCTTCTATGAAATAAAAGGACAAAGAGTCTGTGCCAGGTCTTCTAGAAAAATGTCAAACTGTGGCAAGGACTCTATTTCCTTCCACATTTTATTTTTTATTTTTAAGGAGTCATCAGGTGGTAATGAATGATTCATGCTTTACTTACTCTTGTTTATTTCCCTTCCTCGACCTTCAGATTTTTTTCTCCTTAATGTTTGTTCCGGGTTTTGATAAAGCACTGAGGTACTTGACTTGTGTTGGTTACATTTTTCCCCAATGTCTCCTTAGGAAAAATAAATAAAAGGAAATGACACTATTCCAAAACCATCTTTCATTCTATCAGTGGAAGGATTGCACCTGCTATTTCTCAGGTCACTTCAATTGTTTCCTTTTACAGTAAAACTTCATGAAAAGACACTCCATGAGTACCAAATGGCTATGGAGGGCCCTATCTGGCCTTACTTTGCCCATTCTGGGTAGAAAGAGTCTTCTGCATAAAAATGGGCTCCTTGTGCTGAGTTTCCATACTTTAAGGCAGAAAATGTCACTCCTTTGGCAGCGCCATTTGTATACAAATGGTTGATGTTAGGGATTCTTTTCATTTCATTAAGTCAAGTCTCCTAAGACCTCGATTAGGTTACAATTTGTTAGCCTACTAGGTGTTACTATGAATTATTCAAAGCAATAAAACTTTATTTCTTTACAAGTAACTTTCTTTTTAAAAAATACACTTTATTGATTTTTTACAGAAAGGAAGGGAGAGAGTTAGAAACATCAATGAGAGAGAAACATTGATCAGTTGCCTCCTGCACACCTCCTGCTGGGGATGTGCCCACAACCAAGGTACATGCTCTTGACCGGAATTGAACCTGGGACCTTTCAGTCCGCAGGTTGATGCTCTATCCACTGAGCCAAACCGGTTAGGCTACAAGTAACTTTCAATACAAATGGTTTACTAATTTAAAGGGATACCTCCAATTAGTTTGACTAGGTGAGGTTGAACTGCATTCAATGGCAATTTATTGATTCCTTTCATCATTCAAATCACTCTCCCTAGGCAAGAATTCCTTTAAAAAAATCTTTATTGTTGGAAGTATTACATATGCCCCCCTATTTCCCCCACTGACCCTCTCCATCCTGACCCCGCCCCACCCCAGGCCTTCACCACCCTATTGTCTGTGTCCATGGGTTATGCATATATGCATACAAGTTCTTTGGTTGATCACCACCCACCCTCCCCTGCCTTCCCTCTGAGATTCTCTACTCTATCCCATGCTTCCATGTTTCTGGATTCACTATTTTCATCAGTTTATTTTGTTAATTAGATTCTACGTTTGAGTGAGATCATGTGATACTTGTCTTTCTCTGACTGACTTATTTCACTTAGCATGATACTCTCCAGGTCCCTCCGTGCTGTCTCAAAGGGTAAGAGATCTCTCTTTTTTACTGCTACATAGTATCATTCCTAATAATAGGCAAACATGTAAATTGACCGTACCTCTGCTATGCCCACAGCCAATCAGAGTGAGTATACAAATTAACCCAACAAAGATGGAGGTTAATTTGCATACATAGGTGCCCAGCAGCCTGGGTCCTGGGAACTTTCTCAGCACCCAGGTCACTCTGAGGTAGGCCCCAAGTGGGTCCTGAGCAACCTGGGAAGGGCCTGAGCCAGGGGGCTCCTGGGCAGGGGCAGAGCCAGCGACCTGAGGGAGCTGGGGGGCCCCTGAGGCTTTGGTCCTGGGCAGGGGCGGAGCAGGCGATTGGAGGGAGCTTGGGGGCCCTGCCCAGGCACCGAGGCTTTAGGCCTTGGCAGGGGTGAAGCCAGTGATCGGAGGGAGCTGGGTGGCCCCTGCCCAAGCCTGAAGGCTTTAAGCCTTGGCAGGGGTAGAGCCGGAGATCAGAGGCCATAGGTGTGAACTACAGAGGAAACACCTTTTCTTACAGCTCATTGGCTAAGCTCCCTGTATGCCACTGGTAATATTCTTAGTAACTTGGGTATAAGAATCCAAAAAGGTGATCTAGGGCTTTTCCACCACACTTCTGGAGAAAAAAACGAAGGTCCGCTGCTGGAGGGCTAAGAAATGTCATATCCTGCCCTAGCCGGTTTGGCTCAGTGGATAATGCCTAGGCTTGCCAACCCCAGGGTCCGGGTTCGATTCTGATCAAGGGCATGTACCTAGGTTGTAGGCTCCTCCCTGGCTGGGTCCCAGGCCAGGGCTCATGCAGGAGGCAACCAATCAAAGTGTTCCTCTCACTTTGATGTTTCTCTCTGTCTTTCCCTCTCTCTTCCACATTCTCTAAAAATCAATGGAAACATATCCTCAGGTGAGGATAAAAAAAAAAAAATAAAGAAATGTCATATCCTATGAAAGACACATCTTGAAAATGCCTAAAGAAAGTTGTCATTTTTTCATGGTGAAGGGACTGGAGTCCATGTTGATGAAAACACCTTGGTGGCTGTGGTGACTGGCAGTGACCGCAGCAGCTGGGTGATGGGGCTGGTGCCTTTCCCTGATCAGCCCAGTCACCTCCCACAAAGGGAGGCCAGACTGCAGCTTAGGCCCGCTCCCCATGGGGAGCGGGCCTAAGCCATCAGTAGGACATCCCCTGAGGGCTCCCAGTATGTGAGAGGAGCCAGGCTGGGCTGAGGGACCCCCCCCACCCCAGTGCACGAATTTCATGCACCGGGCCCCTAGTTCCATGATATAAATGTACCACAACTTTTTTAATCCACTCATTTGCTGATGGGCATTTGGATTGTTTCTAGATCTTAGCTATTGTAAACTGTGCTGCTATGAACCTAGGGGTGTACATTCTTTCTGATTGGTGCTTCAGACTGGTGCAGCCATTGTGGAAAACAGTATGGAGTTTCCTTAAAAAATTAAATATGGAACTGCCATTTGACCCAGTGATCCCACTTCTAGGAATATATCCTAAGAATTCTTTTTAATAGCCCCGGCAGCACTTCCAGAAGAATGGAACAGTGGACTCTCCCTCAGAGACAAAGATGTGCTGCCCTGTCCTTCAACTGGAACTCTAGCAATAGAGATCCCTTTGCACTGATGCATCCACATGCTTGTTGTCTTGTTCTTTGTGACTAAAAACATGGGTTGAAGTTTATGGTCAGTAGCTGGCTGTGATGAAAAATTGGTTCTGTGTGATGCAGTTTAAGTACTTTACTTCTCTAAGTTCGAGTTACCTCATTCTACATTTTTATACTCAGCCTATGAACAAGATTAAGGGAAGTCAGTGGCCAGGGTTAGGGCTCAACCTGTGGATGAGGAACTAAATGAAGGGCCTTCCTTTTCTAATCCTGACTGCCTGCTTATAGGTAGCACTATGCTCTTCCCTACTGAGCTTAAGTCACAAGACACAACAACTAGGGGAGACAGGAATTATGGGACAAAGACATTTAGGAAGGTAGGGAAAGATACTGGATATTTCCTTCCCAGTACTTAAACACTTTCAGTAAAGGAGGCAAGAAGAAAAGGCTCACGTCCACAGTTACCGATGTAGCAAGGAATTCTCGGGTTCCAAATAAGTACTATTTGAAATGGATTATTTGCTGTGAATTTCTCTCTGGGAGACTCTGGTAATGGGATGCTGCCAGAGTATGTTTCAGTGAAGCTGTATCTTCTCTGCTTATACTAAGGGTGGGGAGGAAAGGAGATGGGCTGGGCCACCTTGGCCATGTTTGAGTTACCAAATGACAATAGAATTCCTGCTTAGAATGCTAGGGAAATGGGCTTCTCTGATCTCTTGGGAGGAATTGTAATCACCAAGTTTTGAAAAGCCTAGGGAGTCTGTAACTGAAGACTGCCTTTCATTTGGGACAGGAAAAGACAGACACAGAGGGCAAGACTGTTAAGTGCAAGGGCGTGAAGCACCATTTCCCCCTGCAGGATACTGTGGTTGGTTTGGAGACGAGGAGGTGGTGCTAGTGATGGTGGAATGTGTCCTGCTTGATCTAAATGCTCACAGCCAACCTCTGTTTTTCTGTGCCTCAATAATTGCCATTACTATTTCCACTTTATAGATCAGGAAATTGAGGCACAGAGACAAACAGAGGTCACATGGCTAGTGAGTTGCAGAGTTATAATTTGAACCCAGTACTGTCTGACTCCAGAGGCTTCAGTTATGGTTATTGGGAAGTCCACTTGGAATAGGCAGGGAGATATGGAGAAGAAGAGGTAGAGGGGTTTATGGTAACATAGCACCTCAAGGGCCTTGAGGTGGCCTCAATGCCAAGAGGTAACAGTACAGTGGTTAAGAGCATACACAAGGGAACCTACCAGTCTAAGTCAACAGTCTGTGTTCAAATCCCAGATCTACTGCTTCCTGGCTCTGTGAACTTGGGCAAGTTACTTTGATCTCTCCATATCTCAGCTTCTTAATCTGTGAAATAAGGATATAGGGCTATTAATAGTACCTACTTCATGGGGTTAGCGTGATTGAATGAATCAATACAGGATACTGTTAGACAGTACCTGACATCCAATGAAGGTTACCTAGCTATTAACATCTAGTATAGCAATGAAGTGCACAACTGCTAGGCCTGTGGTTGGCTGAGAGCTCTTTGAGCCTCAGTTCCCCCCTGCAACGTACTTGAGAGTTCCTGTGATTAAATGAAGCAATGCATTAAGAGAAGAGCATAAAGTGAGTACTCAATTCCCATCAGCTGTTTTGCATTATTATTACATCAGCCCCTTGAAACTAACTCTAGGGTAGAGTCCACATTCTCCTGCTGGCCTAGGACCTGGGAGTTCAAATATTAAATGAGTGGGTGATTGGTAAGGGATGGGGAACACCCTTTTATTTTATTTTTTTATTTTTTAATTTCTTTATTAAGGTATTACATATGTGTCCTTATTCCCCCATTACCCCCCACCTCCCATTCATGCCCCCACCCCCCTGTTGTCTGTGTCCATTGATTAGGCTTACATGCATGCATATAAGTCCTTTGGTTGATCTCTCCCCCTTACCCCCACCGTCCCCTACCTTCCCTGAGGTTTGACTTTCTGATTGATATTTCTGTCTCTGGATCTATTTTTGTTCATCAGTTTATGTTATTCATTATATTCCACAAATGAGTGAGATCATGTGATATTTATCTTTCTCCGACTGGCTTATTTCACTTAGCATAATGCTCTCCATCTCCATCCATGTTGTTGCAAATGGTAAGGACTCCTTTTTTTTTTTTTTACCACAGCGTAGTATTCCATTGTGTAGATGTACCACAGTTTTTTAATCTACTCATCTGCTGATGGGCACTTAGGCTGTTTCCAAATCTTAGCTATGGTGAATTGTGCTGCTATGAACATAGGGGTACATATTTCCTTTCTGATTCGTGTTTCTAGTTTCTTGGGATATATTCCTAGAAGTGGGATCACTGGGTCAAATGGGAGTTCCATTTTTAGTTTTTTGAGGAAACTCCATACTGTTCTCCACAGTGGCTGCACCAGTCTGCATTCCCACCAGCAGTGCACGAGGGTTCCTTTTTCTCCGCATCCTAGCCAGCACTTGTCATTTGTTGACTTGTTGATAATAGCCATTCTGACAGGTGTGAGATGGTACCGCATTGTTGTTTTGGACCCTTTTATTTTTTATTATGTATGTATGTATGTATGTATTTACTGTCTAAAGTTTTACATATGTCTCCTTTTTCCCTGAATTGACCCTCTTCCCTCAGCCATTCCCACTAGAGGCAAGCCCACCACCCCAGTGTCTGTGTCCATTGGTTATGATAATATGCATGCATACATAATTTGATAAACAAGAATACATCCAGAGACAAATATCAGGGGAGGAGGAGGGTTAGAGAGCAACCCTTTCATTTTTAATGCAAGTGACTTTAGGTTCTGCTAACAGACAGTGACGGGGGGGGAGAGGCCATGGCCTCAGATACCCAATGGGTCCAGATCTAGAGCCTCAGAAATCCAATCCCTGAAAAGTGGTAGAGCCAGTAGGAAAGAACTTAGCTTCCAGAGCCAGACCTGCCTGTATTCGATCCCAGTTCTATCACATTTGTGTGACTTTTGGCAAGTCATTTCACCTCTCTGCACCTATGGGTCCAGATCTAGAGCCTCAGAAATCCAATCCCTGAAAAGTGGTAGAGCCAGTAGGAAAGAACTTAGCTTCCAGAGCCAGACCTGCCTGGATTCGATCCCAGTTCTATCACATTTGTGTGACTTTTGGCAAGTCATTTCACCTCTCTGCACCTATTTTGCCATGTAGGTAGTATTTGCACCTTCCTCAGAGGAGTGTTATAAAGATTAAGTGCATGAACATGTATAGAGAGCTTAGAGGGGTCCATGGCACATAATCTGATTATTGTTGATATATTTCCAGAGAGACCAGAGAGATGAGTGAGAAATTAATAAAGACTGTGGCCCTCCTCTCCACCCTCTCCCTTTCCCCACTGGCTGGAAGATGCTCCTGTCCAAATAGGAAGTTGAAACCAAAATAGCACAGTAAAGGAAAGGAAGCACTCCCAGAGCAGATGGGCTCCCACTCACAGTCCTGAGGAATGTGCTGACTAGTCAGGAACAGGCCTTTGGCAGTCACTTAATACAATCACGAAGCAAAAGGAAATGATCAAGACTGTCACCAGGGTCAGTGCCAATTTATTTAAGAAAGTGGCGAGGCAAAAAAGGAGGATGTGGGGAATGGGAGGTTCCATACATTCCTGAAGCCAGCTCACAAGACCCCCAAAGGAGCAGTCTTGACCAGAGGGTTGGGTTGGGGTCTCTGAGCCAGGATAGGTGGGTTGGCAACTTGCATGGGCTAGGTGAACTGGGACTATCATGCTTTCTTTATTCTATTCAGCAAACTTGTAATCAAGTGCTCACTCTGTGCCAGGTACTGGTCTAGAAGCTGTGAGAGATGCTGGTGAGAATGATACAAGTAAGGTCATGGCCTACACATGGGGATTTGTTCCCTACACATGGGGAAAGCATCTGAGAAACACCGAGGGGTCAGGGACCAAAAGGAATTGACCAGGAAAAAGGAGAGTGTCTGGAAAGGATTAATGCTTAACATGGAATAACCTTTATTGGTGGAATTAGTGGGGGTGTGATTTCCTGGGGGGTGGAGAGGCCATGGCAGATTGTAAACTCATTAAAAGAAAGGCTTATGCCTCTGTCAATCCCTTGACTAGTCACTAGCATGGCTTTACACCTAAAGAGACTTACAGTTAGGGCATTTATAATTAGATATCACCAGCTTTGATTGAGTGCCTACTGTGTGTCAGGCACAATGCCAGCTGCTCTCCCATTATTTGAATATCTTAGATAATATATCTGAGGCAGATTAATGGAAATATTGAGTGACTGGACATGAATTATAGAAACGTCCATAGGTATAACATAACCCAGTAATTCTCAAAGTGTGGTCCCCAACAAGCATTTCCTGGGAACTTGTTTGAAATGCAAATTCTGGGCCCTATCCTATATGTACCCAATCAGAAACTCAGAGGTGTGGCTCAATAATCTGTATTTTAACAAGCCCTCCAGGGAATGCTGATGCACAGCCAAGTTTGCAACCCACTGCTCTAACCCAGTGTTCTTTAAAGGGGGATCAAAGCTGCCCCAGTCATTTTGGGGGAACTTCTAAGGAACGGAATGGGGCTGGAGCTGCTCTATTTTTATCTGTCTTACATGTTGAGATGCTACATCACATTTTGTTTAAAGAAAGTGCTTCAAACTGAAAAAAGTTTGAAAACCATGATTCCACTCTATCTGTCCTGCCTCATCATCTGTACAGGTTCCAAAAGCGAAAGGCTCCAGGAAGCAGGGATGGGACTAGCAGCCAGCTCCTAACTTTCAGCCCAGGGGCATCTCAGGTGACCCCCCTCAATAAAGAGGAAACAGGAAGACAAGCCTTTGAGCTGTCTTTTATTAAGATTCTGGGAGCTGCCTGCTTCTCTTTCTAGCTATGGCAGGAAAGGCCAGAGGTTTCTAGGGCTTTTAGAAGAAGCCGTTGAGGTTTCCTCTCTTCTATGGCCCAGAGCCCCACACTGCTTCCCAGCCAGCTGGACTCTCCCCGCTGCAGCCCTCATCTCAAGGTGGAACATCATGGTGGGGGGGTGGTCTGCCTGAGCTTCTAGCCTCTCCCTCCATTTCCCTGCCAGTCCTTTCAAGCCCACATGATGTCTAAGGCTTTACCCAAGACTGCATTTTCCTGCCTTCTTTGCATTGCCCACCCCAATCCAATGCTTCATCATTGCCATCATACTCTGGCGTCACTGTGAGTCTCTCCTAGGGAGTCATTGCATTCTGTACCATGTCTCCTCCCGTCCTAGCCTCCAACATTGCCAGGCCTATTATCCCAGCACGTAGCTTATAGGGCTTGGTAAATGGGCAGTGGAGATGTTGATGGCGTTGAGGTCTGCACTACCTGCTGCTGGTTCTCTCCAAGACCTAAACACCCAGCTGGCAGGACATCCACACTGTTGCCTGTGCCCTTTCAGGTGCCAGGCATTGCCTTTGACTTCTGCCAACCACTTATGTCTCTTTTCCCAGGGCAAGAGCCCTCAGTTCAGCCATCTCCTCAATGCAGGGGAGAATGTAGCAGCCCCTCTGGGTGCCAATTAAGAAAAGGCCCGAGGCTAGGGCAAAACTCTAGAGCTGCTAAGCCTATATGAATAACGTCAAGGCAACTGCAATGTGGTGTGTGTCAGCTGCTTGGATCTTCTCTTCTCTGTGTGTGTGTGTGTGTGTGTGTGTGTGTGTGTGTGGTGGGGGAGGTGGATTCTGGAGGAGAGAGAGAATGAAGAGACATTGGAAACATGACCAACAAAAGGCTAACATTCACAGGCCAAGCCAGTGCATCCCCCGCCTGCAAAGACATTTGAAACCCTAGCCAGGCGCACCCCTGTCTGACCTCAGCCTCTGTGGAGTGGTTTATAGCAGGAATTTCACAGCTGATGGAAGCTGGACAGTGTGAAGGAAATAGCTTGGGCTCTGGAGTTGGATGGATAAACATTCAAATCTGGGCTCAGCCACTCACTAGATGATCAATCTTTTAAAAAAAAATTTAATCTTCACCCAAGGATATTTTCCCATTGATTTTTAGAGAGAGTGGGAGAGGGAAAGACAGAGAGAAATATCAATGTGAGAGGAACACATTGATTGGTTGCCTCCTGCATGTGCCCTGATCAGGGCCTGGATTGGGGAGGAGCCTGCAGCTGAGATATGTGCCCTTGACCAAAATCGAACCTGGGACCCTTCGGTCCACAGGCTGATGCTCTATCCACTGAGCCAAACCGGCTAGAGCTAGATGATCTGTCTTATGCGAGGGACTCCACCTCCTTGAACCTCAGGCTCCTCAGCTCTAAAAAAAGTGATGGCAATATGAGGTTGAACCATATGAAAATGCTATTTTGTTAGTTAAAAAAGGTTAAATATTGCCAATTTCATATTGGTTCAACCCAATAGCACTTTCCTCGTAGGGTTATTGTGCAGATTGAATTAGGTAATCTACAAAAGTGTTTATACCAGTACCTGGCACATAATAAGTGCCCACTAAAGGATAGTGGTGATGATGGTGATGACAATGGGTATCTAACACCTAACATTGGCCATAGATTGAGGCCCAGCCTTGACCATATCACAAACACAGGTCCTGGATAAACTGAAATACATCAGCAACATAATCTGAGGGGCTAAAGTGAACCCTTGGCCAAATATACCTCCTCTCTGGGCTGGAACAGCTCTTAAAATTTCTTGCTTTGTGGTGAAGCCACTGTTCAACGAAGGGTCCCATTAAAGAGCCACAAAAGGGAAACATTAACTTATTGACTCATTGATCCATTCATACATTCAACAGCTTCCATTGAGAGCCTATTATGTACCAGGCACTGTGTTAAGTGCTGGTTGAAGAAGGTATGGTCCCTGTCCTGGAGGAATCTGCAATTTGGTATGGTAGAAAACCCCAGGACAGGTACCAACAGTCCATTGCTGACAAGTGTCATAGTCATAAAAAGTATCCAGAGATTCATAGGGGTACTGAGGAGGGATCATCCAACTCTAGAGGTTGGGGAAGGCTACACAGACAAAGATGGACCCTGAAAGATATGTAGGAATTTCTTGGATGGAGAAGGTGCAGCTGTAGAAGGACATTTCAAGTAGGAGAAACCTAATATAAAGAGATACCAAACTGCAAAGGGGAGCGATTGGGATTGGTTCAAAGTCCAGTGTGTCTGCAGTGTAGTGTGGGGAAGGAAGTGGCAGGAGCTGAGGATGGAGAGATAGGTCAGGGCTGAGTTAGGAAGTGCATTGAATGCCAACCTAAAGGGCTGGGGTATGATATTGTAGGTAACTGACAACCAACAAATAAGGGTTTCCCAGAATGTCCAGGCAGAAAAAAAAAAAAAACCTGTTTTTTTTTTTTTTTTTTTCTGGAGTGGGCACTGGGAATCTGAGATATGTTTGTTTTTTTCATTGTTAGTAATTTTTCTCTACCTCCTTGAACCTCGGTCTCCCTGTCTTATTCCTATCTTAAGGGAAACACTTGCAGTTTTTGCCCATTGAGTATGATGTTGGCTGTGGTTTAGTCGTATATATGGCCTTTATTACATTGAGGTATATTCCCTCTATTCCCACTTTGCTGACAGCTTTTATCATAAATGGGTGCTGGATTTTACAAAATGTTTTTTTTTTCTGCATCTATTGATATTATCACGATCATGTGGTTTTTATTCTTCATTTTGTTTATGTGGTGTATCACATTCATTGATTTGTGGATATTGTAGCAACCTTGCATCCTCAGAATAAATCCCATTTGATCATGGTGTATGATATTTTTAATGTATTGCTGGATCCGGTTTTATAATATTTTGTTGAGGATTTTAGCATCTATGTTCATCAGGGATATTGGCCTATAATTTTCCTTCTTTTTGGTTGTGTTTTTATCTGGTTTTGGAATTAGGATAATGCTGGCCTCCTAAAATGAGCTTGGGACCTTCCTCCTCTTTACTTTTTGGAATATTTTGGAAGGATAGCTGTTAGTTCTTCTTTGAATGTTTGGTAAAACTCACCTGTGAGGCCATCTAATTCAGGACTTTTTTTCTTGTTGGGAGTTTTTATTTTATTTTATTACTGCTTTAATTTCACTAGTTGTAACCTGTCCAGATTATCTGATTCTTCCTGATTCAGTTTTGGAAATTGCATGTTTCTAGGAATTTATTCATTTCATTCACATTGCCCAATTTGTTGGCATATAGTTGTTCATAGTATGTTTTCACAATCCTTTGCATTTCTTTGGTGTCATTTGTTACTTGTCCTCTTTCATTTCTGCTTTTATTTACTTGGGGCCACTCTCTTTTTTATGAGTCTGGTTAAAGGTTTGTCTTCTCTGAACATTTTTGTACAAGGCTTTGTGTGGGCATGTTATATTTTCTCTTGGATAAATACATAAAAATGGAATTACCAGCCCAAAGTATTGGCTTATATTTAATTTCATGAGAAACTACTGGACTGATTTCCACAATGGTTGTACCATTTTATACTCCAATCAACAAAGAGAGTTCCCATTGCTTTGTATCTACTTGGTATTTTTATTTAAAGAAAAATCTATTCTAGTGGTGTGTACTAGTATCTCATGGTGGCTTTAATTTGCATTTCACTGATGACTAATGATGTTGAGCATCTTTTCATATGTTTATTGGTCATTTGTATGTCATTCTTTGTGAAGTGTCCATTCTTTGGGTATAATTTACAGACTATACAGGGTGGGGCAAAAGTAGGTTTACAGTTTTGAGTACACAAAACATAGAGTTTATTCTTATGTTATTATTTATTATTATATTATTTTCCATACAAACAATCCTAAACTACTTTTGCCTTACGCTGTAGTATAATGCACCCATGAAAAGTGTGCAAAGTGTTCAAAGACTTTCGACAAATGAATAAAACCATATAATGAGCACTACCTACACAGAAGTTTATCAATATTACTACTCGCTTGAAAGCACCAGCTTTTGGTTTCATTGATTTTCTCTCTCTCTCTCTCTTTTTTTTTTTTTTTTTTTTTTTTTTTTTGCTATTTCTGCTCTTTCTTCTACTATTTCCTTCCTCTTACTTACTTTGGGCTCAATTTGCTCTTCTTTTTCTAGCTTCTTAAATTTGAAGCTGAAGTCATTGATCTGAGACTTTTCTTCTTTCCTAATATAGGTATTGAGGGCTATAAAATGTCCCCGTAAGTACTGCTGTAGCGGCATCTCACAAATTTTTAAATGCTGTTTTCATTTTCTTCCATATAAAAATACTTTTCAATTTTCTTTTGATTATTCTTTGACCCATAGGTTATATAAAAGTGTGTCATTTAATTTCCAAATATTAAAGAATTTTCTGACATATTTTTGTTATTGCTTTCTAATTTAATTCTGTTGAGGTCAGAAAACATGATTTCAGTCCTTTAAAATTTATTGAGACTCATTTTATGGCCCAGCATATGGTCTATCATGGAGAATGTTCCATGTGTGCTTGAGAAGAGTGTGTATTCTGCAGATGCTGGGTGTAGTGTTCTATTCATGATAGTTAGGTCAAGTTGATTGATAGGGCTGTTCAAGTCTTCTACATCCTTAATGATTTTCTGTTTACTTCTTTTTTTCAGTTACTGAGAGATAACTGTTAAACGCTCCAACTATAATTGTGATTTTATCTATTTCTTGTTTCAGTTCTGTCAGTTTTGGCTTCAAGTATTTTGGGGCTTGTTAATAGGTACTTACACATTTAAGATTGTTATATTGTCTTGAGGAAGTGACCTTTTTATCACTATAAATGTCTTTTTAAAAGGGAATAACAGGTTCAGATTATTTTACAAAAAGAGCTCATGATGCTTAGAAAAATCAACTGGGCTTGCTGGTGTCAAAACAATTCTTCCCAGTACTGCACAAGGACACTAATATGTCTCATCTACACAAAGTCAGCACGAAAAGGTGCAGACAGGTTTTGTGTCAGACAGAAAACAGAGAAATCCACATATTAAGTAACATGTCCACAATGACTATAATGCATTCTTAGGGGGATAAACATGTATTTGTAGAATGGAAAACAAAGCTTTCCATAGAGAAACCACTTTCATGAGATGATTAGGTGGACTTGAGTTCTGTTTCTGCATCTGTCACTTGATGAATGAAGATACCATCTTCCGGATGTTCCATGTCATCCATTTCATACATATATGATGATGCTATCACAAGTGTAGTTCCATCATTATTGAAGGCAAGTGGTGCAATACTGGTGGGATATCGATGGAACTGACACAGTCACTTTTAAAAAAATGGATCCCAAATATTTACAAATCCATCAGAACCACCTATGCAAATGCATTGTGGATGTTGTGAAAAGAAATAGCATTGACTGGGTAAATCTGCTCAATATTAGTTTCTTTTAGTCTGTGACACTTGAAGGCATATGTTTTCTTCTGTACCTCAGGGCTTGGGTCTAAGTCCTCAACTGCTACTTGGCCTTCAGTAGAGCTCAGTACATAACCCTGTTTGTTTGGAAATACTCACATGCAGCTGGTAATTCAGGCTGGACTCCCGGTGATGCTACGTGTAGCCCATGTTCTGTAGGTCCCACACCAACACTCTGTGGCCTTCAGTGCCCACAATTAGCCTGTCTCCAGACACTGAGAGGGTACACCTTTTCAGGCTGACAGAAGGTCCCAGCAAGAAGGTCTTTGATCCCACAATTTTTTTTTATTGTCTAAAGTTTTGTTTTTTTTTAGTTAGGCATATATATATTATAATATATAATTATCTTAAGTTTTACATATGACTCCTTTTTCCCCAATTGACCCCTCCCAAACATTCCCACCCTGGGCAAGCCCCCACCGCCCTAATATGCATGCATACATATCCTTTGGTTGCTCTCTAACCACCCCCCCACCTCCCCTGCCATTTGTCTCTGGATCTATTTTTGTTCATCAAATTATGTTGATCATTATATCCCACATATTACTGAGATCATGTGATATCTATCTTTCTCCGACTGGCTTATTTTGCTTAGCATAATGCTCTCCAGTTCCATCCATGCTGCTGCAAATGGTAAAAGTTCCTTCTTTTTTATAGCGGTGTGGTATTCCATTGTGTAGATGTACCATAGTTTTTTAATTCACTCATCTGCTGATGGGCACTTAGGTTGTTTCCAAATATTAGCTATTGTAAATTGTGCTGCTATGAACATAGGGGTTCATATATCCTTTCTGATTGGTGTTTCTGGTTTCTTGGGATATAGTCCTAGAAGTGGGATCACTGGGTCAAATGGAAGTTCCATTTTTAGTTTTTTGAGGAAACTCCATACTGTTCTCCACAGTGGCTGCACCAGTCTGCATTCCCACCAGCAGTGCACGAGGGTTCCTTTTTTTCCACATCCTCGCCAGTACTTGTTGTTGGTTGATTTGTGATCCCACAATTTAACTGTCTTATCCCAACTCCCAGTAACCATCACATTTACTTCTGGACAGGATTCAACACATTTGATAGGGGTATCATGGGTTCCAATAGACTTTCTTGATCAGTGTTCAAATCCTGCATTTTCATTGATGATCTAATCCTCCACTTTAGGCACGTGTTGGAATCTAAAAGGCACAGTCCAGTATGGTGCTGGTATGCTGGTACTTGAACCAAATGGAGTTGACTAGTACATCATAGAGGCATACTGACGTGTTCCAGGAGGAAACCAGCAGGAACTGGAAAGTGTTGGGGTTGAACTTCACTGAGGAGATGCCATCCTCAGGTGGCTCATTCAGCTTGAACTCATTATAACCAGTCATCTTGAGTTCCCCCCAGAATCCTAATTGTCTTTACACTTGGTAATAGTTTGTGTTTTAAACCTTACTTTGAAATTAATATAGCCATATCCATTATTTTAGTTTTAACCTATCTGTGCCTTTATATTTAAAAAGAATCTTACAGACAGTAAAAAAAGTTGAGGCCAATATTGTGTTTTAATACAGTGGAATGATATTTAATTTTACTGCTTAGAGTAAATTTATATTTAATGTAGTTATTGATATGGTTGGGTTTAGGTCATCATTTCTCTATTTGTTGTTTAGTCTCCCGATGTACACTTCACCAACTTTTCCCTTTTTCTGCCCTTTCTTACATTGAGTATTTTCTTTAATTTTTTTTTTTACTTTGAAATAATTTGAGATTTACAGAAGAGTTGCAAAGATAGTAAGAGTGTTCCCAGACATTTTTATCCAACTTTCTTTAATGTTAACACCTTACATAAACATGGTAACATATTTATCAAAAGTAAGACATTTATATTGGTACTAGAGGCCCGGTGCATGAAATTCGTGCACTTGGGGGGGGTGTCCCTCAGCCCAGCCTGCACCCTCTCCAATCTGGGACCCCTTGAGGGATGTCCGACTGCCCGTTTAGGCCCGATCCCACCGGTGGGATGGGGCCTAAACGGGCAGTCGGACATCCCTCTCACAATCCAGGACTGCTGGCTCCCAACTGCTCGCCTGTCTGCCTTCCTGATTGCCCCTAACCGCTTCTGCCTGCCAGCCTGATCACCCCCTAATCACTCCCCTGCCAGCCTGATTGATGCCTCACTGCTCCCCTGCCAGCCTGTGTGCCCCCAACTGCCCTCCCCTGCAGGCCTGGTCACCCCTAACTGCCCTCCCCTGCAGGCCTGGTCCCCCCAACTGCCTTTCCCTGCAGGCCTGGTCCCCCCCAACTGCCCTCCCTTGCAGGCCTGGTCCCTCCCAACTGCCCTCCCCTGCTGGCCTGATCGCCCACAACTGCCCTCCCTTGCAGGCCTGGTCCCTCCAAACTGCCCTCCCTGCTGGCCATCTTGTGGTGGCTATCTTGTGTCCACATGGGGGCAGGATCTTTGACCACATGGGGGCAGCCATCTTGTGTGTTGGAGTCATGGTCAATCTGCATATTACTCTTTTATTAGATAGGATAGAGGCCTGGTGCATGGGTGGGGGCCAGCTGGTTTGCCCTGAAGGGTGTCCCAGATCAGGGTGGGGGTTCCCTTGGGGCATGGGGCGGCCTGGGCGAGGGGCCTGTGGTGGTTTGCAGGCCGGCCACGCCCCTGGTGACCCAAGCGGAGGCCCTGGTATCTGGGGTTTATTTATCTTCTACAATTGAAACTTTGTAGCCTGGAGCGGAGCCAAGCCTTCTGCTTGCTCCGTGTCCGGCAGCCATTCTTTGGGGATTTATGTATCTTCTATAATTGAAACTTTGTAGCCTTAATCGAAGGCCTGTGCTGGCCAGGGTGTGGGGAAAGCTTGGCTTCCTCCATCACTGGGGGCAACCCTAGCCTCCTGCTCTTTCCAGCTCCGTGGCTGCCGCCATTTCTGTTTGGGTTTATGTATCTTCTATCATTGAAACTTTGTAGCCTTGAGTGGAGGCCTAGGCCAGCAAGGGCAAGCGGAAAGCTTGGCTTCCTCCATTGCCAGGGAAACCCAAGCCTCCCTCCTGCTCTCTGTGGCCGTAGCCATCTTGGTTGGGTTTATTTGCATATTTGCTCCTGATTGGCTGGTGGGCATGGCTGGTGGGCATGGCTTTTGGGTGTAGCGGAGTGATGGTTAATTTGCATATTACTCTTTTATTAGATAGGATAATACAATTAACTAGACTAATGACTTCATTTGGATTTTCCCATTAATGACTTTTTCTGTTCCAGGATCCCATCCAGGATACCACATTTCAATTTGTCATCATATCTCCTCAGATTCCTCCTTGCTATGAGAGTTTCTCAGACATTTCTCTCTCTCTCTCTCTCTCTCTCTCTCTCTCTCTCTCTCTCTCTCTCTCTGTGTGTGTGTGTTTTTATGATCTGTACAGTTTTTAGGAGTACTGGTCAGGTATTTTGTAGAACATCTCTCAATTTGGGTTTGTCTGATGTTTTCTCTTGGTCAATGTGTGGTTATAACATTTTGGGAAGAATATTATTAGGCATTGTACCCTTGTCATCCCATCACATCAGGAGGGGTATATGACATCAACATGTCTTATTGGTGATGTTAACTTTGATTTCTTGTTCAAGGTGGTATCTGTTAGATTTTTCCACTTTAAAGGTGCTGTTTCTCCCATTTCAAATTCTATTTATTTTTATGAAAATCACTAAGTTTAGCCCATACTCAAGGGGAGGGAAATTAAGCTCCACCTCCTGGAGGGACAACTATCAAAGAATAATACAAATATTTTACTATTCTATTTTATCTCCACCATTGATTGTCTAGATATAACAATTTTTTTGCAGTTGCCCTAGGCCAGTGGTTGGCAAACTGCTGCTCGTGAGCCGCGGTTTGCTGCTCTGTTGCCGACCACTGCCCTAGGGTTTAAAACAAGCATTTTTAACTTATCACAATCTATCTTCAAACCCTATATATGATTTCATGTGCAATTTAGACCCTTAAAACAGCATACTTTGATTTCCCTCTCCCATCGTTTTGTTGTAATACATTTTGCTTCTACATACATCATAACTCCAAAATACATTGTTATGATTTTTGCTTTAGGCATTTATCTTTTTTGAAATAATTTATTCAAGAAATGATATGCATGTGTAGCTTAGTATTCACCAATCCAATCAAGAGGATCACTATGCAGATATCTGAAACTCCTTTTCTGTATTTTTTCTTTATTTCCAAAGCTCCACCCTACAAATTCCAGATACCTCAGTCCCTCAAACTCCAGTATTTTTCTCCTCAACTCAGGGAGACCACTGTGATATTCTGGGGTTTCCCTTCCCATGCCATGATCCAGAAAGTGCCTGCAGGAAGAAAGCAAGAGCCATCAGAGACATGGACAAGAGGTAAATACTGAGGCAGAAAAACAAATTATGAGGTTATTTAAGTTGTCTACGAATGAACTGATGGTGATCTTAACTAAAGGACTGGCAGTGGAACTAGAGATGTGAAAATATTTGAAAGATATTTAAGAGGTAGAATTGACAAGATTTACTGATAGATAGGATATGGGTGGTGGTTGAAGTAAAGGTCAGAGTCCAGGATGACCCACAGTTTTCTGGCTTCAACAACTAGAAGGATGGTAGTGCCATTCACTGAGATGGGGGCAGGAGAAGTTTTTTTCGAGGAGTGTGTTGTTTATTAGGGGATGGAGATGGTGAGTTCAGTTGTGGACATGTGGATTTTGAGAGGGTAGTTGACTACACAGATCTAGGGTTTAGAGGAGACCTGGGGCTGGAGAAATAAACGTGGAGTTTATGGCATATTCAATGGTATCTTAGGCCATGGGAATGCATGAGATTGTCCAGAAAGAGGATGTCCAATAAGAGGAGAAGGCATCCCAGGACAAAGTGAATGTCCTGATTTACCAGGAGAGAGCTTGATGCTGAGGGAATGGGCCACAGTTTAGGGAAGTCATGATGGGGGAGCAAAAGATAGAGTTGGAGCCCTGTTGGTCCTCCTCTTGGATAATAAGCCCTGGGAGGGACTGCTGGAGGCTCAGGCTGAGGGATTGGAGCAAGGGGTGCTAGATGAGATGCTGTGAGGCCCCAGGGCACATTCTGGACTTCATTGTTCTCTTGTCCTGCCTTCCCTGTCTCACCTCCAGGCACAACCATTAACACTATTACAAAGAAAAGGAAAACTAGGCAAAACAAAGGCAAAATAGAAATGAGGTTTCTCTTACTAAACCCCAAAGTAGAAGAAAACCTCAACTGGTATTTTTGAGGCTACAGCAGCAGTGTCCTCATGCCAACATTGTCAACTTGGCCCTGTGCCCTGAAGCTGGACATGTGGGATGGCCACACTCCAAGTAGCCCATTCATTTTCATCCTCACCTCTGGCACTGAGAACCATGCCAGGGCCTCCTAGGCAGCCAAACATGTGGCCAGGCCAAGGGAGCAGAGTAGGCTCCAGAGCAACTGGGATAGACAGGGAGAGGCAGGAAGGGGACAACTCTGTGTAGTGGTGGTATGGATGCCTGGAGCCCAGTCTAAGGTGCCTACCCTCAGTGGCCTCTCTGAGTATTCTTTTTTTTTCCCTTTATACAATGCTAGTATTTATTCAAGGAGAGCATTTATGTTTTGATCTCATAATGCCAATTTCTTTTTTTATTGTTTAAAGTATTACACATAGTAGTACATAAATCTCCTCCCCCCCCCCATTGACCTTCCCCCAGCCTCCCCTAACCCCTGTTGCATACCCTCATCTCACCCCCCAGGGTCTTATGTCCATTGGTTGCGCTTATATGCATGCATACAAGTCCTTCGGTTGATCTCTTCCCCACCCCCCCACCTGTCCCCAACACTCCCTAGCCTTCCTGCTGTAATTTGACAGTCTGTTCAATGCTTTACTGTATCTATCTTTTTGTTCAGCAGATTATAGTGTTCTTTATTTTCCATAAATGAGTGAGATCATGTGGTATTTTTCTTTCATTGCCTGGCTTATTTCACTTAGCATAATGCTCTCCAGTTCCATCCATGCTGCTGCAAATGGTAAGAACTCCCTCTTTTTTTACTGCAGCATAGTATTCCATTGTGTAGATGTACCATAGTTTTTTAATCCACTCATCTGCTGATGGGCAATTAGGCTGTTTCCAAATCTTAACTATAGTGAATTGTGCTGCTATGAATATAGGGGTACATATATCCTTTCTGATTCGTGTTTCTAGTTTCTTGGGATATAGTCCTAGAAGTGGGATTACTGGGTCAAATGGGAGTTCCATTTTTAGTTTTTTGAGGAAACTCCATAATGTTCTCCACAGTGGCTGCACCAGTCTGCATTCCCACCAGCAGTGCACTAGGGTTCCTCTTTATCCACATCCTCTACAGCACTTGTCATTTGTTGATGATAGCCATTCTGACAGGTGTGATATGGTACCGCATTGCCATTTTGATTTGCATCTCTCTGATGATTAGTGACTTTGAGCATGTTTTCATATGTCTCTTGGTCTTCCTTCTGTCTTCTTTCCAAAAGTTTCTATTAAGGTCCGTTGCCCATTTTTTTAATTGGATCATTTATCTTCCTTTTATTAAGTTGTATGAGTTCCCTGTAGATGTTGGAGATTAAACCTTTATCGGTGATAACATTGGCAAATATGTTCTCCCATACAGTGGGCTTGTTGATGGTTTCTTTTGCTGTGCAAAAGGTTTTTATTTTGATGTAGTCCCATTTGTTTATTTTCTCTTTAGTTTCCATTGCCCTAGGAGCAGAATCGGTGAAGAAATTGCTTCGACATATGTCTGAGATTTCTCTGCCTGTGGATTCCTCTAGGATTTTTATGGGTTTCTGTCTTATGTTTAAGTCCTTTATCCATTTTGAGTTTATTTTTGTGTATGGTGTAAGTTGGTGGTCTAGTTTCATTTTTTTGCATGTATCTGTCCAATTTTCCTAACACCATTTATTGAAGAGACTGTCTTGACTCCATTGTATGTTCATGCCTCCTTTGTCAAATATTAATTGAGCATAGTGGTTTGGGTCGATATCTGTGTTCTCTATTCTATTCCATTGATCTATATGTCTGTTCTTGTGCCAGTACCAGGCTGTTTTGATAATAGTGGCTTTGTAATACAGCTTGAAATCTGGTATTGAGATCCCACCTACTTTCTTCTTCTTTCTCAGTATTGCTGCGGCTATTCAGGGTCTTTTTTTATTCCAGATGAATTTTTGGAGAGTTCGTTCTAGGTCTGTGAAATATGCCGTTGGTATTTTAATGGGCAGTGCATTGAATCTGTGGATTGCTTTGGGTAGTATGGACATTTTAATGATGTTGATTCTACCAATCCATGAACATGGTATGTTCTTCCATCTGTTTATGTCTTCCTCTATCTCTTTTTTCAGTGTCCTGTAGTTTTCTGCGTATAGGTCTTTTACCTCCTTAGATAAGTTTATTCCTAGGTATCTTAATTTTTTTGGTGCGATGGTAAATGGGATTGCTTTTTTAGTCTCTCTTTCTGTAAGTTCACTATTGGTGTGTAGAAATACCAAAGATTTCTTGGTGTTAATTTTGTATCCTGCTACATTGCCAAATTCATTTATTAAGTCTAATAGTTTTTTGATGGAGTCTTCAGGGTTTTTATGTACAATATCATGTCATCTGTGAATAAGGAGGGTTTTACTTCTTCTTTTCCAATTTGGATGCCTTTTATTTCTTCTTCTTGTCTAATCGCAATGGCTAATACTTCCAGTACTATGTCGAACAGGAGTGGTGAGAGTGGGAATCCCTGTCTTGTTTCTGTTCTTAGGGGAAATGGTTTTAGTTTTTGCCCATTGAGTATGATGTTGGCTGTGCATTTGTCATATATGGCTTTTATTATGTTGAGGTATGATCCTTCTATTCCCACCTTGCTGAGAGTTTTTATCAAAAATGGGTGTTGGATTTTGTCAAATGCTTTTTCTGCATCAATTGATATGACTATGTGGTTTTTATCTTTCAATTTGTTTATGTGATATATCACGTTTATTGATTTGCAGATATTGTACCTTCCTTTCATCCCTGGGATAAATCCTACTTGGTCATGGAGTATTATATTTCTGATGTGATCCTGGATCCGATTTGCTAGAATTTTGTTGAGGATTTTGACATCTATGTTCATAAGGGATATTGGCCTGTAATTCTCTTTCATTGTGTTATCTTTATTTGGTTTTGGTATTAGCGTGATGCTGGCTTCATAGAAGGAGCTTGGAAGTGTTCCTTCCTCTTGAATTTTATGGAATAGTCTGTGGAGGATAGGTTTTAGTTCTTCCTTGAATGTTTGGTAAAAATCCCCTGTGAAGCCGTCTGGCCCTGAGCTTTTGTTTGCTGGAAGCTTTTTGTTGACTGCTTCAATTTCTTCCATAGTTATCAGCCTATTGAGATTTTTTGAATCTTCCTGAGTGAGTTTTGGAAGGTTGTATTTTTCTAGGAATGTTTCCATTTCCTCCAGGTTGTCTCGTTTGTTAGAATAGAGTTGTTCATAGTATTTTTAAACAATCCTTTGTATTTCTGTGGGGTCTATTGTTATTTATCCTCTTTCATTTATGATTTTGTTTATTTGGGTCCTCTCTCTTTGCTTCTTGGTGAGCCTGGCTAGAGGTTCATCAATCTTGTTTATCCTTTCAAAGAACCAGCTCTTGGTTTCATTGATCTTTTATATTTTTATTTATTTTTTGGTCTCTATGTCATTCATTTCTGCCCTGATCTTTTTTTTTTCTCAAATTTTTATTAAGGTATTCTATGTGTACATATCTTACCATTGCCCCCCCCCCCACCCCACTCCCATACATGCCCTCACCCCCCAATGTTTTGCATCCGTTGGTTACTCTTATATGCATGCATACAAGTCCTTCAGTTGATTTCTTATTTCCCCCACCTCTCCCTAACCTAACCGCTATAATTAGACAGTCTATTTGATGCTTTACTGCCTCTGTAACTATCTTTTTGTCCATCAGTTTATAATGTTTTTCATTATCCCCAAATGAGTGAGATCATATGGTATTTTTCTTTCATTGACTGGCTTATTTCACTTAGCATAATGTTCTCTAATTCCATCCAGGTGCCTACAAATGGTAGTAATTCCTTCTTTTTTATGGCAGCATAATATTCCATTGTGTAGATGTACCATAGTTTTCTGATCCAGTCATCTGCTGACGGGCACCTAGGCTGTTTCCAAATCTTAGCTATTGTAAATTGTGCTGCTATGAACATAGGGGTGCATATATCCTTTCTAATTGGTGTTTCTGGTTTCTTAGGATATAGTCCTAGGAGTGGGATTACTGGGTCAAATGGGAGTTCCATTTTCAGTTTTTTGAGGAAACTCCATACTGTTCTCCACAGTGGCTGCACCAGTCTGCATTCCCACCAGCAGTGCACGAGGGTTCCTTTTTCTCCGCATCCTCGCCAACACTTGTCGTTTGTTGATTTGTTGATGATAGCCATTCTGACAGGTGTGAGATGGTATCGCATTGTCGTTTTGATTTGCATCTCTCGGATAATTAGTGACTTTGAGCATGTTTTCATGTGTCTCTTGGCCTTCCTTCTGTCTTCTTTCGAAAAGATTCTATTTAGGTCCATTGCCCATTTTTTTATTGGATCATTTATCTTCCTTTTATTAAGTTGTATAAGCTGCCTGTAGATGTTGGAAATTAAACCTTTATCAGTGATACCATTTGCAAATATGTTCTCCCATACAGTGGGGTTTCTTGTTGTTTTGTTGATGGTTTCTTTTGCTGTGCAAAAGCTTTTTATTTTGATGTAGTCCCATTTGTTTATTTTCTCTTTGGCTTCCATTGCCCTAGGGGCTGTATCACTGAAAAAGTTCTTTTGGCATATGTCTGAGATTTTGCTGCCTGTGGATTCCTCTAGTATTTTTATAGATTCCTGTCTTATATTTAAGTCCTGTATCTATTTTGAGTTTATTTTTGTGTATGGTGTAAGTTGGTGATCTAGTTTCATTTTTTTGCATATATCTGTCCAATTTTCCCAACACCATTTATTGAAGAGACTGTCTTGACTCCATTGTATGCTCATGCCTCCTTTATCAAATATTAATTGCGCATATTGGTTTGGGTCGATAGCTGGATTCTCTATTCTATTCCATTGGTCTATATGTCTGTTCTTATGCCAGTACCAGGCTGTTTTGAGGACAGTGGCTTTGTAATACAGCTTGAAATCTGGTATTGAGATCCCTCCTACTTTATTCTTTTTTCTCAGGATTGCTGTGGCTATTCGGGGTCTTTTTTTATTCCAGATGAATTTTTGGAGAGTTCTTTCTAGGTCTGTGAAATATGCTGTTGGTATTTTAATGGGAAGTGCATTGAATTTATAGATTGCTTTGGGTAGTATGGACATTTTACTGATGTTGATTCTACCAATCCATGAACATGGTATGTTCTTCCATCTGTTTACATCTTCCTCTATCTCTTTTTTCAGTGTCCTGTAGTTTTCCGCATATAGATCTTTTACCTCCTTGGTTAGGTTTATTCCTAAGTATCTTAATTTTTTTGGTGCAATGGAAAATGGGATTGCTTTTTTAGTCTCTCTTTCTGTAAGTTCACTGTTGGTGTATAGAAATGCCATAGATTTCTTGGCGTTAATTTTGTATCCTGCTACATTGCCGAATTCATTTATTAAGTCTGTTAGTTTTTTGATGGAGTCTTTCGGGTTTTTTATGTACAATATCATGTCATCTGCAAATAAGGACAGCTTTACTTCTTCTTTTCCAATTTGGATGCCTTTTATTTCTTCTTCTTGTCTGATTGCAATGGCTAATACTTCCAGTACTATGTCAAACAGGAGTGGTGAGAGTGGGCATCCTTGTCTTGTTCCTGTTCTTAGGGGAAATGGTTTTAGTTTTTGCCCTTTGAGTATGATGTTAGCTGTGGGTTTATCATATATAGCTTTTATTATGTTGAGGTATGATCCTTCTATTCCCACCTTGTTGAGAGTTTTTATCAAGAAAGGGTGTTGGATTTTGTCAAATGCTTTTTCTGCATCAATTGATATGACTATGTGATTTTTATCTTTCAGTTTGTTTATGTGATGTATCACTTTTATTGATTTGCGGATATTGTACCATCCTTGCATTCCTGGGATAAATCCTACTTGGTCATGGTGTAGGATCTTTCTGATGTACTGCTGGATCCGATTTGCTAGAATTTTGTTGAGGATTTTGGCATCTACATTCATGAGGGATATTGGCCTGTAATTCTCCTTCATTGTGTTGTCTTTATCTGGTTTTGGTATTAGGGTGATGCTGGCTTCATAGAAGGAGCTTGGAAGTGTTCCTTCCTCTTGAATTTTTTGGAATAGTCTGAGGAGGATAGGTTTTAGTTCTTCCTTGAATGTTTGGTAAAACTCTCCTGTGAAGCCGTCTGGCCCCGGGCTTTTGTTTGCCGGAAGCTCTTTGATGACTGCTTCAATTTCTTCCATAGTTACTGGCATATTGAGCTGTTTAGATTCTTCTTGATTGAGTTTTGGAAGGTTATATTTTTCTAGGAATATGTCCATTTCCTCCAGGTTGTCCAGTTTGTTGGAATAGAGTTGTTCGTAGTATTTTTTAATAATCCTTTGTATTTCTGTGGGGTCTATTGTTATTTATCCTCTTTCATTTCTGATTTTGTTTATTTGGGTCCTCTCTCTTTGCTTCTTGGTGAGCCTGGCTAAAGGTTCATCAATCTTGTTTATCCTTTCAAAGAACCAGCTCTTGGTTTTGTTGATCTTTGGTATTATTTCTTTGGTCTCTATGTCATTTATCTCTGCTCTGATCTTTATTATTTCCTTCCTTCTGCTTACACTGGGCTTTTCTTGTTGCTCTTTTTCTAACTCTTTGAGTTGTTGGGTTAGGTAATTTATTACCATTGTTTCTTGTTTTTTGCAGTAGGCTTGTAGAGCTATGAACTTCCCTTTCAAGACTGCTTTCGCTGTGTCCCATAGATTTTGGATTGTAATGTTTTCATTGTCATTTGTTGCCATGATGTTTTTTATTTCTTCTTTGATCTCTCTGGTAACCCAGTCATTGTTTAATAGCATGCTGTTTAGCCTCCATGTGTTTGATTTCTTTGGGTTGTTTTTATTGTAGTTGATTTCCAGTTTTATGCCACTGTGGTCTGAGAAGATGCTTGATATGATTTCTATCTTCTTGAATTTGAAGAGACTTTGCCTATGTCCCAACATATGGTCTATCTTTGAAAATGACCCATGTGCACTTGAGAAGAATGTATATTCTGTGGCTTTGGGGTGAAATGTTCTGAAGATGTCAATTAATTCCATCTGGTCTAGTGAGTCATTTAGGATTGATGTTTCCTTGCTGATTTTTTGTTTAGAGGATTTGTCCAATAGTGATAGTGGGGTATTAAAGTCTCCTACTATGATTGTATTGCTGTCAATCTCTCCCTTGATATCCTCCAGGAGTTTTTTTTTATGTATTTGGGTGCTCCTGTATTGGGTGCATATATGTTTACCAGAGTTATTTCTTCTTGTTGGATTGCTCCCTTTAGTATTATGAAGTGGCCTTCCTTATCTCTTGTTATGTCCTTCAGTTTGAGATCTAATTTGTCAGATATAAGTATTTCTACCCCAGCTTTTTTTTTCATTTCCATTTGCCTGGAAAACCTTTTTTCCATCCCTTCACCCTCAGTCTGTGTGCGTTTTTTTTTCTGAGGTGGGTTTCTTGTAGACAGCAGATATATGGGTCATGTTTTCTTATCCAATCCATTACCCTATGTCTTTTGATTGGGGCATTTAATCCGTTTACATTTAAAGTTATTATTGATAGGTACTTATTTGTCGCCATTCCTATTCTTTACACCTGTGTTCCTTCTTCGCTTCCTATTTCTTTTCTTTTTTTTTTTTTACAGCATACCCTTTAGCATTTCTTGCATTGCTGGTTTGGTGGTAATAAATTCCCTTAGTCCTTTTTTGTCTGTGAAGCTCCTGATTTCACCTTCAATTTTGATTGATAGCCTTGCTGGGTACAGTATTCTTGGATTCAGACCCTTCCTTTGCATGACTTTGTATATTTCATTCCATTCCCTTCTGGCCTGATGAGTTTCTGTTGAGAAATCAGTTGCTAGTCTGATGGGGGTTCCTTTGTATGTAACTTTCTGTCTCTCTCTTGCCGCTTTTAAGATTCTTACTTTGTCGTTGGTATTTGCCAATTTAATTATAATGTGCCTTGGCATTGGTCTTTTGGGGTTCATTTTGCTTGGGACTCTGAGCTTCTTTGATTTGTGTGGGTTTTTTCTTCTCTATATCAGGGAAATTTTCTGTCCTTATTTCTTCAAAGAGGTTTTCTATTCCTTGCTCAGCTTCCTTTCCTTCTGGAACCCCTATTATGTGGATGTTGTTTTGTTTCGTGTTGTCCCAAAGTTCCCTTAGGCTCTCCTCCTGCCTTTTAATTTTTTTTTCTAGAAGTTGCTCTACTTGGGTATTTTTTCCCATCTTGTCTTCTAGCTCTCTGATGCGGTCCTCTGCTTCTTCTAGTCTACTCTTGATGCTTTCTATTGAGTTCTTTACAGCAGCGATGTCATTTTTCATTTCTTCTTGGTTCTTCTTCATGTCCTCTTGGTTCTTGCTCATATTGTCGAATTTGTCTTCCATTCTTTTCAGCCACCTTATGACAATTTCTCTGAATTCTTTCTCTGGAAGGTTGCTTGCCTCCATTTCGTTTACTTCCTTTTCTGGTGATGCCTGCTTTTCTTTCATATGCGGGCTGTTTCTCTGTCTCCCCATGGTCTCTCTTCTCTGGGTGTCTGGTTATATAGTTCTCTCTCTCCTGCGTTGATTTAAAGGCACAAAATACAGCACTATCAGGTACAACACCCAAGGCACTGAACAAAAATGTATTCACGATATTAATAACCTCCAATAAAGGTGACCACCAGAGAAAGGCAAAGTAGGGGATTGGAGAGAAAGAAGAAGAGGAAAAAGAAAGAAAGAAGAAGAAAAAAAGGAGTGTC
Source organism: Plecotus auritus (assembly GCF_963455305.1). Lineage (NCBI taxonomy): Eukaryota > Metazoa > Chordata > Mammalia > Chiroptera > Vespertilionidae > Plecotus > Plecotus auritus. The sequence goes on along the minus strand of NC_137784.1, from coordinate 108,395,820 downwards.
AAAATGAAATTGGGAAAAGGGAAAAAAAGAAGAAAAAAAGTAAGAGAGACAAGAAAGAGACTAAGAGAGAAAGGTAAACAGACTATATATATTGGGGATAAAACTCCAATAGAACAATCACTTATCCCAGCAAATGCCAGCAACAAGTGCCTGGGGATTAATACAAACTACAACACCAACTAATATTGAGTGAGGCAAGGGAAAACAGAAGCACTAAACAAACAAAAAAACAAAAACAAAAGAAGAATAAGCAAAACAATCTCACAAAAAAGCATAAAAATTTGATATAATCTACATTCAAGCGAACAACAACAAAAGGACAGAGAGAAAAACAATTTTTTGGATAGTTAAGACAGCGAAGAGAGAGGTGTGTATGGACTTGGAGCAGGGGATTGGAGATTAGATATATAAGTAGGATGAAATTTTAACAGGGTGTAAACAGAAAGAATAGGGAAAATCTAAGGCAGGAAAGGGGTAAGATAAACAGGACACCGAAAAGGGAAAAGTGAGGAAGAGAGTGATGGCATAAAGGTAGAGTTGAGATAGAGTAAAATGATGCTAAAGGAAAGATAAAAATAGAATGTAGAACATTAATCCCAAAACAAAATGAAGAGAAAATAAAATGACACTTAAAAAAAAAAAGATAAAATAGCAGTAGTAATAATACGGGTTGAAAATAAAAATGTAATAATTAAAAAGGTAAAATCAAGTGAGGAAAAAAGAAAAAAAATTAGTTTCTTGAGTAAAAGATGCAAAAAATGAAAATAAAAAAATAAAAAATAAAAATAAAATGTGGAGTAGTGAAGGTCATTCACTTCCTCTGTTGTTCTGTTTGGCACGCCTGTTTCTCAGTCCTGACAGTATTGCAGTTCCCTGCGTTCCACTGCTCTTCAGTGATGTAAGCCAGTCCTGATTTTAAGCAGGCGGTGTGTCTTAATTCGTATTCCTTTATTTTTGATTACACAAGAGTCAATTTGTGATTCAGCCCCTGGGTGGCAGTGTTTCTGGATTGACTTCCGGGTTTATCTATGGCCTCTCTAGGGAGTGTTAGAGCCTTCTTTCCCTGTGGCACTCACTACCGGTTTGTGGGAGTGGGCTGCCTCAGAGCTGGCTCTCCGATGATCACTCCCCGCTCCAATCCCCAGTTTCCAGAAAAACAACTTTCCCCTGCAGTCTCCCAGGGTGTCCCCAACTGGGTGTTCCTATGTATTGGGCTTAGTAATCAGAAGCAAGAATTTCAAGAGGAAAAAGCCCAAGTGTGCGCACTTCGTGGCTGCGTGTAAGTCTAGCACACCCCTGAAATTCTTAGGGTGTCCCTGCATGTCAGATCAAAATGGGTTGCTTTTTAGAGAGCCCTTTTGTTAGCAGCTCTGAGGACCCCCTTCCACATTCACAGATCACGCCAGCCCCAACAGCCACGGATTTTTCTAGGCACAGACTTCCCTGGTCCTCCAGCTCCCGCAAAACGCGCGTTCCTCTCTCGCGCTGGGACCAGAGACCTCACCTTATCCTAGGCGAAATCTGACCTTTCCGTGGTGGAGTGTAGAGCTCCTCTGAACCCCTGTGTTTGTGCCAATTGGGGAGCATTGTTCTGGGGCTCGCATCTGTTCCGTGGGTGCCGCAGTTGTGGATTCTCAGGCTTCTGATAAGCTCCACTTTCCGGTTCCAGATGGCGCAGACTCCGTGTCCAAGCCCGCAGCTCCGGGAGGGGACCCAGCTGCAGTGGGAGCTGCCAGGTCAGGGGAACCCCGTCTAGCATTCTCCCACCTTCTTCTGGAGTTCAGCTGTCCCCCAACTTGCCAACAAACACTCCTAGTGCGACCCTCAGCTGTTCTTTCTTTCTGCTCCGGGACAAGGCTCGGAACACGTCTGTCTATTCCGTCGCCATTTTTCTGTCTATTGACTGCTCTGATCTTTATTATTTCCTTCCTTCTGCTCACTGTGGGCTTTTCTTGTTACTCTCTTTTTAATTCTTTGAGTTGTAGAGTTAGATGATTTATTACCATTTTTTCTTGTTTTTTGAGGTAGGCCTGTAGAGCTATAAACTTCCCTCTCAGGACTGCTTTCATTGTGTCCCATAGCATTTACATTGTTGTGTTTTTATTGTCATTAGTCTCCAGGATGTTTTTAATTTCTTCTTTGATCTCATTGATAACCCAATCATTGTTTAATAGCATTCAATTCAGCTTCCAAGTGTTTGAATTTTTTGGAATGTTTTTATTGTAGTTTATTTCCAATAATATGCCATTGTGGTCTGAGAAAATGCTTGATATGATTTCAATCTTCTTGAATTTGGGGAGACTTTGTTTGTGACCCAATATGTGGTCTATTTTTGAAAATGTTCCATGTGCACTTGAGAAGAACGTATATTCCGTGGCTTTGGGGTGAAATGCTCTGAAGATGTCAATTAGGTCCATCTGATCTAGTGAGTCATTTAGAATTGCTGTTTCTTTGCTGATTTTTTGTCTAGAGGATTTATCCAGTGATGTCAGTGGTGTATTAAAGTCCCCTACTTTGATTGTATTGTTGTCGATCTCTCCCCTGATATCTTCCAGGAGTTTTTTAAATGTATTTGGGTGCTCCTGCATTTGGTGCATATATGTTTACTAGGGTTATATCCTCTTGTTGTATCACTCCATTTATTATTATGAAGTGGCCTTCCTTATCTCTTCTTATGGCCTTTACTTTGAGGTCTATTTTGTCAGATAAAATTACTGCTACCCCAGCTTTTTTTTTTTTTTTCATTTCCATTTGCCTGAAAGATGTTTTTCCATCCCTTCACTTTCAGTCTGTGTGAGTCCCTTTTTCTGAGGTGGGTCTCTTGTAGACAGCATATATATGTGTCATGTTTTTTTTTTTATCCATTCAGCCACTCGATGCCTTTTGATTGGAGCATTTAGTTCAGTTACGTTTAAAGTTATTATTAAAAGGTACTTGTTTGTAGCCATTTTTATTTTTTGTGTCTCTCTTCCTTCTTACCTTTTTATTTCTTCTTTTTACACCAGTCCCTGTAGCATTTCTTGCATTGTTGGCTTGGTAGTGATAAATTCCCTTAGCGTTTTTTTGTCTGTGAAGCTCCTTATTTCCCCTTCAATTTTGAATGATAACCTTGCTGAGTATTCTTGGATTCAGTCCCTTGGTTTGCATTACTTTGTAAATTTCCTTCCATTCTTTTCTGGCCTGATGTGTTTTTGTTGAGAAATCATTTGATAATCTAATGGGAGCTCCCTTGTATGTAACTTTCTGTCTCTCTCTTGCAGCCTTTAAGATTCTCTCTTTGTCCTGAATATTTGCCATTGTAATTATGATGTGTCTTGGTGTGGGTCTTTTCGGGCTCATCCTGTTTGGGACTCTCTGTGCTTGTGTGACTTTTTTCTTTACCACATCAGGGAAGTTTTCTGACATTATTTCTTCAAATAGGTCTTCTAACCCTTGTTCCTCTTCCTGTTGTTCTGGCACCCCTATTATTCGTATGTTGCTTCGTTTAATGTTGACCCATAGCTCCCTTAGGCTCTTCTCCTGTCTCTAATTTTTTTCTCCAATTACAATTCAGTTTGGCTGTGTTTTGCTTCCCTGTCTTCTAATTTGCTAATTCGGTCCTCCGCTTCTCCTAATCTACTATCACTCTTCATTTCTTCTTGATTCTTACATAAGTTGTTGATTTTTTCATCCATTTCTTCTTGATTCTTACATAAGGTGTTGGTTTTTTTCTTCCATCCAGTTTATGAACTCTATGACCCTTATTATGAATTATTTTTCTGTCATAGTGCGTGCCTCTGTTTCACTTAGCTGCTTTTCTGGCTATTCCTCCTTTTCTTTCATTTGGGCGTTTCTTTGTCTACCAATTTTTGGTCTCACCGACTGATCTAGATGTTGAGCCATGCAGGGGCTGCTCTTTGGGTGGCAGTGGCTCCTCGGGCTGTAGTTGCTCCTTGGGTGGTCACGGTAGCAGGTGCTTCTCAGTTGGCAGCGGCTCCTCTGGTGGGTGCTGTTTGCAGCAGTGGTGTCTCCTCTGGCTGGTGGGGGAGGCTGCTCGTATTGCTGCTGCTCCTTGGATATGGGTGGGCTGATTATGAATTTTCTGCTCCTCAGATGGGGATGGGTTGCTCCCGTACGCTGCTCCTTGGATGGGGGCCGGCTGCTCAAGTGGCTGCTACTCCTTGGACAGGGGCAGACTGCTCGCGTGGCTGCTGCTCTTTAGATTGGGGCTGGCTGCATGCTGCTGCTGTTCCTCAGATGGGGCAGGCTGCTCATGATGCCACCGCTCCTTGGACAGGGGCAGGTTGCTTGCAGGGCTGCTGCTCCTTGTATGGGTGCGGGTTGCTCATGCAGCTGTTTCTCCACAGACGGGGGGTGGTCTGCTCACGTGGCTGCTGCTCCTTGGGTGGGAGTGAGCTGCTCATGCTGTTGCTGCTCCTCAGAAAGGGGTGAGCTGCTCACCTGGCTCCTTCTCGTCAGACAGGTGAAGGCTGCGTGTGGGTGCTGCTCCTCGGACCAGTGTGGACTGCACAGGGCTGCTGCTCCTCAGATGTGGGTGGTCTGCTTGTGTGGCTGCTGCTCCTCAGATGGGGGCAGGATGCTTGTGTGGCTGCTGCTCCTCAGCAGGGGGTGGGCTGCTCACACAACTGCTTCTCCTTGGATGTGGGCTGGCAGCTCCTGCATCTGTTGCTCCTCGGAAGGGGGCGGTCTACTCACACAGCTGCTGCTCCTCGGAAGGGGGTGGTCTACTCACACAGCTGCTGCTCCTCGAATGGGGGTGGGCTGCTCGCACAGCTGCTCCTCCTTTGAAGGGGGCTGGCTGGTTGTGTGGCTGCTCGTGCTGCTGCTACTCCTTGGATGGGGGCAGGTTGCTTGCACAGCTGCTGCTCTTCAGACAGGTGCAGGGTGCAGGCTGCACACAGCTGCTGCTCCTCTGATGGGGGCTGGCTGTGTGGGGCTGCTGCTCCTCAGTTGTGGGTGGGCTGCTCGAGCAGCTGCTGCTCCTCAGATGGGGCAAGCTTCTCACGTGGTTGCTGCTCCTCAGATGGGGGAACTGGCCACTCACACAGCTGCTGCTCCTTGGACAGGGGCAGGCCACGTGAAGCTGCTGCTTTTAGGCCTATGGCGGGTTGCTTGTGGGGCTGCTGCTCCTTGGACAGGAACAGGCTGCTCATGTGTCTGCTGTTCACGTGGTTGCAGTGCCCTGGGCAGCTGTGTCTCCTTTGCCAATTTGGGCTGAATTCCACTCATTTCAGCCCTCACTCTTTTTGCTCCAGGACAAGGCTCAGGACACGTCCATCTATTATGCCGCCATTTTGTCTCCCCCAACAAAATATTTTTAATATTCAACTGTCCCCAAAGAACAACACAATGCCACATGTGTTTTGTCTGTGTTCCATATCAAAATGTTCTTGCCTCTAGTAGCTGAAAGAGTTTTTTCTGTTTGCATTTCTAGTGCCTCTGCGAAACCCACTAAACTGGGTGTTGTCAGCAACACAAAATTCTGGCTTTCCAGGAGACCATAGGGGATGTGCCGGGAAAGAGGGGCCACTTGCAATTCTGGGGAAGTCAAGGACCCCCAGGCCCGCGCTAAGGTCGTTCCACTTCTTTGTTTCTTATACTCCTTTATTTGTGTTTACACAAGATACAATTTGTAATTCAACCCATGGGTGGCAGTGTTTCTGGATTGACCTCCGGGTCTATAGGTCCTCTCTAGCTAGTGTTTAGATTTTGTTTTCCCGGTGGCACTTAATACTGGTTTGCGGGTATGGGCTGCCCCAGAGCTGGTTTTCTGATTGTTATTCCCTGCTCTGATCCCCAGGTTCCACAAAAACAACTTTCACCTGCAGTCTCTTAGAATGTCCCCAATTGGGTGATCCTATGTATTGGGCTTAGTAATCAAAAGCAAGGATTTAAAGAGGGAAAAAAAGAGAGAGAGAGAGAAGGAAAAAAGAGCCAGAGTAAGTGTGCAAACTCCGGCACTGCGCGCAAGTCTGTGCAATCTTTTTTCCCCCCGCTTGGGTCTAAGCAGCCAGCACACTGTTAAAATTTTTAGGCTGCCCTTTTGGGCCCAGTTCAGCTATGGGTTGCTTTTTAGAGTTCCCTTCTGTTAGCAGCCCTGCGGATCCCCTTCCACATTCGTGGATCACACTAGCCCCAATGGCCATGGATTTTTTTTTTTGGGTGCAGACTTCCCCGGATCCTCTAGCTCCTATTGTGCGTGTTTCTCTCTCCTGCCTGGACCACAGACCTCACCTTATCCTAGGCGAAATCTGACCTTTCCGTGAGAGAGTGCAGAGCTCCACTGAATCCGCGTATTTGCGTTGCTTGGGGACCGGTGTTCCTGGGTTCGCAGCTGTTCACTGGGTGTTGTTGTAGATTCCCAGGATGTTTAGGCTTTCAATAACATCCACTGTCCCCTTCAAGATGGTGTGGTCTCTGCATCAGAGCCGGTTGCTGGGGGAGGGATTTCAGCAGCAGTGGAGGCTGCCTGGTCAGGGGAACCCCGTCTGGCAATCCCCTATAGTCCCTTGGAATATAGCTGTCCCTCAACTCACAAATAAACACTCCCCGTGCGACCACACACTCTCCTTTCATTCTCTCAGTCACGCACTATCTTGCAGTCTGCCTTCCCATCAGCAGCCATCTTCCTTCACCCCCTCTCTGAGTATTCTTGCCTAAACTCACTCCTGCTTCTCAGAACTAGTGAACTAGTAATGGTGTCACCGCCCAGATATTACTCAAATTAATCCTCTGTGGTCTATTTTTCTCCAGTTGTATCCTGTTTGTCTCCTCAATGGGCTTGGAGCTCCCCAACACCAGGGACCTGCTGCAATTGCTGTTTGCTCAACTTCTTCAGAGTATACCCACTTTGGAAAAATGCCATGGGGCAGGTCAAAGGGGACCCTTTGTCATCAGGTTTACTGTCAACTCAGATATGTGGCATGCTGACTTTTGACAGTCTGTAGAGTTCTTTTTAAGTGTGAGCCTCTTGGGGCATGTACAATTGGATCCAGTTCACCACAATTTAATTTGAACTCAACTTCTCAAGGACACAGCTCTTGGGTAAAGTGAGGTATATCTGGATTTCTTCTATTGGATTAAAATCTATACTAATAAGAGAGAAATATGGTAATTTACTGTCACTCCACAATGCCCACAGCCAATCAGGAGGGAATATGCAAATTAGCAGGACAAAGATGGCAGCAACCACGGAGCCAGCTGGAGCGGGTGGGCGGATTGGGTCACCCTGGTGACGGAGGAAGCCAAGCTTCTCGCCCACCTGGGCTGACAACCAAAGGAGGGGCCTGTGGGTGGTGGCCATGGAGCAGGCCTGAGCGCACTGGAGGCTTGGGTCGCCCTGGCTGGCCGCCAAGGGAGGGGCCTGCAAATGGCCCTCAGCTCCTCACCCAGGCTGGCCATGCCTCCAACTGCCCCCCCCCCCCGTGTACCAGGCCTCTATCTATACTAATAAAAGGATAATATGCTAATTAGACTGGGAGACCTTCCAGACGTTATTCTGGACAAAGCCATGGTGGCGGGGCCAAGGTAGAGGCAGTTAGGGGCCAAGAGGAGAGGGCAGTTGTGGGTGATCAGGCCAGGATGGGGGGGCAGTTGGAGGTGATCAGGCTGGCAAGGGGGCAGTTGGGGGTGAGCATGCCAGCGGGCAGAGTGGTTAGGGGCAATCGGGCAGGCAGGCAGTGAGCAGTTAGGAGCCAGCAGTCCCGGATTGCGAGAGGAATTGGGCCTAAACTGGCAGTCAGACATCCCCTGAGGGGTCTCAGATTGGAGAGGGTGCAGGCCAGGCTGAGGGACAACCCCCTCTGTGCACAAATTTTGTGCACTGGGCCACTAGTGAATAAATATTTTCTTTTCTAAGACTTCTACTTGAGGAAGCCTGAGACCCCTGAACTGAGGAGGGAGAGTTGGTGCAGGTTTTCCTCAGCAGGATGTGAACTGTGTGAGGCTGGGACTCCTAAGCCATCAGGAAGGAGCCCATGTCAGATCCTCCCCTAGACCTGGGAAAACAATGCTATTTTGGTAGTGGGTTCTGAACCTTCTTGGCTGCAGGGGGCATATATATATCTATTAGGCCAGTGGTTCTCAACCTTTCTAATGCCACAACCCTTTTAAACAGATCTTCATGTTGTGTTGACCCCCAACCATAAAATTATTTTCATTGCTACTTCATAACTGTAATTTTTCTACTGTAATGAATCGTAATGTAAATATCTGTGTTTTCTGATGGTCTTAGGCTCTACAGCAGCAGTTCTCAACCTGCTGGTTGCGACCCACAGGTTGAGAATCACTAGAAGGGTCGCCTAAGACCATCAGAAAACACAGATATTTACATTACGATTCATTACAGTAGAAAAATTACAGTTATGAAGTAGCAATGAAAATAATTTTATGGTTGGGGGTCACCACAACATGAGGAACTGTATTAAAGGGTTGCGGCATTAGAAAGGTTGAGAACCACTGTATTAGGCTATTTGTCCTGACCCACAGGATTGTTGCCTTCTCTCAGTGTGGGACCTCTGAGAAGCAGACATCAATATGGGGTTAAATATGCAAGTGATTTATTGGAGAAAAAACATGTGAAAGATATAGGCATGGAAGCAGGAGTAGGCAGGAAGAGCCTTCCCACCGCAGTGCAGGACTGACACCTGAAAAAGGAGATGGCAAAGAAAGAAGCCTTTGGAAGGAAGAGTCTCAGACAGCAGCACAGTTCTGAGAAAGTCCTGGCCAGATTGATGGGAAATCCCTGAGCAAGTTTTGCCTATTGGAGGAATCCCATGTCACAGGAGTGGCTGGGACTGGTGTCCCTGGCAGACTCAATCATTGGCTGGAAGAAGCCTGGGGGCAACATGGTCTTGATGTGAATACCACTGAAGGTCCAAAAGTGTAGCAGCTGCAGCTGTCAGTGAACTCAGCTCTCTGCAGCTGGTTCTCTCTAAGAATGCTATGAGCAGTGCACCTTTGTGCCCACAACTCCATCCCTGCAGCCTCCTAGGATCCCCACCCTGCCACCCTGCCTGGGACCAGTCCTCACTGGTTTGTTCCCAAGGCAATTGTTTCTCTCCTTCCAGCAGAATTCCAGGCTACACAATTTGTCTGGGCCTCTTCAGGCTCCACAGTATGGTCCAGGCTCCTAGAACCTGTCTTGCTGAAGTGTCCACTTGGAGTAGGCAGGTTGTGGGGGTTGCTGGGGAGGGGATGTTGGGTTTGATTTACAAATTGGTCATATGGTCAGTGCATATGGTAGAGACATTAACAAGAGCCTTCAAAGGAAAGCTGCTGCTGCTTCTCCCTCCCGTCTGCACCCTCTGCTCTGAGGCGAACCTGGAAACCATCTTCTCCTTCCCTTTACCTTCAAAGAAACACTAGTCTGGTTCCTTATAGCTGTATGAATGAATAGCTCCCTGTGAGTTCTCAGTCACCCTGTGCTGCTTGTGGTGGGGAAAAGGGTGAAAAGATGGAACAGTGAGTAGTGGGCAGCTGACCAGGGCCAATGGAGCCATCTACAACCAGGATCCTTTATTTATTTATTTATTTATTTATTTATTTATTTATTTATTTATTTATTTTAATTGTTTGAAGTATTACAAATAGTAGTACATATGTCTCTTTTTTCCCCCATTGACCTCCCCCCAGCCTCCCCTTCCCCCCAGTACATGCCTTTATCTGCCCCCCCCCCCAGTGTCTTGTATCCATTGGTTATGCTTATATGCATGCGTACAAGTCCTTCAGTTGATCTCTTACAGCCCCCCGCCCAACCTCCCCTGCCTTCCCGCTGTAGTTTGACAGTCTGTTCAGTGCTTCTTTGCCTCTGTATCTATTTTTCCCCATTTCTTTCCTTTAAAAAATCTTGCCTCTGCAGACTAGAAATAAACATATAATAAAAAAAATGTTTGAGTCCCAATTTCAATGTCCAACAGTTCTGAGTCCCCGTTTCAATGTCAAACAGTTCCTTATGTGTACATGTCAGCAATGATATCTGGATGGTGGGCACATTCCAACCAGGATCCTGATAGAAAACATTTCCTCTGGAAGGGTGGCCACAATGCTGGCCTGGCTGGTGGCTCCTCTTGGCCAAGTACCAGGTGTGCTTTGTTATTGTGCCTCCAAGACCTAGTCTAAAGCCTGGGACACAGTGGATGCCCAATGCCTGTTTGTTGAACAAGTGCCTTTGGGTTTCTCCTCCTGGTGATCCCCTTTGCATGCCACTAACATGTGGCTTCATGAGAACAGGAACTTTGTTTTGTTCATTGAGATAGCCTAGCTCACAGCCTGGGACATGATAAGAACTCAACAAAGAGTTTCCATTGGGTGCAAGAGCCCTATTTCCAGAAGCGTAAAAAGGAGGAAAAGGTAGGCTCTGCCCATGAGAGCTCCCAGACTGATGGGGAACCACAGCTCCTTAAGCAACAGGTGGGGAGCCAGGATTTACTTGGAAATAGCTAGACAATAAGGACCCATTTTTAAAGCTATGAGTAAGAACTTAGCTGGCTACAGCTGAATGGAGAAGACTTGGCATTGAGGGGGACATTGGAATGACTGAGGTGACAAGATCTGGCCAGAGCCAGCTGTTCCACACTTTCTTTCTAAGCTTATTTATGAAGAACACATGTTATGACATATAACTCTGGACACATAGTCTGATCAAGGGCTTGGGTGGAGGAAAGTGGGGCTGGCCTGGAAAATCTGACAGGACACTTCCTAGTCTCATGCTGAAACTGCTTATGGTAAGAAATAGCCCAGATGGTGGCCAGTCTCTCTGCTGGAGAGCTGGGCCAAGATCTTAGGCAGTGGGTCTTACCAGCAGGCTTATCTTTGGCTCTCTTATTGGAGGTTGGAATCAAGGAAAGTGAAAGACTTCTTGGACCTATGAGAGAGCAGTAGTGCACTCTCTGCACCTACCTCAGCCTGGGCACACCTCACAGGCTCATTCTCACCATGGCATCACACCCCTTCAGGGCCTTGAGTCTTTCTCTAACAAGAGAGAACATCATATCCATTTACTTGTTGCTTTTCAACTCCTAGCTGTTGTCACTGCCAGTTTGAACCTCCAAGTGCCCAGAGGGCAGGTTCTAAGGCTCTATCATCCTTTAGGGGAGATTATTCTGTGCAACTTCAAATTTGGTGAGGGCTCATAATTGAGAGAAAAGGAACCAATAAACCAATGTCAGTCCCATGAGATGTCTTCTGATGGTTTTTCCTACATGGGAGCTTTTCACACTCCATACGAAACTGGAAGACTAGGGGTGGAGGCTCAGGTTGAGGCTATGGTTAGGGTTTAATTAAGGCTCAGTCCATTGTTAGGATTAGAATGAAAGAAAGTGGTCTGCACTCAGATGGAATCCACAGTCTTGGCCCCTACTGGGCCACATCAACCAAGTTAACCTGCCCAGACATTTAAATATTGTCTGCTACACACAAATGACACACCAAGACTTGTTTTATAAATCTTTGAGGAAAATCTTAAAGTTCAAAAGTTCTAGCTAAAGGTATGATGGTCTGCATTAATGACAGGAGTTATGGAGGGAGCAAGAAATTCAACACACGATTGGTCATTAATGTGGCAGTGTCTGTTCTTTCAGCAACTGAGGCTTTATAGAGAGCAGTGTTTGGAGAGAACAGTTATTTTCAGGCTGAGGAGAGACTGGGTTGGTCTGAAGCCCCGTAGTGGGTAGGCTCTGAGGAGAAGCAATGTGGAAGAACACTGTGGTGAGGTCCTCAGCAAGTCTTTGGTTTCCTCCTCCTCTTCTTGGCTGACACTATGTGTTAAGAACTGTGCTTATTGCTTCAGAAGCATTATCTTATTTTGTCCTCAGGACACTCTATGAGGAAAGTCAAATATCCCATTTTGCAGATGAGGAAACAGACTGTAGAAAGTTAGCTAACTAATCTACAAGTTCAGAACAGGATTAGGAGTGGGAGTTAGGCCTGTCTGACTCCAGAGACTTTATCACTGCCATCTTCTGTTGACTCGAGATTTTCCTGGAGTCTAGGCTTGCTGGGAAGCTCCCCAGGGCACAGGTGGCACAGGAGATCTTGGTACTTCTGATGCAAAATTATCCCAAGCATGACCCAGCCATAATGCCCTTCCTGTCCAGTGTCCCTAAAATCTGCTCCCCTTGGAACTCCTTAGTCCTGCTGGACCTTCTTGGAATTCCTACAGGCCCACATGGACAGGAGCCTGCTCCCTGGTACTTATGCTGTCTGTAAAGACTCACCCCCAAATAACTGGGGTAGGGCCACATACCCCAAGCCCCTGCCACATCCTGCTCCTCTGTGTCCTTTAGCCCTGCTGCTCTTTACAGCCCTCCTGCCCTCTGATAACTGTGGGAGAATCTGGCACATGAGGTTAGCTGGACCCTGTCCAGGCTGAATTTCACTTGGTTATTTCCTCACCATATTTCTAACCTCCTAGGCCCTCTAGAAACTTAATCTCAGTCCTGGCTGATGCTGAACAGTCCGGTTTTAGCTCATCTGTGGATTTCATTAGTGTGTTGTTTACTGGCATCTTACAAAGTTACAAATGAAACTGTTCCTGGAGACTGAGCCTGGGGTTGGTCCAAGTTTGGTGTTAATGAAGCTGAGCATGTAGGCCCAGCCTGCATCAGTCTCAGACTGAGGCTGACCCCAGACTCCATTTCACATTGACCCTGAACCCTATCCATGGGCTGACTCTGGGGCCTGAACTATGGGGCAAGAGTTGTCATGGACATCATATTGATAAACAAGCCAAGGCACTTACAAAGACACTGGCTTAAATGCTTGTCCTAGGGCCTGGCTGGTGTTGCTCAGTGATTGAGCATCGACCTATGAAGGTCATCGTTCGATTCCTGGCCAGGGCACATGTCCAGGTTGCAGGCTTGATCCTCAGTAGGGGGCGTGTAGGAGGCAGCCAATCAATGATTCTCTCTCATCATTGATGTTTCTATCTCTCCCTTCCTCTTTGAAATCAATTTTTTTAAAATCCTCACCCAAGGATATTTTTTTCATTAATTTTTAGAGAGAGTGGAAGAGAGAGGGAAAGACAGAAATATCTATGTGAGAGAAACACATCGATTGGTTGCCTCCTGCATGTGCCCTGACCAGGGCCTGGGCCAGGGAGGAGCCTGTAACTGAGGTACGTGCCCTTGACTGCAATCGAACCTGGAACCCTTTGGTCTGCAGGCTGACACTCTATCTACTGAGCCAAACCAGCTAGGGCTGAAATCAATTTTTTTAAAAAAATTATCAATGAAACAAAGAACTGGTTGTTTGAAAAGGTAAAGAAGATCGATGAACCTCTAGCCAGGCTCACCAAGAAGCAAAGAGAGAGGACCCAAATAAACAAAATCAGAAATGAAAGAAGCAAAATAACAAAATACCCCACAGAAATACAAAGGATTGTTAAAAAAAATACTATGAACAACTCTATTTCAACAAACTAGACAACCTAGAGGAAATGGACATATTCCTAGAAAAATACAACCTTACAAAACTCAATCAGGAAGAATCTAAAAATCTCAACAGGCCGGTAACTATGGAGGAAATTGAATCAGTCATCAAAAAGCTTCCAGCAAACAAAAGCCCAAGGCCAGACGGCTTCACAGGGGAGTTTTACCAAACATTCAAGGAAGAACTAAAACCTATCCTCCTCAGACTATTCCAAAAAATTCAAGAGGAAGGAACACTTCTAAGCTCATTTTATGAAGCCAGCATTGCCCTAATACCAAAACCAGATAAAGACAACACAAAGAAAGAGAATTACAGGCCAATATCCCTTATGAACATAGATGTCAAAATTCTCAACAAAATTCTAGCAAATCGGATCCAGCAGTACATTAGAAAGAACATACACCATGACCAAGTAGGATTTATCCCTGGGATGCAAGGATGGTACAATATCTTCAAATCAATAAACGTGATACATCACATAAACAAATTGAGAGATAAAAACCACATAGTCATATCAATTGATGCAGAAAAAGCATTTGACAAAATCCAATACCCTTTCTTGATAAAAATCCTCAGCAAAGTGGGAATAGAGGGATCATATCTCAACATAATAAAAACCTTATATGACAAACCTACAGCCAACAAAATACTCAATGGGCAAAACCTAAAACCATTTCACCTAAGAGCAGGAACAAGACAGGGATGTCCACTTTCACCACTCCTGTTTGACATAGTTCTGGAAGTGCTAGCCATAGCAACTAGACAAGAAGAAGAAATAAAAGGCATCCAAATTGGAAAAGAAGTAAAACTGTCATTATTCACAGATGACATGATACTGTACATAGAAAACCCTAAAGACTCCATAAAAATTTTTTTAGACTTAATAAATGAATGTGGCACTGTAGCAGTTTACAAAATTAATGCCCAGAAATCTATGCCATTTTTATACACCAATAGTGAACTTACAGAAAAAGAGGTTAAAAAAAACCCACAATTCCGAGAATCGAAGATGGCTGCCGATGGGAAGGCAGGCTGCAAGATAGTGTGTGAGTGAGAGAATGAAAGGAGAGTGTGTGGACGTATGGGGAGTGTCTATTTGTGAGTGAGGGACAGCCATATCCCAAGGGACTGTTGGGGACTGCTGGACCGGGCTCCCCTGACCGGGCAGCCTCCACTGCTGCTGAAATCTCTCCTGGAGTGACTGGCTCTGCTGAAGAGACTGGCCATTTTGAAGGGGAGAGTGGCTGTGATCTGAAGCCTAGCCTCACCTTCAACTGGGAAGAATCAGATACCTGCCGGGACCCTACAACCCCAACACCCAGGGACCAGCTGCGAACCCACAAACACCGGGTCTCAAGCAGCGCAAATACATGGACTCGGATGAGCTCTGCACCTTCTCACGGAAAGGTCAGATTTCGCCCAGAGAAAGGTGAGGTCTGTGATCCAGGCTGGATGGAGAAACACGTGCATCAGGGTCTAGAAGTACAGAGGAAGTCTGTGCCCCACAAAATCTGAGGCTGTTGGGGCCAGCATAGTCCACGAATGTGGAAGGCAGTCCACAGGGCTGCTGGCAGAAGGGATCTCTAGAAATCAACCCATAGTTGGGCTGGGCACAAAAAGGCAGCCTAAAGTTTTACCAGTATACTGGTTGCGGTGTGCCAGGGGAAAAAGATGTGCGCAGAGACTTGCGCAGAGTCGTGCGCAGTGGCAGTGCCGGGGTGAAAAAGTTGAGAGTTCGCATGCTTACTCTGGCTCTTTTTTCTCTTTAAATCCTTGATTTTGATTACTAAGCCCAGTACATAGGCTCACACAATTAAAAACACTCTCAGAGACTGCAGGGGAAAATTGTTTTTGTGGAACCTGGGGATCAGAGTGAGGAGAAACGATCAGAAAACCAGCTCTGGGGCAGTCCATTCCCCCAAACCAGTATTAAGTGCAGCAGGGAAAACAAAATCTAAATACTGGGTAGAGGACTTATAGCCCCGGATGTCAATACAGAAACACTGCCACCAGGGGTTGAATCACAAAATGACTCTTGTGTAAATACAACTAAAGGCAGGCTGAGAAACAAAGGAATACCAAAACAGGATTGTGGTTTACGACACAGAGGAGCGGTGGAACGCAGGGAACTTCAATACTGTCCTGACTACCTGACAGGAAACAGGTGTGCCACACAGAACAGTAGAAGAAGTGAATGACCTTCACTACTGCACATTTTTATTTTTTATCTATTACTGAAGACACTAAAATTTTATTATTTTTTTTCTCACTTGATTTTACCTTTTTAATTATTATATTTTTAATCAGTATTATTACTACTATATTTTACCTTTTTTAGAGTTTCATTTTATTTTTTCTTTCTTTCTTTATTTAATTTCTTTATTGATTAAGGTATCACATATTTGTCCTCATCCCCCCATTCCCATCCCAAACCCCTCCCCACGCATGCCCCCATCCCCCTGTTGTCCATGACCACTGGTTAGGCTTATATGCATGCATACAAGTCCTTTGGTTGATCTCTTCCCCTTACCCCCACCCTCCCCTACCTTCCCTCTGAGGTTTGACAGTCTGATCAATGTTTCCCTGTCTCCAGGTCTGTTTTTGTTCATCAGTTTATGTTGTTCATTATTTCCCCTAGATGAGTGAGATCATGTGATATTAGAAATACACTTATAAGAACCGAAAATGAGACAAGCAATAATGGTTATGCTGAGAGGCAAATGAATCAGTCTGTAGTGAGTTTCTTTCTGGGCCAACAGTTCTTTTGAGTCCCAATTTCACTGTCAAACAGTTCCTTATGTGTACATGTCAGCAATGATATTTCAGTTCTGGATGGTGGACAAATGGTGGTAATGCAGGTCCGACCCTCTCTGGTTTGGTCCTGGGCAACCTGCAGCGACACACAGCTGCTGACTGCTAGTATGGCAAGGCGTCGTCAGCGTCTTCCATCTCTGGACTGTTTATCTTCTGTCTTCATGGCTGGAGCATCTCTTTATTTTATTTTATTTTATTTTATTTTATTTTATTTTATTTTGGGATTAATGTTTTACATTCTATTTTCATTTTTCCTTTAACATAATTTTACTCTATCTCAACTTTACCTTTATGCCAACACTCTCTTTTTTGTCCTGTTTCTCTTACCCTATTCCTGCTTTAGATTTTCCCTATTCCTTCTTTTTACACCATTAAAAATTCATCCTACTTATATATATATAATTTCTGATCCCCTGCTCCAAGTCCATGCACACTTCTCAGAGGCAGAAACACTTCCTAACTCATTCTGTGAGGCCAGCATTACCATGGTATCAAAGCTTGAAAAAGACACTATAAGAAAACTAAAAACAATATCCCTTATGAACACCAGTGCAAAAATCCTGAATAAAATACTAGCAAGTTGAATTCACCATATATATATATATATATATATATATATAGTGAAGCCAATCATATATATTATTTTATATGGGGGGGGGTCCCTCAGCCCAGCCTGCACCTTCTCCAACTGGGGACCCCTTGGGGGATGTCCAACTGCCCCTGTGGGATTGGGCCTAAACCAGAGGTCGAACATCCCTCTCGCAATCTGGGATGGCTGGCTCCTAACCACTCACCTGCCTGCCTGCCTGATCACCCCTAACTGCTTCTGCCTGCCTGCCTGATTACCCCTAGCTGCCCTCCCTTGCCGACCTGATCTTGCCCCCAATTGCTCTCCCCTGCTGTCCTGATCTCACCCCCAACTGCCTTCCCCTGCCGGCCTGATCTCGCCCCCAACTGCCCTCTCCTCTGGCCTGGTTGCCCCCAACTGCCCTCTCCTGCCGGCCTGATCTTGCCCCCAAATGCTCTCCCCTGCTGGCCTGATTGCCCCTAACTGCCTCTGTCTGCCCCAAATTGCCCCTAACATGGCTTTGTCCAGAAGGAAGTTGGTCGTCCGGAAGATGGCTGGTTGACCCAGTCTAATTAGCATATTACCCTTTTATTAGTATAGATAGATTATATAGGATAAGATTGCTTAGATGGGGGGGAAGCCTTTTTCATCAGGAGGAGATGCTCTTGGCAGACAAAAATACATAATCCTTATATCTGGACTGATAGCCAGCCATATGCACTATACTGCCAAACCGATCATTAAGAAATTGAACTGCTTTCTTACACCTTACACCAAACAGCTGTTGCCCTTAAAACCCCTCCTCAGCCCCCACCTTAGGTTCCACCTTCGCAGTTCACCCAGATTAAGTTCTGATTGGTCAGTTTCAATACCAGTCAGCGTCAAAAGCTCTGCCTCCTAGGCAGGCATTGGCTCCTCACAGTTCACCCAGATTTGGTTCTGATTGGTCTGTTTCTATGCCAGTCAGCATCTCCAGGCCTATCAACGGGCCTGATCAGAGAGGCAGGGCTGATCAGCAGCCCCCACGGGGGCCAGAGAGAAAGAGAGGTGCGCTGCTGGTCAGACCAGGAGTGAAAGAGAGGGAAGTGCTGATCAACAGCAGCTATGAAGGCTATGGATCAGACCCTGCCTCTCTCTCCCTGGGCCTCTCTCCAGGCCTGATCCGCAGCCCCCTTGGAAACACCCTAAGTGCCCATCAGCAGATGAGTGTATTAAAAACCATGGTACATCTACACAATGGAATGCTATGCTGCTATAAAAAGGAAGGAACTCTTATATTTGCAACAGCATGGATGGACCTGGAGATCATTATGCTAAGCGAAATAAGTCAGTCAGAGAAAGATAAATATCATATATTCTCACTCATTTGTGGAATATAATGAACAACATAAACTGATGAACAAAAACAGAGCCAGAGCCAGAGAAGCATGGATCAGACTGTCAAACCTCAGAAGGAAGGCAGGGGAGGGTGGGGGGAAGGGGGAGAGATCAACCAAAGGACTTGTATACATGCATATAAGCCTAACCAATGGACATGGACACCAGGGGGATGAGGGCACGAGAAGGGGGGGCCTGGGGGGCAATGGGGGAATAAGGACATATATGTAATACCTTAATCAGTAAAGAAAAAAAGTTTGTCTCAGGTTTTCCCTTCCCTCACCTTCCTGCCATCCTCATTAAGGCTTTAATGCAGATCTGGGCCTTCCTGCATTGGAAACATGGGGCAGTAATGGTGTGCGAATGGGTGTGGTCTGGTCACCCCTCTCCATCCTTACACTAGCCTGTGGCCATGGCCCTGGCCACAGCATCATGCTGTCTCATTAGGGGTGTTGTCTTTACTGCCAGGCCTCCATGGGGTTCTCTTCTCTGCTTCACCTCCTCATCCTAGCTGAACTGACCCCCAAGTGATCCTTAGAGGAATACAGATGACTGGCTTGTGGTGTTTATGGCTCCTCTGGTTGGAAAGGGTCACATTTGCCTCATTTCCAAGACAGCACAAAAAAAGTGGGACCAAAACATATGACTATGTTGTGCTATGTGCCCAGCTACAGTAGTGGAAATGACTGGCTGGCACTGAATTGCCACAAACTCTCCCCTGGGTCCTCCGTGCTAATTTACAAGCACACTGGCTGGTCAAGGGCTGGATCCACTCTGTTGCCCTCATTAGCCCAATTAAAGGGATCCTGTGTTCTGGGATGTTACATTTATTTTCTAGCCTCTGCACATGTGTAGATTATGCTTTCTATTCTGTTTATGAATTTTCTATTATTATTTTCTCTGCCTCCTCCCTCTACCCATAGCAGGGCCTGAGTATAAGGGAGACAGACAATGGAAGATGAGGGCCACTTTATCAAGGGCTGGTCAGCCTTGTCATTCTACTCATCTGTGGTGCCAGGATGCTGCATTGCACATTTTGGGGTGGGGGTGGCACCTATGTATAACATGATGGGTGCTGTGACTGCATGTTTGTGTCCCCCTAAATACATATGTTAAAACTATAGTCCCGAAAGTGATGATATTAGGAGGTGGGGCCTTTGGGAGGTGAGTAGGTCATGAGGGTGGAGCCCTCATGATGGGATTAGTGCCCTTGTAAGAAGAATCTGGAGTTTGCTTCTTGTCCACGTCCCTCTAGTCTCCAACATGTGAGGATACAATGAGAAGGCCTGAACTGCAAGCACCTTGATCTTGGGCTTCTGTGAAATATCAGTGTTTATTGTTTAAGCTGACTTATCTGTGGTATTTCTGTTAGAGAAGCCTGAACTAAGACAATGGGCCACCCCAACCCAGTGGCCTTTGCAGCTGCCAGACTGACTATGCCTGGTTCTGATTTTTAAATGAGCCCCTCTGGAGTTTGGGTTCTCAACCAGAATCTGAGAAGGGGGTGGCAGCAGAGCATTGGTCTCCATTTCAAGATTCTTCTCTAATGTGCCACTTGGTAAAATGTCTCTCAGAAGCTCTTGGTCTGTCACACAGTCAGCAAAGCCCACAAGTGGGTCATACTTCCAAGCTCACTCTTGACCAAGGGTGACTGTGAAGCAAATTGAAGTCTGACAGAGTCAAAGATTCCACTCTCAGTTTGACTTGATTCTGTGTGATTTGACAAACATTTACTAAAGGAGCCACTGCTCTGGGCTAAGCCTGGTGGCACTACCAGGTACAAAGATAAGTCTTCGTTCCTATCCTCAGGGACCTTGCAGTTGAGTTAGAGAGATGGGTAGGAGGGGCAGAGACCATTTCAGTCCAGCATAATAAGAGCACTGACTAAGTTAGACCCCTTCACAAAGAGGTAATTCCTGGCCAGGCATTTAAAGGCTCAATTGTTTTTCCAGGTGGACAAAATGAGGAGGGTGACTCTGGGTGATAGAACATGAGCAAAGGTATAAAAGCAAGAGTAGCCATGTGAGTTTGGGGACCTGCAGCTGTTTCAGCATACTTGTTTTACTTTTGCCTCCCAGTGCCTGGCACCTAGCTGGTGCTCAGGAGATGTTGGGTGAATGACTGCTCCTCCTTGATCCTGGGGTATTATATGCATCTGTGGGCGTTCTGGTCCCATGACCCCTGCTAGACTGCAAGCTGGTTGAAGGTGGGTCTGTGAGAGAAATGAACACAGGGGGACACAGAGGGTTGGGCAATGAGCTGGTCTAG
Organism: Plecotus auritus; assembly: GCF_963455305.1. NCBI lineage: Eukaryota > Metazoa > Chordata > Mammalia > Chiroptera > Vespertilionidae > Plecotus > Plecotus auritus. The sequence continues at coordinate 108,375,365 of NC_137784.1, read as the reverse complement.
AATGCAGGTTTCCTCACCACCCCCCCCAGCCAGTGCTCTTTTCACTGCACCTACTTTTCTCTCAGTTCACACCCATCTCTCCTTTCCCTGAGCCCCTTTCAACATTTTGAGTCAGAGCCATGCCCTCTCACACTATTCCTTACCTCTCTTGGGTTGTACATGAGCTGTTTCCAGTGTGCTCCGCTTGTCTCTCCAACTGGACTGTCACCGCCTTCAAGGCAGAGACTGGGGCCTTTTCTCTTCTGTGCTCTATACAGTGAGTGATAAGTGTGCAAAAAGGGGAAAGAAGCCAGAGTTGAAGAAATGCAGAAAAGGTCATATTTCCCCCCCCACACACACACACACTCTTTTTCTCTCCCTCCACAAGAGCTGTATGGTCTCATTTTTCAAGGGCTGGTTTACTCAAACTTAGGGGTTGAAAACCTCTCTATGTACACACCTCTGGCCCTGTCCACACCATGTGCAGGGAAATCCACCATGACCTATCTTGGGGATTGTGCTGCCAAGAAAGAGGAGGAAAATGGACACAAACATAGCAGAAAGGTGGATCTCTCTTATTTTGTGAAGTAAATGTTTTCCTGAAATGTGTGTGCGAGTGGAATCCTGTATTTAATACATTAGGGAAAAACATCACTAGTTGAGGAAATCCTATGATGAAAAATTTTAAACTAATGATATTGAATTTTTAAATTTCATTTTTCCATAGTATCTTTTGTTTATTAGAGTCTGGATCTATTCAGTTACCAATTATCTAAGAAAAATCCACCCATTCCAGCAAATACCAACACAGAGGAAGGTAAACACACTAATTTACAAAAAGGAGTACATGTATTTTATTTTATTTTTATTTTTTTAATATGTATTTTATTGATTTTTTACAGAGAGGAAGGGAGAGGGATAGAGAGTTAGAAACATCAATGAGAGGGAAACATCGATCAGCTGCCTCCTGCACACCTTCTACTGGGGATGTGCCCGCAACCAAGGTACATGCCCTTGACCAGAATCAAACCCGGGACCTTTCAGTCCGCAGGCCAATGCTCTATCCACTGAGCCAAACTGGCCAGGCAGGAATACATGTATTTTACATGCAATAACTTATTTTTCCAAGAGAGGAATCACACCCTAACAGACCCATTGTGTTATACTAGGACTAGAAGCTGTGTACAAATAAAAGTAGTTTTCCTCACTGTTCTCATCCAACAGATGGTTCTAGAAATGTAGTTTAGATTTCTATTTAAATCTCTTTGGAGCCTATTGCCTTGTTTCTCCTGTGGAATCCACAGAGTATATATAGTACATCAGATATACTATATTTAGATCTCACTATTGCCATTTTGTAAGTGACCTTGGTCAAGCAACTTAACTTTTCATGTTCTCAGTATATGGCTATAAAATAGGGACAATCATAGCAACTACCTCATAGGGTTGTGATGCAGATGATACGTGATACTGAATCTCAAGAGTGTGGATCAGTTGAACTAGGTGAAGTTGGGACTGTGAGAGAGGGGAGTATTCCCTCCTTAAGGTGACCCTAATGCATAGTTCCATTACCCTAGGGCCGTGGTCAGCAAACTGCGGCTCGCGAGCCACATGTGGCTCTTTGGCCCCTTGAGTGTGGTTCTTGCACAAAATACCACGGCCTGGGTGAGTCTATTTTGAAGAAGTGGCATTAGAAGTTTAAGTTTAAAAAATTTGGCTCTCAAAAGAAATTTCAATCGTTGTACTGTTGATATTTGGCTCTGTTGACTAATGAGTTTGCCGACCACTGCCCTAGGGGGTGACTTCTCCCCATCATGCATCTAACAGTATAAACAATTTTACCCATGTGAAGGCAGGTAAGGGGAGGTAGGGCACATGTAGGTTTTGACAGGCCATTGACAGATTCTCCCATGACACTACTCTAGGCAAGGTGTCCTCCAGGGCTGGATGACAGTCTTAATCATAACTGTAAGTGAGAGCTTGCTTGGGTAGCTCATGAGCTCAAAATAGAATGGTAGAGACACCACTGACATGCAAACCTGGAAGACTTCTGTAGCAGGTGATGCTGATCTCCCTCCCTCCCCCACATCAGCCTCCTCCTTGAGGTCACCTGCGGCTGCAGGAGAGGTCTCTTTCCAGCAGGCCCATGCTTCTCATCTCCAGTGCCTGCAGCTTCTCTGCCAGAGAGAGGGCTTTCTCCAGCACTGGGAAGCTAGCCCAGCCACACACAGAAACCCGATCCCAGGGCAGCTTTCAATGATGGGGAATGGAAATCAGTGGAGAAATGCCCTAGCCCTCCACCCCCACCCCAGCCAAGCAATCCAGAAGGACATTTCTGAGGAGTGTTCCCACAGTGTCTCAGCCAGTCCCCTGCAGGATAGAGCCCTAGCTGTCCCCTGGCCACCTGCTGTTTAACGCCCTCTTCTTTGTTTTTTCTCCCCTTTCTCCCTTTTGCTACTTCCACATGTGTGCCTCACTTGAGCACCTCCAATAAACTACCTAAACCCGAGTCCATGTCTCTGGGTCTGCTTTTGAGGGGACTCAAACTAAAACACGTTTTCTATCTTCTATAGTTGGCACAAAAGCCAGGTGAATGGGAAACAGGACCGTGAGAAAGACTCATTACAAAAGAAATGGAATAAGCCTACCGGACATCTATTTTCAAAGCACTGTCTTTCACCTACATCACTGTTATTCAAAGCCCAGAGGAGCAGCTAGGGCATTACCTGAGAGCTTGTGAGAAATGCAGACCCAACCCAAGCTGACTAACTCAAATCTGCATTTTAACAAGATCTCCAAGTGGATGTGTGCACGGTACTGTTTGAATAGTCCTGCCCTACATTATCTTCCTGGGCTTGTAGTGGGTTCAATAGTGTCCCCCCCGCCCCCCCCCCCTGCAATTCATGTCCCTCCAGTACTTCAGCATGTGGCCTTATTTATTTATTGATTTCAGAGAGGAAGGGAGAAGGAAAGACAGACACATCAATGATGAGAGAGAATCACCTCTTGCACACCCCACACTGGGGATCGAGCCCATAACTTGGGCATATGCCCTGACCGGGATTTGAACCCTGACTTCCTGGTGCATAGATCAACGCTCAACCACTGAATCACACTGGCTGGGCCAGAATGTGGCTTTACTTACACATAGGGTCTTTGCAGGTATAATTAGTTAAGAGGAGGTCATATTGAGCAGTGTGGGCCCTACATTCAATGACTGGTGTCCTTATAAGAAGAGAAGAGGACTCACAGAAACACACAGAGAGAAGAAGACCATGTGGCAGAGATTGGAGTTATGCTGCCATAAGCCAAGGAACACCAGGAGCCACCTGGAGCTGGAAGAGGCAAGGAAGGATCCTCTACACAACATTCAGAGGAAGTGTGGCCCTGCAGATACTTTGGTTTTGAACTTCTAGCCTCCAGACTGTGAGAGAATACATTTCTGTTGTTTTAAGCCACCAAGTTTATGGTACTTTGATATGATGGCCCTAGGAAACTAATATACGGTATTATTATTCCCAATTTCGAAGCCACAATAGTGGCAAAGCCAGGACTTGATCTGGGCACAGTTTGTGTTGCTGATTCAACACCCCTCAATAGGTGCCAGGCCCAGGACATCTCTGGCAGCATTTCCAGGGCCCTGTTATTAGTGCTACCCTGCTCCTCATTGTTATCCAGGTCATGGAGGCAGGTGCAGGGACACATTGCTCAGGTGAACAGATGACACAAGGCTGGGAGGGTTGGTTAATATACTGAATTGGGACTCAGCAAGATATAGACAGATTAGAACAAGGACCCCATAACATTAGATGATGGAACTACACAGGGATGAGGGGAAAGCTCCACACTTAGGTTTCAAAGAGCAACCACACAGAAGCAGGGCAGGGAAAGCTAGCTTGACAGATGTTCTGATGGCAACAAAACTTGGGGCTGGTGGGTGGGAAGTTCGAGTGATGTCAAGTTCAGCTGGAGCTGAGAACATGAGACAGCGACAAAGGAAAATAGCCTTCAGCCTCATCAATAGAAATGGCATGCCCCCAATAAGCAGTGACAGCATACTCAGTTTATACATTGAGCTGCTCTCGCCACCCAGGAGGACTAGGTCAAGGGGGACCACTTTTATTTTTATATTTTATTTTTTTAATCTTCACCTAAGGATATGTTTTCATTGATTTTTAAAGAGAGGGGGAGGAGGAGGGAGAGAGAGAGAGGGAAAATGATGTAAGAGAGAAACATCAGTCGGCTACCTTCAGTATACAACCTGATAGGGGATGGGACCCACAACCTGGGTATGTGCCCTGACAGGGAATTGAACACATGACCTTCCAGTATACAGAACGATGCTCCAATCAACTGAAGATTGGTGAAGATTCAAAAATGAAACAATGATAATAGCTGCCATTTACTAAGTGTTTCCTGTGTACCAGACACAGGACTAGGTGAGGTGCGTAAGATAGACACTGTCCCTTTCCTTAGGGGTCTTACAGCCTATTGGGCAAAGACAGGCAGTATACCCCAAGGCAGAGAAATCCATGTATTTATTAGAAAAACTACAAGTGCTGCAGAGGAGCACAGGGCGCTATGAAAGGACTTACACACAGAACTTGACCCAGACGGCGGCACAGAGAAGGTTACCTTGAGGAAGCAGCATTTTCATCTTTGAGCCAAAGATGCAGGGTGACTAAGTGTTGCCAAGGGAACAATGGCATCTTTTAAACAAAGGGCAGTAGGTTCAAAGGCTCTGGGGTGCATTTAAAGAAGAGGGAGACGAGTTGTATTAAAGGATGTGACTTGGTTAGATGAGGGTCTTGGAGACATTGTTTTGGCTATGTTGTGAGGGGCAAGAGGGGGTGCTGGGAGACCAGTCAGGAGGGTGCCATGGTCATAGCCTCTTGTGTCAATTTGCCACTGTAACAAAGTACTGTAGTCCCCCCCCCCTTATCTGTGGGGCATTGGGGCATATATTCCAAGACCCCCAGTGGATGCCTAAAACCACGGCTAGTATTAAACTCTATATATACTATGCTTTTTCATGTACATACATACAGACAGACACACCTTTTCACTTACAGGAAGAACATTACAGCTTCTCTTTGTTATATCCAAGTTACCAACATCACTACTTTTGTGTTTGGGGGCCATTATTAAGTAAAATAAAGATTACTTGAACATAAGCACTGCGATATCACTACAGTTGATCTGATAACCCTGATGGCTACTGACTAACGGGTGGGGGAGTGTATACAGTGTGGATTCTGGACAAAGGGATGATTCACATCCTGGGCAGAATAGAGCCAGACTGCGTGATAGTCATCTCACTACTCAGGAAGGCACACAATTTAAAACTTATTAATTTTTTCTTTCTGGAAATTTTTATTTAATATTTTCAGACCTTGGTTGACAGTGGGTAACTGAAACAGTGGAATATGAAACCACAGATAAGCCATAAACTTAGTGGCTTAAAACAACACAAATGTATCCTTTTTTAATTGTGGAGGTCAGAAGTCCAAAATGGGTCTCACTGGGCTAAAACCAAGATGTCAGCAAGGCTGTGTTCCTTCTGGAGGCCTATTTTGGCTTCTAGAGGTACCCACATTCCTTTCCATCTTCAAAGCCAGCAATGGCCTATCAAGTCTTTCTCGTGCCCCATCATGCTGACTCTGACTCTCCTGCCTCCCTCTTTCACTTATAAGGACCCTCCTGATTATATTGAGTCCATGCTCATTATCTGGGATAATGCCTAAATCTCCCTGTTTTAAGTCAGATTAGCAATCATAAGTCCCCCTTGCCACATAACATGATACATTCACACGATATAGGTATTAAGATGTGAGCATCTTTGGGGGGCATTGTACTGCCACCCACACACCCCAATTTAAATACATTACTACATTTACTCCTCCCCCAAGAGATTGGTATTATTAGTCCCTTTTTTTAAAAAATATATTTTATTGATTTTTTACAGAGCGGAAGGGAGAGGAGGGATAGAGAGTTAGAAACATCGATGAGAGAGAAACATCGATCAGCTGCCTCTTGCACGCCCCCTACTGGGGATGTGCCCGCAACCAAGGTACAGCCCTTGACCGGAATCGAACCTGGGACCCTTGAGTCCGCAGGCCTACGCTCTATCCACTGAGCCAAACCGGTTTTGGCTATTAGTCCCTTTTTAAAAAAAATATTTTTATTGATTTCAGAGAGGGAGAGAGAGATATATATAAAAACATCAATGATGAGAGAGAATCATTGATCTGCTGCCTCCTGCACGCCCCACACTGGGTATTGAGTCCGAAACCCAGGCATGTACCCTGACCGGTAATCGAACCATGACCTACTGGTACATAGGTCGATGCTCAATCACTGAGCCATAGCGGCTGGGCTATTAGTTCCTTTTTACAGATATGACACTGAGGCTGGGAAGTGGCAGAGTCCAGAATCAGCCCTCTGGCTACCTGGCTGTGGATCCTGTGATCCCAGCCCTGCCCCACACTGCTTCTCCATGTGCTATGAAGACAATGTGGAGGGCACAGGCAAGCTGATTTCTAATGTGTTTCTGGCTGTTCCTGTCATACAGGGCCAAGTTCTGTGTGACTCCAGAAGACAAAATCAGGTCAATAATCACGAGGAAGTACATTACAATTTTTAGTGACTCTGTGTTACAGCTGGAAGGGATCTGAGAGGTCTGCTAGTCCGTTTTCTTCTAAGGAAACCAAGATCCAGAGAAAGGAAATAATTGAACCAAGGCCACACAGCTAATTAGTAGCCTAATAAAGAACTTTCTATTACAGTTCTCACAACAATGGTATAGGATGCAGCATTATGTGAGGGACTCCTTATCACTTGAGGGGTTTGATCATCTGATGGGGATCCCAGCACAGGCATTGCTGGCTATTGTGAAGGTTGTTAAGAGCAATTTTTTTTATTAACCATAAAATGCAAAAGTTTGTGAATGGTTTACTTGTGTTAATAAGTTAGAACAGTTATTTTTTTAAAAAAAAATGTTGGTCATTTTATTTTTAAAATCTTTATTATTGAAAGTATTACATATGTCCCCTTTTTCTCCCACTGACACGTTATAGCTTGGCCTGCCCCATGCCCCAGGCCTCCAGCACCCTATTGTCTGTGCCCATGGGTTATGCATATATGCATACAAGTTCTTTTGGTTGATCTCTTCCCACCCCCTCCACCCACCCACCCCTGCCTTCCATCTGAGATGTGACAGTCTGTTCCATGCTTCTATGTCTCTGGATTTATTTTGTTCAACAGTTTATTTTGTTCATTAGATTCTACATGAATGATACCATGTGATACTTGTCTTTCTCCGCCTGGCTTATTTCACTTAGCATAATACTCTCCAGGTCCCTCCATGCTATTAGAGCAGTTCTTTCTACAATAGTATTACTCTCACTCATTAGTTCTCTGGTGTGTGGTTTTTATAAAAATTGGGTTTATTGTGGCTCTACAAACATGGAGATGGTTTTCTCTTACTGACAGGCACATACATCTAGAACCTGGAGGATGCCACCTCTGCTCTCTAGGATTTCAGTTTATAATAAAGGTTGATGCTATAATGATAAAAAGAATGGCTTTATTAAGGCATAATTTACATACATTAAAATTCACCCTTTTATGTGTACAGTTCAAAGAATTTTAACAAATGTGTACAGTCATGTAATCACCACCACATTCAAGATAGGAAACATTTTCATCACCTCAAAAAATTCAAAAAGTTCTCCGTGCCTCCCCTTTCTTAAGTGTTTATTTTCAAATAACTATAGACTCACAAGAAGCTGCAAAAACAGTACAGAGAGGTCCCATGTGCCCTTCACGCAGCTGTCCCCAGCGCTAACATCTTACATAACTACAGCACAATATCAAAGCCAGTGAAATAACATGGGTGCAATACCATTAGCTGGACTGTATCCCTTCAGATTTCATGAAATTTTCCATGCACTCATTTGCGTGTGTATGCTTGTGTGTACAGTCCCATGTGATTTTATCACATGTATGGTTTTGCATAACCACCACCATAAAGGAACTCCCTGGAGTTACTCCTTCAGCGTCACACCCATCCTCTCACCCCTCCCATCCCTGATCTCTGGCAGCCATTAATCTGTGTCCCTTTCCATAGGCATTATTGTTAAATGAAATTTTAAATAAAAAAATACATTGTTGAATACATTCACATTGGGAAAATCCAAACTATCCAGGTATTTTGGAAGAATTATTTAAGATTCCTTTCTCATTTCAGCCCCTTTTCTGAAGACAATCTGTGTTAGGATTTTAGGTAACCTCAGCTTTTGTCTATGCAGTTGCATACTGTAATGGCTAATTTTTTTTTTTAAAAAAATCTTTTTTATTGATTTCAGAGAGGAAGAGAGAAGGAGAGAGAGATAGAAACATTAATGATGAGAGAGAATAATTGATCCGCTCCTCCTGCACACCCCACACTGGAGATCGATCCCACAACCAGGGCAATAACAATGTCCTATTGGTTCATAGTTTGATGCTCAACCACTGAGCTATGCCAGCTGGCCATGGCTAATTTTATAGATCAACTTGACTGGGACACAGGGCGCCCAGATTCAACATTATTTTTGGATGTGTCTGTGAGAGTGTTTCATTGGCATTTGAATAGGTGGACTCAGTAGATTGCCCTCCCCAATCTGGGTGGGCATCATCCAATCTGCTGAAGACCTATTTTGAACAAAAAGCAAAGGAAGAGACAGTTTGCTCCCTCCCTGCCTGCTTGCTTGATCTGGACATCAGTCTTCTTCTGCCCTCAGATTGGGACTTAAACCATCTGCATCCCTGGTTCTCTGGCCTTCAGACTCAGACTAGAATTACATCACTGACTCTCTTGCATCTCCAGCTTGCAAATGGCAGATCATGGGACTTCCCAACCTCCATAATAGCAAGAACCATATAAATGTACATATCTATATATCTCCACTTCTATTTCTACATCTACATATTCTATTGGCTCTATTTCTCTGGAGAAATCTAACATGCATACAGTATATTCCTTACATGCATATGTAACTACCTATAGAAAAAGATTGTTGTGTGTGTGTATGTGTTTAACATATATTGTATCATATATATTGTTCCACAGCTTGGTTCTTTTCATTTAACTATATACCTTGAATAACTCTCTATATCCACATATTCATGCCTCCTGCATTAAAAAAATCTCTGCATAGAATTTTGTATTATGGCTGCCCCATAACTTAAATAAATTAATCCCCTTCTTGTGGACATTTAGGTTGCTTTTGTTTTTTTTCTATTACAAGCAATGCTGCAATGACCAGATTTTGTGCACATGCACAAGCACAAGCACTTCGAGAGAGGTGATATGCTTTCTAGAGTGGGAGAAAAGGGATGAATAAAGTTCAGGCTGACAGAGAATTGCCCCAAACACTGGAGTGGCAGTGGGTCCCCCATGTGAGTGTCATCTTGGGCTGTTCATTCTGGAGGATGATAGCCAATGGGCTTGAGGATTTTGGCAGTGCCTTTTAGCCCCAGAATTTTGAGATCCTCTGAGGTCCTCAGAGGACCCAGGCAAGGTCACATCATGGGATCAGAATTGTGTCTCTGGTGTACTAACTCCCAGGCCCAAACTCTCCTTAGCCAGCTCTTAGATTCCATGACATGAAGACCTAGGGGGCTCCCCTTATTTGGGGGAAACCATGTATTGTTTTGATGACAGCTGTTTTGACTTAATGTGCTCCAGCCCCAGAGACACCACATGCCATACTCCTGCACAATAGATATGATAGAGCCAAGAAATCATCAAGCTCTTCTTCAGCAGCAGGGGTGGTGATGAATCCATTTTCTTCCAAGAAAACTAAGGCCCAGAGAGGGGAACTAATTTACCCAAGGCCACACAGATAAATTTGTAGCCTAACAAAGAACTTTCTAACTGGAGGATGTAGGGAGTGCCTTTCAGACCATTTGTGTTCCCTGGGAGCATGAATAGGTTGGGAATGTTGTAGCAAGTCACAGTGGACTTATTAGCTCTGTGTTAAACCCTTTGATCAGCCTTAGCTCCTGACCAGGGTGGGTCTTTAAAAAACTTGGGAATGGTTATATTGCAATGCTCTGTGTGCCTGACTCCTACCATATATGCCAAGGGAAAAACTGTTGGCCAGTGCTGGCTCCATAACTACTTATTACCAACTCACCACTCCTTGGAGTCTCCATGCTGGTGAGGAAGGCAGTAGTAATTGAGGGAAGAAACAAGTACAAGAATTATTAGCATTTTAAAAGCATTTTCTGCTCTCAGAGGGTTGTTTCCATTTCCTTATTGGCTCATCACACAGGTAAGAAGGGCAAGCTCTAGGTTTCATATTGCAGAGGCAGGGAAACTGAGGCCCACTGAAAGAGAGAATAGTTTGCCTCAGGTCATGCATGGCTCAAATTGGCCAGAGAGCTGGTGCAGGCACACTTGTTTCCTGATTCCCAGCCAAAGGCTCTTGCCAATACATTTTACTGCCACCCCTCATCTGATTGCCAGGGCCTTGTGCTCAGAGCCCAGTCTCTTGCATCCAACTCAGAAGAGACACTGCACTATGATCACCACTCTGTCCTGCCCTTTATGGCCAGAAGCCATGAGGACCTCTGTGACACTGGAAGAACGAGGAAGACAGTTCAGCCAACAGAATCCAGATGTGGATTGGGGCCCATGTGTGGAAACCCACAGACTGCCCTGACCAAGTGTGGAGCAAGTCTTCAGCCTGTTAAACATGCAAGTGTCTGTATGCGTTGATGAGGGGGAAACTGCTGTGTGTGGTACTCATGGGAGTCTGTAGGGAATTTTAAGGAAAGCACTGGAGGAGAGAGGAAGGTACCCTGGGCAGGACTCTGGTGGTAGGCAAACTGAAAAAGCAAGACAGCAGAAGGCTTGACTGAAGGGCCTAGAGCAGCCCTGTTGGCCAAAGCAGAAATTTCACATGAAGGAAAAGTTGGAAGTAAGATTGGGGTAGGAGATAGTTTTCCTCCAAGATGGCTACAAAACGATCTCCTACCCCACATGTGCTTCTGGCAATGTGACTTCAAGATGCAGAAACTATCTATGTCCTCCCCACTCCCCTGAATCTTGGAAGGCTTGTGGCTATAGCAGAAGTAAAGCTAGGTGACTTTGGAAGCTAGGTCATAAAAGGAAATATGGCTTCCATTTTGCTTGCTGGAACACTCACTCTTTTTTTTAAAAAAATTTTTTTTCAATTACAGTTTACATTCCACATAATTTTGCATTAGTTTTAGGTGTAGAGAATAGTGGTTAGACAATCATATACTTTACAAAGTGTTCCCCTGGAAATATCAGAGGGAGCACACATTCTTGAAGCCTTGCCCCCCACTATGCTGTGAGGAACTAACTCATATGGAGATATCACATGGAAAGAGAGATGCCTGGCTTGTTCCCAGCTGCTCCAGCCCCGTCTTCACTCCCCCTACAGTTCCAGCTCCAGCCTTAGGAGGGACCCTGAGCCTGGGCTGCCCAACTGAGCCCTTCTCCAATTCCTGACCCACAGGAACCATGAGTGGTAATAAAATGATTGCTGTTGTAAACCACTGAGGTTTAAGGTGATTTGTACACAGCAACAGACATATGAGGGTAGTGTTGTACAAAGTGCTCTGATTTGGGATTCAGGAGACCTGGGTTCCTGGGTCTACTCTTGCCAATTACTTGCTTTGTGGCCTTGGTCAGGAATCTTTTCCTCTCTGAGCCTCAATTTCATTATTTGTATAAACAAGATGTTAGGATATAATGATTTAGAAAGCCCTTTCTAGTTCTAAAAATTCTCTTGTGGTGATAAGCCTCTGAGAAGCTGGAGCTTTAATCATTGAGCAGAAGACAATGTGCTGAGAGAGGGTTCTAGAGATAAGAATGCATGGAAGAAGATGGAGCTGGGGAATCACTGAGGTGATGAGAAACCCCCAAAGGAGATATCGGACAAGAGGAGGGAGTGTGGCTTGGGTAAGTCAGAGGCAGGCAGTCTACTGGCCAGTAGCAGAGGAAAAGCTTCAAGGGTATCAAAGAATTTCTTCTGTTTGGAGAAAGGACCCCTCCAAGCCTTTCTATGCCACACCCATCCATCCCTGTCTGTCTGAAGGACCATTTGTTTTTGAAATCTCTGCTCTATCTCCCTGGTGGGAGAAACCCACAGGCTCACCACTTTGCTCAACTGGAACTTAGATTCACTTGGTGCCCATTGCTCGGATGTCAGGGCCTTGAGCAGTATCCACCAAAGGTAGCCAAGCACAGGGGAAAACCAGGCCAAATGCTTTTGGTGACTTCCTTTGGACCCGTTATGTTTCTGCCAAGGATACCTGACCTGGGCCCTGTTCTAGAGTCTTTAGCTGTGGAGAATTTGGGTTATATGATGCTCCCACTGCAATGGCACCTCCTGTCTGCCATTTCTGTGAAATAGAGATAGCCCTAGCTCTTGGCTTGGCATGGTCACTTAGGAAAACAATGGGCAGGCTGGTGCCAGTGGAGATGGGGTAGGTTTACTTCTTAGCAACAAAGGGAGCATTTGAATGGAAAAGAAGCCCCGGGGCCTTCTAGGCTGTGTTAGTTGGTTATTTCTCTGTGCTCTTAGACAGACTACAGGCACTATTTTGCCTATAGCCTGTGGCTAACACCTCCTCCAGTGTGAAAAGGGGCTACATTTCTGCATCCCTTGAGTGGAGGAGCTGGCATTTTCCACACTAACCCTGGCAAAGGCTCACAAGCTATTCATAGAGTTGCAGAAACTTGAAGGCTGCAGCTGGGGAGGAGTACGAAGGTAGAAAGGAGAGTGTTGGCAGAGTAGAACCATTGGAAATGGGCTCCACTGTCCAGCCAGGGCTGAACACTATCTTCTCTAGAGGGAGATCAAGGACACAGCTAAAGCCTATTTGCAGCCTCCTCCCTTCCACATCCTCACATTTACTGAGCCCTTAGGATGAGGCAGGCACTGTTCTCAGCCTTCTCCATGGGTTACCTCACTTAATCCTTCACAACAGCCCTATGAGGTAGGTCTATTATTATCTCTATTTTAGAGATTAAATAATAATACTTTAAAAAACTCTGAGGTACATAGAAGTTAACTAAACTAGTAAGTGGCTCAGCCAGGATTATGAACCCAGACAGTTTGGCTCAAGAGGGCCACACCAATCTACTAGACATTACTGCCTGTCACACGACAGCCCAATCACATTGTCCCAACCTCTGGGGCTGCCCTCTGAAGGGTCCCTTCAAGGCTTGCCCTCTTGGGGCCTATCTCATGCTTCAAATATGATAACAGCCACTAATTTACTGAATACTTACAATGCACTTTACATGGCTTATCTAACTATATAAAAGGCTAATATGCTAAGTGTCTGACCATCTGACCAGTTGCTATGATGTGCACTGACTACCAGGGGGCAGACACTCAACGCAGGAGCTGCCATGACGTGCACTGGCCATTTACAGAGTAACAGCAGCGCAGACCTGGCTCTGACAAAGCAACACTCGGCTTCCCCCAAGTGGGACACAGACCCCACTACCATCCCAGAACGACAGCCCACCAAATCGCAGCTGATGCTGCCATGGTGCAACATGTGGCCCACAGCCCACCCCAGCCCAGAAATGGTGACTGTGGGTGCTAGGTAATGACATCACATAGTAATGCCTGGCTTCCTCTCCCTAGAGACTAGCCTCCTTGGAGTTTCTTCAGCCCAGGAACACGACTTGCTTTATAGCCAGGTGCAAACATTTTACAGTTTAACCAAATGTTTGTGAAGCATTTTCCCATGCCTCATCTCATTTGATACTCACAGAAGTCCTGGAGTAGGTAGATAGAAGACTCGGTGGAATCCTATTTTCTTTTCATTAGCCAGAAAATGAAGATTTAGAAAGTTTAGAAACTTGACCCAACTGAAAAGAAGTAAGAAATGGTTGACCTTGAAAATGACTTCAGGTTTTTTCACTGCACAGAATATAGTCAAACACCGCTGCAGTTAAATATTTTACCCTTTGTTCTCCCTGCGTGATCTACAATAATAATATGCTTCGTGTTGATATTTACTGCTGTGTTGCTGACAATACCTGAAAGAGAAGTTGGGGTGCTTCACTGGGCTGGAAAAAGTTTAGCTATATCAGAAAGCAGGTCTAATTAAGCAAGTTTATTCTCTCTATATAAAGGGCTAAGTTGACTCATGCATGCACTATACACATAAAGCTCTCGCTGGCACCAATCGCACCCATGTGTTTCAATCTGTCATTGTCGATCGTGAATTTGGTTGACACTTCTATTGTAGAGAAAGGGTGAATAGTGATATTAAAATATTTCCCCTAATTAATTTCAATGTGCACGAATCCATGCACTGGGCCACAAGTTTAGTATAATATTCATGACGACCCTATGGAATAGGCATTGTTGCTTTCTTCATTCTATAGATGGAAAACTGAAACTCCAGAAGGTTTAATAACTACTTCAACATCAAGTTAGTAAGTAGCAGAGCCAAGATTTAAATTTGAACCCAAGTCTGTCTGATTTCAAAGCTCTAAGAACACATTTTACTTATTAATTAATTCATTCAACCAACCAAAATTTTTTAGACTACATGCCATATCCCAGACACTGTGCTTGGCCACAAGTGGGTATACATGGTGGCAATATTTCTGATTCTATCCCCCCTCCAGCTTAGATTCTATCTCTCCTCCAGCTTAGCCTGCTCTGTAGAACTGCAGACTCATGAATCTAACTACCTGGTTGACATGACTATCTCAAACAGACACGTTCAAAACAGAACTCTTGACTCTTCCTCCAAAGTCGCTTGCCCAAAGACTTCCTCAGGTCTCTAAATGGCATCACCATTCATGCAGCTGCTCAAGCCAAAAAGTTAGAGGCCATCTCAGTTCTTTCTTTCCTTCTCCCTGTACATCTAATCTATCAGCTTGTCTGGTTGATTTTATCTCCAAACATATCCTAAGTCTTTTCACTTTTCTTCATCCCCTTTTTCCCCACCAATCCATTCTCCTTCACAATAGCCCTATGAGATATGATGTCTGCATGTTCTTAAATCATCAGTCAAATAATTGCCTTTCCCTGGTTCCAACACTCCAGTAGATTCCTATATGCTCATAACCCACAGGGCTCTGCCCCTGAACTGGCTCCTGTGCTGCCACTGGGTCTCCTGCCCTTTCCCTGCATCATAACCCATGCTCCTGCCCTATGTTCCTCTAATATGCTAAGCTCCTTTCTACCTTAGCTTTTACTCACATATCTCCATCTGCCTGGAATGTTCTCCCCCACATCTCAATTTGTTTACTTATTTTTAAATATATTTTTATTGATTTCAGAGAAGAAGGGAGAGGGAGAGAGAGATAGAAACATCAATGATGACAGAGAGTCGTTTATTGGCTGCCTCCTGCATGCCTCCTACTGGGGATCGAGCCTGCAACCTGGGCATGTGCCCTTGACCAGAATCGAACCCTTCAGTCCGCAGGCCAATGCTCTATCCACTGAGCCAAACCAGCTAGGTCCCCCACATCTCAATTTAAATGTTACCTCCACAGAGAGGCCTCCAATACCCAGCTTCTATAACGTAGCCACTCTTCTCTCTGCATTTCTTTTTTTTTTTTTTAATTTCCTACATACCTGTTTCCCCCATCCACTAGAATAAAATTCCATGAGAGCAAGGAGCTGACTTCTCTTATTCATCAATTTATTCTCAGCATCTAAAACAGTAGCTGGCACATAGGTGTTCAATAAGTAAAGAGGCAGAAGTTAGTGGATACAGCAAGGAGGGGGTACACAGGGTAGTGTACGATCCTTGGGTAATGACAAAGGAACAGAAGGTAGTAAGAAACATGCTGGCCCTCCTCTGAGTGTGAGACTAGGGAAGAGGAGGTGTGGGGTCCCCAAGTTTCCACTCACTAGCCAAGTCACTTCGCTTTTCTGATCTGTAGTTACCTCATTAAAAAATGGGAGTAATGGTACTGTCACCTAACAGTGTTGTAGGGGAACTCTGCTCAAACCCTCTATGGCTTCCCATCTCCCTATGCGTAAAAGCCAAGGTTACTACAATGGCCTCCATGTTCCTGCACCTTCTGGTACCCCTCCTCCCACTTGCCCTCTGCCCTCATCTCTTACTACTCTTCCTCTCACTCCTCTCTGTTAGCCTTGCCAGCCTCCTCCGTGTTCAGGCCTCAGGGTCTTCACCCAGATATTCTCTTCGCCCAGAATGTTCTTCCCCCAAATACTTGCAAAGGCTCACCCCGCACTTTCTTTGGGTCTAGTCTCAAATGTCCATCTCCTCAGTGAGACCTTCCATGGTCACCCCATTTGACACTGCACCCACCTTTCTGAGTACTCCTTCTCCCCCTTCTCTGTTTTATTTTTCTCCATAGCACTTCTCATAGGCTGGCAGACTCTATCATTTGCTTATTTACTTTGTGTACCTGTGTCCTCCCCACTAGAGTGTAAGTTTCATAAGAGCAGGGAATTTAGCTGTCTTATTCACTGCCATCCCCACAGCCACTAAAACAGTGCCTGGCACTTAGTAGACAGTAAATATTTACTGAATGAATAAATGCACTCATGAATGAAGTGCTGACATGGTGCCTGGTATATAAAAAGTGTTTGGTAAATGGTAGTTGTTATTACTAATAACTATCTCTTTGTGTATCCATTCCCATGTCTGGAGCATAGCACAGAGCCCTGCACTCACTAGATGCTCAGTTAACACTTGTTGAAAGAGAAACCCTATGTGAGGTGCAAAGTCCCCTACCTGCCACAAGAGAAAACCAAAGGACATAGCTCTAAGAGTGCAGAGGAGGAAAGGCAGCACCACAGGCTGTTTCTAAAAAATAAATCTCCAGCCCTACACCTCTCCCCCCTCCCCCAAAAGAGACCTCTAAAGAGGGGTCTTGAACCAAGGGTGATTTGCACAAAGTAGCACCAGGAAGGTTACGTGGATCCTTAACTAGCACCCCTGGTCTTCTAAGGAGTCTGTTGCCAAAATTCTGAGGGTTCATGAACCTAGGGTTCAGAAAATTGCTTCTTTACTTCTTCTCTCTTTTAACTGTATTCTAGCATTTCCTTCAATCATGAATGCAGGCAACAATCCATCATAATATTAGATCTGTGACTTGGCCACCAACAGAAACAATGCACATATTTTTTTTATCACATTAGAATGAAACAGAACTCTTAAAATATCAATATGCCCATCATTATTTTGAAATTATGATAGTTGTACTAGTAAGACTCACCATTATATATTTTTTAAAAGAAACTGTTTATTTCCCATCAAACTTATTTCCATTCTGGTAAGAGTGTGTGGAAGAACAGCTTAGGGCCACTCAGTGGTTGTTTTTACCCATTCAGTGGGGGCTGCAGACCAGTCTTCAGTGGCAGGCTGAGCGCTTGTCTTCAGTAGGAAACTGCTGAATGGGCACAGGGGGCACCTGAATGCCTTCAGACCAGCCTGTGACCTCAGGATGAGCAGCAGTGAACTTTGGGGGAGTGGGAGCAGTCCATTCACCCTGAAATTCCTCCTTGCTCACAGCCATTTCAGCAGCAGCCTGCTCTTCCTTTCCAATCTCTCTGGGATCTCTGTAGAAGTAGATTTCAGACATGACCTCCCACGGGTGTTGATAGGAGATGGTGCCATGCATGTGCAGTACGTCTTGGGTCAGCATCCACCACATCAGACCCACTGAGTGAACCCCCTTGTTGTTACAACAGATGGCAATGTCCACATAGCGCAGAGGAGTCTGTGTTACACAGAGCAATGGTGGGCAGGTTAACGTAAGATGCCTCTGTGAGAGGCTGGTGGTCAGCCCTGGGATCAGTAACCACCAGGAGTCTCAGCTCCCGGAAGGCTGCCTGGACCTGGTTGGTGAAGGTTCCAGGAGTGAAGCGGCAATAGGAGTGGCTCCAGTGGCAGGAGCAGACTTCAGCATGCTGGCCAGCATTCCTGGACGATATGACACTGACATCAGCGGGGTTTTCAGTGGCAACAATGGCATGAACTGCCAGCAGGAGCTTCTCCCAGGTGCTCTTCAGATTTATGATGCAGATGCCACCACTTTTCCTTTTCTAGATGTACTGTGCCATTTGGAAGTCAAGGTTGGTGCCACCTAAGTGGGTTCAGTATGGAATCAATGTCCCTGGTTACAGCCTAAGTCCCTCTTCACAGCTGCTTAGACCAGTGGCTCTCAATCCTGGCTGCCCATTACAATCACCTGAAAAGCTTAATTAAAAAAAAAAAAGTCTGGCCACATCCCAGAAGAATTAAATTAGACTATCTGGGGTGGAGCCTGGCTTAATTATTTTTTCCACAGCTTTATTGAGGTATGATTGACAAATAAAAATTGTATATATTTCATTGTACAACATAATGTTTTATTTTTTAAAAGTTTTTTTTTATTGATTGCAGAGAGAAAGGGAGAGGGAGAGAGAGACAGAAACATCATCAATGAGAGAGAATTCATCAATCAGCTGCCTCCTGCATGCCCCACACTGGGGATCAAGCCTACAACCATAATTTTTTTTAAATGTGTGCATTTATCATATGTATACATTGCGAAATGATTACACAAAGGAGTTAATGTGTCTATAACTTCACATAGTTACCTTTTATTTTTGTGGTGAGAACACTTAAGATTTACTCTTTTAGTGACGTTCAAGTGCTTGAAGCTCCACAGTGATTTTAACTTGCTGCTGCAGTTAAGAGCATTGCTCTACGGCTTGCTTCTCTAGGTATGGTCCAGGGCAGCAGCTACATCCCCTGGGAGCTTGTGAGGAATGCAGACTCTCAGGCCTCACCCAGCTCTAAATCAGAATCTGCATTTTAATAAGGACCCCAGGTAATTTGTCCAAGTGATAGTGTTTGAAAAGTACTGCCAAGGAGCCAGGCAGGAGAGTGTGGACTTGGGGCTGCTCCTAGATTTCAGGGTAGTGTGTGGCCGCTTGGTTGGGAACATCTCTCCACGTCTCCATGAGTCCCAACCTAAACGCTGGCTCAGCTTTTTGCCAGACTGGTGGTTTGACATCCTAGTGTAGATATGGTAAATAAGGCCTTAGCCTGGACAAAAACCCCATCCTGAATAGTGACAGCAGAGCAAAGGTCTCCATTTCATTGGGAAAGCTGGGGCTAGCAGAATGTTTGCTAGGAGCCCTTTCTGACCAAGTGGGAACAATAGAATAAAGAACCAGCCATCATGGCTCTGTCATGTCCAACTAACTGCGGGTCTGGGCCTAGCAATGATTGCTAGCATTGCAAGCACTGATGATTGCTCCGGGAACGCTCTCAAAGCCCTGCAGCTCTCTTGACCAGCTCCCCAAGCACCTCAACCCCTGCCCCCTCCCCCCACACGAAGTGATCAAATGTATTCCAATTCTATTATTGGTTTGTTTTCTAAATGTCCGCCCTATTTTGGCTCAGAGCCCTGATCTTAAAGGCTTTGCCAAGTGGGTGGAGCCAGGACCTCCCTCCTCGCAAGGGAGTGCTGCTTTGCAGGGAGCACCCAGTGTGGGGAGACAAAGGCCCCTGGCTGGGGCTGTGGTGTAGAGGGCGGATTCCAAAGCGCAAAGAGGCAGTCGTAGGCCCCAGGGCAACAGAGGATGGAGCCTGTTGGCTTCCAGGGCTGGGCAGACACTGCTGCCTGGTCGCCTGTCAGTCCTCGTTTCCCCGCCAGGAAGCATCTTCTTACTGGAAAGACCGCTGTCTGCTGCAGCGGGTGGCAGAGTCTGAAACCAATTTGCACAAAGCCCTAGGCGACAGAAAACTTCATGTTCGTTTTTTTTTGGAGGCATCCTGTCAGAATGAGAGTTTTTAAAAAGCCACCTGTCAGGTCCCAGTTCATAAACGAGCACCCCCAAGACCACTGGAGGAAGATGAGGGTGGAGGACTCATTCTCACGGTCCCGGTTTAAACATCACTGGAGGCTCTGGGTCGCAGTGCGTAGGACTCGGCCACAACGGTGCTGCCAGCTGTTTGCTGTGTAACTGAGAGCGGAGTCCTTTAAGGACACTGGGGCCATTGGGTAAACACTCTCCTAGTCTCTCCCGCAGCTGGGTGTGGACAGCGGCCTTCTTTGACCAGGGAAGTGAGGGCACCAAGCTGTTGCCCAGCCAAAGAGCTAAGGTGCCTCCTTTTTAAGGGCCCCAAGCATCGGGTCCTTTCCTGAAAACATACAGTATATAAAATATTGTGCCTGGATGTTCAGCACTGGCCCTTGGGTCTGTACCCACCCTTCTCCATCTTGGCAGTAGTTCCCTTGGCATGGGCATGATCTCCACTGAAAAACTGGCTCCCTTCTGAGCTCATTCCCATTCTCTGCTTTCTTCCTCCTATTACTTTGTTTTTCTTAATTCTTCTCTTATTGCCTTCTGCTTTCTGACTGCAGCTTCTCTCCCCATTTATTTCGTCTCCCTGTCTCCTGTTTCTTTCTCATTCATTCAAAAATGCATTCATCAGCCCTAACTGGTTTGGGTCAGTGCATAGAGCTTCCGCCTGCAGACTGAAGAGTCCCTGGTTCCATTCCAGTCAAGGGCAGGTATCTTGGTTGCAGGCTCCTTCCCCCCTCCTCCGCTGGGGGCTCTGGTCAGTGGGGGCTTCTGCATGAGGTAACCAATCGATGTGTTTCTCTCACATCGATATTTCTCTCTGTCTTTCCCTCTCTCTTCCACTCTATCTAAAAATCAAGGAAAAAATATCCTCAGGTGAGGCTTAAAAAATAAAAAATAAAAAATGCATTCATCATGTATTAAGTGCTGTAGTAGCCTGCTCAGGCTGTCATAACAAAATACATGGACTGAGTATTAAACAACAGAAATTTATTTCTCACAGTCCTGGAAGCTAGAGGTCTGAGATCAGGGTGTCAATGTGGTCAGGTTCTGGTGAGAGTCTCTTCCTGGCTTGCACTCAGCCCCTTTCTCTCTGTGTCTTTACATGGCAGAGAGAAAGAGAGAGATACTTCTTCCTCTTCTTATAAGGCCACAGTCTTATGGGATTAAGGCCCTCCCCGATGACCCCATTTAATCTTAATTACCTCCTAAAGACCCTATCTCCAGATATAGCAACATTTCGGGTTAAGGCTTCAACATATGTGTTTGGGGGAGGGACACATTTCAGTTCATAGCAAGCACCTACAGGGATTGCTAGATCCCTAGAAGCTATAGTAGTAGGGGAGATAGACAGTAGTATAAAGAGATATGAACAGTATTGTTAAATTGTGACCAAAACGAGTAGAAGAATGGTCAGGAATGAATAGGTGACTCAGGAAATCAAGGAGGGCTTGACAGAAGAGGTGACTTGTAAGCTGGCTCTTGAAGCATGAATAGTTTGTCAGGCAAAGAAGTGGAGGAACTATATTTCAGGCAAAGAGAATAGCATTTTCAAAAGTACAGACTTGTGAAAGGCCAGTCTGCATGATAATCAGTGAAAACTTCTGTGATACTGGAGGTGAGGATATATAGGAGGAGTGGAAGGAGATGCTAGAGATGCATGTTGGAGCCGTCTTATGAAGTGTTCAAGCAAGAGAAGAGGATGGCCCAAGATAGGGCAGGGGCTGTGGGAATGGAAAGTATAGACAGAATGCAGGAGACACTGGTGACAACAAATTGGCTGATTGAACAGCAGGGTGATGAGGAAGCAGGAGTGAAGGGTGACTTCTGGATTTCTAACTCGGGGGACTGGCACTGAGATACAGAAGGAGGAGTAGCTCCGAGGTGAGGGTAAGAGTAGAAATAGTGAGTGTGAGTTATCTCTAGGACATCCTGAAGAGGTAGGCAGTGTGCTGGGGGTGAAGCAGGGATTGAATAAACTCTATGTAGGTCCACAAGCATGAGAAAACCATTTGATGCTAAAGAACCATACCAAACGATTAAAGGAAATAGTGCTCTGAACTAACACAGGGCTGGGGATAGTACCAATCTCCAACCAGCTAAAATTGGGGCATTGGGTAGAGTACACAGAAGGGTCTTGCTTTGGTATTTGGGAACATTATCTCTAGACTGAGCACTGTTCTGGTCTCATCTAACAAAGCTTAATAGCAAAACCCAAAGGGATATAGCAATTTCCAAGAAACTTAACTGAATCCCAGAACAAAGTTCAAGAATATTTATAGCAGGGTTTCTCAACCTCAGAACAACTACATTTGGAGCTGGGTAATTCTTTGTTGTGGGAGCTGTCCAGTGCATTGTATGATGTTTACCCTCATACCTGGCCTCTACTCAGTGGATGCCAATAGCACGCTTCAATTATAACAATCAAGAGTGTTTCTGGACAAACAAAATAGCCTCTGGTTGAGAACCACTGATTATAGAAAAACAGGCATATTAAATAACCCAACAAGGTAGGATTCACAGCCTGGCATCCAATAAAAAGTTACCTGACATGGACAGAGCTGTAAACTATGGCCCATAAGGAGGAGATAAATCAATTAATTGAAATCAAACCAGAATTAACAAAGATGTTAGAATTAGCAAATAAGAATATTAAAGTTATTATTATAACTGCATTCCATATGTTCAAAAATTTAAGTAGAGACATAGATATTTTTTTAAATACCTCAGTCAAACTTACATAGGTGAAAACTATAACATGTGAGGTAAAAAATACATTGGATGAGATTAATGGTTGATTAGACAATGCAGAAGAAAAGACTCGTGAACTTGAATCATAGCAATAGAAACAATTCAATATAAAACACACCTAGAAAAGAAAATGAAAAAAAAATTAAACAGCCTCAGTGAGCTGTAGGAAAAATTCAAGTGGCTTAATAGAAATATAATTGGCATTTCTGAAGGAGAAAAAGAGACAGGAGGGAGGAGAAAAAATGATTGAAGAAATATGGCCAAACATTTTCCAAATTTGATGAAAATTATAAACCCAGAGATCCAAGGAACTTGGCAAAATCCAAATACTCCAAGTGCAGGCAACATGAAGAAAATGACACAAAGACATATCATAATCAGATGGCTCAAAATCAGTGATAAAGAGAACATCTTAACAGCAGCCAGAGGAAAAAGACATTTTATGTACAAAAAAACAAAGATAAGATTTCTAATTGTAAATAATGCAAGTGAGAAGACTCTGGAACAAAATTTTTAAAGAACTGACAAAAAGACTTTCAACCAGGGATTCTATATCAGGCAAAATTTTCTTTCAAAAAGGAAGGCCAAAAAAGATATTCCAGTCATACAGAAGTTGAAATAATTCATCACCAGCAGACACATACTATAAGAAATGGGAGGAAGATGATAACAGATTAAAATATGGATCTACACAAAGGAAGGAAGAGCACCAGAAATAGTAACTACATGTGTAAATATATAAGATTTAAAAAGTATTTAAATATATTTGATAGTACACTGTTTAAGCAACAATAATAATGTAGTGTGGGGTTTATTACATATGTAAATAGAAAATGTATGACAGCAATAACACAACGGTTAGAAGGGGAGGAAAGGGCCTACACAATTGTAAATTCTTTATAGTGTGTGTGGTGTGGTATATATCACTTGAAGATCAACTTAGGTAAGTTAAAGATGTTTAAAACTACTAAAAGTAATCAGTAAAGTAACAAACAAGTGAGATAAAACAGAATCATAAAAAATAATAAATTAGTCCCAAAGAAGACAGAAATAAAGGAACTAGAATAGATGAACCAAATAGAAAACAAATAACCAAATGATAGAATTAAACCTAGCTATATTAACAATCAAATGAAATGTGAATGGTTTAAATACATGAATAAAAGGCAGAGGTTGTCAGATAGGATATAAAATCAAGAACCAATTACTTGCTTCCCTCAGGTAAAGCATTTTAACTATAAAGTTAAAAACAGATTTAAAAAGTACAATTATAGGAAAAGGTATACCATACTAACACTAATTGAAAGAAATGTGGAATGACTATATTAACATGAGATAAAGTAGATTTTAAAGCAGAAATTATTATCAAAGTTAAAGAAGGTAATTTCATAGTGATAAAGGGTCAATTCATCAAGAGGACAACCATCCTAAGTATTTATGCACCTAGTAATAGAGCTTCAAAATATGTGAAGCAAAAGCTGACAGAACTATAAGTAGAAACAGAAAAGTCCACAATTGTAGTTGGATATTTCAACACTCATTTCTCAATAATTGATAGAATAGTAGACATAAATTCAGCAATGATATAGAAGATATGAATAACACTATCAACCAACTCGATCTAGATGACATTTATAAACACTCCACCCCACAACAGCAGAATACATATTCTTTTTAAAGGCATACAGCACATTTACCAAGACAGGCCATATTCTAGGCCATAAAACAAGTTTCAAAAAATTTAAAAGAATCCAAGTTAGCCCCAGCAGAATGGCTCAGTTGGTTGGAGCATAGTCTCGTGCACCAAAAGGTTGCAGGTTCAATTCCCAGTCAGGGCACATACTGAGGTTGTGGGTTCCATCCCTGATCAGGCAACCAATCAATGTTTCTCTCTCACATCAATGTGTTTTTTTTTTTCTCCTCTCTCTAAAATCAAGAAGCATATCCTTGGGTGAGGATTAAAAATAAAAAAATAATCCAAGTTATACAAAGTATATTTCTGATTACAATAAATTTAAATTAGAAACCAATAACAGATTTATGGAAATTTTTCAAATATCTCAAAACTAAATCACATACTTTAAAATAATCCATGGGGCAAAAAAGAAATTAAAAGGAACGTTAGAAAGTATTTGAAATGAGTACAAATAAAAACACAACATGTCAGAATTTTTGGAATGCACTATAATGCCTATATTGGAAATGAAAAAAAGGTCTCAGTGATTTTCTGCTTCCATCATAAAACCAGAGAAAGATAAACAAATTAAACCAAAGTAAGTAGAAGAAAGGAAATAATAAAGATCAGAGCACATGAGAAGTCATTAGTCATTAGGGAAATGCAAACCAAAATCATAATGAGATACTACTTCACACCCACTAGGATGGTTATAATAAAAACAAAAATGGAAAATAAATGGTTGGGGGAAATGTACATAAGTTGGAATTCTCATACATTGCTGGTAGGAATGTAAAATGGTGTAGCTGCTCTGGAAAACTCTTGGGCAATTCCTTGAAAGTTAATTTACCCTATGATCCAATAGTTCCACTCTATACCTAAGAGAACTGAAAACATATTCACAGAAAAACTTATACACAAACATTCGTAGCATCATTATTCATAATAGTCCAAAAGTGGTAACAACTAAAATGTCCATCAGCTGGTGAATAGATAAAGAACTGTGGTATATCCATACACTGGAATATTATTCAGCCACAAAAAGAAACAAAGTCCCAAAACAAGATACAACATGGATAAACCTTGAAAACATTATGCTAAATGAAAGCAGCTATTCACAAAAGGTCACATATTATATGATTCCATTTATATGAAATGTATTAGAAGGCAAATTCATGTAGCTGTAAAGTAGATTAATGGTTGGTAGGGGAGTGAATTGGAACTGACTGCTTATAGACATGGAGTCTGTTTTGGGGTGATGAAAATGTTTGGGAATTAGATAGTGGTGATGATGGTTGCACAATTTAGTGAATATACTAACAACCACTGAGTTGTATACTTTTAAAAAATATATTTTTTATTGATTTCAGAAAGGAAGGGAGAGAGATAGAAACATCAATGATGAGAGAGAATCATTGATCAGCTGCCTCCTGCACACCCCTACTGGGGATTGAGCCGTAACCCAGGCATGTACCCTTGACCAGAATATAACCCAGGTCCCTTCAGTCCGCAGGCTGACGCTCTATCCACTGGGCAAAACTGGCTAGGGTCTGAGCTGTATACTTTAAAATGGTGTATTTCATGTTATGTGAGTTATATCTCAATTTTAAAAGTAGGCAAAGAAGTTGAATAGATATTTCTCCAAAGAAGATGTATAAAACCATTAAAAGATGCTCAATATCTGTGATCATTAGGGAAATACAAATAAAAACCACAATGAGATACCATTTCACATCACTAGGATGGCTAAAATAAAAAAAAGATGAATAATAAAATGGTGAGATGAAGAAAAATAGAACCTCACACTTAGCTGGTGGGGCTGAACAGTTGCTTAAATATCGTAAGGTATATAAATGTCAAGTCGCCTATGTTATACACCCTAAACTAATATAATATTGTATGCCAACTATACTTTAATTTTAAAAAGATTAAACATAGAGTTATCATATGACCCAGGTAAATACTCAGGCATATACCCAAGATAATTGAAGACATACATATATACAAAATTTGTACATGAGTGTTCATAGCAGCATTTTTCACAATAGCCAAAATTAGACACATGACATTATTAGTACATACAACAACATGAATGGTTCTCAAAATAATTATTTTGAGTAAAAGAAGCCAGCAAAAAATGCATATTGTGTTATTCCATTTATATAAAATTGTAGAAAATGAAAACTATATAGTAACTGAAAGCAAATCAGTGTTTGCCTGGGGAAAATAGGGAGGGGTTGAAGTGAAGAATTACAAAGGGCCAGAAGAAAATTTTAGGGAGTGATAGAAACTAGATGGCAGTGATGGTTTCATGGAGGTATGCGTATGTCATAACATAGAAAATTGTAACAATGTTTTACATGGCATGCAAATTGTCAATTATAACTCAATAATGATATAAACAAAAAAAGAAGTAGGTCTTTGAACAGATGAGCTGCAAAGTCCTTTCCAGCTCCAGTTCATGGCACCTATCAGAGGTAACTATCCTGAAACGTTGTACCAAAATAGTGTTTTGTACTAGGATGCCCAAATCATTGAGACAATACGGGAGTTTTGCTTGGATTACTCAGATTCATGCCTTTTTCTTCACCTTTCTGGGACAGTGTAGACATAGCTCAAAGCCCAGTGAGACGATGGAGCAGGGAAGGACATCATCAAGCCAATGGGAAGATATCCAGGTCAGTGGAGGAAACTGGGGAAATGACAGCCTAATGAGCTCTGCTCTTTCCAATTTCTTTAAGTCTATGATTCAGAGGATTGGCTTGCCATGGACATTCCAGACCAGTGAGGCATCTCAGGTCCATGAATGCAGAGACATCCCAGGGGAGAAAACAATGGAAGACAAGATGGAAATGAGAAATGGCCTTTTTAGGTCTCTTGACCCAAGACAAGGAGTTAAGAGGATATGGAGGAAGAGGTGGAAGTGTCTTTTCCCTGCAGGAAAGGAGATTATGACTTGATGGGGTTTGAGGAAATCAATGTAAGAAACTAAAGACCTGGAATGTCAAGCCCCCAGGGATGCCTTTTAGATGGTGTGCTAGAGGGGCAGGAAGAAGGAGGTGATACCCTCCCCACCTGTTAGCAGTGAAAGCCAAGAAGGTAAGGAAGGGAAAGAAAAAAAAGCCAAGAGGCATTCTTCAAAGTCATTTCTCAGCTGTGCAGTGCCTCAAGCAAGTGCCATGGCTGACAGATCACCTCATGGGAAGCACCAGTGGAGATGGGCCCAGTCCAGGAGTCTGTCACTCTAACCTCAGCCAGCACCTGGAGCATATGCTTTAAAGGAAGACAATTAAAACCTTAAATACCAAGAGTGACTTCAGGCAATATTTATACCTGGTATTTTCTTTTGATCCCAGAGGGTGATAAGTTATGAGCTTCAAGTTTAAAGCAGGGGAATTGAGTGTTCTTGTAATTTTATCCTACACAACAGAGCCACAGAAACTCTTCTTATTCAGAGGAATGTAGACCTCAAATATCCTTTCTCACTTCTACCCTCATTTCTCCTACTGCCCCTATGCCCTATGTAGTGCACCTCCCTGTCCCCCTAAAGGTTGGTTACATTAACCAATATCATAATAATTCCTTAAATTAGTAAGGAATCTCATGGCTTATAAAGTCCCTTCCTCTCCATTATCTCATTTTTATTCTTATTCAACTCTGTGAAATAGGCATTGTTTCTCTCATTTTGTTGGGAGAGGAACATGAGGGATTAGAATATAGATGTATAGATTAATTATATAATATATTTATTCAAATAATGATTGAACACCTATTATGTGTCATACACTGGTTAGATGCTGAAGACATAGTAATGAAACCAGATAATCACAGCTCTTGCCTTTGTGGAGCTCTGTCTAGTTGGGGGCTAGGTGGATGGGTGGATACATTAATTCAATACAAACCTATTGCAAACTTTGAAAGATGCTATTACAGGAGAATGGGGGCCAGGGAAAATATCTCTTGGTGAACAGTTACTAGAACTTATAGCTGAGCTGATGGTTGATGGACATTAGTCAGAAGAAGATGGGGTGGGGAGGATAGCTCTTCAAAAGGAGGGAAAAGTATTAGGAAGGCATTATGACAATAAGGGACAGGCTTTGCAAGATAAAAAGAGGGGACAAGGCAAAACAGGAGTTTGGCAAGGTGGGTGGGAGCTAGATCATGCAGGGCCTTGCAGACCATGGCCAATAGTTGAGTCTTGATCCCCAGAGCCATGGGGAGCCACAGAAGGCTTTCAAGCATAGCAGACTGGCATGACCAAACCAGTTGTTATGGAGAATGATGGAGTTTGAATGAGGATGAGACAGCAGAAACATAGGGACTGTATAGATTTGAGAGATATTTGGAAGTAAAATCGACAGAAAATTCATGCTCTTTCTATTTCAGCATGGCAGGGATGTGAATGGAGGTAGTGGGGTATAGTGGGTTGAATGGTGATCCACCAAAAAAAAAAGATATATCCATGTCTTAACCCCTGGAATCTGTGAATGTAAACTTATTTGGAAAAAGGTTTTATAGATGTAACTAAGTTAAGAATCTCAAGATGAGATCTTCTTGGATTATTTGAGTAGGCCTAAGTCAAGTGACATGTGTCCTTAGAAGAGAGAGGCAGAGGGAGATCACACAGACAAAAGAGGAGAAGGCCACGTGAAGATGACGCGGCCCCAAGACAAGGAATGCATGGAGCTATCAGAAGCTGAAAGGGGCAAGGAAGAATTGCACCTTCTTGATTTCAGACTTCTGCCCTCCAAAACTGAGAGAGAGTAAATTTCTGTTGTTTTCAGCCACTAAGTTTGTGATAATTTGTTACAGCAGCCACAGGAAACTAATACATGGGATCCTGCTGTATAAAGGCTACTTTTCTTTTTTCAAAAGTCTTACCTTTTTTCAAGTTAGTATATTATTGAACTCACTCTTTATGTGTTCAGGAAATGTATGAATGATGAAGTGAGAAGCCAAGAAGATCTCAGTCTGTGGCGAGGGTTAGGACCCATGTAGTGATTGATGCCTATCTCTGATTACTTTAGGGGTACAAACTTGGATTTGGGATGGAGCAAAGCTGCCCCAGATTATCCCTCTGATTTTAACTTCATTACCTTAGAGTTCTAAACCCATAACCAAACTGGTCATAGACTCAATACTTAGTTTTCAACAGTCTGCTCTGGCTCAGCACACAAAGGTGCCAGATTTGAGATTGTATAATATCCCACCTGATGTAAGCCCAGATAAGTTTAGACAGCAAAGCAGGAGGAAGAATGGTGCAATAGCCCACTGGCCCTTGGAGATAAACCTGTTCATTTGGGTGTGGATATCCTAGCTCACAGGGCCTTGCTGCTTGAGGAAGGAATTTGCATGCCTCCCCTGGGGAACCAGAGTATTTATAGACTCTAGAGGAGAGGAAGGATGGAGGCTCTTGGGAGACGTCATAGAGGATGTCCAGAGGAAATAGAACTGTTCTCAAAGACCAACAAGAGAAACGGGGACCTGCATGGTTCTGGGAGAGACCAATGGATCAGAAGTAATCTGGCAGGATGTCGGGAAAAGGGGGCAACTCTGTGGGCTTGGGATGGTGGTGGGGCAGAGAAGTTCTTCACCTTCTTGGAGGATTCCTCTTAGGACTTATCTCACTAGTGAACAGTGAACTCTTTAAAAACATTTGAAATATCGCTGATTATCTGAATTCCATTGTCATATTTTTCATGGACATTATTAGTGTGTCAAATGAGGTGTATCTACTAGTATGAGGGAACCTCTGATAAGATAATCTGAGAATGCATGTAGTTTGGAAAAAGTTAGAAGAAACATATAAATGGAATAAGCATTTCTGGGACATTTGGAGTCCATTTGGGAGTGGCTGAAAGGTACCCTGTGGAAGGATTTAGTGTGCAATGGGACTGATATAGTATTAAATGCCAAGGATGCGAATAAAGGTAGTTTGGTTATGCTTCAAAATTGCTACTTCTCTAATTTTTGCAAAAGCAATACCTTATAATGGTTAGTATCTGTGTGCTTGGGCAAAGGGCAAGTGTGTAAAACAAGAACTCCATCTGTGGCTAGGGTTAGATCCAGTTTGTAGTTTGTGACCAGGATTAGGGGACATTGGACACCAAGGCAAGGAGAGAAGTATACAGCTAAATGAAGAAACCCTAGCAAAGTCTAATAAATCCCAACAGCCAGTTTTTGTCATCCAAATGGCTATGAACATCTCTTGATTTATAGACTAAGTTCCAGTCTAGGTTCTGCATAACTAACATCATGTTCTCTAATTAAAATGGTGCACACCCAAAATGGGAAAGTTGATTGCTGAATATATCTTAAGCATGTATTCTATGGCAAGCATTGTGCTGGCAGCTCTGGTCTGAGGATACCCGTGTTTCCCCGAAAATAAGACAGTGTCTTATATTAATGTTTGCCCCCAAAGACACGCTAGGTCTTATTTTCAGGGGATGTCTTATTTTTCCATGAAGAAGAATATGGTACACATTTATTGTTAAATGAAAATAAAGGAAATTTATTACCTGTATACGGTACCGTAGTACGGTAGTTGTCAACACAAACCAGACAAACTGTGAATCCTACAGTATCAAGAATTTACTCATTTATTCAATGACAATCATATCATCATCTTCTGGAACATCACCATAACAATCCAATTCCTGAATTTCCTGGTGAATTTCTTGTGACTCCATTTCTTTCAGAATCAGTGGACCAAATCTCTCATGTTTAGCAATAGCACTGTCTTTAAATGAGTACTTCTTGTCAAGGTAGCCTGCTCGCAGTGCATTTGCAATGCAACTGTCAGTGATTTTCTCCTATGAATTCTTCACCCAAGTCACAACTTCTTGCAGTTTAGGTTTTACAAAGTTTCCACACTGATTTCTCTCCATTCTATTTTCAATGTAGTCATTAATTTCCATGCGCAAATTGTCTTTGAATGGCTTGTTTATTGCAATATCAAGAGTCTGGAGATAGGCCGTCATTCCTGTGGGAATCATCATCTGATCGATTTTTCTTTCGTGAAGAAATGTCTTCATGTCTTTAGCGTGGTGAGTGCTGGCTGCATCCCAGACTAGCAGACCTCTTTGGCTCCCTCGCATAACAAGTGGCAGCATTAAATCGACCCACTTCCTTATAACTGCTTGTGTGGCCCAGGCTTTTTCAGTTTCAAGAATAAAAACGCCCAAAACACGTTCAATCTTTTCCTTCTTGCCCTTAGAAATGATTAAAGGTGGGATTTTAGTGCCATCCAGATGAATTGCCAAAATACAGGAAACACGTGCACTTTCATAAGCAGTGGAGGGAATGTACGCCAAGGAGGCACCCCACTGTTCAATTGTTGTTTGAGATGATTGGCCTATAAACACTGCAGTTTCATCCATAGCAATCATGTTGGAAAGATTGTATTTAGAGAAGTCAGCATCATCAATAAAGGACTTGAATGCAAGTGCTCGCTTAATAACTTGAGTATCTTCCAACCTAAACAATGTTGTAGATCTTCTTAAAGACAGTTCACTTCCCTGAAGGAAATTATCCAGCCAGTGTTGTGATGCTTTGAAGTCTTTGGGGGCTATGTCAAACTGTGGTGCCATTGCAAGGGCAAATTCTTGAATCTGAGCCCTATTCACAACCAAAGCCTTTGCTCTCCTGTCAACAACCCATTCACAGATCAGGTCTTCCAGCTTGGAAAATAATGGTTGCCGACCTGATCCACACTTGCGCTTTTTAGCATTTCCCTTGTCCACTTGTTCAATGAGGTTACCATACTCTGCTCGCCATTTTCGGACCAATCGGATACTCAACATCTTCTCTTTGCAGAAAGCAGTAAGATTTTGGCCCCAAGAGTCTTCCACGATTCCTTTCTTGTACTCCACGGAGTAGCTTTTTCTTTTTGCGCTCATTTCTAGGGGTAAAAAAAAAGGAATTGGGGTATCAAGGTTGGGGGAGGGGGATCACTCAAAATGACACAGGGGGGATCAGAGGGGGGAATCAAAATGGCACAGGAGAATCAGAGGGGCAATTACCATTTTAGTAACCCCTTTTGATCCTCCTGTGTCATTTTGATTGCCCCCTCTGATCCTCCTGTGTCATTTTAAGTGATCCCCTCCCCCCACCCCTGTGCCACTGAACACTTTCACCAGACATCCCCCCTACCCCTTTATCAAATATTTACCCCCTGGGGCCTGCCTGGGGACTGTCACTGGGCTTGCTGGGACCTGGATCTGGGCTGGAGCAGGGTCTGCCACTGACTGAGAACCTTCAGTCATCATGAAGGCGGCCGCGAGCATCAGGTAGTGTCACCAGAGACAGACCAGCACTCACCACCTTCACCGCGTCCCGTCCGCTCTAATCCTCCTGTTCTTCTACACGCATCTGCGAAAGTCTCCTCCTCTCTCCCGCCCTGCGCTCACCTCTCACTCTGACCTCCGCTCCACCTCCACACAGCAGTGACGTCAGGACTCCGCGTAACGTCACTGGTTGCTAGACGCCAGTCAGGGCGGCCCTAGCGACCAGTTTACGGTAAATTAATTTTCATTCTGAGACAGAGTCTGGGCCTTATTTTCGGGGGATGCCTTATATTTCACCCAGAAGGAAACCTGTAAGTAGGTCTTATTTTCGGAGGATGTCTTATTTTCTGGGAAACACGGTAGTATTACCTGGATACCAAAACCAGACAAGGATGCTACATGAAAAGAAACTTATAGGACAATATCCCTGATGAACATAGATGTAAAAATATTCAAGAAAATATTAGTAAACCAAATTCAACAATACATTAAGAGGATCATACAATATGATCAAGTGGGATTTACTCCAGGAATGCAAGGGTGGTTCAATATCTGCAAGTCCATCAACGTGATATACCACATTAATAAAATGAAGAATAAAAACCATATGAACATGGAGGACAGGGGTAGACTAGATGGGGTCAATGGAGAAAAAGGAGGACATATGTAATACTTTCAACATTAAAACAAAATTCAAGTAGAAAAAACCCATATGATCATCTAAATATATGCAGAAAATGCATTTGACAAAATTCAATATTGATTTATGATTAAAAACAACAATGATTCCAGGTCAGGGCACATGCCCAGATTGCGGGCTCAATCTCCAGTGTGGGATGTGCAGGAGGCAGCTGATCAATGATTCTCTCTCATCATTGGTGTTTCTATCTCTCTCTCCCTCTCCTTTCCTCTCTGAAATCAACAAAAAAATATATATTTTTAAAAAGACAAAAAATAACAAGTATTGGCAAGGATGTGGAGAAGAGGGAACCCCTGTGCACTGTTGATGGAAATGTAAATTGGTGCAGTGACTATGAAAAACAGTATGGAGGTTGCTCAAAGAAATTAAGAATAGGACTACAATATGATCCAGCAATTCCACTTCTAAGTATTTATCCAAAGAAAACAAAAATATTATCTTAAAGAGATATATGCACCTCTATGCTCACTGTAGCATTTATAATATCCAAGATATGGAAACAACCTAAGTATCCATTGACAGTTGAATAGATAAAGAAATTGTGATATATGTATTATCTACACTAATAAAAGAGAAAGATGCAAATTGACCATACATCTGCGATGCCCACCAGCCAATCAGGAGTGAGCATGCAAATTAACCCAATAAAATGGTGGGTTAATTTGCATATGCAGGCACAGAGCGAAGACTGAAGACTGAAGACTGAAGACTGAAGGCTCCACTGCGGCCAGAGCCAAGCCTGAAGGCTGAAGGCTGAAGGCTGAAGGCTTGGCTCTGCTGTGGCCCGGGTCCCGGGTGATGGAGGAAAACCGGTGCTGGCAGCCAGGGAAAGGAAGGCCTATTGCACAAATATTCATGCAACGGGCCTCTAGTCCTATATAATAAAAGGCTAATATGCAAATCGACTGAACGGTGGAATGACCAGTGGCTATAATGTGCACTGACCACCAGAGGGCAGACACTTTATGCAGGAGCTGCCCCCTGGTGGCCAGTGTGCTCCCACAAGGGGAGTGCCACTCAGCCAGAAGCTGGGCTCACAGCTGGTGAGTGCAGCGGCAGTGGCAGGAGCCTCTCCTGCCTCTGTGGCAGTGCTAAGGATGTCCAACTGACGGCTTAGGCCCACTCTCCGTGGGCCTAAGCCAGCAGTCTGACAACCCCCAAGGTCTCCCAGACTGTGAGAGGGTGCAGGCCGGGCTGAGGGACCCCCCCCCCCGCCCACCTGAGTACACGAATTTCATGCACTGGGCCTCCAGTTCAGTCATAAAAAACGATGAAATCTTGCCATTTGTGACAACGTGGATGGACCTTGAGGGCACTATGCTAAGTGAAATAAGTCATATAGAGAAAGACAAATACCATATGATCTTTTGTATATGTGAAATCTAAAAATAAAACATTAAAACAAGCTCATAGATACAGAGAACAGAGAGGTAGTTGTCAGAGGTGTGGGATAGAGGTGGGAGAAATGGGTAAAGAGGGTCAAAAAGTAAAAAGAAAAAATAAATACTGTGCATTACTGAGCAATAACAACCACAACAAAAGAAATCTAGCCCAAATAAAAAAAAAATAAGATGATAAAAATTTAATTAAATAAAAGAAAGCTCAACTCTAGTCAGTAGAATTACAAAGACAAATAGTAGTGAGACAGTGAAAATTCATGTTCTCTGCTGGTGCTTAACCAAGCAAAGATCATTTGTCATGGAGCTAGTTACTGAGGCATCAACTAAGCAGCTGGCCTCTTTTGCTGTTTTTCAAGTTCCTGTTAAGTAGCTACAGAAAGTAGCAGCTTTGAGGCTCTTCTTCAATACTTTTTGCTGTTACTGAACTTCTTTGCTCATTAATTTAGCTTATGTCATAGGGAACAAATTGGATGAACGATATTGGGGAAACTCTATTTATGAAGTGCTCCAGAAGGGTTGTATTGTGGAATAAAGGGCCTGTGCCCAACTAAAGCCATTTAGAGTGCCTTCCCAGCCTACTGGGGCACTGCTCAGCTGGTAAGATCTCTATTCTGGGAAGGCACAGAGGGAAAAACAGGAGATAGGAGTTACTTAGACCTAGATCCCAGTCCTGACTTTGCCACAAGCTTTCTGTACAACCTTGGGCAAGTCATTTTTTTTTCTTTCTGAGCCTCAGTTTCTCCATATGCATAATGAGGGGGTGGGGCTCTTTCTATTATGATATTTCTCTGATTACTGGCCAGGCTCATCATTCTCCAGATATCCTCTTTCCACTCCACTTTTTACATTACTCCAGTAAAAACAAGCACTACAATTGGGGGTGGAGGGAGTTCACAATTTTGTTATTTCTAACTGTTAGTATTGACTCATCTAAGAACATGTTGGCCAAGTTGTAATGATTTTGCCCAAATAAAAGTATCCAATTATTTGACATTTGATATGCAGCATAAACCTACAGTATGACTATACGGTTCCTTCCTGCATTCAATGAACATTAATAGGGCATTTTTTTTGAGCACCAATACTGCTGGTGATAACACATAGTCTTACTATTTCATAGTATTGGTAAGACATATACACAAATACTTATGAGAATATGTGACATTTATATAATGCTTACCTAGTAGGAAAACCAAGCACTGTACTTTATAGGTATTGATTTATTTAATCCTTCCAATAACCCGGGGAGCTAGGTAATAACCCCTTTTTTACGTGAGAAACCCAAGCTCAGAAAGGCCACATAATTTGCCTGAAGTTACCTATTTAGTGACAGAGCTACCTTATTCCAGAACCAATGTGCTTAACCTCCATGCCTCACTGCTTCTTAATTTGATTCAAGACAGTATAAGTTAGGTGTTAGAAGTGCAAATCAAATGATATATGGACCCAGGTAAGTGAGAATTTGCTTCTGGAAGCCCAGTGAGGAAAAAGTGTGTGCCTTGAAGTTAGGCAGGCCTGGGAAAATTACTTAACCTCTATTAGCCTCAGTTGCCTCATCTGTAAAATGGGGCTGATAAGGAATAGAACTACTTCATAGGTGTGGGAATTAAATGAGTTAATATATGTAAAGTATTCATAATAGTACTTGACACATGGCATATGCTCAATAAATTTTAGCTATATCATCATCATCATCATCTGTGGGGACATGCAGAGAGGAATGGGCTGCAACAGGATTGCACTCTGAGGCTTCAGTGGCTGGACCTGCATGTTGAAAGTTGGATTATAAATTGCCAGAGGGAATCCCTTTTGAGTTGACTTTGAAGCACAGTGAGCTCTATGTAGAGCAGTGAAATGAGTCACTAAAGTGTCTCCTTGCTCAAAAGAGTGGAACTTGATATTACCTTGGGGCAGGACATTGTCTCCCAAAGGCCCTGCTAAAATGAAAACTATGCCTGGGAGGCAAAACCTCAAATAACTATTATTAACTCCCTGGTTCAAGTGCATTCATCAGATTAGCTCCAGCAGAGATTGACACTTTTAGGAAATAAGACAGGGAAAGTGTAGCTCTAACCACTTAGCAAATAGTTCCTACACATCCTCATGAAGGTATCATTGCATATTAATGT
The DNA here is from genome assembly GCF_963455305.1 of Plecotus auritus. NCBI lineage: Eukaryota > Metazoa > Chordata > Mammalia > Chiroptera > Vespertilionidae > Plecotus > Plecotus auritus. The sequence goes on along the minus strand of NC_137784.1, from coordinate 108,338,620 downwards.
TTCTATTAATGTAGTTATGGGGGGCACTCATTTGGGGGGTGTATGGGCTTAATCAGGGATTGGAGTATCATGGTTCCTAAAAATAACCTTACAAGGGTTTATTCCCATTAGCACAGTGATTTCAGGTACATTATCTCATTTAATCCCATAGCAACACTGAAGGGGGAAAGGCGGAGATGATCATTCCCATGAGACCTGGTAAGTTTAGGTGATGACAGTATGGCCCTATAGCAGATAAGAGTGGAGACTAGCTACCAGGTGGTTTTCCTCCTGTTTGGAAGACTCATTCCAGGGAAATAACACCGGGAAGATGATCTCAGCTACCAATGCCTGCTGTTCACAGCCTGGGCCTTATGAATGAAGATGCTCTGCTTCACATCTGTAAAATGGGGCTGATAAGGAATAGAACTACTTCATAGGTGCCTTTTTCCCACTGGAATGTAGCTAATGAGCCACAGGCTATTAACACGAACCCTATTTTACTCTCTTCCCACTACCTTGATTTAGGCAAAAGGGATGTTTTTGAAATTTTTATTTATATATTCAAAAGTATGTATTGAGCACCATATCCCAGGGGATATGGTGATACAGCTGTGAACAATGTGGAGAGCCCTCTCTTGTGGAGCTGACAATTATGGTGGAGACTGATTGTAAATAAATTGTGCATGTGCTGGATTGTTTTAACATTTCAAACATATTTTAAATGTACCATGGACTCTCACATATTTTTAAAATATATATTTTATTGTTGACAGTATTACAGATGTCCCCCATTTTCCCTACTCCTTTGCCCCCTCCACCCAGCCTCTACCCCACCCCAGTCCTTCACCACTCTATTGTCTGTGTCTATGGCCTATGCATCTATGCACACAAGTTCTTTGTTTAATCTCTGATGGCACACATACACATTGTCCAATGTACTTTTTGTGTAAAGCTGGACTTAACACTTCAAGCAAATTGCCTGGCCAGCTGAAATGTAGAAACACTTTTCAATTTAGTCTTTTAACATGTGTTGAGTGCCACCTATGTGCTGAGTCCGATATTGGGGACTTTGGAGAAATGCAGAAGAATGGGAAGACAGGGTCCCATCTTAGAGGGTTCCCAGTTCAGTGAATGAGGCAGCCTCTTCCCTTGGGAGTTCCCAGGCTATAGGAGCTGACAGTCTAGTCTGGGAAGGCAAACAACTTCAGGACCCACTTACAAAGGGGAATCCCAAGGACAGGCAAAGTGAATCCAGTCTAGACTGGAGTTGGGTAGACTGCCCTCGTCTCGCAATGATAGGGAACAGGAAAAGGGACGCCATAGCAGCTGCTGTGTGTCCCTGCAGTGAGGAGGAACCCAGGGCAGCCCCTCCTGGAGTGTTTGTTATCCTGGCAAGTCTTCTGGGTGAGATGAGATATAGGTGCGGCTACAAGAATGAAGAACACGGGCTGGGAGGGCTGAGTGGTGGCATTTCAGGTAAAGGGTGCCTCCTGGGGCCATTGGGCAATTAAGCAGTCTTGGGCACAAGCCTGGGCAGTCATAATCAAACCTGGTTGAAGTTTCAGAGGAGATAGGAGGGCCAGTGTGTGGGAGTCTTTGCCAAGCCTTTGCTGATGGAAAATGGAAGGAGAGGGAGAGGGTCAGAGATGTTCCCTGTAAGTTTGGACAGCCTGGGCCGGGTCCTTCTCAAAGCGTCCAGGATCCTTGACAGCTGTTAAGTAAGCGAGGTGAGAAAGGGTTAAGTGTGCCCCTCTACCGTCCCAAATTCTTCCTGTGTTTGAAATCCTTCAGGTTTCCCAAACCCTATGGCCCCAGCCAGGCGGGCATTGTCTGGGAAGCGGTTGTGGGTTGCTCCTTTGTTGTGGGGCCACCTCTAGGTTCCCTCTAGCGCCCAAGCGGGGGCTGCAGAGTGCGTGCCTGGAGGGGGGGCGGTGCGGGAGGCTCGCCCCCTCTCCCTCTTCCTGGCCCCCTCCCTCCAGCCCTCCGGATGACCACATGACCAAGTGGGCTCTCCGCCAAGCTCCAGGCTACAAAATGCAGCCCCTAGAGTGAGTAGGGAGCATTCTCACTGGCAGCCTGGACCACGGGCAGCTGGAGTTGTGGCCGAGCAGCCAGTCACTTTGGAAAGAGCTCGCTGCCTTCCCGGAGCCCCTGAAGCCAGCTTGGCGGCGCTGCCCACTCCAAGGAGGGATAGGCTGCAGGAGAGGGCAGAGGCAAGCGCGCGCGGCCGGCCAGCCTGTGGCGCGGCCCGGGAGCCCCGCGAGCTCCGCGCCCACCAGCCCACAGGAGCCGTGGCAAGCGCCTTTCTTGGCCTGCAACGCCCGACTTCTCCACCTCCCCGCCTCCTGCCCAGGCTAGAGGAGCAGCATGAATCTGTGGCTGTGCGTGCAGGCGCTCCTGCTGCTCTGGCTCTCCCTGACCGCGGTGTGTGGAGGTGAGTGCGTGCCTCCCTTAACCCGCGCTTCCCTCCTGCTCTCCCGCTGCCTGTGCCACGTTCTCCGCCTCCCGGAGCCCCCGGCGCCGGCCAGGCAGCCTCTCGCCAGCTGCAGAGTGACAGGGCGCCCAGGGCAGGGAACCCTCGGCTTCGGTCTCAGGCATCACCCCACCAGCACCTTGCCCCTCCTGGTTGCCCCTCACAGTCCTAGAAGCTCAGGCCCTCTGGCGTGCTCCCCGTGTCCCGGGCTCCACATCCCACGTGGTGGAGGGTGGCAGGGGCATGTCCTGCTCCCCTTGTGGGTCAATGAAGTGAACTGACCTGAGCCCGGTGGGCTGGGCTCCCTCGTTCAAGGTTTTCTGGACCCTGGAGGTTTGGAACCGCTGGCTGGTCTGGTCCTAGGGGGGCAAGATACTGGAGATGATGTGCCAAGATGCAGACGTGACACTTGTTGCATAGGCAGGAACAGAGCAGTGGGGGAGTGGAGCCCAGCTGTTGCTCCTTCAGCTGCATGTGGGCAGAGGCAGCCAAGCTGGTCCTCTCCACACTTACTCCAATGTTCTGTCTGGTCTCTTCTGCTCCTGCGCAGGAGGTCCACAGACTCTGTTCTTCGATATCCTGGCTCAGCCTCCCCTTTGCCCCAGGTACAGGCATGCTTCACCTTAGTGCCCTGTCTCCAGGCACCAAACCAGGAAACAGTGCCTAACATGATGCCTCCATGCAGTTCAGGGAGGGGGAGTCCTTTTGCCTCCACCTGCACCACATCCCCCACCTGGCACACTTGGCATTGGCACTCCCTTGCCCTCCCTGAGCCCTAGCAGTCCCAACCCTTGCTGCCTGTCCTCTGTGTGTCAGTGTGTCCTGAGGCTGCCAGCTCCCACCTCCAGCTGCCACAGTCTTGTGATCTGGCTGTCACTGCTGCTGCCTGCCCGGCACCACAGAAAGAAAGGCCAAGACCAGGTGGATTAATGCCCGTGCTAGGACTGGAGTCACAGGAGGTGGGAGCAGAGGGGAGCAGAGGGCAGGGCAGCAAGTTTCCTTAGAGGAAGAGCACAGGGCCCCACTTGGTCCCAGACTCTACAGAGCAGGAGAATGGCCTGCAGCCCAGGAACCTCTGAGGGGCCCAGTGCGGCTGTACCTCTCTCTCTTTGTAGGTCCCCTCCTATCTCTGCTCTTGTCTCATGACACTGCCCTGGCCCTGGAGCACTGCCTGGCTCCTCAGAAAGGCGCGTTGGTTGAATATGGCATCGCCTGCCTTCAGCTAGCTGTCCAGTGGTCTTCCTCTCAGGGCCTGAGCTCTGGGTCAGCCACCTCCTTGATAAGAAGGGAGCAGACTTTTTTCCTTAGAAACTCCTGTCAGGCAGCCAATGGCAGGAAGAGAGCAAAAGATATGAATGAAAGACACCACCTGGGCCTCCTCTATGAGCTCACTATCCAGTGCAGTTGGCAAGACAAGACACCCACCTGACACCACTACTGCTAAATAGTCCAAGGTGATACCTTCGGAGTGGCTGCAGAGACGGTGTTCCAGAGGAAGCTGAGTTTGCCTGATCTGCATAGCTGGTGCTTCCCCAGAAGCTATGAGGAGACCCTTGGCCAACTGGCCACCACTAGAGCCCTTTTGGGGTCCAGCTGTTAGGGTAGTACTGGTAAAGGGGAGAGCTGGTTTCAGAGGGAGGGGACACTATGTTTGGCCCAAACCCTGCCACTTCTTGCTTTAATTCACCCTTCTTCATTAGGCTATATATCTTCTACCTATCCTGATTGGGGTCAATTCGTTGCCTTCACCTTTTGCTTAAGCCTAGCACAGCAAACTCCCAAGGCTTTCGTTGCCTTCTCCATCCCATGACCTCTCCTGGAGCCGAGGACAAGCACCTCTGTACAGGTGGCAACCAGCCAAGGGTCTAGGTACCCATGTCTTGTTCCTCCTGCTTTCTATTCTGGGTCAGAAACAGGAACCCAAGAACCACATTTCCCGTGGCCAAGACTCGCCTGCTTTCCTCACCCAGAGTCCCCAGTCAAAGTCCCAGGCCTGAAAACCATACTTTCTCCATAACACACTCTGTCCTGAGTTGGAATGCCCCCACCCCTCCACTCAGTACACACATACTCCTCCACTGCCTCCTGACCTGGGATACACTTTGCTCTTCTGAGTCTGAGAGCTGCTGGGCTAGGGCCAAGTGTTCCTTGTTCTCTGTCTGAGTACCTTTCTTTCTCTCCTTCTCCTTCTCCTCCCCCTCCCCAGGCCCAGCTCAACGCCTGCAGGCACAGTGATAGTATGAGAACAGCCTACTGTACCTCTCCCGCTTAGGGCGGGGCAATCACGGCTCCATCCCCAGTTCCTATGTGCTAAGCATCCATGTAACCTGAGTCAGGCCTCTCAGTGGCACAGGACTAATGCAAGTGGAAGGCCAGGCTGCCAGAGCGTAAGATGTCCAAGGGTGGCAAAGCTGGCATGAGAAGATCACTCAGGGCACTGGGATGGGGGGCTGGGCAAACAAAGGAGGCTTCATCCTGGAGACACATGCAGGACCCTGAGTAGTGGAGGGGGCATAGCCAGCAGAGTCCCCACAAGAGCACCCATGTGGGCTTTTAAAGCCATCACAAGATAGGCTAGATGACAAGAGGAAAAACAGGTGCGTCATTCCTAGTGTGGCTGGTGTTCCTGAAAAGTCACAGGTACCTCATTGTGCATTGGCAGGCCTGGACTTCAGGCTGCCTGAAAATCAAACCCTGTTCATTGCTGACTGTGGTTCTCAGAGCAGAGATGCTGGGGCTTCATTGCTGGTGGCACTTTGGAGAGTGATGGCTCGAGTCCTTCTAGCCTGGAGATTCTTTGGAGGATTGCTCCAGCCTCCCATTAAGTAGCAAATGGGTTGGAAGAGACCAAGTACACTGAGAAAGGCCTCCATTTATAAAGGGGAATTCTTTTGTATAACCCGGACCACTGCAGTGATGAGAATTAACAGCCTTTAAAAGTCCCTTTGGACAGGATAAAGCCTGGGTTTCAGGTGTCTGCTTATCTTAGGGTGAGCCATACTCAGAATCAAAAGTAGGAAACAGGTGGGTGATGGATTAGGGTGCTGGAGGAGCTTCAGACTTCCGGTTACAAAGACAGTGAGCCGCCCCACCTGATGGGATGCAAGATGCCAGGGGCTTCTGAGTGGCTGATCTCCAGGGCCTGGTTGAGTGCTCAGTCAGCTCAGGGAGTTCTCTGCAGGTTTAGAGTCTAGACTTCTCCCTGGCCAGAGTCTGAGGCACCATCCTTGTTTCCCATCCTGTTTCTCTCCCCCCTCCCCGCTTAGGACTCATCACCCCTACCCTCCCACCAACACTCACAGTCCTGGGTGCTGAGCATTTGGAAATGATGCGCTCCCCAATCCAGGCATTGTGCCTCTCTTCTCCATGCCTACTGTACACCTTGGCCATAGCCTGTGCCATTGCCCCATGCCCACTCCACCCCCAGTAGTTGGCAGGGATGCAAGAACCAAGGTCTTGCTTACATTGTCAAAGCTCCTAGGATCCTTCCCTGTGCTTGGCCACACTCTCAGCACAGTCCTTCATGCCCTGAGTATTTCTCTGGTACTGCATCCTCATCAGCATTATTCTTAGTGGCCTCAGTGGGCAAGGAGAGCCTGGAGGGGGCCCGGAAGCACAGGGAAGAAGCTGAAGCAGCTCGGGAAGGGGACTTAGTGAAGGTCCTTCCCTCCTCCCTGCCCCCCCCACCTGGCCCAGACCCTTTGCCAGTGTAACTAAGAGGGTAGATAGCTCTATGAAAGTTGGAAGTGACCTCTTGGCCCCTGTCCATGCCTACTGCCCTAAAGTGGAAGTCTGATTTATATTTTAATTCTCATTAGGTGATGGGTTTAGGGGAGGAGTTGACATATTAACCCACCCCAACCAGAAGCATAGAAGTGTGGCTGGTAAACAGCAGGGTTGTAATGGGCCTGTCACTTTTCTCCGGTGGCGCGGGAGGGGGGTTGTGGAGGACTAGATTTTGTGTGTGTGTGTGTGTGTGTGTGTGTGTGTGTGTGTGTGTGTGTGTGGAGAGAGAGAGAGAGAGAGAGAGAGAGAGAGAGAGAGAGCAGTGGGCCCCAGGAGTCTGGGCAGGGTGGGCTCTAAGGACAAACTCACCTACTTTCAACCCAAGAGGAGGATCAACAATTGGAAATTGTGTGCAAGTGGAGGAGGAATCACAAGAGCCAAGGAACAAGGAAAGATGCTGGAGGCAGGGAGGAGGGAAAGGAGAAATGGCCAGGGGCAGTCAACGAGGTGGGGGCGTTATATGGAAACTGAACTAGTGGTAGGGATTCTTAGATGGGTGGAACTGGGCTCCAGGGAGAGGGATGTAGCTGAAGGTAAATCTAATGATGTTGGGGAAGAGAGGCTGGGATTTCTGATCACTGCTTCAGAAGCCATATTTCTGCAGGCCAGCCCCATACTAGGCATTGCATGAGCACCCTGCCAGACTGCCTTTTGCCCAGCACCATCTCATCTCCCGCTCTGCCTATTTCCAGTCTTCCTTGGTTGGACTGCAGCCTCCATGAGAGCCAGCTCATGTACCTTCTGCCTCATGGAAACCAGGAACACCCAGCATCACTTGAAGTCTACTGCCAGGGCTTGGTCTGGCATCAGAAGGCTTCTACTCTAAGCCAAATGTGGACAGATGCAGAGCAGGGTCCAAGAGAGCAGAAGAGAAGCCAACTGGGATTGAAATGGCAGGAATTTGCATCAGGTATAGGATGGGCATGTGATATGAAAGGAGATAGGGGAGGTGCCGACTGCAGCAGCCCAACCCCCTCCTCATGCACAGACTTGCTGCTTCATGTGGCCATTCACTCATTTGTTCATGCATTCATTCATTCATTCATTCATTCATGTAATATTTATTCGTCTCTAAATCTGGTCACGGGCTGAGTAGAACCCAGCATAAGGCACACATAAGAGTCAGAGAACTTCCCCTCCCCCAGACATTCCCACAGGGTGGCCACAGGAGATGTGAGCCCAGGAGATGCCTAAACATTGGTGAGATGCCAGGGGTGAAGTATGAGATCTCTAGTACTCAAAAGTGGGCCATCTCAGCCCTAGGTGGTTTAGCTCAGCGGAAAGAGCGTCAGCCTGGGGACTAACGGGTTTCAGGTTCGATTCTGGTCAAGGGCATGCACCTAGGTTTCAGGCTTGATCCCCAGCCCTGGTTGGGGTGTGTGCAAAGGCAACTGATCAATGTGTCTCTCTCACATCAGTGTTTTTCTCTCTGTCTCTCTCTCCCTTCCACTCTCTCTAAAGGCCAATGGAAAAATATCCTCAGGTGAGGATTAAAAAAAAAAGTGGGCCATCGCATAGCAAAGGACCTAGGAGTACAATGACATGATGTTCCAGATTTGGCTTTAAAGTACTCCAGCAAAGAAAAAAAGAAAAAAGAAAAGGGATAACAAAGGCATATGTGACTCCCTCTTGAATCTGGGTGATGGGTACATGGTGGTGGAGGCATTTATTTCACTGATGTGTTGTGTGCTTGAAATGTCTCTAGTGTATCAGTTGCAAGGGAGCTTTATTGCCTGCTGTGCCCCAGCCAAGTACAGGCACAGTATCCCAAACTGCACCCCCAATTATGTTCTAAACAAAGAACAAGTTTGTGCCTGCCAAAAACATGACAGGACTGTCAAAAGGACATAAACTGAGTTCCGTAACTTTCAAGATGTGAGGTAGGTTCCATTTCCCCCAGGACAGTGTAAAAATTGCAAATTGTTCATCAAGATAGAAGACAAAAACAAAGAAAAGCTTTGAGGAATGCCGCCTCATGGAAAGATTGTCCCCAGCCACAGGCCTGTGGTCTGTGGTTCCCTGCTTATTTGAACCAGCCTTCCTGTTAACAGGATTTCTCCTTCTTGCAGGGCCCCTGCCACAGCCTTCTGCCAGGAAGGGGTTGGAGGAAGGCAATATCCACCACCTGGTGCAGCCCAAAGGGTCCAGGAATGGACCAGGGCCCTGGCAGGGAGGTCGGAGAAAATTCCGCCGCCAGCGGCCACGCCTCTCTCATAAGGGCCCCATGCCTTTCTGAAGCAGGTACTTGAGCCTCTGGTCAGTGGATGGTGTGGGAGGGCTGGGGGAGGATCAGCCTGGAATCTGGGTGACCCTGTGCTCATCATTGGTCAGACACCTGCCCCAAGAAGTCCTGGCATCACATACAATGGGACTTACAGGGCACCCGTCTCACCCCCTCATTTTGCAGGAGAGGAGACCCAGGCCCAGAGAGGGGCTTGGCACTTGGGAGCCAATCTCCTGGCTTCCCAGGAGTTGGGTGTTGGCTCCCCTCCACCCTGGGGTTGGGCAGGCTGACCTAGTTGGAGAGTTCTAGAAGTCCTAGGGGATCTTGATGAGCTGTGGATCCTCACCAGAGAGCAGGAGGAGGGAGGAGGCAGAGAGCCTTGGGGGCAGCAGGCAGAGAATTAGAAGAGTTGCCCAGGGAAGGAGAGAAAATCAAAGGTGACAGCAGAGAGAGCAGGGTCTAAGTTTGCCCCTGGCCTGTTGTCTCTTTCCCTGTAGCAGGACAGAGTGGCACCAACTTAGAGGCTTTGGGCTTTAGGTTTAGGGTTGTGAGCGGGAGGGCAGAATGAAGGCTGTCTCCTCCTTTCCCCAGGTGATCCCTTTGACAGAAACATGTCAATGATTTCTCTCTGGTCATTTTTGTCTCTTTAGGACTGAAGGGGCCCTCAAGTACTTCCCCCCTGCACTTCTCTCTACTCCATAGATTGGTCTGCTTCTCTGGAGCCCTTATATCCATTTGACTCTCATCTTGCACACGTCCTAGCTGCTGATGGTCCCAGCTCTTCTCACCCACCAGCATCCCTGAATGACGTGGCCCTTCTCTGGACTGACTTTGGAGACACAGCACTGGAAGGCCGTCCTTTTTCTGGATCTCGTCCTGCTCTAGTATCCACCTCTCCCACCTAATACCCCAACCTCCAAGCAGCCCTCCCTTCCTCAGGTTTGCCCTGGGGGCTGCATGGAAACACTCCCTTCTTCAATGGGCTCCAGCAGATTCCAGATTTTCATGCCAGTTGGACCTTTAGCAGGCCTCCAGAGGGAAGTAAAGAGATGATCAATGAGAGACTTTAGTTAGAGGCCAGGGGCTTTGGCATGTGGACAGGGTGCCTTGGGGGCATTGGAGTTGGGGGGCGGGTGGTGCTCTGGTGAAGGAGAGGGGTGTAGCATTGGAGAAGAGGAGGAATAGCTTTGTGGCCACTTTCTCATCCCCATGTTTGGCCTAGTTAAAGACGAGGCAAGGGAGAGGGGCATATACCACTCTGTCACTTCTCTCATCTTACTGTGTCTTCTAACATTCCCCCCAACTCACTGCTCCCCAAATTCCTCTGCCCCCTCCACCAGCAAGTTCAAGCTCTAGCTCAGGAGGGGAGGGTGATGGGCCTGAGGTGGCTCCATACTCTCCCAGGAGCAAAAGCCAAGCAGATGTGTTTTTGTCAAGAATCACAGAATATCAGAGCGAAAAGGAATCTTGCAGATCACTAAGTTCTGCCTCCTTATGCAAACTCCTGCAAAGACAGAGGCCTAGAGAGGGACAGTGACCCACTGAGGGTCACTGCAGAGCCAGAATGAGGACCTATGTCTCCCAAGTCCCACTTGATGATGTCCTCTTCCTTGTTGATGTCTTTTCAAAATGTATTAAGTGCCTTTTCTTGGGGTTGGGGCTGGGGCTGGCTGGGAAGGGAGAGGACAGTGGACTGTGAACTGCCCCATGGTGGAAGTGGTGCGGTGGCGGTGGTGTGGGGACAGAGCTGCTCCAGCCTTCCTGGCTTGCCTCTGCTGCTTCATTCCCCAACCTGGGTTGAAAAATGCCTTAACTGGCCAACTGACACCATTCCGTCAGCACTCCCAGACCCCCAGTATTTTCTTAGGGGCAGCTCAGGCACTGAGATTAGCAGTCCAACCCCAGCACTGGTTTTCAGGAGCTCAGAGTTGGCCTTGAGTAATAGGACTCAATAGCCTTCCCTTCATGTTGACTGGACCTTCTTTCCCAGTGGCCTTCCCTTTGTGGGAGGGGGAGGGAGAGAAGAAGGAAGGGAAGGAGGAGGTGAAGGAGAGAAGGAAGGATGGGAGGAAGTATAGGTTTGAGCAGGCTTCCTTCTCAGAGGCCTCCCAGGAGTGAAGAAAAGGGGAGACAAGAGCCTGACGGCCATCTATGTATGTTTGGGGGCAGGGGGAGTCAGGGCCCCCAAGTCCCACATGACCCTTATATTGCCTACCTGCCTCTCACCCTTACCTCTGCTGCTGCTAATGCTACTGCTGCTGCTGCTTTAAGGCCCCCCTGGGAGCCCGCCTAGGCACTTGCCTCTCCCCACACCCCTCAGACTCAGAGGAGGGGCTGGCCAGTGTCCAGAAAGCCTCTTCTGCCACTTATGCCCCCACCAGGAGCTGGGCCTTCTTCCCCCTCTTCCTCTCTGTATTTTCTGCCTCATCAGCTGCCTAGCCCCACGGGGAAGGGAGGAAGGGGGGCCATGGGGGATGGCACACGGCAGTGGAGGGCAATGGGGGGCTTGGGGCCTGTCTTATTTAAAGTGGTTGTGTATGATTCTTATACTAATTTATACAAAGATATTAAGGCCCTTTTCATTAAGAAATTGTCCTCTTCCCATAGTTGTGTTCACTGTGTTTGTAAAGATTGTTCTATGTAAATATGTCTTTATAATAAAGAGTTAAAGATGACAATTTGCCCTTACTCGTGGAGGTCATGTTCAGGAGAGCCCTTCCTGTCCCCTGAGGTCCATGGTTGTCCCCAGGCCCACATGTTGCACATGCAAGGCAGTATGCTTGCATCCCAAATCGGTTCCAGGTCAAATGGCCACAAACCAATTTGCCACAAACTCACAAAAGGAATCTCTATGCTTAACGGCCGGTTCACATAAAATTCAGTCCACTTTGAACTGTTTTGGCATCTGTTTGGGTGTCCTAATTTTTTTTGCAGTGTCATCAAAAAGGATTTTTAGAAAGCAATGTATTTAAGAACATTCTGGTTAATTTCTACTAAAAATTGTTTTGTATCCTTGGTGGGTGTCTTCTACTTTTTGAACACTTTCGGGACTTTTTAGCCAGTTTGCCTCTCTTGAAAAATGTTATGTTTCCTGCAATAAATACATTTGGTAATGACTTTGTATGTATCATTTTATGTTTCACAAAGTAAAGGTGCTTGATGAATGAGATAGCCTGAAAAAGAAAATACAAGCAGTCCGATACAATTCTGCCCCATCTGTCTCACTTCTTCATGCTTGTTACCAAAATGCCAATACCTTGAAGAACACAAAGGAACATTGGGTACATGGTAATTCAGCTAATCAACTCCTTAGGTGCAAACAGGCATGTAGGATGCAGAGTAAAACCCAGCAAGGAAGAGCCACGAGTGAAAAAAAAAAGTGCACTTGATACATCTTGTGGGAAATGCTATAGATTTGACAAGTATTTAGTAGTACAAATACACAATTTTAAGAGAAGGTTTCAGCAAACATGCTATAAAGTCATAACACTGCTCAATAGGAGATAAAATAGAAAAAGCCATCCACAAGCATACAAAACGATCTCATCACCGACAAAATGCTGCGGATTGTGACAGATTTAAAAATATGACATTATGGTGAAAGTGCCTTTTAAGAAAATTGGTACAAAGTGACTTCTTTCAAAATTACTACTTTGACTTTTAGGCAAACTGGTTGTCAGAGTCATTGGTTTTAGGCAAGGAGGTTTTGGGTGGGCTGGCGTTATGCTGATTCATCTGTTATCTCTCAATCACCCCCAAAGCTCTAGTTTAACATGAAACCAAGGAGAAGGGGGAGGTGACAGGGCAGGACAACTTACTACTAACCCATATGTGTGTACCCCTTTAACAGTTTAGTGCTTAAAAAAACAAACAAACATCAACTCAGGTGTGACCATGGAAACAGAGATTGAAGTGATGCACTCTAAAGATGGAGAAGGGTTTGCAAGTCAAGGCCACTAGAAGCTAAAAAGGGCAAGGAAATGATTTTCCCTTCAGAGCTTCCAGAGGGAACTAGCCCTGTTGACACCCTGACTTTAACCCAGTGAAACTGAAAACAAAACGCTTCTCTCTCATCATTGATGTTTCTATCTCTCTCTCCCTCTCCCTTCCTCTCTGAAATCAATAAAAATATTTTTTTAAAAAAGTAAATGCAGAGAAAAATAAAAGGAGCTCACTTAACTGTTTCTGGATCATAAGTCCTGGACCTAGAGGTTGAAGGGGCAGAGAACCTAAAAGCAACGGTGCTTCAAATCCATCAGGAAATTAGGCAGCCTCTGAAATGACAGAGATTAGGGAGGCAAACAGACTGAGACCACAAACAACTTTTCAGGCCCCAGGTGTGGTGGAAAATGAGCCCTGGCCACTTTGAAGCCTAGCACTTCAGACTCTCCCACAGGTCCTGGTTGACTTGGTATCCCCAAATGGGGCTGGGCTCCTCTATCACAGAGGGAACTGTGGGACCTGGCCTGAGTGGCTTTTCTGAGATGCTTATATAATTCTATTTTTCAGGCCTAAAGGTTATTTAACTGAAATTTCTTTTTCTTTTTTTTTTTAATATATTTTATTGATTTTTTACAGAGAGGAAGGGAGAGGGATAGAGAGTTAGAAACATCGATGAGAGAGAAACATTGATCAGCTGCCTCCTGCACACCCCCTACTGGGGATGTGCCCGCAACCAAGGTACATGCCCTTGACCGGAATCGAACCCGGGACCCTTCAGTCCGCAGGCCGACGCTCTATCCACTGAGCCAAACCGGTTTCGGCTGAAATTTCTTAATCCAGAGTTTCTTTCTGATAGAGTGAGCCTCTGCCAGCTGAATGGCAACGTGAATGGCAATGTGCATGGCAGCAAAGGACTTACTGCCTTCTGCTCCCGGCCCTAGAAGGGGCTGCTGACTCAGCCAGCATTTCTTTGGAACCCCCCAAATGGAAGACCTCTCCAGGGTTCCGTTGAAAAAGTCCGTTTTCTTTTCCTACTGGCCAGTGCTCAGAGAGGGAGCCTGGCAAGGGACTTCCCTTGCTGCTACCTTGGACTTCAGCCAAAGGCCGGAGCTGCATCCAGAACATTTCCTTGAATGTTGAAAATCAGGGGTCAGCAAACTTTTACTGTAAGAGGCCAGATAGTAAGGTTTTTTGACTTTGTGGATCATTTGGTTTCTGTGCCAACTACTCCAGTCAGCCATTGTCGTGCAAAAGCAGCCATCGACAAAGAGTAAGTGAATGGGTGTGGCTGTGTTCCAACAAAGTTTTATTTAGAAAAACAGGTGTTGGAACACAGTTTGCTGAACCCTGTCTCAGATGAAGCCCTTCAACTCAGCCCTTGAACTCTTGCCTAGGGCCCAAAGGGAGACTTCCATTATGCAGCAAGTTCTAAAATTAAGGAAATTTAATAAACTGGTTATGAGTTGGCCTCCAGGCCATGCTAACTGATAATAATTATACTAACAAAGGAAATGACTTTCGGTGGAAGGGGGAAGTCTGGAGTTGCTGTGGGTGGAAATTAGGCTCTTCCATGGCATCGTGAGGGAAAACGTCCAACAGAGTCAGATGAAGTGGGGAGGGGGGTCCTCTTCCCCATTGGATGCTGCTGGTGGTGGAGTTCTTACATATTGAGAAAAGAAATGTTCTGAGATTCACATGGGAGAATGAATGATTTTTATTTGTGTGGAATTAAATCCCCGTGTTTCCAAAGTCCCATTTCCCTTAACCCAGTCATAGAAGTGTAGCTGGGGTTTCAGTAAAGCTAGAAGCAAAGCCAGTGACCAGAGTTTCCTTTCCATGTTGGAGACAGGTCTAATGCAGCATCAGGCTAGTTGTAGTCTGTTAGTCCATTGTGTGTGTGGACCACATGGGAGAATGCCAGGAAGCCAAGCGTGAGCCATGAGCCAAGTATGCTAAGAGGAACTAAGAGTGCCCAAGAGCGCAAGAGAGCAAGCTTCTTTGTTCAGGGAATTAAGTATCCCAAATCTCCGAGGGCTTACAGTGGCCTTGCCCATTCTGGCCAACCATCTCTGTCCCCAGGTGTGATTGACAGTCAATTACCTTCCCTAGTCATCCCAATTTTACTGGGAATGCATCTATCTTCCCTTTGTCCAGTCCCTTCCCCCAATATTTTGCAGGGAACATGCTTATAATGTATAGCCTTCCCTTTGTTCCTTTCCTGTTGTTAATATAACTACTTAATTACAATAGTATCATTAGCACCACTAATTACTTATCTGTGAGACTTGAAAGTCAGTGTCTTGGTCTCAATGAGCCCTGATTCCACACTGGATAGGATACTCTCCCTACTTTTCAGTACTGTAGTCAGGACTGAATGTGATAATGCAGGTAAAGTGTTGGGCACAGTGCCCAACCCGCAATAGGAGCTCACTAGTGGGAGCTAATATCTCCACGGAGCCTCACGCTAAAACCCTAAGTGGACAGGAGCCATCATCATCTCCAATTTATAGATGAGGAAACAGGCTCAGGAAGGTCAAGGCTCTTGTTCAAATTCACAGAGCCACTAGTTGGCTAGCCAAGCTTCAAACCTGGCTCCACCCTCAGCTTAGGTCAGTTGCCATGCTCCCAATAGGGGTTTGCACACCTCCTCACCTCCTCCCTCCCCTCCCCCCCCCCACCCCCGAGTAAACCTTGGCCACTATAAACTTCCAGTGTCCTAAACAACCCATAGGGCCTCCACAGGAACAGATCAGGCCCTCAGCCTTCTCTCCTCTATGTGACTGCATTAGCTTGGGCAGAACCTGGGGTAGGATTTCGAAGTCAGGCTCCTTTCTACACTGGCCTGGGGCTCAGAAGCCTGAGTTGCATTTCTAAGTCTGCTTCTGCCCAGGGCTTACTGGGTCTCCTTGGGCTTTTCTGGGCTTCAACCCCCTCACCTACCCAGGCCACCTTGAAGGTGTGTGTGTGTGGACTTTGTTGAAGTCCCAGCAAGCAGTGACCTCAAGTAAGAGGGAATCGGTGCTCTGGGAGAAGAAATAGGCATAGGGCAGGAAACAGGGACCTTGCCCAGTGAGGAAGGCCACGCTGGATTATGTGGGTCTACACAAGCTTCCCTTAGCCCCAGAGGCTGCAGGAACCTCCGTTTCTTTCACCATTGCGCAAACCAAATGCTTTCTGATCTTCCCTGGGTGTTAAAGTACTGGCAGGCTGCAGCCAGGACAGCCCAATGGCCTGAAACTAGGTGTTTGGTGCCCTGGATCCTAACCCCAGATTGACCGGTAACTGGCTGTGTGATCCTCAGCAGGTCACTTTATCTTTTGGGGGTTCTCAGTCCCCCCTCAAGTATTTTCATAGAACAATAATCTCTGTTCTCCCTACCTCAGACATATAGCATCCTAGAGGGTCAGAGCTGGCAGGCACCTGTAAAGTCATTCAGTTCCATGAGCCCTCCATTTTTACAGATAAAGAAAGTGGGACTCAGAAAGTGGCTTGCTTAAAGGGACATAACTAGAGGATACTAGCAAACTGGTTGGGAGTGCTTCCTATGTGCCAAGCACTGTTCCAAGCACATCACCTGTCCTGACTTCCTTAGTCCCCATTACAACCCCATTTTGGTTTTTTAAAAACCTATTTCTGTTGGTTTCAGAGAGAAATGGAGAGGAGAGAGAGATAGAAACATTAAAGATGAGAGAATCATTGATCGGCTGCCTCCTGCACACCTCCTAATAGGGATTGAGCCCACAACCCGGGTCTGTGCCCTGACCGGGAATTGAACCTTGACCTCCTGATTCATGGGTCGGTGTTCAACCACTGAGCCACTCCAGCCAGGCCACAACCCCGTTTTATACTGAGGAAACTGAGGCACAGAGAGGCTAAGTTCATCTGAGGATATTCTGTGGAATGCAAAAACTAACTGAGAGGACTAAGGTGACATTACTTTAAAGAAAGACGAAGGCACTGTTGAAATGCCAAGCATTCACTCAAGGGCTGCAGTCACCTCTCTGCTGCTGGGAGGGATTCATTCTGGTGCCCTCAGTCACAGGGCAGCAGAAGTGCTTGTGTCTCTGGCTCCCACCCCAGCAAGTATGGGGGTAGGGGCCAGTGACCCTGGCATAGTTATGAGACTTCATGCCCCTGTCTCTAGGCTCTCAAAATGTCTCACAGCCTAGAGTTCCTCTCACTTCCTTCAGGAACTCCTCGGGTGTGAGTGATGTGGAAAGAAAAGGGACAGTAAAGAAGGGAGGAGAGAGATCCCACAGGAATGCAGGGGAAGGGGTCTTAGGAGAGAGGGCTCACTACAGCCCCTTCTATCTCCATCCAGTCAGAGATCTCAAGTGCCTCCACTTCATTTATTTTTTAAATATATTTTATTGATTTTTTTACAGAGAGGAAGGGAGAGGGATAGAGAGTTAGAAACATCGATGAGAGGGAAACATCGATCAGCTGCCTCCTGCATACCCGCTACTGGGGATGTGCCAGCAACCAAGGTACGTGCCCTTGACTGGAATTGAACCTGGGACCCTTCAGTCCCCAGGCCAACGCTCTATCCACTGAACCAAACCGGTTAGGGCAAGTGCCTCCACTTTAATAGTTTATTTCATTCCTTAGATTCCACATATGAGTGAAATCATATGGTTCTTGTCTTTCTCTGACTGGCTTAGTTCCCTTATCACAATACTCTCCAGGTCCATCCATGCTGTCGCAAAAGGTAAGATTTTCTTCCTTTTTTATAGCCAAGTAGTATTCCATTGTGTAAATGTACCACAGCTTTTTTTTTTTATCTACTCATCTACAGCAGTATGGTGATTAGCAAAGGGAAGGGAGATGGGGGGAGGTAGAAGAGGGTAAATCAGGGATAAATGGTGATGGAAGGAGAAGACTTGGGATGGTGAACACATAATACAATATATAGGTGATGTATTGTAGAATTTTACACCTGAAACCTATATAATTTTATTAACCAATATCACCCCAATAAACTCAATGAAAAATAAATACATAATAAATAAATAAAGAGAAACATTAGAAAATAAGGATGAGAGTAAAGGGGAATTTAACCTTTTTTTCACACAATATATTAAAATATGCATATGTATGTATTTTTTTAAAAAGAAATATCAAGTGATGCTTTCCCAAGAAATTTCTATGTGATTTCCCTCCTTCTTCACTCCAAGGGGATCCTGGGCTACCCCCAGCTCAGCTACACAGCCCTCTCCATCCCATCTCTGCTCCCATATTGCCTGTCAAGTTGCAGGTCTCATGCCAGGTACAAGTTTCAAAAGTAGCTCTACTTCCCCTCAACCTATGCTAACATTTTCAGAACCCAAACATAAGAAAAGCCCATTTACAAGCCCCTAACCAAGAACCGAATCAAAATAATCTTTTAAAACATTGAGCTAAAGAAAATGCCTACCCCTGGGTAGGACACGATGTGAGCAGTGGAGAAGACTTGCTCCTTACCTTGCCTGTGGGAGTCTCGAGGGGAAGGGTATGTGCCAGTGGCTGCACAGTGTCCTCTATACAGCCCTGGCTGCTCCCCTGGACCCAGCAGGGGTGTGAGGAAGTGAGTAGCTTTCAGGAAGCAGAAGCTGAGAAGGCCTCTGGCTGAGTTACCCAAACTTCATTTCCCAACACTCCTCTTGCTTTTCTGGTCTCCCCTTCCCTGGCTCTCTTCCTCCGCAAATTCCCCCAAACCCTCAAGTGCCAGCCAAGGGCCCACCTCCCCATAAAGCCTTATCAGATGTTCCTCAGACAGGTGATGGCCAGATGGGAACCCAGGTTTGTCTCCTCACAAAGCTTGCGTGTTTACTAACCATATACTTTATTGGCCATCATCCCGATGGAGGTGACTACACCCACAGTGATGAAGGGGGAATCTAAGGATCATACCTTCCAGCACAGGATCTGGAGACTTAAAAATCTTGACTCTTCCAAGTACCAAGCCTGGGTTGCTCACTTCACCTTTCTGAGCCTCAATTTTGTTTCTAACATGTAAATAACAATTCCTAGCTTCCTCAGAGGCTCATATTATAGTGAGGCTCAGGTGGTTTCTGAAGTTCAAATGTTTGGATGTATGTGTGAAACAGGGAAAAAAATGCCTACCTCAGAGGATGTCTGATTTGCATATGAAAGTGCTTGGTCATCTGTAAAAGGCTATAGACATTCATTTCTCAACATTCGACAAATGCTTAATGAGTGCCTACTATGTACCACATTCCTTACCACCAGATGTTATAAAAAAATCACAAGGGAATGTCTGACCAGGACTGTGGTAAGGGCTCTAGGAAGTTTATTACAGAGGAAGCTCACCATCTAGTTAGTGAGGGGTAGGGATGATCAGAGAGGTTTCCTTGAGAAGTGGGAGCCCAGACCTCAGTGTGGGTAGAGGTTAAGCAGGAAAAGGAAAGTCCTGGCAGAGGGAGCACAGGGCTTGAGGACAAGCACCCAGAAGGCAGAGAGCAGACGTGATTTGTTCTTAAACCCATTTCACAGACAGGAAGCAGGCCCGCCAACCTGGCCAGACACTTTGAAAGCTTCTTAGTTCAACTTTTCTTGTGCTAGGCCTCCCTTTCTCTCCAGGCCTCTGTCTTTGGGTGGAAGTCAGTGTAGAGTGAGATGCTACCACCTGCTGGCAGATTATGGGAACTGCAGGAGGGACTTACTGCCTGCGCCAAGCCTGGGACCTGACCACCTCATCTGTCCTGTTCCATTGAAGGTGTGAGAAAGAGAAAAATCCAAGATGTGTGTGGAGGGGTGTCAATTGGAGTTAGTCAAAGGAGACTCTTTT
The DNA here is from genome assembly GCF_963455305.1 of Plecotus auritus. NCBI lineage: Eukaryota > Metazoa > Chordata > Mammalia > Chiroptera > Vespertilionidae > Plecotus > Plecotus auritus. Next base: position 108,319,426 of record NC_137784.1, on the reverse strand, counting down.
AATTGCTTCTGGTGCAGGATTCTGAGTGTGTGAGTGATTTCGTGGGTGTGAGTTTATGCCCATAGCTTGAGAGGAGGTGAGGGTGCATCTATAGGTAATGGGCGGAGGTGGGTTCTGTATGTGTGAACACTGACTGGGAAGGTATGTACATTTGCACTGTATTAAGTCTGTGTGCATACTAACTGCTTGTGCATGTTAGTGGGTGGGGGAGGAAGAGAAGTTGCCATCCAAGGATTCCCAAGGGTGATGTTCTCCAGCTTGTAGCTGCAAAGGGCAGCAGCTGGTTCTCTGAGTCCAGGCCAGGCCCTGTCCACATCCATACAGGATGTTACCTGGCTGCCTGGCTCCCAAGGAGCATTTCCTTATTCCACCAGTCTTCCCCCTAGCAGGTACATGATGTGGACTCGCAGCTGTTACGGGAGATCGCATAGCCTCTGGAGGCAATGAGCAAAACTGATTTCTGCATGTGCTTACAGGAGAGGCCTAAAGGAACACTCAGATCCTGGCCAAGGATCAATCCAGGTCTGCTCTCTTCCTCTGTGTGTGCTGGGAGTTAGTTGGTGCCCATGTTATGCATGTTATGCTGGTTACTAAAGATTTTCAATGTCACCCTTGTGTACTTCCCACACTCTCAGGTTGTTTTTAACCTGGAGCTTCAGGAGACCATGAGTTAGGGTGTTCTCTTGTCTTCAATCCTATGAGGAGGCTGTTATTGTTTTTTTAAAAACAGCCCTTCTTATTTACCCCTCTAAATAGCATAAAAATACTAGTCCACCTTACTAGTCCCAGCAAGAAAAATCCCTTGGTGAAGCCATTAGCCATCAGATAAATATTTGAACCATTAGGTAGGGAACAGAAAAGTCAGATCAGAGTCTAATGACTCCCTTAGACTTTGCCCAAAGGCCCAGCTTTCTGAGTGAGCTCAGAGGGGTGGGACCTCTGGAGGATTTAAGTTCAGGTTCAAGGAAGCACCCAGGAGCAGGCCTAGCCTTGTCCTTTGCCCATGGGTGGGGCACACCAGCCACACTGCAGCATTTCTAGGAAAGATCCTCTTCTGCTCCCTGGCCTTTGAAGTCAGCTCCTCCTTGCAGAAATGCAAACAGTAACCTGTGCTTTCCACAGGCTACTGCCGGCAGGGCTCCTCTTTTGCCCACTGCATGACTTCCCCTTCCAACTGCTGTCTTCCGTACAAGTTGGCCTGGAGGACTGTGAGATGGTGTGATAGAGGGGAGGCTCCCATCTCAGTTCTGCCACTTGGTAGCTGTGTCACTGTCCCCCTCTGAGTGTCACCTACCTTATCCATAACATAGTGATGATAACTGTACCTCTTGTGTTGCCTTGAAGCTCAATTAAGACACTGAATCCAAAACCACTTTGAAAAGGAAATTATTGCTGGAAGCATGCAAGGGGTGAGTGCAAAGCTCTTAGGTGCTCCCCTCAGCCAGATTCCCAGCAGGACAGTCTCACCCTTGCCAGAATCCCTTTTTTATCTCCAAGGTGTTCAGGAAGATTTGTAACCAACAGTCATATAGAATCCCAGGGTTGAGCTATCATTAGATAATGCAAGCTAATATTTATTTAGCACTTATATGCTAGGTACTGCTCTAAGTGCTCTACATATTATACTCATTTAATCCCCACAACAACCCATGAGATAGAAACTCATCCCTATTTTACACACCAAAGCTCAATAAACTTAAGTGAATTGCCCAAAGTCACATAGCGAATCAATTGAGCCAAGATTTAAAGCCCAGCAGTCTGGCTTTAGAACCTGTACTCTTAGCCATTGTGCTCTATGGTTTCTACACAATACTCATTAAGCAGTTGTTTTGCCTCTGCTTGCATACTTTTTGTGATGGGGACTCACTGGTTCCCAGGGTAGCCTGTCTTCTTCCATGTCTGGCCAAGCCTTTGGTGACCCAGACCACACAAAGATCCTAATTCCCTGAAGACATATGCAGAGGGTAGGCTAAAAACAGGAGACTATAGAAAGAAAGCACTTGCATGGCCAGAGTGACTCAGTGGTTGAGCATTAACCTATGAATAAGGAGGTCACAGTTTGATTCCAGGTCGGGGCACATATCTGGGTTGCTGGCTCGATCTCCAGTGTGGGGCATGCAGGAGGCAGCCGATCAATGATTCTCTTTCATCATTGATGTTTCTACCTCTCTCCCTCTCCCTTCCTCTCTGAAATCAATAAAAAATATTTTTTAAAAAAAGAAAGCAAACACTCTCCCAGTACCCCTGTCTACACACAGACCCTCTGATCCCATTCCCTTTGGTGTGTCAACATCTTCTCCTCAAATGGAGATCGAATCAGGAAGTAAGATGCCTCCCTCACCTTACTACTCTTTTTTCTACTGAGGAGAGTGAGTGAGCAGGGGTTCCTATAGTTAGAGCCCAGGGCATACACAGCCTTCATTGTACTAATAAATGTTCAATAAATGCTGAATGATTGAATGGACAAGTGAATGAAGGGCAGGCTCACGGTCTCCTTTCCGGCCAGCCTCAATCTCCTGGAGGAGTTAGTTTTGCACTGTGCTTTGAGATACTTAAAAGCAGTATTTCCATGGCAACAAGGCATAGCTCTGCCACTACAGGGCCAAATTCTTTCCTGTCACACTGACTCTGATCTTGCTCCAGAAAAGATCCTGAACTACCTGGAGTGTCCGAGGAGTGGGTCACTGTCCATTGGGAGGCCTGCAGAGTGGGCACTGCCATGGGCAGATCCCCCAGAGCACATCTCCTCAGGGAAGTTCCCAGGCCGATCGACCTTGCTGCAGTTTCCATGGTAACAACACTAGGCTAATGGGTTGCCAGGGTGATGGTGTGCTACTGCTAAGATTGCACGGGACTGGACCACACAAGGCCACTGAGTTGAAAAGATACTAATAACATCTTTCTGCGTCTCCATGGCAACAACACTCAAGCACCAGGTAGGCTTTGTCCCAAAGGCAGATTAGACCTCCACCCTCCACACTCAGCAAGAACGCTCTGGGAGGTGGGCCACGGGGCCAGTATCGTGGGGGCTTGGCCCCTGTCATTCCCTTTCAAGGAGGGAGAGCCAGCCAGGGCTTGTTCCCCCTCCAAGGCCCCCTATCTGCCCCAGCCTCCCTCACCATACTTCTCCTTGGGGTGTTTGACCAAAGCAGCCTGGGTTTGGGCAGTTGGGACTGTCAGGGAGGACTGGGGCAGAAAGAGGGCTCAGGCAAGTTGGCATGGGAGAAAATGGAGTTGGGGCACCATTTAGGTAAGGAGCATCTCTTGGTGTTGCTCCCAGGCTGCGGGGTTCATGCACTCAGGCTGAGGAAGCGGCCAAGGCAACATCTTTCCGTAGCAAAGCCAGGAGCATGGGCCAGAGTTTTCAAACAACTTTCAAAGTTGTGGCACTTATGAAGTCCATCAAAACATGATTTGGGGGAGGAGGGGCCCAGAGCCTCACCCATTCAGTCTTATCCCTCTTCCTACCACAAGTGTACCTCCAAAGCACCTAGGCTTCTGTGAAACATAATTTGAAAAACCTCTGGCCTAGGCCAGCCCCTCATAGTCCATATGGAGAGGCTAACTGGGAACCAGAGAGGGTAGGTATCTTGCTCAAGGTCAGCCATTAATATAGCCAGGACTAAAATCCAGGACTCTCATGCTTGTAGGGTCACTCCCAATAAACGAGGAACTTCTGGGTGACTTCTAACTTGGGCTCTTTGAACTTCCAAGGACTCACTGGGGCTTCTGTTAAAATAAGGATGTGGAGAAGAGAGGAGTTTCCATTGTGGGGGTGGGCAAAAATGTTTAGAATGAAGCTCCCAAGATTGACATTTTGAGCACCTACTATGTGCTAGACATTTTGCTAGAATATGTTTTCTGTGCTAGATGTCACCTTATTTCTTTACTAGTGACCCGGTGCACAAAATTCATGCACATTAAAAGGGGATTAATTAGAGGAAATAATTTAATATTGCTATTTGCCCTTTCTCTATAATAGAAGTGTCAGAGATGAAAGAAAATTAGTAAAATGTATATTAAAACCTTCCTCCTTGACACGGGACCCAGAGTCAAGTCTCTGCCCACCCATATGCACCTCAAAATCGCATGAGACCCAGACCTGGCCGCCACCCCCGAATTGGGCTAGATCCAGACCCGGCCAGTCCCACCCTTGTCAAGCCCTGCTGGGCAGGGGGTGTAGCCTCAAGTCCCCTGGCCCAGCGCCAGGACAGGGGGTGTGGCCTGAGGTCCCCCAGCCCAGACTGGGGTGGGGGGCGTGCCTTGAGGTCCTCCATCAAGCCCCACCAGGCGGGGGGGAGCAGCCTCAGGTTCCCCGTCAAGCCCCACTGGGTGGGGGCACAGCCTGAGTTCTCCCAACCCAGCACTAGGGGTGCACCTTGAGGTTCCCCCATCAAGCCCCTCTGGGTGGGGGGCAAGGCCTGAGGTCCCCTGTCAAGCCCAGCTAGGCAGGGGGATGCAGCCTCAGGTCCTCTGGCCTGGTGCCGGGGTGGGGGGCGCAGCCTGAAGTCCCCTGTCAAGCCCCACCTGGAGGGAGGCATGGCCCGAGGTTCCCTGGCCTGGCACTGGGGTAGGGGGAGCAGCCTGGGGTCCCCTAGCCCAGCACCAGGATGGAAAGTGTACCTTAAGGTCCCCTGTCAAGCCCTGCCGGGTGGGGGGTGCAGCCTGAAGTCCCCCGTCAAGTCCTGCTGGGTGGGGGAGGGCATAGCCTCAGGTCCCTGCTGATTGCTTGTTAAGGTTCCTTATGGGAACTTGGCCTCAGCTGTGGGTGCAGCCATCTTTATGACGGAGTGATGGTCAATTAGCATATACCCTCTTTATTAGATGGGATAACAATCTGTTTAGACAAGCTATTTAGAATGATCTTTCTTTAGCATATGAGAAACTGAAAGCTTCAGGGGCTGATTGAAACCTAGGGCTATTAAACATTGAGCATCTCTTCAACAGGGATGCCTCTGGATTGGCTCCAGAGGGGATTCTGGGATGAATGCTGACCCATGGCCTATCTCTGTTGAGCTTAGGCAGATAGATGCATTCAAAACATTGTAGACCTCTTTCACCTGCACCCCAACAACTAATAACCACTTCTAACTCTGCCCCACCTGAAATGAGTGGAGGGTACATTCAGTCTTGAAGGCTCAGTGCACGCTATTTCTTCACAGCTCCACAGAGACCACAATAGGCAGAACATCTTGTGAGTTGGGATTTGGTGGGGTGGTAGTGATAGTGATTCCTAGTTGCCATGGACTCTCAAGGGCAGGTGTCATGAACACCAAGTCTGTCAAGTGGAAGGTCTGGGGCAGCAGCAAGCAGATTTGCCTTCCTAGTTGGTAAGCCTGGTGGTAAGCCCCAGGAACTGCCAAGTGTAGGAGCTGCTGCTAGAGGCTTTCCTGGAACTTCACTGAGGCCCAAAGGGCACTGAATTCTCTCAGGTTATACTGCTCCCCCTGGACACCCGTCCCCTCCTTTGGATTCCATGTCCTGTAGGATCACTTTTCCTCCAACCCTGTCTGCCTCACACCTCTCCTCCATTGCAAAATTCCCTCCATCATTAGAGCTTGTTTCCATTTGCTCTTGCTGAAGTGGGGAGCACATTGGACCAGGAGTCTGAGCGTGGACTCTGGGTCCCCACTCTGTGACTCACTGAGTTCCTGAGAAAATCATTTGGCTTTTTGGGCTTCAGTTTCCCTCTCTGGAAACTGGACTGTGGTGAAAATCAAACAAGATTTCAGTTGAAAGTGAAAAGTTCTCAGGGAGTCTCTCCCTGGCACAGTAGACCGGGGTTGGACTAGACCTAGGTTTGGTCCCTCTTCAGTGCCCCCACAACCCTCTCACTGACCCCCTACAGACATCGTCACACTTCAGTGTGACTGCTAATTGCTCTCCCTCTCTAGATTGTGAGCTCTGGGTCTGCAGGGACAGGCTTTTCTGGCTCATTGCTGTAGCCCCAGGCCCCTGCATAGCCACATAGTAGGTGCTTAATAAGTATTAAGTGAACAGAGAGAAAGACAGACTGCCCTGTACATTCTTCCTCCTTTATTTTTCAAACATTACCACCATGGTGCAGTCTCCTTAAGTCCCTGCTGTCCTTACAGAGCTCTGAGACTTATGTCAAAACCTTCACTGTGGCCAATGGCTTACTAGGCTGTTTATTGGAGCACCTCAGGCCCCATGACATGTAGATGTTGTGTGCAAGTGTGCAGGACTTTGGCAACCCCAAATCATGTCCTGTTATGTCACCAGCAGTGTCAGCAGCTCCATTACAAGCTGCCCTTCTCAGCCAAAAGGCAGTGTAGTCTACTGGTTAGGTGCATGGGCATTAAAACCAGATGGCCACTTACTAGCTGTTTCCTGAACTGTAAATGGAGGTGTTGATAATGCCTGCCTCAGAGGGGATCGTGTGTGTGTGTGTGTGTGTGTGTGTGTGTGTGTGTGTGTGTGTGTTCTAATACTGCTTGGTACCAAGTCCACACTCAAGAAAATTGAAAGGGAAAACAAGGGGGCAGAGTTCTTCATCCCAAGTAAGAGTGGGGCTTCCCTTCCTCCAACTCACCCCCTTTACCACCACCCCACTTTCTGATCAGAGTTGGGTCACCTGGGAAGAAAGCTCCAACTGGCTATTCAAATCTCACTGATTTTGGACCAGGCAGGACCCAGAGAGGGTAGAGTTTTCTAGCTCTGTGGCCTGGTCCCTCCCCCTACTCCTGCAGTAACAATTGTTTTTAATATTTATGATGCATTTGTCAAATATCTACTGCATGCCACTTCCAAGCCTTTTCACATTGCTTTGATCAACTTCTTTACACTTTGCTCAGAACTCCTGCCTTAGCTCCACAGCAGTCTTTTCTTCCTTAGCATCGAGTCTCCTTCAAACTATGCACCCCCCCCCCCCCCGCCCCGCACCTTGGCCGTTCAGTAGCTTTGTGATCTTGGACCAACCCCCTCCATCTTCTGTACCTCAATTTTCTTATCTAAAAAAAAAAAGAGGCTCCAGAAGGTCTCCAAGCATCCTGTAGCTCAGGTGGTTCCAGGTGACCCGTCAGTTGTCATTGCCTCCTTGTCTCAATGTCAGGGTAAGTTGTGCGTGTCCTGTGGATCACAAAGGGCAGGGCTTGGGTCCCCTGCTTGTCAGGAGAGACACCACCCCTAGTCTCAAGGTGCTCTAGGTTTCATGGGGAAGGGCTAAGGTCATGGTAGGGGGTAGGCGGGGCCCAAGGCAAGGAGTCTCAGAAGGGACACCGCCATCTCTCCAGCGAGTTTACGAATGTTGCCCAAAAGGGGTCAGGCTCCCTCTGAAAGGGGAAGACAGGCTGTGGCGAGGTTGGATAAAAGCAGCTGCCCAGATCTCACTGGCGCCTTCTAGGTCTGGATGGAAACTCCTTCATTGATCTTGTCAGCTGCCTGCAGAGCCAGTGATGCTGAGTGGCTGGGAGAGGAAATCACAGGGACAACTCCTCTGTAGTGAGAGTCAGCCTCCCAGGCTGTATACTTCCCCTTCGAGGCCTTGCTTGGTGCACATGGACTTGGCAGCAACCCTGCACACATACCCTCACTGGGTCCAAATAGAGTTCCATGGACTCTGAGGCATATATCTCACCAGACCACTCTGTAGGGTCTTCCCTACACCTCCTCATACCCCAAAGCCACCTTATTTGAGTTAGCCCCTTGACCTTCAAGGAATTCTTACTCCTTTCCAGCTGTGTCCGCCCTACCTTAAACTGAAACTATAGTCCTTTATTCAGTCCCATTGAGGTGAGGAGAGGTCCTCAATTTCATAAGCACAAAGGAGCCAGGTTGGTTCTTGAGCAGCGGAATAGCATGCTGAAAATGTTGGGGCCTAGTGAGGAACCAGCACTGAACTTGAAACACCGGGAGACAGAATACCTGAATTCTAATCTTGGTTCAGATATTGGCTATCTGATTGTGGGAAAGCCACTTCCCTACTCTGCACCTGTTTCCTCATCTATAAATGGGGATGATGTTATAACCTGCGTTAACAGCCTCACCGGGTTGACATGAGAATCAAATAGGAATGTATATGTAAAAGTAATTGTAATCTAGAGTGCGCTCAGCGGTAGATGACAGGATGCCCTTCCTCCTGTCCTAGGATTCTGGCTCCACACTGGCTCCTTCCCCTTGGCCTTAAAATGTGCTCCGAGATTCCCTGTCCTTCCACTGACATGTCCCTCCACTGACATACACTTTACTTGCACCGCCAAAGTTCTGAGACAAATGCTCTCTGTCAGATGCCTTCATTTTCTCAGCCCATAGTCCATCCATCCTCCTATTCCTGCTCTCTGGCTTTTACCTCCTCACCCTCCACCCTCCTTGATGTATCTGCAGGCATTTGATTCCCTTGATATTGTCCCCACCTAAGCCCTCTGGTTTCTGTGGTAGGCAGCCTCTATGAGGATCTCCATGATCCCAGCCTCCTGGTATTCCCTTGTCTAATCCCTCTCCCAGTATGTGGACTGCACCTAGTGACTGGCTTCTCAAGAACAGAATATGGCAAAGGTGATAGGCTGTTGTTTCCAAGATTAGATTGTAGACTGTGACTCTTGTCTTTCTCACACTCTCACCATCTCTCACTTGTGCTGTGGAAGCCGGCTGCCTTGTTGCGAGCTGCTCTATGGAGAGTTCCACATGGCAAGGAACTGAGGGTGGCTAACAGCTGGCAAGAAATGAAGCTTTCAGTCCAACAGCCTGTTAGCACCTGAAGGTTCCCGCCAACAGTCTTGTGAGTGAGCTGGAAGCGATCCCAGCTCTTGAGTCTTGAGGTGCTTGCAGCCCTCGGCAATACCTTGACTACAGCCTGTGAGAGACCCCAAGACAGACAGTCCACACCCCATTTCTGATCCACACAACCATGAGATAAAAACTCATGGTTTTAAGCCATTAAGTTTTGGGGTAACTTCAAAAAGTGCAAATCATGGCTGTTACTTTCCAGCAGTCTGAGCTATGTGGCTAACCAAATAAATACCACCAGGGAGAAAAGTGGTTGGGTCCAGCTTAGTGAATAAGGCACAATGAAATCAACAGATATGGTTTATTCCCTATTGTCTGGGAATTGATAATCCCAGACACACAGGTGGAGATGAACAGAAATAATCATTTAGTACTGGTGGGCCTAGCACCAGAAAGCATTGCATCACACTCTATGGAAGAATAAAAATACCCAGAAATCCACACAACCTAAATCTATTATTAATAAGGGGAATGGCAACATAAATTAGGACATAATTATACAGTGAAATACTTATAGAGTTGAGTAGAAAGAACTATATGTTTCAACATGATAAATCTCAAAAACATAATGTTGAGCAAAAAGAGCAATTTGCAAAAAGATATGTACATGGTATTATTTATATAAAATTTAAACACTCATAAAACAATCCTAGAAATTGTTTATAGATACAATGCACCATAAAAGCATAAAAACATGCATGGGAAAGGTATAGGTCTCTCTCCTCATTTCCAGACTCATGTACCCAGCTGCCCACTCACGGCTCCATTTGGATGTCAGATAATTTTTTCAAACCTAATATGGCCATAACTGAGTGCCTGGTTCTCTACCCTAGTCCAGTAAAAACCTGATTCTATACCTCCCTGCAGTAAATGGCAACTCCAAATTGGCTCACTTGTGAACCTTTTAAATCTTCCTCAATTCTTTTATTTCTTTCACTCCCTCCCATCTAATCTATGGACAAATCCTGTCAACTCTACCTTTAAAATATATCTAGATTCTTCCTACATCTCACCACCTCCACTATTATCACTGTGGCTTAAGACACCATCACCTTTCACCTGGATTATTTCAAGAAGCGCCTAATTGGTGTCCCTGGGTCTCCCCTTATTTTCCCTATAGTCTGTTGTCAAAACAGCAGCTGGAATAATCCTTTACCATCTAAGATCATGTCAGGCCTCTTCTCAGAATCCTCCGGGAGCTCCCATCTCCCTCATTATAGTAGCAAATAAGGTCCTGCAGGATCTGGCCTGCATTACGTCTTCATTCTCACCTACTACTGCTTCTCCTTCGAGTCCTCCACTCCAAATACACTGGCCTCCTTGTTACTCCTTGCTCATTCCAGGCACATTCCTACCACAGGGCCTTTGCACTTGTTCCGAAATGTTCTTCTCCTGGATATCAGCATGGCCTACTCCCTCATATTCTTTAGTATTTGCTTAAATGTCAATTTCCCAATAAAGCTTTCCCTACCCACCATATTTAAAATTGCAAACTCTCAGCCCTGGCCCGTGTGGCTTATTTGGTTGAGCATCGTTCCATGCACCTAGAGGTCCCTGGTTTGATTCCCAGTCAGGCCACATTCCTGGGTTGTGGGCTCGATTCCCCAGTAGGGAGGAAGCAGATGGATATTTCTCTCTGTCCCTCTCCTTTCCTCTTTCTCTAAATAAAAATAAATAAATAAATAAATATCAAGAAAAACATATTTTTAAAAAATAAAGTAAAATTGCAAACCCTCTCCTTACTCAGTCTTCCCATTTTGTCCTTTATTTTTTCTCCATAGCACTCATGACAATGCGTCATAGTATTATAGATTTTACTTGTTCATTTACTTGTTCTCCTCTCTGCACACTGGAATATAAACTCCAAGAGGTCAGGGCTTTTGAGCCTGGCACTTAGTAATTGGGGAGTAAGGGTAGGGACAGCTTCCACTCAGTAAGGTTTGCCACTCCAGATGTACTCGGGTTGTGACAACTCCCACCTCATATGTGTAGTTATCACAGCCACACCTATTAGTGATCCTTAATGGCTGTTCAAAGGTTCCACATAGGGTTGCCAGGGAAGGCTTTCTGGAAGAGTCTCGGTCCATGCCCACAGCAAAAGTAGCTTCTGCCACTGCCACACCTGACAGCTTCCCTAGAAGAATGGGAGTGTGCATATGAGGGCATGTGTGGAACAGTGTGGAAATGAGTAGGATGGGGAATAGGGAGTGTGGCTGTGTGTGTAACTGTGGGGTAACTGCTTATGATCAGGAGGGAGAAGGGAAAGCTGCCCTTCTGGAGCCTTTAGGATGAGTCCGTGAAACAGAGGCCTAATTAACCTCTCAGATTTGATCTTCGGCCTCCAGCAGGTGTACCAGCCTAGCCAGATCCACCCAGGCAGTGTCCCTTGAGGGGGCAAGCATCTCTGAGAAGGTGAGGGGAAGCTTCAGACATTTCCTTTCAGGAGCCAAAGGAATGCCGGAGAAGCCCTGAGAACAATGGGGAGCTGACAGCCCCTCAGTGGACTCGTGACGTGGGACCTGAGCGGGTGCACAGCTGCCTGCCAGAACTTGGGGCAGGAGAGAGGTTGGCGTGGATACAGAGGAGCTGCGGGATCCTTGAAGGAGGAAGCCGGAAGCAGCTGGGGATGACACTGATAGGCATTTCCCGCCTCAGGATGCCCTCCCGCTTTCTTCACTGCCGCTGCAGCTGCAAAAGCAAAAGATGCAGCTTCCCTCTGGCCCCACATGGCTGTCCTAGAGGTTGGGAGCTGTAGGGCCCCAGTCAGCCCCCACTCCCAGCCTCTCTCCCTGTCCCTGAAGAAGTCAGGCAGCTCCCTCAACCCACAGTAGGGCACCCCTTGGGCCTGAAGGAAAACTGGGCTAGTCTAAGGCGATTGTCTATAGCTCTTTTGCTGCCTGACCCCAGGCTTATGCTTCCTTTGCCCAAAGAGGGACCAGTTCTGAGGTTGTTAGCGTCTGGAAGATTTTCCTGCTCTCTTGCCTTTTCACTGGGGCCCACCCAGCACAGTCCTGCTGGCCATCACTCAGTTTCCATGTCTTGCATCTGTGCCTCAGTGAATGGTACCGGGCTCCAGAGGCCCCTCACTCTGGACAGCCTATCCCACCCTAGTGCCCTGTTCCAGGACTTCTCAATCTTTTTTGCATGCAGCATACTCCAGGCGTGTTGCCACTGACATACTCGGGTTGTGACAACTCCCACCCCACTTTTGTAGTTATCACAGCCACACCTATTAGTGATCCTTAATGGCTGCTCAAGGGTTCCACGTAGGAAAGACAGGTGAGGAGTCATGTGCGATTCCCAGCACAGAAGTTATCACCTGCCCTTCCTCTCCCATCTAAGAAGGCCTCCTGGAATGAAAGCGACCTTGTTTAGGGGGAAGTCTGGCTCCATTCTTATTGATAATAGGGATAATCCTGAATCCAACATTGTTTGTAATAAAAAGTCACTTGCCTGGCCGGTGTGGCTCAGTGGTTGAGCACTGACCTATGAACCAGGAGGCCATGGTTTGATTCCTGGTCGGGGCTCATACCTGGGTTGCTGGCTCAATCCCCAGTGTGGGGCGTGCAGGAGGCAGCCGATCAATGATTCTCTCATCATTGATGTCTCTATCTCTCATTGATGTCTCTCTCTCCCTCTCCCTTCCTCTCTGAAATCAATAAAAAGTATTTTTTAAAAAGTCACTCATTTATGTACTTCCGTACTTGATTAGTAACACCTCACAACCAAGCTGCCTAATTCTGTTGTTGACAGAATGGCCCCATACAGAGCATGCTCTGGAATTCGATTGCCTAAGAGGGGTCCCAATGAGTGGCCCTCCCCTGGATGTCTCAGCTGGGGTGGGGTGATTGTGGGTCCAGATGGCAGGTTGCACAGGAGCGAGCACCAGGGCTGTGCACACAGCAGCATCAGCTTGGTTCAAGCCACCTCGAATGCAGGAAAGCAGCCTGCTCACTACCCCCTAGGTACATAATGCAAACCTGGAGACCATTCAGACAGGAGCGCTGTAGAGTCTGAAGATGAAAGATGATGACACACTTCAGAAGATGTGTGAAAGAGGTACAGATATGGGAGCCCTTCAGTGAGAGAATGTGAAGGGTGCTCAGAGATCGTGCAGATCTATGTGGTCCAAAACAGTCACCAGCAGCCACATGTCACTATGAAACACTTGAAATGTGGCTAATGTGAAACAAGACCAACCATCAGTGTAAAACACACTGAAATTTGAAAACTTAGTATAAAAATGTTGAATAACTGCCCAGCTGCTGTGGTTCAGTGTCAACCTATGAACCAGGAGGTCATGGTTCAATTCCTGGTCAGGGTACATGGCTGGGTTGCTGACTCGATCCCTAGTAGAGAGAGTGCAGGAGGTAGCCAATCAATGATTGTCTCCCATCATTGATGTTACTATCTCTCTCCCTCTCCCTTCCCCTATGAAATCAATAAAAATATTTTTTAAATGTTAAATAACTGATTAATCATTTTCAAATTGAATACATGTAGAAATGACAATAGTATTTTTATATATTGAGTTAAATAAAATATACTATTAAACATATAATTTCAAAGGGACACAAGGACAGATATGTTCACTATCTCAATTGTGAGTATGGTTTCACAGGTGTATACATGTCAAACCTTAAACTGTACACCTTAAATATGTGGAGTTCATTATGTCAATCATACCTCAATAATGTTAAAAAATTCATTAGTACCTCCCCCATTGCTACCTGAGAGGGTAAATGTGAACTAATTATACCTGTTTATTTTTTCCATGTGGCTATTAGAAAATTTAAAATTACGTATATGGCTTGCATTATATTTCTTTTTTTTATTTTAGAGGATGTTTATTAAAGTTGGGGACAGTGAAACAATAAAGGGCTGGGGAAATGAGCCTAGGCTGCTCTGCTTTGGCTCATTAAGAAGTCAGAGAAAAGGGGCTTTGGGGACAGGGTCAGGGGGTTTGTAACTGCTCCTGCCCATTGCTCCCTGGTTGCAAGCCTCGTGGGGTCCCTTAGAGTTTAGGAGATGCATGCCTGTAGCAGAAGAAGGGAGTGGTGGAGGCAAGAGCATGGTCCTTGGCAGGAGAGCACACTGGCTTGCACTATATTTCTATTGGACAGGGCTGATCTAGTGATTCTAGTCCAATATACAGATCATAAAACGGAGACCCGGAGAGGGGAAGGAACTTATGTAATGAGGTGGATAAAAATGTATTGCTAATGACAAGAATCCACAGGGCAAGAACTATGTTGGTAAAAATACTTAGCTAAGTTCTTGAGAGTAGATTTTGGGGAGGGGTGAACATTTGCAGCAACCTCAGAAACCCTGGAGGAAAATGGTAAGGAGCAGAGGGAAAGAGGCACAGAGGAGCTGAAGAGATGGAGGAAGTCTGTGAGCTGTGTGTGATGTGACCCCCTCCCTACCCAGGACTCCACCCACCACAGACCTTCAGTAGACTCTACTCTCAGGGAACCGAGGCAGGCTCTAGGTGTCATGCTGTGGTTAATGTGATGAAAGCAAAGATCATGCCTAAAGCTGCAGGAACCTGAGATCACAGGAGGTCATGAGAATATAAGTCTTCCCAATTCCTCCACCCCAAGAAATTCACAAAAACCTTGGACAGGGCTCTTGACTTACATGAGTTAGGGCACAGAGGTGGAGAGGAGCTCAAAGCAATGTCATGTAGATCTCAAGGGGCATGTAGGACCCTAGTAACTCTGGCATACACTAATATGATCAGAATTTTAAAAGTTAAGAATATGATCAGAGTTACTGTAGCTTTATTTCCCTCCTTCCATCCCTTAATTCAGCAATTGAACAAAAAAGAATTAAGGAAGCCTTTACTATGTGCAAGGTCAACCTCCACTCCCACAATACTATATGCTGTGAAGTATACAAAAAATCCCACAGAGAAATCATTTCAGCAAGAGATGGCACAGGCAAAGAACAAAAATAGGAATATAGTAGTTAAAGGTATATGGGAGAGCTTGGGGTCACCCTAGAATATAGCTCAGCACCCTGGTAAGGCTCAAATCCAGCCTCAATAGACGATGGGCCTGACTCAAAAAGGTGCTGGATGTGTCCATAATCCCTGACCAAGAGGGAAAGGAGGGAAGGAAAGTGGGCAGCATCTAGAGGCCCAGGGTCAGCAGGAACTGGTCAATTGTATGGGAAGGGGACCAGTAGGTTGCATTTCAAGGAAAAGAAATGTGTAGGGTTTGGCTCTGAGTTCCTGATTGATCTGGCCAGTAGATTGAGAATCCTAGGGTTAGAGTGGGCATAGAGCAGCCCATATGTGGTCCAGGGTGTCAACATGGTGGAGGCTACTTGGTGCATCCTTCCACACTATTCCCTGTGGACTTGTGCCATAGGCTTGCCCATGCTCACAAGGAAGGCTTGATCATAATTTGCTGGTGATGGGTCCCTCACCTTCTAGTGGGGAGGCCAGCCATGGCTGACGAGCAGCTGTGCTCTCCCCCTGGGTCCTGTTATCCCCCCTTCTCAACTCCATTCAATCATTCACCAAGGATCTATTGAGCACTTACTGGGTGTAAGGTCCTGTGGAAGTTACAGAAGTGGTCCCAGCCCTCAGGTAGCTGATGCCTGTGCATACATTGTTATGACATCAAGTAGTTAGTTTCCCAGGACAAATCCAGCTGAAAGACCATGGGAAGTTAGGGAGAAAGCACTTGGGTGGATCAGGAAGACTTCATGGAGGAGGTAGCATTTGAGCAGAAGTTTGAAAAGGGGCAGGATTTGAATATTAATTCTTAACACTTTATATAGTGTTTACTATGTACCAGATACTCTCCTAGGTGCACTACAAATAGTAATTTATTTAGGGCTAACCCTGATCCTGTGAAGTAAGAGCCTTTATCTCCCCCAAGTTAACAGATATGGAAATGGAGGCACAGAGAGGTTAACTGACTTGTCCAGATGGCAAGCAATAGAATCTAGAATCAAACATAGACAGTCTATACTCATAACCACTATACTATACTGCCTCTTGGATGGGCAAAAATGGTGGGGGGTGAGGGAGTCAGAGTGGTCCAAGGAATAGAATAAGCAGAAAGGATGCAAGAAAGCATGACCCCCTCATGAAAAACAGAGACTAGTCTGTTATGGCTGGAGTGTTTGGTGCATGAAGAGGAGTTGACCAAGATGGGGTACAGAAGAAAGGTGGTTTCAAACTAAGTTTTCAGGAACCTGGGGGCAATGCGTCTCATGGCACTTGAGGAGTGCAATAGCAGCACTCACCCCAGGCCTGACTCAAGAAGGGAAGTGTGCCCCTCAGACCCAGCTGAGACAGTGCTGCCCATTTCCAGGGAAGCTTGTCCAGCCCCACTGTCATCCACTAAGCTCTAAAGCCAGTGTTCACTCAGGGACAAGAATGGAAAATCCATCATGTTCAAGGCAGGAAATTCCACAGTGAAGGCCCCTTGAGCTGCATCATTGCAACGAGAGCCATCACCCATGTAAGGCAGGTTCTGTTCCTGTTTTGTTTGTTTGGGGACTGAATGTTGTTATTCCTTACTATGCCTGTGTTTATATTAGGGAACATTTGTCATAAAAAACAACAACAAAACAAGTCCAGGCAGCACTCCCGCCAACAAGCTACCACTGATGGAGCCATTCACTCTGGCATTTCCAACCTCGATCCCACCTGATGGATTTATCAATTGAACAACATCAAAGATCTCTTTTGGCTTCCATCTCACCTTAAACAATCTGGTTCTGAGAGGAAGCCATTTGATTCTGGAAGAAAAGCAACTCCTAGTCTTGGCATTCTCGCCCACCTCCAGCCTGGGTGAGAAGTGAAACAATCCACAACAAATAAGATCAGGACACCCAAGGCCTGGCCCCTCATGCTTCCACTCTGGAACAAACATCTGCAGTGCTGACAGGGCCATGGGGAGCAGCCCGTAGGCAGCAGTTCTTACTGAATCTGATTTCAGAACTGGAATGGAAAGCAGGAGAGGTAACACTACCAGCCTCCAGTATGAGCACCCTTAGTTTGCAGATGAAATAACTGAGACTTGAAAGAAAGGGAAGAGGACCACAATGAGACCCAAAGAAGGGAGAAGGTAGAGGGAGTGGTGCCAAAAACTGTAGATTAAAAGAGAACAAAATAAGGCTTGGAGAAAAAGGCCTACCCACATGGCTTCTGCAACTGTCTAGCCAAAGGCCCTTCTGTACCTTTCTTCTGCTGCCACCTCTGACCCCCACCTGCGTGGTTTATCTCTTGCCCTCCTTCACTCCTCATTGCTTACTGGTCCCTGATACCAGCTCTCAGACAGCTGATTGCATCCCACCTGGTGGGAATTGAATCTGCCCACCACATCCCAATCCTTCCTCTCATTCAAAGTCCAGCCCCAGTCCCACTTCCTCCACCCTGGTTCTCACTGTTGTTCTCCTTTTCTTCCACAACATAAAGTATAGGCTGCATAGTTTCACACTGGGTTTCCTTCTCTCCTGCAGGAGATGACATTCTCCATCAGCCAGGGCAGAAGCAAAATCCTCTTTTTTCTTATTCTCTTTCCCCTCTCTCCTCTTCCCAACAATACCTAACAATGGGCAGATTATGCCCTGTGAGCCGGTAAGACAACCAGTGAGCCTCCAATTGACATGAGGGATCCACTGACCACTGAGGCTAGTAGTGACTGAGACCAGGAGTTGCAGACTGTAAAATCAGGGAGTGGGCAGGTGGCAAAAAAGAAGAGGGCACGAAGATAATAGGAAGTCTCTGATGAGGAGAGCAAGCCACTTCCCAAGAAAAGGTAGATAGTGATGACAAATTGCCAGTGGCTGAGAAGCTGAGGAGGGGAAACTAAAACAGTGGCCCAGTTAAAATCTACACAGCATTGGCACCCCAACCCCTGTCTCATGTACACCTGGAAATGCATGCCCTGCTCTGCCTGTGGCCTTGCACTCACATTCAGTTGTGGCTGTAGCAGTGGTGGGAGTGGGGAGGATGAGGGCATGGGTGGTACACCAAGCCAATGACACTCTCCGCCTGGACTATGCGGGACCCACACCAGGCGCTTGCACACCCAACTGTAAGGTCTCATGGATGAGGTGGCTGGACGGGGGGCTGGGTGGGGAATGGAGCCAAGTTGGCCTTTGACTCATCTCTGAATTCTTCCTCCTAACTCTCCCACACCTAGCACAGTGCCCAGCATATAGTGCTTGCTCAGTAAGTCATTGCTAATTAATAGGAATGACAGCTGCCATTTGTGGAACCCCTGCTATGTGTCAGGCTCTGTGCTAGGCACCTTGTAAGGACTATCTCGTTTAATCTTGACAACCCTATGAGGAAAGTGTTGCATTTTGTCTCATTTTACAGAAAATGTCTACTCAGAGAGATTAATCATGACCTGTCTCAGATCATAGAACAAGTATATGGATGGACTAGTACAGTAGTCCCCCTTGTCTGCGGTTTTGCTTTCCAGTTTAAGTTACCCACGATCAACCACAGTCTGAACATATTAAAGGGAAAATTCCATAAAGAAACAATTCATAAATTCTAAATTTCATGCAGTTGTACCATGATGAAATCTTGCCCTGTCCTGCTCCACCCCACCTGGGACATGAATCATCCCTTGCCCAGCAGATCCATGTTGCAAGATACCCACCCATTAGTCACTTAGTAGTTGGCTCAGTTATTAGATGGGTTACCACACAGAGAGACCGCATTCACATAATTTTATTATAGTATATTTTTACAATTGTCCTATTTTATTGTTATTGTTGTTAATCTGTTACTGTGCCAATTTATAAATTAAACTTTATTATAGGTATGTATGTACAAGAAAAAACATAGTACACATAAGGTTCAGTACTATCTGTGGTTTCAGGCATTCACTGGGGTCTTGGAACATGTCCCCTGTAGATAAGGGGGGACGACTGTACTCAAGTTCAAGTCAACCTGATGCCAGAGTAAGACTCGTAGCCCTATCTAATAGTGTTGAATGAATAAAAGAAACTGGAACCCATAACTATGACCTCATTAATCCCGTGCTCAAAGCAAAAGACATGAATTGATGAAATGTGAAGGTCTGAGATACAGCTCCCTTTCCAATGCACAAACGTATGCTCTTGTGCACGCACACATACATCCAGGACTTTGGAAACCACTTTAGTGTAAATGTTGTAAACCCCAGCAGGAGGGTGACTCTACAGAGCACAGGCTGCTGGGGGTTGGAGGAGGAAGGAGGGTCTATGTCAGGACTGCCTTCACACTAAAAATACAGAGCCAGAAGGACAAACATCAGCTGAGGGTCTCAGCAGGGAACTGATAATGTTCTGGGGAGGGGGTTGCCTATTTGAAACTCTTGCAGTTGCCCACCTGCTCCTTTGGTTGCAGGGGCGGGGGGGGCATGGGGTGGTATCATTTCAGCAAAGCAGTTTCCCAAGCCCTGGCAGAGTGAGTGGGTATCTGGGGAGTGGGTGTCGTTGGTCAGAACTGTTTGTGCTAAGCCCCAGCCAACAGTTGCTGAACACACAAAGTCAAAGAGAGGAGATCCACTTCCTAGGCACTGGCAAGCCAGGCCAATGCCCAAGGACTTGTGTATATAAGGGCCTTCAGCCAAGCTGTAGGAACACCCTCACCTCCTTCAGATCTTTGCTCATGAGTCATTTTCTCAGTGAGGTCTACTCCGTCCACCCTACTTAAAGTTGCACCCATCCCCAGCTCTCCCTATTCTCCTTCAATGCTTTCTTTCTCTCCAGGAGCATTTTATCATCAAATGTCATTTTTTATCTATTAATTTTCTTTATTGTCTGTCTCTACCACATTGTATGGACCATGAAAGCAGGTTCTTTTGCTCACTGCAGTAGTCCCAATTCCAAAAATAGTACCTTAAACATAGTTGGCACTCAGGAAGAATTTGTTGTGTGAATGAATTCACTGATTTCAATTCTTTTGAGCACTATACAGAATGTAATATTTACATTGTTATGCCCTCAGCCATTCCTGAGGGAGAGGCTTGGCATTTGGGAACATAGCCATTAAACTGGCCAGTGTGAGAGCTTAACTTAGAACAAAGAAAAATTCTTATAACCATGACTTCCCTGCCAAGATCAGTTACTGCAAGCCCCACTCTTCAGGAAGGACCTCACTGACTCAGGTTCAAAGCTATTCAATCACATACAAAATC
Organism: Plecotus auritus; assembly: GCF_963455305.1. Classification (NCBI taxonomy): domain Eukaryota; kingdom Metazoa; phylum Chordata; class Mammalia; order Chiroptera; family Vespertilionidae; genus Plecotus; species Plecotus auritus. The sequence continues at coordinate 108,299,522 of NC_137784.1, read as the reverse complement.
AATGAGAAAATTCAGCAATGCTCTGGGCAAACACAGGTCTCCTACAGCATTGTTTGTTTATCAGCACTATCAGCAGACAGGATCTAAACTGCAGTAGGAGTTGATGTAGCACTTCCTAAGCAACCCGAGGTCAACAACAGCCACAACAAAAACAGGGGAATTCCCTGGTTAGTGGCTAATATTAGCTTATTTCACACTGGCTGTGTTACCTTAAGCAGCTTACTTGGCCATTCTGAGTCTCAGTATCCTTGTTTGTAAAAATGGGAACGAAAATGGTACCTACCCATAGGGTTGCTGTGAGGCTTAAATGATTTAATAGATGTAAGGTGCTTGGAACAATGCATGGTACAGAACAAGCACTATATAAGTGTCACTTATTATTTGTATTGTTATTTCTAGATATTAAGTGTCTCCATAGGAGAGGACCCATATTCCCGGTACCCTATGCCCAGAACAAAATATGTAAGCACAACATGAATTAACTATTACTACTGCTATCAGTATAATGATGATGATGACGATGATGAGTAGGAGTATGTAATTATTTGAGTTATGTGTCTTCCACAGGAACTTCAAGCTCCATGAAGGCAAAGCAAGGACCAAGGCTGCCTAGAGCCCTAGAACATAGTGAGTGTTCAATGTATACACAGTAGGTGCTCAATTGTATGTCACCTGTGATTTCCACCCAAGGCTTTAGTAACTCTCCTGCAACTTTAGGACTCAAATATTCCTAAACACCAGTTGGCAATGTCCCTCCCTCTTGTAGGGCAGATCAAGGATATAGGAACCTTACTCCCTATTTCCTCCAGGGAAAATCACAGTCTAGTAAATACAGCCCTGAGAAATCACTTCCAAGCCATTCAGAAGTAAATGTCATAGAAACAGGTAGGTGCAGACTGTGATCATTGTTACCAAAGAAATAAATTGGGTGATGATAATGAGTATATGTGTAGGTGGATGGCTGGGAGACTTTATGACTTTATAGGGGTAATCAGGCCTGTATTAGATGGTGGCATTTGGGCTGAGATCTGAAAGATGAAGAGGAAGCAGGCTGCAAGGTTTGGAAGAAGAACATTCTAGATAGAGGAACAGCAAGTGCAGGGCATCAAAGGGCTTGGGGTCTCTTGGAACACAGTGGAAGCTAGTGTGCCTGAGTTATTAGGCAGAGAGGTGAGGTCAGAACGGTAGGCAGGGCCTGTAAGCCACAGTAAGATAGGTCATTAAAGAGCAATCTCAGATGACCAAGATCTTTCCCTAAAACAACCTGTCTAAACATATTGCTCAATTACCTACATGCTATGGAAATGGAGGGAAGATGTGGCATCCAGTCATGCATGCTCCCATCATGGTTATAGACAGTTCAGAACAGCAAAGCCTCTCTATTTTCGACCTCACCAATTCAAACTTTGAATTTTTCCACATGGAGGCTGGGCTGAGTTGGTGGTGTTTCCCTCCCAAATGAACCAGAAATCATCTGTTTAAAAGAACAGACTCTCCAACAAGTTAGAAATCAACCATGGCTGTGCAGCCCACTGGGAAGGATTATCTTGCCATTAGAGTAGGTTCCTGAAGAATCCAATTTGACAGCACTTTGTTAGCCTTGTTCATGTTGATATGTAGTGGAAAAGATTAAAAAAGAAAAAAAGAATCAGGGCTTTTTGGGGGGGAATGGGAGAAGAGAACAAGTTTCCTACCTTCCCACCCCCACTGCCACCCCCAAGAATCCTATTCAGAATAGGTTCCAGGTCTTGACTCCTTGAACCCGCCTGACAGACAGTCCCAGTCATGTGTGTTTCCTACGTATTTCTCAGAGCTGTTGTTCTGACCTTCACTTTCCTTCTTCAGCAAGACTCAGCCAAGAAGACAGTGTGTGGCAAAGATTGGCTATACAGAAATCCATTTGTTCCCCTACATTTCCCAGCCTCTCTTGCGGTTAAGTTTGGGCCATGTGATAAATTCTGAACAAAGGTGAGTTGTCAGAAGTAATGTGCACCATTATTGAGCTGAGGCAGTTAAGAGCTGGTGAATTGTATGCCCTCCCCTGTCCAGCCCTCCAAATTCATCTGTTGAGACCCTAACTTTCAGTGTGGCTACATTTGGATTAAGGAAGTAGTTAAGGTTAAACAAGGTCATGAGAGTAGGACCCTGATCTGATAGGATTGGTGACCTTATAAGAGGAGACATTAGAGAGCTCACTCTGCCATTTGAGGACTCAGTGAGAAGACGACTGTTTGAAAGCCAGGAAGAGAGCTCTCACCAGGAACTGAATTGGCTGGCACCTTGATCTTGGCCTTCCCTACCTCCAGAACTGTGAGATTAAAAAAAATGCATTTCTGTTGTTTAAGCCACCATGGCTGTGATAATTTGTCATGGCAGCTCCAGCTGATTAAGGCAAAGCTTTCCCATTTCTCTCTTCCCTGCTGTGGAGATCTTGGGGACCACACATTCCCATAGCCCAGCTCTCTGATGTCCACCTTGCATTAGACTTTGTGTGAAAGGCAGTAAGCTTTCCTGGTGTTCAACAACTGAGATTTCTGGCTTTCTGTGTTATTACAGCATAACCTAGTCAATCCTGACCAATGCACAGTAGCAGAGAAAGGACATGTATACCATGTTTGTCCAAACAAGAGCAAAAGCAGATGGGCACCACCAGCTGTTCTCCCTCTGGTCCTGCGAGATTGAGTGGGGACCCAGGGAGCTCTGTGTATTCAGACAGAAGTGCTTCCTGGGTCCTGGGATTCAGCCAACAATGAAGATATAAACTGCTCAAGTAATCCATTCAAGTTTCAAGAAAACAAGAGCTCGTGCTGCTCAAAAGTTGGGAAGCTTTGGGAGGTAAGGCATTGTCTCCACAAAGCTCCCATTGAAATGCAGACTAATTCCCTGGAATGGGTCACACTCATTTATCCACTGGACAACCAGGAAGCACATTCTTAAGGACCAATTCTCAGGGTAGGGTGGGGAGTTAGACCCAGGGCTTCTGGGGGCCACCCCGAGTCACATATTGGAGGCAGACCACACAGCTTGGTCCAGGATTAGCCCTCCCCTGCTGTGAGGAGGTTTGAATTTCATAGAGGACAGGAGGGCCATCTCAACACTTCAGTTTCCCTGTGACTTCTCACTGGTATGCCCTTCTGGGGCCAGGCAACCCACACGACCTTCTGTTTGGACCATCCATGAGGGAGGATGGAAGTGAACTTTGGGGCCTTTGTGTTTGTTTGTTTTTTTAATGCTTGGCAAGACTTACCTACAAGAATATTCTTCTATCTGACCTTCCAAATTCTTCTCCTCTTTCAAAGTCAAGATCAAGTTTAATCTCTCCCCGCCCCGAGAAACCTTCCTGACTCCCCCTTCCCTTTGTAATGCCTGCTGATCTAATAACAGTAGCCATAACCAATATTAATTGTATACCTCTACCTAGGAAGTCCTCTGCTAGCTCACATTTCTTATATTCTATCTCATCTGATCCACTCGACCCCAAAGGAGGTGTTATCATCTCTACTTAATATCTGAAGAAACTGAGGTTCAGAGACAGGATGTGGCTTATCCAAGGCCACACAGCCTACTATATAATTCAGTTGCTGAGTAACTTGGAGCAAATCTCCTAACTTTTCTGTGATTGATCTGTAACAAACCAAAGAATGTTTTTACTACCTGAAAGCAAGTATTAAATGTAAATGGAAAGAATTTTTTAACTTCCTCAAAGCAGAGGGCTGATTTGTATGGTCTCCTAAGGTCCCTTCCTGTCTTGTGTTTCCATGATTTAAAAACAAAACAAAACAAAACACCAACAAAAACTCTCCTTGGAGCTTAAGAGAGGAAACAAGTGCCAGAGAGGCATGTTTCTGTACCACTCCCTCAATGAGCCACACAAAACTAAGGTTATTCTGCCCCCTGGTGTCCTCTTCTATCACTGCAGTCACTGTTGGTGGCCTTTCTAGGTTTTTAGGAAATTTAGAATCACTTATGTTCACTCATTCATTCACTGATTCATTCATGCCTCACACATTTATTGAGTACCCTATTGTGGGCCAGGTGCTGTGCTGTACACTGTGGGTACAAATATGTATAACAGTAGGGCTCTTCCTTGAAGGGGGCTGCAGTTTAGTGGGGCACATACACACTGATAATTTTGATGCAGTTAAATGTGCTCTTTTAAAGATCATTATGTGATGCAAGGAGGGCGAGCTTGGCTTGAGGGAAATGGAGACATGTTAGGAAGAGCTTGGGAAGAAGAGCTGGTGGTTGTTTGATGACTGACTGATTTCTTTAGGGAAAAAAGCCTTCATAATAGAGGTGTGTGTGTGTGTGAAGGCATGGGTATACATGTAAGGGACCCATCTCCCACTGTTCTACCACAGTCATAGTGGCTTAAACAACCCACACTATGCTGGGGCCATAGGGTGGGTTTGGTAGGACAGTGGGAAATGAAGTTGAGAGCTGGCTGGTGGTCAGGGCATGGAGGGACTTGTGTGCTGCGTGGAGGGCTTGGACCTGATCCCTGGGTGGCAGGCAATCCTTGAAGGGCTTTGAGGAGGGTAGTGACACGGTTAAACATGAATTTCTGTTATTTCATTCTGGTTGTTTTGTAGAGAATAGTTTTGTTGTAGAAGTGTAAGACTGGAGAGACTCTTGGGAGAGTTGCCAGATTTAGAAACAAAACAAAACAGGATGCCTATGAAATAGGCATTTCAAATAGAGAAAAATCTTTTAGAATAAGTGTACCCAAAATATTGTATAGGATGTACTAAAAATATTTATTGTGTATCTAAAATTGAAATTTAACCTGGCCAGAGTGTCTCAGTGGTTGAGCATTGACCTATGAACCAGAAGGTAATGGTTTGATTCCTGGTCAGAACGCATGCCTGGATTGTGGGTTCCATCCCCAGTGGGGGACATGCATGAGGCAGCCGATCAATGATTCTCTTAACATTGATGTTTCTATCTCTCTCTTCCTTCCTCTCTGAAATCAATAAAAATATATTTTAAAATTTTTAAATTGAAATTTAATTAGGCATCCAGCATCTGGCAATAGAGTCATCAAGGAGAGAGATGATGGAGGCTTGGACTAGGGTGGAGGTAGAAGTGGGTTTGATAGAAGTGGATTAACTCAAAAGGTATGCAGGAGATAGAAATGGAAGAACTTGGGGGGTGATGTGGATGAGGGAAGGTGAGAGAGAGGTGTCAAACATAATGCCCAATCTCTAGTTTGGGCTGCTTACTCTGTGTTGGGTCCTCCAATTGCACCCAAGCCTAACCACCCCACACACTGAGGTAACAAGCCCTTCCTAAAACAGAAAACCCCTGGACCCAGGAGCAAAGATATCATCCAGATTTCCCTCTGCCTCCTGTCTGATTCCTCTCCTCACCTGCTTGGTATTGCATTTTTGGTCTCACCTCTTGTTTGGTGCAGCTAATCAGCCAGGGTCTCGTGCCTGGAATTAAACTAGGGCTCCTTCAGTCTGCTGTTCTTGCCTCTCTGCACTACTCTTTGCAACAGCTAGCATGAGGCGCCCAGCCCATGCCTCCACAACTGACTAGGACAGTTCCTTCATACCATGAGGAAAATCCCCAAAATGGAAAAGCCACAGGTTTCCCTAGCGGCTTTCTCACCACCCAGAAAGCTGGGATTGGAATGGTGGCCTGGCTTCTTGGAGTGTCTTGTGACCCAACAGTGCCCCCCTCAATGGTCACATATATACACTGCAGGCTGAGGTGAAATGGGAGATGGTTTGTAGACCATTGGGAAAGCTTTACTTTCTTGATCTCTCCTTTGGCAGGGCACAGAGATCCTCCCCATACTGGTGACCATCCATCAGGAGTGGTAATGGCACTCCTCAGCTCTTTGGGATCTGAACAACACATCTATTCAGTGGGCCTGCTGGTAGAGAGGTAGCCCAAGATGACATCAGAAGAATTGAACAACTAGGCCCTGAGATCTCCGTTCTTGGCAGGACTCAGGAAAAAGCTCCAGGTGTATATGGACTCCAAAATCCCCAGCCTTTGGTATTTGGTAGATACCACCCTACAGATAAAGGTAGTTGTGTTTGAGTAACCCCTCACTCACCTGATTGTGGACATCCCCACCCAGAAAATTGGAGGTGGGTCTCACAATTGGGTTCCCCACAGTGTGCATGTTGCCAGCCAGACACTGGGCCTGGCCACCATAGAGGATGGCTGCCATCTCTCTAGCAGGCCACCACCCTTTCTGGGATTACAGCCAGTTAGAAAGAACCTATCAAATGCCCACCCTCTTTCCCCTTAACATCAGAGCCTGTGAATGTGTGACCAGAACCAAGGTTCTATGCCCCAAGTAGGGGAGCTGGGAGACATCAGGGCCTCAGATGACCTTGTGGGCTCGAGTGCAAGGCTGGTTTGGAGTAACTGAAAAAGTATTCTAAGGATCCTGGCTCAGGAAAAACAGCCCCCTGACTGTAGGCACTTGCTGTGGGGGCTTGGGGACACCCCAGGCTGTGGTGGGAAGGCTGAATGATCACTGTGATCACTGACTCACTGCTGGCGTCTCCAGCACCATCTGGGTAGAGATGATGAGCCATTTCCTAGATATGTCATGTGCTCTGCTTTCTAGCAGGCTTTGGCCATCAGCCTTTGCCATGACCCCTGGGGGTCCTGGCCTCCATTTTCCTGGATCCAGGACTTTGAAGAAATATACAACTTATCATGTGCCTCATCTGTAAAATGGGAATAATAACAATACTCACCTCATAGGGTGGTCACTCAGGCTACCAGAGTTAATACGTGTAAAGCGCTTTGTTGTTGTTGTTATAATAAATACTTGTCAGAGTCTGAGATTGAGCCTCTGCAATGATCTAAACACCAGCTTGGGTCTTAAGTGCCTCAAACTCTCTCCCTTTCTCTCAGGGTCTCCAGTTGTCTACTTGTCATACAGTCCTGGGGACAAGTGAAGGAAGTCTGTCCATTTTCTTCCATCATCTCATTTGTCCCAGAGAGCTTTGGCTGTTGTAACTAAGTACCATAGACATTTATGGTACTTAGTTACAACAGCCAAAGCTCTCTGGGACAAATGAGATGATGGGTAGCTTAAACAACAGAAATGGATTCTCTCACAGTTCTTTTTCTAAAATTTTTTATTTATTGATTTGAGAGAGAGAAACATCAATTTGTTGTTCCACTTATTTATGCATTAGTTGGTTTATTTTTATTTTATTGATTCCAGAGAGGGAAGAAGGGGAGAGAGAGAGAGAGAAGAGAGAGAGAGACATAAATTGGTTGCCTCCTGCACTCATCCTGATTGGGGATCGAACCCGAAACCTAGGTATGTGCCCTGACCTGGAATTGAACCCACAATCTTCTGGTGCAGGGGTCAATGCTCCAGCCAACTGAGCCACACCAGTCAGGGCCATTGGTTGATTCTTGTTTGTGCCCTGACTGGAAATTGAACCCTCAACCTTGGCATATCAGGATGATGCTCTAACCAACTCAGTTACCCATCCAGGGTGGTTCTCTCACAGTTCTGAAGGTTAGAACTTCAAGATCAAAGTGATGGCAGGGCCCTGTCCGGGTGGCTCAGTTGGTTGGAGCATTGTCAGGTACACCAAAGGATTATAGGTTTGATTCCCAGTCAGGACACATATCTAGGTAGCAGGTTTGATTCCCAGTCAGGGCACATATGGGAGGCAACTGATAAATGTTTCTCTCTTACATAGATGTTTCTCTGTCTGTCTCTCTCCCTTCCTCTCTCTCTCTCTAAATCAATAAACATATCATTGGGTGAGAATTTAAAAAAAAAAAAAAAAAGATTTTGGCAGGGTTGTTTTTTTCCAAGGGCTGGGAAGCAGACTCCGTTCTAGGCCTCTCCTATTGCTTCTGGTGGTTTGCTGGACAGCTTTGGTGTTTGTTTCTTGCTTATAGATGCGTCAATCCCAACCTCTACTTTCATTGTTATTCTGTTGTTGTTAATATTCACCCAAGGATGTTTTTTCCATTTATTTTTATTTTTTGATATATTTTATTGATATTCTACAGAGAGGAAGGGAGAGGGGTAGAGAGTTAGAAACATCGATGAGAGAGAAACATTGATCAGCTGCCTCCTGCACACCCCCTACTGGGGATGTGCCTGCAACCAAGGTACATGCCCTTGACCGGAATCGAACCTGGGACCCTTCAGTCCACAGGCTGACGCTCTATCCCCTGAGCCAAACCAGCTACAGCCCATTTATTTTTAGAGAGAGTGGAAGGGAGGGGGAGAGATAGAGAGAAACATTGACGTGAGAGAGACATATCGACTAGTTGCCTCCAGCATGCGCCCCTACCGCGGCCAGGAATCCAGCCTGCAACTGAAATACTGCTCTTGACCAGAATTAAACCCAGGATCCTTCAGTCCAGGGCCGGTGCTTTATCCACTGAGCCAAACCACTTAGGGCTCTACCTTCATCTTCACATGGCCTTCTCCCTATCTGTGTGTCTATGTCCAAACTTCCCCTTTTTATAAGGACAGCAGTCATATGGGATTAGTGCCCACCCTACTCCAATATGACCTCATCTTACTTGACTACATGTGCAATGACTCTATTTCCAAATGTCACATTCATAGGTACTGAAGTTTAGGACACTAACATATGAAATTTAGGGGGGGAGAAAAACGGGGGGGGGGGGCACAATTCAATCCATAACAAGCCTTTTGGGCTCCTTTCTTTCAACCTCCTCTCCAATCCTCTGTCCAGGGATCATTCTGTTTCCTCCCATTCACATCTGAACCTCCCCCTCCTCCAGCTGTTTCATCACCTCCATCCCTCCTTTCAGTTCACCTCTCCCTAGAGAAGATCTAACTCATCAGCTTTCAGCAGAAAAATTACCTCCCCACCCTCGCTGAAAGTTTCTAAGTAACGTGGAACATTGAGGACAGTGAAGGAAGCAAGAGAGGAAAATGTTATTTAGTTCCTAATGGTTTTCAGTGGAAGATAGGGCTGAAACTTCCATGGTCTTTAGACAATTTCAATCTAGTCCTGAAAAAATGTTTTGTGGCTGTTCTTGTTGACTTTTTAGGCTACAAGTAGATTTTAAGGAGAATAGTCAGTCAAATTCCTCAAAATAGAGGGAAATCACCAAACGAGAAAAAGAAGGGCAACTTTAAATACCAGTCTCACAACTGGGAACGTTGTTCTCCTCTGCCATCTGCTGGTCACAGCTACAAACGGCAAATGATTTGTGCTTTTCAGAGTCAGGGCCACTGTTCTATGCCTTGTGAATGGAGGTGGCTCAGAATGCCAGGCCCTATGGAGTCCCGAGGCCCATGGTCAAGATGGGACCTTGACCAGCCAGGGAACCCCGAGGACCTTGACCTGCCAGAAGCTAGATGAGAGAAGCCTGTAGATGCAAAGAACAGAGCAGGCCTGAGATTCGAGGCAGTGGGGTGGAGTAGGCCCCACTCTGTGCCCTTGAGGCCTTCTCAGCTGCATACATGCCTGAGCAAGACACTGTGTCCATTCATTACAACACAGAGATGTTTCTTTCTTTTATGAAATAATATTTTCTTTAATTTTTTCTGGTATAAAAATTAATGCATGCTCATCTATAATAATAAAAGCGTAATATGCTAATTAGACTGGACGTCCTTCCGAACGACCCTCCAGACGAAGCCAGGGCTGCAAGGGAAGCCCGGGTCCCGGGTGCCAGAGGGAAGCCAGTGCCAGCAGCTGGGGGAAGGAAGGCCTACTCTTGCATGAATTTCATGCATCGGGCCTCTAGTCTATATAATAAAAGCCTAGTGACCATTATGGAGGAACGCCTGGAATGACCCGTTGCTATGATGTGCCGGCTGCCACCAGTGCTGCTGCTGAGCCCAAGGGCCCCAGGGCCAGTTGCACTGCTGCTGCCAAGGCGCCAGTAAAGAAGAATTTGAAGGTGGCCAGCGTGAGTGTGCAGCTTGAGATGAAGGCTCTGTGGGACGAATTCAATCAGCTGGGAATCGAGATGATTGTCACCAAGGCTGGCATGTCAGGGCGCCCCTCTCCCCACAGCGATTCTCCCCATGTGGTGCCAGTCTCGGGCAGTGGGCTTTGGCCTGATCCACACGAGAGAGACTGAGAAGCGGGGTGGGAGGGGGTGCAGACTGGCCACCTGCAAGTCCCTCTCAGCACAGGGCTAGCTCCTTTGCTCTCCGAGTCCCAGCTCTAATGATTGCCGCCTGGTGCGCCGGGCCGGAGGTTACTGCTCGGGAGGCCAGGAAGGCAGTGGAGAGAAATCCTGTGTACCTGCTGCCCAACCAGCAGCCCAGGACCCGGCACCATCAGAAATGGACTGGCTCAGAGCACACCAAACTTGGGGGGGAAGGCAGCCGCCTGTGAGGGGCCTTGCCACCAGCCGACTCCCAGTGGACCCCACCTCAAAGAAAACTGGGTCTTTGGTTCCTTAGTTCAGTCTATCCCAGCTAAAGAGGAGCAGCTGGGCACATTTTAGGGGAGAATTAAGACTCTAAAACAGTGTGCTCTGTTCCGTGGAGATTGCTACCCAGTTGTCTTAGGCCTAAATTCTGGGTGATTGTGGAGCCTGGCTCTGCCACTGGGGCCCACGTCTTCCAATTGGCCTGTATTTGTTCTAAGGGCCCAAAGAGAAGAAGGGGAACAGTTTTTTGATGCAATGGATTTGACCAACTGACAAAGGTGAGTGCCAGGCTGTGTCTAATGTACACACAGAGACACCAGCTCTGAGTCCGCCTGGCCAAAGGGAGCTCAGGGCCTGTTTGCAGAGCCTTCTGGTAGCATCTGTTTCCTTGCTGAGGCCGTCCTCCCTGGGAAGCCTGGGGCCCATGCTCAGCTCCAGCTCAGTAGGTCTTCTCCAGGCCCCTCCCCCTGGCTGGCCCAGCCCCCGGCCGGCCCACCCAACCCTGATTGGGGGCAGGGCTGGCCGGCCAACCTCCTGCGCCCCCTCCCCCTGGCCAGCCCAGACCCTACCCGTGTATGAAGTCATGCACCAGGTCTCTAGTTGTAAAATATTTAAAAAACCACACAAATATAAAAGTTAAAAAAATAATTTAGGTTGGCAGCAGAGGGTAGCTTGGGGGCTTTACCATAATCTCCACCAGCACCCCCAAAGTCACTCCAAATACACATGCAATTTAAGGATAAATTCTGCTTGCTATGTGAAGGCAACTTGCAATTTCAAGACAGAGCCCCTAGCCTCCCTTTGAATGACATTCTGGAGCCACCACAATGCTACTAGCTAGAGGGGACTATTCTTTACAGAATGGAGCATCAACTTCCACCATTTTTGTGCCTATGTATTATAACTTTAAAAATATTTTTAATTGAGATATAATTGATTTATAATTGACAAATTAGTTTTAGGTGTATAATATACTGATAGATGTTTGTATATAGTTTGAAATGATCACCACAAAAAGTCTCGTTAACATCCATCACCACACATACACATGATCCATAAAAATCTACAGTGTGTTTTCCCACCTTTCATTTCTGAAGGCTATACAGATTGTTTCCGGTTTTTAAAAAATATTTTTTTATTGATTTCAGAGAGGAAGGGAGAAGGAGACAGATAGAAACATCAATGATGAGAATCATTGACCGGCTGCTTCCTGCATGCCCCCCAATGGGGATCGAGTCTGCAACCTGGGCATGTGCCCCCACCTATGGGATTCAAACCATGACCTCTTGGTTCATAGGTCGATGCTCAACCACTAAACCACGATGGTTGGGCCTCCAGTTTTTTGCTCTAATGAATAATGCTGGGATTAACCTCTATGGATTTATGCCTTTGTGCTCCTCTAGGGTAATTTCTTAGAAGCAAATTACTACTTTCCAGGCTCTTGTTTGTTACATACTGCTATATTGCTTCTTGGAAGGTGACACTTGTTTACTGTTTGACAAGCAGCAGACATGCACATTTTTGCTTGCCTTCACTGACACTAGAGTTGTAGATGACACAGATTATTTTAGTCCCACACATTAGGCTATGTGCTGGGGTACCATAATAAGGAAGTGGGGGGAAAAAAAGAAAAAGGAAAGAAAGTGGTCTATGACTCCGTTGAATTCCTGACCTGGTGGGAGAGAGTGACCTTGATCAAATAATGAATGTATAATTACAAACTTTGATGCATGCTCTGGAGGAGGTGTGAGGAGAATGTAGCAAGAGGGAGAAGAGAGTGGTTAGGGACACACGTCCCTCATGGTTTAAGCCAAGAGAAAGGGGGAGGCAGGATGTGGGAAGAAGATGGAGTAGTGATACTCAGAACTGCTGGGCCTTGTGGGTCCTATAAGAATTTCGGGAAGTCCAGCTGGTGTGGCTCAGTGATTGAGCATTGACCAATGAACTAGGAGGTCACTGGTTCAATTTCCAGTCAGGGCACATGCCTGGGTTGCAGACTCAATGCCCAGTAGGGGGCACATGGAAGGCAGCCGATCAATGTCTCTCTCTCATAAATGTTTCTTTTTTTAAAAAATATATTTTTATTAATTTCAAAGAGGAAGAGAGAGGGAGAGAGAGATAGAAATATCAATGATGAGAGAATCATTGATTGGCTGCCTCCTGCATGCCCCACACTGGGGATTGAGCCCGCAACCTAGGCATATGCCCTTGACTGGAATCGAACGCAGGACCCTTCAGTCCACAAGCTGACACTCTATCTGCTGAGTCAAACTGGCTAGGGCTCTCTCATCAATATTTCTCTCTCCTCTTCCTCTCTGAAATCAATAAAAATGAATTGCAGGAAGCTACTGAATGTTTTTATTTGCCTTTTGAGAATCATTTTTTAAAAATTAAAAAATTTTAATTGTGGTCTAAAAAAATAACAAAATTTACTACTGTAACCATTTAAAAGTATATGACTCAGTAGTGTGACATATATTCACATTATTGTGCAACCTTTCCCCAAAACGTTTCATCTTGCAAAACTGAAACTACCCATTAAATGACAACTTCCCATTTCCCCCTCTTCCCAGCCCATAGCTACCACCAATCTACTTTCTACGTCTATGAATTCCACCAGTTTTTGGGTACTTCATCTAAGTGGAATCATACAGTATTAGTCTTTTGAAGACTGGTTGACTTATTTCAATTAGCATGTCCTCACGGTTCATTCATATTGCAGCATGTGGCAGAATTTCCTTCATTTTTAAGGCTGAATCTGAATAATATTCCATAGTATGCATATTGCCACATTTTGTTTCTCTATTCATCCATTGATTGACATCTGGGTTGCTTCCAGGTTTTGGCTATTGTAATATTCTTATGAATATGGGTGTTCAAATATCTGTTCAAGTCCCTGTTTTCAATTCTTTTGGGTATATTCCCAGAAGTTGGATTGCTGATCATATGGTAGTTCTATTTTTAATTTTTTGAGGAACCTTGAGAATCACTTTTAAAAAGCAAATTCAGCAAGGCTGATTTTGTTGCCTACAAGACAATAGAAAATAGTGTTGTCTGCTAAAAGCTGTTCTCTTCTTGGACTACATTAATATACCTTACTAAGTACTATGAATACAGTACTCTAAAGTTAAAGGAGCTCAGTGTGAATAATTAAATGTATACACATTTCAGGAACACCAACTGCATATGACTTGCGTCTTTAAGTGCTTTGAGGGACAATCTTTATTTTTAACCAAATATTGTTGAGCACTTGCTCTGTGCAAGGCAACACGTGGAAACCCAAAATATACTCAGCTTGGTTTCTACTTTCACAAATCCTCTAGTCCCAGAGTGGGCAGCAATACCCTTTGGTGTGTGGTGTGTTAAAATTGTGGTGCAAAGGGAAGGTTCTAGCTGTTCAGGGTAGAGAGGAGTCCTGGGGAAAGACTTCCTGGAGAAGGTAACATTTGGGTGTGATAGGGTTTGGGCAGGTAGAGTGATAGAGTTTACAGGGTTCCAGGTGGCTGGCACACACTGAGCCAAAGCAGAAAGTGTCTGTGAGTTTAGGGAAGGTGAGGGCATGAGAAGTCGAGTGGGAGATTCAGAGAGTTGAGTCGAAGAGGTCAAGGAGAGCTTTAATACCAGGATGAAGAATTCAAACTTCTGTGGTAAGTGGGGTTAAGGGGCTTGGAGGTGATTTTTTTTAGATATATTTTTATTGATTTCAGAGCGGCAGGGAGAAGGAGAGAGAGAGAGAGAGAGAGAGAGAGAGAGAGAGAGAGAGAGAGAGAGAGAGAGAGAGACATCAATGATGAGAGAGAGAATCATTGGTTGGCTGCCTCCTGCATGCCCTCTACTGGGGATCGAGCCCGCAACCCGGATATGTGCCTTTGACTGGAATCGAACCTGCAACCCTTCAGTCCACAGGCCAATGCTCTATCCACTGAGCCAAACCAGCTAGGGCCTCAGAGGCATTTTGATTAGGGGAGTGATGTCAAAGCAATGCATTGGGAAGGTTAGTCTGGCAGTGATGTGTGTGGGATAGACTAAAAGGGAGAGTTACTGGCAGCTGAGAAATTGGTGAGAAAGGGTTAAAAGGGATAACCCAGTATGATGTGAAGTAAGTTAGAGAATGACAAATGCCATATGATTTCACTTACATGTGGAATCTAAAGAACCAAGTGAACTACCAAAATAGAAACAGACTCATAGATACAGAGACCAGACTGATGGTTACCAGAGGGTAGGGGGGTTAGGAAGCTGGGTGAAACAGGTGAAGGGATTGAGAAGTACAGATTGGTAGTTACAAAATAGTCACGGGGATGTAAAGTATAGCATAGGGAGTATAGACAATAATATTGCAATAACAATGTACGGGGCCATAGTACTTGAAGTATTGGGGGATCACTTTGTAAAGTATGACTGTCTAACCCAGTGGTCGGCAAACTCATTAGTCAACAGAGCGGCAAACCGTGGCTTGCGAGCCACAGTTTGCCGACCACCGGTCTAACCACTATGTAGCACACCTGAAACTAATACAGAATAACATTAAATGTAAACTGTAGTTGAGAAATTTTTAAAGGAAGGGGACTACACTAGGCCTGAGGTAATGAGGGTTTGAATTTGGTGGTGGACTGTGGGAAGTAAGCAATGGAAAGGAAGGACCAGATAAAGGACCTGACCTTGGCCCCTTTTTTGTGGATGCCCCATCACACCTTTTCTCCCCTCACCTTCCTCTTCCTTCCTTCTTTAAGAAAATATCATATGTCTTATTTTATGACCAGTCTTATTCACTTAGGTTTCCTTCAGAACCTTGCATAGTGGCCTATACTTAGCAGGTGCTTGATAACTATTTGTTGAATTGCAATTGGTGACTGATTAGAAGTGGGGCAGGGGCCAAAAATAACCAAGGGTTCAAGCCTGGGTGATAGGAGGAAAGAGGATGCCAGGAGAAGCTGATCAGGTTCAAAGTCAGGTTGAATTTGAGCTCCTGGAAGGTTATCCAGCTGACTTGAAATCTTGGGATATAGCTAGAAGAGAGAGGACTTTTTTAAAAAAATATTTTTTAAAATTGATTTCAGAGAGGAAGAGAGAGATACAAACATCAATGATGAGAGAATCATTGATTGGCTGCTCCCTGCATACCCCACACTGGGGATGGAGCCTGCAACCCTGGCCATGTGCCCTGAGCGGGAATTGAACTGGGACCTTCTGGTTTATAGATTGATGCTCAACCACTAAGCCACACTGGCCGTCCAGGTGAGAGGAATTTTAAGGTGCATCCCCACCTTCACCTCCACTCAAGCTGGGGAGATAGTGGCTGTGTTTAAGGGTCAAATTTTGGTCTGGGGTCATATTCTGGTCTGCCACTAGCTGAGTACCAAGTTAGTTAGTCTCTCTGAGACTCACCTATGAAAGTGGGATACAGTAGTACTCTATAAGGTGGTTGTCAAGGCCAAAGGTGAGGTAAAATGTATTAATACACCACCTGGGATAAGTGATAGTTCTAGTTATTAGTTATTATTACTATTATTAAGGTTAGGGGAAGGAGCCTAAATCATGTCATTCCTGAGTAGGGCCATCTATGGCTTCCTGTTGCACGTTGAATGAAAGGCAGCCTCCTGCCCTGGGCCCCACAGGCCCGAGTTATCAAGCCCCTGCCCACCTCTCATCCAGCACCCCCTTACCCACACCGTGTTCTGCCTGGCTGTCCCCTAAAAATGGCAAGATGCTTTGCTGCCTCAGGACCTTTGCATTCGCTCTTTGCTTTGCTTGAAAGGTTCTTTGCAAGGTCTTGTATGGCTGGCTTTACTGGGGGGTGGGGGAGCGGGGAGTATGTATATACTGTGCAATCATTCACATGAAACCTAAGTGATCTTAAGTTTTTCATTGTCCCCTCTGAGCTTGACTTTGCCCATCAGAACAATGAGACTGGATTAGATCATCACTAAGGTTTTCTCTGTAACACTTTGTGAACTTAAGGAGGTAGAGTGTGGCTTTAGATTATTAGATTACACCAGTGGTTGGCAAACTGCGGCTCGCGAGCCACATGCGGCTCGCGAGCTGCGGTTTGCCGCTCTGTTGACTGAGTTTGCCGACCACTGACCTAGACTCTCGATTCCAATAATTACAGGCTGTTGTTGTTCCTTGTGATTAAGCCCCTACACCAAGAATCAGGTCTTTAATTTGCCCTGCAGTCAAAGGCCCTAATGGTTCTCCTGGAACAGCAGCCGGGGATGCAGTTTCTAAGATCTGGAAAGGCGGTCACTGAGGCTGTTCCACCACATTGCCTGCTGCTGTGTAAAAAACTGCTGGGTGTCAGTCTCCATCCACTGGGGGGAAACCCCCACCCCAAAACAAACAGAAAAACTCCTTCTTCTGCCAAGGCTTTGGGTGGAGCTAGAAACACTGTTCGTGACAACACTGAGTCAGCACATTCATCAGGGTCAAGCTCACAGTGAAAAGGAACTGGAAGAGGGTGCTGGTTGAGAAGAAACCTCCAGCAGAGGCCTCTTTAGTCTCAAAGGAAATGGAATCAGAATGTGCAAGTTCATAATGCAGATAGCAGGGGAATGAGATATAATGCTCAAGTTAGGGGTTTCCTCCTAAAATGCTAGAGCTCATATTAGAGTCTCTCCCAAGTATTGAATTTATGGACTTCGTCACCCCAAGAGATAAAGCTCAAAACTGGTTTTCAAAAGTTGCAAAATGAATCATGTGAAAACAGGCTCTTTTGGAGATATGTTGACACTACTGAGGCTATGTTGGCAAGGACAGCTGGGTTCTCACAAAATGTGTACGTTGGGATTTGTCAGATTTCTGGGCCTGGAGTTCTCATGACCTGACCTGATGTGACACTTATGTGCGTTAAGTATCAACATTCCTTCTCCTAACAGATTATTCTGTTGCCTGAATCCCCAGGATTAAAATAAGGATCCTTGGCTGGCCTCTGAAAGCACTGACTTCTTTATTAGCCTCTGAAAACATGCAGCTGCTTCTCCTGTCCAAGGGCAAATATACTGAGAACTCTTGATATTTCCCTGTAAGACAGGAAATGACAGTACAGGCATAGCTGTGGGGACTGCAACAATCAGCTGGGCCCAGGGACATAAGGCTCCCTCCTCAGTTCTTCCTCACCAAGATCACACTTAAGATTTTTCACACAACATATATTTATTCAGAAAAAAATTTGCAATAAATTATAATAAAAAAGATGACACAAAATACAGAATCCCACTAGCAGCTTTGCTTAGTGACCAAAACATGTTTGAGAAATGTAACAAACAATTACAGAATAAGAATCAGAAAACAGTGAAAGGGAGACTAATGCAACATTACCACATAAGTTTGAACTGTTTCTTCCCTAAAACCAAAGATGAGGTCCTTCCCTAACAGTTAGATCTGAACTCCTTACTTCAGAGGTGTTATGGACTAGTACATTGGAGGTACTTAGGAATCAGAGGTTGGGGTGCTAGAGGCACTGTAGGGAGGCAGATCTCTTATGTCTGCTCTATTTCTTGTCTCCCCTACCTAGAGATTGTCTAAAACTCTCAACCATGTATACATCTCAGGACCAGAGCTGGAAAAAAAAGGCTGAGGCAATGAACTAAGTGCATTTGCCTTATGAGGAAAGAGTGAGGATGCTGCACACAGTTCCCAGGACAGGCACTGCTCTATCTTTGTGTTATGACCTTGCCCATCTTCTATAATATGCCTCACCTATAATCGCTTTCTGACCTAGTAGAGATGACAGAAGTGTTCTGTTCACTATTTTCCATTGACTACATCAACACCTAGCCTTTAATCTATAAGATCCGAAGCTATTTGGCACCAGTAATTTGATTCCTAGTACCGTAAGTTCCAGACAGGAAAGGGTTTAACCAGTCTATCACAAGATATGTATGTCTTCTTTCCCCAAAAAAACTCAAGTTAGATGGTGGAACTGGAGAACCATTCAGCTGTGCTGTTTCTCTTGGTTCTCTCCTTTGATGTGCCAGAGTTAGGAGTCAACGCCTAACTCTGGACACAATGCCCGTCCATTAGGCTCCTTGGATTTAATAGTAACAGGCAAGAATAAGTTAACTCAGGGTGGTTTTAATGAAAGAAAACCAAGAGGAAGCCAATTGTATCAGGTAGTTTTGCAGTCAGTGGCTGGTTTGCCAACCGACATAGATAAAATTTTTTTAAAGGCTGCCCTACAGAGCTTGAGTAAATGAAGAGTGCAGAGGGTTGTTTTGAGTGGCAGAGAAAGGTGCTTAGCTGGCCCCACTGCACAATCTCTCTTAAACAGCACTGGACAAAGTGGCTGGGAGCCAAAGGGAGCTGGCTGTACAGTGCAGTCAGCCTTGATGAGGGATGGGGCGACACTGGCCCCTTGTACGTCAGGAGACTAGAGAGGGAGTTCCCAGAATTATCCTCAATCCTCAGTACTCTTGCTGGGGGGGGGGGAGGAGAAATATCTCTAAAAAGGCCTGTTTGCGGGTGCAGACTAGCTTTTTTAATGTGGTGTAAGGGTTTCTAAGTGGATACTATGGGGATGGGTCCCATAGTTCTCATGTAAAATTTGAAAAAAAGAAGGGATGGTAGGAAGCAGGACCTGTCAAACATGAATGTTTTCACTTGTGAATACTCTAAGTGTTTCCACTCTGATTCTCTCACATCAATGGAATGTTATTTCTAATAGTCTCTAAAGTTCTGCTACAAAATGAGGTCTGAGACAAGAGAATATGGTTCCACCCAGTGCAGATCCATGAAAAGGCCAATGTTACAGATACATATGGATACCACTGTAGTAGAAATGCACAAATGCATGTAACAAAAACATGTAGAACGTTAACTCACTGTTGGGGACACCCAAGGAGTCACTAGCCTCACTCTGACTTCCTTTGATGTGATAGCACTAGTAGAGTGCAAAGAGGCGAAGTGGGGATGGTAGGGCAAAAGTGCTTTAGAGGAAGGACTACACACAAGTCTGAGCTATACCAAGTAGTGCTTGTAGGCCTAGAACAGGAACATCACAGAATCTAGGCCTAGGGTGCTAAGGACAATCATGACAGCTGGGCAGGGGACAATAAACACATCCCCAGGTAAAGGAGTGTAAATACAGAACTCTTTGTCTTATAAAGAGAGAACACAAAAACACCAAAATATGGTAACTTTGGCTTGGCAATATAAGTCTAATAGTATGTTACTGTGTAGGATATGTCAAGGAAGGGATTAGGAAACTCTTCCTTTTTCATGCCTCAAAATTCTGCAATAGACCCTTCCTGTTACATGACTTTGCAAATCACTCTGAAATACTTGGTGTCCAAAATCTTCCACCTCTAGAATCTTGGAGAGTAGTTAAGAGAAAGGGCTTATTGGTCTTCATCGCCTCCCAACAGGAAACCCAAAAGGAACTGGATAGCACGCTGGCGGTCACTTGCAGTCTGTCTTGCCAACAAGTTAGGTGGAGGCCTTAGGAGAAGACTTGTGAAGAGAGTAGCTAGAGGGCATGAGAAAGAAAAGGGAAAAACTCCTGTCAGACACAACCTAAGCAAAGCCTCAGGGATGGGGGTGGGGGTCAGGGGATAGGGGCAGTGGGAAGGAAGTGACTGTCTTGTGCCTGGACATTAAGGACATTCTGATCAACATCCACTGTGGCCACTCTTATTAGGTAGTCTTACCGATCATGTTGGCACTGACATTGTTGTATTCAGAGAATTTTAAGAGTTCTCGAAGGAATGCCATCAAGTAACGGAAAACATTTCTATGGCATCTTGGAAGCTGGGAAATCACCTGTTTTTTAAAAAGGGGGTAGGTAGTGAGAACAGTTGGAAGAAGGTAGTAAGAAGAGCCCATGGCTGCAATAAAAGTAGTTTATAATCCAATCTTTATAGGACCCCATTCATCTGTCACAACCCTCCTTGATTTTCTCATGACCAACACAGTACCTGCCCATTAATAATTTCCAAGTCATAATGGTCATGCTATTTGGCCCCTGTCCACTCAATGACCAGGCCATGCCATCATCACACATTCACATGGATACCTCACATCACAAGCAGGTCGGTATTAATCTTGTCTTTTCTCATTTCCTCATGATGGGAAAATGGCAGGTACCCATGGCATCTGTCAAGCTGAATAGTTTTCTCAGCCATGTAATTTAGCATGGATGGGAGCTCCTCCCAATACTCACTAATCTGATTCAGAGGTATTCTCAGCTATTGCTACACCAAGCAGATAAAAAGAAGGCTCACAAGTAGTGTCAGCCAGAATCCCATGTGTGATCAGCTTCCATAAGCTTATGCCACAGTAGAGGTATCTACCCTACTCAATGGGCCAACTGGAAGAGGGTGCAAAATATAATAGGAGATAACACAACCTAAAATTTAAGGGTCCCAACTCTCAATGCTGGTGTCAAGCCATGAAAAACAGATCCAGACCTGTCCTACCATGTACCTGGCTGCCCATCTGGTTTTGTAAACTCAATGGTTTCTTTATGGGGGAGCCTGCCCCAAACACATCCTCAGAGCAATAAAACTTACCTGTCTGCAAACCCGGGGATCCTGAGCAGAGTCAAGGCATCGCTGATACAGCTCATAACAGATGACAGGCTCTGGCAGGGCTTCCAGGAAAATGAGCAGAGCTTCAGCCACAGAGTGATTACTGCCAGCTGGATAGACTTAAGTCAAGGGAAAGGAACTCCAGGAAAAAGGACACACCTGATTTGCTCCCCTCAACAACTGCTCTCTTCCTCTTATTCAGGGCATACTGATCCTAATAGGAGATTGATTATTTTATTGGTCCATGTACACTGCAGTTGAGTTGTGACAAAATTGATCAGACCCTTGAGAGGTTTGGGCCATCTTTAGAGTCAGGGGAAGATAGCCTGCAGAATGACAGTCCACACTGTATCAGTCCCAGAAACTAGCTCCATCCTCCTCCCTGTCATAGTGACAGGACATGTGGTGGCAGGAATGATAAATTGATTGAAGCAGAACAGTACCAGTGCTGTGGGTCCTATTTTCTGTACTTATTAAAAGTTATTATTGCCCAGCTGGCGTGGCTCGGTGGTTGAGTGTTAACCTATGAACCAAGAGGTCACAGGTTGATTCCTGGTGAGGACATATGCCCGGTGTGGGGCGTGCAGGAGGCAGCTGATCTGTGATTCTAGCTCATCATTGATGTTTCTATCTCTCCCTCTCTCTTCCTCTCTGAAATCAATAAAAATATATTTTTAAAAAGGTCATTGTTATTTACCCTTGATTCTTTTTAATAAGAGTATGATACAAAGAAAGGTCAAAATTTCTTAAAAGAAACTGAGAAACAATTGTATAGTCAATGATTACCTTATAATAAAAGAGACTGGAGGTCAATAGGGGAAAAAGGAGACATATGTACTACTATTTGTAATACTTTAAACAATAAAAAATAAAACAAAAGACAGGTATAAAGAAAAGATGGAAGCACAAACATCAAATGTAGGTGGGAAGAAGAGCTTGGCCAAGTACTCATCCAGCTTCCTAAGCCTTTGTCAAAAAGGATACGGATTTTCTCGGGAAGGCTGGTATCCAGGCAGTCTATGATCTGCTGTAACTCTTCCTGCATTCCAGGGGTTTGGAACAGGTCCTCCTACCAAAGAAGTCACAAGGGATGGAACAAGGCAAGATAATCCTAAGTTTCTGAAGACTACCCAGGGATCAGGAGAGCAGCAGGAAGTAAAGGGAAGGATGG
This sequence comes from Plecotus auritus, assembly GCF_963455305.1. NCBI lineage: Eukaryota > Metazoa > Chordata > Mammalia > Chiroptera > Vespertilionidae > Plecotus > Plecotus auritus. The sequence continues at coordinate 108,277,463 of NC_137784.1, read as the reverse complement.
TGTGCATATTCATGATTAGGAATGGAGGTGTGACAACGGTGCCTGCTCTCTTTGTCATCTCTATAATTTGTGTAAAATCTTATTTCAAACCAGAAAATTATCTTCAAAAGTTTTAGCCTGTACCAGATACGGCAGAGGACTAGATGGCTAGATCAGGAAACCAGGTGTTCCCACTTCTACCATGTTGACAAGTAGAAGACAGAGTCTAACCAGTAGAACCACATTCAAACACTGATACAGGTACCCTCATTTTCTGAAAGCTCACGTTATGCCACTTTACTTTTACAAAAGAACCATGCTAGTACTTGTTTTTGCTAACTGAAAGCAATCCAAAAACAATTTTTTGCTTTTCTGAAAACAAAAATAGCATTCAGTGTTTGTTTTGCAGCAAGCTATTATACAGGCATCCCACACCCAAGCAATGAGAGTGGCCTGGACAAGCTCCTTCCCCACGAACCACACCCAGCATCAGCATCTCAGCATTAAGCCACCATAGCTTTGAACTGTCTTTGAGCATCTGTGCTTCATCTCCATTTATTTATGCATTCCTGATTTTACTGTATGTTAGTGTTATTTTAGGTTTTATGTGTTATTTGGTATGCTTTGGTAGGTCATTTTTTAGGTCTGGGAACATTAAAAAATATTTTCATATAAATTAATGGTAATTCTTCACTTTACACCATTTTGGCTTATGAAAGTTTTCATAGGAATGCTCCAGATAGCGGGCAAGACCTGTATTATGGAATGCTGGGACAGGAGTAAATGGCATGTCAATAGCAAACCTTGCCGCTCAATTTGGTTCCAAGAGATTTCTCTTTTTGGGGGAAATAGGTTGGGGGTGACTAGCATATTAGATAGGATTTAAAAGAAAAATGAAGACCAAATTTTAAAAATGGGCTTGAAGTTTGCTTTAAACTTTAAAATCTGCAATGCCTACATGAAAGCAAAAGCAGGCATAACAGACTCAGGTACACAGTGGTCCAGGGAAAAGCATGTGCAGCCGGGAGACCCAGCTCTGCCACTATGCTTATGCTCTGATCTTAGGTAAATCACTTAACCTGCAAGCTTTAGCTCTCACATCTGTCAATAGGGATACTTCCATGTGCCCAGACGATCTGACAGTGTTGCTGTGTGGAGGTATCTTGGGACAATTAAAAGCTCTAGACTGCTGTGAGGTCTGATCATTTCCCACTGGACTCACATACTTTCCAAAGTTGTAGAGAAGGCCCACTCTCACTTACCTGGTGACAGGCATATCTGAATAAGTGATCTACCAGAAGCCAGATCTCCTTGGGGACCTGAAGGGGTCTCTCACTTGTGCCTTCATCCAAGGGAACCATCTGCAGAAGGGATTTCTCCTAAGAAATTAAAAAGGATGAGAATCAAAAGGGCCTCAATAAAAATTTTTGTCTGTTACTCTCCAAATTCTGCTTATATGGGAACAACTTGATCTTCATCTGTTAATATTTTTGTGTTTTTCCTCCGCTCACTGGAAACACCCCTGGTCAGAAGGTACTTGATACTGATTCCCACAGTTAAAGGATCTCCTTTTCTAGATGCTTCACTTAACCATTAAGCATTCCATTTGGGTTTATTAGGTTTATCACTTGGATGCACTGTGTGCTATAAATCCTTTCAAGGGTGACACTGAGAACCAGCACTCCAGCGATTCGGTCACGGTAGAGTCCACACACCACAGAGACTTGTGGACCATTAAATTGCAGTTGTCAACACAGTACTCTGAGAGAGCAGCATCTACTTAGGTTTTTGTTGACTTTTAACTTATTCTTCTTTCAGGTTTTATCACAAATATTAGAGTTTTCATTGCTGATTTAAATGAGGTTCGCTGGTCCTCAGGAATTCCATACAATTCTTCACATTAGACCTACGTGCATGAATTATTTCAGGCTTGACAAAAGGTCTAATCTTAAGGCACTAAAAGTCGTAAGCCTTAAGATCCAAACATAGTAAACTGAATACAGCATACCAAGAGCCAGAAATACAATGAAAAGTCTACGGTCTGAGTCCAGAAGTTATTTTTTATATTAATAGCTCAGCAAACATTTCTTGGGGCTTTGACTCCTTTTACCTATCTTTCTACTTACTATCTGTTAAATTCTCCTAAAAGAATCTAAAAGGAAAAACACAGAAGTGACATAAATTGGATCAATAACTAAATCTGAACTTGAAAATGGTGTGTGAATAAACTCAATTTTCTTATGTTTATATAGTCAAATATAAATTATATCAAAAGATGTCTGAAATGGGTTAAAAGGGATCTGAAGGCAGCCTTCAGAAAAATCCTAGTGGAGAAAACTGTGACCAACTTTTTTTGTATCTTTTCCCTATCCTCCTCCTCCAGCTTATGGTCATATATTATGTATATTCAACTTTAGGAAATTCTGTAAATTCCATGTACAACCCTCAAGCCATGTAGCTTTAAGGGAAAGAAAAGAAACATTTTACTACTTCAGAGACTGTGTACACCAGAGCAGAGCTAAGGGCTCTTCTTAACATTTTGTTCTTCAATAAGCACTGGTGACCTTTTAAAGCCCCCGTGTCTTTCTGGGGGGGATGAGAAAGAGAAGGGAGCATGACAGCTGGTTACCATTTAAAATCTATTTTGTTCACATTTATTTTGCTTCCTTTCTTTCTTTTTTCCCCCCAGGCTTCTATTACTTTATATTCACGTTCCCTAGAGCTGCCAGAACTTGTAACAGTGGCTCATCCTCTAACTTCTGGTTGCGAGTATTGAATCCAGGCATCCACATGGTACTTGAGCCAAAACACTGTCCATAATGCACTCTGCTCACTTTTTGGACCAAATACAACACAAGTACAGATTCTGTAGAAGATGCCACCAAACTTACCATATACAAATTATTCAGCACTGATTCATATACTCATAAAAAAAAATCTGACAGCCAATCGGCACTTTTCCCCGCACTAAGGCATCAAGGCAACACAGGCACTGTCCAAGATGAAAAGACAGAGCCTGGCCTGCTATTAACAGGAAAAGGCTGGGAGCAGAACCGTCACAATCCTTAGTGGTTTAAAAAGGTTAATAAAATGTCAGTAGGTTATATACACCATCCACTATCCATTTTAAAATTCATGTGTGATAATAAGAAATGTCACACTTGTGGTCTCTGAAGTCTAGAGAAAGTTCATGCACAAGAAATAACACTTTTTAAAAAGTCCACAAATTATCCTGAGCTCTTAACTTTCAAAGAGAAACCAGGCACATTTTGTCTTCTTTTAACGAGACACATTCAGTGTGTGATGAGCCCACACAATGTAACACTAGTGCTAATAACTAACGCACAAAAAAAACAGTACATCATCCCCACCACAAAAAGGTCTTAACTGCACCAAATGTGGAGGTCACATTAGTGACTGTGTGAAAGTGCTTTAAGAATGTTTTTCAAGCCCCTGTTTCTCTACTTGATAGCCCTATATGGAGCCAGGCACTCTCCAGCTCAAAGAGGCGGAAAGGCACAAAAGAAGCGCTTCACTAGCCATTCAGGAGACCTGATTCTAGTCTCCTTTGCCCCACACTCCTGACACACTTGATGTCAGGAACAGTATGACTCCGGTGAGTTTTTCAATTGTGCTGGGCCTTAGTTGCCTCATCAGCAGAATGGAGAAAACACCTGACCCTGTCCGAAGGCAGAGAGTGGGACCAGATGACCCCTTAGGAACTCCTTCAGCTCTATTATTTTATTCTTATGCTCTATTTCTTGACAAGATCTGGGTATTCTTTCAGTAATTAATCACTATTATCACTAATCCCAAATATCTTTTTTTCCATAGAAATCAGAAAAATAATTTATTCCGAAAGATGGCAAAAGTAATAAAGTCATCCTGAAAATATACTTTGGTGTAACTCTGTCGGGACAGATCTCCCCTTGAACATGTTCTGCTACTGGCTGCCGCACTGGAGTTTTACTGTCTTGTGACAGCTTTTAAATATGTCACTGCTTCCCATGTCATGAGCAGGCAGGAGCCATCTTCAGATCCACAGGTCCCAAGGAGAGTGCCGTGTTTCCCAGAAGAACATCTTCTGTCTCAGAGGAGTGCCTAAACATTTGATGGCGTCAGCACAGTTTAGATTAAGGAGGCATATAATTCATCAAAGTGTAAAAAATCTAACAGGAAAATACTACACTGGAGAATAAGATGGTCAACTGTGGTATGCGTGTTTAAGGCAGCTGATGGCCAGAGCAGGCGAGCCAAGGATGGTGGCCCAGGTGTGGAGGTGACTGCACATCTAGAGGAATTCACGTCCTGACCTTAATGGCTGAGCAGTGGGCAGCGGGTCTTCTTCCTCAAGGCCAGTGATACTTGAGATACCAGATGGCTTCATTTTTCAACTGTGGTCCAAAGAGAGGGTTGAGTTGGGCCAGAATTGCAATCATCCAAAAGAGATAGCAGCAAATTGAACAGGTCACCACATGGTGATAACTCCCCGGTTGGGACCCTTAGGGATGAACCAGGGTACCAGGAGGCCGACAATGCTCCAGAACATGCTCATCATGATCAGAGGCACCGAGAAACCACTGTACAACATGGTTGCCACTGGAGCTGCTAGCCCCTGCCCCACCACCGCACTTGGGTCCCACCTGGAAGACCCAAGTCACTCTTAATGCAAGAGTAACCCACTTTTGGTTTTATTATCATTGGAAATGGAGGACAGCTAAGTGGTACCTTCCTCTATCTCATGAGTTTTCAGATGTATAAACAGCTCTTTAGTTATTTCTCATTTCAAAAATACAGGTATGGAACCTTGAGTCCTATTACTTTTATGTCCTGGGTCTCAATGACTTGACTGGTAGAGTAAGTATCTTTCCTGTATTTCAGACACACTAAAAGCCAGCTCTAGGGGATTTTTACAGAGCCAGAGGTCTCTGAAATGGGAAAACCTAGGGACAAATTCCAAGGACCACAGTTAAATGTTAATCAAGCACAGGGAAACGCATAGATTGCATTACCTTTTCTAGGAAGCTGTCTTCTTCCTGAGAGCAGAGCAGGAAAAGAAAGTCATTGACAGATAGAAAATTATTAGAATTAATTTACAGAATTAGAAACAGATCAGTATTATTAGAACTCAACTAGCTTTAAACAGTTTTAAATTCTTCAAATAAATCATGATTGAAAGTGAAACAATTCTCATATGCAAAGTTCTCTATTATGCATATTAAATTTTTGTGCAGTTTACTGAGACTATCACTCAAGAAACATTCATGTGCAGTTCTAGACTTCTGTGTCCTTTGGCAGCTGCCAGCTGACCTGGTCGAATGCCCCTGATGTTTCCTTTTCCCATGCTGCCTGGAGGCAGGCCCTGCTGCTGCACTGTGCAGCTTCTTGCTTCACCCTAATGCAGAGGTGGGGAACGTCTGGCCTGCGGGCTATATAAGCCCCTTGAAATCATTTGGTCTGGTCCTGCCAAGGCATTAGGGGTGAGTTAATTAAATGTTTGACCAAATATAGCAGCCTAATTTTTAAGCTGGTAATTTTGTATGGCCTGTGAATGATGTTATAAATATCTAAATGGCCCTTGGCAGAAAAAAGGTTCCCCCGTCCCTGCCCTAATGCCACTTCGATGGAAAAATCTGGTTGTAAGCCTGATGGTGGTCATTCAGAAGGAGGTGGTAAGTTTCTCTCCTCTCAACTGCCATTCCTCTCACCCTGGCTAGCCACACTCCTTTCCATCTCCTCATATCCACTCCCCTCCTCAAAGGACTTTAGAGTCCCCAGATATGGAGGTCCCTCTGAAATGTAAATTAATTTTATTTCAGATATTTGCGGGCCAGAACATCCATCTTAATCCCTGTTGTGTTTATCCTATAGGACATAAGAGGAAAAAAGAAAAGCAGGGGAAAGGGAAGAAGTGCTGAATTAAAAAGTTTTCTAAGCATCTGTCTTTTGGGTTATTATTACAATCCAGTAACAGCAATAATAACTACAGAACCACCACTTAGGGAGCTTCTGCCATATAGTGGGAACTGTGCAAAGTGCTCATACACAATGTCATTTATTCTGCACATGTGTGCAAAGTAGGTATTATCCCCACTTTACAGATGAGGAAACTGAGGCTCTGAGAGGATTAGAACTCAGGTCTGACTCCAGTCATTAACACTATGCTCCCTTAGACAACTCAAAAAGGACAATCTGACTGCTTCCTGGACAGAGACGCAAGGAAAAGCAGTGAGAACGTATGCTACTCCATAGCAGGCTAAAGACAGTGAGAAACCCTAGTTACAAGGCGGCATAGTTAGCAGAAAGAATACAGGCATTGGTGTTAGTCCTGGGCACAAATCTCTGTTCTCTTATTAATTTTGTACAGACCTTAAGCAAGTTACTAAACTTTGTAAATCCTTAGTTTCTTCATCTCTAAAACAGGGATAATAAAATTTATCTCATAGGAACAGAGAAGCAGCCTAAACCCAGCGGTGGTGGGACGGTAGGCCAGCAGAAGGCCTGGGTCCCTCAAAGCTCTTCCTACCTGCCCAGCAACTCCCAACAGGAATCCTTCCAATCCTGCCATGGGCCACCAAGAACTCGAGTATAGCCCTAGCCGGTTTGGCTCAGTGGATAGAGCGTCAGCCTGCGGACTGAAGGGTACTGGGTTCGATTCTGGTCAATGGCACGTACCTCGGTTGCAGGCTCCAGGGCGAGTGCAGGAGGCAACCAATCGATGTTTCTCTCACATTGATATTTCTCTCTGTCTTTCCCTCTCTCTTCCACTCTCTAAAAATCAATGGAAAAATAAACCCAGTTGAGGATTTAAAAAAAAAAAGATGTTAAAAAACAAACAGATAAATAATAATTTTTAAAAAAAGAACTTAAGTATAAATCACACATCTAAGGTCTAATAGTAAAAGGAGAAATCTTGTCTCATGTTGGTATCAGAGATGTGCTGGGGCTGAGGGATCGATGGAGTATGTTCTCTGGCATTTTGAGTGGTAACGCTGAGTGCATTCCCCCCAAAGGACTATGATATATGGTGGGTAGGTTGTTAGTATTAATAGATATATTATGAATTAAACATTCTTTTGTGGGTTTACCTGGGCTTTTACTTTATTTTATTTTTAAATATTTTTTATTGTTTAAAGTGTTACATATATTAGTACATATATCTCCTTTTTTCCCCCCATTGACCTTCCCCCAGCCTCCCTTACCCCCTGTCGCATGCCCTCATCCCACGCCCCCAGTGTCTTGTGTCCATTGGTGTGCTTATATGCATGCATACAAGTCCTTTGGTTGATCTATTTCCCTCCCTCCCCAACACTCCCCAGCATTCCCGCTGTAATTTGACAGTCTGTTCGGTGCTTTACTGCCTCTGTATCTATATTTTTATTCATCAGGTTATAATCTTTATTTTCCACAAATGAGTGAGATCATGTGGTATTTTTCTTTCATTGCCTGGCTTATTTCACTTAACATAATGCTCTCCAGGGTTTACCTGGGCTTTTAAATACCACATATAAAATGAAATAAAAATAATCAGAGTAATAGTGCTTCATAAAGTATATAGTATTTATAGTATTACTAGAGGCCCGATGCACAAAATTTGTGTGGGGCTAGGCCCTTGCAGCCAAAGTGGCTGCCTCAGTGGCTGCCTCAGCCCTCGCAGCCGCTGGGGCTGCCTTGGCCCTTATAGTCCCGGCTTCGTCCTGAAGGTCGTTCAGCAGTCTGGTCTAATTAGCATATTACACTTTTATTATTATAGACTAGAGGCCCGGTGCACAAAATTTGTGCACGGAGGGGTGTTCCTCAGCCTGGCCTGCACCCTCTCCAACCTGGGACCCCTCAGGGGATGTCTGACAAGCGGCAGTCAGATATCCCTCTTGCAATCCAGGATGACTGGCTCCTAACCATTCGCCTGCCTGCCTGCCTGATCGCCCCTAACCCCTCTGCCTGCCGGCCTGATTGTCCCTAACCCCTCTGCCTGCTGGCCTAATCACCCCTACCTTACCCCCATGCCGGCCTGATCGCCTCTACCTTGCCCCCCTGCCAGCCTGATCACCCCTACCTTGCCCCTTGCCTGCCTGATTGCCCCTAAACTCTCTGCCTGCCTGATCACCCCTAACTACCGTCCCCTGCTGGCCTGAACTAGCCCCTAACTGCTCTCCCCTGCTGGCCTGATCACCCCTAACTTCCTCTGCCTGCCTGATCACCCCTAAGTGCCCTCCCCTACCGGCCTGATCTCGCCCCCAACTGCCCTCCTCTACCAGCCTGATCTCGCCCCCAACTGCCCTCCCCTGCCGGGCTGATCTCGCCCCCAACTGCCCTCCCCTGCCGGGCTGATCTCACCCCCAAGTGCCCTTCCCTGCTGGCCTGATCACCCCTAACTGCCTCTGCCTCGGCCCCCACCACCATGGCTTTGTCCGGAAAGAAGTCAGATGTTTGGAAGATGGCTGGTTGACCCGGTCTAATTAGCATATTACCCTTTTATTAGTATAGATAGATTATATAGAATAGGATTGCTTAAATTGCAGGGAAGAAGCCTTTTTCAGCAGGAGGAGATGCTCTTGGCAGACAAAAACACATAATCCCTATATCTGGACTGATAGCCAGCCATATGCACTATACTGCCAAACTGGTCATTAAAAAATTGAATCACTTTCTTACACCTTACACCAAACAGCTATTGCCCTTAAAATTCCACCTCAGCCCCCACCTTAGGATCTGCCTTCGCAGTTTACCCAGATTTGGTTCTGATTGGTCGGTTTCTATGCCAGTCAGCATCTCCGGGCCTATCTCCAGGCCTGCTCATAGAGGTGGGGCTGATGAGCAGCTGCCCCAGGCTGCTGGCGAGCAGGTTGAACTGCTGACCTCTGGGAGAGAGAGAGAGGCTTGGTTGCTGGTGAGGCCTGGAGAGAGAAGCAGGGTCTGATCACCCTGCTTCTCTCTGGGCCTTGCCAGCAGCTGCTGCCGCTGCTGATCAGCCCCACCTCTCTCTCTCTCCGAGAGGTCAGCAGTTCAGCCCACATGCAGCCTGGTGTTTGGTTGAGCCTCTGGTCATTGTGGATGTTACGACCCTGGCTCTTTAAATACATAGATAATTGTAATACCTTTTAATTTCAAAGTTAATTCTGAGTGCCAAACATCTAATTTAACACAATTTTGGAGCAGAAGCTTTTAAAAAATGTAGACTACTTATAAGCAAAATAGAGACAGACTCATTCAGGCTGACAGCTGTGTGTGTGTAGGGGGCGGTGTGGGATGGAGGTGTGGAGGGATTGAGCAAAAAAAAAAAAAAAAAAAGAAAAAATTCACAGACTTGGACAACAGTGTGATGATTACCAGGGGGGAGGGTTGGTAGAGGGAGGTGGAGGAGAGTAAAGGGAGGGGGATAAATGGTGACGGATGGAGACTTGACTTGTGGTGGTGAACACACAATACAGATGATGTGTTGTAAAACTGTGCCCCTAAACCTATATAATTTTGTTAACCAGTGTCACCCCAATAAATTCAATAAAAATGAAAACAAGTGTAGACTACTTAGTAATAAATAGAGAATTAGCCTGTCTGACACACTCAATTTTCTCTCCCACGAATACATGCCACATGATATGATGAGCAAAACTAGGCAGAGTTTTTATATACTAACCTGTCAAACTAGGCCCTCAAAGCAGTTTTCTTTGAGCAGCAACCACTAGCAGTACCAGGCACTATGCTAATGCCTCTGGAGGGTGGGGAGGAGGAAAATGAGGCCATAGAGAAGAAAGACACAGTCCCTCTCTTGGTTTTGCAACTGAGTTGGGGTGACAAGTCCCAGAATTTATGGCCTGATACTGTTATAATTTACAAATATGAGTTCTCAGTAAATGGTTAAAACCAACAAACAAATAAAACAGTGTTCAAAGGAAGGAGAAACAGCTTTCACATGGGAATGCTGGGGGACATTTCACAACAGAGATGGGACCTAACTAGCCCTTAAAAGATTCACAGAGTGTTAAAGGGTATCAATGGAGTGAGGAAATTACAAGTGTAAGGGGCAGAAGTAAACAATGGTGCAGAGAAGGTAAATAATGAGGTGAGATTAGGGAAAATTTAGTCAGCAGGTTTGTGGAGAGCGTGGGAAGATGTTGACAAAAACAGTGGGAAATAAATATGAAAAGGTGTGTTGAAGTCAGACTTTGGGGGACCTTGAGTGCCAGGTAAAGCAATTTGTATTGCATTCAGCAGGCATGGGGGAGCCACTGACTACCTTTAAACAAGGAGGTGACAGGCCCCAAAGTTGTATTACAGAAAGACCAAGCTGATAGCCCTGAAGAGGAAGAAATGAAAGGATAAGGATACAGAGGCAAAGGGAATGTCAAAAAGCTATCAAGGTGTGTCAAGGAGAGAGTAAACACCTTACCTACAAATCGAAAAATAGTATTTTTTTTAAAAAAAGAATGTATGCACAAGAGCAATCTCTGAAAGAACAATCAAAAGGATTTTGATTAGATGGGCAGTAGATTTACATTGTGAGTTTACTGCCCTGGCTACAGGCATAAAGTGGATGTAAATTAGTTATTTCAACACTAGGCTCAAGTCTGAAAATAGAAGCACCACTTAGCCCCCACTAACAAACAGCATACTCGTAAGGCAGTCCTATGGTTATTGCTAATTCCTTAGTTCAACTGACCTGCCCACTCTCTGCAAAAGGCTACACCATTGACCACATTAAAAAAGGGAACCTTGTTCAGGATTTCCTCAGTGGGGCAACATTGGCACACTACAAATGTATAGCAAATCATTCTTTACCCCAGCATTTACCCTGAGAAGAATTTTCCCAGTAGTAAATGCAGCTAAAATAATGTAAAAGAGTCATTTAGAGGCAGATTCAAATTTAGAAATTAAAATCAGAAAACTGAATGATATTGAAGTTCTAGAAAGGATTGCTTCCTGTGAAATTAAAGAGAAGAAACACAAATCATACACCTAACAGGATAAGAAATGGGTGGTTAGATTAGTAATACAAAGGAAACACCTAGTAGAGAAATCACTGGAGATGAATTAACCACCAAGTTGTTATTCTTGTTATTTTAAATTTTTGATATTATTTTCCTAATAGACATGTCCCCAAGCAAGTACAGTTTGTCTACCCACCACTCAACTTGTCCCATCTCTGTATTTACAAGTCAAACCTTAAAACATACCTGGTGCATTCAAATCTGGTCTCCTCTACATAAGGGGCATAGTGAATTAAGGTTAACAGTAAAAGTGAAAAATCACAAGATTTCTATTGTTAACACAAATTACAAACTTGTAGTCTAGTCTACAAGCAACACTGGAATGTTCCTCCTAATATGTCCATTTACAAGCTCACACCACTCATCAAAGCCTCCTGCTGGCTCTAGATGCTCTCTGGCTCTTCTATAAACTCATCTGTTGACTTTGAGACTCTCTATCCCCTGTCCCCACCCTACCTAACCAGCTCCACACACTCTTATCTTTAATATACACTCTTCCCAGGGAAATCTTATAACTTTCATCTTTTAACCTTAATGTACTATGTCCCTTATGCCTGGAAGAGCCTGCTTACCTAATATATTAGTACACGTTTCTTAAATACTTGGGGACTTGACTCAAAACTCTTCTATGACACACCCCAAAACACTTTCCGAGTCCACTTTATTCTTAGGTGCTGAACTAATTTCTAGTTATGTTAATGCTACAAGCATGAAATATTCCTTAAAGCCAAAATAGGCTGATTTTGAGATTGATTTTTACAAAGATTAGCTGGTTAATCAATAAGCTTTTATAGCATATAAGGGCTTGAATAAACAGCTCAGGAAAGGAATCTATTATTAACACAAATTACAAGCTCCATAACTCTCATTCTAAATGACATTCCAAAATATTGACTTCCCAAACACACTGGACATTAGCCAGTAAAGGTGGTTAATGTTTACATTATCTCTAACCGAACTCTCTATTAACCTTGATTTAGAATTTAGCCATATTGTACATACAAGAAAACTTTCATTACCACATAAACTCCATAGTATTTTGTATCCAATGTGTAATAAGTAAATACTGGTGATTATATGCTAATCTTAATAAACCATAAAAGTCTTATCTTAATTCTGAAAAAGAATAAAAATAATTACAAACAGATTCTCCTGCTTGCCACTTGGGCTAATCCCAACTATTCTAGAGGGGCAAAGTCACTGTCATTGAGATGGGAATGAAGAATGAAAGTACTCATGCCAAGAGCGTTTGGCATAAGAATCTTTCTGAAATTGTACGTGGAGAGTCAACACAGGCACTGAACTCATGTCTGATTTCACTCAAAATTTAGATTAAATAATACAAAGATGACAACAGGTACCATTATTAATAGCATCATCTCATGGGATATGAAATATATCATCTTGAGACTTGGAACAACGCATTTCAGAAGGGCAAAATCAAGAGTGAGAAAGGTAATACAATTGGGGTACAGATAATGTTAGATTTCTTGTTTACTGCCAACACTAATATGGATAATTTTCCCATCAATGAAATACAGGAATTTAATAATGCAAAAATGCAACAGGCTGTGAAAAGAATCAACCCCTAAATTCTACAAAATAAAAGCTTTAAAAGAATAAATGACGACCACACACATACAATTTAATAAGAAATCAGCAATTTTGTAATGAAAAAATTGATCAGGGTTCTACTTTTTTAAACCTTGAATCATTTGTGCACAAAAAGATGGAAAGGATTTCCTACAGAGCCATTAATTCCACTAAAGATTTTGGCTACTTCCTATTCATGGTCAAACATGGTTAAATTACCTGATAATATTTTAAATAAAAATTTTAATTTGTATGCTTGTTGAGCTTCTTCCAGTCACTTTAATATGGGACAATTACAGTGGGTATTGTAATGCTTTTGCCAACTCTGACCAAAAGTAAAGCTAGATTCCAGTTTACAGGAAATAGGTGGGAGGAGGGAGTTTAAAGGGGTAAGTTTAGCCCAGCTGGCATGGTTCAGTGGTTGAGCATCAACCCATGAACTAAGAGGTCACTGGTTCGATTCCCAGTCAGGGCACATGCCCGGGTTGTGGGCTCGATCCCCAGTGTGGGGCATGCAGGAAACAGCCAATCAATGATTTTCTCTCATCATTGATGTTTCTATCTTTCCCTCTCCCTTCCTCTCTCTGAAATCAATAAAAACATATTTTTTAAAAAAGGGATACGTTTAAAAAATTATCAAGAGGGAATAATCAAATTTTGGAAATGGTGGATTCTTGACTAGACAGCTGTTCTGGTCTCTTAAAAATTCAATTCCATTAAAGAAAAAAGAGGGAGAACTGTTCTGCTCTAAAAGAGACTGAAGATCTCACCAAATGTACTGTATGAAACCAGATTGGATTTTGGCTTTAAGAAAGCTACAAAAAAAAACCTCTTGGAACAATTGGAGAAATCTAGATATGAACTGCCTAGTTTCCTTAGGCATAATAATGGTACTACTGTGCTTATACACAAGTTGTCCTATTCCTTAAGAGAAGCAGGCTGAAATATTCACTGGTGAAAGTGACATATCACCACTCAATTTCAAATGGAAAAGCCAAAAAACAAACAAACAAAAAAACACAAAAAAACCCTCTCTATATATACAAGGGTGGGCAAAAGTAGGTTTATAGTTGTGAGTACACAACAGTTTATTCTTGTATTAGTATTTAAAATTATTGTATGATTTATTTGTATTACATCTGTAAATCTACTTTTGCCCACCCCACTCCTGTATGTATGTAAAGCATGTGAGTGTTTATTGTACTGTTCTTTCTTTCTTTTTTTTTTTTAATGCTCAGCTGAGGATATGTTTTTATTGATTTCAGAGACAGAGGAAGGGTGCAGAGAGAAAGAAACATCGACATGAAAGAGAAACATCTACTGGTTGCCTCACATACATGCCCTGACCGGGGGTCGAACCCACAACCTAGGTATGTGCCCTGATGGGGAATTGAATTCACAACCTTTTGGTGTACGGGATGAAGCTCCAACCATCTGAGCCACCTGGCCAGGGATGTACTGTTCTTTCAATTTTTCTGCACATTTGCCATTTTCATAATAAAAAGTTGAAACAAAGAAAGCTGGAAATAGTGTTTGGAATAGAGATAAGAGGGTATGAGAAAAAGAAAAACAACTTCATTTAGAATATATTCTAAAAGGTTAAATGTTAAATTTGAAAGACAGAACTATGTTGGTAGGAGAAAAGACAAGTCTGAAAAATAACAGAATGTCAGGATATGAGTTTCTGAAGAAAATGGTTTTCTCTTGGACGGGGGTAATACCCTCAGTCATAAGGGCTCTAGGGAAACACGTGTAATTCCAAGAAAGAATGCTGGGACTGGACTCAAGTACTTTAATCTGCCATCTGAGTCATAGCTAAAACAATTCCATGGCAACAGAACAGATCACAGGCAGACAAGCCAGCAGTCTGCCTGCTGGCCCAGCCCTCTAGCTAAATGATACAATCATGCTCTGGCCAGGCAAAAGGATCAAGTGAATTCTAATGGTAGTGATAATGCAGGGCTGTCACGTCATCTACTTTTCTTTGGCAAAAGATCAAGGATATACTTTTATAGCCTAAAGAGGTCTGCACACAAATCCAACAATACATTCATTTAGAAGAAAACTTAATAGGATGAACTTGTTATTAAATCAATGTATGTTCCTAAAGATAATATAAGCATTTCCTCCATAAGGACACTAATATTATAGCTTAGTGACAGGGAAGGGGAAATCCTCCACCTTTCCTTTCTTAAGAGAGTCACATTAAACATGTATCAAACTTCTGTGAACATTATAATCTTCTGGAATGCTGATATGTGCAGATTCCTGGGCCTCACACCCTGAGATTCTGATTCTGTTGCCAGAGGTCGGGGGAGGTACCTGCACTTGCGTAACGACCCCAGGGCTTCTGAGGCAGGCATTCTGAGGTTCACATACAGGCCCGGGCTGCAATAAGCAGCCAAGTTTGACTTAGATTAGATAAGATATAGCGAGGAGCAGTGGACTGGGAGTCAGAAAATCTGGATGATAGATTTGTCTTAACTTATTCCACTTTGGAAAAGTTACTGTCTCTGTGCCTCAGTTTTCTCATATGTTTAATGAGCATAATACTGCTTCTCCCACCTACTGTACCTCGTATACATGCCAATTTATACAAAAGTGACTTGGAAGTATGAAGAGGGTAACAAACAAGCATCATATCTTTGAGAAGGGAACCTTTAATCTAATTCAGTGATTTTAATATTACCTATTATATTCTTGACAAGAGTCTATTACAGATTACCCTTTCCTCTTTCCTTTTAGGCTTAATCTAATGAAAGTAGTGCTAGAGTAAGTGACAGTCTCATTTTTATTTATCACATGACAGCCCGCCACAGTCCCACCCCACCCCCCGACAAAATAAGAAAGTAAAGAGACAATGAGGACATCACTTAAGTATTGTGAAAAGTATATCTAAAGGAGGTTCATATCTTAGGATGTTTCTTACCAAGTCTATGAGTTTGGTAACAGGAACTTCTCGGATTGGTCTTTTCATTCGGCACAAAGCCTCTAAGGATGTACCAAAACAACTGGGGAGGTAATTTCCACTGATGGTCAAAAAGTAATCTTTGCCTCCATTCAGGTGAAGGACAAGAATATCTTCAATTTTATCTTCCCCTGAGTTCAGGATGGTCACAGAGTCTTTGCTGACATACACATCAAGGGAAATGTCTACTGTCTCATCTAAAATGTAAGAGATGACACATGGTAAAAGAAACTTCCAATGGGAAAACAAAATGGGGATAAGAAATAACAGAAGAAATATCCTCTAAAAAATCATCAAGTGACAAAGCAGAGACTGGACACACAAAAGAGGTATCCCAATATACTGACGGTGAAGGTAAGAGACATGTGGTTAGAGAACAAGAAGTTAAACAAAGGGAGGGGATATCGGAGTCATGAGGAGATGATACATCACAAGCAGAGACAATGGTAAAGGAAAAACTCACTTGGCTCCAAGTAGCCCTGATAAGGTTCAGCCCGAAGCCATGGCTTGCAGTATTGGCTGTCATTAAGCTTTCGGATGAAAGAAAAATGACAGGGAACCTGTCCATTGTTGGTGATACGAAACTTCTCCTTTTGTAGTTGCCGAAACTTCACATTGGTAAACACAAACTGAGGAAGGACAGACACAAACATGCATCACTAGTAGGGGAAGTAAGTCAGTTGGATTATTCCATAGAAAATATAAATAAAGAATGAGGTAATTATTAACCAGGTATGCAACTGCCGTATACACTCACCAACTGAGCCAGATGTACACTATCCCCTCTCATATATTACTAAGCTCACACCAGCAGAGGAGTTAGGCAGTCCTTGCTACTTCTCTAGGCTACTCTGATTGTTCCTGGGATCCTAACAGGATAACCTAACCTTGGGTCAGGGTTCCTGAGATATGAATTAGTCAGCAACTCTAAAATATTAAATAAGAGTAGCTAAAACCTGAGGGCTTATTTTGTACCAGGCACTGTTTTAAGAGCTTCACATGTATTAACTTGTGTAATCCTCACAACTACCCCTTTATCCAGAAAAGGAAACTGTAGTTCTAAAAGGGTTAGATACTAGCCGTGGTCATAAATCTACTAAATGGCAGTGCTGGGACTGGAATGTAGGCAGTCTGACTTCAGCAGATACTGTCTCCACCATTTTGCTCTGTTGCCTTCTCTAAGTCACATGGTTTTTCCTGTGCTAACCACCATGGGCAGCAGAAGAGGCTGGCTTGTGTTTTTGCTCACCTCCCTCCTGCTGATTTCTAAGGAAGGAAGGAAATCATTTTCCATTCTGTCCATAATGCGTACACTATCTTCAAACACTTTCCGATACCTCCGTTCATCAACAACCTTCACCTGAAAGAAAACAAACCTCTTTTCAGTCTTACATGCTCCTAGTTCATCTTTTGAGACTACCTAACAATTACAACTGGTCATTACAGCAATCATTTAAAATAAACTGTGGTTCAAACAACATCCTCAACACTCTCTGTTATCCTACTCCATACAAAACTTTTGCCTGAGACCCTTATTTTAGTCTTATGGGCTCTCAAATATCTCTAAAAATCTAACAATTTTTAAAAGATCACTAAAGCAGCCCTGACCAGTGTGGCTCAGTTGGTTTGAGCGTCATCTCATGCACCGAAAGGTCGCTGGTTGGATTCCCGGTCAGGGCACATACCCAGGTTGTGGGAGCAATCCCAGTTCGGGGTGCATGCAGGAGGCAACCAATCAATGTTTCTCTCTCTCTCCCTTCTACTCTCTCTAAAATCAATAAAAACATTTTTTAAAGTCACTAAAGCAAACATAAATGAAAACATTAGAGAATCACACACTTTAAGATGAAAGTAAGGTTAATTGATTAACTTCCTGTTAAAGTGAAACCTCTGTGCTAAGAAGCTTGGCAATAATAATAACATATTTGAAAAGAATAGTTACTTTTTCCATGGTTATTTGGGGGTGGAGAAAATGTGATTTTTGTAAGTGATTTTCTGAACTGTACAAAATGACAGTGTCAAAACACACCTATTATTGTTTCTAACAATGACCATAAAGTGTTGAAATAGCAGAAAACATTATTAAAGCGTTTAACTCTCTTAGCTGCTATGCACAATGCCAAGAATCATGATATCAACACTCAGATTATTCATAATGATAAAGGTATGTTAGTAAATGGAGCCTATGGCCATTTTGGAAAACAGCTGACCCAAAATGTCCTAGATTAGACTAAAAGCATGATAACAGACAAATGAGTCATCCTGACCAAAAGATCAAAAATCCTATCTGACACAGCACTTTCAGCTTCCTGACATAGCTGTTTTTTTCACTATTAAGAGTTCATACAAATCAATGCCAAAAATGAACATAATTAACACAGCATTTTAACTTACTGAGATCCAAATTTCTTTTTAGAATAGAAAACTTCACAAATTCAGTATGAAGGCAGTTAGAGGTTATAAAGCAAATATGGAAAATAAAAACATCAAAGCTGAGCAAACATCTGTGGGTAAACAGAAAAGCATAAGTAAAGGTCTAGAACTGTGCTGTCCAATATAATAGTCACATAGGGACCTTTAAGTTATTTCAAAGTGAACAGAATTGAAAATTCAGTTCCCTAAGTCACACTAGCCACACTTCAAGTGATCAACAGCTGCCTGCAGCTGGTAGCTACTGTACTGGACAGGATAGATCTAGAACATTTCCATCATCACAGAAAGACCTATTGGGTAGTACTGGTCTAGAAAGATATAAATTCGTAAGGGTAGTTGGCTTAGCTGGGGAGTGGGGGTTTGGTCAAAGTGGGGAAAAGGGATAGAAAAGGAATTGAAGATCTTCAGCCTTATCTGTAAATTTTGCTTAGATATTTTTAATTTTAAAGAGAAAGAACTTTTGAATTCCTGTGTAATTAAAAAAGTAGTAAAAACTAGAAAGATAGACCTTAATTAAAGATACACAAAAATATACAGGAAGCATGAAAAATATCCTGCTGGAAGCTATGGAGTAAAATGTATGGAGTATTGCAAATAGTCCAAGGTTCTGAAAAGAAATACAAACAAAAAAGCCAAGCATAATTGATTCAATCAGAAAGATAGTGTTTCAGGAAAGACATCCTTTAAAAAATGGATTAAGAGAACTCAAATAATAAAACAGGGTAGCCCACAAGTACAAACTAGAAATTGAGTGGGCTAAAAGTAGTATCTGAAGGCATAGCTAGTCAGTAAGTTCTTTAGACCTATAAAAGCATTGTGGGGTAGTGGAAAGAACATCTATACAAGTAGGCTTGGGAGTTAAACAGAGTTAACAGATTTGAATTTCAGCAATCCTTCTAGCTGAATGCTCTTAAAGAAGTTATTTAAATGCATTGGTTCTCCATTTGCTCATCTGTTAAATGAGAAATATTTAACTCAAAGCATTATTGGAAGGAGTAAATGAGATGTGTGTAAATTGCCTTACACAGTCCCAGGCACACACTAGCTACTATTTGAGGAACATTTATTATTATTTTAAAATTTCAAATGCACAAAAGTGAAGTCATGATTGACTCAATAAAATTTAGAATCTGTTTTAAGATTAAAAAACTAATTTTGTACAAAAAAGAAATGCCTCAAATTCATTCCCCTTTAATACAGGAGTAGGATAAGACATGTTAGTGATAACCTATCTCAGAAACCCCCCCAAATCAACATATACTCAGAGGAAAGTAATTATCCTCCTATACTGTTTGGCATGTCTTACCTCATTAATCCTCATAAGTAGGTACTATTTTAACCCCATTTTGTAGGGGATAAAACTAAGGCATAGAGATGTTACATAAATTTTCCATGGTTACACAGAAAGTGGTTGGGCTGGGAATTGAATCTAAGCAGTTCTAGCTATAAAATCCATTCTATCAAGCACTGCACTATACAGATTCTTACAGATTACATGATTGCAGGTCTGTAAAATCTACAAGAAATCATCTAAATGTACTAGCTGTAATAAATCAACACGATCCCAAGATATAACCTGCATACTAATAACACACAGCTAGAATATACAATGTGAAAACAAAAGCTTTACTCACAACAGAGACAAAAAGTTAAATAATCGCCATTTACCTAGCCCAGGGTACAATGGAGTTAAAAAGAAATGTGAAACCTGTGTTCCTGGATGGGAAGACTTCATTATAGGGCTGACAATATGCTTCTTAAGGTACAGTATATATATACAAATTTGGTTGTCTTCTGACCAGTCTGTGCTTTTGCTCCTGCTATAAGCACCCCTCCACCAGAACATCTCTCCTGGTGCTTCAACCTCTTACTATTTCTGAAGAAAAGTCACTCATCCTTTATGTATAAGGACTTTAGGAGGCTAAGGATACTCCCTCGCCATTATGCATCCTGAGAAACATCTGTGTCACTAAAAGGCCTGCAGAATAAGAGCCATAGAGACAGCATTTAGGAGGGTCAAGGGTACTAACTTCTCAATGCTGCAAATGACTGTTTGGTTATGGAAACATTTATGGCTCACTGAAATATTGACCTGTTCTGAGTCTAAAAAATGCTTTAATAATATAGATACTTAACACACAAACAAATGAATACACAAACAAGCCTTTACCCCAATAAGGAAGAGGGCGCTAACAGGCTTGTGGTCACTGGTTTTTAGTTCCATGTGACTCCGGTAATGAAGCTGATTAACATTTGTTCCCCTCCAAAGAATTCGATCACACCAGGCTGGAACCCGACATTTCCCACTGCAAATAAAGAAAGGAATTATAATGAGAACATACCACACAAGAATGTAATACCTACCACACGCTCTTGTTATATACTTCTCCTTCATTAACAACCCCTACTATTATCGTCTCTACCATATTGCAAGCTCTGTGAAGGGACTGTGTCTGCTTGTTTGCCACTGAATTCCCAGTCCCTAGTACAGTATCTGTTGCAAAGTAGGTGTTCAATGAACACTTATCTAATGAATGAGTAAACAGTGCTCCTAAAAATTAGGATTACATCTTCAACAACACTGTCCTGGGGGAAAGTATAATGGTACCTTCTTAAAATATCCTCAGAAGGTCAGGATTATATACAGAACATGTCCTCTTCCTTTGCTCTATAAACTACAATGATACTTCACAACAGATAGACAACTAATAAAAATCTAAAAATCCAATACTATATTCCTAGACTGGGCTTACTCCCTGGAGATGAGTAATTGGATTTCTCCTTTAAACCTGGATTTTTATGGACAAGTCTAGCTTCTAATAGAAATGAACTAACATCTAAGCATGCCAGTCTGAATACTTAAGAGCCCACAGAATACCAAAGGTGGGGAAAAATTCCATTCATCGTTCTATTAAAATAAGCAACACCTGATCCAGAAGGTGACACAAATAAGTTCTTATCAGCAGCTCTTCAGTTGAATTTCAAGTCAGGTGAGTGGAAGAAACAAGGCCAAGAGTACAGATCTTCTGCCAGTGTCACCTTTCACTTTCTGACCAGCTTCTGTGAAGCACAGACTCCTCCCTCCCCACCCTAGGGCTCCCTGAGTCTAAAGAAGCTGAATATGTCCAGGGGCTCAGCCAGGTAGGAAACAAAGAAATAGATAATAGGTAGAAGACAAATAGTTACCAGAAATGTACTGACAATGGCACTTTACTAGGGGTAATTAGGAAACAAAGGGCCCCCAGACAGCGAGTCTCAGCTTTCTCTGGCAGCTGCAGATGTTGGGCCCAGACATCAGTATTTTTTAAAGTCCCCCAAGAGATTCTAAAGTGTACTCAGGACTGAGAACCACTGTGCTGGAAGAACTTCCATGGCTCTTTGTTTTTATCTTCTGGTGTCTTGAGTTAAATAGTTAAGAAACAGTTTGAAAAAGGGCAATAGGTAAGGAAACAGGGGTGAGATCAGGAAGGTCAAAATCTAAGCAAGTCTGCCAGGGTGAGAGAAATAAGGTACTGCAGATAGTTCATAAGACTGCAACAGCCCTGATATAGAAGTTATACTTTTTAAAAATATGCTCATCTTTGAGTTCACGTGAATTAAAAACTCTTCTATAATAGCACTGGACCATTAGGTGTTTTATATCTGCTTCTGGCATTACCTAAAAATTTCCTAGCCCTTCACCACCGTGGGGGGGGGGCAGAAATAAAATCAGGCCTTAACCTATTCCACGAGGAGGCTTTTGCTACTTTACCTGGAATCCCATCGGTCTGTTTTGGAGTCATACTTATAAGTGGGGATAAACCTGATTTCCCCTTCAGTGAAGTCAGCAAAAGCCTTTTTCTGTGTGCGCTGAATATTTAGCTACAAATAGAAAGAAGCATCACATAAGCAGGGTCACACCATCCTATCCTATATAATAAAAGCCTAATATGCAAATTGTCCCCTCAACCAGGAGTTCGACCACTCGCTATGACGTGTGGTGACCACCAGAGGGTGACACAGAACATGGTGGGCATTGGCGGCGATGCGCTATGACCTCTCGTGGGCTACCTGGGGGCAGGGTGACGGGGACAGAGGTGCACTGAGAATGCGGGGTGTCTGCCGAGCTCTCTCTTACTTCCCCTGCTACCCTCCCCCGGGATGCCAGGGCTCACACGCCAGGGAAGCCCCCACACTCAGGTGCCAGGCGCCTGCGAGGAGCCTGCCCCACACCCATGCGGCGTCTTCCAGGTGAGCGGGGCTGCAGCTGCCAGGACCACAGGGGCCAGTCAGGCTCCCCATGGGTTTGCGCAGGAGCTGGTCTGCGAGGCCGGCCGGGAGAGAGTGCGCTGCCTGCCCAGCTTCCGTGCTGCACCGTTGGATGGCCCAGAGGCCCACATTGCGCCCCAGCCTGTGGCATCCGGCCACGCTCACCGCATCTCCATGGGGACTCGGGTGCCGTGACTCAGGTGGAGGGGTCACACGGGGGCCTAGGGGCCCAGGTGCTGCGCAGGACCCAGAGGTCAGCTGGGACCTGCCCTTCCACGCCAGACACTCATGCTTTGATCGCTGGCCAGACCTAGGGACTGCACCTGTGCACGAATTTCATGCACCAGGCCTCTAGTCTTAGTATTAGTGACAATCTGGTTGATTGGCCATTTCTAAGTAGCTAGTTCCACAGCCTTTGCAACTGTCAAAATATATAAATAAAATTTCTGTACCTTATAACTTGAATCATGTAAATCTCATAGCATCCAAAATCATCAACATATAGGATGCTCATTATGAGCACACTGCTGATTATTTATTGGTAATAATGGTCAGGTAAAATGGAAAAATTAAATCTGAATAGTCTTAAATTCCCTGAGGTTGGACAAGAACCATCTAGCACAATTTTACTTTTAAAAAAGGCAAACATGCCCAGCTGGTATGGCTCAGTGGTTGAACATCGACCTATGAACCAGGAAGCCATGGTTCGATTCCTGGTCAGGGCACATGCCCAGGTTTCAGGCTCGATCCCCAGTGTGGGGTGTGCAGGAGGCAGCCTATCAATTACTCTCTCCCATCATTGTTATTGCTATCTCTCTCCCTCTCCCTCTCCCTCTCCCTCTCTCTCTCTAAAAAAAAAAAAAAAAAAAAAAAAGCACATGGTTCTAGCCCATTGCTCAGTGGTTAGAGCATCAGCCCACAAACTGAAGGGTCACCAGGTTCTATTCTGGTCAAGGGTACGTACCTTAGTTACAGGCTCGATCCCGGCCCTAGTTGGGGCGCTTGTGG
Source organism: Plecotus auritus (assembly GCF_963455305.1). Taxonomy (NCBI): domain Eukaryota; kingdom Metazoa; phylum Chordata; class Mammalia; order Chiroptera; family Vespertilionidae; genus Plecotus; species Plecotus auritus. The sequence goes on along the minus strand of NC_137784.1, from coordinate 108,254,246 downwards.
GAGGCAATCAATGTGTCTCTCTTACATCGATGTTTCTCTCTCTGTCTCTCCCCCTTCCTCCCACTCTCTCTAAAAATCAATGAAAAAATATCGTCAGGTGAGGATTAAAAAAAAACACCACACAAATGTTGAATGGATAATTCCAAAAGTCAAATTCAGTGAAGAGCTACAGATTGTTTTGAAAGTTATCCTCACTCAAATATTTTACCAGAAGTACATAAGACTAAGAATTTAATCCAACTATAATCCCCTTGGAGGCAGAGTAGATAAAGCCATGCAAAGAAATTAGCCAACCAACCTCAATGTGAAGGAAGACAGTTAAGAAAGGCTCTCTATAAAAACCATTCTACTGCAAAACACCTGAAATTTGACTATGTCAGATCAAAAGGCTCATGGAAGGATTTAAAGACATTCAAATAAGAAGCATTCACTTTTAGCATCCAGTACTCATAAGCTGAAACAAAAATTCAAGTCATGTGCTAGGTTCCGAGGCAAATTTACAGAAAACTAGGTTCCAGAATATCAAGTTTTATATAAATATTACCAAAGCCATACTTTCCCCACAGGTTTTAACAAACCCCAACCTCTCAATCAGTTCACATTAAACCACAGTCTGTGTTATTTGTCCCAAACTTCTCTTCTGTGCTTCCCAATTCCCTTATAGGACTTCCCTCTTTTACCTCCAAACTATTGCTGAGCCTGCCAAATAATCATAGAGCAGCTTTCCCTATTCCATCTGCCAAACCACATAAACATGGCTGAAGGCCCACTTCCTCCAGGAAGTGTTCTCGAATTCATCCCACCCATCCTCCAACTCATTGACACAAATCTTTTCTTAAAAAAAAGTTAATGAATAACCTTATATTTACTCTTTATCACTATCTCACCTCTTGCCATCTAAGCGCTTCATAAAAGCACCACAAACCTTGTGTGCATTCACTGCATCACTAATCACACTGTTTCCCAAGACAATGAGACCCTTCCATCTATTCCTAGAGTAAGACACACCTCCCACACGTCTGTCTCATAACAATTTTATCTGCTATCTAGGAAAGTACCTATAAAATGAAAATTTACTTACCTGGTCAAATTTCAGGAGTCTCGGAAGATCATTCCTGCTAATAAGACTCTTCACTTCATTGGCATCAGGCATGCAAAGTCTATAGTTCAAATCTCCCAACCAGATGACCACACTGAGGATAAAGAAATATATGAACATGCTAAGTGAAATATAAAACTAAAATTCATGAACACAAACAATGTGGTGATTGCCAGAGGGAAGGGGGGGAGGAGGGTCCTAATATATGGTGACAGGAGAAGATTTGACTTTCGGTGGTAGGCACACGGTGCAATATACAGATTGTGTAACACCGAAACCCACACCTGAAACCTATATGTTCATGCTGACCAATGTCACCCCAATCAATTTAATAAACATTTAAAAAAGAGAAATATATGAACAGAAGTAGCCATAATTAGCATCAATCAGAGAAGAGAAGAAAAATGGGCAGATTATTGATAAGGATTTGTTTGTCACCATCTGACAAGGGGCTGAAGCTGTAATTGCCCTTTAGGGGCAAGCACTATCAATACCTGAGAGGGACTAGGGATTATAAAATAGGCAGGAGGGTAGGTACTCCAAACATGAAGAACAATGACGGGGAAATAACACAGTATATGTATGGGATTCAGAAGCCAAGGAGTTAACTGCCTGAGAGAAGCATGTAGTTTATTTGCTGGACTAGCTTCAAAATTTTGCCTGGCTGCTTGCCAGGTCTCTAAGGGAAGAGAATCTGAATGTTTTCTGCCTCTTTAAGCCCTGGATTCTGCAGGCTCTCCACTAAGGTCTGAATGACACCTCTCCCAGGCAGGGCTCACTCGGAAAAGTGGATCCAGGGCTCTCTGCTGCAGCCAATCTGTCTACCCTTGCCCCAGATCTGTGCTCCAAATCCCAAGCAGAAAGGAGATTGAAATATGTTGGGAATCTATAGGCTCCCATGGGATCCTCAGGCTCCCAATCACACCAACAGGCCCTACATGTGCTGAGAACCCCACAGGTGAGACCTTGAAATTACCATACCAAAATGGATTCTCCTGTGAGATACTCAAGCACTGAATGAGTCTCTTTGCCATTCTTAAGTGCAACAGGGAATTTCTGGAATCCTGGGGAAATAAATTTATGGAACTTCAGGGAAACTTTATGACCATTAATGCTAAGGCCTTGACTTTACCACTGTGAAACAGAATTCCATCTGATCCTAATTATTGAGACAATATGAAAGCAGGCCAACATCACTATCCTTCCCTACTCTTTCCTCAGTTACCCGACTCTCTATTGATTCTAATACCCTGAGATTATCTTTTGTTTTCCTACAATTCCCATCTCAAACCACTTATTCTAAACCACATCATCCTCTCAGTACCAGTATTAATTTCATTACAACTGATCATTTTCTACCACCCAACCCATTCCTCAATTGATTTCTGCTTCTATCCTTATTAAGTCCCATTCTTCACTAAACTTTCTCTCATATTGATCCACTGGGGTCTTTAAATCTCCACCACTCCTATTCTTAATGATTCACGGGTATTAAAAGAACAATCTGGATCTATATATACTGGCTTAAAAAGAGATCCACAATAAATAGGACAATATAGTCCCATATAATAAGTGTGTGCTTGTATGTGCATAAAGAAAAGTCTAGAACAGCACTATTCAAAAGAAATACAATGCACATCACAAATGTAATTGTAAATTTTTTAGTCGTTCCATTTAAAAAGTAAAAGAAACAAGTGAAAATAACTTTAACAATAAATTTCATTTAACTCAATATATCCAAGTTATTATCATTTCATCATGTAATCAATACTAAAAATTTTAGATATTTGACATGTTTTCCCAAGTCTCTGAAATCCACTGTAAAGTTTATGCTTATTAGCATATCTCAGCTCAGCTTAGCTGCTTTTCAGAACCCCAGCCATGCCTGGCTCCTGGCTGTCATATTGGACAGCATGGACTTAGAAAGATACACATCAAACTGTTAGTAGTGGTTTCCTCTGGAGAGAGGGATTGGCTGGGGAGAGTAGAGGATAAGAAATCAGGGATTTTTACTTTTAATCTTATCCTTATTACATTTACAACAAACATTTCTATTTTATAACTAGAAAACAATAAAAATTGACTCCAATGGACAGACCCTTCCTGCATTACTTGAGATGCCCTAACAGAATTAACCTTTCCTCTGATAGCATCTACTTTCTCTGCCTCAATGAATCTATTCCTCCAAACCCCCTCTTTTTTGTGACCCTATCCCTAAACGGTAATCCCTTACTCTTCACAGTTCTACAGTTTCTCACCATGCTTATTCTTTCCTTAGCTCTACTATTCCAAGGCTAAAGGAGACTTAACCACTCACTCATGTTTCATGATGTTCAGCTGTGGGAGGGCCTGATTTGGGACCACAAAACTCATTCGTGCACAGATGTCCTTATAATCTTGATTCCTTCTCTCGAAGTCCTCCACATGGGCAGCCAGGTGGGAATTGACAATGCAAAATGTAGTGTTGTGAAACACAAACCTCACTGCTACCCCACCTTTGTTTCCCTGTTGGCAAGAGTAATTGTTCAGTTAGTTCAAAGATACAAATAGCAATTGAACTTCACATGGACGTAAGTAATAATCAAGCTCATTTCCAAAGGAACTCACCATTTTCCCCATGACTCCGGTTCCAACTGTTTCTGTAGCAACATCACAGATATATTGCCACTGATCCTTTCTGGCAAATATCATGAGCATCATTCCAACAAGGCGAACTAGTTGAACCTATGAGATTCAAGGTGTTAGAAAAGGTTCATGTTAATACCACTCTTTTTAGATACCACATATCTAACTTCACACAACTAAATTTCCATCATGAAGACGTAACAAATACCAATCTGTATCCAAATCATCTAATTTCTCGGTGGACCTCCATGAAGAGGAAACAAAATTTCTCTTGAGAAGCTCTTCTGACCAGTAAGTTAAAAGACTTTGGGGGACAATGAGTGCACTCAGCTCTAGAGCTATTATTTTAATCACTTTTTTTTAGCCTATCAGGAGTAGGGCGTATTAAAAATTCAAATAGTCAAGAGAAAACCTCTATCCCAATTTGTTCCTTTTCCCTCCTTCCTAGTTTCTAATTTCCAATTTCCCTTTTATTTTGATTATCTTAAATCTGTGAACTAGAGCTAGACATATGTCTGAAATATGTATTAGGCAGGGGATGATTTGAGAGGAATAACATCATCAGGACATTATTACCTACATCAACTGTTAGAAGATACAGATAAAAATTACTCAGGCAGATAACTCCTTTTAAAGGTCTTAGTGTGGTAGCCCTGCAATTTAAACAACTCTTATGGTAGCCTCTACCTTGTGCCTTCTAAAGACCAACAAATTGGCCCACCTTGCTAAAGTCTTAACTTATGACCAAATTTAGAATTCATTTAAATACCACAACACTCTATATTCTTGCTCTGATTCCAAAACATACCCTATGCATCCGCATGCTTCAAACTGCTTTTCTGTAAAGCATTCATTTCTGACAATGTCAGTGAACAATTTCAACCTTAAACTCTTACTCCACAAATCAGTGGCCTTATAGGTAATTGTTTTGAATTAATTATTGTTATAAGAACAAAATTCTTTTTTTTTCTCCTAAAAGTTACCTGAGCAATGAAAATAAAGGATCAGAAAGCTCAGGGAATTTTTTTTTCTAAGATAGGTATAAAAAGGATTAGTCTGCCCTATTCCAGTATTACACCCGAGGGAAAAAAAAATTAAATCATTCTTTTGGAACAAGTTATACATAACAATAAATTCTAGACAGTTCTATTTAGTCACATACTAAAAAGATAATTAAATGTGACTTACTTTCTTATATTTGGCTTGAGAATGCAAAGCCCTTTCCACAGCCATAGACCATTCTTGTTCTTTGATGGATTCAAAGTAGAAAAAGGCTTCTGTGCTCAAGTCCAGCTCTTGGAATCTGAGAAGAAAGAGGATGTAAAAGCTATACATACCCCATAATTACAGCTGACTACCACCTATCCCATTTTAAGACATTAGGTGAAAAAAAGAAATGGGAGAGAAATTTTATAGAACTGCTCTGTTGACCCAGGTGATCTGTAAGGATAAGTAGCTTTCTTTTCAAAAGACTCCCCACAAGTATATGCACAGACGATGCAAGATGTATACACACAACCTTCCACAAGGGATACAGTAGAGTTTTGCTTATACATCCTAGAAATAGTAACTGTTAGAACTGACTCCATGTCTCAGTTTCTGTGAAGAATATAGTTTTCTGTAAAGAATATAGTTTATAGTGTATTTCGAGAGGACTAGATGCTTCCTTATACCATTTTAGGCATCTGTTCATTTTTGATCTCACAAATTTGACCCACAAGTAACTCTCACTTAGAGTCTACAGCAGGATTTTACCAAATAGGTTGTTTTTTTTAAAAAATGAAGGCAAAATTTCACATAAACTAACACCAAACATACAGCCAAAAGGAAAGGCCAAACGTGTTCTTTACCCAATGCAGTAGATATCAGGAGGATCCGGATCACAGTTCAGCCAAGGTTCTAACCCACTATCAGGAGACTGGCCATTCACATTCCAAGTTCCAACAAAAAACCTAATACATAATACAAAAAAAAAAGTAAAAACAAATGTCAAGAATGAAACACTGGAAGTTCTCTCATCACTTCTATACAATGGTATGTTCACAATAAGCCAACATAATTTCTCAAATGTTTTGCCATAATAAGAAAAACCGCCTGCATGTAGAACACAAAGGCAGTGAGCTTATTAGCTTTACATTAGGTGAATCTACAGAAAGGAGCCAAATTCTATTTAAAAAACACAAAGTTAATTGATCTGCCATATTTCTTTTCAATTCAACTCCATCCAAACTCATATTGAAAAGAGAGCTTGTTGATGGGGAAGAGGTATCTTCATGCTGTGTGTCTAATATGGATAACTATTCAGTAAGGAGCTATACTTGAATTAAAAAACTTACTTCCAGAATTACAGGTGTCTGTAATTCTGGAAGTAAGATATAGTTTTAAGGGGGAAAGCAGAGGAAAAACTCCTGATTGTTTTAACTGTTTACACACAAATATAAGCATCATGGGGACTATAAGGAACTAAAGGTTTTAGCATAGGGATATAGCTATGATTGAATTAGAATAAATGAGGCATAATGGGATAGCAGATGGGACTGGAATCTTGGAACAGAAGGGTACATGCTGTTCACAAATAAAGAAAAGTGTTATTGCTTTGTACATTGGAACACACACCAGGCCATGCCACATCACATACCACACACTGGGTCCAGAAAAGAAGATATCAACAAGTAAGGGTGACATGGAAAATATAATACAGAGGAAAGAATCTAAGACATACCTCCCCACCAAGAGGATTAGGTGAAATGTTCTTTAGTTAACTACCAAAGTAAGTAAGTTAAGATCTAGCGGTTATGGTGGACTTTAATTTTCTAATATTTGTGGGGAAAAATTCAGCAGGCCAGATAAACACACTTGGTTATGGACTGTGCTATGGGACAATTCTCTAGTACAGTGACTTTCAACCTTTTTCATCTCGTGGCATATAAACTAATTAATAAAATTCTGTGGCACAATCAAAAATATACTTTTGCCTATCTGACAAAAAATAGGTATAATTTTGATTCATTCACACTAGACGGCTTTGTTGTGTTGGCTGTTGTCATTTTCTTATTTGATGATCTAATGGAAAAGAGGTCAGTGTCCCTGACTAAATAATCGGGTATTGCATGTTTTAAAAATTCTTGAAGTACACCAGTTAAAAATTGCTGCTCTAGTACATGTGAGCTTGATCTGGTTCCCTAAGAGTAGATAGAAACATTAGTAGACATAGTATCATTAGTAGTTAGAAAATCCAAGGGAAATTGTGGCATTTGTATTATTTTGGATAGACATAGGGCAGTGGTCGGCAAACTCATTAGTCAACAGAGCAGCAAACCGTGGCTCATGCGGCTCGCGAGCCACGGTTTGCCGACCACTGACATAGGGGCTTGAATCAGCTGACCATTCCTTTTCATTATGCCTTGATTCTTAATTAAGCTAATTAAACTAATACTTTAAATATCAAAAGGCCATTTTCTGCTATACTTCAGTAGTGCAAGACAGACCTACCTGAAAGTCTGAATGTTGACATACTCTTTTTCTCGCTTTGCCAGGATATGTTTGATGAGACCTTCCCGCTGCCCAGACTGGTTATTTGGTACAAAGAGCTTCCGCATGGTATCAGTCACTTTGGGCTGTTCCTTGTTAGAAGCTTCTTTGTCACGTGGAAGCCTAGCAAATAAATGAGAAATCCAAAAGTTAAACTGCCTAAAATAGAAGTCTTCTACATGGGAAATATGTTTTGACATAGGACTTACATTCTGCTCACTGAAGGGGGTGGGGGTGGAGGTTCCCGGTGAATCCCAATAGGCTGACTTTGTGAATTTATTTTCTTCTCCAAATTCATAGATGAAAAATTATCCTCAAATCCAAGAATCCCTGAAGAACACAGAATCCAGCATCAAACCAAGGGGGGCGGGGGGTGGGGGGGATAATATGCAACTTATCCAGGACAAATAAGGCTTTGCTTTGATCAATGGGTTTGATTTGAGCACTGACACATTAACTAGAACAGTTAATTTGAACCTTAAATAATAAGTGCTAACATTTATTGAAGATTGAGCACAATGCCTGATTGATAGTAAGGGATTATATCTTATCTTGCTTAATCATCACAAAGACCTTGTGAGGTCAGTGCTATTAAAAATCCTCCCATGTTACAGAAAAAGAAATGGAAGCTCTGAGTTGTTGAGCAACTTGACCAAGGTCATATAATTAGTAAGTTGTAGAATTTGGGATTCAAACCAAGGAAGTGTGGCCTTGGAGCTTGCAATTTTTAAAACTACACTGCTAAGCTGGCTCCTGAAGAGCTAACATGCCACAGAAAGGATCAGGAGTGCACCCTGGTCAGTAGGCATGGACTCCATAAAACCACTCCATAGGAGATGCCTGACACTGATATTAATCCACATTATATTCGCTATCTAGATAAAATCTATTGATTCTGCAATGATCAAAGCAATCAGGAAAAAAAGAATCTTTTCAGTACCTGAAAAACCAGAAGGTTGGTCTTTAGTGTCTAATTTCTGGTACCAGCTGGATGAGTCCTTTTGTTCTGGAACAAGAAGTTGTGAGTGTGCTGGAGAGATAAGGGTCATGGTCAGAAACTGGGAAGCCCGTCATTGGGTGGAATTTACGACAACCAAAAGCCATTCACTCAGCATTCCTCAAATGCAGGGCCAGCAGCATTCTTGAATGTAAAGGAAGAAACTAAGAAAATGAGGGCAACTTGGGGATCATTTGGGGACAGAAGGCAGATTACACTCTGTTGTAAGCTGTCATGTCATGATAATGAAGATTCTGGAAACTGGCTCAGTGTCCTTAAAGGTGACTAGACTTGTTCCCTAACCCATTATTGGGTTTATTCTTGAATTTATTTTTTTTATTTCTTTATTGATTAAGGAATTTAAAAAAAAAAAGCAGCTATCAAGACTCAGGGGGTGAGTTACTTTGTTCATGGCCACTTGCCTCTGTATCAGCATGTCAGAACTTCACTCCTATTCAAATAGGAGTAGAAAGAAAACTGCTGAGTCTTGAGTTACCTTCTTGGGCAGCAAGGACCTCTGACAGGAACTTCAAACGGCGTTCCTCATTAGGGATTTCAAAGCGGCGCTCTCTGGTCCAGTCCCCCTGAACCCGAATTCTGGAGCCACCTAAAAAAAATTGAAATCCATACACATATAGCTATGAAATACACTGCTTTCTTGGGATCATATTCTCAACTTACCAAATTAATAGGAGAAAGTCCAGATCACAAATATTTCAGAGCTCTAATGTAGGAAACATGTCTACCAAATCAAGAGGTTCAGTGTGATAGTGGTAGTGGAGGGTAATGCAGGGTTGGAGGGTGGTACAGAGAGGGAAATCTAAGGGGCTGGTGAACTGTGTCAATGAGCAGCCCAATATAGTGATATAATATATACTAAAATCATAGTTTCCTATGTTCTGATATATTTCTCAGATGTCAATGCAGGGACTTCTAAATTCTAGTAAAAGATTAATTCTGCAACCACCCTCCTCCTATCTCCTAGCTGGAAATTCTTACCATTTCAAATCCAGATCACATAGTAAGAGTATCTGAAGTGTGAAGAAAGTAAAAGAAATAGGATGATTATTCCTAGGTACAGATGTACCTAGGAAATCAAATTTACAAACTAATTAAAATGAAAAGAATATGGGATTGGTTTAAATTATTCTGAAAAGAAGCATCTATACTTCATTACTAGTAGAAAAACATGTCTTGGATAAACTTATAAAAGCAATATAATGACCTATGTTCAGGAGTGGTCTGGTTCAAGTACAACCAATTGGAAAACAGTATAATTACAAGCAAAGTTATCTAGGACTTTACAACATACAATCTCCCTTTTTTCTGATGCCCTATAGTTATCATCTATATCAATCATCTGGATATGGTGATCTAGGAAACCTATGTACTTGTTTATATTTTTATTTTAACTGATTTATTTACATCTATTGCTTTCTCATGGCCCTGGAAACTATAAGCTCCTTGACAGCAAGAGGCAGCCTGCAAGCACATACTTTTGATGGTCTCCCAGGGTTGTCTACAACAGATGGGCTTCTCAGGACTCAGAACTTGCAAAGCTAAGACTAGGAATGTCCCAGGCAAACAGAGATAGTTGGTCACTTTACTGGCAACAATGACATGACAGACTTCGCAGACAGAAGGCATTTAATAAATGACTTTAACTGGACTCTTTCATACTTGTAAATAACAAAGAAATGAGAAAATGAAATGAAAATCCTAGTTTCTCATGGTAGAAATCTACTGCTGAACCTTTGACTCTTTTTTTCCTTCTGTATTTCCTTAAGTTTCTATCTCCATAGATTTAGTGATCAGAAAAGAGATAAAATAGAGAAATAAATAAAAAAGAAGGCACCCAAGGGATCAGAAATAAGAGAATCAATGACGGTGCCACTGTAAGGAGGAGATAAAAAGAGGGGGCATGAATAGATTGCCAATTAAGAGCAGCTGTGAGATAGAGGGAAACGTTCCTTCAGGGCACAAGTAGTCCTTTCTTTCTCAGATAATTTATATCAAAAGCAGCAAAAAAAATAAAAAAGAGAAGTTTCAATCTGATAGAAACTTAGAACAAGAACACATAGTCTCTCTCACAATCCTTGAAAGATATTTTAGCACATCTAAAAATAAATTAACCCATTTAATGGACAGAAGATTCCAGAAACTGCTTACAAAATAACACTAGATGCTCTCTCCCCATGCTGCATGGGAAAGAGGACAAATTACCCCATGACCCTACCTTCTATTTGGCTCCCTTCTAAAACCCTCTGGACTCTTTGTGATCAACAAACACACCTAGATCCTCAACTTTTCTGAACATTCCCTGCAACTCTCAGTGGTTTCCAACTACAGCTGCATTAGAATTACCATAGGCACTTTTAGAAAATACTGACTCTTAGGCCTCACTTCAGGCCAATAAAACAGAATCTCTGGGGGGTGAAGCCCAAGCACTGGCAGTTTTTAAATTACTCCTTGAGTGATTCTATGTGCATCCAGATTAAAAATCAGTCACCTGCAAACTGGCTGGTCCCCCTGTACTCCTCTGAAATGGAGGCTGTTTGTAGCCTCCCACACCCTATGTAATTTAAGATTCATGTCCTTGCATGTATGGGAGTAGGGTGAGGGGGGCAATGGGAAGATATGGACACATGTAATACCTTAATCAATAAAAAAATTGAAAGAAGATTCATGTCCTTATTTGTCCTAACGCTATTTCCAGTCCATTCCCTCTTCTCCCTGGGAGAAATCCTGTCTCCTTTGAGACTCACCCATTGTGTATACCAGCTTCTTCCCCTCCTTCCTCCATGAGATCATTTACTATCTTCCCAGAAACTTCTGAATCCAGGGTTCAATATCTGACTCATAAGACTTCCTCTCCACTCAAACTCCTGCCTTAATTTTTGGTCCCTTCAAAATTAGCACAGAAAACCCAGCCAATGCCTTCAATTTCCTTATCCAATGACCTTGCCCCTCCACCTCAGTCACCTACTCCATTAGTCCTTACTGGGACTCCCTCAGTTATACACTGGACCTTTTCATCATAGAAACACCACCACTTCATAAATCTCTAACTCAAATATCCCACTCTGACCTGTTATTCCTTCTACCTTACTTGCTCATATGGCAACCTCTCCATCCCACTAATCCCTCCTCTTTCTCAGCATCCACTCACTCACTGCCTTCTACTTTCACATCCCTTTACACCAAACAGAGGCCATCATTATGCTCTGTTCCAAAAGCCCAGAACTTCCTTTCCATTCTGTTCTTCCACAGCACTTAGTTGGCAAACATCCAATCCTGAGAAATCCAACTAACTGCCTTCTCTTTACTTATATCTGAGCAACTAGAGAGTGTAACACACACACATTATAAATTGATTGCTAACCTCAACCGGGCACTCTATGATAGGGAGCAATCTAAGTTTTCATAGTCAACTAGAGTCCTACTACAATCTAGAACAACTATATCACATCTTTTCATTTATCCTCAATCTTTGTAACCCCCTCTTCTCAAGCACTCTTATTCTAAGCTGAATGCTTCACTTCACACTTCAGAGAAAATGGAAGCCATCACATGGAAACCTACCTGTATTTGTATTCATTTTTTCCTTTCCCTCCAGATATAAGGAAGAAAAGGCCACATTTTCTTTTAATTACAGCCCCTATCAAAGGCCATCTTTTCTTTGAATTACAACCCCTCTGATTCTCACAGGAATCTTACAATCATTCCTAGACACCTCCCCTGAATATTTTTAACCTGTCCCTTTCGTAGGCTATTTCTCATCATCATTAAATTAAACCATGTTTTAAATCCTTTCCATTTTAAAAATAAAAAAAATTTCCTGGACTCCATATTTGCTCCAACTCTAGTCCGTATCTATATTCCCCTCCACAGTCAAGCTCCTTCAAAAAACCAAAGTCGCAACTTGCTCATTTCCCATTTCTCTCTTAAATTCACTCCAATATGACTTTGGCTCCAACCACCTCTATGAAGTTGGCTTGTTAAAGTCACCAATAACCTCTATATTGCTAAATCCAATGGGTACACTTCAGTTACCTCATTTGACCTATTAGCAGATATCAACAGTTGACCATTCCTTGAAATGATTTCTTCCAAAGGCATGAAACCATATTTATCTAATTCCTCTCCCTTCCTCTTCCCCTCCCTCCCTCTTGTCACTAATTTTCAGAGCCCTTTGAGGCATCTCCTTCTCTGTCTAACCTTTAAAAAGTAGAGTTCCTTAGAGTTCAATCCTAAACCTTTTTCTCACTCTATAACAGCATTGTCATTGGACTTACTGTGATGATGGGCATGTTCTATAACTGCACTGTCCAATATGGTAACCAATGACCACATGTGGCTAATGAGCACTTGAAATGTGACTAGTGCAACTGAGGTACTGAATTTCTAATTTTATTTTTAATTAATTTAAATAGGCACATGTAACTAGTGGCTACTATACAGTATCTGATAGCACAGCTCTATATGCAATCACATTCTCTCTCTTGGTTTCAAATACTATCTATGTACTAGAAACACAGGCCTGAGCTTTGGAGATATATATGTATATTTACACTAACAAACCCAAGGTCCACCTCCTGCAACATGCTGTGTGCCTTAAAGTTTATGTATGAAGTCCAAGGATCAAGATAAAATTTGGTTTCAGTGCATATTACTAAATGGGCAGAAATAACAAAGAATTTTATTCAAATGGTTACTTATTTCCCTTCTATGATCCAGTAACGTGAACTCTGGAGAGAGTAACACATGGCTAATTTCTATGTAAGAGAGGCCAACAAAACTAATGCCACAAACTAGGTGTTCATAAGAGAAAAGGCACACTTCAGTTTAATTTTTCAGCTTTGGATGAAATACCTATTTCCACACTAAGAACAGAATATTTCAGTCTCTTCTTTCAGCAGCAATGTCAGTCACTGCTGAACTACCTTTGCTCAAATTTTTTTAGAGTTCTTTTTGCCTTCTTTCTAAGCACAAGAAAACATATATTTTAAGTTATTTGCTCTCTTAGATACCTGCAGTAGAAGTCAGGAGCTGAGTTTACTTAACCTTTGGAAATCAGCCCTTAAGATTTCCAAAATCCAAGACTTCCAAAGAAAAGAATAATAAAACGCAAACCGGAAAAGCTCACCCAAACTGTTAAATGCAAATTAATGGTGCCAAGGACAGGGACTATGTGTCTAAACAAAAGTGACAAAAGTGTATACAATTCACAACTCCAAGATAAGAGCCCGGCCCCACTCATCCAAGGACTCAACCAAGAGATAAGGCAACCAGTTTGATTCAGATTCCTATGGTCACATACTCTTCCACAACAATCAAACAGTGCCCATTTTCTCCTCCCCATAACACAGTACAATTAGTTAAGCAAAGAACAGCTTGTACAGAAAGTCAATGATTTGCTTCAAACAGATACAAATGAAAGAATGGAAACAGTGAGACAGCAGTTAAAAAACAACCAATGCCCTGGCCAGTTTGGATCATCATCTTATATACCAAAAGGTGGTGGGTTTGCCTGACCGGTGTGGCTCAGTGGTTGAGTGTCAGCCCATGAACCAGGAGGTGATCATTTGATTCCTGGTCAGGGCACATGCCCGGGGTTGCCTGCTCTATCCCCAGTAGGGGGTGTACGGAGGCAGCTGATTGATGTTTCTCTCTTCCATGTTTCTATCTATCTCTTTCCCTTCCTCTCTCGAAAATCAATAAAAATGTATTTTTTTAAAAAAGGTGGCGGGTTCAATTCCCAGTAGTGGCATGCATGAGAGGCAACCGATCGATATTTTTCTCTCACATCGATGTTTCTCCCTCCCACTCTCTCTCTAAAAATCAATAAATATATCCTTCAGTGAGGATAAAAAACAAACTCATAAACCTTATGTGCTTTAAACATTTTCTGGCCCTTCCTATAATTATCAATTCCATAGCAAAGATTTCATTGATAGCAACAATACTGGTAGCTCAAATAAATTCAGCATTAGAAACACAGATTGTATTTTCAACTTTTTAAGAAATTCTTGCCAGCTACCTGATTTTTCTTATGCTTAGCCTAAGAAATACTCATTTGTATGGCTGCCTGAAGAAAATGGAGAATATAGGATAAGATGTTAAGATAAAAAATGTGGCAAAAAGGTGTCTTAAACATAGTGGGTATTCAAGTAGTTGTTTGTTGAATGAAAATTAGTTCCATTCAGAAAGATACTCACTGTTTGAAGCTATATCAATCAAAAGATTTTCTTCTGCTTCTGAGGGGAAAAAAGAATAGGATCAGGGAAGAGAAATCAGTCATTACAACCAAAAGAAGTATATACCTAACTAAAAAACTGCTTATCTCAATCACCACTTCTAGGTCCTAGAACAAATATTTTTAAAAAATCCTTTGCTTTTTGTTTAGCATTAAAAAAAAGAATTTTAGTAGTAAGATGCTAAAGATTATGAGCAATTCAACTAAAAGAAAAATGAACTGAATAATTAACCAAATGGAACGCCTCAAAGCAAATCAAGGAATTAAAATAGTAGGGAACATAACATGTTAATTCAAGTGAAGATGAGTTTAAATCCCCCCAACTATAACATACAAATTTCATATAATCAGCATAATTTAGATAATTTTTATAAAAACCCAAGGAAGTGACCCCAAAAGCCCAGAGGTTAATTACTTTTAACACTCAGATCTAGTCTCTGAAAATTTCCCAGTGATCCCATTACCTCCGCCCCTGCCCCATTTAGGAACAAAGACTACCCAAAGTTCTTTATCTTCAGGCTACAACTAGTACCCATGGGTCCAAGGCCTCCCACGCCCAAAAAGGAAGTATAAATTGGGGCAAAGTATAGTCTCCATGTTCAGAGTTCTCTTTTCTCTCCATGGCTCTCCTGGAATTCCTTCTTTACCTTTAGTGTCTAGATCCAACCCACCTCTTCCTCTCTTACTTCCCTGGATTTGGCCTACAGCACCTGCCAGACCTTCCTGGTTAGCTGCACTCTGGGTACTGAGTCCTTGGGATTAGCCTGGATCGACTGTGGCCAAATGGAGTAGTCTCAGCCTTTTCTAGTTCCTTCACAAGCCAGGATTGTATATTTGGCTCCATTATTCAGGCACAACAGAAGCAACTGGTAAGGAACTAAACTGTCTAATATTAGGAAATAGTCTTAATACTCTCACTAGCATGATGAAGCAAGGGACATCAGGACATAGCTGTTTATATGTTTGTCCTTGTTCTTCAGTAACTAATTTTTTAAAACCCAGTATTTATAGACTTTTCAAAACAGGGCACAGGTCAGGAAACAGAAAATATGAAAACTCGATGTAACTTCCTTTTGTTATGGGGAACTACTGTGTGTGTGCACACATATTTTCCTAGATTCCAATCTAACACTGCTGTATTTCTTATTAAAAACAATACTAAGAGGGCAAAAGAGACTCTAGAAGTAGTACAAAAAGGTATAGAGTTAATAGGATACTAATCTAAAGCCATCTTTGGCTTTTCTCCCTAAAGGTCTGGGTATGCAACAAAGGGTGCTACACCACGAAAAGTGAAGTGACTACAGCAACTTGTGTGGTATGCAGGTGCCTTGTTCAATGTCTCTCTCACACAGGGCAAGATGAATGGTTATGACTTCAATCTTCTCTACAATGTGGATACAATTCATTGCAGGTATTTTTCATTCTTAATACATGCTGCCTTAAAAAGTCATATCCACTTAGTATTTCTACTTGCAAGAACAAATGCTAAGGAAAGAAAAGATGTGTAGAAAGATTTATGTACAGGGATATTTATCCTATTACTATTTATACTAGCAGAAAATAACCCAAATGTCAAACACAGGGAAATAATTACATTATGGGCCATTCATAAAACAGAATAGTATACAGCTATTAACGGCAAGGGAAAACACTCATGATGGCATGCAGAACGGACAAAAAACCATATATAGTTTGAGTCCCACCAACTCTAAAAGTTACATGTGTAGAAAAAGGGGAAAATGTAGGTGTTTATCTCTGAAGGGTGGGAATTTGCTTTGATTTATACATTTCTGTTCTTTCAAAAATTTTTATTATATACTTTTGGGACAAAAAAAGTTCAATATAGTTTAAGAAAGAATCCATGCAAGGTAGAATTCAAGTTTTCCAAGGAGCTACAGCTTATACAGAATGCTTCTGTATGATGAAGCCAAGGGACCCACTGGAAACATAATGAGTTTGTTCTTTAGTAATCAGTTTCCTTTGGAGAGCAATGTGAGATGACACAAGCAACACCTCCTACATAAACCTCCCAATTTTTTGCTGCTCATTGTAGCAGATGAAACAACACATGTTCTGTTCTCTGTCCCTAAATTTGAGGGCAGGAAGCCAAATATATCCTCCCCAGAGCTGATTTTCTTATGATTCACCAATGTCAAGGTAAATTGCCAAATGTTTTAATTTCAAACAGTGAGGGGATAAAGTGCTGAATGTGTGTGAATCCCAGCAACCTTGATACTTTATAATGAGCAGTTTGTCAATTAAACCCAAGAATGTCATTTAAATATACATATGAGTCTGTCAGCATAAAAGACTACCTACATAGGTAACAGACTACATTTCTAATCCCCAGCCGGGGAAGTGGGGAAGTGGGGAAGTGGGGAAGCGAGAGAGAGAGGAGAGAGGAGAGAGAGAGAGAGAGAGAGAGAGAGAGAGAGAGAGAGAGAGAGAGAGAGAGAATTTCTGTGTTGTTTTTTTTTTTCAATATAACCCTTCAGCTCTCTTAGACACAGCATTTATCATCTTCTCAATGGTAGGTTCACTCAAAGAGTAGTATGTTTCATTTTATATACAGTGATAAATTTAAATATGTATGGTATTACACAAGGCAATAATAACCATGGAAAAACATTATAAAACTAGCTAAGCAATTAAAGCTAGTACCTTGAACACATCTAAAGTGGCTATTTATAGGAATGATATCTTGAACATGCTGTTCCTTCCCGTGCAACTGGATTATTAACCTAGGAAACAGAAGAATGTATCAACGAATAGCTACTGAAAAATCCAAACATTTAACAACAAAATACAGTGTTGTGTTGTTACACAAATCTAGACTGTATTGATTAGGCTTACTGTATCTTGTTCCCTGGATCTGAGCATCATGACAGCTAGATATTGCTCCAGGTCCTAAAGGATTTAGTGGTGATCAATATCTGAATGCCCACACTGTTCTACGCCATAAATAACATAGAATAGCCTATGTCCTAAGAACAGCTTACAATCTTGAGAGCATGAATTACAGCACGTATACCTTCAGAGTATGCATACCAGAGTGAAGAACTAATAGCAGCTAGGTGTGAACTCCATAAGGGCAGGGACTGTAGCTTTCTACCATAGTATTTCTAGCACCTAGCACAGTGTCTGGCACATAGCAATTGCTCAAGTTTGTTGAATAAATGAATTAGAAATTTCATAAAATACCTCTATAATTATATCCCCATGGCTTTTACCAAAGAATGGTTCTATCTCTTCAAAGTATACAGGTTCATGGAGGACTAAGAGGAAGTGTCAAGCCAGCTGGATCACTCAAAATAACCCCAGTTGCCAACAAGGTAGCAGATATCACGACTGCCTTTATATCCCTTATGTTTTTTCCTCTGGTTTCCAACTTCATGCTGACAGTTCTAAGTAAACATTACTAAAAAACTTGCCCCCCCCCAGTATAAAATGTGAGAATTCTAAATTCCTATGCACACCTGAAATATTAATTTTCATTCACTACTTATCCGTTGTGGCCCAAAATCAAGGTATAACCTACTGGTAAATGGCCATTCTGAACACATTCCCACTTCCCCCAAACCTATCACTCTTCAGGTGGTTCTCTTTACCAGGAACACTCTTCTTCCCAAGAGCCACCTCAAATATCACCTTCCGTGTGAAACTTCCCCCAATACCCCAAGCAGAGCCTGAGACCTCATCCCCTTTGTGTGCCCCTGTAATACAGCACTTTTATAATCCATCATAGTTATATTTATTTCCCAAACATGTGAGCTCCTTGAAAGCAAAGACCCTATCATATTCACTTTGTCTCCTGCCTAATAATAAATATTGGTTGAATAAACAAACTAGATTAAACTATAAACAGATATGAATGTCTAAATATAACTGTTCAACATCTGACATAAAAAATGTCATTATTTTGAAGGGTTTTATTTCTATTTTGTTATCATTTGGGGAGATAACCTGGAGAAAGAAGTTGCTTAGACAGAACTAAGGGAAATAAACTAAGGAAAAGAATACTGCTTTCCTGCTCTGACCTTAATTTGCAGTGGTTTGTATTTTAAGGTGACTAGGGGAACGTGGGACCCTTTCAACCTGCAAAGTTCATGAGTTGAGCAGAGAGTCCTATAAACCCAGATGGAGACCAGAAACTAGATAAAGGCTGACAAAGCAAGGGTCAAGGAGGAAGAACTTACTTTGAGAAAAATGAACACATACCAATATAATCTCAAAGTAACTAAACTAGAAACCGTGTTAAACATTAGCAGTAAAGCTTCAATTGGAATGTATTGCTAAAAATGATCACAAAACAGGCAGCACGGATGGATCTTGAAGGCATTATGCTAAGTTAAATAAATCAGACAGAGCAAGCAAATATTGTATGATCTCAACAAAACCCAACAAGAAACAAACTCAGAGATACAGAGAACAGATTGGTAGTCTTTAGAAGTAGGGGGTAGGAGATGGGCAAAATGTGTGATGGTGGTAAAAAGAAACACAGATTCAGTTATGGGGCTGTATGTTACATTCCCATAATTTACTTTAAAAAACTGTAACTCTCAACATATACAAATATTGAATCTTTACACTGTACACCTGAAATGCAACCCCCACAAAAGCCCATCAGAAAACAAAGATAATCTGAGAATTTAATTCAATTCCATAAGCATTTAATGAATATCTACATGTTAGTCACTAAATAAATTGCGGCAAGAAAGTAGGGCTAAGAATAATCACAAAAATGCTACTTAATCATTCCTTTTAGAACAGAAAGGAACATGACAAAACAATGGGAATCAGAATTTGGTAGTTATCAAGCAGTATAGAGTGACAAACTGTAAATGTGGATTCAGCATTATCCCTAGGAAATACTATTATTTGTTCAAGGTAGGTTCAAGATGAAACAACAGCTTGTATCATAATCTATTTTCCTTGGGGAAAAAAAGAAATGTTAGCTTGATCCCATTTCCAAAAATCTTATTATTTTTAACTGTAATGTTAGTCTCTCATGTAAATTTCTCCACGGTCAATAGAAGCAACTCCAGAACTAAAGATTAAAATAGGCTTCAAGTTCTAGAACAAAAAGGCCTAAAGTAAAAAAAGTTTTGGACACCCAATTCAGAGAAGGAACCCAAGAGACAAGAATTTGAGGATTATAGATGGTATGATAGTATTGGGTGTCTCTAATAAATGATCTCTAAATAAACTTCAGACAATGTAATTCTGAGATTCTTATATGGGTGTAAATCTCGGCTATGTTACATCCTGTGAGCGAGTGACTTAATTTCTGGGTGCCTCAATTTCTCTCTGTATAAAAGGGGGATGATGAAAAGTGCTTAGAAGAGTAGCTGGCACAAATCAAGCCATTAAATGTTAGTTGTTGCTATACCCCCATAACCTATGCAGATATGGAACACAAGAATTGGATTTTATGTGGGAAAGACACAAATAGTCAGGAGAGCTACCACTGCAAGTTTAAAAGTTCTTCTAGTACAAGTTCAGATAGAGTGAGACATTTATCTCAAGGCCAGCTGCTCACTCCCTTATTAGCTGAATCCTGGGCTGTGATGCAGCTATTTTATTTAATCCTCCTAGTTTTTTTGTCCATGAGGAAACCAAGGCACAAAAAAATTTACTGATTTGCCCAAGGGTCACATCTCTCCACCCTTTTCTAGTGTCACACAATGTAAATCTGAGAAGTGGCAGTGGTGGTCCACTTTTCAATTCACATTTATGTTAAACTGATTTTTATTAAATTGGTCTTGCAGAGTTTGATGAAACCTGGGAAAAAGAATACAAGCTTCCTACATCAACAGAACTGACCAAGAAGGCCCTCAGGAAGAGCTACTTCATAGAACCAGTTGATGTCCAGATAGGGTGGCACTAAGAGTCTCAGACAAGGGCAGGATAGGCCAGTGGGAATGTCTTCTGTATAATTAGATACAGACTGAGTCTGGACAACCTAAAAGCAGGGACTGAGAAAAAATTGTTTTTCAGGCAGAATCCAATGTTGGGTGATGGCAGGATTTAACCAAGAGAGGTGGCTTGAGCACACAGGGATAGATAGGGACCTATGAAATGTAATGGTCACCATAGATACTTTTAAGATGAGGCATTAGTGGCAATGGAGTGAAACCAACAGCTATAGTGATAGCTTATCAAAATAATCATTTGATCCATCAGTCAACAGTATTTACCGAGCTCCTACATGCATGGCAGAGTAAAAGGTAACACAAAGAAAAAATGCCAAATGTCATTTCTATTTCTGCATATTTCATTACTTTTTCTAACAGTCAAGTCAATAAATGAGGCACTTACTGGGCTACATTAAACCATTACTGAATTAATGAATATGCCTTCTAGCCAGTGGACTAAGCGGGTGGGGAGACTGGAGGAACCAGTTGAATGGGGTTAAGAAAAGGCACTTCTTTCTGTCAAGGTTAACAATTGATTCTATAGCACTTTTACTTTTTGTAAACCACTCTCACATTTATTATTCTTTCAGTTCCAACTCCAAAGGCTATAAGGTAAGCAATTAATGTTTTTATTTAACTGATGACGGCAGTAAGGCCTAGACACCTTTATTGACTTGCCCGAGGTTACACAACTCATGTCAGTTGCAGGGGCGGGAACTAAGAACCCAGGCTTCCTGCTTCCCTGCCCAGTGAATCCTTCCACTGAGCCACACTTCCAGGAGCCATCCTGCAGCTTAGGAGTTGGAGACAAGGCCCTGCGGTTAGAGCACTCGCAGTTCACACCTGGCCCTGAACCTGTTGCCCAAGCGGCATCAGTGGGAGGAAGGTGGTTGGCTCCTCTGTTTGGGGCTGGGAGGGAATGGCAGGCTACACTGTGGGAATCAGCTGTTACTTACTCATATTGCCCGTTCCTCTGGGCTAGGGTCAGGGTGCAGGGCTCCTGGACAAGACCCTTGATCTCCACACCCTCCACAGTATGTGGGCTTTAGTCAAGGGTTTGCACTAAAATGCGGCCAGTGAGGGGTAGCCCATTGCGGGACGGAGGGAGACTGCCGCCCCTCGGCCCGCCCACCCCCGTACCGGAGGCTCGGCCTCTGGCGCCGGCCCCCTCCCGCCGCGAGGCTCGGCCTCGGGGCCTAAAGGCTCCGGCTCCCGCCCCACCCGCATTCCACTGTCCCTCCAACTCCCACCCTAGCCCGGCGCGGCCTCCCCTCCTCCTTCCCTCAGGCGGATACTGCAAGGGGCTGGGCTCCGACTGGAAGCGGCGGCTCCATCCGGGCGGCCTCCGGACTCGGCCGGGCTGCTGACTGCGGGCGGATCCGGCGACACTGCCTCCCGCGTTCTCCTACACGCGCGCTTCTGTGGCGTGTCGGTTAGGGAGAGCTCCACGCCGCGAGCCGCGAGCTGGAGCCGGGAGCCGAGAGCTGGACAGAGAGAGAGCGTCGCCTCGCGTCCCCGCCAGTTTCCCAGGCCGCCACGGAGCCCGCCCCCTGCGGCCAACCTGCGGAACTACAGCGAGATACCCGACGGATGGGGTGTCTCTGACGCGTCCAGCATGGAATACATTTTAAATGCTGCCCTTGACAGCAGAATTGTTCTGGGGACTTTGAAGATTGCCACAGAAATAAAGCATAGTCATATCTATGAGGGAACTCAAAGGAGTTGGGCCAAAAGGACCCACATCATCCATTCAAAATGTCCTTATTGCAGTTAAAATGCACAGTCCTGGGTATCTCTCAGATGTTCCTTCCTCTTATTCCTTCCACCCACTATATCGGAAAAATCACCAAAGTTCAGATCTTTGAGCCCTTTCCAGGTCACCTCTATGCAGGCAACGACCAAAAGTATATCCCTGGCCCTGACCCCTTGCCTAATATACCCCATTGTTACCACAACACTGAATAACAAAACTAACTCATCATAATTTCACACAGCCACCCAGGCTTGAAACTTCAAAGCCATATGCTTTCTTCCTCTCTCCTCATTTCTCTGTATCCATCAGTCAACAAACCTTGTTAATATTTCCTTTGGAATTATGTTTTCTCTCTATTCGCACCACCATCACTTTATTGTAAGCCATTGTGATAGATCTCTCCTTGGGCCATTTTACTCTGTTGACAGTCATAAGAATATTATTCACAGAGGAATGCTTCAGCTGTTATTCATTTGCTCAAGAATCTACAATGGACTATATGTCTGATTTTAAACTGATTTTAAACCTAGAGTAATTTAGACAGTGTGTTATAGCGGTAGGTAGACCAGTGGAACAGAATACAGAGCCCCGATACAGATCACACATATATGGAAGTTGATATGCATCATGTGACATTTGAAATGAGTGGGGGGAAATGGATTATCTACTAAATGGTGCTAGGACTATAGATCATCCACATGGAAAATTATAAAATTATATCCCTACCTCACACCACAGAGAAGAAAAAGCAATTCTAGGTAGATTAAAGATGTAAATGTGAAAAGAAGATCTTTAAAACTTTCAGAAGAAAATAGGAGACCATCTTTATGACCTTAGAAAATGGAATAAGAATAATTACTTAATATACTAAAAGGATACACAATAAGGGAATTGATTGGAACACTTAACTCATAAAATACAATGTTGAGCATAAAGAGAATATTGCAAAACATGTACAGTATACCATTTATATAAAGTCTGCAAATATTGTATGTTTTTTATGGCTACATAGATATAATAGTAAAAGTCTATAAAACATGAAAGGGCAGGCCAGAGCCGGATTGCTCAGTTAGAGCAGAGCGTTGTCCTGATACTTTCAGGTTTGATCTCCAGTCAGGGCACATACAAGAATCAATCAATAAATGAGTAAATAAGTAGAACAACAAATCTCTCTCTCTCTCTCTCTCTCTCTCTCTCTCTCTCTCTCTCTCTCTCTCTCCAATAAAAAAAAAACATGAAAGGGCATAATCACCACCAAGAAAGGGAGTGTACTGAGACTGGAGAGGAGCATACAGGGAATATCACCTATATCTGTAATATTTATTTTTTTAAACACAATCTGAAAGTTGATGTTGCAAGATTTGATATAATTGGGTTGTTGCTACATATATTGGTTATGTTATTTCATGTTATTTCCTGCATTTTAAATTGTTTGCTATCAATGAAAAAGAAATAATATGTAGAGGAGGGTCAGCATTGTCAAATGCTGAGAACAGGACAAGAAAAATGAGGATTGAGAGACTGTCTTCAGATGTGTCAAGGAGTTCACTGGAGACAACAAAATAAATGGTTTCAATAAGTGGTACAAACAAGGTGACAATTGAGAAGGAGTGTATCTTGAGGAAATGAGAGATCAGGTATTGCAGAGGTTTGAATATAAAAAGGAGTGGAATAAAATTTTAAATTAGTTAGAAGGGTCAAAGAGAAAGACTTGGCAAAACCTGAAGCCACTTTAAAACAAAGGGGAAGGAACCAGTGAAGGGGGCACATTTAAGATACTAGTGTGGAAAACAGAAACTTTGTAAGAAAAATTCTTCAGTAATTAGGAAGGGCAAGGATCCAAGGTGGAGATGGACACATCAATCTTAGAGAAGCTCATACTTCCTCCTCCAAGTCTACAGTATCCCCAGCATGTAAAACAGTGCCCTGCATATAGTGGGGTACTCAAGTATTTGTTGTAAAGAATAAGAGGTGGTGCCCTGGCAGGGTAGCTCAGTTGGTTAGAACATCGTCCAGTATGATATGGCAAGGCTTCGGGTTTGATCCCTGGTCAGGGCACATATAAGAATCAACCAATGAGTAAATGGAACAGCAAATCCATGTTTCTCTCCCCCCACCCTCCCACCTCTCTCTCTCTCTCAATCAATTAACAAATAAAAATGAACAACAACAAAAAAGAGGTTGTGAAGAAATGGAGGTGAGGACACTAAAACTTCTGGTTTCTCAAAGAGGAGATGATGCTTTTCTCAAAAAATGTAATAAGTGGATGTTGCAATAACAAAAATAATCCCTAATCCTGGTGGCTAACATTGAATACTCCCATGACAGACATTCCTCATGGCTTTGCATACATACTTTTAAAATTTTAATTCTCACTAAATCTCTGTAAAGAAATAATATTGTTTCTATTTTAAAGATGAGAAAACTGAGACTCAGAGAGGTTTAACAACTTGCTCATTAACTAGTAATTGGCAGAATCGCCATTCAAACTGACATTTGTCTAAGTTCAAAGCCGGAGCTTCATATATATATATATATATATATATATATATATATATATATATATATATGTATATATTTATTTATTTATTTCAGAGAGAAAGGGAGAGGGAGAAAGAGATAGAAACATCAAGGATGAGAGAGAATCATTGATCAGCTGCCTCCTGCATGCCCCACACTGGGGATTGAGCATGCAACCCAGGCATGTGCCCTAACGCTCAGCCACTGAACCACACCAGCCAGGCAAAGCCAGAGCTTTTTAACCAAGATAGTTTGCCATTCGTTCAGTATTAATAGTAAAAACAGTGTTTATTTGGAACCTTCAATGTGCCAAGTACTATGGTACCTGCTCTACCTGAATTATCACATTTAATCTGATGAAATTAAAGTTGAGAGTAGAGGAGGGTTTGAGAACTTAAATATGGCAGAGAAGGAGGGAAGGCGCTGTTGGAGAGTGATAGCAAATACAGAAAAGTTAATAAAGGGTTTTAGAGCAACAGAGAGAGCCCTATTGGAATCAGATGGCATGAGTTTCTACAGTGATCCAAATGAGCACGTATCTATAGCTTTCTTTGGCAATGCTTGACACATGGAAAACAAAGGTAAGAAATATACCAAGAAGGTACATTAGGCTTTGGAATTAGTATAGCAGGCACAGCAGAAGGTCATGGGGTGAGGGAGTCTAAAGTGGTGCTTAGGATGCATTGAAATAGCTGGCCCTAGAATCAAAGTTAAGTGAAGATATGAATCCCCTCAGACTGGGGCCAGCAGAGGGGACAAAGGCAACCCTGATGAATTTAATCATTTCCTTAGGCCTGATCCTGTGGTAAATTGTTATATCTCCTTTGGGGGGATCATTTTGGGGACTGTATGTGCTTCTGTATGTAAAGTCATTTTTGTAAGTTGAGTAAAATCATTTTTTTAAGTTCACAACTGCCTTCTGACTCATCTGTGGTTGTTAATGACATCACTGTTTAACTAGTCATTCAAGTTTGAAACCTCAGGTTTATCCACCAACCCTGCTTCTCCTTCACCTATGATACTCCAAAACTCAAGTTTTGCCATTTCTATAGTAAATTCCTTAATGCAGAGCTCTGATCATTCTCACCTATCAGATGGCATTTTGCCTTAACAGAAAAAGGTCCTGTGCCTTATACTTGTATTTACATACAAGAGACATCCAATGCAAAAAGTTAAATGGTCATTAAACAAAATTCAAATAAATGAAACACTAGCTTCAAGAAAACACAGGCCTCACTACCTTCATCACCACACACACACACAAAATTAAATGGGTACTCAGTGCCTGTCTTTATCCATTAGACAACTATAACTATGTGCTTAGGATTTATGGGCTCTTTAGAGACAAAATAAAAAATTGAGATCTGAAAAAGAGACTATAAAACACTAAAAGAAAAGGAAAACTCAAAATAATAACCATTTAATGAAATGGTTACAAAATATAACATTATACTAAGTTCATTAATTATTAAAATTTGTATTTATTTTAAAAAAAGTTGTTTTTGAAAACAATTTTTAGGTTGGATCATCTCACTTCCCAAGAATTTCCAAGTATGCATAATAATTATAGAGAAATTACAGCCATTATCAATTAAATTATTTATGCACAAATAATTTCAAGAGCAAACTTACAAAAGCCCTTTCAAAAATTTACAGCAAAAATATAAATATTTTAAATGCAGAAAGCTGAAGCTTTCACAAGCAAGAGATCTTTGGGCCTGCAAAGGCAAAAACAGGCCTGCTTAACATAGATGAGGCTGGGAGGAAGATTTCGAATAGGTGAGTCAGCAGCCAGAGGCTGGAAAGCAGATCAGGCAGAGGTATAAATGATTCAATGATTTTTAAGTCACCACTAGTTGAAAAGCCTTGCTTTTCATATGCACAAGTCCAACTTAGATATTTCTTTCCATACAAAGAATCATAAACAAGAGTTTTTTAATATATATGTATGTATGTGTATACACACACACACACACACACACACACACATATATTGATTTCATAGAGGAAGGGAGAGGGAGAGAAGACAGAAACATCAATGATGAGAGAGAATCACTGATGGGCTGCCTCCTGCACATCCCACACTTGGAATCAAGCCCGAAACCAGGGCATGTGCCCTTGCTGGGAATTGAACTATGACCTCCTGGTTCATAAGTTGACACTCAACCACTGAACCATGCAGAAGAGCTCATTTTTATTTATATATTTCCGTTTATGTTTTTCATTCCTTGTAGAATTTGGGGTGAGAAAGGCTCATTAGACTGTGACAGGCACCTTCCCTTTGCTACTTTATTTCTGCCCACGCTAGTTTCTTAATTCCCTTTGTCCTATTTCATTCTGCTAGGCTAGGCTCTCCTGTCAGCTCAGTGAATCCCATAGCCAGGTCCTCAGAGATTGCAGATATGAACTAAAAGAATATAGACTTAGCTTGGTATTTAAGGCTCCAAGGAATCTGTCCTGAACAAACCTTTTCAGAGTTACCTCCCAAGAACAGTCTTCACAAATCCTATGCTCTATCCAACATTTCCCTTAGAAATTGAACATGGGCAGTGGTTAGTGGCAATCAGATGGGTGTGCTCATGACTCAGGTACTTTGTTGATCATGCAGCTGAGTAATGCTAACTTGACATTTTGGTCTTGACCTTAAGATATTGTTAATTAAAAAAAAAAACTGGCCATAAGTTGTTTAATGTATATCTACAAAGAAACAAAGACATGCTGATGTTGAAACACAGGTGATAAAAATGATAAAAATTCTACAAATTCTCAAGATGATACTCATCAGACCCATAAGCTGCATTTATCTGATCAAAATTCCTACAGAGCACGGAAAGATTCCTCTAGTACTTTGAAAATCTTAATAGAGAAAGTAGAGTTATGGCTAAATTCATCTCAGTTTTTCACTTATTGGGAATAAAAATTATCCACATCTGCCAAGTAAAAACATTTCTCTAATCTCATTATCTGGAAACAAAACACAGAAATTAAAGTAAGCAAGCTGATATTTTTTTAAAGCACAAAATTTTAAAAATCAATCAGATCTTGAAAACAGTTTTTGTCTAGTTGTGACATTTAATCAACTCTTTGATGGATCCAGTAGGGCAAACCATGAAGATTAGCTGAGCTCCCTTCTGCCTTCAACCCTGTGAACCTTCTCATGGCAGGCAGTGACCCATGAGGCTGATCTCACTGCCATTGTCACAATTGAAGGGCAGAATACACTCTTGGTTTTTAGGTTGTTTTCTGTCTCATTCCAGAGTATAAGACAGAAAAATTTAGGGAAGAATGCTTGCTGGGTAAGACATGTTAGGTTACTTATCCCATCCCTCCATCCTAATAGGTAAGAGCCTCCCAGATGAGAAGAAGGGGACAAGTAGGAAAAGAGAACTTAGAAGCTGGGGTCTGTAGTCCTGGTAAGGGGAAGCAACATTGGGTGGCAGTAAGGACCATGCCATTAGATGTCTGATGAGGAGTTGTCCACCTTAATGGATGGCAGCAGGGAGGGATGACACGGTGACTGTACATCTTAGGGAAGGCCAGTGCGGAATATATTAAGAGCCCAAGAAGTGGACACCTCCTTCTCACCACTGCTATTTTAATCTTACATAAACTCTGGAGTTCAAAATCAATAGTAGGATCATGAAGGAGGGAGAGGGTGACCCTAAATCTGAGTTTAATCATGAAACCACACACACACAAACACACACACACACACACACACACACACACACGCACGCACAACTTTTTGTGGATGAGTCTAGATTGTTTTTTGCTCTCAGGAAGAATGTTGAAATTAAACCAAGATATAGGCAGTGTAATTTTCAGAACCTTATCTGTCTTGCTAGGATGCCTGTATCCCTAGCACGTAGCATAGTAATTATTTAGTGGTATCTGTGGAATGTATAACTATTCCTTAGAGAAAATAATGTATGATTTAGAATTTTCCTACTGGTGATAAGCATCAAAACAAGTTGGGAGCTGGTCTGGCTTGGCTCAGTGGTTGAGCCTCGACCTATGAACCAGGAGGACATGATTAGATTCCTGGTTGGGACACATGCGGGCTCCTGCATGGTCAGGGACATGCAGGAGGCAGCCAATCAATGATTCTTTCTCATCATTGATGTTTCTATCTTGCTCTCCCTCTCTGAAATCAATACAAATATATAAAAAAAAATAAGTTGGGAGATGCTACTCTAATCAATTTAACTATTTAATTTCTTGATCACATGCTACTTATTTTTACTTCCATCACTTTAATGCTGTCTTTCCCCCCAACCTCCTCTGCAACTGTGCCTGCTAGAGTCCTCTGTTTTTCAATGCTCACCTCAAATGGTCCTTCTTTTGTGAAGCTTTTTCCCTGTCACCTCTCAGCTGGAAAAGAATGCACCCTCTTCTGAACAACAGTGTCTCTGTGTACCTCTTATAGAACTTGGAATTTCTCAAGATTGGTTTGTTTTGTTATTATATTGTTACAGAGTGCATAAGCACAAGATAGTGCTGGTCATTCTAATCTTCACTCCCCCCACAATCTTCTCAGGGCTTTATAGTTATACTTTTTAAACATTTATAAAGTATTTATTTATGTTAATCCTCACCCAAGGATATTTTTCCATTGATTTTTTTTTTAGAGAGAGCAGGAGGAAGGGTAGGAGGGAGGGAGGGAGAGAGAGAGCACGTGCCCAAGAGAGACATCAGTGTGGGAGAGGCACATAGATTGATTGCTTCCTGAACACACCCTGACTAAGGCTGGGATCAAACCTGTAACCCTGACTGGAAATTGAACACATGACCCTTCGGTGCACTGGTTGATGCTCTAACCGCTGAGCAACACCAGCCAGGGCAACATTTATTTATATTTTCCTATAGTATGTCTATATTTTCCTTCTTTCAATGTGCATAAAATATATATGTACAGATTAACAAATGATTATTAAGTGAATGCCCAGGTAGCCTTCACCCAGGCCAAGAAATTGAACATTGTTAGCACTTGGGAAATCACCCTCAAACAAGGTGCCTCTTTCTCTAATCATCCCTTCCTCCCCCACCCAGAATTAAACCAGGGCTAGTATTGAGCTAGCATACTCTGGTGAGGTATAAAACTTCTGTCTGGCCCTAACTGGTTTTGTTCAGTGGATAGAGCGTCGGTCTGTGGACTGAAGGGTCCCAGGTTCGATTCCAGTCAAAGGCACATGCCCGGGTTGTGGGCTTGATCCCCAGTGAGGGGCATGCAGGAGGCAGCTGATCAATGATTCTCTCTCATCACTGATGTTTCTATCTCCCTCTCCCTCTTCCTTTCTCTCTGAAATCAATAAAAAA
Source organism: Plecotus auritus (assembly GCF_963455305.1). NCBI lineage: Eukaryota > Metazoa > Chordata > Mammalia > Chiroptera > Vespertilionidae > Plecotus > Plecotus auritus. The sequence goes on along the minus strand of NC_137784.1, from coordinate 108,224,234 downwards.
ATATTTTTTAAAAAACCAACAAAGCTCTTGATTCAAAAACTTCTTAAAAAACAACTTCTGTTTTCATTGGTCTAGATTTTTTAGAAAGATATTAAGCATCATGTAAATTCTCACATCTTTATTTACTTATTATTTTTTAGTATGCTTTATTGATTTATTAATTTCAGAGAGAAGAAGTGAGGGGATGAGAGAGATAGAAACATCAATGATGAGAGAGAATCATCAGTTGGCTGCCTCCTGCATGCCCCTTACTGTGGATAGATGGAGCCCACAACCCAGGCATGTGCCCTGACTGGAAATCGAGCCGTGACCTCGACGCTAGCCATTGAGAACACCAGCCCGGCTTCATTGGTCAAGATTTGCGTCATACTGATTGATTGTTAAAATTTTTGATGATCATCCCATAGACATAACCACTATCTTGACTTCTGTGATAATCATCTAATTGCTTTTCTTTATAGTTTTATCACTTGTGAATGCTGCCATAAATACTGCTAACCTGTTTTTGAACTTTATATGAATGGCACCATACAGTATGCACTCTTTTATATCTTGCTTATTTCACTCAATATTATGTCATGCATGCAGTTGTATATAGCTACCATTTTTATTGATGTGTAATAATTCATCATATGAATATATCACAGTTCATTCATTCTCCTGTTGATGGACATTTGGGTGGCTTCCTCTCTTTGGCTACAATAAACAAAAACTGCTATGAACATTCTTGTGCATAGTTTTTGGTGCACTTATGAATTATTTTCTCTAGGGCATATTATCCTAGTGGAATTCCTCAGTCAAATATATTGCATGTTGGGCTCTCCTGAAGCAAAAACTAGGATGGAGTGCTGAGTACAAAATGCTTATTAGGTACCAAAACTCATGAATGTAAGGCAGAGGAAGTACAACTGTGCAGAGGGAAAGGATGAACAGCAATACAAATCTGACAAAGCTTGGGTCAATTTGAGATGGAGCTGGAATATAAGGAGTGCCCATCAATGTGTTCTGCATCAGGCTTTGCTCATTTCCACTCCTACCTTGCTCACTCACCTTAGGATTAGCGTGACCTTGGGCAAAGCAACTCTCTGCAGCTAAGGCAGACCCTCAAGGAGCTGGTAGCTAAAGGCTATCTATAGACAGCATTTTCTGTATCTGTGCAGAGTGGCCTTCCTTGAAAGAGAATCTGTGCGGTACATCTCTGTTTCTCTATCACAATAGGATACATATGTATTTGGCTCTAGTAAATAATGCCAAACTGGCCTTCAAAGTGGTTGTGCAATTTACGTGAGTGTGAGTTCCCATTGATTCTCATCCTCCGGCAAACTGAGTTTGCCGACCACTGGGATAGGGGCTTAATCACAAGGAACAACAACAGCCTGTAATTATTGGAATCGAGAATCTAGGTCAGTGGTCGGCAAACTCATTAGTCAACAGAGCGGCAAACTGCGGCTCGCGAGCCGCAGTTTGCCGACCACTGCCATAGTGGATGTGTAGCAGTACTTCACTCTGGTTTTAATTTGCAGTTCCCTGATGACTATCAAGGTTAAACACTTTCTCATGTATTTATTGCTTTATGTCTTTTTTTAAAACTTGTATTTGTTTTGTCTTCCTTAGATAATCAGTCTCTTTCAGGTAGGGGTCAGCAAACATAGCCTGATGCCCATTTTTGTGTGCCCCTCAACCTTAGAATGTTTTTTATATTTTTAAGTTGTTGAAAACCAAAAGAGAAACAATATTTCATTATACGAGATTCAAATTTCAGTGTCCATAAGTAATGTTTTATTGGAACCTGGCCATGCTCGTTGTGTTTACCTATTGTCTATGGCAGCAGAGTTTAGAGATTGTGACAAAGACCTTACAGTCTACAAAGCCTGAAATATTTACTGTCTAGCGCTAGCTCTTTATAGAAAAAGTTTGTTGACCTGACCGGTTTGGCTCAGTGGATAGAGTGTCAGAATGTGGACTGAAGGGTCCCAGGTTCGATTCCAGTCAAGGGCATGTACCTTGGTTGCGGGTACATCCCCAGTGGGGGGTGTGCAGGAGGCAGCTGATCGATGTTTCTAACTCTCTATCCCTCTCCCTTCCTCTCTGTAAAAAAATCAATAAAATATATTTTTTAAAAAGAAAAAGTTTGCTGATCCCTGTTCTAGGTCACTGGTTCTGAAGTGTGGTTCCAAACCATCAGCATCAGCATTACCTGGGAACTTGTGAGAAAGGCAATTCCTAGCCATACCACAAACATATGGATTCAGAAACTCTGGGAGTCGGCCAGCCATACGTGTTTTAACAAGTCCTCCAGATAATGCTGATGTGTTAAAGTTCGAGACTCCTGATCTAGGACCAGGACAAGGACCTAATCTGTTTTCTTTGCAAATCTTCATAGTCCTGATATCTTGTTCTACATGTAGTGGGTAAGCTGTAAAAGAGCCTTGAAAAGTGTTCTATAAATCTATTCTTATGCATGTGAAATCTGGCCAAAATGGACACCTGGGCAAAATTAATGAGGAAAAGTGGGAGAAACCACAGAGGGCAACATAAAAATCTGAAGGGTATGTGTGGAGGGTGGAAGACCCAATGTAGCTAGGGAGCCAGCCCCTGGATCCTTGTCCCTCCACCTCATTTTATGTAGCCTCTTAACAAAGATGAATCAGATATGGTCCCTGTCCTCAAGGAGGTCACGCTCTAAGTAGGGAAGTGTCCTGTTTCCCCTCTTCTCTCTCATTTACTGCCTTTCTTCAGAACTTACCTTTGAGGAAGTGTAATTGCACCAAAATGCTGACACTAATAATGAGAATGAACAGAGAAAATTAACTTGGCAAACAACAGTTTTGCTTTATTCTCACTTTGGTTTAGGACTGACTTCCAGAGTGACTCTCTCATATCCTGGCTTTTCCCTTGACTCACTCAGTGTGAAGCTCAAAGCATCCCTACATTTTTTTTTCTTTTTGTTAACTACCATCCATTGAGTGCATATTACATGCCAAGGCCATGCTAAATGCTTTACATATACTTTTACATTAAATCCTCATAAAGCCACTTTGAGTTAGGCATTATTATATTTATTTTACAGATGCAAATCTGAGGCTTAGAGAAGTTAAATAATTTGGTAGAATTGGACTGCCAAGTCTTTTTGACTCTAGAGCCCAAGCTGGTAATAATTGTGCTATTGTGCCTCTAATAATATTCACCATTTGCAATACTGCAAAACAATGCAAACCAAATTCAGATTACTTAGCATGTGCTTCATGTTTTAGGATGCATGGGTGTGTAGAATTTCAGGGAGGGAAATATTTAAAAAGCAGCTTTATCCTTTTCCTAAGCTAGATTATGTGTGATAATTTAAAAAAATATTTTTATTGATTTCAGAGAAGAAGGTGGGGGAGAGAGAGAGAGAGAGAGAGAGAGAGAGAGAGAGAGAGAGAGAGAGAGAAACATTGATAGGTTGACTCTTCTATGTGTCCCAACCAGGGATCAAACTCACAACCTAGCTATGTGCCCTGACAGGGAATCAAACCCACAATGTTTTTGGTGTATGGGATGACACTCCAACTAACTGAGCAACCCTGGCCGGGCCATTCTACTTTCTTCCTTGCCTTTTTTTCACTGAACAATATATTAGGAGCACATTTCCATGTTCACAGATATATATTTACCAAATCATTCATAATGACTGCACAGTATTCCATTTATAAATGTACTGTACAATATTTTGTCAAACAATTCTTCTTGGATATCTAAGTTGTTTCTATTAGGTTTCTCCCTTCTCTGCACTCTAACTGTCATGAGTCCCAATATTGTTCCAAGAATTTACTTTGGGTACATGCAAGAATCCCAAATTATTCTCCAAATTCCACCTTATAATAACTTTTATGTAGACCTAAAGAAATTATCTGGCCATCTTTACACCAGAGTCTATGATTGACAATTTCTCCTTATAAACTCAGAGGGAACACTGTAAAGACAGATGGCAAAAATATTTCTCAGTCATTTTCTCAATATGATTTCTACTGTCAATGAGAAAGTCCTGTGAGGGACAGAGAACTTAAAAAAGGTGAAGTGAAAAGATGAGTTTTGAAGCCAGACAAGTTGAGATTTGAATATGGCTTCTGACACTAGCTATAGGACTTAGGTGAGTTATTTAGCCTCCTAAATCTCTGTCTTCTGATATGTAAAATAGGGATAATAGCATTTGTTTCATAAAATTCCCAGTAGTATTAGCAATATAATATGTAAAGAATCTAGAACAGTGCCTGACACCATAGTGGGTGCTCAAAAAATGGTAGACATACACAAGCTATTACCATTACCTTTTCCTTAACATACAGAACACTGAGGAAATATCACCTTTTTAAAAATGCCACTATTGTAAATGTGTTCAAGAAGAATGGTGAGAAAGCTTACTGATATAAACAGGATGGTTACTAAAGCTGTAAGCAAGATACTATTACCAGAATCTTTTATACCAGTTTCTGCAGAACACTGACCAGTGGGATCACAATGTGGTTTTAAGTCATGCTGTGATCTCAATGATAAACTTCAGGTACAGCATCAGAGAAGGAACACCAAGCCCTTGACTTCGCCTTTATGAACTTTATAAAAGTATTTACTAGTAATACCACCATTGGACATGCATTCTGCTGGCTACTAAACAAGTTTGGCTATGAAAAATGACCATTGGTTAACTTCTACAATATCCACAATCTGACAAAATGGATGTATTGTCCAGTAGACTAGGATTCATTTTGAGGCTCCCAAATATGGCCCCAAGTTTCTTTATAAAATGTTGCTTTGTTCTTCAATCTCAATGGGGCAGAGCAATTAAAGAGCATGTCAAATGAAAAGACAAGAAAGGAAAATACTAGTATTAGCAGATAGAGCAAGGTGTTGAGAAGGATCAGAACCCAGGTGACTCTTGTTCTTTTTTAAATCATTTTTTATTTTCAATTATAGTTGACACACATCATTATATTAGTTTCAGGTGTATATCCCAGTGACCAGACATTACATAACTTAATAAGTGATCACCCCAAAAAATCCTGCACCGGTCCAGTACCACGCCTAGTTATTGGAATATTATTGATTATAGTCCCTATGCTGTACTTTACATCTCATAACTATTCTGTAACTACCAATTTGTACTTCTTAATCCCTTCCAGGTGATTTGTTGAACAAAGTCTACAGATCATGAATTTTAGGCAGATTTGCAAATAAGGTAGCACATGCTCTGTAAATAGCAGCTGTTGCCACAAGCCAAAGGGCAATATTTACATGAATCCTGTCTCAAGGTCTCTGGATAAAGCTTTGACCTTTCCAGCCAAACTCATAGACTTGGTAGTACTTTCAGCCATGTCATCTTGAAAAGAAAGGATCACATCATACATACATGGAAAATTGCCAATGTACAAATATATTCTAACCCCCAAAATTAATTTATAAAGTTTTGTTTTGGAACTTGGAACACATGTTCACACAGAAAAGGTGTTATAAAAGGAAGTGACTTTGCCAGATTTCCTCATAAGAGTATATTTAGCCCACGATGTAAGTGAAATACTGTACATTGGCCCTGAGAAATACAATGGAATGAAGTACCCTTGCAAGCAGCAACACATCAATACACAACAAATATTTCTTGAGCCTTTCCCTTTGAAGCCTCAGGCAATGAAAAGGGAATTCAATCCTCCCATAGCTGCTGTTTGCTGAAAAAGAAATTCTCCACTGTCCTTGTCTGGAAGGGTCCTTCTCAAGTCAGGTGGATGCATGCATTTCAGCATCCCTCTTTTTCAGTGCTTCTTGAACTTTCTCATTAAAGAACCCTTAATGACTGAGAAGATTGAATAGGTAGTGGGGAAGGGGCTGAATGTCTAACTGGAAGTCTCTTAAGCTTTTATTTGGAGAAACTTCAAACTGTGCAGTGTATTCCTTAACACATCTGCACATTTTAATAGAAAAAAAAGTGTTTAAAAACAATCAGTTAAGTGAGTTAATTCTGTCCCACTTTTTGACTAAAGTTGATGCTCCAGAAATATGAACCATTTTTATACTGATGCTCACTGTACCTGTTGGACAGTATGCTTGTGTACTTCAGGATGAGAAACAAGGGCATCAGGGGGAAAATGTAAAGTAAATGAGTTCTTTTTTTTCTCAATCCTTCCACCCCCCTCTTGACCCCCACCAGAGCTGTCTGCCTGCTCTCTATGGACTAGGAAAACAGTGTGGTGATTGCCAGAGGTAGAGGGGGCTGGAGAGATAGAATAGGGCATGGGGGGAGGGTTTAATGGTAATGGGGAAAAAATAAAGTAAATGAGAACACAATGAAAGTAAAATCAGAGCAAAGCTAGCTAGCGCCACCAGCCTCTCCTTTCCCCTATCAGAGACACATTCCTTCAATCACCAGTGTCTTGCTCATATCCTTTTCTCTGCAAAACCAGTCCCAGGACAGGATCTCACTCACAGTAAGGTGTAAATGACCAATAATAGCTTAAATATCACACTTTTAAAAAAAATATTAAGAGTCACAACTTTAAAACAAAAAGGAATTTAAGGTATTATCTCCAGGAACAAACGATATATTTGAGGGGGGCCAGCAATTGTGTGCCTTTCTGCATTTTGCAGAATTCACTCTTGATTTCAAATTGGTAATTTACCAAGCAGTGTTGAGGGAAATTAATCACAATTTCTTTACACTTTGGAACGTATTTGCTTCATTTTGGAAATTATAGGTTTTGTAACCGTTGTTTGCTATGTTTTGCTCTCTTTTATCTCTGAAATTTAAAAACTAGGAGGTAAATCTGCCCGTTATTGATAAAAATAAAGGGCGAGGAGAAATAGAAATGGTAATATTTGATAATTGATATTTGCACACTGTTTCACCCTTTACAAATGCTTTTATATTCGTGATCATGTATATTATTGGCACTGAATTATTACTAAATAATAACGAGTATACAAATATAACACACGCCGAAAAAATCACAGTAATTCAATCTAATTATTAATATTAGGCACTTACCATGAGTTGCCCAGGTTCTGTGGGGACCTTGACCTTGCCCCCAGGATTTTTACAATTCAGTCGTTATGGCAAAAGAAAGGCATATTGGCTATCTGAGAGGTATGAGTTGAAAATAGAACACATATGCGTAAAACCCAAGAGTCATTTTTGCCTTGGAAGGGTATGTTTGCCGCTACAATGGAGATTCAAGGAGTGCTTTTCCTTGTGCAGAATGTACAGAGGTGGGAATAAGCACCTCCAATCCATCGCCCCTTGGACCTGGGAAAGGGCAGTCCTGGGAGAGGAGGATGGAGGGAGGGAGGGAGGTGATTCTGGGTTTTGCAAATGGTGAGAAAGACCTTCGCCAGTACAGTTATAAACAGAGGAAAAGTTCTTTGTGCAGGAAGGGGAAAGCACCTCGATGTACAAAGAGCAGATTTAAGGGAAAGAGGATTCCTTGTGCACACATCTGCGAGGGGAGCTCAGGCTGACTGTTGGGGGCTTATGGGAATGGAGATTTGAAGGGGGCTGGAGGTTGTGGGTTCCCGCCTCCACTCCAGTCCGTGCCCCACACTCAGGCAACAGTTGGTCGTGTGGGGCCAGCTCGGGCTCGGAGTGGGGAGGGGGAGTCTCGCGATCGTTGAGGGGGGGGGGTGGGGAAAAGGGGGAGGGTGACGGGCGGGGGGAGGCCATGACGTAGGGTGGGTGGACGGAAGTGGGGCAGGGTTGAGGGTTATTTAAAGAAGGGGGGCCGAGCATAGAGGTTGGAAGCGGAGTGATTCCCCACCCCTGCTCCATCTAGCTCTTTCCAGTGCAGCCTGTGCCGCCGCCCAGGAGCCCTCGTTGCTTCCTCGCCTCTCTGCTTTTCCCGCTCCAACGCCATGGAGCAGGACACCGCTGCAGTGGCAGCCGCCGTGGCAGCCTCGGATGCGACCGCCACGATCGTGGTCGTAGAGGGTGAGCAGGGGCCATCCACCTCTAAGGAGGAAGGAGCTGCCGCCGCGGCCGCCGAAGCCACCGTGGCCACGGAGCAGAGAGAGAAGAAGGAGGTAAATCGAAGGGGGTGTGTGTGTGTGGGGGGGTGGGTGGAGAGAGATCCCGTGCCGGCCACTTGGAGGGCCCCAGACCGCGACCTTTTTGCGCCGACAGGTACCCACGAGCTCGGGGGGATGGGGGTCGCAGGCGCGGAGTGGGGTGGGGGCGGCGGCACAGTTTATAGCATTCGCTCCCCTCCCCCTTCCCTTCTCGCCGCCTGGAGGGCGGGGGCGGGGCTTGGGCGCGGGCGCTGCGCGGGGTGCAGGACGCCGTTATCCCAGGGATCGGGGGCTCCGGAGCCCCTCGGCAGCCCCCAGCCCCCTTCGCATTCCCGGAACTGGGGTAACGCGCGCGGTGGGGGGATGGGGCCGTGCAGGAACCAGCCTCCGCCTCTCCCTCTCCTCTCGCTCCCTCTCCCCCTCTTCCCATCGGCCTCTGCCTGGGAAATCTCGGCCCTTCAATCCCACACTCGCGCTAAAGGGGTTTTGCTGGGGCTTATTTTTTCAAATTTGAATTTCAAGGTGCCAGTGGTTGGGAGGCAGAGGACGTTCGTCCGGGGAGAGTTTTACTGCTCTGATTGGCAATGTTGGCCTTTTGGGTGGCAGGGGAGAAAAACCACATCCCCTGTTCTGTGGGTCCCCGTCTGCTGAGGTGGGGGGTGTCACCCCGAGAAAAGGAGGTCTCCGCGCCGGACCCCCTCCCGCCCCAGTTCAAACCCCAAACTGAGGAACCCTGGACGCTGGGCTTAGGAAAATTTCCAACGTGTGCACCCTCACCCTCTCCTGCCCCGCCCCCAACGGTATAGTGTTTCACTCCAGGGCCACCCAAATGGTCCCCCAATCCGGCCCCAAGCCTTTTGGGCTTCTTCCTCCCTCTCCTAGTAGACGCTGCTGGCTCCTGGACACAGGCAGGTTAAACAAAAAAATTTTTTTAAAAACCTAGCTTCGCCAGGATGAGCTGCTGCTAATATGCACGAGGGGACTGCTCAGACACGTATTAAAGCCAAATCCAGAAAATATGTATTATCTCCATAAGGCATATTTCATGTGGATCGAGACTTGCAAATAAAACTATGAAAGGAATTGCAAAATTGATATAAAAATAGCATGGGGCATAAGGATTTTTGATGTATAACAACATTGTAGCATAGATAATTTATGGGTGGATTTTTTCCCGTTTATGAATAGACATCACAATTTAAAAAAAACGGTGGGTAATTAAAATTATGGTTAAGAGATCTCAAGTGGCTTTGTCTGAATCATTATATCAGACTACGACCAAATGAAAAGCTTTTGAGGGAAATTTACATCTTTCGCTGTGAATTAGAATGATTTTAAATTCAGCAGTTGCTTAAGTGACATACTTTACTGTTACAAGGTTGACTAAACAGAAAGACAATTGTAGTGCTAAATGAAAACAGTAGAAAACATATGCATTTTAAACTCCATGCGATACTTGGATCAGTAAGACAATATTGATGATTAAAGCTGTGCTAAATACCAAGTGTCAATATAAATCAAATGTTGGGAAATTCAGAAACCCATCTAAGGTGTCTTTTATTCCCCAGACGAGGCAAATGTAACTGCTAAACTACCTTTTGTATGACTGTAAAGGTTGATGAATTTCCATGTTGAATACATTTTTTGAATTGTGAAAAGAATGGGAATCAATTAAAATAGCCTGTATAATAAGCACTGAGTTTATATATATTCAAGAGATCTGTAGCCTCATCAGAAAGTGCCTTAATAATGGAACCTTATTTGTCCACTCAGCATAGGGAAGTGAGGTGCTGCATGTCAGGAACTTTCTGGGTATCTGAAGTTTACTAGTACTTTAGTCATTACATCTTTTTGTTTTTATTTTAAATTTTTCTTGAAATTAAAATAGTACCAAAACATCTACTTAAGTTTTTTCTTATTTGTACCATTTCTTCAAATAAACTAATTTGGTAACCCCCCCCAAAAAAAAACACACACCACAACAACACTAAATATATTACACATTACCTTGACTCCTTAAATGGTGTACTAACAGTGCAAACTAACCTTTTCCTCATATCCATCAATTATTGTACTCTGTACAAAGGCATTAGAGATTTAAGAGGTTGTTTTCCCTCAATTAAGTAACCACCTCCCAGACATTTTCAGTATTGTGTTGGTTTTCCAATAATTTCTCAGCCTTCTCCCTCAATTGTCAGGCTGTTAGCTATCACTTTTTAAATACTTCATCTACTTTCATTAGAATTTTTTATGATAATGGGTGTAGATGTAAAAGATTGAAAGTAACTGTAAAATACAAAAATACAATTGATGCAGCGGGGAGAGGGAAATAGTTACACCTGAACACCAAGGAAAAGGGACATTACTGTAGGGGAAGTCACATTTTAATCCTGAGCTGCTGCCATCCCTTCTTACTGTTGACAGTGTGCCTTCTAGTGGTCTTTCTCATGTCATTTGCTGCGGTTTTTATTCTCTGTACTTTGGAAAGCAAGATTATTAAGCTTGCTAAGAATTGTATATCAAATAAAAGAAAATAGGCTCTGAATGAGAGCATTTTCATGAAGCATAAAGTAGATGAGATTTAGTGGATTGACTTCTGACATTTAGCTACAGATAGGTATTTTTGCTTATCTTCTGGTTCTTCAACTTTTTTGAAGATAGGTATTTTTGCTTACCTTCTGGTTTTTAAACTTTTTTTGATGTAAGTGATAGCTGAATAACTTCACTGTTAGATAATCTAAACTGGAGCTGGTATTTTTGGTAATAAAAACATCAAGAAAAAGGTCATGGTTTTTTAAGACAGGGCATCTTGATGACCTTAAGCTACATTCTCATGGCATCTCAATTACCAGATGATAAAATCCATAAGGAATTTATTAGAATAGCACAGTCATCTTTTATCTTTTCCTGTATGAGAAGCATATTTTTGAAAACATACACGTATACAAATAAGAAGGTGTAGAGGGTAGGTTTAGAATTTCTTATGGAAGATAGTGCCAATTAAGTAATTGCCCACAACTTTTAATAGCACTGTTCAAGATTAAGAATTTTAATTAGCATATAATTAAAATTTTATGGTATTTTACTGCAAGGTAAGCACAAAAAAAGTAATGAGTAAAATGTTTTTCTAATATTAAAGCCTTAATTTTTTATAAGTCCCACATTATTATATTAGGTATATATTTGTATATATGAGGTAAAGTAATTTTCACTGTTTTGAAATTTGAAAATGACTTCATATAGCTTTTCAAGGAATAATAAAGGTGTGGGGTTTGTTATCCAATTTTTCTTTAATTGTCGCTTTGAAAATGCAAAAGAACTTATAGTATATGTCATTTTAAAAGTGTGTGGTTGAGGGGATTTTAGCAGTTTTCTGATCTTATCCATCCAGGATTACATTCAAAACACTATATATATATAACACTATATATATATATAGCCTGTATAATAAGCACTGTAAATATATATTTACAGATATATATATATATATATTTACAGATATATATATATATATATATATATATATATATATATATCTGTAAATCAAGATGGCTGTTATTTGGATTAAGAATAACTGAACAATATTAGATCAGTGCTCCAAAGTAGAACCATGACCAGGATCAAATCTCTTGATTTTAGTTTGGATTTCCATAGAATAGAAATATTAGTAAATTTTGGAAGATATGTACATTAAATATTGGAGCCATGTTTTTCTTATGTTTAAGGTTACATTCTGTTTTTGATTTATGATCTAAGTTTTCAGGAAAAGGTTGACAAAAAATGATAAAAATGAACATAATTTCTTTAGTTTTCACAAAAAGATTTGTATATTGACTTGTGCAGTCTGTGTTAAAACTGAAATACTCTCAAATTTGGTACCAATGGGTAAATTTGTGTTTTTACTATTTTATTTCTTGATTTCTTGCAGGGAAGGACTTGTATTCTATATACTGATTTATATTTACAAGTACAAGCTTGTCTTTACAAAGCATAGAATGAATGAGATAAGCCCCCAGATAATCTCAGTATTTTTAAGTGAAAATAAAGCTGATTTTTTTTTTAATTTTCACCAAACTACAACGTTTTAAATACCAAAGGTTAATAGTTAATAGCCCTGAAAAACTGCTTCTACAAATATTTATGTAATATAAATATTTAAAATAGTTTTTTTCTCATTTGGAGAAACTTAACATAAGCCAAAAGTTTGAAACTGTACTAGTTAATTATTTTAAATATAAATGATCAATTATATTACTTTAAAAAGTTTAAATATTCTAATTAGAATATGGAAGCAATAAGACATAGTGTCTTTTCAGGAACAGAAACCACATTTTTTTCTTCTGAAACTCTGGCTTGTTTCCATTACATAATGTGTTAGTATTAATATTTACTTTCCTTGAATTCTTTGGTTTGTGGTTGATAATATAAGTATATTCTAGATTTATTATTTTATTATTTTAAGTATATTCTAGATTTAAAACCTTCTATTCAATGATTAGATTATCTTACGCTTTAAATGAAAAAAAAAGGCGAAAAGGTTCAGTGTTTCTCCTTTTGCTTTTTTAATATGTTTTTATTGATTTTTAGAGAGAGAGGTAGAGGGAGAGCGAGGGAGAGGAAGAGAGGGAGAAAGGAAGAGAGGGATAGAGGGAGAAAGGGAGAGAGGGAGAAAGAAACCTTGATTGGCTGCCTCCTGCATGCCCCCTACTGGGTATAGAGCCAAAACCAGGGCATGTGCCCAGCAACCTCTTGGTGCATGGGATGATGGTCAACCAACTGAACCATAGGGAGCCAGGGCTCTCCTTTTGGCTTTTATTTTATTTAATGTTGTTGCTCTGGCTTTCATAATTCTTTGGATTTTTTTATTGGACTTCAGGTGCACAGAACTGGATTAATCATAAGCCCTGCTTCATGACATGCTGTCATCATTGGTCCATGCATGGCTCCTATTTATTTATTTAGTATTTAAGTAATTTTTACTTTCTTCACATGAGAATGTTGATCACTTTAAAGACCTTGCTTTGCAATTTGATGATTTATTTTCTTTGAAATTCTAGAAAAGCGTTTATCCATTTCAACTCAAAATTGCTGCTAAAGTTTCTAAATCTGAAAAGGAAATGGACCCAGCATATGAAGAGAAAATGGTAAATATATTATTGGGTAGGATAGTGAATACTGGAGTTGATTTTTATAGAGGAGAAGTGAAAGATTTAAAAAAATACATGTGTATGTATAATGAGTACAGAATCATAGATTTTAGAATTGGATTTTTTATTGAATATATGAATCTCCACATTCTCAGATGAGGAAATAAAAGAGCAGAGAAACTATATGGAATATTTGGGACTAGCAACCACATAATTCTCCGATGAGAAATAAAAGAGCAGAGAAACTATGGAATATTTGGGACTAGAAGCCACATCGCTTCATTTTTGTTCAGTGCTCTTTACCCCATAATAAGGTGCTTTGTGCTAGAAGTACTTTATCCACTAAGTGAAAATACCTGTGTCAATATCAATATGGCTGAAAGAAAGCAGGTCACAAAGCCAGACATATTTTTTGCTCCCTCTCTCCATTGCTTTGGATTTATGAATGCTACACATTATGAAACATGTAATATGGTAATATGTCTTCTGAAGGGAAGGATATTTCCCAGTGCATGAAAATATTACATGTTTAAGCAATATAATCTTAATTTATGCTCATCTGCTTTGCTCTACATTTAATTATTTAATTTTTAGTCACTGAAATCCATATTTTAGGTTTAATTTAACTATATTTTTATGCTTGGGATTTTTTTAAGACCAGTGAATTTGGTAGACTTAAAGAGAAATTAACAGGTAGTTGGAACTGAGTTTTTTTTGTTGTTGTTGAGGGGTTTGTTTTTTTGCAGTAATATTATAAAAATAAATAGAGATGAAGTACATTTTTTGGTGCTTCATAGTGATTTTATAAAAGGCCATTCCTTAATGTTTAAGGCCATAGCTAACAAACAGTTAATGTTTTAACAACTTTAAAAACAACATTCCAGTGAGGATAACATAAAATGAAAAGGTTTTGGCCTCCTTCCAGCTACCGGTCTGAATATATTTGTCTAATTCTTGTATTTATGTTAATGATCTCTTGTAAGTTTCTGGTGTTATTAATTATGCATCCTTGATTAGCAATCAAATATTCTCTACCCTGTGAATAAAAAATCATCTTAATTATTTTCTTTATCTGGAATGAAACATATACATCTTTTGGTCTTTTAAGATTTTCAGTGAAAAGAGTTTTATTGCATTTACATGGTACAAGTTCTATGACCTTTTACAATGTATTGAGAAATTACATATCAATTTTCCATAGTAAATATACTATTTCATGTGTGTGTGTGTGTGTGTGTGTGTGTATTTTCCTACAAATCCTGCTTACTTTGGGGGGAAACTTTATATACTGTTACCATAAAACATAATTTTCCAGATCATTGTAATTGAAGAGAAAAATGTTTATTGCATTATTGTACCATACCATTGAAAATGTTTTGAGACAAGGTGACACTGGATTCTAAGATTACAGTTATTTCTAGAAGCAGCTTGAAAATTCTTAAGAGTTCAGTTTATTTTATATATATAATGGTTAATTTATATTTCCATATCTGGGATACATTATATATTATGATAATTTTGTTAACTGCTCAGGAAAATAAAATTGTTATGGTTTGGTAAGAGGATTTGCTTTTTGGCCACAACTCTTTAAGCAGGATACTTCTTATTGGGGGTATTTACTAAGCCTGGCAGATCATTTGGCTTCTGTTCAAAATATTTGAAAATACCATTATCAGATTTGGCTACCTGCTAGTTGTGGGAGCTTGAGCCAAGTTATTTACTCTCTCTGTACCTCAGTTTTATCATCTATAACAGGGGAAAATACTAGTACCTATCTCATAGGTTTATTAAGAGAATTAAATGGGTTAGTATGTTTAAAGCTTAGAACAGTACAAAGTAAGTACAGTATAAGTGTTTATTAAATAAATTTGAATAAAAAAGAAAATCATTACTTTTTATTTTGTTTTGTGAACTAGAAAGCAGACCGAGCGAAGAGATTTGAATTTTTACTGAAGCAGACGGAACTTTTTGCACATTTCATTCAACCTTCAGCACAGAAATCTCCAACATCTCTTCTAAACATGAAATTGGGACGCCCTCAGATAAAGAAAGAGGACAAGCAGAGCTTAATTTCTGCTGGAGAGTATGTTGACATCTCTCTCTACTTTCTTCTCTTTCTCTTCCTCCTGTTCCCCCTTCTCCCTCTCCTCATACATTCTTTCCCTCTGCACATATTCAGTATAATCTTAGGTTCAAAAAATAAGGTTATTGTTAGTACAAATATGTTTCATAGGCAATAATATTTTTTTCTCACTAGCAATTAATTAGTAAAAATGTAGGCTGGTTCTACCCACTTCTGAGCAAGATCCTAGGTAACTCATTGCTTTTTTTTTCATAAAAGATATTAGCAATATATACTGACTTAATTGACACCTTAGCATTTGGGTTGAATATGAAGATGTTTCTTTTTTCATCCCAGCTACCGCCACAGGCGCACAGAGCAAGAGGAGGATGAAGAGCTACTCTCAGAAAGTCGGAAGACATCTAACGTGTGTGTTAGGTTTGAGGTGTCACCTTCATGTGAGTACTTCATCATGTTGTGTTTTTTTTCTAATTTGGTTTTAGAAAAATTGTACTTGATTGTATTAATGAAAGTATGAGATATTGTTTTTTTTTTTTTTTTCAGATGTGAAAGGAGGACTACTGAGAGATTATCAGATTCGAGGACTGAACTGGTTGATTTCTTTGTATGAAAATGGAATCAATGGTATTTTGGCCGATGAAATGGTAAGGAGTTGGTAGCCAAAAATGCATTCTCAGTTATCAATACTTTTTTTTGTAAACTTGAAATAACTGAGCTGAACTGCCCTTCTGAGGTCTGGAGGCTAATTTTATTTAGTTATTATAGCATGAAAGGCATTTATAAAGTCAAGAATGGTTTCTTTATGTAACCTTTAGAACATATACGTCACTGGCCATAAAATTCTTTTTTTAAATTTCTTTATTGATTAAGGTATTACATATGTGTCTAAAATTCTTTTTTTAAAAAATATGTTTTTATTGATTTTAGAGAGACAGAGGTAGGGAGAGGGAGAAACATCCATGAAAGAGAACCATTGATTGGCTGCCTCCTGCACGCCCTCTACTGGGGATCGAGCCCACAACCTGGGCATGTGCCCTGACCAGGAATCGAACTGGGGAACCTCTAGGTCCATGTGAGGACACTCAACCAAATGAGCCACACACGCCAGGGCTAGCCACAAAATTCTTATTGTGAGGTTGCTCAAATGGCATAAAAACCTCCTTGTACTTTTGTTTTTGTTTGCACTTTGGCTTCCAGGAAGCTCAGAGCCAAAATGAATGCCAGAATGGAGCATCTGTGTTAATTTTTAATGGTCTGCTTATTGTGTGCCCTTTGTGCCTTATCCTATTCTTTACCTTTTAGTCTTATTTTCCTTGATCCCTCTTTATTTCTATTTCACTATTAATTTCTGTTCCATGTTTTCATCACAGGCCACCTGAAACGAGTTTTCATTGTAGGCTATCGGAATTTATTTGGGGAATGAGGCAGGGTGTATAAGCCAAATACTAAATGAATGAATGAATAAACCAAATAATAAACAAATGAATGCATGCATGAATGAATGTAAATGCCTCCATGTGTGAGCAACCAGAAAGTGAATAGATGGAATAAAGAATAAAATAGTAAAGAGCAATGTTGAGTCTTGACAGTTGAGAGCCAGATGGGAGTCAGGAAGTAAGCCATGAAATGACATATAAATAAAATGATCAAAGATAAAAAGTAAGGCTATTTAAGATGCTAATTTAGCTGATCAGGGAAGTATCTAAAGGCCTAGATTGGTATTTTAAGACCAAAGGAGTAAGATGGAATTTAAGAGAGGACAAGGGGAGTTCTAGATCTATCTGTCCCAGTGAGACTCATTTACATAACTACTCTAAAGAGTCTTCATATTGAATTTATAGTGACACCAGATATGATTTAATAACTAAAAGGGAAAGATACTTTAAGGAGTATAGAAAAATTGGGGGAAAAACAAGAAAAATATTAAAAGTAAGTCATAATTCTGCTACCCAGCAATAACCACATTGAACATTTGGGCATATTTTCAGTTTTTTCCCCTTCAGATGTATTTATTTTGCATAGTTAAGATTGTAGTGTATATATAAGTGTGTATTTTTATTTTTTTCACATTCATATGTATTTTCCACATACTTTAAACCTTTTTATAAAAATAATTGTTAGCCCTAGCCGGTTTGGCTTAGTGGATAGAGTGTCAGCCTGTGGACTGAAGGGTCCTGGGTTCGATCCAAGTTAAGGGCACATCCTCAGTTGTGCGCTCGATCCCCAGTAGGGAGCATGCACAAGGAAGCCGATCAATGATTCTCTCTCATCATTGATGTTTCTTATCTCTCTTTCCCTCTCCCTCTCTGAAATCAATAAAAATATATTTTAAAAAATAAAAATAATTGTTAGTTACTGCATAATAATCCTAAGGAGGTACTAACCATCATTTTATTAATGTCCTCCCTTATTGTTGATCATTTGGATCAGTTGATGTAGTGTGCATGTGTGTGTACATGTGTGTTATATAATAATGCTATTATGAGAACCCTTGTAATTTATTCTGTTCCTCAAATTATTTTCATAGGTTTTCTAGAAGTGGAGTTACTTGGCTAAAGAGTATAAACATTTTAAGCTTTTGATGTGTAGCATAGAAAACTGAAGCCGACAGAACTTTTAGGTTTAGGTTTATAAAAGAAAATATATACTTTGCATAGAGATAAAGCCAGAAGTTGTTTTAAAAGGCCATACAGTATAGGACATTGTTCCCTTTCCCATGGTTAGGTGGTATGTTCTTGGTGGTAAATATATTATTTTTAAAAGTCCACTGGACTGGATAATCTCAAATATCCTTTATGGCTTAAGAATTCTGTTATGTTCTGTTCTTTTATGGTTCCTTAGGTCTTCAAGGGTGTGAGGTAGTTATACAGAGCCACATGCCCCTTGACATGCATAGTCTGAATATTTCATGCCTGTGTTGTAGTGGTGGGGACAATGGGCAAGAAAGACTGGTATCTAAGCAAGCTGGTAAAATAAATGTGTCTTTGTGAAATACACACTCAAAATTGTTAATTTTGAAATGGTGGAAAAAATTACATAGTAGATTGTTTGCTTTTTAGGAGTTAAAGTCTTCTAAATAGAGAGTTACTTTGTTGAGCAACTTTCTAATTGCAAGTTCTTAGTTTCTTTTTGTGCTCACAGTAACTATTGAATTGGTATGGTTATTCACTTTTTAAAAAAGCAAGGTTTTTTTTTTTTAACTTTTCCCTATGTGAGATAGTTGACAAGTATCTTTTGTAATGTTGTTATTAACAGAATGTTTCATTAAATAAAAAATCTTCATGTATATTTTTTTCCTTGTGATGATAATGCAGGGTCTTGGTAAGACTTTACAAACGATTGCTTTGCTTGGTTACCTGAAACATTACCGAAACATTCCTGGACCTCACATGGTTTTAGTTCCAAAGTCTACTTTACACAACTGGATGAATGAATTTAAACGATGGGTCCCATCTCTTCGTGTTATTTGTTTCGTCGGAGACAAGGATGCGAGAGTAAGTGAGAAACAGGTTTAAAAAGGCAATCAAGACTAACATTATTTCTGAGGTTAAGTTGCATACTATTGCCATAAAGACATTTAAATTGGCTACTGCTACTAAATAACACTTAATTTGTGCTTACTTGGGCTCTGTTTCAGTGCTTTTTACTATATTAATTTCATTCTCACAACACTGTTATATGGTAGATGTGTTACTTAATAATAGACAATCCATTATTTTGCTTATCTGCATTTATGGTTTTTCTGTTAATCCTCACCAGAGGATTTTTTTCCCATTGATTTTTAGGGAGAGTGTAAGAGAGGGTGAAAGACAGAAACATCACTATGAGAGACACATTGATTGATTGCCTCCTGCATGTGCCTCAACCCGGGGCCAGGGATCTAGCCCTTGACCAGAATTGAACCCCACACCCTTCAGTCCAAGGGCCAATGCTCTAACCATGAGCAAAACTGACTAGAGCTGCATTTACTTTTAAGTAGCTCATTAACTTAAGCATGTTTGAGTTGTACTTTTAAGAGACATTTTATTTAAAAATGTTGTTTTATTAACAGTGTATCTCATCAGTAACTCTATCATTTGTGCTCTTTTGACACCAGAAATGTGTAAATTTTCATGACTTAAGGTTTTATATTTAAGTTTTTGACTTTTGACTTTGACTTGTATACATGCACACACATACATGCACACACATACATGAATGGAACCTTTTCAGTTTGTATTGAGAGCCTTGTGTTTTGTGTTTATGCATAGACACAGCTTTCAGCTTTGGTCATTGAATAGAAAAATATACACTGAGTGGCCAGATTATTATGATCTCTGAACGCATAATAATCTGGCCACTCAGTGTATATCCTATATAATAAAAGGCTAATATGCAAATTGTCCCCTCGACCAGGAGTTCGACCAGCAGGCAGGCCGGCCAACCGCCCATGTCCCCTCCCCCTGGCCAGGCCAGACCCCACCCATGCATGAATTCATGCACCGGGCCTCTAATACACACACACACACACACACACACACACACACACACACACACACACACTGAATGGCTAGATTATTATGCGTTCAGAGATCATAATAATCTGGCCACTCAGTGTATGTCTGCATGCATTCTTAGATACGAAACTCTTTAAATTAGCCTTTTGTCAATCTAAGCTACAATTATTTTGGGAGTGTAGAATTATTTTAAAAATAATAAATTGTGCTGAAACCGGTTTGGCTCAGTGGATAGAGCGTCGGCCTGCGGACTGAAAGGTCCCGGGTTCGATTCCGGTCAAGGGCACGTAACTTGGTTGCGGGCACATCCCCAGTAGGAGGTGTGCAGGAGGCAGCTGATCGGTGTTTCTCTCTCATCGATGTTTCTAACTCTCTATCCCTCTCCTTTCCTCTCTGTAAAAAATCAATAAAATATATTTAAAAAAAAATAAATAAATTGTGCAAAAATACAGAAATTAATAATCAGCTTAGAAAGCATATTATTAAACTTTGTCTTTATTTTGCCTCCAGAGAGCATAGTTTAGAGTATAAAGAGTTATTCTATTTTACATATTTTAGATAGGTTATCAAAATGTATATTCAAAAGAATGGTAGCATAATGAATTATGTAATTTTATTCTTATTTTGCTTGAAGAAAAATGATGAAAATTTATTTAAATTTAACTTATAAATAATTTTAAATATTGAACTCATACATTTAGAATTATAGGCTTGATTTTGCCCTGTGCCTAATATTTTTCCAGTAGCAGATTAGTCACTTAGAACTCTTTCTAATCACTACTGTTATTTAATGCAGCAATTTTCAACCTTTTTCATCTCATGGCACACATAAACTAATTACTAAAATTCTGCAGCACACCAAAAAATATATTTTTTGCCCATCTGACAAAAACCTAAGTATAATTTTGATTCATTCACACCAGATGGCTACTGTTGTGTTGGCTGTTGATTATTAATTTTTGTCTTTTTGCATAATTCATTATTTTTAATTTGACAATCTAAGGGAAAACAGATTAGTTTTCCCTGACTAAATAGGTAGCGGATGTTTTAAACATTCTTGGGGCAAACCAGTTGAAAATTGCTGATTTAATATTATATTACTCCTTATAAACTTTGTATTTCTAAAGTATTGAATTCTTTTTCCTGAAATTATATCTTGATGAAGATCACAAGCAAAATAGAAATATCTAGGCTTGTATTTTCATATCTCAGTAAAAATGTATGTCAGTGATTTTCAACTATATTATATAGAATCCAACAGTTTTATGAAGTATCTCTTAAGTATTTAATGACTTGTAAAGAAAGAGTGGATGCATTTAATTTGTGACTGCCCTATCTCTACCCCATGGGAAGTTGGCATTCTTCTGGTAGCTTCAACATTTTCTTAATTTTGAAAACCAATCTTCAAAATGGTATTTTTCAAATTGCCACTCAAAGGTTGGGAGTTAATCTTAGTGGGTGGTGACGACAATTTCATAAAACATTGAGATAGAATAGAATAGAAATGGTAGAGTGTTTTATACATAGTAAGGATATACATTGCTTTTTTCTATATACACACACTTGAACATGTATGTATATACTGGATTGCAACCTGAAATGTAATTTTACGATGGGCTATGGTCAAAAGAGTTTGAAAACCAGTAATTATTAATTATATAAATAATGTGCCTTATTCAACACTTAGACATTGATATTGGTATGTATAGAGAAAATCCAGGTCATTATGCATTGACAGATTTGAACCTTGGTACCACATGGGAAAGATATATTGGGCCTTTCTGGTTTCCTGGCCTTTTGTAAACATTATATGAGGTCAATATTTTAGTAATAAAAATTTGATGTAGGCGACAATAGGTATTTAATTGAGTTGGGAAATTATTAGAGGTATTCCTGGTCCTGTCTGATGCTAGTGTAGTCTTGAAGTATATAGAGGTATGATTCCCAAACATGGTGTTTTTTTTTTTAAATCATATATGAGCATTTATTCCAATAATGTCAGTAGTATGGGGAGAGCAGTTGGTCACCCTAGAAATTCTAATCTGATCCCCCTCGTGAGTTGGCTGATTATATACACACTAGAGGCCTGGTGCATGAAAATTCATGCACTGGAGGGGAGGGTCCCTCAGCCCGGCCTGCCCCCTCTCACAGTCTGGGAGCCCTCAGGGGCAGGAAGTGACCCAGTGATCACGGCAAGGTGATGCCCCCATCACACCTCTGCTGCTGCCACTGCCGGCAGCGCAAGCCTCAGCCAGCCCTGGTTACCTGAGCCTCAGGCGGCCCTGTGTGGCTGGGCAGCTGCCATCTGAGGCTTACCTGTGCCTCCGGCTGGCCCTCGGTGGCTAGGGGGCTAAGGGGACTGGGGGATCCCGGAGGCAGGCACATGGAGTGGCCCGGCCTTGCCGTGTGCCTGCCACCCTGGTGGGGCTGAGGGGACTGGGTGCCGCCATCTTGTGTCTGTGGGGTCGCCATCTTTGAGGGTGGGACAGTCAATTAGCATATTCCCTCCTTATTGGCTGTGGGTGCCGCCATCTTTGAGGGTGGGACAGTCAATTAGCATATTCCCTCTTTATTAGGTAGGATGAAGGAGAAGATAACTCTGTGCAGCTGTGAACTGCAAGTGTAACAGAAAGAGGAGGGGAGGGTCTGTGGTCAGGCCTTCATTGGAACTCAAAGTCCCATAACAAGGTGGCTAATCTTCTATGATGTTACAAACAGCTCAGCCCAGTTCCTAGGACCTGAGAATGGTCAGTTCCTGAGATAAACTCCTGGAGGGGGTCAGGGTCCTGGCACAGCAATCAAATCAAAGTGTGTCCTGTCCTTGGTCTGTTCTCAAAATGTATTTCTTTTCTGTGTAATGCACCCATTGAGGCATCTTATCTTTTTACAGCCTTGTTTCATCCTCCAGTTTCCCAGGATCTGTAAGAAAACCTCTTATCTATAGTTAGTAAGGTGAACAATTAAACAACTGTAGCTCTATTCTTATTATATGCCCTTCCCCAATATCAAGATCACTATGATCATGTCCCCTAACAAAATTATGTCTGAAGGAAAAAGATTATTTAGCAGTTTCTTTGAACATTTCAGTTAAAATCCAAGAAACCTGTATCATTCTGCCAAACATGATTTTTTTACCCTTTCCTTTTCCACTCTGGAGGCATCAGAGATCAGGAACATAGAAACAGGAGATCTGTTTTTAGTTCTGGCTTTGCTATGACTGTATGATGTTAAGTAGATCTTGAAGGGCCTTAATTTTGTCACATATAAAGTGGGAGCTTTTGGATTTTGTGATCTTAAATGTTTTGTCAAGATATTGAAATCTTTCAAGTAGTTAACAAATTTCAAAGCAGAGCTAATTTAAATTTTAAAATGTGCATATAGTCCATGAAACAGTAAGATGAACCATTAAACTGAGTGTTTCACAAAATCAAACAAGGATTAAGTGTTTGCAGGACTGAATGGGGTCTGGCACCCTGGTTCCCTTTATTTTTATTTCCAATTCCCCAAATATTTTAATTAACTTTTTTAAGTTGACTACTTCCAAGAGTGCAACTGAGATTTCTATAAAGGCTTTTTTTTTTTCTGTTCTTTACTTCAGTCCGGGCAATCCTTTTATACATAGTGGGCACTCAGTGAATATTTGTCAAATGAGTTCACAGTGTTTTGGTGCATAACTGTGAATTTATGAAGTAAAGACTTTTCAGTGAACAATTGATTTTGTTTATGCACTGTAATTTCAGATTTATAATACTAATCAACTCCACCAAATAGTTTTTGCTGCTCCCTGTTAACTTCTGTGGTTTTATTTTGACCCATTCATCTGGAATTCAGTTCATACAAGTTAAAAATGCTATCAGTTAATTGGCTACCATGTTGGCCACTGCTTGTGAATATTTAAAAATAGCTTTAAATAGGCTCCTTACTAAGGCAGAGCAAGTATCCTTTATAAAATCACATTTATAGCCTCATAACAACATCAGGAAGTTCACAAAAACATGAATAGGCTTTTATGACCCCTTAACCAAATATATGACTTGTCCTTGCTAGAGATCTCAAAGGGTTGAAATCTCTCATGTACATCGAGTTATTTCCATTTGTTAAAATTATATCATGTTGGTAATGCTTAGATCTTGCTAAGAATGTGGTATTCAGAAAGCAGTTACTTTGCCTATGTCCTTTTGGGCCCTTTGTGATATGAAGAGAAAGCCTAGTAATCTTTTGGTGATATATTCTGTACTTGTTTAAAGGAAGCCATTGCTTCTCTTTTATTGATGAACTAGAGGCCCGGTGCACAAAATTCGTGCATGGGGGGGTTCCCTCAGCCCAGCCTGTACCCTCTCCAATCCGGGACCCCTTGGGGGATGTCCGACTGCCTGAGGATCGGGCCTAAACCGGCAGTCGGACATCCCTCTTACAATACGGGACCACTGGCTCCTAACTGCTCACATGCCTGCCTGCCTGATCGCCCCAACTGCCCACCCTGCTGACGTAGTCGCCCACAACAGCCCCCGCCCCCGCCGGCCTGGTTGCCCCTAACCTCCCCTCCACCCTGCCAGCCAGGTTGCCCCTTATGCCCCCCCTGCTGACCTGGTTGCCCTCAACTGCCCCCCCACCAGCCTGGCTACCCCTAACTGCCCTCCCGCCAGCCTGGTCACCCCTTACTGCCCCCACCCCCCGCCAGCGTGATCACCCCCAACTGCCTGCCCCGCCAGCCTGGTCGCCCCTCACTGCCCCCCTCTGCTGGCCTGGTTGCCCCTCACTGGCCCCCCGCTGGCCTGGTCACCCCCAACTGCCCCCCCTGCGGGCCTGGTCACCCCATTCAGCCTGCTGCTCAGTCGTTTGGTCATCCCTCACTAACCTTCCTGCCAGCCTGGTTGCCCCACACAGCCTGTTCAGTCATCCATTGGGTTGTTTCGGATCTGACGGTTGCTTAGACTTTTATATATATAGATATATTAGCATGTCATCCCAATAATTGACACTGAGGTATCTTAGTGCCTCAGTTTTCCTATCTTTAAAATGGATGAGTCCAAATGATTTCCAGGGTTTCTTAGAATTTTTAATCTTCTTTTGATGCTTCAATTCTGTGTTAATCTTGTCAGCATACTCTAATATAAGGAATCTTATTTTGCATTAGGCTATTTTTATTCGTGATGAAATGATGCCAGGAGAGTGGGATGTTTGTGTTACTTCTTATGAGATGGTGATTAAAGAAAAATCTGTATTTAAAAAGTTTCATTGGCGATACCTAGTTATTGATGAGGCTCACAGAATAAAGAATGAAAAATCTAAGGTAAGCTAGTTCTCAATATTTTTATTAAAGGTTTATTTTACTATTATGTCTGTTTACTTCTCTATATTCAAAATAAAAAACTGAAGGAAGATTGTGATTTTATTCATGGAATATGAATGAAAATCAGTATTTTAAACACTTTTAGAGTTTAAATTATTGAATACAAAACACATGAAAATTGAGCACAGTTTTTAATGTAATGAAAATTGGGTGTTCATTTGCTATATCTGTTGCAGCCTAACTCTGTTCTGCAACAGTATTTTGATATTTTGTTAATATTTGGTGTGCAAATGTCATTTGCATTGGTTTATCTTTATTGAGGAGCTATCTTATGTATATTCATCTGGATTAGAAAAAGTCATTTCTTGGAATTATCTGACTTGTGTGAATTAAGAGTGTGGTGTTAACATAAAAATATTATATTTCTTGCCATTCAACTCCACCAACAGTAGGAAAAGCATCAGTTATTATGATGAACCTCTCTTTGGATCGCTGGGCTACTTTGAGAGAAATAGGGACAGAAGTGGAGCAAAACCACTAGGTGGATCATACTCCTTTCCTATTGGAACTAATACTAGATAAAAGGATGCATGTTAGAGAATAATTGTTTATTTGAGAGTATTCTAAAGATGTGTATTTTTATTGATAAGATTACTGTTCTTTTATACTTTTTGTGCTTTCATTTGTGTGGCCATGTATTTTGAAAGTCAATGTAAGATAACAGGGAAATTGGGCTCAACTCTGCTGTTTAAAAGTTGCAACCAGGTCAAGTTAAAACTTGGCTAGGCATGTAGATGACATAATTGACAGGGTGAGGAAGATATTGTGTAAAGTGACTAGCTTGAATTCCACAGAGTTCTGACTGTTTCTGTGAACTCAAAATGGAGACAATAAATTTTTTGAAGTGGGGGAAGGGTCTCAGGTATGACTCTAATCTGCATTCTTGTAAGTGTAGAAATGCGTATAATATTTTATTCAGTTTTGTTTTACTGAGGCAATGTCACCTGAACTAGAATGTTTTCCATAGAAAAATCCTTTTTAAGTTTTATTTTTTAATTATTATTTTTAAATATATTTTATTGATTTCAGAGAGGAAGGGAGAGGGAGAGAGATAGAAACATAAATGATGAGAGAGAATCATTGATCTGCTGCCTCCTGCTGGCCCCCTACTGGGGATCTAGCCCACAATCCGGGCATGTGCCCTTGACCAGAATCGAACCCCGGGACCCTTTAGTCCACAGGCCGATGCTCTATCTACTGAGCCAAACCAGCTAGGGCTAAGTTTTGTTTTATTCAAAAACTGTATTGGTTGGATAAAGGACTGAATGTTGAGTATTCTAATAAATAAAACAATGTTAACATAACTATTATTTCTCTAGCTTTCAGAGATTGTTCGTGAATTCAAGTCAACTAACCGCTTGCTCTTAACTGGAACACCTTTGCAGAATAACCTGCATGAACTCTGGGCCTTACTCAACTTTTTATTGCCTGATGCCTTTAATTCTGCAGAGGTAAGTTTAAGTCATATGTATCACGTATACTTTTCTTATGTTTTCAGGCATATGTTTTTAAAGCATAGAATATAGATTGAAATTTATAATTCTTTTTTCTTTGTAATTCTTTATCTGTGTGTTTTGGTTTTCTCAGAAAAGAGTTCTTAAGTACAAATTTTTCAAATGGGGATATTTAGAGAAATAGGTTTTTTTTCCACCTTGAGATTATCCTGCCTGTTAAACTTTGCTTATATCACATTGCTGCCACAACTTATGATTTGAGATAGGTTGAGTTCAGAGTAGTGCATTCACAGTTTTCTTTTAATCAAATTGGGAGGGCTTTCTGCAGAGTGATTTGGCAGGTGGAGTCTTTAAAATGATCTTTGCTTATTGTAGGCATTAACATTTGGTGAGTACTAAGGAGCTCATAGTATGCGATTAGAAAACAATGTATGTTGTGAATGTATGATTTATATTGCTTTTATCATGAACACAAGATTATGAATAGAATGATTTAAGGACTTTCGAGCTTGATTTTCCTCATTACTGATATTAATTGATAACAAAAAGTACCAAGTTTAGCTATCCATTGGTTTGTATACCTTATCTTGCTTTTGTTTGGTTTTTATTGTTGGATTAGCATTTTCATTATCATTATATGTCTTCGATTCTATATTCATACTCCTACTGGATAAAATGCTGTTATGGTATGGGAAGCCTAATAACATCGTTTTAAGGACAAATTGCTGATTGAGTTCCTGTATAATGGAGTTCAAATTTTGTTAGCTGCTCCAGCATTTTTCTATTTTCAGAAGTAAATAATATTGGCCATCACAGTTTACATATTTTGAAAGTGCTTTTTAATATATATATATATATATATATATATATATATATATATATATATATATATATATTGATTTCAGAGAGGAAGGGAGAGAAAGAGAGAGATAGAAACATCACTGATGAGAGAGAATCATTGATCCGTGCCTCCTGCATGCCCCACACTGGGGATGGAGCCTGCAACCCAGGCATGTGTCCTTGACTGGAATCGAACCTGGGACCCTTCAATCTGCAGGCTCTATCCATTGAACCAATCCACCTAGGGCTGAAAGTGCTTTTAAAATGAATTATTGCTATGTCAATTATATAAAAATTTATAGAATATTGAGTTTACATTAAAAAAAAAAACACCCCAAACCTGTGCACTTATTGCAGAATTTTCTCCCCTCCACAGGACTTTGATTCTTGGTTTGACACTAAAAATTGTCTTGGTGATCAAAAACTCGTGGAAAGACTTCACGCAGTGAGTAATAGCAGATAAGAAAATTTAGTAATTAAATACAGATTAGCAAGCCAAGAAACAGACTGCCATAGAATCTGTTTGGACTGCGGGTTTGCCTCTTGACTCAGTCTCACCACTTCTTCCTCTCAACCTTTCTGACAGCCTCTTTGGGAAACAAACTGTACTGTTTCCTCAGCCTCTCTATGGAATAGTTTTTTTTGCTTCTGCTCTCCCCAATGGATAATGTGGTCCTCTCCAGAAGAGACTGTTCACTCTACATGCTCCACAGGTCCTCAAGAGCACATCGGTATTCTCCTAGTTCCCCAATGCCAGTTCTAAGCCACTGCTTCTCCACTCATGTACAGAATTCTTCCTTTGAGACTCATGTTGCCACCCATTTTCTTCTCATCATCTGCTCATCACCAGGTGACTCCCTCACGTTTATTGAACACCAATTTTACATTCTTTGATAACTTCTCATATCATTCTAATACTTTCACTCATGTAACTCCTTTTGTACTTATTTTATTACCTTACAGAGACCTCCAGTCCTGGACTCCTGCTTTTTCTCTCCATCCATCAGCCTATTTCTGTGGTTACTTTTTTTCTGTAGCCAGCGACGAGCCCATTTTCTAACACTTGGACCACTCTTTTGTGAATACTCCCAAACTCCCTTGTTCTCTTGATCTTTCATTTCTGACCTGAAAGCCCTAAACTGGAGTAATGTAACTGTGTGTCTGTCTTGGGGTGTAAAGTCTGCTTCTGCCACTTAATTAGCAGAGTGACCTACTCTGTACTGAGGCTGCTCAACACTGATAAGATTATACAACTGTACAGTTTGGAACCACGATTTCATGTTCCCTAACGTAAGCTGGGATTTGAGGAGGCTAGTGATTCTTCACCATGGCTTTGTCCAGCATTCTTTCCCATTTCCTATAACAGCTATTTCACACCTCCCCTACTTCCCCAAGACTTCTATCCCAGGTATTCCGTGCCCCCTCTCCTTTTGCAGCAAGTAACAATATTCCTTTCTCAAAGAGAAAATAGAAGTCATTAGGATAGGAACTTCTTCAAGGATATCCATCTTCCAAAGGTATCTGCATGTGTGTTACCTTCTGTCTGAGTGGAATAGATGTTGTTTCTCTGGGCAGTGCCTAATTCTTCCCATGTGAACCATGGATCTCATTTCTTCCTGTTTCCTATGGAACTTTCCCCATAATGTATCCTTTTCTACTGACTGAATTTTCTACCTCTCCCTCGATATTGGCTTGTTTCCCTTAACATTCTCAGGTATCTCATTTATTAAATCCAAATCTACACCTATGCTAACCACCCTCACACATACAAAACAGTACCCCCTCAACATTGTGTCCCTCTCAGTGATTCATTTTATTTCTCACCCTTGATAGTTAAGCTTCTTGAAAGAGTTGTTTATCCTCTCCATTCCTGTTACCTAATCTCCTATTCACTCTTTTTAAAAATTAAGTTATGAAATTTTTATTAAAATGTTTATTTTTTAAAAAAAAATGTATCTTTATTGATTTCAGAGAGGAAGGGAGAGGGAAAGAGAGATAGAAACATCAATAATGAGAGAGAGTCATCAATTGGCTGCCTCCTGCACGTCCCCCACTGGGGATCAAGTCCGCAACCCAGGCATGTGCCCTTGACCAGAATTGAACCTGGGACTCTTCAGTCTGCAGGCTGATGCTCTATCTACTGAGCCAAACCAGCCAGGGCTCCTAGTCACTATTTTTTTTTAAAATGTGTTTTTATTGATTTCAGAGAGGAAGGGAGAGGGAGAGATAGAAACATCAATGATTAGAAAGAATCATTGGTTGGCTGCCTCCTGAACACCCCCTACTGGGGATTGAGTGCACAACCTGGGCCTGTGCCCTTGGCTAGAATCAAACCTGGGACCCTTCAGTCTGCAGGCCAATGCTCTATCCACTGAGCAAAACCAGCAAGGGCCCTAGTCACTCTTTTTTAAAAAATATATTTTTTATTGATTTTAGAGAAGAAAGGAGAGGGAGAGATAGAAACATCAATGATGAGAAAGAATCACTGATTCTCTTCCTCCTGCATGCCCCTTACTGGGGATTGAGCCAGCAACCTGGGCATATGCCCTTGACTGGAATCAAATCTGGGACCCTTCCGTCCGCAGGCCTACGCTCTATCCACTGAGCCAAACCGGATAGGGCTTTACTCTTATTTTTATGTACAGTTATAATTTTTTTTTAAAAAAATGTCTTATTGGAGTTTTGTGTGGAAGTGGATGCAGATGCATGTTTGCTATTTTTTTGGTCTGTTGTTTTTACTGAGAATCTCAAGCCTTCTTTACAAATTAAAAAATAAAAACAAAAACGTATTGTCCACCCTTCTCTCTTTCCCCATGTATAAGCTTCATGTGGTAGAAACCCTGTCTGTTTTCCACCACATTATGCTCTGTGTGCCTAATCCAGTGGTCGGCAAACCACGGCTCGCGAGCTACATGCGGCTCTTTGGCCCCTTGAGTGTGGCTCTTCCACAAAATACCACGTGTGGGCACCCACGTACAGTGCGATTGAAGGAGTACCCTAATTAAGTTAATAACAATGTACCTACCTATATAGTTTAAGTTTAAAAAATTTGGCTCTCAAAAGAAATTTCAATCGTTGTACTGTTGATATTTGGCTCTGTTGACTAATGAGTTTGCCGACCACTGGCCTAATCCATAGTAACTGCTCATTAAACATTCGTTGACTTGAATCCCCAACGGCCATCATGCTATAAATATTTGTTCAGAGTAAAACAGAACAAGTCAGAAAACAAGTTACCTTAAGTAATGGGGCATTTATTGTAAGAACGCAGAAGAGGAATAGAAGACAAATCTCCCAAGAATCTTGTCATACAAGTCGTAGTACAGTTGGGCCTCAGATGTCAAACTAGGTCAGATTTAGGGACAGGTTGTTCTGTCTCCAGTGGGCCTTATTCACTTCTGGATCTACTGACCATAGGCTTCTATCCATTCCATACAATTGAAACTTATCTCACAAGTCTTCGATGATTTTTAAGTTGCGCTATTCAGGGTATACCTTTTGGTCATTATCTTGGCTTCTCTGTACTATTTAGCACAGCTAGCCATTGTTCCTGCTTGAAACTCTTTTTTAAAAAATAAATCTTTATTGTTCAGATTATTACAGGTGTTCCTCTTTTTTTTCCCCCCATAGCTCCCTTCCACCTGATTCCCCACCCCACCCCATGCCCTTGCCCCCCGCCACTGTCTTCATCCATAGGTGTAAGATTTTTGTCCAATCTCTTCCCGCACCCCTCACACCCCCTCCCCCTGATAATTGTCAGTCCACTCCCTTTCTATGTCCCTGATTCTATTATATTCACCAGTCCATTCTGTTCATCAGATTTTTTATTCACTTGATTTTCAGATTCACTTGTTGGTAGGTATGTATTTGTTGTCTTTTTGTTGTTCATAATTTTTATCTTTACCTTCTTCTTCTTCTTCTTCTTCTTCTTCTTCTTCTTCTTCTTCTTCTTCTTCTTCTTCTTCTTCTTCTTCTTCAAGAATATCCTTCAGCATTTCATATAATCCTGGTTTGGTGGTGATTAACTCCTTTAGCTTTTTCTTATCTGTGAAGCTCTTTATCTGACCTTCAATTCTGAATTATAGCTTTGCTGGGTAAAGTAATCTTGGTTGCAGGTTCTTGCTGTTCATCACTTTGAATATTTCTTTCCACTCCCTTCTGGCCTGCATAGTTTCTGTTGAGAAATCAGCTGACAGTCGTATGGGTACTCTCTTGTAGGTAACTAACTGTTTTTCTCTTGCTGCTTTCAAGATTCTCTCTTTGTCTTTTACCATTGGCATTTTAATTATGATGTGTCTTGGTGTGGTCCTCTTTGGATTCCTCTTATTTGGGGTTCTCTGCGCTTCCTGGACTTGTAAGTCTATTTCTTTCACCAGGTAGGGAAAGTTTTCTGTCATTTTTTCTTCTAATAGGTTTTCAATATTTTGCTCTCTCTCTTCTTCTGGCACCCCAATAATTCGGATGTTGGTACGCTTAAAGTTGTCCCAGAGGCTCCTTACACTATCTTCATATTTTTGGATTCTTTTTCTGGTTGGGTGTTTTTTGTTTCCTCATATTTCAGATCTTTGGTTTGATTCTTGGGGTCCTTTGATCTACAGTTGAATTTCTGTATATTCTTTATTTCAGACAGTGTATGCTTAATTTCTGACTGGTCCTTTTCCATTTTTTTTTTTTTTGGCATTCTCATTAAGATCCTTAAAGGTCTCACTAAGTTCCTCAGAGGTTTTTAGAAGATTCTTGAGTAACCTTATAAATGTGGTTTTGAACTCTATGTCCAGTAGTTTGCTTTCCTCCATTTCTTTCATTCGTGACATGTTTCTTTGTCTCCGCATTTTGTTGCTTCCCTGTGTTGATGGAGTGGTTTTCTGTGGTAGGTGACCAGTGGTTCAGCCTATCACCTGAGATGGACACTCTTGGTGCACCCCTTTGTGGGCTGAGTGCAAAGTCTTGGTGTAGTTAAGCCTTGATTGCTGTTGGTACAATGGGAGGAATTGACCTCTAGGCCAATTGGCTGTGAGGACCCGCTGTGTCTATAATGGAAGAACTGCTGTGCTGGAGACATGCTTATGGGGCAGGACTTGCTTCAGTGTGGCTTTGGTGCTCACTGAGTCTGCCTCTTGAGTGTGTCACTTATTGATGTGAGTAGTTGAAATCTGGTGTCGTCTCACACTGACCACTAGATACACTAGCTTCTGGATCTCCAGTGGGGAGCAGGTCAGCTACTGTCTGAGGCCACCCAGCAGGAGCTACAGCAAGAACTACAGTTTTCTCCTCTTTGCTTGGGGTTTGGAGGTTTTGGAGCTGTCTGACCAGAGCTTCAGTTTGTTAGGTTAAGCTGCGATAGGGCAGACCATTTATATGCAAAAGCCGCTGCGTGGAGCTTGGGTGGGTTTGTAGATTGTGCGGGGCGGGGTCTCAGGGAGTCACTAGGCTAGGGCATGGCAAACAGCGATGGCTGCCAGTCAGCCGTCTCTGCGTTTCCAAGTCCCCACGTCCCGTGCCCCAGCGCAATAAACAATGATTGCTGCACGCACCTCTGCAAGAAAGCCACCCTCACTTTCTGACCCGATGGCAGACAGTCCAGCTTCTCCCTGTAGGAGTTTGGGTCCCCAGCATTTCCCCAGAAACTGGAGTTCAGAGTAATTGGGAGCTTGTCTCCCTTTGGGTTGAAAAAAGTAGCGCACCCAGTCGCCCGCCGCCAGCCCAATTCAGGCGCCTCTGTACCTCAGCTTTTCAGCGCTTATGCACGTCTCAATGCTCTTTTCTCTTTCCTTCTAGTTGTAGAACTTCCACTCAGCCAGCTTTCCCGTGGTTCTGGGTGATAGACGTTTTGTCTTTTAGTTGTAGTTTTGAAATTGTTGTGCGAGGCAGCAGTTTAGGTGTTTACCTATGCCGCCATCTTGGTTCGCCCCCCACCCCCCCTGCTTGAAACTCTTAACTGCTTGATTTCTAGGGTATGGGATGGATTTTCTCTTCTCTTACCTCTTTTTCTGCTCCTCTCAGTCCCCCTTATGGGCTTTTCTTTCTCTGTTCCCCAAAATTTAGTGTTTTGTAGGGCTTTGTCTTAGACTTTCTTTTCTTTTTAATCTCCATTGTTGAAAGTATTACAGATGTCCCCCTTTTCCCCCATGACCGCCTTTACCCCACACTCCCCCCTCAGGCCTTCACCACACTATTGTCTGTGTCCATGGGTTATGCATACATGTTCTCCCTGGGGATCCATTCCTATAGTTTCAGCTATCACCTATCCTATATAATAAAATCCTAATATGCAAATTGTCCCCTCGACCGGGAGTTCGACTGGGAGTTCTACTGGAAGTTTGACCAGGGGCTGATGGTGGTGGTGGCCGTGGTGGCAGGCGGCTGGGGGAAGGGGACAGCAGCAGAGGCGGCAGGCAGCCGGAGGAAGGGAGGTGTCCTGGGTGGCAGCCAGCAGCCTCTAGGGACCCTGCCCATGCACGAATTTCATGCACTGGGCCTCTAGTGTACTTATAACTCCCAATTTTATCTCTCCATATCTCTGTCCTAAGGTCTAGACTTATAATCCCACTACCTTCTAAGTCTTCTGCATAAATATCTTACAGGCAGTTTAAACTCTTAAGAATCCCCCACATGATCTCACTCATATGGAATCTAATAAACAAAATAAACTGATGAACAAAATAAATCCAGAGACACAGAAGCATGGAACAGATTGATTAATCTCAGAGGGATGGCTGGGGTGAGTGGGGAGAGATTAACCAAAGAATTTGTTTGCATATATGCATAAACCATGGACACAGAAAATAGTGTGGTGAAGGCCTGAGGGGGTGGAGGTGGTCAATGGGGAATAAAAGGGGACATCTGTAATAATTTCAACAATAAAAATAAATTAAAAAAAGAATATCTCTTAGACAAATTTAAGAGGCCCAAATAAAAAAAACAGAAATCTGCTTTTACTTCTCCCTTTTCCTTATCTCCCATTGATCTCTAATAATAATAGCAATAGTTTAGTAATGTCTGCTGTGGTTAAGTTCTACATATGTACTACCACAAATTGTCACAGCACCTTAGAACCAGGTATCATTATTCCCATTTAAAAATGCTTGCCATATATATACCATATATATATTTTGGATGAATGGATGAGGAAACAGGCTTTGAGGAGTTAAGGAAATTGATCAGCTCATGATAGCTAACCAGGGACTGAGCTGATTGTAGAATTAACTTGATCTGGGTTTGAATTCTGCTTCTACCACTTATTAGCCAAGTAACTTCGGTGATATTTTAAAAATTAAAAAATAATCACATTTCCCTAAAAGATTTATTGTAAGGAATCAGTACTAGTGTGAATGAAGTTCATGGTGCAGTGTCTGGCACATTGCAGGTACTCTACAGATGGTAGCACTATTATTTTCTTCTGATAGAATCTGCCTTGTAAGCATACACTCATTATTTCATCTTTTTTCCCTGTTCATTTATATCTTCCTTAACATTGGACCATTTTCTCCTCATTCATATATTTAACCATTTTGAAGTTGCCTGAATTTTTATTTCACTTTTAGAGACTCCAAATTGACTTCTTCAAAGGTTTAAAAATCTTATATGACAGCAGATTTTTTAAGGCTCTTTTTTACTTATTCAATAATCTTGTCTTACTTTTTGTTGTATTTTGTGCTATCAGATTATGCATGTGTAATTTAGGTTTATATATGAAATGTCTGATAAACTTTTATAAAAACTGTAACTTTTTAGGTTTTAAAACCATTTTTGTTACGTCGTATAAAAACTGATGTAGAGAAGAGCCTGCCTCCTAAAAAGGAAATAAAGATTTACTTGGGACTGAGTAAAATGCAACGAGAATGGTGAGCTATTTTATTTTTATTAGAATTTATGTATAAGGAGTTATTAAAAATTAGCTTTGAAGTGGTTCAGTTATGCCTTTAGTTTAAAAATTACATTGTATGTTTCAATGGCAAGTTAAGTAGTTCACATATTTCAATGGAAAATTGGCGAGTACTTCATTTAACCTTTGGGAAAGAGCATTGGCCTTGGAGTCCACAAACTTGTGTTTGAATCCTGAGCTTTTCCTCTTAATAGCTTAAATAGCAAGTTATGTCACCTCAGTTTCCCTTCTTTAAAACGGGGATAATAAGCTTATCAAGATGATATCAGGGTTAAAGAGGATAATGTCAGGGACACATTTGCTATTTTTTTCCATCAGTGGAAATAGTAATAACTATAATAACAATCAGTAATAATGAGATGGGTGAAAATGTCGATGGTTATGTATATTATAAAAATAGAAGCTCATATGGTTTTATAAATACAAGCAAAGCAGGAAATTAACAAAAGAGGAGTCACAAGGAATCATAAACTAGACATGTTAATAGTGTAATAATGCTGCTAAGAGAAACAAAATGATGCTTATATAAATAAAATTAGATCATTTATAACATATAATGACTTCTCTACTATTGAAACCAGTATAAGGTAGTTGTGAAGAATATATTTTTCTGGACTCAGGCATATGATCAAACTCTGGCTTTATCCCTTCCGTAGCTCTGCGTAAGTTGTTTCACTTCTCTTAGCTGCTTGAATTTCTGTCTGTAAAATGGGGGTGATAATAGTACAAATCTCAGGGTTTTTATGAAGATTTAACAAGATGGTTCATATAAAGCCCGTGACATGTTATCTGGCACTTGCATTCAGTGCAGGTTGGCTCTTATTATAATTAAATATTCTTACCGTTCAGGTGGATACATTGGTCTATTTTTGCTTGGATGAAGGTCTAGAAAAGAAAATGAAAAATGTTTATAGGATCAGAAAAAAAAAATGACCTGGGAAGACAGATATAAGAAATTGCGATTGTGTATTGAATAATTATCAGATATAGTTATTTGAATAGTTATCAGCTGATTGCAATTTCTAGTAATGGAAAAAGCAGAGGAACAGGTTTATAGGCAACAGACAAGTTAAAATGTTTCAGCCTTTATTACTTTCTTGGATTTGCTGATCAGATTTACTATCAAATCTTTATCTTTTTTAAATGTATTTTTTTTATTGATTTTTAGAGAGGAAGGGAGAGGGAGAGAGAAATAGAATCATCAATGATGAGAGTGAATCATTGATTGGCTGCCTCCTGTATGTGTGGGAACCCCTTTCATGTCCCGCGTGATTCAGGGTTCAGGTTCAGGGTTCGGGTTCTGGATGGAGGCCGCACACAAATGAAAAAGACTAGAAAAGTATTAATTTGGGGATATTGGGGGCCAGGCGGGAGCCCACCTCTAGGGGGAGGACTACCCCTCGCTCTGGCCTTGCAATCCCTTTTAAGGTTTGGGATCCACCCATAGCCAGTAATAGCCAATCAGCAAGGATTTACATAAGATTGACAGGTGGAAGTTGCTTCAGCTACCAATGTCTCAATCAGAGGACAATGGGCGGCTTCCTACATGTATGCCTCCTGCTGGGGACTGAGTCTGAAACCCAGTCATGTGCCCTGACTGGGAATTGAACTGTGACCTCCTGGTTCATGGGTTGATGCTCAACTACTGAGGCACTCCAGCTGGACTCAAATCTTATTTATATTTAAATAGGAGTCTAAATTGTTCTCCCAAGGGATATTTTTGATGGCATTAAACCTTTCTAATAATCAGTGATTAATTACATTTTAAAATTTTAGGTATACAAAAATCCTGATGAAAGATATTGATGTTTTAAACTCTGCTGGCAAGATGGACAAGATGCGACTATTAAACATTCTGATGCAGCTACGAAAGTGTTGCAATCATCCTTACCTGTTTGATGGTGCTGAACCTGGTCCACCTTATACTACTGATGAGCACATTGTCAACAACAGTGGTAAAATGGTAGTTCTTGATAAACTGTTGGCCAAACTCAAAGAACAGGGTGAGTTACAAGTCTTTCTATTAACATGAAATAACAATATTAATGACTTGTATATGAATAACATTTTGCAGAATCACTCATCTTTCATTCATTCATTCATTCATTCGGTCAGCAAACATTGTTGAGTACTTACTATTTTGCCAGGAATTGTCCTATAGGCTGGTTATAAAAAAGATGCATAGACACACAAAACAGTCTTTGCCTTGGAGAAGCTCACAGTGTGGTGAGGAGGAATAGTTGGAGTTCATTGTGATAAGTGCTGTGATTTGTTGAGTTGGGGAAGTGGTCACAGAGATGACATTTGAGGTGAGCCCTAGAAAATGTATAGAAGTAACCCACTGGAAAAGAAGGGGAAGGGTTTTCCAAAGTAATGAAGACAGGTGTGAAAGAAGGGAATGTGGAGCTTATGGTATTTGGGGTAGAGTGGCAGTAATGAATCTGGGAAGATGGATGAGGCCATGTTACAAAAGGCCTTTTAAAACATGCTTTAAGGAATTTGTGCTTATTTGAAGGCAGGGTGGGTTGCAGGGCAGTTCAGAGAACACTTGGCTGTGGTAAGTGATACAATCAGACTT
This sequence comes from Plecotus auritus, assembly GCF_963455305.1. Lineage (NCBI taxonomy): Eukaryota > Metazoa > Chordata > Mammalia > Chiroptera > Vespertilionidae > Plecotus > Plecotus auritus. The sequence continues at coordinate 108,186,376 of NC_137784.1, read as the reverse complement.
GTATTTTTGGAAAAGAACCTTGGAAGTAGTATGGGGGAATCTACTAAGGAGAAGAGACTAGAGAGAAGAGAATAGTTAGAAGACTATGACCAATTGATCATCCTCAGGACAGAGAAAATCAGATTTTAGATCACCTCAACAAATGTATAGCATGCTTTGAAGGTGTGTGTGTGTATAAGTGTGTGTGTTTAGAGGGATGTTCATGTGCTATATATTTATATTTCATATGATGCTTACCTTTATTTTTGTAACTTTCAAGTTAGTTTTACACAAGCTGAATAACTTGCTTTTTTTGGTAAAATGTTTTAGGTTCAAGGGTCCTCATTTTTAGCCAGATGATTCGCTTGCTGGACATTTTGGAGGATTATTGTATGTGGCGTGGTTATGAGTATTGTCGATTGGATGGACAAACCCCACATGAAGAAAGAGAGGTAAGGATGAGAAAATAAAATAAAGACTTCAAAATTTAGAGTTCAATTAAGCCATGTTTTCATCATTAAGGAGTTTTGAACTTTGACCTTTTTTTGTAGCTAGATGCATTGATTTTCTCACTGCCACTTTTCTCTCTCTCTGAGATTTTCAATTTGGCTTCCATTACACTGACTCTTTACCAATCATTCTTTTCAAGGTCTTCAAAGACATTCTCACTTATCTAAAGGATACTACACTATTGCATCTTTACCTCCTCTAACCATTGCTATCTCTGACCTTTTGATTACTAACTGCTTTTCAGCTAACTCTTTGACCTCTGATTTTATGTCATTTTCTTTTACTGATTTGCCTCCTACAGTAGACCCTCACCATTCGTGGAGTTTAACATTGAGATTTTTCCACTTTATGAGCAACCCTAAAGACTCAAGAAACAGTAATTTGTAAAGGGAATAACTCAATCTTACAGAGATTTTGTAAAACCGAAATGGGATAACATAGGTATAGGTGCTGATCATACATTTGGATCTTGGAATACTAAAAGTTTGGTGTGCAGAAAAGAGTCATTTAGTTAGTGAGGAAGCCTACTTTGCATCCAGTATTTTTCTCATATTTGGAAATTCTTCTAGGTCTTAGATTATTCCTCACGAATGTCATGGGTCTAATGTATTTTAAACCTTTTAAAGCACTTTTTGGGGAGGGCTTTGCTAATTTATCTTCTCTTTTCTGTGATCCTTCAGGACTCTGTCTTTGGCCTCTGTTTTAAGTCTGTACTCATGCTCTGGGCAAAGATCGTGATTTCATGGTATAGTGGAAAATGCATTGAACTTGGTTTCAGAAGACCTGAATTTTAGCACCAACTCCACCACTTTGTAGTGTGTGCAAGCCATTTAATTCTCTGAGCCTCAGTATCTTTAACTGTATTATAAGGGTAATATTAATACCTAGGCTTCTTTTATCTGACAACGTTGTGAGGACCATTGGATATAATAGGTATGAATGCAGTTTTTAAATTGTGTGGTGCAGTTTATAGCGCATGTCATGAAATTGCACACAATCCTTTTTACCTCTCAGCTTTGGGGCCCCTTCTTAGGTCACAAAGACTCAGCATATGGCCTGCTCCCTCCATAGCTACGGCGGGCCCTCTGTCCCTTGTATGTTGCATTGAAGCCTGGCTAGAGCATAGGATAGGTACACAGGTCCTTTTCATATTAAGGGTTTACCTGCTGCCCAGTTTGGGGAAACACTTGCAGTAACATTTACAATAGTGGGACATTTGAAAGCTTACACTATCCCCTGCTCTATAGTATTTTACTCTTTCTGAAATGGTAACTTGAAGGTTTATTGGGCTTTTGCTGATTTATTCTTGAGAATGGGTTTCTCCAAATCCACTTTAAGCATAGACCATATAGTACCATTCATGATGACCCTGCTTCCTGGAATAAAGATGATACTAAGGCAGAAGAGTAGATGCTTTCTGACTTCAACTAGCCAATTTGCATTTCTAGCTGATCTCCCTCCTCAGAAACATTGTAGACGTTACCTAATTATGCCCAAATTCTTCTGTTTTCTTAAAATTTCAAATACTGTTCTCCCTCCAGAGGCTTTAAATTGCATGTATTGACTTTAGATACAGCAAAGTCAGAGCTGATCATTTTTTATTTTTTGGAAATGCCCTGCTTTTCCATTATGTTGTTGTCCACACAATCATTTCAATCATTTTTATTATTTTCCCAATAAGAAGGGGAAGACCATATTTGATTCCTTACTTTAATCATTTCCCAGCTGATAATGAAGAATTCTTTCTCAACAGCTTACATATTTGCTCTTTCTCCATTGATACAGTTAAATTCAGCTAAGTCTTTGGTCATCTTCTGACTCAGTTCCTGTAACGTGCACTTAATTGGCATCCTCACTTTTATAGGGAAAGGAACTAACATTTGTCAAGCAACTACTACTATAAGCTAGGCCAGTGGTCGGCAAACTCATTAGTCAACAGAGCCAAATATCAACAGTACAATGATTGAAATTTCTTTTGAGAGCCAAATTTTTTAAACTTAAACTTCTAACGCCACTTCTTCAAAATAGACTCGCCCAGGCTGTGGTATTTTGTGAAAGAGCCACACTCAAGGGGCCAAAGAGCCGCATGTGGCTCGCGAGCTGTAGTTTGCCGACCACTGAGCTAGGCAACTTATAGTTCCAATTGAATTCATCCAGCAGCCCAGTAAAGTATTGGTAAATTTTTCTGTACTTGAAACTGTGTCTCAGAGAGGTTAAATGCTTGCTCAGATCCACATATGTAATAAATGGTAGAATTATGATTCACGCCCAGGTTTTTGCTATTTCCTCTACACCAAATTGCCTCTCACTACACCATGCTGCTTTCTATACTGCCCTCTCTACATGCTATACTGACTGGCAGTGGGAGTCACCTTTTCTGCCTGCAACTTTTGACCATGACATTCCATTCATGAAAAGTGTAACTGCCTATATTTTGTGATAATAACAGTAATATTCGATTGCTGAAGGAAACTTGGAAAAGAAAAGCATTTCTGGCCAATCTTTTAATGTATATAGTCATGTATATATTAAATATATAAATACAAGAGTATATGTAAAATATACATTAAAAGATTATAATTGATATACTATGTACATTATATATAAAGTTCAGTAGCCTGATACTTTTTACTCAACATCAAATTGTACTTTCCTGTATCAGTAAAAAAGTCATTGTAAAAATAATTTTAGTGTAATATTTCATCTTATGGATATACTATGAATAATTTATCCCCTATTGTTGATCATTTCAAATTTTTCACTATTTATAAATAATGGTAAAGTGAAAGTCCTTATACATAAATCTCTGTGCACGTCTCTGATTATTTCCTTAGGATAATTTCCTAGAAGTGGAATTACTGGGTCAAAGGGTATGAATATTTTTAAGACTCTTGATGCATATTGCCAAATTGCTTTCCAGAAAGGTTGTACCAATTTACACTCCCAGCAGCAATGTATGAGAGTGCCCGTCTCACCGCCCCCCTCGTCAACATTGAGTATTATCATTTTTTTTAAATCTTCAAACAATGGTATTATGTTTTAATTTGTATTTATTTGATTACTAGTGGATTGAACATTATTCTTGTGTTTATTAGCCATTTGTGATTGTTTTTCTGTGTATTGTCTGTGTTTTTTGGGCTCATTTTTTCTTTTGGGGTCTTAGTATTTTTTTTCTAATTAATTTGTATCAGATTTTTATATAGTAAGGATATTAACATTCCATTAATTTTTAAAGCTCTTTACTAAATATCCCTTGATTACCTTCCTGATTTTCCTCATTACTTCTCGGTTTGCCCCTTTTCACCATATCAAAATAAATCTACTTACCTTCCCCTATATCTGTTGCTCTCATTCCCATTTCTAAAACTTTTTCTTTCTTGACTGATCTCCTAAACTATACCTTCCTTATTAATTCATCATAAACTAATGGGAATGAAGTTGACATGTCTGACATTTTGTCCCCTAGATATATGTCAGCTCTCACTTAATTAAAACATTTTCACTATTATTGTTTTAAAATAACTCAAATGATTTATTACTTGCTTAGTTAAATTTGTTTATATGAGTGTTCTAAGTTTGACTCTATTGATGTACTCTCATAAAGATTAGGAATTTTATGCAATATACTTCCTACAGCAACTCACATAGTACAGAATATAGATAGCTAAATGTTTATATTTTAGAAGGTGGGAGAATATTATGAAGTGGGGTTTTGAGTCTGCATGTTAAAATTATTTTTTAAGGTAATATAATCTGTTTTTTTTTCTCTTTTTCTTGCCTCTCCTGTGTCAATTTAAAAAAAGGAAGCAATAGAGGCCTTTAATGCTCCTAATAGCAGCAAATTCATCTTTATGCTGAGTACCAGGGCTGGAGGTCTCGGAATTAACTTAGCCAGTGCTGATGTGGTTATACTATATGATTCAGACTGGAATCCACAGGTTGATCTACAAGCTATGGTTAGTAATCTTTAATGATGTCAGAAATTTTTCTTCGCTCAGAATACTATTGTTATTTATATAGCACAAAGACAATTTATGATAAAAGGGTAACAACAATCTTGGGGAGTTTTTGTAGATGCTAAAATAGATTCTCCTGGAAAATAAACAATATTTCAATTGTGCTAACTGCAAAAAACAAAGGAAATGAAAACAAACATACCCAAATCCAACTATAGCATTTGTGTGTCGATTTTGGCTTTTTATCATGAAAAAGAAATGTCTTGAAGAGGACACATGCATGTTTTAATGAAGAAGGTTAAAAGTCTCTTAATGTTATTCTGCTTACCAATTAAATATATTAAAATCCTTAGTACTGAAATTGGGAGAGGTGCGATTTTAACTTTTGTAATAAAACATTTGGGGCGAGAAGGTAAAAAGATAACAAAGAAAAATATTCCAGGAAAACATTTGCTTCATAAGGATAGTATCAGAAACTATTCTACCTTAAATATTTTTTTCAGGGAGCTATTTCTCTTACCTTTCATCATGGTGTCATTTATTGAACTAGAGCTACAACTTCTGTCAATATGACACATCTTAAGATATAGAAATATAATGTCAAAAGTAAAAAGATTCAAAAGAGTTACTCATTCAAAATCCCAAGAAGTTATGGAATAACTGACTGTCTTTGGAAATCATATGCCAGTGAGGCATAGCTTAGAAGTCTTTCATTTTCTTTTATGATAGAGAATTGAAAATATTGACCATTGGGACATTTAAAAATCAATATACTTTGGTATAATTGTTATTTTAGCATGGTACCAAACTACTTGTTTGGTATAACTAAGTAGGAGTAAGCCAAGTAAGTTACAGTGTTACTGAACTGGAAAACTTATTGATGATAACCTTCATTTCCATAAAATTGTTAGAGTATAGCTGTTTCACAATTTACTGATTTGCGTTTGAAATTTAAAATATGTGTAGGGATGTTGCATTCTCTTTGAAGGTGTAACTGGGCTCTGGTATTTTTATATTTAGTACAAGAGCTGTTTTGAACTTTGTTTCTTTGATGTTTTTTTTTTCTCAACTACCATCCTCCCTTCACCTATTTGCTCTAGCAGCTTTTGTGTTTTAAAAACCACTACCCCTAGATGTTTTAATATTATCAGAACTTGCCACTTGTCAGCTTTACCAACTATAAACCATAGGACCAATTCTAGACCAATATACAGTAAGGATATTAGTATCCGATTAATTTTTATGACTCTACTACAGATTCCTGAATTGCCTTAGCAAGCAGAAGGAACTGTTCCATGATGAGATAAAGCTGACTTTTGCTACCATAGCAACACTTGTTAACTACTTTGTCCTTTACCTACAAAAGTCCTTGCTCGTGTGGAAGGTGTTTGGATTTAGTGGGTTAAAAATTATTTAGTAACTTAGTCAAGAAGCTTTCAGCTCCCCCTAGTTTTTTTTTTTTTAAATTTTCTATAGTTGGCATGTAGTATTATATTAATCTCAGGTATACAATAAAGTGATTCAACATTTGTATACCCTATGAAGTGACCAGCATGATAAGTCCACAAAGCTGTAATGATGACTATATTACTTATGCTACACATTATATCCTCGTGATTTATTTTATAACAAAGTTTGTGTCGTGGAATCCCCTTCATCTTGTTGCTCATCCCCCCTCTGTCACCATTAGTTTGTTCTCTGTACCAATGAGTCTATTTATGTTTTTTAGATTTCACATAAAAGTGAAATATATAAATGTATTCTCTGTCTAACTCATTTCACTTAGAAAAATGCCCTGTAGATCCATCTGTGTTGTTGCAAGTGGCAAGAGTTCATTTTTTATGGCTGGGTAATATTTCATTGAAAAAAAACTATATGCCACATCTTCTTTATCCACTCATCTAATCGATTGATGGGCACCTAGGTTGCTTCCATATTTTGGCTATTGTAAATAATGCTGCAATGAACATAGGGGCCCATATTTCTTTTTGAATTAGTATTTTTCTTTTCTTTGATAAATATCCAGAAGTGGACTTGGTAGGTCATATGGTAGGGCTTTACCTTTTATAGTCATCATGCTTTTTCAAAATTTGTAGGTATAGAGAGGTTAGGAACTAATTTTAGTTTCAGATTTTTATAGCAGATGGTGGCTATATTACCTTTTATCCAGAATACCAAAATCTTATAATAGATTTTTTTCTATTAGGATCGAGCACATCGTATTGGTCAGAAGAAGCCAGTACGTGTGTTCCGTCTCATCACCGACAACACTGTTGAAGAAAGGATTGTAGAAAGAGCTGAGATAAAACTGAGACTTGACTCAATTGTTATACAACAAGGTATTTATATGTATAAACTTAATTAGGTGTGGGTTTTTTTTGCAAAGATACATGCAACTTTCTTCAAAGGAGATTACTTTTAGTGAAAGTTGACCAAATTTGCAAGCTTAGTGAGTGAAAAATATCAGTTTTTAAAACAAAGTGCTAATTTAAATCTTAAATTAAAGCCTTGCATTCACTATAAACTAGTTAAACATTAATAGCTTATAGCCAAATGTCAATGTTATGTCTTTTGACAGTCAAAATGTTGAGTTAAAATGTTTTTAAAACAGGTACTCGAGGTTGTCTTTCCATACAGAAAAATTTGATCTAAAAAGTGAAGTTTGTACTTGAAAAAAATGTTTCTGTCCTTCTGAGTTTTAGCTGAATTTTACAGAAGGAAATTCACGTCAAAATAGAAGAAAAACTTGTAGGGTTGTTAATTAAAAATAACTTTAAAGCTCACGAATTTTTGTTCTTATAAAGCTTTACTTATGGATAAATGTAGTGGTGTCTCATTAGAACTGTTATGCCATGCTTTCTCTGGAATATAGTAGAATATATATAACTTTTATTTTTGCTATTAGGAAGACTCATTGACCAACAGTCTAACAAGCTGGCCAAAGAGGAAATGTTGCAAATGATACGTCATGGAGCCACTCATGTTTTTGCTTCTAAGGAAAGTGAGCTGACAGATGAAGACATTACAACTCTTCTGGAAAGAGGAGAAAAGAAGGTTAGTTGAAATGGCATTTTGTTTTCATGATGGATTGTTTTGAAATTAACATATGTCAACATGCTCTTTGTACTTGCGTTGTTTCAAATACATGTTTTAAACCTCATGCTTCAAAAGACTCATGTCCTCTCTAAGAATTTGTAGATTTATATCCTGGGGTAGTTTAGGTTTCTTTAGTTTAAGAAAGACTATGAACCAGAGTTTAACATTGAGTGACCTTATACTACATGATTGTTGAATATAAAGTTGGTATAAAAAAATAAATTTTGTGTTTAATCATATATATCAGGACTATATTTTTTGCACTGGGTTAAAAATTGTCTGCTGATAAATTTTGTTAACTGAAAATCTTTTGTGAACATTTCATGAAATATTAAAGCATTGTTTGTTAAGGTATATATAATAAGCTATTGCAGAATATTGTGGTTTTGTGTTGAATTTGCTTTTTGCCAGAAATTATTTTAGATAATTTTAAACATAAGCAAAAGTAGACAGATCCATCCATGCTTTCACAAATGGTAAGATTTCCTTGATTTTTTTATGACTGAGTAGTATTCTATTGTTCCATAGCTTTATGTTAAGTGAAAGAAGCCAGTACTATGATTTCACTTATATGTAGAATCTAATGAACAAAATAAACTAAAAAACAAAATAGAAACAGACTAAATACAGAGAACAGACTGATAGCTGTCAGAGGGGAGGAAGGTAGGGGGGCCGGATGAAAAAGCCGAAGGGATTAAGCAAAGAAAAAAAAAAACCTCATAGACACAGACAACAGTATGGTGATTACCAGAGGGAATGGGGAGGGGGTAGGAGGAGGTAGAAGAGGGTATAGGGAGAATAAATGGTGATGGAGGAAGACTTGACTTGTGGTGAACACACAATACAATATACAGATGAGGTATTATAGAATTGTACACCTGATCCTATCTAATAAAGAGGGAATATGCTAATTGACCCTCACACTGTTGCTAAAGATGGCGGTGCCCACAGCCAATAAGGAGGGAATATGCTAATTGACTCCCACGCCCTCAAAGATGGCAGCACCCACAGCTGCGTGCCTGCATCTGGAGTTCCCCAGTCCCCTCAGCCCCCCAGCTGCCCAGGGCTGGTCTGAGGAGCAGGCAAGCCTCGGATGGCGGCTGCCCAGCTGATGGCCGAAGTGCAAGCAAGCCTAAGATGTTGGCTGCCCAGCCTCCCAGGGCTGGCCCGAGGCATAGGCAAGCCTTGAATGGTGGCTGCCCAGCTGCCCAGGGCTACCCGAGGCTCAGGTAACCACGGCCAGCCGAGGCTTGCGCTGCCGGCAGTGGCAGCAGCAGAGGTGTGATGGGGAGTTGACTTCCCCTGATTGCCAGGTCACCTCCCGCCCCTGAGGGCTCCTGGACTGTGAGAGGAGGCAGGCTGGGCTGAGGGACCCCTCCTCCCCCCAATGCATGAATTCTCATGCACCGGGCCTCCAGTATCTATATAATTTATTAACCAACTAGAGGCCCAGTGCACGAAATCCGTGCATGGGGGGGCGTGTCCCTCAGCCAGGCCTACACCCTTTCCAATCTGGGACCCCTTGGGGGATGTCTGACTGCCGGTTTAGGCCCAATCCCAGCACTCAGACATACCTCTCACAATCCGGGACTGCTGGCTCCTAACCGCTTGCCTGCCTGCCTGCCTGATTGTCCCTAACTGCTTCTGCCTGCCAGCCTGGTTGCCCCTTAACTGCTCCCTTGCTGGCCTGATCGCCCCCAACTGCCCTCTTCTGCTGGCCTGATCACCCCCAACTACCCTCCCCAGCTGACCCGATCACCCCCAACTGCCCTCCCCTGCCGGCCTGATCACCCCCAACTGCCCTCCCCTGCCGGCCATCTTGTGGTGGCCATCTTGTGGTGGCCATCTTGTGATGTTGTGAGGATGGCCATCTTGTGGCAGCCATCTTGTGACGATGTCACGTGACACCACCTAGGCTTTTATTATATAAGATGTTACCCCAATAAATTAAATATATAATAAAGTAAAAAGTTAAAAAATAAAATGTAAGAACTCTTTCTAGAAACATAATAATTATAGAATTGTACTACCTGAAAACTCCAATAAATCATTAATAATATCAAATATCCAGTTAGTATTAAATTTTCTAATTGTTTCACAAGTAGCTATACTTCTTTTAAAAAGTTTCTTTAAGTTCAAGTACACATAATGTCCACACATTGCCATTGGTTGATATGTCATCTATATTTTTAAAAATCCGTAGTTCTCCCTTTTTCATGTATTATTTTCCTTGTAATTTATTTGGTGTAGAAACTGGGTTATTTCCCTTTTGAGTTGCTCACAGTCTGGATTTTGCTGATTCCATCCCCATGGGGTATTTTTCCATGTTCACTATTTGCTATATTTTCTGTAAGTTGGTAGAATTTACTTTTCAGACCATTTTTTTGTTTATTCACATTATATCTCCAGGACTTACTTATTTTATAACTGACTCCACACCCTGCCTCTGGCAACCACCAATCTGTTCTCTGTATTGATGAGGTTTTTTTTTTTTTTTAGATTCCACATATCACATGGTATTTGTCGTTCTCTGTCTGACTTATTCACTTAGCATAATGCCTTCAAGGTGCATCCGAGTGTTGCATATGGCAGGATTTCCTTCTTTTTTTATGTCTGAGTAATATTCCATTGTATACATATACACCATATATTTTATATCCATTCATATATCAATGGACACTTAGGTCATTTCCATGTCTTGAGTACTGTAAATAATGCTGCATTGAACATGAGGGATGCAGATATCTTTTCGAGTTATTGTCTTTGCTTCAAATAAATACCCAGAAATGGAATTGCTGGATAATATGGTAGTGTTATTTTTAATTTTTTTTGAGGAACCTCCATACTGTTTTCCATAGTGCCTGTACCAGTTGACATTTCCACCAACAATGCACAAGGGTTCCCTTTTATCCACATCCTATCCATTACTTGTTGCTTGATAATTTATTGATGATAGCCATCCTGACAGGTGTGAGGTGATATTCATTGTAGTTTTAATTTGCATTTCCCTGATGATTAGTGATGTTGAGCATCTTTTCATGTATCAGATATTATCTTGAATTTTGAGCAATCTTATGTTAGTATGCCAATTGTTTAATCCAAGTTTTCCTGTATTTTAGTACTAGCTATTTGTCCCATTAAAATTTTGCAATAGAAAATATAATATGGTTATATCTTCAATAATAAAATATTTTAAAGAAAGCCTAATTGAAGAATACTTTGAAAGAACCATTTAAGTATTTAAAATACTTGGGGCAAATTAAATTTATATTCAAGTATTATGTCAGCATTGCATCCTTACCTTATAAGTTAACAGATTGGGTATTTTGTGTCAAAACTTGACTTTTTAAAAACATAGAGTATACTCAGATATTTATAAGTAATTCAGTGATGATTTTCTAATTTCAATGCTTTCAAATGTAGACCGCAGAGATGAATGAACGCTTGCAGAAAATGGGAGAGTCTTCTCTGAGAAATTTTAGAATGGACACTGAACAAAGTTTGTACAAGTTTGAAGGAGAAGATTATAGAGAAAAACAGAAGGTAACTTTTTATCCTCAACCCTTAGGCTCTCAAATGATCATTTCTCCCCATAACAATTATAAAAATCACTGGCACTTACCTAATACAATACTCTGTTGTACAGTGAAATTTGATGTAAGTCAGAAGATCTCATGAAAGGGCCACCTTTAATATATTTTACTGGTTTGTTATTACCATTATTGTCATCATCATTTTTGCTGCTGTTGCTGTTATGACTACTACTTTTGTTTTTGAGAAACACTGTAGGAGTGTCGTTGAGTTCCTGGATTCTGAAGCTGAAATCCCAATTCTATCACTAAGTGACTTTGGGTACCCAGTTTTCTCACCTGTCAAATGGAGGTTATAGTAATATCCTAGAATGATTCTGCGGTTAAATGAGTTAATATCCATAAAGTAATTAGAACAATGTACTTAGCACTTAGTACTAAACATATTAGTGATAATATTATTAACACATAGTTACTTAAATGATAGAAGGACTTCATTAAAGGTATTCTCATTTATGAAATAATGCCTTATGTATAGCAATAATCTTTTGAAGAAATGGGAGTTTTATTTATTTTGTTTAATTGAATTGTGACTGTAAATTTTAAAACTTTTTATTTTGAAATGACTTTAGACTTTATTGCGAAAAATAGTGTACATTTCACATATATCCTTCACTCAGATTTCCTTAATTTTAACAACTTACATTATTATAGTACAATGATCAAATCCAAGAAATCAACAGGGGATACAGTCCAGGATCCCACATTGCAATTTTGAAAAACAGCTTCATTTTGTAACTACCAATCTGTACTTATAAATCCCTTCACCTTTTTCACTCATCTCCCCTCCCCCCCTGCTCTGGCAGCCATCAGTCTGTTCTCTGTATTGGTGAGTTTGTTTCTATTTTGTTTGTTTGTTTACATTGTTCTTTAGATTCCACATATAAGTGAAATCATACGGTATTTGTCTTCCTCTGACTGACTTATTTCACTTGGCATAATACTCTCTAGGTCATGTGAATATGAAGTATAGCATAGGAAATATAGTCAATAATATTGTAATAACTATGTATGGTGCCACATGGATATTGGAAATATCAGGGGGAACATTTTCTAAAGTATATGATTGTCTAACCACTATGCTAAACACCTGAAACTAATACAAAGTAATATTGAATGTAAACTGTAATTGAATAAAAAAGAGAGCTTTTTTTAAAGAACAGTTTTAGGTTCACACCAAAATTGAGCAGACAATAGAGTTCCCATATTCCTTCTACCCCCACACAAACACAGCTTCCTTCATTATCAACATCCCTCACAATAATAGTATGTTTGATACCATCAAACATACGCTGACATATCATCATCACTCAAAGACCATCGTTTACATTAGGGTTCACTCTTGGTTTGTACATTGTACGGGTTTAGATAAATCTGTAATGACCTGTATCCCCCCATTACAGTGTCATACTGAACAGTTTTACTGCCCTAAAAATCCTCTGCCTATTAATCCCTCCCTCCCCTCACCTCCTGCAACAACTGATCTTTGTACTTTCTCCATATTTTTTTTGCCTTTTCTGGAATGTCATATATTTGGAATCACACAGTATATAGCCTTTTTATATTGGCTTCTTTCACTGAGCAATAAGCATTTAAACTCTGTCCATGTCTTTTCATGGCTTGATAGCTCATTTCTTTTAGTGTTGAGTAATATTCCAGTGTCTGGATGTTGAAAAGTTTATTTATCCATTCACCTAAACATGCTGGTTGTTTTCATATTTGGCAGTTGTGAAAAAAGCTGCTATAAACAGCCAGGTGCAAAGATTTGTGTGGACATACATTTTCAACTCCTATGGGTTTATACCAGGGGTGGGCAAACTTTTTGAATCGAGGGCCACAATGGGTTCTTAAACTGGACCAGAGGGCCGGAACAAAAGCATGGATGGAGTGTTTGTGTGAACTAATATAAATTCAAAGTAAAGGAGCGGAGGGGAGAGCAAGAGAACCCTCCGCTCTTTCGGCCCCGTGGGCCGGATAGAACAGCCGAATGGGCTGGATCTGGCCCGCGGGCCGTAGTTTGCCCACGGCTGGTTTATACTAAGGAGCATGGTTGATGGATTGTATAGTAAGTGTATGTTTAATTTGATGAGAAACTGACAACTTGTCTTCCAAAGTGGCTGTACCTTTTTGAATTCCCATGAGCAATGAATGAGGGTTCCTGTTGCTATGCATCCTTACCATCATTTCATATTGTCAGTATTCTGGATTTTTGCCATTCTAATATGTATGTAGTGGTATCTTGTTTTAATTTGCATTTCCCTGATGACGTAGAGCATCTTTTCATTTGCTTATTTGCCATCTGTGTATCTTCTCTGGGGAGGTGTCTAGGTCTTTTGCCCATTTTTAATCAGGTTGTTTAAAGCTGTGGCTCGTCTTCTCATATTCTTGACCCACATTATGTTTTTGTTGCTATGTCTCTTCTAATCTGTGATAGTTCTGTTTTTCTTTGTCTATCATGACCTTGACACTTTTGAAGAGTATTGGTCAGTTATTTTGTAGTTTGTCTCTCATTTTGGGTTTGTCCAACATTTTCTTATGTTTTGATGGAAACTTATGCATTTTTGGCAAGAATACAATGGAAGGGAAGCCATGTCCTTCTCAATACATCATACCAAGGAACATACGATGCCGCTATATCTTACTACTGGGGATGTTAACCTTTATCACTTAGTTGAAGTGATGTCTGTTGGGTTTCGCCACTGCAGGATAACCATTTTCCCCTTAATTGATAAATATCTTGGGGAAGATATTCCTCAAACCTTTACTCACCGATTTAGCATATATTGGTGGAATTTGCTTACAGCAGTTATTATTGTAGTGTTTGCCTAAGGGTAATTTTTAAAAATTTTCTTCATTACTAAATCTACATTTATTAATGGGATTTTGTTGTAAGGAAGAACTGTCCCTTCCTATTTATTTATATACTCAGTTATTTATTTATATCAACATGGGTTCATGGATTCTTATTTTTATTTATTTATTTTTTTGTTAATCTTCACCCAAGAATATGTTTTCCATTGATTTAAAAAATTTTAATCCTCACTAGAGGAGTGAGGATATTTTTTTCATTGATTTTTTTGAGAGAGAGTGGAAGTGAGAGCGGGGGGGGGGGGAGAGAGAGAGAGAGAGAGAGAGAGAGAGAGAGAGAGAGAGAGAGAGAGAAGAGAAAGAGAGAGATGTGAGAGAGACACATTCATTGGTTGCCTTCCACAGGCGCCACAACCGGGTCCGGGGATTGAACCTGCAACCCAGGTACATGCTCTTGACTGGGAATCGAACCCACAACCTTTCAGTGCCCAGGCCGATGCTCTATGGAGACACACTGGCCAGGGAAGTTATTTTATTTTTGAGCTTTAATACAATTCTATCATTATTTTGTTGCTCAAATGGTTTTATAAAGCTGTTATATTTTTTAACTTCAGAAGTGAATTTAATTAAAAAAAAACTTATTTTTGCGGATTATGATGAACAACATAAACTGATGAACAAAAACAGATCCAGAGACAGAGAAGCATTGATCAGACTGTTGAACCTCAGAGGGAAGGCAGGGGAGGGTTGGGGGAAGGGGGAGAGATCAACCAAAGGACTTGTATGCATGCATATAAGCATAACCAATGGACATAGACACCAGGGGGGTGAGGGCATGAACGGGAGTGGGGTGGGGGCAATGGGGGGGGTAAGGACACATATGTAATACCTTAATCAATAAAAAAATAAAAAAAACTTATTCTTGGATATTTATTTTACAGAAAACATGAGAGATGAGCCATTTTAGTTTGCAGTGCAACTAGTATGCTTACAATGCTTTGTTGCATTCATTATTTCAGTTAGTTTTTAGTGTCTTGACTTAAATCTATCTAGTTATATTTATAACCTTAATTCTGACTATTTACATTTTATTGTGATGAGATAGAGGTGAAGGCCTACATGCACAGGTTGGAAATTGCCTCCCTAATATGCTTTCTAGATCTCATTATGTGATATTAATTTTATACATTTTATAGTTATTCCCATGGGCTTACTGATATTAGGAGTGTTTTACAAAGAGGAAAAATATTACAGTGAAGAGTCTAGATATCATTGGAGCTTCTTATCTACATTCTTAGAGGTAAATTAGACTTAGTAAAGTACTTGTCTGTTTCTAATATAACTGGTTTTCCTGTGTTTCTAATTCTAGCAAACTAATGATATACAGATAAAGAGAAATTTTAATAATGATGATGATGATATATTTTTATAATTGAATGTCTGACAAATCAGATTTTTTTCTGAGTATTTGAGTTGATATTATATTTTATTTCTGTCTTTTCATATTTCCTGGATAGGTTCTTAAAATAGGTTCATACTATCGTTTGAGGGAATCAAAAACTTGCAAGAATGTTGTTTATATGTAAATCATGGGAGTTACACAGTGCGGTAGATTTTCATATATGATTTGTTGAACCACTTGCAGTACTTTACAACTATACCTGGTAGATTAAGTCATAATGACTGACATTGATAATGAATAAATTAACCTGGATAAGTTTGTATTAAATGTACTGCTGTCTGAAACAAACTAATTCAGCATGATTTATTCTGTTTTTAAAAGTTCAGAAATTGGTTTTTAGTGCTTATTTCAAATTTGGGTACCTAGACCTTCAAAAAAGTATAGTTTAAATGACCAAATACATTACTTTTAGAAAGTTAATGGAAATTATTATTGGTTTATTTTTCACCCCAATTGAGACAAATAAAATATTGGTTATTTATAAAATATTACTATTATCCCACATTAATCCATCTGAGGGGAAGAAAAACAAAACTCATTTCACTGCTCAGGGTATTTCTCATTTTATATAAATTCATATTATATTATCCATATCTCGTAAGTCTAGAGTTAAAAGAGACCTTAAGGTTAGTTACTCTAATCTTTTTTGTAATTAAGAAGGCCCATTATAGTATCTACTAGAGGCCTAGTGCGTGAAATCTCACAAGACCCAGACCCTCCCTGCGCGAGCTGTGGGACCCCAGACCTGCCCTGCGTGAGCCTCAGGACCCACCTCTGCTGCACCAGCCCCGCCAGCCCCGCATGAGCCCTGCCTCACTGCGTGAGCTGCGAGTCCCGGCCTGGGAGAGGTGCTCCATGCACTTCCTGGTGACCCATTGTTTGGTCATTCCACCATTATGGCGTCATGACCACAGGCCTTTTATGATATAGACTAGAGGCCCAGTGCACGAAATTCGTGCACATGGGGGTATGTCCCTCAGCCCAGCCTGCACCCTCTCCAATCTGGAACCCCTCTGGGATCCCTTGAGGGATTGTGAGAGGGATGTCCGACTGCCCGTTCAGGATTGGGCCTAAACGGGCAGTCAGACATCCCTCTCACAATCCAGGACAGCTGGCTCCCAACTGCTCACCTGCCTTTGTAGCCTTCAGTGGAGCCAAGCCTCCTGCTTGCTCTGTGGCCGCAGCCATTTTTGTTGGGATTTATTTATCTTTTATAATTGAAACTTTGTAGCGGAGGCCAAGGCAGGCCAGGGCTTCGGGAGCTTGGCTTCCTCCATCGCCGGGGTAAACCCAAGCCTCCTGCTCTCTCCAGCTCCATGGCTGCCACCATTTTTGTTGGGATTTATTTATCTTCTATAATTGAAACTTTGTAGGCTTCAGCGGAGGCCTGGCACCCCAGGGCAGGTGGAAAGCTTGGCTTCCTCCATTGCCAGGGAAACCCAAGCCTCCTGCTCTCTCCGTGGCTGCAGCCATCTTGGTTGGGTTAATTTGCATACTCACTCCTGATTGGCTGGTGGGCGTGGCTTTTGGGTGTAGTGGAGGTATGGTCAATTTGCATATTTCTCTTTTATTAGATAGGATGATAGTTATACAGCCTGAGAATGTGGTCATGTTGGGAATCTACTCTCCTCAGGATAGTTCATTTCATTGTTTTATATTCTCTGGTTCTCAGAAAATTTCTTTCCTATAATAAAAGCATAATATGCTAATTAGACCAGATAGCTGAACGGCTTCCCAGATGTCCTTCCGGATGACCTTCCGGACAAAGCCGCGGCTGCAAGGGCTAAGGCAAGCCGCTGCGGCTGCAAGGACTGAGCCCCTTGCATGAATTTCATGTATTGGGCCTCTAGTTTGATTTATAAGCTTCGTAATGGAAGCGATTATTTTATTCATTTGTGTACCTGTGACACTGACTTGCAAATAATACAGTAGGTACTTAAGACATATTAAATTATATTGAGTGGAAGTCTACTTTCCTGTGACTGCCCATGTTGTTTTTAATCTTATGAATCAATGAAGAACTGTATTCTTTTCTGTTTGATAGACTTTTACTTATGTGGATGCCACCATTATGTCTCTTTAGTCTTCTCTAGACACTGAGCTTGTAGATCTCTAACCATCCTAGTCATCTTAGTTTATCATCCACACTTTATTTAAAATATATATTTTTTTTATTGATTTAGAGAGGAAAGGATAGGAAGAGAGAGATAGAAACATCAATGATGAGAGAGAATCATTGATCAGCTACCTCCTGCATGCCCCCACACTGGGGATCGAGCCCATAATCTGAGTATATCATCCACTCTTTAAATATGATATCAAAGTTGGAATTCAACCCTTAGATAAGATTGGAGTGAGACCATTAATTGTAGATTAATGGCATCTTTTGTGTAAAGGCACTAGGCTAGGCACTATGAACTCAAGAAAAATATCTGAACAAGAAAACCATTCCTATAGATTCCAGAACGTGTATTGTCAGTTTTGTCTGCTTATTTTTAAAATGTATTTTCTAGCTGATATTGGGGTGAAGTTTTGTAAAACCACCAAATCACTGTTTACTCCACTTTGGATACTTAATAATAACTTACAGCCCTAGCCAGATTGGCTCAGTGGATAGAGTGTCGGCCCACGGACAGAGGGGTCCCGGGTTCAATACCAGTCAAGGGCACATGCCCTGGTTCCAGGCTCGATCCCCAGTAGGGGGCATGCAGGAGGCAGCCAATCAATGATTCTCTCCCATCATTGATGTTTCTATTTCTCTCTCCTTCTCCCTTCCTCTCTGAAATCAATAAAGAAATATGCTTTCGCATATATATTCACATTTAATTGCTAAGGTAGGTATTATTATTTCCATGTTACAGATGGAAAAAATAATTTCTCCAAAGTTATACAACTGGTAAAGTGGCAGAACCTGGTTTCACATTCAGGTCATTCTGATTTCACTGACTTTTTCCACAGCTACCTTATCAAGAAGTCTCATTCAAAAAAATTATCTTGATTTTAAAGGATATGTGCCTGTCATATTGATATTCATCATTTATCCCTTTCAGCTGTTTTCTATTTCATACACTTAACAGAGTCACCAGAATCAATGTGAGTCTTCTTTCTTTAGTAGATACTACAGGGTGGGGAAAAAGTAGGTTTACAGCTGTTCGTATGGAAAGTAATATAATAATTAAGCAATAATACAAGAATAAACTCTATGTTTTGAATAATCACAACTGTAAACCTACTTTTACCCCACCCTGGATTTATTTATTAGGCATAAAAATCTAACCAGATTGTGCAATTTCTTCTCAATTGCTAAGGAGGAATCAAGTTTTAAACTTACTTAAAAAAAAGAAAAAAGAAAAAGAAAATCATTCTTGCACCTAAACTTGGTATACAGGGCAAGGTTTTGGCACTTGGGATGCATACTTGTGACTTATAAAAAAGCAAGTTTTGGTTCTTCCTAACGGCTCTGATTTTCTCATGCTTCTGCAACCTTGATGTGCTTGATTTTTATAAAACGGTTTGGAGTAATTAAACTACTAATTCTTGTTTGTTGTGTATAGCCCGGGATGGTGGAATGGATTGAACCTCCTAAACGAGAACGCAAAGCAAACTACGCAGTGGATGCCTACTTTAGAGAGGCTTTACGTGTCAGCGAGCCAAAGGTTCCAAAGGTAAAAGAAAACAGTATGAGGCTAGTTTTTATGTCCTACAGCAGAATTCTTTTGTAACCTGGTCTGTGAATCAGATTTATTTCTATTAGTGCTAAATCATAGTCCCTAAAATATAACAATAATACAGAAAAGTACTTGATATGGCCCAGCCATATCAATGGATTTCATTGTATTTATTTTTCTATATATATAAAAAATAGTAAAAGATAAATATGTTCACCTTATGTACTGAAAAAATATGTATATATATGTATATATATGTATATACATATATGTATATATATATACACATATACATATATATGTGTGTGTGTGTATATATATATGTGTGTGTGTGTATATATATATATATATATATATATATATATATATATATATATATATATCATGCGTTTTCCCCCCCACAGGCTCCTCGACCTTCAAAACAGCCAAATGTTCAGGATTTTCAATTTTTTCCACCACGTTTATTTGAGCTCCTGGAAAAAGAAATTCTTTATTATAGGAAGACAATAGGCTATAAGGTAAAATTTAAATTTTTTAGACTAGTGTAATGTAATCCTTTAAGCTAATATAATCTATTCAGCTAGACTAGAAGGTGTTTTATTTTAATTTGAGAGGTTGTAAAAGTAAATCAAAATAGTGGTGTTTTTAAAACCAAAGAGGGTTAACTAGAAGTAAAGCATCAATCTACCTAATTTCCAGTAGGATCATCACTATACCATATGAGATTAATGGAGAATTCTCCAGTATTTTAAAATAGTTATAATAATATATTATTTTAATAATGCTAGTGTTCAAGTGGTTAAAGAATGTATAGAAAGAACAACAGATGTGAATGTATGATAAATGATAGGAAGGTTGATCATTTTTTAAAAATACGAACAAGAAATAGTATTTTTGAGTTTATTGTTCAAGGTTGATGAAAGCCCTGTTGGTGATTACTAGACTGTGGTCACAGGTATTAATGATAAACATGACAATAAATTATATAATTTAAAAATGATATTTTAGAATTCAAAATTCTTATTTATATTGATAAATAGGAACCCATTTTTATGAGTGAAATTTAATGTTACCACACTAAAGCTATCACATTGAAAATTATGCATATCATGTTATTTCTATATGTTGAAATTGACTTCCTAGTGAACAAAAAGGTATGACTAGAAGTATAACCAATAGTATAAATGAAATTATAAAAATAGTAACATTATTATAATTTTAGAAAAATTTCAGTTATATGAACTGGACGCTGTGTTTTAAAATTTATTTTTCAAGCCTTTAACACAAGTGGAACTATGCCCAATTATTTTGGTTAGAAGTTGTGCCTATAAAAGCTCTGTGTATATAAGGTATTTAGTTAGCTCATTTATATTTTGGAACTAGAGTGGATCTTGAGAGCGTTTCTACTATTATTACAGAGTGGAAGCATTGCCATTTGAAACAGGGTAAAAAAGCTTTGCTTGCTCTTTAATGTACCAAAGTTTAAATATATATAAATAGGAATAAGAAACTTAAAGTAAATATAAGTAGTTATAATATGGTTAGGGAAATGTGATTAAATTTGAATGTATTTAACCAACAGGACTGGATAAAATCCTTCTTAGGAAGTTATAGAAGTGTACAGTAACCAGTTGAACGTTGAGACCAGACATAAAACTATTTCAAAGACAGTGAAAATGGTAATATGACAAGAGAAAAAGGCAAGTTATAGGTACAAAATGTGAAATAAAAATAGTGAAATTAATAAAGTAGTTAATACTATTTCATGAGGTAAACAAATATATATTATCTCACTAAGGGTTATAAAAATTTTATGTTTAGATCATTACTTTTTGTTACTTTTGACTGTTATTGGTGAGACTTGAAAGAAAAATTAATTGAAATGTTAGACCTCGTAGTTCATTTGATTACTAACAACCCTGTGAAACAGGTGTTGTTATCACCTCTATATAGTAGGTGAAGAAACTGAAATTCAGAGAGGTTAAATGACTTGTTCAGAGTCACACAGTTAACAGATTGCCAAGGATGCTGGTCCCAAACCAAAGTTCTCAATGTTCAAATGCTATGCTCTTTCCACTTAGACATCCTGGGCTATTTCTGCATGTGACATAACCCTGCTTCTTTCTGCAGCCCTAAATAAGGACTGTGTTTACAGTGGTGTGACATGTTTGGGAGGTGAGCCAAGTGGTAATCAAGAAGCAGCAATAAAACATTATCTTTGTTGATAGAATTGTTTATGCTCCTTCTTTGAAGATACTGAAATTCTGTTCCCTGCAATAATACAGTGCCCACCGCATTCTTTTTTTATATTATTTTAAAATTTCTTTATTGATTAAGGTATTACATATGTGTCCCTATTCCCCCATTAGCCCCCACCCCCCATTCATGCCCCCACCCCCCGCTGTCCGTGTCCACTGGTTAGGCCTGTATGCATGCACACAAGTCCTCCGGTTGATCCCTCCCCCTTACCCTCACCGTACCCTACCTTCCCTGAGGCCTGATGTTCTGATCGATGTTTCTCTGTCTCTGGATCTGTCCCTGTTCATCAGTTCATGCTGTTCATTACATTCCACAAATGAGTGAGATCATGTGATATTTATCTTTCTCTGCCTGGCTTATTTCACTTAGCATAATGCTCTCCAGTTCCATCCATGTTGTTGCAAATGGTAAGAACTCCTTTTTTAGCAGCGTAGTATTCCATTGTGTAGATGTACCACAGTTTTTTAATCCACTCATCTGCTGATGGGTATTTAGGTTGTTTCCAAATCTTAGCTATGGTGAATTGTGCTGCTATGAACATAGGTGCCCACCAAATTCTTACCATACCTCTGATTTTAATGTAAACAGTGCTTTTCCTTACAGACAGTTTGTAGTGAAGAGCGAGGTCTCACAATGGTTGGTTGGGTGGTGGCCAACTGGAAGGAGATGCAGGAGAGAGGAAACCTTAGAAGAGGGAGGAATGAAGGGAAAGCTGCAAAGGGTGATAGAAAGGAGGAAGGTGTAAGAAGAGAGGAAAGGGATGAATGAGGAGAGGGAAGGTGACATGGAATCCATGCTATGGCACCTTACTATTATTTTCTCTTCTTCACCTCCCAGAAAGAAGTGACAGGACAGGGAGAATGAGTGAAAGGAGGGCTTTTAAAAAATGTAATACATATTTATTGAGTACTCCTCTGTATCAGGTTCTATGCCAAGCACTGAGGAGAAAGCAATGAGTAAGAGAAACATGTACTTTACATTCTAAAAGGCACAGGCATTAAGCAGATACTACAGAGTAGTGACATTGTTATTTGTGTGTTTCAGTGCTTACACAGGGTGCTACAAGGGAGCATAACATGGATATCTAATGTGGACTGCAAAGTCAAAGTAGTGGTCCCTAAGGAAGGGTCATTTAAATAGATCAGAGAGATGCACAAGAATTAGCCAAATGCGGTGTGGGAGAGAAAAGCTCAGGTAATGAATGGATCCATAGCTGCAAAAGTGTTGCAGTAGGAACGATTGCCCCTTCAGAAACTGAAAGAAGCCCAGTGAGGAGGAAAGTGACTTGAGATGCAGCTAGTGAGCAGGTGGAGTTGGATCATGTGGAGCCGTTATAGGTCATATTAATGAGGTTGAACTTTAGCTTCAAAGCACAGGAAAACCATTGAGATGATTTTAAGACAGAAGGGTGGATGAGTGGTGAAATAATAATAGCTACTTATTTAGTTCTTGTGATGCTTACTGTTCCAAGTTCTTTAAAAAGATTAGCTCATTATTCTCATAACAGTCCTGGAACTACATCCTATTTTACAGATGGGGAAACTGAGGCATGGGAAGGTTGAGTAATTTGCCCTGAATAATTTGTTACAAATCAAACAATATATAAGTAGGTGGTAGAGTATGATCAGATTTACGCTTTTAAAAGATCACTCTGGCTGCAACACAGAGGATGATGAGTATCTCTAAGAAATCAGGCAGGGGGCATTTGAAGTGTGATGATGAGAGAAGATGGTGGTGGCTTGGAGTGTAGCGGCTGCAGTGGTGGTGGTGGTGGTGGAGGAGGTGGAGGAGAAGGCAGAAGGGGAATGATCCCATACCACTCTACCTTTAGCTTGTCCTCCCTTCATCCTGAATTGCTTCTGTATTGTCTTAAGACTTGCCTTGATCCTTTGTATGCATCTGTAGCTGAGGATTTATGACAAATAAGAATTCATTCTGGATATTGGTTCTTTCTGAACCTTTTTAAATTTTTTTACCAGAAGCTACAGACGTGAGTTAAGTTGGGTGACTTAATTGGGTGGGTTTCATGTTTGAGTTCAGAGTACAGACAGAAGAGCATGGCATGTTAATTACCTGCAAATGCTTCTTTTCAAGGACAGCGTGATGATAACTGTTAGACCTATCTTCTCAGGAATATCCAGCATTGATTACCCCTTCATACCTCCAGAAAACTCAACAGAGGCACAAATGAATAGAACAATAGTTTATTCTCAGATGAACAGAACTGCTTTAGCACAGTTACATGGTATTCTCTGCACAAGTTAGGTTCTCAAAAGGGGTCTCCTTCCCCCCCGCCCTTCTGCTTAAATGATTACTAGCCCAAGGGAGAGAGGTGTGGTCTATAGCTGGGGCCACTGTGGTGCACAGTACTGTTTTGTCCATTTTGAGACCCTCATAGTCTTATTCTGTAGTGATTTGGGATAGGGCTGAGGGGCTCAATAATTGTTTTTTTTAAATATATATTTAATATATATTTTTATTGATTTCAGAGAGTAAGGGAGAGGGACAAAGAGAGATAGAAACATCAAAGATGAAAGAGAATCATCGATCTGTTGCCTCTTGCACAACCCACAGTGGGGATTGAGCCCACAACCCGGGCAGGTACCCTGACCGGGAATCGAACTGTGACCTCCTGATTCAGCTCGATGCTCAAACACTGAGCCATGCTGGCCGGGCAAGGGACTCAATAGTTCTGAAGCAGTTGGGAAAGAGTATTTTTCTTGAGGGCCTGTTTATTTGAATTTTTTTTTAAATATATTTTATTGATATTTCACAGAGAGGGAGGGAGAGGGATAGAGAGCCAGAAACATCGATCAGCCGCCTCCTGCCCGCAACCAAGGCACATGCCCCTGACCGGAACCGAACCCGGGACCCTTCAGTCCGCAGGCCGACACTCTATCCACTCAGCCAAACCGGTTTCGGCTGTTTATTTGAATTTTTATTTTCTATTTTTTTCTCCCACCCTTCCCCCATATTCTGTGACCAATAAGGTCACAGCAATATTGCTGATAAGATCTGTAGTTAGAGTTTTGTTTGATTGGAGGCTGGATGAAATACAGGTTTACTTTACCCTAACCACTTGGTGAATAGCAGTGCATGTGTACCAATTCCCCTTGCTGTCTAAGCTTTGACCTTGTTGCAAGTTAGACATATTCAGAAGCTTAATTGCTCTTGCCACTTAAAAGAGTTACTTAATACATTTAATAACTTGTTCACTAAATTCTTTACATCAAAAGAGAGGACTTAATTGAAATTTCAATTGCAGAATAAAAAATCCAGATTATTTAGAAATTCTATTGAAATCTAAGACATGGAGTGAAAGAGTTTTGTTATATTTGAAGCTGAAGAAAGCTATAGAGCTTTCTAACATGTATCCTCAATAAAAAAATCTTTAGGGATGTATATGAACATTTGACAAATGGAGGAAGTTCCATAATCTTTGTGAGTTTTGGTAGCGTGGGCCACCTGTTTTGCAGGGTAGAACTAAGATGCAGTGAGCTGATTTCAGGTTACTGCTTTCATTTTGTGTGCCGTCACATTTAATTCAGTATTTCATATTTCTATGAAATGCTTGCTAAAACTCCTTCCAAGAAACAAGGCCAAAAAATGTTTTTCACTTCTCCATGGAACACAGCTCTTAAGTGCAAATTCCTTAGGGTCTGACTAGAAATCCATATAGTAATAGAGATGCTTCCTTATGAAAGATAACTTTTGTATATTGTGGCTATCAAGTGTTGCTGGGAGCCATCAGTAAGAATCACAGTGTGAGTACTTGAGACCTTTGAGATATCTGGTTGGTACTATTAGTCTGTAATTTTCCTACTTAATTATTATATAGCAGTTTTAAATAACTGCAGGAAGCTTAGTGCTGACAAGAACCTCATGAAGTAAAAAATGAATACCGTTTTAAAATGAATATTAAAAAGGATATTTTTTTGGTAGGAGGACATAATGGAATTTAGGAATGTTGAGTCATTTCTAATTCTACAAAAGTTAGCAACTATGTATTTGAATAATTTCTAAAATTAAAATAGTAAATGTGATATTGATGAAGGCATTGCTGTATTAAAATATGGCTGGTGTTTATGGAAGAAGCAGTCTGCAGTGGATCCTAAAATCTAATGGTATGATATAATATTCTGATTTTGTTCCTATTAAAGTTCAGGAGGGAAAGTTTTAGTATTGGGGTAATCTGCATAGGAATAAAGAGTTTATTTTGTATGGGTATTTTCCATTTTCTGTCATAAAATTAGACATTTATGAAATATTTTATTTGATTAAAATATGGTTTGTTGGACATAGAAAATTTGAAGGTATTTGATAGAGAAATATCTTACAATTAAAGAGGTTTTTCTTAATTAAAATTTGAACTCAAGCCCGGCCAGTGTGGCTCAGTTGGATGAGTGTTGTCCCATGAACCAGGAGGTCATAGTTTGATTCCAGGTTATGGCACATGCCTGGGTTCTGGGCTCAATCTTCAGTAGGGGGTGTGCAAGAGGCAGCCAATCAATGTTTCTCTCACATTGATGTTTCTTCTCCATAGTTGTAAGTGTATTTATAACTCTGTACCTAGAACACAATTAATAATTTCTGTTAGTTATTGCTACTAGAGTCTTTTCCCCTTGACTGAGGGTCCCATCACAGGTGTTTGTGTGCTCCACTACCCCTACCCTCTTAATATACAGGGTGAGGCAAAAGTAGGTTTACAGTTGTTTGTATGGAAAATAATACAATAATTAATACATAATAATCCAAGAATAAACTGTTTCACATACTCACAACTTTTGCCCCACCCTATATATTATCTTTTTTCCCCCATTATCCTGTCATTTCTAGACATTTTACATTTTATGTGAAGACACTCTCCCTTTTCATATCCTGGCAGGCAATAAAAACACTACTTTCCCTTTGCATGATGACTTGATCAACATGTTGGATACAATCTTCAGGTGCATTGCCATTTCTCTACCACTGTCTATATTGCTGGATGAATATGGGCTCTTTTTGTACTGCCAAACTGTTTCTTCTGGGCTTGAGGTTTTATTGTATAATGTTGGTATTGGGGATAATTACATTATTGTTTTTGTCATGTATTACAATATATTTTGTTCCATTGTATAACCAAATCTAGAATATAATGTGGCATTTAGCAATGGGTTTTAACTCTAAAATACCATGTGGTTCTGTTTATATTGTTTAACTGTTTTGTTGATTAGACTCCACATATAAGTGAGATCATATGGTATTTGTCTTTCTCTGACTGGTTTATTTCACTTAGCATAATAATTTCCATGTCTATCCATGCTGTGCAAAAGGTAAGATTTTTGTCATTTTTACAGCTGAGTAGTATTCCATTGTGTAAATGTACCACAGCTTTTTTATCCAGTCATCTACTAATGGACACTTGGGCTGTTTCCAGATCTTGGTTATTGTAATCAACAAAATAATTTAACAAACAAAATAGAAACAGAAGCACAGATACATAAAACAGAATGATGGCTGTCAGAGGGGAGGGGAATTAGAAGGCTGTGTGTAAAAAAGGTGAAGGGATTAAGCAAAAAAATGTATATATATATATATATATATATACACATACACACACACACACACACATACATACACTGAGTGGCCAGATTATTATGATCTCTGAATGCATAATAAATAATAATCTGGCCACTCAGTGTGTGTGTGTGTGTGTGTGTGTGTGTGTGTGTGTGTATTAGAGGCCTGGTGCATGAATTTGTGCATGGGTGGGGTCCGGCCAGCCTGGCCAGGGGGAGGGGACATGGGCAGTTGGCTGGCCTGCCTGCTGGTCGAACTCCTGGTCGAGGGGACAATTTGCATATTAGCCTTTTATTATATAGGATATACACTGAGTGGCCAGATTATTATGTGTTCAGAGATCATAATAATCTGGCCACTCAGTGTATATTAAGCAAAAAAATTTACACACACACACACACACACACACGCACACACACACGGCCAACAGTATGGTGATAGCCAGAGGGAAAGGGAAGTGTGGGGAGGTGGAAGTGGGCAAAGGAGGGATAAATGGGGACAGAAAGAGACTTGACTTTGACGACTTTGGATGGTGAGCGCACTATGCAGTGTGCAGATGATGTTTTATTGAGTTGCACACTTGAAATCTATATGGTTTTATTAACCAATGTCATCCCAATAAATTCAATAAAAAATAAAGTACCATGTGGCACATTTAAGTTTTTTATTTTGGTAATGTGGCAGTAGGAATGTGGAGAGGATCATATGTCATTCTGGTATGACTTTATATTGTTTACTAAAGACTGATGTGTGTGTGTGTGTGTGTGTGTGTGTGTGTGTGTGTGTGTGTGTGTATATATATATATATATATATATATATATATATCCTTAATTACTTTTTCTCAACAGTTTACTCATAACTCATATTTTGTATTTATAGGTCCCAAGAAATTCTGATATCCCAAATCCAGCGGTGGCTCAAAGAGAGGAGCAAAAAAAGATAGATGGAGCTGAACCTCTTACAGCAGAGGAGAATGAAGAAAAGGAAAAACTTCTCACACAAGTAAAATATTTTAAGTGACTGAAATACTTCTAGTCAACTAATAGAAAAAAGAAAATATAGATTACTTATTTTTTGTTGTATAGGCCTAGTACCTTGACTGGATACATTAACAAAACTTAGGACTATTTGTAAGTGTTTAGACCAAATATCCCTATTTTTTTTTTTATCTCTTTCACAAAATACAATCTTTTGGAAATACCAGGAAATACATAAATGTAAAATGTAGGTGTCAATTGTTAGAAAGAAGACATGTATTTTATTAATTATAATAAGGTCATTTAATTCACTATGAGTCCTGAGACAATAATTACTAACATATTCTTAAAAATTTAAATTTATTTTATTGACTGATGCAAACTGTCCTCTGAAATTATACTTTACTAATATTTTATTTATGGAATAATTTCATAATTCTCAAAATGCCTTTTTATCCTTTCTTGGAAAGAACTTTAGTATAATGATGAGAGATTTTTGAAACTTTTAAAGGTAATCATTGTATACTTAAAAGCTAATAGCTCAAAAAGATGAGAGAGACATTTTAGCAGCACGAGTTGAATAAAGAGCCCAGCTATAAAACCACATATATATGGACAGATAATTTTTGACTAAGGAACCAGAAACACAATGGAGTAAAGATAGTCTCTTCAATAAATAGTGCTGAGAAAACTGTAAAGTCATATGCAAGTGAATGAAACTGGACTAGTTTGTCCCCGTGTACAAAAATGAGTTCAAATTGGATCAAAGACCTAAACATAAGACCCAAAACAATAAGTTACATAGAAGAAAATATAGGTACCAAACTTATGGACCTTGGTTGTAGAGAACATTTTATGAACTTTACCCCAAAGACAAGGACATGTATAAAATATGGGATTAAAAATTATACAATATCTTGAAACTATAAATCAGTTTTTAGTACTTGGAGAAAAGTACATTCTCTTCATGATAGAAAAGCAGTTATTTTTATAAATAACACTCATTCAACTTTTGATTCCAACATAAAACACCTAGGATTTTATGAGGAGAAACATTTTCAATCTTTTAAACTGTTTTAATGTATCATGGTATAGAAGTAAATAGAATAATAAATGGATTTGTTAATTTAACCTTGATTGATAATGCTTAATTTTTTTTGTTCACAGGGATTCACAAACTGGACTAAGCGTGATTTTAACCAATTTGTTAAAGCTAATGAGAAGTATGGAAGAGATGACATTGATAATATAGCTCGAGAGGTGGAGGGCAAATCCCCTGAGGAGGTCATGGAGTATTCAGGTTTGTATATAACTTCAAACATGATGTTTAATTGTAATCTTATTCATTTCACTAGTGTCACTGTAATTGTGCCATTGTTCAAAGATCTTTTAAACTTTTATGAATAAAGTACAGGTGAGAGTATCTATACTAATAAAAGCCTAGGTGGCCCTCACGCCCTCGCGCAATGCCCTCACATCATCACAAGATGGCTGCTCCATGTCATCACAAGATGGCCGCCCCCACATCATCACAAGATGGCTGCCACAAGATGGCTGGCAGGGGAGGGCAGTTGGGGTTGACCGGACCAGCAAGGGAGGGCAGTTGGGGGCAACCAGGCCTGCAGGGGAGGGCAGTTGGGAGCAAGATCAGGCCGGCAGGGGAGGGCAGTTGGGGTCAAGATCAGGCTGGCAGGGGAGGGCAGTTGGGGGCGACAAAGCCTGCAGGGGAGGACAGTTGGGGGCAACCAGGCCAGCAGGGGAGGACAGTTGGGGCGACCAGGCCTGTAGGGGAGGGCAGTTGGGGGTGGGGAGGGCAGTTGGGAGCCATTGGGCTGGCGGGGGAGGGCAGTTGCAGGCAAGATCAGGCCAGCAGGGGAGGGCAGTTGGGGGCAAGATCAGGCCAGCAGGGGAGAGCAGTTGGGGGCGAGATCAGGCCGGCAGGGGAGGGCAGTTGGGGGCAAGATCAGGCCGGCAGGGGAGGGCAGTTGGGGGCAACCAAGCCTGCAGGGGAGGACAGTTGGGGACAATCAGGCCAGCAGGGGAGGGCAGTTGGGATGACCAGGCCTGCAGGGTAGGGCAGTTGGGAGTGGGAATGGCAGTTGGGGGTGATTGGGCTGGCAGGGGAGGACAGTTGGGGGCAATCGGGCCAGCAGGGGAGCAGTTAGGTGTCAATCAGGCCGGCAGGGGAGCAGTTAGGGGTAATCAGGCTGGCAGGCAGAAGCGGTTAGGAGCGATCCGGCAGGCAGGCAGGAGAGTGGTTATGAGCCAGCAGTCCCAGATTGTGAGAGGGATGACCAGTAGTCGGACATCCCCCAAGGGGTCCCAGATTGGAGAGGGTGCAGGCTGGGCTGAGGGACATGCCCCAGTGCATGAATTTCATGCACCGGGCCTCTAGTAAAATATAATTCTATTTCTATGAAAAGATTTTAAGAGTTATCAAAACACAGTAACTGCTGTTGTCCCTAGTAGTTAGCTAGTGGAGCTAAGTAAAGCCCTGATGAAAAAAAAAGGCTATTGGATGCACATTGAGAAAATGTTTCCCACTTTCCCACCTCTGGAATTTGGTCCTTTTCTGGGTAAAGTTTTTTTTTATTTATTGATTAAGGTATTACATATGTGTCCTTATCCCCTCATTGTCCCACTCCACCCCTCCTTCTGGGTAAAGTTTGAGATTTCAGGTTCAGCAGATTGAATTAGTGTCTTTCTATGTCATCCTTGAAGTAGGGAATTCCTATTAGGCCCTTTTAGGTCCTCAGACACTGTCAGGGTTCCAGTGAACTCCAGGCAGGTCTTGTGGGTTGCATTAATTCCAGACAAGCTGGAATAGATCTAAAAAGACTGCTTGAATAAATCTGTTGATTGATCCTAGAATCATGTCCCTCTCTTACTCAGCTGTATCTTTGGTATTGACCAGAACTAGGTTAGCTGCTGAAGCACATGGAATTAATACAATTCCCATGCCACAGTGTATTCAACCTCCAGCTTCTGAAAAAAAAATCTTATCAAATATAGGCAATTATGTCTAGGAAATTTTCTATATGTAGAATAGGAAGTTTCTGACTTTCAAATAGGTTGGGCTCTCATAGTCTGAATATTAGCTTTTTAGAATCCAGCACATTTCCCCCATAAAAACAATGTTACAAAGTAGTCCGAGGTTTCTATGCTAGTCCCTCAAATCTTACTTAACTTAACAACTCAAATTCTGTAGGGAGGAGACATTATAATACTAAGAAATATGTCAAGGATTAATATAAGCTAGGACCAGCTCTTAAGGTATCTATAGTGTCAGTGTTTGAAGAAATCCAGATTTAATTAGAGAATACATTTTTTTTTCTTTTGGAAATATGAAAGGGTCTTCTGATGATTACCAGGGACTTTAGAGGTTGATTATATTGAGTTTTTATTTCATATAGTATAAATCAAGTTTATGAACTTCCCATTTTCCTTGATACTGGCATAACACTTCTATTACTCTTAAGCTTTATCACATAAGTTTAGAGCACTTGGGGGCTTAGAGGGAGTAAAAAAGATGAGAGAGACATTTTAGCAGCACGAGTTGAATAAAAGAGTGTAAAAGGATATGTGCAGAGTGATATTCTGAAGTAGAATTTTCTGGCTCGCGAGCCGCGGTTTGCCGCTCTGTTGACTAATGAGTTTGCCAGCCACTGGATTAGGGTAACATTCCTTCTTATAGGCTCTAAAAATGAAAAATTTGAGAGTATGTCATTAAAAAGGCTTTTCACTGAAGTTACATTAATGCATATTAATGCAGCCAGATTATTTAGCTCATATAAAATTAGGGTGACTTGGTGTTTTGTTTTATTTTTTAGAGAAAAGGCTATTCCAAATAAGTTTAAAAAATAAGCTACAGGTCACTGAAAATAAGATCAGTGAGTGCTTCCAAAGGCGAAGCAATGTTTTCAGTAGAAATTGCTGCTTCATAGGAAGTTTGAATAATCTGTTGATAATGTTTTCCTTTTTGTTTTTGCTTACAAAGAAGCAATGCTCTCTAAGTTATATGGTCACCCTCTCTCCTGTTTCACTTTATGTATTTGATCCCTTCTGTATCATGTTGGAATAAAAGCATAGCATAAATCAGTATCGGTAGTATCTTGAAATCCTGTCATTTGGGTTGGATAATAAAAAATACTATTTGCATTTAATAATTTAACATATACAGATGGATCTGAATCTTAAACATCATTTTACTGTGTCCTTTTCTGTTAATTCTTCATTGTACAATTTTGTGGATTTATTTTCTTAAGATGATAGTATTCTAAAGTAGTAACTCTGTCTTTCAGCTGTATTTTGGGAACGTTGCAATGAATTACAGGACATTGAGAAAATTATGGCTCAAATTGAACGCGGTGAAGCAAGAATTCAACGGAGGATCAGTATCAAGAAAGCTCTGGATGCCAAAGTACTATATTTCATAATTGTAAAATTATTATTAGACTAGAGGCCCAGTGCACAAAATTCATGCACTGGTGGGGGGAGGGGTTCCCTCAGCCTGGCCTGCACCCTCTCATAGTCCAGGACCCCTTGGGGGATGTTGGGCCTAAGCCAGGAGTCAGACATCCCTCTCACAATCCCGGATGCTGCATGCACCAGTGACCATACTTTTCATACAGGTGAAAGACATCTTGCTGTTGTATGGGCAGCTACATTTTTTGCCCTGATTATAAAATGTAGTACATAACATGATCCTTCTGAGGCAGTAGTACCATTTTCCCCATCTTATGGGTGGAAAAACTGAAGCAGAGAGAAGTTAAATAATTGGCTTTGTCACACAGTTTTAAGTGTCAGAATCAGGGCTGACCACAAAATGTGCATGTCATCACTGCATCATCCTGTTTTTCCAGTGTTAGAGTAGCCTTGCCAGGATTTAATTTTTAAATCTAAGAGACTGTTCCCAATATATAGGGTAGGGTCCCTAGGCCTGGCCGGCGATCAGGGCCATCTGTGGGGCGACCGGCGGGCAGGGCCCATGCTGGCACCCACCTTGGCTGGTGGCCTGGTGCTGCCTGCTGGCCCGCCCTGCTCCCCAATCACCACTGCCAGTTGCCCACCCTTGTGGTTAGTGTCATAGTGACTGGTCGTTCCACCATTCGGTAGATTTGCATATTAGGGTTTTATTATATAGGATTATTTTAATTGATATGGTTACTAGCTTTGACTTATTATTGCACATTTAGTTAAAACACTAATTTGTTTAAATCCACAGATTGCAAGATACAAGGCTCCATTTCATCAGTTACGTATTCAGTATGGAACCAGCAAAGGAAAGAACTATACTGAGGAAGAAGATAGATTCTTGATTTGTATGTTACACAAAATGGGCTTTGATAGAGAAAATGTGTATGAAGAATTAAGACAGTGTGTACGGAATGCTCCTCAGTTTAGATTTGACTGGTTTATCAAGTCTAGAACTGCCATGGTATGTATTCCTTTCTTACTTCTTTTAACTTTTATTTTGAAAATTTCAAGTATTATGTATTATTCACTTAGGTTCTCTAATTCCTAAATTTAACATATTGACTTTCTCCCCCATCCATATATGCGTGTATATACTTATACATATATACTTACTATATATATATATATGTAGAATCTATAGTTTGCATTCAGAAATACATATCTTTATTTTATATTTATAAATATACATATCTATACTTCTGAACATTTGAAAATAACTTGCACACATCATTAGTGTTCACTTCTAAATACCTCAGCATTTATCTAAAAATAAGAACATTTTCCTACATAACCACAATATCTTGATCCTACCTGAAAATGTTAACATTGATGCAATAATGTTATCCATTATACAGTGCATGTACAAAATTTCCAATTGTCCTACAAGTGTCTTTCATAGCTGTTGTTTAAACTTGATGATCCAGTCAAAATTCAAACATTAAATTTGGCTGTTGAGTCTCTTTAGTCTCCCTCTCTCTCTCTCTCTCTCTCTCTCTCTCTCTCTCTCTCTCTCTCTCTCTCTCCTTACCAGAGGATATGCTATTATGTTTTTATCAATTTTAGGGAGAGGAAGAGGGAGGGATGGAGGGATGGAGAGAGGTAGGGAGGGTGGGAAGAAGAGAGGGAGGGAGGGAGAGAGGGGAGAGAGAGAGAGAGAGAGAGAGAGAGAGAGAGAGAGAGAGAGAGAGAGAGAGAGAGAAGCATCGATCAGTTGCCTCTCAGTATGTGAACCTGCAACCTGGGTAAGTGCCCTGACCAGGGGTCAAACTCACGACCCTTCGGAGTACAGGATGACACTCCATCCAATTGAGCAACACTGGCCAGGGCTTTTTAGTCTCTTTTAATCTACAACTTTATGTTTTTGCTCATTGTTAGACTTAGGTTAAGCATTTTTGGCAAGAGTACTACATAAATGATAGGTACTTCTTATTATATCACATCATGAGGCACATCATGTCAGATTGTCACTCTTGGTGATGCTAAGTTTGGTCACTTGGTTAATATGGTGACAGCTAGAACTCTCCACTTTAAAGGTACATTTTCCCCTTTGTTATTAGGCAGGTGATACTTGAGACTGTGTATATAACTTAAGGATTTATTTTTAATGAGAATGAATTGTTGCCTAAGTGGATTCTTTATAAAATTATTATGAGACAAAGTATACTTAAGTAGAAGATATATTTTTATTTTAGCTACTTATAATTTATTCTGGTACTTTCTAATCTGAATTGTGTTTTTGTTAAATTCTAGTGCTGCTTAGCAGTGTTCTGATGATATTGAAATAAATGCAACACATTTTTAATGTTGACATCATCAGTTTTTTGAAAGCTGAATTAAAACAAAAATAGCTTTTATACAACCTAAAAATTAAAAGTAACCAGAAACTAACAATCCAAATA
Organism: Plecotus auritus; assembly: GCF_963455305.1. NCBI lineage: Eukaryota > Metazoa > Chordata > Mammalia > Chiroptera > Vespertilionidae > Plecotus > Plecotus auritus. Next base: position 108,151,633 of record NC_137784.1, on the reverse strand, counting down.
TTGAACTTTTTTTCTTAAGTAGTTGCTATCTACCATAAATGTTGTCTTGGCCAAAGCTTCATAGGGGTGCAAAGATTTTATTTGACTTTGAATTTCAGGTCAAGTTGAATAAGAAGAAAAGAAAAAATCTGAGTTGCCATATTGAAGATGCTAATTTTGGCAGATGCTTTATAAGATCAGATATTCCTTAAAATTTTATCAAAAATTTAGAGTGTTCTTTTGGATTGTTATTAGAATGTTCCTGTCAAGTTTATGGAATATGTAATACTGGGAGGGCTAGCAAATTCTTTGGATAAAGCCAGGATCCAAACGGAACTAGAGAAATTGGAATGATGGATCTGTTGGATCTTACAACATAATACTTAATAGGAATAAATATAAAGTGCTATGCTTGTTTGAAAGAATATGAAGAGTTGTATCTATATATAAAAGCCTAAGTGACTGAATGAGCGAAAGACGGAACAACCATTTGGTCACTATGATACACTGACTACCAGGTGGCAGATGCTCAGTACAGGAGCTGCTCCCTGGTGGTCAGTGCACTCCCACAGCCAACCTCCCGTGGCCAGCCAACATCCCACGGTCCTTCCCCCAGCCGGCTGGCCCCAATCAGCCCTGATTGGGACTGGGTGAGACGGCCCCAATTGCCCCGATCGCTGGCCAGGCCAAGGGGCCCCACCTGTGCATGAATTCGTGCACTGGGCCTCTAGTATAAGATTAAGTAGAAAGTACTGGGAAGAGAATAAAAAAATAATCTATAGCATGAAGGGCCAAGTTTGAATGTAGTGAAGAGTTGTTTGACAGGGTTCTTTGGATAATTGACACAGATCATTGAAGAACACTGTAGAATAGTTTTCAAAATGAGATTTTATTTTGATTGTCAGAGGCTTTGGCAGTGACCTTCTTGGCCTTTTAAGGTGCCTTCTAGCTTAGTACATCTGTGACCATGTTTTGCAGAGAATTCCTTTCAAGGATTTTTTGAGTTATAATGGGCATATAACACTAGTTTCAGGTGTACAATGTAATAATTCTATGTTTGTATACACTGCCAAATGATCACCTCAGTAAGTCTAGTTACCATTTGTCTTCATATAGAGTTAGAAAGAATTTTTTTTCTTGTAGTGAGAACTTTGAGGATTTAATCTCTTGGCAACTTTTAAGTATGCATTACATTATTATTATTATTTTAAAGATTTTTAAAATTGGTTTTTATACAGAGGAAGGGAGAGGGAGACAGAAATATCAATTGACTACCTCCTGCATGCCCCCTACTGGGGATTGAGCCCACAACATGGGCATGTGCCCCAACTGGGAATGGAACCAGAAACCCTTTGGTGCACAGAATGACACCTAACCAACTGGGCCACACTGGCCAAGCCTGTAATATTATTGACTATAGTTACTATGCTGTACATTACATCTCCATGGCTTATTTATTTTATAACTAGAGGCCCAGTGCATGAAATTCGTGCATGGTAGAGTCCCTGAGTCCCTAGGTTGGGCCAACTATCAGGGCCAATCAGGTTCTGCCTCCCCGCCCTCTTCTTCCCTTGCCACCTGTGCGCTGCCATGGTGCGGTCCCCCCCACCCCCCCGCACCTTCCTGCCTCCTCCTTCCCTCTCTCCCTCAGCGCCCTGCTGCTGCCACTGGTCACCCACCATGTTCTGTGCCACCCCCTGGTGGTCAGCACACGTCACAGCGAGCAATCGAACTCCTGGTCTCACGGTTGAACTCCTGAGGGGACACTTTGCATATTAGCCTTTTATTTATATAGATTGGAAGTTTGTACCTGTTGTATTTAGCATTTTAGCCATTTGGAGGTTTATGCATTTAGCTATTTAATTTAGAGCAGCATCAACAACTTGTAAAAGACAAATTCCTACTTGCATTTTTTGGTGAATCATATTTTATATCATACATGCGCTTTTATGTGGTGGAACTTTTGCTGAATTTTCAAGTATATTTCAGTGATATTTTACTAATTTTTAAAAAGGTTGAGAGTTTAATGCTGTTTTCAGTTTCTGGAATCATTAAACAAAAGCAGTAGGATGAAATACTGTAGATTCAGAAGTGCAAGGAAAAGCTTATATTATTTGTAATATGAACATGCCTGTAGAACTATATAAATTTATTTCATCTTCCAAGAAAAAAACAAGTATATTATTAACAGCCACTAGATGTCCCTGACCTCCCTTGTAAAGAATCCTTTTCCTCCATCTTCTTTCTACAAAACATTTACCTGTTTCTTTACCAAGATATTTAAATCTCTAATGTATATTTTCCAAAGAGCAGATATTAACTACATAGCTAATGAACAATGAAACCTTTATTTTGTCTTTTGAAAATGAAGACATCTCTGTCCTTAATTACCTTCTAGAAGGTGCAATTTATGATTCCTAACAAATCTTTAAAATATGTAATAGTTTATTTCATATTTAAATATTGTAATACAAAGTGTTTTGTTTGTTAACTTTTCTGTCATATTGTTTTTATTTTCCTCCTGGGTAATGGATCATTTTTGCTTATATATCTGGAATTAGAGTACAGGTAATATATTTTAAAATATATTTAGACAGTCATTTTTGGAATATTTTATGATAATATCAATCATTAGGAAAATGAAATAAGTCAGTCAAATACCATATGATTTCATTTATATGTGGAATCTAAAAAACAATGTAAACAAACAAACAAAACAGAAACATACTCATAGATACAGAGAATAGACCTATGGTTGCCAGAGGGGAGAGGGGTTGGAGGACTAGGTGAAAACGTTGAAAGGTTTGACAAGTACAGAAGTACAAATAGTCATGGGAATGTAAAGTACAACATAGGGAATATAGTTAATAATATCGTACTGGAAATATGGGGGGGAACCCTTACTTAACTATGATTATCTAACCACTATGCTGTACACCTGAAACTAACACAAAATAATACTGAATGTAAACCATAATTGAAAAAATTAAAATAAAACACCAAGAAATAGATTATTAATATTCCTAGATGATCTCTTTGCCCCATCAGTTTAAATAATTGTTCTTGTACAGTGAATCACATTCATAACCTAGGAAAATTGAAAGAGGCTGTTGTGATTTCCAAAGTTAAAATCATTTGTATCGGTGAAATATCCTATCTTAAAAATACAGAAGATGTAATTTGATTCATTATATGTGTCATTGTGTTCCAATTAAAATCTTATTAATGTTTAAACTTTAAACTTAGCTTACTATAGAAGCTATCTTTAAAAACATAATCTTGCTTAAAGATGTCTTTCTTTTCTCCCAGAGATACCAATAAATAGGATGGAAATGCTTAGAAAAAAAGTAGAAACCTTGGTAGTCATATTTTATTCTGAGGTCTCAAAGTACTGAATTAATGGCTTCTGACTTAAATAACAGTCTCAAAGTGCTTAAAGTCATGAACCTCCACTTCTAAATATGCCTCACTTTGAAAGCCTTCAACTAAAGGTTGAAGATTTCTTTGAGGCTCTGCTCCATTTAAAAATTCTTGCTCTACGAAAGAAAAAAATGAATTTTAGTTTCATTTCTCTATGCTAAAAAGATTGTGATTTCTTTCTCCGAAAACTTCTGTGTTCTTTAAGTAATCAAAGCCTATTGAACTATATAAACAAGTAGGAAGGATACGATCAATTTAGATTTTTAAACTCAGAGCATATGAATAGCCCTACCATTTCCCTCCAAAGAAAAATATCTTAAAATGGGGTCTTAGTCTTAGGGCATTCAAAGACTTTTACCAAATGACTATAAGAAGAAATGATAATACTTCATATTTGATAGTACCTTTTATATAATGCTTGCCAATCCCTTTATCACTCTTAGCTCATTAATTTTCTTGCCATTCCTTTCAGGGAATGGATGTCAGGGTACTATTTCCATTCATTTAGTGATAGACCAATGTGACTGGGAGATTTGAGAAGAATATGAGAGGCCCAAAAGATTTAGCACATTAGTCAGTTTACTGGAAAGGACATATGAAAAGTACCCAAAGCTTAATCAGTACATTTTTGGATCTGCTTAGGTCCTTTTAAGTACTTAAAGGAGAAAAGCAGAATTTAACTATCTAAGATAAAGAACATTTCTTGATATAACCATTTATTGTATCCTTTGCAGGGTTGCTTTGACTCTTAATTTTAGTAAAAAAAAGAATTCTTGCATTTTAACTTCTGGGGACATTTTTTCTTTCCTCTCCTAGCTAAAGGAGCTATGTGCACATTGCCTGTGGCCATGTGCCTTGGAGTTGAATCAAAGTATTAGTAATTAGTTATTACAATTACCATGCCTTTTGTAGTAGCTTAAATTATTTTTTTCTGACAGCCTCTCAGAGAATCGCACACTGTTGTTTACAATGTAATAAAAATTTCATGATTTACTGTTTGTTTTTAAATCAACTTATTATAATGAAAGTGTTCCTTATTTAAAAATCAAGAAAATGAAATTTCTCATTAGAATTATAGGAGAAAAAATACTTTTTAGGAAATATCACTGTAGCTTTTTATTAGCTTGCTTCCCTTTTAATAGATTTATCAGTGATAGTGTTAACTAGGTTATTAGTTCATCATAGTCAGAGAAAGATTTTCTTTATAGGTACTGTACTTTAGAAAAATAAAAGTCAAATTTGAAAATTTCCAACTTATTCTAGAGTCACAGTAATTACTTTTGTTCGTTGCTTATGCAGCATGGTCTAGAAAATTTCATAAAGCAGGCCAATCACAATTTTTGATTTTACTTGTCAGTAATTATATGATAACAGCTAACATTGATATTTTAGAATATTACATTATTAATGAAATGTGAGAAATATGAATTAATACATTATTGATAAAACTGGTTAACTGTAAAATGTATTATTGGGTTCTTCTTGACTATAGAATTATTAAAATATTAAAAGTGCAATATAGTTATGCTCATAGGGATATATTTTTACTCATGCACTTAAAAGATGAAACTGTCTCTTTTCAGCCTTAATTTTGAAAAGGTTCTACGTAGAGATATGTACAGAGGAGGTAGTGTTTGACTTTGCCTTGAGTGTTAGATCTGAGGAATAGCTTCATAGAAGAGGTCCTTCTTGGAACCAAGTCATAAAAAAATAAAAGTAGTTGGCCATGGAACTACATTCAGGGTTGTGGAAACATCATATGCAAAGGTATAGACAAGCCGAGCATATTCAGAAACTGTAAATAGGTTGGTATGGTAGGGTGTAATCAGGGAAGTACTGGGAAATGAGGAAATAACTGTCTGCTATATTGAAGTCTTTGGTCTTTAGTCTACACTGAGTGGCCAGATTATTATGATCTCTGAATGCATAATAATCTGGCCACTCAGTGTATATCCTATATAATAAAAGGCTAATATGCAAATTGTCCCCTCGACCAGGAGTTCGACCAGCAGGCAGGCCAGCCAACCACCCATGTCCCTTCCCCCTGGCCAGGCTGGCTGGACCCCACCCATGTACGAATTCATGCACCGAATTCATACACACACACACACACACACACACACACACACACACACACACACACACTGAGTGGCCAGATTATTATGCATTCAGAGATCATAATAATCTGGCCACTCAGTGTATAGGAAGTGGGAAGTCATTGGAAGATTTTAACAGGTCAGTGACATGACCAGATTTACATTTTGGAAATACTGTTCTGTGCAAGTGGCCAAATGTCTACCTCACCTACCAACTATAGGCTGATAATCTCCAAATTGATGTCTCTATCTTTTCTCTGTTCCTCATCTTTTTTTTTCTTCCCTTGGCTAATGTATTACCATCTGTCCCAGAGGCATTTTGTACTGTTCTCTTAATTTTTAAGTGCAACTGGTTATATCTAAAGGGACCAGCATAATACCTTGCACAAAGTAGGCATAGATGAGCTTGGAACTTTTGTACTTAAGTTTGCTTCTATCTCAGACCCCTGCATTTGGAGCAGAATTGGATAGAAAGTCAAGAAATGTACCAGTGGGGTTGAGTTCTTTTCTTTTCATCTACCTTTTTCTAATGCTAGACTTTATTTGGCTCTCATCCCTGTAGCTTTTATTTATTTACTAGAGGCCCAGTGCATGAATTCATGCACCAGTGGGGTCCCTCGGCTTGGCCTGCGGGATTGGGCCAAAACTGGCTCTCCGACATCCCCTGAGGGGTTCCTGATTGCGAGAGGGTGCAGGCCAGGCTGAGGGACCCCACTGGTGCACAATCAGGGCCAGGGAGAGACACAGGAGGTTGGCCAGCCGGGGAGGGACCGTGGGAGGGCTCCAGGGTGTGTCTGGCCCATCTTGCTCAGTCCTGATCAGCCTGACCCCAGCAGCAAGCTAACCTACTGGTCAGAGCATCTGCCTCCTGGTGGTCAGTGCATGTCATAGCGAGCAGTTGAGTGGCCTTAGCATATCATTAGCATATTATGCTTTGATTGGTTGAACGGCTGACTGGTCAACCGGACACTTAGCATATTAGGCTTTTATTACATAGGATAAGTTTGAATAGTCAGTTGTAAATAGCATGTGTTTTATTAGTAACTAGAGTGTTTAAGGCAGAACTGTTCTAACAATCTGTGATACAATAAATGCACTAACAGGAGTCTGTTTTAGGTGTTTAGTATACTTATGTGTTACCTTGTGAGGAGGTGATGTAATATTTTATAAGTAACTAGAGGCCTGGTGCATGAAATTCGTGTACTGGAGGGGGGTCCCTCAGCCCAGCCTGTGCCCTCTCACAGTCAGGGAGCCCTTGGGGGATGTCTGACTGATGGCAGTAGGACATCCTTAGTGCTGCTACGGAGGCGGGAGAGGCTCCCACCACTGCCGCTGCACTCACCAGCTGTAAGCCCAGCTCAGGGCTTCTGGCTGAGTGGTGCTCCTCATGTGGAAGTGCACTGACCACCAGGGGGCAGCTCCTGTGTTGAGCATCTGCCCCCTGGTGGTCAGTGCACATCATAGCAACTGGTTGTTTTACCATTTGGTTGATTTGCATATTAGCCTTTTATTATATAGGATTATGTTTAAGCAGCAGCAGTTAAGTAAAAGCATCATAACATTTGATTCTTGTTTTTAAGAAATGTATGATATATTTATTAGAATATTATTTCTCATTTAACTGGCAGTGTGCTTGGGCCCTGAGATTCTAGTATAGAATGTGATTGCTTTTTGTTATTATGATAGAGGTTCCAAAGTAACAAAGGATCTGGGAAATATATCACACAATGTATAGTTCAAGGTATTGATTCAATAGGTAAAGTATAGGGAGTTTATAAAAGAGCAAAGGCAAAAACACACCAATTTTGTTTTACTAAGAACTGTAGAAGAAAATTATGGTTTTATAGAACTACCTAAAAATTTAGAGACACAATGTGAAGTGCAGTTTATATTTTGCCCTTGCTTATTCACCTGCTTTTGACTTTGAACCATAATGAGCATGAACCTTCTGTCATTTAGACTTAGGTAGGGCTAGTGTCTAGGATTTTAGTACATAGGAAATGTGATGTGGAGCTTCTTTAATCTCTTTCAATAAGTCACTTCAAGACTACTGATGCTTTCTGTGCCTTTTGAATTGATGCTTTGAAGCTGAGTATTGGGGAAAATGGTATTTGAACTTGGTGCCCAGCATGACTGATGTTTACCACACGCTAAAGGGCAGTGCTATTCACTGCAAACATTCCATCATTTATTACATAAAGGTAGATATACATATCTTAGTATTTAAAAGTTGAAACTCAGGTGACTTTGTAGTGAGTAAGATCATAATTAAAAAGGCGTGGAAAGCTAAGGCAGTAAAATTTATTTAAGTAAATTTAAAGTCTGTAGTTTTAAATTGGTTGGCAAATTGTGCCCACCACCTGTTTTTGTATGGCCTGCAAGCCAAGAATGATTTCTATATTTTCAAATGGTTGAAAGAAAATAAAGAGAAGACTATTTTGTGACATGTAAAAATAAATACAAAATTCAGATTTTAGTATCTGTAAGTAAGGTTTTATTGGAATACAACCATACTCCTTCATTTATATACTGTCTACCGCTGCTTTTATCCTATATGGCAGAGCTGAATTGTTGTGACAGAGACCATGTAGTTACAAAGCTGAAAATATTTACTATCTGGCTCTTTTCAGAAAAGATATGCTGACCTCTGTTTTAAATATTTTTATTGATTTCAGAGAGGAAGGGTGAGGGAGAGATAGATAGAAACATCAATGATGAGAATCATTGATTGGCTGCCTCCTGCATGCACTGGGGATTGAGCTTGTAACCCGGGCATGTGCCCTTACTAAATGAGGGGTATTTGGGGGTTGTGTTGGTGATTGTGATGGAAACATGATAGCTGCTTTGTAATATTTGAAATATTGTCATATAGAAAAGGGAATCAGCTTGTTTTCTATAACTATAAAAATTAGACCTAGCCCAGCCGGTGTGGCTAAGTGGATTGAGCATCATCCCAAGCACCAAGAGGTAACCTGTTAGATTCCCAGTCAAGGCACATGCCTGGGTTGCAAACACGATTTCCTGTACGGGGGTGTGCAGGAGGCAGCTGATTGATGTTTTTTTCTCATCGATGTTTCTCTCTCTCTCCCTTTCCTTTCCTCTCTCTCTCTGAAGTTAATAAAATCATACTTTAAAAAATTCGACCTAGAACTGATTGTTGGAAACTGATTGTAGCAAATTGTAGTGTTGCATAGGGGACATTTTAAACTTGTTGAAAGGTGGAATAGAGAGCCTTTGGAGATAGAGAGGACCCTATCATTGGAAGAATTCAGACATACTGGACAACTAATTAACAAGGGCCTAGTAGAAGGGATTCAAGCATCAACTTGAATTGTTTTTAAAGGCCCTTTCTAACCTTGAGAGTGTATAGTTTTATGAACTCTCACTATTGAGAACCTGTATCCAGGAAAGAATTCCAAGTACCAAAATACACCTTTGATTACATCACTCCTCCAGCTCAAAAATTGTCAATGAGATCCTTTTGTCAACTGAATTAAGTCAAATTTCTTCGTTCTTTGTTCTTAGTTTCTAGTTGTTGTTTTTTTGTGTGTACTTTGATCCAAACTTAGCCTTATTCATCATTCTTACCCTGCACAGCATTTTCCTAGTTAGTTTTTACCAAACCTTGTTCTAGGATATGCAAATAGATGATATGCAGGACAAGGGTTCTGTGTTCAAATAGATTTGGGAAATTCTGATACTGAATCCTTCCCTGGATGCTTCCAATCTACATTAGAATGTGAAATGCCCAGAGAAATACTGCCATGAAGAAATTTGTTTAACCTTTTTAAAATCCAGCATTTTCACATATGCGAGAACACAAAGTACTTTCTTCTTTTGCCACAGTTATTAACATTGCAGAACAGTTTTCCATTTGTCATATTCCTGTTGTATTTATTGGTTTAGCATCTCCTCTCTTCCTCTCATATGCTATTTTTCTCATTCCAACTTCATTCCTAAATCCAGCATGGGGAAATGATGAGAGAAAGAGATAATTAGACTATAGAACTGTAGAAACCACTCCCTGTAACCTCAGGAAAATGGGAAGATAAAGAGTTATAAAAATGTAGGAGAATCTACACTAATAAAAGAGAAAGATGCAAATTGACCGTATCTTTGCAACGCCCACCAGTCAATCAGGAGTGAGTATGCAAATTAACCCAACAAAGATAGAGGGTTAATTTGCATATGCAGGCGCTGAGCGGCCGGGGGCAGGGCAGGATGCTTAAGTCGTCGCCATGGCGACGACGCAGGTGTTCCACACCGCCCCAGCAGCTACGGGCATCTGGGCAGTATAGGAAGGCGGAAAGGCGGCTCCGGGCTGAAGCAAAGGTGGAAAGGTGGCTCTAGCTGGAGCGAAGGTGGTGCCAGCAGCCAGGGGAACGAAGGCCCATTCTTGCACGAATCTTCATGCATCAGGCCTCTAATATATAAATGAAAGGAAAATTATATATGATGAAAGTGCTTTTGACATCATGAAATTTCTCATAGTCATTTCATAGTTATTTAAAAAGTACAATACTGTTTTATTGGTAATCTGGCCTTTCTCCTTGTAATTTCTGGATTTAGCTAGTGATCTATTTATAATACCATCTGTTATTGCCTATAGTTAGGCAATCTTTAAGCATGTGAATAAAAAACGGGGTCGGGTCCTGGCCAGTGTGGCTCATTGGTTGGGTGTCATCCAGTGCACACAAAGGTTGCTGATTCCATTCCTGGTCAGGGCACATGCATAGGGTTGCAGGCTCAATCCTTGGTAGGGGGCATATAGGAGGCAGCTAATTGATGTTTCACTCTCACATTGATGTTTCTCTCTCTCATCCTCCCTTCCTTCCTTTATAAAAAAAATTAAAAATATGGGGTTGGTATATCTAGAGAAAGTGACAGTACCGATGCTAGTAAAGCAACATTCATACTCACCCATTCCTTGGTGCGTTTATCTAGTGAGTTAGGCTATTTTTCTGTGTCTGGAGTAGTTAGTGACAAGTTAAAAGGAATTAAGGTAAGAAATTATACAGTCTATTTATAATCATTTTGATATATTCTACTTCTGCACATGAGACTGTGTCAAAAGTATTATTTTTTCCTGAATCACACATACAAACCATGAATATGTATCTAAAGATATCTGCACAGACAACTATTACTTACTGAGAATAGTAATAGCCAGAGGGTATAGCTTAATGATTCAAGAATGAGATTCAAATAAAGACTCCATCTAGTCTCCCTAGAAACCAATGATCAAATCTCATCAGGGTCAACTTAGCCCTTTCTATAATAGATAAATTGAATAACATGCTGTTTAATTTGTATGTGTGTTATTGAATGAAGCTATGAAGAGTATTTGGTCTGCATATTAAGGATACCAGTATTGTTTTGGTAAGTAAGGAAAATTTCAGTGTTATTTTTCCTAAATTATTTAACCTTGGGTAATTGAATATGTCCAAGAGACTTGAATGTACCAGTGTTTTATAAGGTTATTTTTAACAGTTAAACAATAACTTGTCAATGAGGAATTTTTTCTGTCTAGACTATCTTTGGTTTTCTGCTTCCTTTTGGGCTTGAATTTTAGAGTAGAAAATGCTTGGATAGTTGATAATATTTTTGTTATGTAACATTTTCTATGTTGTATGCCATTTTTCTGGCTTTTATTTGGACAGATAAAACTGTCTTTAAAAAACAATTTTCCATTTCTTAAAAATGTTACAGATTACCCAACACCTAAAAGTTCATTGCAGAAAATTTGGAAAATACAGGCTAGTATGAAGAAGAAAATATGTTGCCATTGGTCCCACTCTCAGAGATACCTGCTGTTAACCATTAGTAATACTGTAGATAATATCCTCTCAGCTATTTCTCTGTATATATGTATATAATAAGACGCATTTATGTATTTCCAAATTACCAAAAATTTAGTCCCCAGTATTTTCCTGCTAAAATAACACTGCTGTAAAAATTCTTTTATAGTAAATCTTTGTATATATTTCTTATTTCCTTATATGAAGTTTCTAGGAGTGGAATTGTTATTTCAAAAGGTATGACATTTTTAAGATGCTTTATTGATATTCCCAAATTGCTTTCTAGAAAGGTAATGTGTTAGTCTGCAGGTGGTTTAAAGAGAAATTTCTCACTGTTTTGGAGACTGGAAGACCAAGACCAAGGTGCTAGCAGGGTCGGTTTCTGGTGAGACCTTTCTCCCTGGCCTGTAGATGGCACCTTCTCATTGTGTTCTCTCATGGTCCTTTCTCTGTTGGAGTGTAGACAGAGAGAGATCTCTGGGCATCACTTTCTCTTCTTGTAAGAACACAAGTCCTCATCTTTATGAACTTGTTTAACTAACCTTAATTACCTCCTACGGGTCCTACCTCCAGTCGCAATGTGGGGGTGCTAACTTCAACATATGAATTTTGAGGGTTCACAATTCAGTCATAACATTGATATCTCATCATCAGTGAATTATAGAGTTCCCATTTCACCATCTTACTGCTGACACTGGATACACATACCACATACATATGTGCATACATATTGCAAATTTAATAAAGACGATATTGTTTTACTTTGCATTTCTTTGATCATTAGTTTTAGTGAAAAATTAAAAGTATTTGGACATTTTAATTTTTAGGAGTTTTCTATTGTATTTTGACCATTTTTTTTGGTTGGAGTTTTAATTGTCCATAAACATACATTTTCATTTAAACATTTAGCTATTTTGTATTTTATCAGGTATTTTTGCTTATACAGAAAAGGAATAATATTTTAAAATGTTACTTATTTTTTAATATTAAACTATTATTTACCTTTAAAATACAGCAAAGTATACAGGGTTAACATATATGAATGTCTATATTAATGAATCATATGTTTGGTACTCACCGTACATTCATAAAAACTGTTTATAGTTGGATGCATTGATTTGCTGGCAGTGAAATATAGGTAGTGGCAAGGTGAATGCAGAATTTTTTCAGCTATTGTTTGCTCCAAATTAACAAATACAGCAGTGTTTCCTGAGATGTGCTTCTCAGAACTCTGATCCCACAAGGTGTTCTGCGAGAAGAGAGTTCTGTTGGTTAAATAGTTTTGGGAACTACTTGCATACTACGTCTGTCACCTAGTGGCTGACAGTGCTCGTCAGAAATTTGACCACTTTGAGGAGCCCTGTACTACAGCAATCTGTTTCACTTTTGTAAACTAATTCCAAAACTTATTCTGGCAATAAGATATTTCCTTATTTTTTTGTTTGTGTGATTTTAGCTTTTCATTTAGAAATATTTATAGATTCACAGGAAGTTGTAAAGAAATGTACAGGAGGTCCCATGCACCCTTCACCTAGTCTTCCCTGATGATAGCATCTTGCATAACTATAGTACAATGTCATGACCAGGGAATTGACATTAGTACAATCCACAGTGCTTATTCAGATTTCATCGGTTACACATGGCCCTTGTGTGTGTGTGCTGATGCCTGTGAATGTAGATCAGTGCAATTTTTATCACAGGTAGATTCATGTAACCAGCACCACCATAAGACTCCCTCATGCTAGCTTTTTATAGCCACACCCACTATCCCCCCTTTCCATAGCACCTGGCAACCATTGATATGTTCTCTATTTCTAAACTGTCATTTCAAGAATATTATATATTCTTTGTTTGCTCTCTTCCTGAACAATAAAAAATTCTCTAAAAAATGTTATATAAGTGGAATATGTATGTAACCTTTTGAGGTCAACTTTTTTCATTCAGCATAATTCCCTTGAGGTTCATCTAGATTGTTGTACGTACCAAGACTTACTTCTTTTTTTTATTGCTGAGTAGTATTTCATGGTACAGATGTATCAAAGTTGTTTTGTTTTTTTACCCATTTACCCACTGAATGACATTTACCTCTTCCCCATATTTTTGGTTAAATGTATTAATATCCTTTATGGATATTGTTCTGAAGAATACTAACTTTAGAAATCTGTACTACAGAAATGATACAGTTAAAGAATTATCACTAATGAGTATTCCTGGGTTACAGAAATTTAAAATAATTAACTGTTTGGTTTAGGAGTTCCAGAGACGCTGTAATACTCTGATTTCATTGATTGAGAAAGAAAATATGGAAATTGAGGAAAGAGAGAGAGCAGAAAAGAAGAAACGCACAACTAAAACTCCAATGGTAAAATTTTCAGCATTTTCCTAATTTTTAGGTAGATCCCATTTTTTACATAATTAAAATGCCTATATTATGTTTAATGCCATAGTGATACCAATGACAAAAACTGGTTTTATGAATTGCTAATTTGTTTTTGATAGAAAAATAATTACACTACAACCACTGTTTCTTATTTGTTTATAGACCATATGGTTAGGAACTCCCTACCTAGTAACAGGGCTCTATTTTAAAAAATTCCTCATGACTTTAAGCAAAAATATAATGCAAGTAAAATCCTTCAAATTGAGACTAGAGTTGTTGGTGGGAGTTGGAGAAGGGGTATGGGATGGGGCTGAAGTTGAAACAGGGAGTTCCGATTTGATCAAATAATGTTTCTTTGTGGAACTATGAGTGAAAATGAGAACTTTGAGTGGATAGCAAAGCTTTACTTGGTTTACTTGCTCATAAATTAACTGTTGAATAATAAGATAACTTGATTTTAATCCTGTCAGGTTTTCTTGTATAGTTAGAATTTAACATAGTCTTAAATGGGTCATGTTATTTGAGTGTGGTTGTGTAAACTACCATATTTCAGCAAGTCTGAGATGCCTTCTACTCTAAGACACAGCATTATTTTATGTGCCAATGAGAAAAACTGTTGCCAAGTAACTATAACTTGTCATCAATTGTAAGATGCATCCTGATTTCAGAGATGCTAACATGGGAAAGAAATGTGCATCATAAAATACATGAAATGTGGTATTTTAATATCTATCATATAGTTTTTGTAAATAATACACTCATAAATAACATTTTGCCCAGAAAACTTCCAGTATTAAGTAGTTAACATAAGAGTACATTTATAGTAACATGTGTAACTAGTCACTTGACAACTATTTTTATGCGTATTTTATGTCTTTTTTTAAAAAAAGAAAAATATTTGAAGGTTATTTTACATTGGGTTATAGAGTTTGTTGGGCTATATAGAACATTAATTGTGAGTATAACATTTAAGTGAATATTCATGTTAAAATTTTTTTTAATGCATTTACATCCTAGATTTAACATTGTTGGGCCATTTAAAAATATCCATATTGGAGCAGAACATTAAATCTGTTTCCATTTTAGTCACAGAAAAGAAAAGCAGAGTCAGCTACTGAGAGCTCTGGAAAGAAGGATGTCAAGAAGGTGAAATCCTAAAGCCTAGAAATAAAGTTTTAAATGGGAAACTGCTATTTTCTTGTTCCCATCTTCAAATGCTAATTGCCAGTTCCAGTGTATTCATGGTACTCTAAGAAAAATCTTTTTCGTTTTGATTTCTTGCATATTTTATATATTTTACAATGCTTTCTACTTGAAATGTGTAGCTTTATATTTTATGCATTCTAGTATTTTTGTGTACTGTATTTTGTGCATTTCATGTCTTCATCAAATCCTCTCAGTCCTTGTTCTTTTGAAGCTTGTGCTGAGGTTTTAGCTTTTCTATGTTTTATATGCCGCTGCTTTGAAAGAAAACCTAGATTCTATAGCTGTATTATTGTTGTTTCATACTTTAAATTTATATGGCTGTGAAAAAAAGAATTAAAATGATTTGAGGAGAAAGACTTTTTCACTTCTTTGTTGCTTTCTTTTCTATTGAGTATGGGATTGTTGTATTACTGCATACTGTGATTAGCATAATAAGTGTTTCTTTGAGGTCATCTAAATATTTTTTTTCCTAAAGGAATCAAGGGTGAGAACAGAAAAATATTAAAAAGCTAATATTTGATACTGTGCTTGCTGTCAGTATGAATCACATTTAAATTATTCTCTAAATATTCAAGTGGGAAAATATAATAAAGAAATGTCTATACGAAATTTAATTATTTCCTGTTTTTTTGTGCAGTACAAAATATTTGTATTTACTGAATTGTATTGCTCACTACTATGTATTTGGTTGAAAGTTAAAGCTTTGCTTGCTAACTTGTGTGCGATTTTATGTTCAGTAGAGCCAGTTCAGAGGAGTATGGGTTTAACATGCAGATTTATTGACGACTAAGTTAAGAGTATGAAATAAGCCCAATGCATGCAGAAGAAGGGGGCTGTGTTCGATAGGAATACAATTATGTTCAGATAACAATCTCAAAGTGTCAGAAGTTTTACACACCAAGAGTTTATTTCTTGCTCATATCACAGTCCCATTGCTGAGGAGAGGGATTTGAGAATGGGAGGGGATCTGCTCCACATAGTCACTCCACTGTTTTGTAGCTGCACCATCGGGACATGTAGCCTGTTCAACTGATGCTGGAGGAGAAAAAGATGCTGGATAATTTCATGTAGGCACTTTATTGATTCATCCAGAAGTGACACATGTCACATCCACTTATATTTCATTGACCAGACCTAGTCATGTGGTCCCATGTGTGTGCAAGTGGGCTGGCAAATATAGGGGGACAAATTAGAATGCTTTACATTATTTCCTCTGCTATAGGGGCTCTCTGTTCAGGAAAGAACTTGGGTCTGTCACATGAAACTGCTAGTGTGCAATTAATCAAAGTCAAGGTTAGTTTATAAAGAAACAGATAAAAATGGATCAGAATCTAATGTGAAACACACAACAAATAAAGTCTGGGAATGCAGGACAGTGGTGTTAGTTATCAAAACAAGGTTTGGACCAATAAAGAATTACTCCCTCCCCCATTAAGATCTTTTGCATTTCCTATCAAATTCTCTTTAGCATCCTCAATCTTCTCATAGAGGTTCTGAAACAATGCTGCAGTGAACATAGGGGTGCATATTTTTGCAAACAAATGTTTTCAAATTTTTTGGATAGATACACAGAAGAGGGATTGCTAGGTCATGTGGTAGCTCTCTTCTTAATTTTTTGAGGAACATCCATACTGTTTTCCATAGTAGCTGTACCAATTTACATTCCCACCAGCAGTGAATGAGGGTTCCTTTTAGCATTTCCTTTCTTAAGGTGGAATTAAGATGGAGGGTGGAAGCAGGTACAAATCTTGGGTAGCTCTGAGTACAAGCCAGCATCTTTCACATCCTCGGTCTTCTCATAGAGGTTCTGAAACAAGAATACATCTTCTAGAATGACAGCCCATTATCTGCTAGATTTTCCAAGTTTTTATTTATTGCCCAGATTTCTTATTTCTTACTGACATACCCCTGATTGGATACCTTTTACTGTATCCACTAAGATTGAGACTTTTGTACTTTATTGGAGGTTGGGGTGAAATTGGGGTACTAGTAAGAGATGTGATTAGGATGATATTATATCAAGGAACCCAGAGATACCCAAATACGTCCTTGGCTTAACTGCTCTTTCTGTGAGGCCCACAAAGGAGGCAAAGGTAAGCAAAGTAATACTTCAGGAGCTGGTGCTGTGGCTCCAACTTTAATCTAGAGCTCTTAAACTCAAAATAAAATTTTGGAATTTTTCACTCTAATGAGATTAAAAGTTTCACCTGAGCAGGAGAAAATGATAACCTGAGAAGGTCTTATTGTTACCCCCAAGTTCTGTGCATTAAAAAACAGCCCAGTGAGGGCCCTGGACTCTGATCAGTCAGTTCAGCATTTTTTTTTCTCATTTTTGTCTGTTTAAAATTTTGTTCTTAATTTTATTAAATTTGTTGTAATATTGGTTAATAAGATTATGTAAGTTTCAGGTTTACAACTTTATAATAACAACATCTGTATGTTTCATTGTGTGCTCACCACAGAAAATCTACTTTCCTTCCATCACCATATACTTGACCCCTTCAACTCTCATCATCCTTCCCCTACTTACTTCCTCTCTGGTAACCACCCTTCTGTTGTTTGTGTCTGTGAATTTGTTTGTTCGTTTGTTGCTTTTTTAAAAAAATATATTTTATTGATCTTTTACAGAGAGGAAGGGAGAGGGATAGAGAGTTAGAAACATCAATGAGAGAGAAACATCGATCAGCTGCCTTCTGCACACTCCCCACCGGGTATGTGCCCGCAACCAAGGTACATGCCCTTGACCGGAATCGAACCTGGGACCCTTGAGTCCGCAGGCCGACGCTCTATCCACTGAGCCAAACCGGTTAGGGATGTTGCTTTCTTTTTAATGTCCCACATAGGAGTGACATAGTATGGTTTTTGTCTTTTTCCACCTGCTTATTTCATTTAGCATGATATTCTCAAGATCCATCCATGCTGTTGCAAATGGCAGTATTTCATCTTTTCTTATGACTGAATAGTATTCCACTGTGTGTGTATGTGTGTGTGTGTGTGTGTGTGTGACATTTTCTTTGCCCAAACATCCATCGAAGGACACTTAGGTTGTTTACATGTGTTAGCTACCATGTATAATGCTATAATGAAATAGGAGTGCATGTTCTTTGCAAACAAATGTTTTCCAGCTTTTGGATAAATACAAAGAAGAGAGATTGCTGGGTCATGTGGTAGCTCTATTCTTAAATTTTTGAGGAACATTCATACTGTTTTCCATAGTGGCTGTACCAATTTACATCCCCATCAGCAGTGAATAAGGGTTCCTTTTAGCATTTCTTTTCTTAAGACAGAATGAAAATGGAGGGTGGGAACAGGTACAATTAGTATCTTTGAACTTCTTTCATGGAAATTTAATAATCTCTACTTCTTATTGTTTCTCTGGTAACCCAAAATGTTATTACTAATCTGTATCATGGCTCTTATGAGCCTTTCTTGGGCCAAAGAGATGTGAAATTCAGCTATCTAAGGTGTTCAGTGAATGCCTCTGATGTCATTCTCAGAAACTTGTGAAAGCGTTTTATTCAGTATGTTAAACACCACACCTATTGTATTCCTCACCTTAGATTATGTACAGTATCTTTGTTGAACATAGCCTGCCAAGTAGGACTATACAATGAACACCAGATGACAACATGGTCCAAATAATACAATGATTGGATATAAAATGGCCCAAGTCTTTATAGGAAATCTCTCTTACTGTCAACTTTCTACAGAGAAATTAAGGTGTCATAGAGAATTTAAAATTCCCAACAAAGAATTCCATTTCAAACAAGAGGCCTAGACTGATGGGATAGTAGCCCCTAGACCTGGAAGCCATGTTGGGGAGAAAAAGTAAGATAGTCAGTTTATTATGTTGGCTGCTTAGTGGTTAAAGGAAGCAGAAGAAAGTGCTGTATCCATGAATACAATCTTATACATTCATAATCAGCCCACCAGCAAAAATGGTCCAATTGATTCTATTGGAATCTTACCTAACCTGATTCCTTGTTTGGAGAATGTGCAAGGAGGGAAATAAGTAGAAAAACAGGGACCCTAAGTGGTTTCCTTCACTCACGGCCTCTGTCTATAGAAGACAAGAGGTGAATAGCTTTTCCAAAAACCCTTGGGCTCCCACAGAGGCCCTCATAAATCACCTGTCTTTGATGATTCACTGGCTAATCAGATCCTAATTTCCTTAGAATCAAAAGAAGGTAGTGAGCTCAGAAATCTTTCATTTTCATCATAGTAACTTACAATTTCTTTTTGTTCCCTGGCTCCCTGGCCTATGAATAGTTATGCTATATAGAAAAGCTGGATACTTGTCAGATTCCCATGAAATATGCCCCAAATTTGGTCCATTGTGTGAGACTTCCCAGTTAAAAGAAATTATTGAACTATAAACTTTACATCTATCTTAGTTGCTGGGTGTTTGGTCTGAAAAGCCTCTACCCATCTGGTGAAATAACTGTCACCAAAATAAAATGCAATTATTCCCCACTGTGATATATTGTTCCTCCTTTATGGTACAGTAGCCAATTCAGCTAGTTCAGGTTCCTGGGCCAGTTTCAAGGCCCACAATAATGCTGTGTCCACATTGCTTTCTTTCCAGGTGTTCTTATTAACTCCTGAAATCCTTAAGTTTCCATCAAATTTCAAACTTCTATCAGTATTCTATCCCATGTCTCCTTTATTTAGTCTGCCTAAGCTAACTTCCCCAATAGACAAGGGGTAATATTTTCATGTGATTCAAATACATGTAGCTAATGCCATGTCATGTCCCCTATCCCTCAGCCTTATCATTTTTGTGTGTTCCAGCTGATGATTTCTAACTGCCAATATCTCTTTGTCAATGGGCATTATCAGAGGCATTGGAAAGCTTTTCTACCCTTTCCATGATAGGCTGGAAGAGGTGGAGGGTGGTTCTTAACCCAAAACTGATTGGAGGTTATGTATAAGTACCCCAGCTATCTCACCTATTGAGCAACGTCACTCTAAGGTATGTAATCTATATGGTTCCCAACAGATTAAGCTCTAGTCACCCACAGTAGTAGCTGGGTTGATAACACACTATGGACTGCTTTCCTTTCCCTGTATCACTCCTACTCCCCTGTGGGTGTTTCCTAGGGTCAACTTCTAAATAAACTTGCATTAGCCTCTTTGTCTCAGGGTCTGCTTCTGAGGAAACCCAAATTAAGACACTAACCTCATATATATAGCTCTTCTTAACCCTTAGTTATTTCATAAAAAGGTGGGGGGCATTAAAGAGAGAAGTGACTGGGTAGTGTATCATTGATCTGGTCTTAGAAAATCTACCCTTTTGTGGACAGTTAGTGGGTGGTGTGAATGGATCAGGATAGTCTACACTGGTTCAAAGTACTAGGTTCTAATTCCTCTCTCCATTAACAATGTGACTTTCATATCACCAATAGCGACAATAATGGGAATTGTTATTAAGCAGTGGTTAAAGTGTTCCCAAGTTTTTGGTAAGGCCAAAGTTGGTGCCCAGGCTATTAAGTGTGCTCCAGGCTATTAGTTGGTGCCCCTTCCCTGTAGCAGTGGTTCATTTAGATAATTGAATCGGAAACCTAGGTATGTGCCCTGACCCGGAATCAAACCACAACCTTTTGGTGCATGGGACGACACTCCAACCAACTGAGGCACCTGGTCAGGGATATTAAGCAAATTTTCATTGAGACAAATTTCCTTAAGCTAACTAAAGATTATTTTTTAAAATTTCTTTATTGATTAAGATGTTACATATGTGTCCTTATTCCCCCATTACCCCCCATCCCCCCCACTCATGCCCTCACCCCCCTGTTGTCTTTGTCCATTGGTTAAGCTTATATGCATGCATACAAGTCCTTTGGTTGATCTCTCCCCCTTACCCCCACCCTCCCCTACCTTCCCTCTGAGGTTTGATGGTCTGATCGATGTTTCTCTGTCTCTGGATCTGTTTTTGTTCATCAGTTTATGTTGTTCATTATATTCCATAAATGAGTGAGATCATGTGATATTTATCTTTCTCTGACTGGCTTATTTCACTTAGCATAATGCTCTCCAGTTCCATCCATGCTGTTGCAAATGGTAAGAACTCCTTTTTTACTGAAGCATAGTATTCCATTGTGTAGATGTACCATAGTTTTCTAATACACTCATCTGCTGATGGGCACTTAGGCTGTTTCCAAATCTTCGCTATGGTGAATTGTGCTGCTATGAACATAGGGGTGCATATATCCTTTCTGATTGGTGTTTCTAGTTTCTTGGGGTATATTCCTAGAAGTGGGATTACTGGGTCAAATGGGAGTTCCATTATTAGTTTTTTGAGGAAACTCCATACTGTTCTCCACAGTGGCTGCACCAGTCTGCATTCCCACCAGCAGTGCACAAGGGTTCCTTTTTCTTCCTTTCTTTCTTTCTTTCTTTCTTTCTTTCTTTCTTTCTTTCTTTCTTTCTTTCTTTCTTTCTTCCTTTCTTTCTTTCTTCTTTCTTTCTTCTTTCTTTCTTTCTTTCTTTCTTTCTTTCTTTCTTTCTTTCTTTCTTCTTTCTTTCTTTATTTTTTAAATAAATCTTTATTCAGATTATTACACTTATTTCTCCTTTTTCCCCCCATAGCTCCCCTCCACCCAGTTCCCACCCCACTTTCTGCCCTTACCTCCCCCCCACTGTCCTCATCCATAGGTGTATGATTTTTGTCCAGTCACTTCATGAACCCCCCATACCCCTTTCCCCCTGAGAATTATCAGTCCACTCCCTTTCTATGCCCCTGATTCTATTATATTCACCAGATTATTCTGTTCCTCAGGTTTTTAATTCACTTGATTTTTAGGTTCACTTGTTGTTCATAATTTTTCTCTTTACTTTTTTCTTCTTCCTCTTCTTTAAGAATACCTTTCAGCATTTCATATAATACTGGTTTGGTGGTGATGAACTCCTTCAGCTTTTTCTTATCTGTGAAGCTTTTTATCTGCCCTTCAATTCTGAATGATAGCTTTGCTGGGTAGAGTAATCTTGGTTGTAGGTTCTTGCTATTCATCACATTGAAAATTTCTTGCCACTCCCATCTGGCCTGCATAGTTTCTGTTGAGAAATCAGCTGACAGTCGTATGGGTGCTCCCTTGTAGGTAACTAACTGTTTTTCTCTTGCTGCTTTTAATATTCTCTCTTTGTCTTTTGCTCTTGGCATTTTAATTATGATGTGTCTTGGTGTGGTCCTCTTTGGATTCCTTTTGTTTGGGGTTCTGTGCACTTCCTGGACTTGTAAGTCTATTTCTTTCACCAGGTGGGGGAAGTTTTCGGTCATTATTTCTTCCAATAGGTTTTCAGTATCTTGCTCTCTCTCTTCTTCTGGCACCCCCATAATTCTGATGTTGGTACGCTTGAAGTTGTCCCAGAGTCTTCTTACACTATCTTCAACTTTTTGGATTTTTTTTTTTTTGCTTTTTGCTTTTTTGGTTGAGTGTTTTTTGCTTCTTTGTATTTCAATTCTTTGACTTGATTCTTGTGTTCCTCTTGTCTGTTTTGGGGTCTCTCTATAATATTTTTTATTTCAGTCAGTGTATGTTTAATTTCTAGTTGGTCCTTTTTCATATCTTCGAGGGTCTCGTTATATTTATCGGCCTTTTCTAGGATATTCTTAAAAAGCCTTATAACCGTGGTTTTGAATTCTATATCCAGTCGTTTGTTTTCCTCCATTTCTTTCATTTGTGATCTGATTCTTTGACGCCGCATTTTCACTGATTCCCTGAGTTGGTAAGGTAGATTTGTGTGCTAGGTTTCCAATATGGCCCAGTGGGTCTACCTCCCCAGTTAACCTGAGGTGGACACTCTTGGTGCACCCCTTTGTGGACTGTGTGTACAGCCTTGTTGTAATTAAGTCTTTATTGTTGTTGGTATCACTGTGAAGAATTGACCTCCAGGCCAGTTGGCTGTAAGGATCAGCTGTGTCTATGCTGGGAGAAGTTAGGTGCTGGAAACATCCTTATAGGATTAGACTTGCCAAATTGCAATAGCCTCTGTGTTCAGCTTGGATGGGGTGGAGTCTCAGTCTTGGTTTCCCGTCAGCCTTGCCCTTGCACGCACGTGCGCGCCTTCAGACCTCTGCCTTCCCGGCTCCCGAGTCTCCGCCCGAGAGTCCAGACTCCCCCTACAAGAGCGTGGGTCCCCAGGGGCTCGCCTGGAACCGGGGTTCAGTGCAGTCAGAACTGGGGCCCAGTGCAGTCAGGAGCCTCCGACTCCCTTCCACTAGGGAAAGCCTGTGGCAACCTCCGCAGCCTTTGTGTGCCCTGGCATGCGCGCGCTTTCAGTCCTCCGCCTTCCCCGGCTCCCGAGTCTCCGCCCGAGATT
This sequence comes from Plecotus auritus, assembly GCF_963455305.1. NCBI lineage: Eukaryota > Metazoa > Chordata > Mammalia > Chiroptera > Vespertilionidae > Plecotus > Plecotus auritus. The sequence continues at coordinate 108,128,435 of NC_137784.1, read as the reverse complement.
CCACACTCCCCCGGTAAGAGCGTGGGTCCCCAGGGGCTCACCCGGAACTGGGGTTCAGTGCAGTCAGAACTGGGGTTCAGTGCGGTCGGGGGCTCCCTTCCCTCTTCCGCCAGAGAAAGTCAGCCAGGCTCTCAGCCACCCTTCCTCTCTGCGCGCACAAAGACCCTTTGCCGTACCTCCAATTCTCTGTGAGCTTTTCTCTTTCCTTCTAGTTGTAGAATTTTCACTCAGACAGCTTTCCTGTGGTTCTGGATGGTGTCCGTTCTGTCTTTTAGTTGTAGTTTTGAAATTGTTGTGTGAGGCAGCAGTTTAGGTGCTTACCTATGCCGCCATCTTGGTTTCTCCTTCAAGGGTTCCTTTTTCTCTGCATCCTCGCCAGCACTTGTCGTTTGTTGATTTGTTGATGATAGCCATTCTGACAGGTGTGAGATGGTAACGCATTGTCGTTTTCATTTGCATCTCTCAGATGATTACTGACTTTGAGCATGTTTTCATATGACTCTTGGCCTTCCTTCTGTCTTCTTTCAAAAAGTATCTATTTAGGTCCATTGGCCTTTTTGATTGGGTTGTTTATCTTCCTTTTGTTAAGTTGTATGAGTTCCCTGTAAATGTTGGAGATTAAACCCTTATCGGTGATAACATTGGCAAATATGTTCTCCCATGCAGTGGGCTTTCTTGTTGTTTTGTTGATGGTTTCTTTTGCTGTGCAAAAGGTTTTTATTTTGATGTAGTCCCATTTGTTTATTTTCTCTTTAGTTTCCATTGCCCTAGGAGCAGTATCAGTGAAGAAATTGCTTCAGCATATGTCTGAGATTTTGCTGCCTGTGGATTTCTCTAGTATTTTTATGGTTTCCTGTCTTATGTTTAAGTCCTTTATCCATTTTGAGTTTATTTTTGTGTACAGTGTAAGTTGGTGGTCTAGTTTCATTAACTAAAGATTCTTAATCAATTTTCTAAACTGTACAAATAAACCATTTCCATCTTTCCATTTGTATTTTTAATTTACCCAAATTATTTCCATTGGGATTGATGAGTTTCATTTTAACTTTAGAGTAAGGATTTGCTTTATAAAAAAATTATTTTCATAGCAAAAATTTACCTTGAATTATAAATGTTCATTTGTGAACATTATTTTTTATCAAGGTGTATTTTCCTGACTCAAATTTTACAGATCTAAAATTTTCAGGAATGTGTGATTTTTTTGTAAAATTATGGTCGTCAATAAATTTTATCTTGTGAAATTTCACCACTTGTCATTTTTTCCCATGGAGGTTATTTTCTCAGGTTACTTTTCACAGTTTTCAATGTTACAAGTGACATGTAATTTTTAAGTATTTTGTTTCTAATAAAATTTACTATGTGCTGTTTTAGACATTGACCATTTTATTTTGTGTTGATTAGTTCAAATAGTTATATTTATTATTACTTGGAATTGGTATTAATTTCTTGGCTATTCCATGAGGAAATTGCTATCAACTTCCATCAGGTGTCCCAGAATTTTCCTATTCTTCAGGATGGATCTATGCTATTGCACATCCGATACTTAGGAATATAATCTTTTCCTTTGTGATTTGTTCCTGGCAGTCTCCTTTAGTGCAAATCCTCCTGAGTCACAGTAGCAATTACCATTACTTTAAGTGGGAAAAAATGTTATGCATCCCTAAGCTCTGAAATTGATACCCATTTTGTTAAAACCAACACATTTCCATTAAAATGGGCTTATGATTTAATAATTTACATTACTTACTGTAATACAACCTAACTATGCAGTTTCTCCTAATATAATTATGGCTATTTACCAGTTCTCCTTAAACTATTTGTAGCTATGATATGTTCAACATCTAAAACTCTGTTAACCTCCCCCTCCACCAAATTATATATATGATACTAAAAATTTATATCCTTCAACCTTTAATGCAAAACACACACACACACAACACAGCACAAGACAAAATAAATCAAAAGAATGCATTTTAGTGGCATGCCAATGCCCCTCAGTTAAAACCCACCAGGAACACACCTGCATTTGAACAAGTTGGATTTATTACTTGTTTCAGGGTGGGAGAATACACACTATGGGGGAGGAAATATGGGGTCTCGCAATGAGAGGATAGATAGTTGAAAACACCTATTATAGGATTTGGGCTTTGGTTAGGTCAGTGGTCGGCAAACTGCGGCTCATGAGCCACATGCGGCTCACGAGCTGTGGTTTGCCGCTCTGTTGACTAATGAGTTTGCCGACCACTGACCTAGACTCTCGATTCCAATAATTACAGGCTGTTGTTGTTCCTTGTGATTAAGCCCCTATCCCAGTGGTCGGCAAACTCATTAGTCAACAGAGCGGCAAACCGCGTCTCGCGAGCCACCACAGTTTGCCGACCACTGGGTTAGGTGGTTGAGGTAGGGTCTAAGGAAGTGAGGGTTCATTTTAGATTGGATGTTGTCAGGGTATTTCAATAAAACCTTATCTATAGGGAGGGCCAGCTAGAGAGCCGATAAATCGATAATTGGTAAACAAGTAGCAGTTACTCATTTTAGGTAAGAGGAAGCAGTGTTGAGTAGTTTTTGGGTGGCACAGTGGCCTTGACTTTATGCTTAAGACAAAAGTATGAAGTGGCCTTGTTTTATCACACATTCTCATGTTCTCAGAGTAACCTTGTTTGAAGTTGGTATTATAAGAAATTTTAAATATCCAATAGGGGAATAACACAGCTTAGCTGTGAGCAACAGGCCAACTTCAGATTTGAGGCAGCTTTTTTCTTACTCAGGCACCATGCTCCAGGTTCATAGCTATAAACTGGGAAAGCAGGAGTACTCAGAAGAGAACCTAATGAAACATGTGCCAGCTCTATAACTGGGAAGATCAGCACATGATGTCTTTCCGCTCATGGGCTCACTACTTGTAAGGTGTTAAATTCCTATTTATACATTCAAAGAAATGTATAGTTGAAGTAGAGGTATTAAACTCATAGTAAAGTTGAATTCTTCTAACCCGAACAGTTCATACTATGGGTGCATGAAAGAGCAAAATGCAGAGCAAAAATATCCTTGGGATCAAAATAGGCAGTGAGAGCCGGGTTATCTGGAAATGCCCCAAGGACCAACATGTGCTGGTCCTGCCACTCCTTTCTTGGCACTGGCCCAGAACTCAGACAAAACCCAGGCTGGAGAACTTCACCTTTCCTACCCTTAGCTGTTTGCTTCAGAACAGGCTTTCATGTCACTCTTGCTGCCAGTGAAGTTGGCAAGATTTGTAATATTGCCACTGTTGTCATTGCTGGTGCTGGATTGTGCATAGTCACCTGTTATGCCTGAATTGATGTGTCTGTGGCAGAGCACTCCTGCTTCCAAGACTTCCCCGGTCCCTAAGTGAGATTCCCCACCCAGGCCACCACCCAGCAAAGGTACTCTGGCAAAAACTGGTCTGGACTTGAAACACTTAAGCTCTTTAGACACATTAACTTTCTTTCAGGACACCAGAATAGCTGGAGTGGAATCAGTTGCTGGGTCTGTCACTCCACAAATACGGTCCTTCTGTTCCTCTTTGACTACATGGCTTGAGGCAAGGGCTGGCCCACGCATAGTGATTTGATCTCAGAAGCTTTGTTGCTCTGTCTGCCACTGGGCTTTGGCCAAAGTCACCTCTGTCCATCCTGACATATGTCATTAACTTTGTGTATTAATTCAAAATATATTTATTTGAATATTCATTCATTCATTTTCATTTAATTGGACTCCAGGTTAAACTCCTGGGAGAAGGGGTTGTGACTATGACCCCTTCTCTGACAGAGAGCCCTTCAAGTTTTGTACCCCTATGAACTGTCTTTGTCTCCATTGGTCTGTGAGTTGGTTCTGTGAGTTCTCTATTTTTCTTTCATTTTCTTTGTCTCTCTCATCCACTCTGTTGCACTAATCTTGTTAATTGCCCTCACCTGCTTACACTCAAATGCATCTAAATAGCCTCTGCCTCTGGCATTCCAGTAACTCCAAGTACTAACATATGAAAAGGTGGATATGGTAGGGACACCTTCCAGCAGGAATACAGGCAGTTATGCTTTCCATCCATAATGTCGGAACCCCAATCCAGGGAGCGCCACACTGTTCTTCGCTAGTCCAAAACAACAACAACAAACAAAACAACAACAAAAACACCCGAGAGATAAGAGAGGAAGGTCATAGCCTTTATTACTTACATCTGGAGAAGACCTGATGGCTGCTGATCTGTTGGGTGAGTTTCTGTCCTAGGCCAGAGTCAGATAGGGGCTTCCAGCAGAGGAGAGAGGGAGGGAGCTGTGCTGGGAACAGCCTGTGTTCAGGCCAAGGACAAAGACTCTGGTGAGCTTGTTTAGCTGTCAAGGATGTGGGAAGGCACCTGGGTCTGTGCTGCTCTGCTCCTTATGGCCCCTGGCCAGGCAGACACCATTCCAGTCAGGAGGGAATTGGGCTAAATCCTGGTGTGACCCCATACCATCTTTCTCCAGGACTGCATGATGTCTTTCAATTGTCATTCTTTCTCCGTAGCTCTGCTTCTCTCTATATGTGTCTATAGCCTTAATGGATGGCCTACTGATGTTATTTCTTGGAACCTCGTGCTGTGCAATGCATTCTGCTTTTATTGTTACTTTGCCTTACCACGATCCTTAATATATCCTTCTCTTCCTGAGGGCATTTTTGGTAAGCTTTACCTTTCATTTCTTCAGATTTTTGATCGGGAGAATCATAGTTATATAAATCATCTTTTGCATCAGGTCACATTGTAGGAAAGTGGTTTGACTGATATGGCTGCACCTGAGTTGGTCAGCAGTGGAGAATCTGCCTCAGGAGGATTAACCATGAGATCCTTAAGGGCAGCAGCAGTCCACTTCCAGGTAAGCCAAGCCAGCTTGAGGGGTTGGTTCTCAAATTTGAGCCTGGATTGGAATCACCTGTAGGGCTTATTAAACCACAGATTGCTGAACTTCACCCCTAGCATTTCTGCTTCAGTGGTAATTTGCCTTCTAACAAGTTCCCAGGTGATGTTGATGCTGTTGGTCTAAGAATCAGATGTTAAAAAACACTGTTCTAGGTGTTTGAATTAGACCTTTGATGGTCAAGTATAAGTAGGGTTTTGTGAGTAGTTTCAATCCAGGAAAATGTCTCTAGGTCATCTGTCAGTTGTTTTCCTGGAAATCTGTCAATTTGTAAACCCAGAAAAGAGGTCTCTCTGTGTTCTGCCCCTCCTGGCACCTGGATTGCCATCCTTCCTCATCATAATGTTCATACTCATTTCTATGATTAACTGCTGCCACTTGTGTCTAGCCCTGGCTCCTCCCATTCCTTTGTGTATTTAGTGATACTTTTTAAAATCATCTTTCCCATTTTCATTCCTTTAAAAAAATATATTTTATTGATTTTAGAGAGGAAGGGAGAGGGAGAGGGAGAGAGAGAGGAACATCAATGATGAGAGAGAATTATTGATTGGCTTCCTCCTGCATGCCCCATGATTGGGATCAAGCCCGCAACCCGGGCATGTGCCCTGACCAGGAATCGAACCGTGACCCCTGGTTCATAGATCAATGCTCAACACTGAGCCATGCCAGCCAGGCCCATTCTTATTTCTTACCAGGAAAGGACTAACTGCTACTTGGATTAGTCTTTTTGTGTTTCCTAACCCAAATTTCTAAGACTGGGAATTTGGCTGGTCGGGTTATACTAGTATTTTTGTGTCAGGCCCAATAGGGTTGTTAGCTGACCTTTGGATTTTCAGCCCCTATAAGTGCATACTGAGTTTTGTTGTTTGTGGTTAGTGAAGGGCTGAGTAATATGGTATATAACATGGCTGGGTGGGCAGCAGGGGCTAAGAGTAGGGTAGTTGGAACAAAGGGCCTGGGAACAAAGGGCCTGTGGCATGGCAGGTGCACGTGGACATTAATTTTCAGGTGGTACTGACCATACTGCTTATTTTTAATAATATGGTAATATTAAATGTAATATCCTATCTAATAAAAGAGTAATATGCAAATTAACTGTCACTCCATGACAAAATGACAGCGCCCATAGCCACAAGATGGCGGCGCCCAGTCCTCTCAGCCCCGCTGGAGTCCCCCAGTCTCAGGGAGGGCTGCCACTAACAGCCTGCAGAGTAAGCGGCCTGGCGGAATTCTGCCCAGAGGCCCTCCTGACCCTTTATAAAAAAAAAAACAAATTCACTCCCCACAGCGCAATCCCCTACCAGCGCTAGCAGCCTGGGCTGGGGTCTCAGCCTGACAGGGGCACGCCCCCCCCACTGCACGATCTCCTGCCAGCGGAGACAGCCTGGGTTCTCAACCACTGAGTCACACCAGCTAGGCAGATATGGAGGAATCTTAAATATTTCTTTTTTAAAAAAATATATTTTATTGATTTTTTACAGAGAGGAAGGGAAAAGGATAGAGAGCTAAAAACATCTATGAGAGAGAAACATCAATCAACTGCCTCCTGCACACTCCCCACTTGGTATGTGCCCCCAACCAAGGTACATGCCCTTGACTGGAATCAAACCTGGGACCCTTGAGTCTGCAGGCCGATGCTCCATCCACCTAGCCAAACCAGTTAGGGCTGTCCAATATGTTAAAGAAAAAACCCTATCTAATAAAGAGGGAATATGCAGGGGAGGGCATTTGGGGGTGATGGGGTTGTCAGGGGAGGGCAGTTGGGGATAATCGGGCTGGCAGGGGAGCAATTAGGCATCGATCAGGCTGGCAGGGGAGTGGTTAGGGCGTGATCAGGCTGGCAGGCAGAAGCGGTTAGGGGCAATAAGGCAGGCAGGCGAGCAGTTGGGAGCCAGCAGTCCTGGATTGTGAAAAGGATGTCTGATTGCCCTGTGGGATCGGGCCTAAACAGGCAGTTGGACATCTCCCAAGGGGTCCCAGATTGGAGAGGGTGCAGGTTGGGCTGAGGGACACAACCCCCCACGTCCCCCGTGCATGAATTTCGTGCACCAGGCCTCTAGTTAAAATATAATAGAAATTAAAATATACTACTGTTAATTACTTAATAAACAGTGATACGTGGTTACTACAATATTGAATACTTAGTGATTGGTAAATAGTTCCTTCTCAGAGCCCCTCAAGTGTCTCACCTCATGCAAGCTGATCTGATCCCTCCCTGGGAACCCCAAGATCTTATTACTATCCAACAAATAAAGAGTTAATCTGTGGTATAACAGAGGACTCTGCTCCAGGATAGAGTTGGATTCCATTTTGATAGCTGATGCCAGTGCGATTCAGGTTTTTAATATTTTGAATGCCACTCCCATGACTTGCATGGAAGGAGGATTCAAAGCACATATTACAAAAGGCTTATGTACAAAGTTTTCTATGTGTTTTCTCATCAGTGTACTTGCAAATAATGCATTTCATAGTTTGGTGGTATTCTAAAGCCATTTTAACATGTCTTTTTCTACATTTGCACTTTTTAAGCATTCACCATTTCTGTTAAAAAAGAAGAAATTGTATCTTTAAAAAAGCATTTTTAAATGATAATCTTTCCTTGGGTTCACTCTTTTATTGTCAGAAAAATAAATTTTGCTCACAAATCGGAATGAGTTGATTGTCTATAGGTTAGTATTATATTCCAATAAAACTGATCTAAGGAAAAAAAATCACTTTTCCTTTGCAGAGAAGAACTGATTTCATAATAGAAGCAAATTTATTAGAGTCTCCTACAGGGTTATAATGGAAAATAACCTCAAGGAAAGCCAAACATTGTTAAATGTTTTCATTCCCAGTAGAGATTTGGCATGATGCATAGTGACTAGCCACAGTACTATGCAATGGCTGATCCAAGGATTGAGTAAATACAGTATTCTGAAATGGATAATGTTCATAGAACATATACACTGAGTGGCCAGATTATTATGATCTCTGAATGCATAATAATCTGGCCATTCAGTGTGTATATATCTATATCTATGTCTATGTCTATGTCTATGTCTATATCTATATCTATATCTATATCTATATCTATATCTATATCTATATCTATATCTATCTATCGATCTATCTCAGAGGCCCGGTGCATGAATTTGTGCATGGGTGGGGTCCGGCCAGCCTGGCCAGGAGGAGGGGACATGGGCAGTTGGCCAGCCTGCCTGCTGGTCGAACTCCTGGTCGAGGGGACAATTTGCATATTAGCCTTTTATTATATAGGATATATACTGAGTGGCCAGATTATTATGCATTCAGAGATCATAATAATCTGGCCACTCAGTGTATTCATAGAACATATGAGGTCTAGAAACTAGCTAGAATTCATCAACCAATAATAAAATGTGTAGGGAAAAGTATTGCCCTGAACTTTCATAGAACAAAATTATATTTGGTATATTCTTCAACAGATGAAGGGTATTTGCTGAGAGGAACTGCATTATGTAGTTCAAATTTAAAGAATACAGGCTTTAAAAAATGCAAAGGGAGCCAGGAGCATTATTCAAGAATTATCTTCTTTTACTAACCCCTTCAATTTATAAAGTAATAAAAATATCCCATTCAGATTTATTAAGGTATGAAACATGACTCTAAAGCAAAATGACTGTTGTGTGTGACTTGTGGAATGAGGGTCATTACTTTAGAGTCATAAACAGTGGTTATTCCTCTTTGGGGAAGCAAAGTAGTCTAGTGAATAGATATTGGATTAGACATCAGGAAACTTAGACCCAAATTCCCACATTCCTACTGGGGTGTAGAGACCAGGGAGAATCAGACTTATCCAAGATCTAGTTCTAGCTTCTCCACTTACTAGCTATGTGAACTTGACACACTAGTTTACCTCTGAGCATTCATTCGCCCATCTGTAACATGGGGTTGATATACCCAGAGCTGACATTCACCTTGTATTTACCAGCAAGAGTGTAGCTGTTGTTTATAGCTGGACTCTGTCTGATCAGGCCATGTCCCCTCTGATTCATGGGTGCCCATGCTATACTGGTTGGTAAATATTTTAACCACCACTACTAATAAGACTGAATGTGTAGGGTTATTTGGAACATAAAATGAGATATATGTAAAGTTTTTGACATACAGTAGCTACTCATGAAGTATTAGTTTTATTTTCTTCCTTTTTTCTGTACAACTTTAAAAAATGTTTTCAACCTAAATATAGGGAGAGAAATATGCTTTACACTTGTTTTCACTGTGATGTTAAGAGATTAAGGGAATTGCTTATCCTAATATATAAAATCCCTGGGTTGTAACGACCAGTAATGACCAGAGGCTGACCAACCGGAAGTCAGTGCTGGCCCTGCCCCCAAGCAAGTGTTAAGGGGCAATAAGGCAGGCAGGCAGAGTGGTTAGGGGTGATAAGGTAGGCAGACCAGTGGTTAGGGGTGATCAGGTAGGCAGGCCAGTGGTTAGAGGTAATCAAGTAGGCAGGCAAGTGAGTAGGGGAGATCAGGTAGGCAGACGGCCCTCGCCAGGCTGGCCCACCCCCAGGCAAGCGGTTAGGGATAGGCAACTACCAATACCTAGTAATTAGCTCTGACCCTTGCAGGGGTCCTCAAACTTTTTAAACAGGGGGCCAGTTCACTGTCCCTCAGACCATTGGAGGGCTGGACTATAGTTTAAAAAAACAACTATGAACAAATTCCTATGTGCACTGCAGGCCCGGGATGAGTTGGCTGCTAAGCAGGACAGGCAGCGGCACCTGGCGGGCCGGATAAATGTCCTCGGCGGGCCGCATGTGGCCCACGGTCCATAGTTTGAGGACCCCTGCTTAGAGCAATTAAGGTTGACCAGCCCTCCGAATTCCCTGTCCACAGCTCTCTATTATTAAGACAATGATCGGCTTTTGGCAAGGTCCCAGACTGCAAGAGGGCACAGGCTGGGCTGAGGGACGCCCCCCTCCAGTGCGCAAATCTCATGCACCAGGCCTCTAGTCTGCATATAAGTTCCCCAGTTAATCTCTTCCCATCCCCACCCCCACCCTACCTTCCCTTTGAAATTTGTCAGTCTATTCCATGCTCTGTGTCTCTGTGTCTATTTTTTTTCAGTTTATTTTGTTCATTAGATTCCACATATGAGTGAGATCTTATGATACTTATCTTTCTCTGACTGGCTTATTTCACTTAGCATAATACTGTCCAGGTCCCTCCATGCTGTCTCAAAGTGTGGAGTATTTTTGATTCATTCATTGCACTGGACACTGAGGAGGCCCTTTTGATACAGACACTCTGTTCTTCACGAAGCTCTATAAAATTTTCTTTTGTTATTTGTTCTGATGATTTCTTCCTCTCTCCTTTATCAATTTTCTTTTTTGAAACGTCTGCTAATCAGATTTAGAATTTCTGGGTTGATCCTCTATGTCTCTTATCTTTTTAGTCAGATTTCCCACCTCTTTGTCTCTTCATTTTATTTTCTGGGAAATTTCCTCAGCTTTATGTTCAACCTTATAACAAATTTTATTTTGGAAATCACATTTTCAATTTATACAAGTTCTTTCTTTTTCTCTGATTGGTTGAATCTTTCTGCAGGTGCTATTTAAAATTATTATTTTTTTAAGTTGCACTTTTAAAAATTTCTTTTATTTATTTTTTTATTTAAGTTCTTTATTGTTTAAAGTATTATATATGTCTCCTTTTCCCCCCATTGGCCTCTCCCTCTGCCCACTCCCGCCCCCCCAGCACATTCCCTCACCCCTTACTGTCTGTGCCATTGGTTATGCTTATATGTATGCATATAAATCCTTTGGTTGATCTCTTACCCCTCCCTCCCACCCTCCCCTGCCTTCCCTCTGAGGTTGGATGGTCTGTTCCATGCTTCTATGTCTCTGTATCTATTTTTGTTCATCACTTTACATTGTTCATTATATTCCACAAATGAGTGAGATCATGTGATATTTATCTTTCTCCGACTGGCTTATTTTGCTTAGCATAATGCTCTCCAGGTCCATCCATGCTGTTGCAAATGGTAAGAGTTCCTTCTTTTTTTACAGCAGCATAATATTCCATTGTGTAGATGTACCACAGTTTTTTGATCCACTCCTTTGCTGATGGGCACTTAGGCTGTTTCCAAATCTTAGCTATTGTAAATTGTGTGGCTATGAACATAGGGTTGCATATATTCTTTCTGATTGGTGTTTATGATTTCTTGGGATATATTCCTAGAAGTATCTGTATCACAAAAGAAACAATCAACAAAACAACAAGAGATCCCACTGCATGGGAGAACATATTTGCCAATGTTACATCCGATAAAGGTTTAATCTCCAAAATTTATAGAGAACTCATACAACTTAACAAAAGGAAGATAAACAATCCAATTAAAAAATGGGCAAGGGACCTAAATACACACTTTTTGAAAGTGGACATACAGAAGGCCAAGAGACATATGAAAACATGCTCAAAGTCACTAATCATCTGAGAGATGCAAATCAAAACAACAATGAAGTAACATCTCACACCTGTCAGAATAGCTATCATCAACAAATCAACAAATGACAAGTGCTGGTGAGGATGTGGAGAAAAAGAACCCTTGTAAAATTGTTTTTCTTTCTCAGAATTGCTTTGGCTATTTGGGGTCTTTTGTGGTTCCATATGAATTTTAGGACTTTTGAACATTTTTCTGTACAAAATGCCATTGGGGTTTTGATAAGAATTGCATTGAATCTGTACATTGCTGTGAGTAGTTTAGACATTTCAACAATATTAAATCTTCCAAGAACACATGTTGTCTCTCCATTTACTTGTGTCTTCAATATCTTTCATGAGTGTCTTGTGGTTTTTAGTATATAATATTTTACCCCCTTGGTTAAACTTATCCTGAAGTATTTTATTCTTTTTGATGCTATTGTAAATGGGATTAAAAAAAAAAAGAAACTGAACATCTTACATTTTACGCCATACATAAAAATCAACTCAAAATGGATTAAATATTTTAAGACCTGAAACTATAAAAACACTAGAAGGAAACATAGGGGAAACGCTTCATGATATTGGGCTAGGTAATGATCTTGGATATAACACCAAAAGCACAACCAACAAAAACAAAAATAGACAAGTAGGGCTATATTACACTAAAAAGCTTTTGCACAGCAAAGGAAACAATCAACTGACTGAAAAGGTAACCTACAGAATGAGAGAACATATTTGCAAACCATATAGCTGATGAGTTAATTATCCAAAATATATAATGAATTCCTACAACTCAATACCAAAAAATATAACCTGATTTTAAAATGGGCAAAGGACTTAAATAGACATTTCTCCTAAGAACACGTACAAATGGCCAACAGATATATGAAAAGATGCTCAACATCACTAATAATCATGGAAATACAAATAAAAACCATAATGATATAGTGCCTCAGACCTGTTAGGATGACTAACATAAAAAAAGATAAATGTTGGCCAGAATGCAGAGAAATTTGAATTTTGCACACTATTGGTGGAAATATAAAATGGTGCAGTCACTATGGAAGAGAGTATGGAGGTTCCTCAAAAAATAATATAACTGCCATATGATCCAGCAATCTCACTTCCAGTTATATATCCTAAATAATTGAAATCAGGATCTTGAAGAGATATTTGCACTCCCATGTTCACTGCAGCATTATTCACAACAACAAAGACATGGAAGCAACCTAAATGTCATTGGATGATGAATAGATTAAGATAAAGAAAATGGGGTATATATGTACAATGAAATATTATTCAGCTTTAAAAAGGAAGGAAATCCTGCCATATCCTAAAATATGAATTAACCCGGAGAACACTATGCTAAGTGAAATAAGCCAGTCACAAAAGGACAAATACTGTATGATTTGACTTGAGGTATCTAAAATAGTCAAATTCAAAGAAGCAGATAATTTAAAGGTGGTTGCCAAGTGCTGTGGGGAGGGGAAAATGAGTTGTTCAGTGGGTATAAAGTTTTAGTCATGCAAGATGAGTAAGTTCTAGAGATCTGATGTAAAACATAGTACCTATATTTAACAATACTGTATTGTGCACTTAAAAATTTAAGAGAATAGATCTCATGTTAAGTGCTCTTACCACAATAAAATTTTTATTTTGTTCTTATTGCTGTTTAAGTTTTCTTTATTCCCTGAAGTATTCATGTTTTCTTGGGGCCCTTCTTCTTATTTATTATTGATCTATTTTTTGTTGCAAATTTTTCTTTAAATACTGATGATCCCTGGGTGTCTGTGCATATATAATAACCCTATCTAATAAAGAGGTAATATGCAAATTGACCATCACTCCAACACACAAGATGGCTGCCCCCATGTGGACACAAGATGGCCGCCACAAGATAGCTGGCAGGGGAGGGCAGTTGGAGGCAAGATCAGGCTGGCAGAGAAGGGCAGTTAGGGGCAAACAGGCCGGCAAGGGAGGGAAGTTGGGGGTGACCAGGCCTGAAGGGGAGGGCAGTTGGGGGGGACCAGGCCCACAGAGGAGGGCAGTTGGGGGTGACCAGAATGACAGGGGAGGGCAGTTAGGGGCCATCAGGCTGGCAGGGAGGGCAGTTGGGGGGGACCAGGCCTGCAGAGGAGGGCAGTTTGGGGCAACCAGACTGGCAGGGGAGGGCAGTTAGGGGTGACCAGGCTGGCAGGGGAGGGCAGTTAGGGGTGACCAGGCCTGTAGTGGAGGACAGTTAGGGGCAACCAAGCTGGCAGGGGAGAGCAGTTAGGGGTGACTAGGCTGGCAGGGGAGGGCAATTAGGGGCAATTGGGCTGGCAGGGGAGGGCAGTTAGGGGTAACCCGGCTGGCAAGGGAGGGCAGTTGGGGTGACCAGGCCTGCAGGGCAGGGCAGTTGGGGGGGACCAGGCCTGCAGGGGAGGACAGTTAGGGGCAACCAATCTGGCAGGGGAGAGCAGTTAGGGGTGATTAGGCTGGCAGGGGAGGGCAGTTAGGGGCAATTGGGCTGGCAGGGGAGGGCAGTTAGGGGCAACCCGGCTGGCAAGGGAGGGCAGTTGGGGTGACCAGGCCTGCAGGGCAGGGCAGTTGGGGGGGACCAGCCCACAGAGGAGGGCAGTTGGGGGTGACCAGGCTGGCAAGGGTGGACAGTTAGGGGTGACCGGGCCAGCAGGGGAGGGCAGTTGGTGGTGACCAGGCCTGCAGGGGAGGACAGTTAGGGGCAACCAGGCTGGCAGGAGAGAGCAGTTAGGGGTTACCAGGCCAGAAGGGGAGGGAAGTTAGGGGCAATTGGGCTGGCAGGGAGGGCAGTTGGGGGTGACCAGGCCTGTAGGGGAGGCTGTTGGGGGTGACCAGACCCACAGGGGAGGGCAGTTAGGGGTGACCAGGCTGGCTAGGAAGGGCAGTTAGGGGTGACCGGGCCAGCAGGGGAGGGCAGTTGGGAGAAACCAGGCCTGCAGGGGAGGACAGTTAGGGGCAACCAGGCCTGCAGGGGAGAGCAGTTAGGGTTGACCAGGCCATCAGGGGAGGGCAGTTAGGGGCAATTGGGCCATCAGGGGAGGGCAGTTAGGGGCAACCAGACTGGCAGGGGAGGGCAGTTAGGGGTGACCAGGCCTGCAGGGGAGGGCAATTAGGGGCAACCAGGCCTGCAGGGGAGGACAGTTAAGGGCAACCAGGCCAACAGGGGAGGGCAGTTAGGGGTGACCAGGCCAGCAGGGGAGGGCAGTTAGGGGCAATAGGGCCAGCAGGGGAGCAGTAAGGCGTTGATCAGGCTGACAGGGGAGTGGTTAGGGGGTGATCAGGCTGGCAAGCAGAAGCGGTTAGGGGCAATCAGGCAGGCAGGCAAGCGGTTGGGAGCCAGCAGTCCCATATTGTGAGAGGGATGTTCAACTGCCCATTTAGGCCCAATCCCACTGGCAGTCGGACATCCCTCGAGGGGTCCCAGATTGGAGAGGGTGCAGGCTGGGCTGAGGTACTCCCCCACCCATGCACGAATTTCATGTACTGGGCCTCTAGTATTGAAATAAAATATAAGCAATTGGTGGTCAACATGAATATATAGGTTTCAGGTGTGGGCTTCTATGTTTACGAGATCTGTATATTACACTGTGTGCCCACCATCCAAAGTCAAATCTCCTGTCACCTTATATTAGGACCCCCTTCTCCCCCCACCCCTATCCCTCTGGCAATCACCACACTGCTGTTTGTGTTTGTGAGTTTATATCTCACACTAGTTGTTCAGTGCACGGATTCATGCACATTGACAGGAAATTAATTAGAAGAAATATTTTAATATCGCTATTTGCCCTTTCTCTATAATAGAAGTGTCAGTAAAAACAACCAAATTCCAACTTACACCATACACAAAAATATACTCAAAATGGATAAAGGACTTAGACGTAAGACAGGAAACCATAAAAATATTAGAGGAATCCACAGGCAGCGAAATCCCAGACATATGCCGAAGCAATATCTTCACCGATACTGCTCCTCAGGCAATGGAAACTAAAGAGAAAATAAACAAATGGAACTACATCAAAATAAAAACCTTTTGCACAGCAAAAGAAACCATCAACAAAACAACAAGAAAGCCCACTGCATGGGAGAACATATTTGCCAATGTTATCACTGATAAGGGATTAATCTCCAACAATTACAGGGAACTCATACAACTTAACAAAAGGAAGATAAACAATCCAATCAAAAAATGGGCAATGGACCTAAATAGATACTTTTTGAAAGAAGACAGAAGGAAGGCCAAGAGACATATGAAAACCTGCTCAAAGTCACTAATCATCTGAGAGATGCAAATGAAAACGACAATGAGGTACCTTCTCACACCTGTCAGAATGGTTATCATCAACAAATGACAAGTGCTGGCGAGGATGTGGAGAAAAAGGAACCCTCGTGCACTGCTGGTGGGAATGCAGACTTGTGCAGCCACTGTGGAGAACAGTATAGAGTTTCCTCAAAAACTAAAAAGGGAACTCCCATTTGACCCAGTGATCCCACTTCTAGGAATATATCCCAAGAAACTCCCAAGAAACTAGAAACACCAATCAGAAAGGGTATATACACCCCTATTTCCATAGCAGCACAATTTATAATAGCTAAGATTTGGAAACAGCCTAAGTGCCCATCAGCAGATGAGTGGATTAGAAAACTGTGGTACATCTACACAGTGGAATACTATGCCGCTATAAAAAAGAAGGAACTTTTACCATTGTAACAGCATGGATGGAACTGGAGAGCATTATGCTAAGCGAAATAAGCCAGTCGGAGAAAGATAAATATCACAAGATCTCACTCATATGTGGGATATAATGATCAACATAATTTGATGAACAAGAATAGGTCCAGAGACAAATGGCGGGGGCGGGGGGTGGTTTAGAGAGCAACCAAAGGACTTGTATGCATGCATATTAGCATAACCAATGGACAAGACACTGGGGCAGTGGGGGCTTGCCCGTGGTGGGAATGGCTGGGAGGGGGTTAAGTGGGAAAAAAGGAGACATATGTAAAACTTTAGACAAATTAAATAAATAAATAAATAAATAAATAAATAAAACTGTGGTACATCTACACAATGGAATATTACGCTGCTGTAAAAAAAATAAGGCATTCTTACCATTTGCAACAGCATGGATGGAACTGGAGAGCATTATGCTAAGCAAAATAAGCCAGTCAGTGAAAGATAAATATCACATGATCTCACTCATTTGTGGAATATAATGAACAACATAAACTGATGAACAAAAACAGATCTGGAGACAGGGAAGCATTGATCAGACGGTCAAACCTCAGAGGGAAGGTAGGGGAGGGTGGGGGTAAGGGGGAGAGATCAACCAAAGGATTTGTATGCACGCATATAAGCCTAACCAATGGACACAGACACCAGGGGGGTGAGGGCATGAGTGTGGGGGTTTGGGGGGCAATGGGGGGATAAGGACACATATGTAATACCTTAATCAATAAAGAAAAAAACAAAAAAAACACACAAAAAAAAAACACAACCAAATTCATAATTGAAAATGACAGATCAAAACACACACATGCAATTGGTGCCAGCAAGAGCTTTATATGTATTGCGCATGCGCCTATCAACGTTTATTTTTAAATTGCCAGTGCGCATTGGACATAATGGCTGGTCACTTAGCCTTTTCTATCTATCTATCTATCTATCTATCTATCTATCTATCTATCTATCTATCTATCTATCTACCTATCTTATCTATAGATAGGTGATAGATAGATAGGGGTCCCAGTGTATGAGAGGACACTCTGCAAAGTTGCTGTCATACAGGGTGTGGAATGCAAACGCAAGTGTGCAGTAAACCAGATTCGGGCCGACTGTGCCCCAGCAGCAACGTAACCCACTGCCGAAGGTGGAATCGCGCGGCCCCGCGAGGAATCGGGCTCCCTCCTCTCTGGTTCTGGGGTGTGTCACCCAAGAACCACCGCTGCCAAAAATACACAACACACACACACACACACACACACACACACACACACACACACACACACACACATACATACACAAAGACATTCTGGCCACTCTAATATGAAGCTCTGATCTATTTCAGGGATCAGTGAACTATGTCCCTCAGACCAATTCTGACCCGCAGGTATACTCAAGACAACTAGCAGTGTAAGTGGTGAAGCTTGGGCATACTCCTCTACCCCATTGCCCTCTCTGCTTCCAGTGCCTGATTCCCCTTCTGGCAGACCTGTGTTATTGGTGCCTACGGCTTACACTGTTCTCTGCCTACTTGTTGGAGGCTCTGCTGTTGGCACCTGCCAGTAGAGTGGTGGAATCTCAGTCGAGTGGAATCTCAGTCGAGTGGAATCTCAGTCTGGGAGTCAGCCTCTAAGTGAGTTTCCTCACCTCTGGCCACCTGCCCAAGTTAAGACAGCTAAACTCTCTGGGAGAAGATAAGGGTGTTGCTGGGGCCCAAAATGAAATGTACTGTGGTAGTTGCCAGTCTTCCCTCTTTCAAGCCTGCCAGAACTTTCTCCTTTAGGTAGAGTGACAAGCCATCCTGTTTTTCTGGAAATGGCGGGGATTCCCAGGACATGGGCCTTTCAAGGCTAAAAGAAGGGAAGTTCCTGGCAAATCAGGCTAGTTGGTCACCTTACACTTTGGCTGATAGCTTTTCATCTGGAAAACGTCTCAAATGGAGGCTGCAAAACTTGCTGAAGGCCTGGGATGGCCCACCTCAGACACACAGGGTGGGGTGAGGTAGGAGTTGTTCTCTTGTTTATATAAATACCTACATATTATCTTCAATTTTGCCCCTTACATGACAAGCCTAACTGTTTACTATCTGACCCTTTACAGAAAAAGTTTGCCAATCTCTTATTGATTATTTTTGTGATATTACCACATTGTTTCAAATTTAATATAGTTTTACAATAAATTGATATTTGGTAGGGTGTATCACCACTCATTCTTCTTCAAATTTTTCGTGTCTGTTCTTAGACTGTTACTCTTCCATATCGATTTTAGAATCAGATGGTCAAGTTCCATGAAAAAAGTACTGTTGGGATTTTGGTTGGAATTGAATTGAATAATAATTTTCTTCATTATATGGCTACATGTACTTAGTTTTATTTTATTCCTAAGTATATTATATATTTTCCTGCAATTGTGAATGCTATTTTAAAAGATAGCCCTGGCCAGGTAGCTCAGTTGGTTAGGATGTCGACTGATATGCCAAGGTTGTGGATTCAATTCCCAGTCAGGGCACATACAAGAAGCAACAATGCATGTATAAATAAGTGGAACAATAAATCAATGCTTCACTCTTTCAAATCAATAAGTAAAATCTAAAAAAAAGTTATACATTTTCTAATTGATTATTGCTGGTACACTGAATTTTGTATGTTGGTTGGATACCAAGCAACATTGCTGAAATCTCTTATTAGTGCCAATGGTTCCAATAGTTTGTCTTCAGATTCTGTAGGTTTTCCTATGTAGATTATTGTATCATTTGAAAGTGATGGCAACTTTCTTTAAAATATCTACTCTCATTTCTTTTTTTAAAATTTTTTATTAAGGTATTATATGTGTACATATCTTACCATTGCCCACCCCCACTCCCATACATGCCCTCACCCCCCCAATGTTTTGCATCCATTGGTTACTCTTATATGGATGCATATAAGTCCTTCGGTTGATCTCTTATTTCCCCCACCTTTCCGTAACCTTCCCGCTGTAATTTTGACAGTCTCTTTGATGCTTTACTGCCTCTGTATCTATCTTTTTGTTCATCAGTTTATAATGTTTTTTATTATCCACAAATGAGTGAGATCATGTGGAATTTTTCTTTCATTAACTGGCTTATTTCACTTAGCATAATGTTCTCCAATTCCATCCAGGTTGCTACAAATGGTAAGAATTCCTTCTTTTTTATGGCAGCATAGTATTCCATTGTGTAGATGTACCATAGTTTTCTGATCCACTCATCTGCTGACGGGCACCTAGGCTGTTTCCAAATCTTAGCTATTGTAAATTGTGCTGCTATGAACATAGGGGTGTATATATCCTTTCTGATTGGTGTTTCTAGTTTCTTAGGATATATTCCTAGGAGTGGGATTACTGGGTCAAATGGGAGTTCCATTTTCAGTTTTTTGAGGAAACTCCATACTGTTCTTCACAGTGGTTGCATCAGTCTGCATTCCCACCATCAGTGCACGAGGGTTCCTTTTTCTCCGCATCCTTGCCAACACTTGTCGTTTGTTGATTTGTTGATGATAGCCATTCTGACAGGTGTGAGATGATACCGCATTGTCGTTTTGATTTGCATCTCTCGGATAATTAGTGACTTTGAGCATGTTTTCATGTGTCTCTTGGCCTTCCTTCTGTCTTCTTTCGAAAAGATTCTATTTAGGTCCGTTGCCCATTTTTTTATTGGATCATTTATCTTCCTTTTATTAAGTTGTATAAGCTGCCTGTAGATGTTGGAGATTAAACCTTTATCAGTGATAACATTTGCAAATATATTCTCCCATACAGTGGGCTTTCTTGTTGTTTCGTTGATGGTTTCTTTTGCTGTGCAAAAGCTTTTTATTTTTATGTAGTCCCATGTGTTTATTTCCTCTTTGGCTTCCATTGCCCTAGGGGCAGTATCAGTGAAGAAGTTCTTTTGGCATATGTCTGAGATTTTGCTGCCTGTGGATTCCTCTAGTATTTTTAGGGTTTCCCGTCTTATGTTTAAGTCCTGTATCCATTCTGAGTTTATTTTTGTGTATGGTGTAAGTTGGTGATCTAGTTTCATTTTTTTGCATGTATCTGTCCAATTTTCCCAACACTATTTATTAAAGAGACTGTCTTGACTCCATTGTATGTTCATGCCTCCTTTGTCAAATATTAATTGCGCATAGTGGTTTGGGTTGATATCTGGGTTCTTTATTCTATTCCATTGATCTATATGTCTGTTCTTGTGCCAGTACCACGCTGTTTTGAGGACAGTGGCTTTGTAATACAGCTTGAAATCTGGTATTGAGATCCCTCCTACTTTATTCTTCTTTCTCAGGATTGCTATGGCTATTCGGGGTCTTTTTTTAATTCCAGATGAATTTTTGGAGAGTTCTTTCTAGGTCTGTGAAATATGCCGTTGGTATTTTAATGGGGAGTGCATTGAATCTATAGATTGATTTGGGTAGTATGGACATTTTACTGATGTTGATTCTACCAATCCATGAACATGGTATGTTCTTCCATCTGTTTATGTCTTCCTCTATCTCTTTTTTCAGTGTCCTGTAGTTTTCCACGTATAGGTCTTTTACCTCCTTGGTTAAGTTTATTCCTAAGTATCTTAATTTCTTTGGTGCGATGGTAAATGGGATTGCTTTTTTAATCTCTCTTTCTGTAAGTTCACTATTGGTGTATAGAAATGCCATAGATTTCTTGGCGTCAATTTTGTATCCTGCTACATTGCTGAATTCATTTATTAAGACAGTTAGTTTTGTGATGGAGTCTTTTGGGTTTTTTATGTACAATATCATGTCATCTGCAAATAAGGACAGCTTTACTTCTTCTTTTCCAATTTGGATGCCTTTTATTTCTTCTTCTTGTCTAATTGCAATGGCTAATACTTCCAGTACTATGTCAAACAGGAGTGGTGAGAGTCGGCATCCCTGTCTTGTTCCTGTTCTTAGGGGAAATGGTTTTAGTTTTTGCCCATTGAGTATGATGTTAGCTGTGGGTTTATAATATATAGCTTTTATTACGTTGAGGTATGATCTTTCTATTCCCACCTTGTTGAGAGTTTTTATCAAGAAAGGGTGTTGGATTTTGTCAAATGCTTTTTCTGCATCAATTGATATGACTATGTGATTTTTATCTCTCAATTTGTTTATGTGATGTATCACGTTTATTGATTTGCGGATATTGTACCATCCTTGCATTCCTGGGATAAATCCTACTTGGTCATGCTGTATGATCTTTCTGATGTACTGTTGGATCCGATTTGCTAGAATTTTGTTGAGGATTTTGGCATCTACATTCATGAGGGATATTGGCCTGTAATTTTTTTTCATTGTGTTGTATTTATCTGGTTTTGGTATTAAGGTGATGCTGGATTCATAGAATGAGCTTGGAAGTGTTCCTTCCTCTTGAATTTTTTGGAATAGTCTGAGGAGGATAGGTTTTAGTTCTTCCTTGAATGTTTGGTAAACTCCCCTGTGAAGCCGTCTGGCTCTGGGCTTTTGTTTGCTGGAAGGTTTTTGATGACTGCTTCAATTTCTTCCATAGTTACTGGCATATTGAGCTGTTTAGATTAGTCCTGATTGAGTTTTGGAAGGTTGTATTTTTCTAGGAATATGTCCATTTTCTCCAGGTTGTCCAGATTATTGGAATAGAGTTGTTTGTAGTATTTTTAACAATCCTTTGTATTTCAGCGGGATCTGTTGTTATTTCACCTCTTTCATTTCTGATTTTGTTTATTTGGGTCTTCTCTCTTTGCATCTTGGTGAGCCTGGCTAGAGGTTCATCAATCTTGTTTATCCTTTCAAAGAACCAGGTCTTGGTTTTGTTGATCTTTTGTATTGTTTTTTTTTTTTTTTTTTTGTCTCAATGTCGTTTATCTCTGCCCTGATCTTTATTATTTCCTTCCTTCTGCTTACACTGGGCTTTTCTTGTTGCTCTCTTTCTAACTCTTTGAGTTGTAGGGTTAGGTAATTTATTACCATTCTTTCTTGTTTTTTTGCAGTAGGCTTGTAGAGCTATGAACTTCCCTCTCAAGACTGCTTTCGCTGTGTCCCATAGATTTTGGATTGTTGTGTTTTCATTGTCATTTGTTGCCATGATGTTTTTTATTTCTTCCTTGATCTCTCTGGTAACCCAGTCATTGTTTAATAGCATGCTGTTTAGCCTCCATGTGTTTGATTTCTTTGGGTTGTTTTTATTGTAGTTGATTTCCAGTTTTATGCCACTGTGGTCTGAGAAGATGCTTGATATGATGTCTATCTTCTAGAATTTGAAGAGACTTTGCCTATGTCCCAACAAATGGTCTATCTTTGAAAAATACCCATGTGCACTTGAGAAGAATGTGTATTCTGTGGCTTTGGGGTGAAATGTTCTGAAGATGTCAATTAATTCCATCTGGTCTAGTGAGTCATTTAGGATTGATGTTTCTTTGCTGATTTTTTTGTTTAGAGGATTTTCCAATGGTGATAGTGGGGTGTTAAATTCTCCTACTATGATTGTATTGCTGTCCATCTCTCCCTTGATATCCTCCAGGTGTTTTTTTATGTATTTGGGTGCTCCGGTATTGGCTGTGCATATGTTTACCAGAGTTATTTCTTCTTGTTGGATTGCTCCCTTTAGTATTATGAAGTGACCTTCCTTATCTCTTGTTATGTCCTTCACTTTGAGATCTAATTTGTCAGATATAAGTATTGCTACCCCAGCTTTTTTTCAGTTCCATTTGCCTGGAAAACCTTTTTCCATCCCTTCACCCTCAGTCTGTGTGCGTCTTTTTTCTGAGGTGGGTTTCTTGTAGACCGCAGATATATGGGTTGTGTTTTCTTATCCAATCCGTTACCCTATGTCTTTTGATTGGGGCATTTAATCCATTTACATTTAAAGTTATTATTGATAGGTACTTATTTGTTGCCATTCCTATTCTTTACCCCTGTGTTCCTTCTTCGCTTCCTATTTCTTTTTTTTCACAGCAGACCCTTTAGCATTTCTTGCATTGCATGTTTGGTGGTGATAAATTCCCTTAGTCCTTTTTTTTTCTGTGAAGCTCCTGATTTCACCTTCAATTTTGATTGATAGCCTTGCTGGGTACAGTATTCTTGGATTCAGACCCTTCCTTTGCATGACTTTGTATATTTCATTCCATTCCATTCTGGCCTGATGAGTTTCTGTTGAGAAATTAGTTGCTAGTCTGATGGGGGTTCCTTTGTATATAACTTTCTGTCTCTCTCTTGCCGCTTTTAAGATTCTTACTTTGTCGTTGGTGTTTGTCAATTTAATTATAATGTGCCTTGGCGTCGGTCTTTTGGGGTTCATTTTGCTAGGGACTCTGTGAGCTTCTTGGATGGGTTTTTTCTTCCCTATATCAGGGAAGTTTTCTGTCATTATTTCTTCAAACAGGTTTTCTATTCCTTGCTCAGCTTCCTTTCCTTCTGGAACCCCTATTATGCAGATGTTGTTTTGTTTCGTGCTGTCCCAAAGTTCCCTTAGGCTCTCCTCCTGCTTTTTAATTTTTTTTTCTAGAAGCTGCTCTACTTGGGTATTTTTTTTCATCTTGTCTTCTAGCTCACTGATGCGGTCCTCTGCTTCTTCTCGTGTACTCTTGATGCTTTCTATTGAGTTCTTTACAGCAGCGATGTCATTTTTCATTTCTTCTTGGTTCTTCTTCATTTCTTCTTGGTTCTTGCTCATATTGTCGAATTTGTCTTCCATTATTTTCAGCCACTTTATGACCATTTCTCTGAATTCTTTCTCTGGAATGTTACTTGCCTTTATTTCGTTCACTTCCTTTTCTGGTGATGCCTGCTTTTCTTTCATATGCGGCCTGTGTCTTTGTCTCCCCATGGTCTCTCTCTTCTCTGGATGTCTGGTTATGTAGTTCTCTCTCTCCTTATCCCAGGCGAAATCTGACGTTTCCGTGGTGGAGTGTAGAGCTCCTCTGAATCCGTGTGTTTGCGCCAATTGGGGACTGGTGTTCTGGGGCTTGCTGCTGTTCGGTGGGTGCCACAGTTGTGGATTTTCAGGCTTCCGATAAGCTCCACTTTCCCTTTCAAGATGGCACAGACTCCACTTCTGAGCCCGTAGCTCCATGAGGGGACCCAGCTGCAGTGGGGGCTGCCCGGTCAGGGGAACCCTGTCTAGCAGTCCCCCACCTTCTTCTGGAATTTAGCTGTCCCTTAACTTGCCAACAAACACTCCTCGTGCGACCCTCAGCTGTTCTTTCTTTCTGCTCCGGGACAAGGCTCGGAACACGTCTGTCTATTCCGCCACCATTTTTCTCTCCCTTCTCTTATTTCTTTGTATCATTTTATTGTTCTGACCTGTCCCCCCGTCTTGGAGTAGAAACAGTGATGAGAATTTTTTATTTGTTTGCTGATTCACCATTAAGGATGATGTTTGTTGCAGGTTTTGGAGAGCTACCTTTAATCAAGTTAAGAAAGTTTCTTTTGTTCTAAGTTGGCTAATAGAATTTTTAAAAATTGTATCAACAGGTATTGAATTTTTTCAAACACTTCCTGCACCTAGGAGATTTGATGAATTTTCTCGTGGACACCTAATTTTGTGAATTACATGGATTTGATAATGTTAAACTAACCTTACATTGCAAGGATAAATACCACTTGGTCATAATGTATTAGAAATACATTCCTGGGTTTGGTAATATTTAATTTAGGAGATTTCATCAATGATCATAAGGCAGATTGTCCTGTTCTTGTCCTTTCTTTACACTGTTCTAGTTTTAGTATCAAGGTATATTAGACTCACAAAAGAAATTGGAGAAATTAACTTTTTTCTGTAATATTGATATAAAATATGTGTTATACATTTTTGAGGTTAACTTGCTTCCAAAACCATTTGGGCCTTTGACATCTAAATTTAATCTATTATAATTTATTGTGATTACTGATATATTTGGACTTCTTTCTTTTTTGTTTTTAATAACATTTATTGAAATATAATTCACATACTATAAAATTCATACTGTTCACATGTAAAATTCAGTGGCTTTTGGTATATCCACAGAGTTGCGCAGTCATCACCACAATTTAATTTTAGAACACTTTAATCAAACTAAAAAGAAACCCTTTACATATTAGCAGTCATTTACAATCCCTGTCTCCTTCTAGCCCCTGGCAACCACTTACATACTTTCTCTCTCTTTATTAATTTGTCTATTCTTGGCATTTCATATAAATGGAATCATAAAATATGTGGTCTTTTGTCGTGTGGCTTCTTTGACTTTTCATAGTGACTTCAAGGTTCATCCATGTTGTGGCATATATCAGTACTTCACCACTTATTACGGCTGCCTAATAGTCTATTGTATAGCTATAATACATCTTGTTAATCCATTCATCAGTTGATGGACATGGGGTTGTTTCAACTTTTTGCTATTATGAATAATGCTGTGTATGAACATTCATTTGTAAGTTTTTGTGTGGACATGTTTTCAATTCTCTTGAGTATATATTTAGGAGTGGAATTACTGGCTCATATGGGAACCTTAATTTTTTGAGAAACTTCCAATGATGATTCTTCTTATTGATCAAGCTTTCTTTATTTTTCATTTTATCCTCTATTCATTTGGAAGTCATACATTTTATTCCTGCTCTTCTAGTGGTTTGAAAAATTTTAAATGAATATGTGATCTCTTAGATGTTTACAGATAAATGTGACTTAACAAAGTCTAATATTAATCACTATATCTATTTTTTCTAAACAATACCAGGGCAATAGAACACAAATACTTATCACCATCCACTCTTCCATGTTATTATCTAGTACTAGAGGCCTAGTGCACAAAATTTGGGCATGGGGGGTGTCCCTCAGCCCAGCCTGCTCCCTCTCCAATCTGGGACCCCTCAAGGGATGTCTGACTGCCCGTTTAGGCCCGATCCTACCGGGATCGGGCCTAAACGGGCAGTCAGACATCCCTCTCACAATCCAGGACTGCTGGCTCCCAACTGCTCGCCTGCCTGCCTTCCTGATTGCCCCTACCCGCTTCTGCCTGCCAGCCTGATCAGCCCCTAACCACTCCCCTGCCAGCCTGATTGATGCCTAACTGCTCCCCTGCCAGCCTGTTTGCCCCTAACTGCCCTCCCCTGCAGGCCTGGACACCCCTTAACTGCCCTACCCTGCAGGCCTTGTCCCCCGCAACTGCTCTTCCCTGCAGCCCTGGGTCCCCTCCAACTGCCCTTCCCTGCAGGCCCGGTCGTCCCCAACTTCCCTCCTCTGCTGACCTGGTCATCCCTAACTGCCCTCCCTTGCAGGCCTGGTCCCTCCCAACTACCCTCCCTTGCTGACCATCTTACAGAGGCCATCTTGTGTCCACATGGGGGCAACCATCTTGTGTGTTGGAGTGACGGTCAATTTGCATATTACTCTTTTATTAAATAGGATGTTAACTTTATTATTAACCATCCCTAGCTATTATTATTGCTTATTTTTATATTTAGTACGTTTAAAATTTGCCAACATGTTTTCCAGTTTTTCTGCTCAGCTTTGTTTCTTGTGTCCTACTCTTTCTCCTAAAATTATTATTATTTTACTTACTGAAGTATATGTTTTCATCGCCTTTGAGCAAGGATCTGTGAGTGAAAAAAGCTCTTAGTCTTCTTTATCTGAAAATGCCTTTTGTTTACTCCCACTCTTAATGATAGCCAGGCATAGGATTCAGGGTCGCAGATATTTTTCCTCATCACTTTGGCACTGTCATTTCATTTTGTTTGAGCCTCTATTGTCAATATGATTGTCATTCTTTGTAGGATATTTTTGTTTGTTTGTTTTACCTTTGGTACTCTGCATTTTACTATGATATGTCTAGATATGCTTTTGGTTTTACTAATCCTGCTTAAGACTCAGCATGCTTTGATCTGAAAACTAGTGTCTTTCTTCTGTTATATACAATTTCCAGCCATTATCTCCTCAAATATTGCCTTTTTCTCCATTCTGTTTCATTTCTTTTGTAACTCATTTTCTGTATATTGTGAATGGGATTTTAAAATAATGCTATCACTTCAATTATACTCTGTTTATTTTATCCTTAGGCATTTTAATCACTTACATTTTCATCATTCTTTTATCTTTCTGTGCTGGTGATATTCCCAGCTAACTTCTACCATTTACAAAGTTTCTCTTCAGCTATATCTAGACTGTAGTTTCACTTCTGTATTCCGTTTTTAATTTCAATGACTATATGTTGTGTTTCTTGAAGTTCTTTTTTTTTCTTCTTCAAATTCATCATTTTTTTCTTAAAAATCCCTACTTTTTGATCTTTTTAATTATTTTATTTTGTTTTTGAATTAATAAATCTTTATTGTTCAGATTATTACAATTGTTCCTCTTTTCCCCCCATAGCTCCCCTCCACCTGGTTCCCACCCCACCCTCTGCCCTTACCCCCCGGTCCTCATCCCATAGGTGTACAATTTTTGTCCAGTCTCTTCCCGCACCCCCCCACACCCCTTTCCCCCCGGGAATTGTCAGTCCACTCCCTTTCTATGCCCCTGATTCTATTATATTCACCAGTTCATTCTGTTCATGAGATTTTTTTATTCACTTGGTTTTTAGATTCACTTGTTGATAGATATGTGTTTGTTGTTCATAATTTTTATCTTTACCTTTTTCTTCTTCTTCCTCTTCTTAAAGAATACCTTTCAGCATTTCATATAATACTGGTTTGGCGGTGATGAACTCCTTTAGCTTTTTCTTATCTGTGAAGTTCTTTATCTGACCTTCAATTCTGAATGATAGCTTTGCTGGGTAGAGTAATCTTGGTTGTAGGTTCTTGCTATTCATCACTTTGAATATTTCTTGCCACTCCCATCTGGCCTGCATAGTTTCTGTTGAGAAATCAGCTGACAATCATATGGGTGCTCCCTTGTAGGTAACTAACTGTTTTTCTCTTGCTACTTTTAATATTCTCTCTTTGTCTTTTGCTCTTGGCATTTTAATTATGATGTGTCTTGGTGTGGTCCTCTTTGGATTCCTTTTGTTTGGGGTTCTCTGTGCTTCCTGGACTTGTAAGTCTATTTCTTTTACCAGGTGGGGGAAGTTTTCGGTCATTATTTCTTCCAATAGGTTTTCAGTATCTTGCTCTATCTCTTCTTCTGGCAACCCCATAATTCTGATGTTGGTATGCTTGAAGTTGTCCCAGAGGCTCCTTACACTATCTTCATATTTTTGGATTCTTTTTTCTTTTTGCTTTTCCAATTGGGTGTTTTTTGCTTCTTTGTATTTAAAATCTTTGACTTGATTCTTGTGATCCTCTAGTCTGCTGTTGGATCTCTGTATATTATTTCAGTCAGTGTATGCTTAATTTCTAGTTGGTCCTTTTTCATATCCTCGAGGGTCTTGCTAAAATTATTGGCCTTTTCTAGAAAATTCTTGAAAAACATTATAACCGTGGTTTTGAACTCTATATCGTCATTTGCTTTCCTCCATTTCTTTCATTTGTGACCTGTTTCTTTGTCTCCATGTTTCGGCTGCTTCCCTGAGTTGATAGAGTGGCTTTGTGTCCTAGCTGTCCTATAGGGCCCAGTGGGCCAGCCTCCCCAGTTACCTAAGGTGGACACTCTTGGTGCACCCCTTTGTGGGCTGTGTGCACAGTCTTGTTGTAGTTAAGCCTTGATTGTTGTTGGTATCACTGGGAGGAATTGACCTCCAGGCCAATTGGTTGTGAGGATTAGCTGTGTCTACGCTGGGAGAACTTCTGTGCTGGAGACACCCTTATGAGACAAGACTTGCAAAAGCCTCTGTGCTCAGCTTGGATGGGGCGGAGTCTCAGGGCGAAGCAGACAGCACTGGCTTTCCGTCAGCCCTGCCCTAAGAGGCCCCTGGTTCTCAGTGTTCCGTGGTAATTGCTGCAAGCACCTCTGAGAGAAAGCTGCCCTTGAGTTTCGCCCGCTGCCAGACAGTCCAGTTTCTCCCCGAATGAGTCTGGGTCCCCAGAGTCTCGCCCGGAACTGGAGTTCAGAGCAGTCAGGAGCTTTTGTCTCCCTCCCGATTGAGAAAGCCAGCTGCGTATTCAGTTGCCAGCCCTCCCCGCACGCATGCCTCTGTACCTCTGCCTTCTGCAGCTCCTCTGAGTCTCAGCGTGCTTTTCTCTTTCCTTCTAGATGTAGAATTTCCACTCAACCAGCCTTTCTGTGGTTCTGGATGATGTCCGTTTTGTCTTTTAGTTGCAGTTTTGAAATTGTTGTGCGAGGCAGCAGTTTAGGTGTTTACCTATGCCACCATCTTGGTTTCTCCTCCCCTTTTAAATTATTTTAAACATTCCTGTTTTATAATCTCCTTCAATTGTTTGTTTTGTTCAGTTCTTGAGATGCTAATCCTGCTGTTGATTGTAACAGCTGATTCTTTCTCACAGTGGTTAATTTCCTAATGTGGTTTCTATGTTTTTATTATAAACTCAGCATTGTCCTTTCTGTGGGTGTTCCATGCACCCTAGGATGTGGGAGTGTCTCTAAATAATTTTTTTTTAATTTTGCAAGAGATTTAGGAGTTTTACTAGTTCTGGACATAGTCTATAAGTGTCTTTGGTGTTTCCCTGAGATGATGGGTGAAACTGTTCTAGTCTCCTTCACACAGAATAAGTAGATTTTGAGGATCCTAATTTTAAATAAGAGTTTCAATTTCAGTTTTCTGTCTTGTGTGGTCTGAAGACCACACTTCCTATCCTCTTAGGAGCATTAATGTTCCATCTATGTTAACTAATAGGGTCTTCACTTCATGTACACTCAATACAACATACATTAGGTTAGAGGTATCTGTTTACCAAATGATTCTTTATTTTACAGAAAGATTAACTATAGATTTCTTCTAAATAGCCACTCATGTATTGTACTAAAATGCGATTTAATTTCTAAAAATTCAATATATATAAAATTTTGCATACTACTCAACAAATACTGAATAAATGAGTGACTGAGTGAATGTAAAACTAACTACTGTAGCATGAAATTGAAAATACCATTTTATTAAAACCTACAGGAGAAAAATTTTGATACAAATTAGCAATAGTAGTTTCGAAAATCTTTAATGCAACAGGCAAACTATTAAATATAAACCACAATGAATTGCCCAAGCTCAATGGCTGGCATTTAGAAGAGTTCATTATTTTGAAGCTAAATACAAAACTGCTTCCTGAATATTCAGCCTGTGAAAAAACATTCTGCTGGGTTGCAGTGATCTGGAAAGTTAAGTTAAACTTCACTTGGGGCTATGTATTAAAGAAGAGACATCTTTATGGCATGTGCACAATTCAGCAACTGATGCAACCTCCATTTCTTGAGATACAATGGAGTTTGCCATTGTCAAGAGGGTCAAGTGATTTTTCTTGCAGAGAGAAAGGACCACAGGAGAGATAAAAGGAAGTTTAAAAAGCATAATGGAAACATAAATGAAAGAGTATTATATTCCAAATCTTTAAACACAAAAGGGGAGGGGGGAGCCATTTGCTGTATTGTGCAACACTATACATTTTTAATAACAAAAGGAAGATCAGCTTGAGATTTCTTTAATGTACCTCAAAATCAAAGGTTTACAAACTACATAAAGCATCTTTGAATACAAGGTATATCTAGGACAATACTACTTTTCTTTCTTTGGTTAAATGAGGCTTAGTTGTTGGCATCACCTAGGTTTTTATTAATACAATGCTGAAAAAGAAGTTCTGCATTTACGAAGTATAAGAGAAAGGACAACTGGAATTTAATTCACAATTGTATTGTATTTCAGAAACTGGGTTATGTCCCTATTCATAGTCCCCATATGGTTTGGGGAATGATTTCATGTTCCTGTAGGAGCTAAGAAGAATGGGGATGATTTTAGTTCCAGTGAGATTTCAAGATGAATAAAAGATGGAAGGACTTAATTTGATTATAAAATATTTTGCTAGTTTTTATTGGTGTCATTTGAATCAGAATTTTAAAACAAATGAGTTCCATTAGTGGTGGGAAATGTCACCCTTGAGGAGAACTTAATGATTATGCAACCCAATCTCTACATTTCATAAATGGGAAAACTTAGGTTCAGAGAGAGCTAGTGACTTACCTAATGTCATACAGTAAATCACAAGAGAATTGGGACAAAAACTTAGGTCCCTTCACTCTGAGTCCAGTGTTATTTCTGATATCTTATACAAGTTGAAACTCTTTGGGTTGTTTGTTTATTTAACAGTTGTATTACTGAATTATTTTGCTAGGGCTTTCATAACCAAGTATCAAAAACTAGGTGGCTTAAAACAACAGAAATTTATGGTATCATAGTTATAGAACTTAAAAGCCTGAATCAAGGTGTCATCAGGGCCATGGTCCCTCTGAGACTCTGGGGAGAATCATTTCTTGTTTCAGTTTCTGGTGGTAGCCATTGGTCATTGGTGTTTTTTTGGCTGGCAGCTGCATTGCTCCAATATCTGCCTCTGTCTCACATGGCATTTTCCATTTGCATCTTTGTCCAAATGTCTCTCTTCTAATAAGGACCCCAGTCATATTGAATTAGGGACCAATCTAATGATATTATGTTAACTTGATTAAATCTGCAAAATTCTATTTATAAATAAGGCCATAATCACAAGTACTGGGGGTTTGGATTTTAACATATCTCTTTGGGAGACACAATTCAATTCATAGTATTAGCTTTATTGAGATACAATCCACATACCATATAGTTCACCTACTTAAAGTGTACAATCTATAGTTGTTAGTGTATTCTCAGGAATGTAAACATCACTCAATCTAATATTAAAATTTCTATTCCCCCTAAAAGAAACTCCATCGCTATTAGTAGCTACTTCCCATCTCCTCTCTCCCTGCCCCAGCCTTAAGCAATTACAAATCTACTTTTTGTCTCTATAAATATGCCTGCTCTGGGCATTTCATTTAATTGAATCATACAATATGTGGTCCAATGTGAATGATTTTGCTTAGAAAAATATGTTTAAGGTTGATCCAGGTCATAGCATGTATCAGTAGTTAATTCGTTTTTTGGCTGAATAATATTCCCTTATATGGATATACTATATTTGTCTATCCATTTATCAGTTGATGGACATTTGAGTTTCCACTTTTGAGTTATATGACTATTACTACTATGAACATTTGTCTGCAAACTTTTGTGTGGAGATGTTTTGTTTTTTCTTGGGTATATAGCTAGATGTGGAATTACTGGGTCATATGGTAATTATACTCATTTGTGGAATTTCCAGAAGGTTTTCCATAGTGGCTGCACCATTTTATATTCCCAACAGAAATGTATGAGGGTTCCAATTTCTCCACATCCTTCCCAACACTTATTATTCATTTTTTTAGCCATCCTAGTGGGTATGAAATGGTATCTCATTGTGATTTTAATTTGCATTTCACCAATGACTCATAATGATGAGCATCTTTTCAAATGTTTATTGGCCATTTGTTTATCTTCTTTAAAGCAATGTCTATTCAGATCCTTTGACCATATTTTAAATTGAGTTGTTTGTATATTTATTGTTGAAATGTGAGTTATTTTTATAGTCTAGATACAAGTCCCTTATCAAATATATGATTTGCAAATATTTTTCTCCCATTCTGTGGAACCTTGTTTCACTTTTATTCATGGTGTCCTTTGAAGCACTAAAGTTTTAAATTTTAATGAAGTCCAAATCTATTTTGTTATTGTTTTGCATGCTTTTGGTGTCATATAAGGAATCCTTTGCAAAATCTGAGGTCATGAAGATTTATCTCTATGTTTCCTTCTAAGTATTTTATAGTTTTATCTTCTGGATTTAGGTCTTTGATCCATTTTCAGTTATTTTTTGTATAGGATGTGAGGTAAGGGTCAAACTTTACTTTTTTTTTTGCCTGTGGCTATCCATCTGTCCCAGCACTATTTTTTTGAAAAGAATATTTTCCCAATTGAATAGTCATGGCACCCTTGTAAAAATTCAGTTGACACATAATGTTATTTTTGGACTCATGATTCTGTTCCTCTGATATATATGTCTATTCTGTGCCACTATCATACTATCCTGCTTACCATTATTTCTTAGTAAGTTTTGAAATTGGGAAGTGTGAGTCCTCCTACTTTGTTCTTTGTTTTCAAGGTTGTTTTGGCTATCCTGGGAAACTTGCAATTCCATATTAATGTTAGAATCAGCTTGTCAATTTCTACGAAGTCAGTTGGGATTCTGACAGGGAGCATGCTGAATCTGTAGATTAATTTGGAGAATATTGCCATTTTAACAATATGAAATCTTCTAATCTATGAACATGGGATGTTTTTCCATTTACTTAGATTTTTAACAATGCTTGTAGTTTTCAGAGTATAAGTTTTTCAGTCCTTTTACAATTTGTTCCTAAGTTTTTTACTCTTTTGATGCTATTATAAATATAATTGTTTTCATAATTTCATTTGTTGATTGTTCATTGCAAATATATAAAACTACAATTGAGTTTTGTATATTGATCTTGTACTATACAACCCTGCTGAACTTGTTTATTAGTGATAATAGATTTTTTGTGGATCCCTTAGTGTTTTCTATTTACAAGATCATGTCATCTGCAAATAGAGATAGTTTTACTTCTTTTTTTCTTCTTTCTCAGGATTGCTGTAGCTATTCGGGGTCTTTTTTTATTCCAATCTGTATGTTATTTATTTCTTTTTTCTTGTCTGATGCCTGGGCTAGAACCACTAGTACAATGTTAACTAGTCCAGGATAAATGTAGCCTCATAGCTCCTTGAATGGCTAACCTTTTATAGAATGTGTGAAAGCAAGCATCCTCATCTTGTTCTTGACCTGAGAGTGAAAGCTTTCAGTCTTTCACTATTAAGTATGATGTTAGCTGTGGATTTTGAAGCTCTCTTCCAACTAGTCTTAACTGATCTATCCAATTCCCCCCCCCCATTATCAACCTTTGCATGCCTGTTGCCCAGCTCTTCAATCTCAGCCTTACTCACAAAGATCTACCAGTCTAAATAGCCTAATTTTTAAAATTCTTTTCTTTACATGCCCTGTTTATTTTTGCCTCTATACCCATTGCTCATAGTAACAGAGAATGCTCTTTTTCTCCAACAATCTAGCTTATACCCTTCCTCAGGATAATGCTTTATTTCTCAGATTCTTGTACCACCACCTCCTCAACAGACATAAGTGGGCACATATACCCTATGGACAAACATGTATCATATGATTCCCTGACTCCCCATTTCCTGGGTGTTTGAAGCTAATTTACATTTTGTTTCAGCTTATACCACTTTGTAAATATTCTTTCATTGTTTCTGATATCTTTGTTTTGGCTCCACCAACTACATTGTAGGTTTCTACAGAGCAAGTACTGGAACCTGGCATTTTAATATCATCTACAACAGAGCTCAATACAAATGCTTATAGGAAAAGAAGGTACTAAGTAAAAGCTGACAGACTTCAGTCAAATTTTGTTCTCCAGAAGGACTCTCTCTTCTTGGTGAGCCACTATGAAAATCAGAGGCTGCCTGGATGCCTCTCATGCCTTTATCACTACCCCATTTCCATTTCTAAGCCATTTATCTTCTCTTCATATTGGCTGAGATTCAGAGGGAGATAATTGGCTCCATCAATTTTTATAGCTTAATGAAAGTTTCAGCCATGTTTACTTGCTTTCCTTCCAGGATAAATGTATCATATGCCAAGGCAAAGTCAGTCCCACAGTCCTTGTTTAGAAAATGTATGATTTTTATGTTGTCCCCATTAAAGCAATACAGTCCACTAGATGTGACTGCAAGCATGACCTTCTTAAAAAATGAGTATCTCTCAGTGTGAAATGTTAATTCTCCAGGCCAGGCCCATGTTGGGGTTTAAAGGTCTGTCACAAAGATTCCAGATTTCTGAACACAGTGCCTGCTGTTGTTTTTTTTCTGTGGCATTTGCCTATTTTCTGTGCTTTACTACAACTAAAATATTGACATCTCCCTGCTCCATCCCATTAACTGTGGCAAATGTCATAGAATGAAAATTCTTTATAATAAGCATACACAAATAACAGAATGTAGGGCTTGGTCATGCTGCCTTAACAGCTAAAAAGAAAGAAAATGGTTTTTATTGGGCACTTGCTGAACACATAGCCTATGTCAGGCATGGGGAGAGAGGTAGCAAATATATAGCTGCTGCTGTAGAGGAATTTACAGTTTAACCAGGGTAATAAGAGCCGCATGTGGCTCGCGAGGCACGGTTTGCCGACCACTGAAAGTATCAGTGAAGAAATTGCTTCGGCATATATCTGAGATTTCGCTACCTGTGGATTCCTCTAGTATTTTTACGGTTTCCTGTCATATGTTTAAGTCCTTTATCCATTTTGAGTTTATTTTTGTGTATGGTGTAAGTTGGTGGTCTAGTTTCATTTTTTTGCATGTATCTGTCCAATTATCCCAACTCCATTTATTGAAGAGACTGTCTTGACTCCATTGTATGTTCATGCCTCCTTTGTCAAATATTAATTGAGCATAATGGTTTGAGTCGATTTCTGGGTTCTCTATTCTATTCCATTGATCTATATGTCTGTTCTTCTGCCAGTACCAGGCTGTTTTGAGAACAGTAGCTTTGTAATACAGCTTGATATCTGGTATTGAGATCCCACCTACTTTGTTCTTCTTTCTCAGGATTCCTGTAGTTATTCGGGGTCTTTTTTTACTCCAGATGAATTTTTGGAAAGTTCGTTCTAGATCTGTGAAATTTGCCATTGGTATTTTAATGGGAAGTGTATTGAATTTATAGATTGCTTTGGGTAGTATGGATATTTTGATGATGTTGATTCTACCAATCCATGAACATGGTATGTTCTTCCATCTGTTTATGTCTTCCTCTATCTCTTTTTTCAGTGTCCTGTAGTTTTCCATGTATATGTCTTTTACCTCCTTAGTTAAGTTTACTCCTAGGTATCAATTTTTTTTGGTGAATGGTAAATGGGATTTTTTTTCATTTCTCTTTCTGTGAGTTCATTATTGGTGTATGAAAAGGCCATAGATTTCTGGAAGTTAATTTTGTATCCTGCTACATTGCCAAATTCATTTATGAGGTTTAGTAGTTTTTTTATGGAGTCTTTGGGGTTCTCAATGTATAGTATCATGTCATCTGCGAATAAGGACAGTTTTACTTCTTCTTTTCCAGTTTGGATACCTTTTATTTCTTCTTCTTCTCTGATCACAATGGCTAGTACTTCCAGCACTATGTCAAACAGGAGTGGTGAGAGTGGGCATCCCGGTCTTGTTCCTTTTCTTAGGGGAAATGGTTTTAGTTTTTGCCCATTGAGTATGATGTTGGCTGTGGGTTTGTCATATATGGCTTTTATTATGTTGAGGTATGATCCTTCTATTCCCACTTTGCTGAGAGTCTTTATCAAGAAAGGGTGTTGGATTTTGTCAAATGCTTTTTCTGCATCAATTGATATGACTATGTGCTTTTTATCTCTCAATATGTTTATGTGATGTATCACGTTTATTGATTTGCAAATATTGTACCATCCTTGCATCCCTAGGATAAATCCTACTTGGTCATGGTGTATGATCTTTCTGATGTACTGCTGGATCCGATTTGCTAGAATTTTGTTGAGGATTTTGGCATCTATGTTCATGAGGGATATTGGCCTGTAATTCTCTTTTATTGTGTTGTATTTATCTGGTTTTGGTATTAGGGTGATGCTGGCTTCATAGAAGGAGCTTGGAAGTGTTCCTTCCTCTTGAATTTTTTGGAATAGTCTGAGGAGGATAGGTTTTAGTTCTTCCTTGAATGTTTGGTAAAACTCCCCTGTGAAGCCGTCTGGCCCTGGGCTTTTGTTTGCTGGAAGCTTTTTGATGACTCCTTCAATTTCTTCCATAGTTATTGGCCTATTGAGATTTTTAGAATCTTCCTGAGTGAGTTTTGGAAGGTTGTATTTTTCTAGGATTGTGTCCACTTCCTCCAGGTTGTCTAGTTTGTTAGAATAGAGTTGTTCATAGTATTTTTAAACAATCCTTTGTATTTCGGTGGGATGTGTTGTTATTTCGCCTCTTTCATTTCTGATTTTGCTTATTTGCATCCTCTCTCTTTGCTCCTTGGTGAGCCTGGCTAGAGGTTCATCAATCTTGTTTATCCTTTCAAAGAACCAGCTCTTGGTTTCATTGATCTTTTGTATTGTTTTTTTTTTTTTTTTGGTCTCTATGTCATTCATTTCTGCTCTAATCTCTATTATTTCCTTCCTTCTGCTCACTGTGGGCTTTTCTTGTTGCTCTCTTTCTAATTCTTTGAGTTGTAGAGTTAGATGATTTATTACCATTTTTTCTTGTTTTTTGAGGTATGCTTGTAGAGCTATAAACTTTTCTCTCAGAACTGCTTTCATTGTGTCCCATAACATTTGCATTGTTGTGTGTTTATTGTCATTAGTCTCCAGGATGTTTTTAATTTCTTCTTTGATCTCATTGATAACCCAATCATTGTTTAATAGCTGCTATTCAGCTTCCAAGTGTTTGAGTTTTTTGGAATGTTTTTATTGTAGTTTATTTCTAATATTATGCCATTGTGGTCAGAGAAAATGCTTGTTATGATTTCAATCTTCTTGAATTTGGGGAAACATTGCTTGTGACCCAGTATGTGGTCTATTTTTGAAAATGTCCCATGTGCACTTGAGAAGAACGTATATTCCGTGGCTTTTGGGTGAAATGCTCTGAAGATGTCAATTAGGTCCATCTGATCTAGTGAGTCATTTAGGATTGCTGTTTCTTTGCTGATTTTTTGTCTAGAGGATTTATCCAGTGATGTCATTGGTGTATTAAAGTTCCCCACTATGATTGTATTGTTGTCAATCTCTCCCTTGATATCTTCCAGGAGTTTTTTATGTATTTGGGTGCTCCTGCATTGGGTGCATATATGTTTACCAGGGCTATATCCTCTTGTTGTATCGATCCCTTTATTATTATGAAGTGGCCTTCTGTATCTCTTCTTATGGCTTTATTTTGAGGTCTATTTTGTCAGATATAAGTACTGCTACCCTAGCTTTTATTTTTATTTCCATTTGTCTGAAAGATGTTTTTCCATTCCTTCACTTCCAGTCTGTGTGAGTCCCTTTTTCTGATATGGGTCTCTTGTAGACAGCATATATATGGGTCGTGTTTTTTTATCCATTCAGCCACTCGATGTCTTTTGATTGGAGTATTTAGTTCATTTACGTTTAAAATTATTATTGAAAGGTACTTGTTTGTAGCCATTTTTTTTTGTGTGTGTGTCTGTGTTCCTTCTTACCTTTTTATTTCTTCTTTTTACACCAGTCCCTTTAGCATTTCTTGCATTGCTGGCTTGGTAATGATAAACTCCCTTAGCATTTTTTGTCTGTGAAGCTCCTTATTTCCCCTTCATTTTTGAATGATAGTCTTGCTGGATAGAGTATTCTTGGATTCAGTCCCTTGGTTTGCATCACTTTGTAAATTTCCTTCCATTCTTTTCTGGCCTGATGTATTTCTGTTGAGAAATTATTTGATAATCTAATGGGAGCTTCCTTGTATATAACTTTCTGTCTCTCTCTTGCAGCCTTTAAGATTCTCTCTTTGTCCTGAATATTTGCCATCGAAATTATGAAGTGTCTTGGTGTGGATCTTGTTGGGTTCATCCTGTTTGGGACTCTCTGTGCTTGTGTAACTTTTTTCTTCACCACATCAGGGAAGTTTTCTGACATTATTTCTTCAAATATGTTTTCTAACCCTTGTTCCTCTTCCTGTTGTTCTCGCACCCCTATTATTTGTATGTTGCTTTGTTTCATGTTGTCCCATAGCCCCCTTAGGTTCTCCTCCTGTCTTTTAATTTTTTTCTCCAATTGCAATTCAGTTTGTCTGTGTTTTGCTTCCCTGTCTTCTAATTTGCTAATTCGGTCCTCCGCTTCTCCTAGTCTACTGTTGAAACTTTCCATGGTGTTTTTTTGCAGCTATATCACTCTTCATTTCTTCTTGATTCTTACATAAGTTGTTGATTTTTTCAACCATTTCTTCTTGATTCTTACATAAGGTGTTGATTTTTTCTTCCATCTGGTTTATGAACTCTATGACCCTTATTCTGAATTCTTTTTCTGACATATTGCATGACTCTGTTTCACTTAGCTGATTTTCTGGCGATTCCTCCTTTTCTTTCCTTTGGGGGTATCTTTGTCTACCCATTTTTGGTCTCACCGACTGATCTAGATGTCGAGCCAAGCAGGGGCTGCTCCTTGGTTGGCAGTGGCTTCTTGGGCTGCAGTTGCTCCTCAGGCGGTCATGGTAGCAGCTGCTTCTCAGTTGGCAGCGGCTCCTCTGGTGAGTGCTGTTTGCAGCAGTGGTGCCTCCTCTGGCTGGTGGGGGAGGCTGCTCATAGAGCTGCTGTTCCTTGGATGGGGGTGGGCTGATTATGAGGTTGCTGCTCCTCAGATGGGGACGGGTTGCGCGCAGCCGCTGCTTCTTGCATGGGGGCTGGCTGCTCACGTGGCTGCTGCTCCTCAGACAGTGGCGGACTGCTTGCGTGACTGCTGCTCTTTCTATGGGGGCTGGCTGCGTGCTGCTGCTGTTCCTCAGATGGGGTGGGCTGCTCGTGATGCTGCCACTCCTTGGACAGGGGCAGGTTGCTTGCTGGGCTGTTGCTCCTTGTATGGGTGCGGGTTGCTCGTGCGGCTGCTTCTCCTCGTACAGAGGGTGGTCTGCTTGCGCGGCTGCTTCTCCTCAGTTGAGGGATGGGCTGCTTGCGCAGCTGCTGCTCCTCGGGTGGGAGTGAACTGCAAGTGCTGTTGCTGCTCCTCGGACAGGGGCGGACCACTCACTCGGCTCCTTCTCATTAGACAGGTGCAGGCTGTGTGTGGGTGCTGCTCCTTGGACCAGTGCGGACTGCACAGGGCTGCTGCTCCTCAGATGTGGGCGGTCTGCTTGTGTGGTTGCTGCTCCTTGGATGGGGGCAGGTTGCTTGCTCAGCTGCTGCTCTTCGGACAGGTGCAGGGTGTGGGCTGTGCACAGCTGCTGCTCCTCAGACAGGGGATGGCTGCGTGGGGCTGCCACTCCTCAGTTGTGGGTGGGCTGCTCGAGCAGCTGCTGCTCCTCGGATGGGGTGAGCTGCTCGCATGGTTGCTGCTCCTCAGATGGGGAAGCTGGCCACTCACACAGCTGCTGCTCCTTGGACAGGGGCAGGCCACGTGAAGCTGCTGCTCTTAGGCCTGGGGTGGGTTGCTGCTCCTTGGACAGGAGCGGGCTGCTCACATGTCTGCTGTTCACGTGGGTGCAGTGCCCTGGGCTAAAGTGTTGGGCCAGTCAGAGGGGAGCGTGCTTCAGAACTCACAGGAGACTGCGTCCAGGGTGGCTAGAGCCTCGTTGACTGTGGGACCATAGCCTAGGTAACAGGTCCCTGGCAGGGATGGCTATAGAGTCCCAGGTGTTATCTGAGGGCAGTCTGGGTGGACTTGAGGCTGGGCACCCAGTTACAGCAGCTCTCCCCTTCAAAAAGCCTAGGCCTCTGAGAATAAGCCAGCCTCCAGGTACTATTTGCAATGGTAGCAGAAGCTGCCTAGTTAGGCGAGCCTGATTAGTCTGCCCCTGAAGGTCCTGTGGGATCTTACTGTGACACACACACACACACACACACACACACACACACACACACACACACACCACCTGACCACACACTCCTCTTTTACTCCCTCACTCACTCACTCATGCTCTCTCCCTCACTGCCGCATTCTTCCCGCCTCTGTAGTTGGGTCTGGGGTGTTATTGACCCTTTCATGGATGGAGTTTCCTCTCCAGGTGTCTAGTTGTGTGGCTTGCTCTCAAGCCCCTTGGCCAGACAGGATAAAATTCACCTCAACAAGACACAACACAAAGGGAACTAAGCACAAATGTACTCACGACACCAATAACCCCAATATAAGTGATCACCTGAGAAAAGAAAGGGGAGAGAAAAAAGAGCACAAATTATATTGAAGAGAGAGAAAAAGATAAGAGATAAAAGGCAAGGAAGAAAAAGGAGAATATATATATATATATATATATATATATATATATATATATATATGTGTGTGTGTGTGTGTGTGTGTGTGTGTGTGTGTGTGGTAAGACACCACAGAACCAATAGATAAACAAAACAAAACAAAACAAAAAAACAAACACCACACACCCAGCAAAGAGGGTTGGAGCAGAATCTGTAGAGGCTGAGCTTATATAGTGAAAATAAGATTAAGAATTGTATGAATATGGGGAGGATCTTAATTTAGTATTGAGGAATTAGAAAGAGAATAAGTGGATAAGAAGAAAGAGAATGAGAAGAAAATAATAATAATAAATTTACAAAAAATTGATTTCAAAAATGGTATAAAAATTAAAAATAACAAAAATAAAATACAGTGATGTAAAAATAATGTGAAAAGAAATAGAAAATAAAGCAACAAACAAAAACAGGAAAACCAGGAAAAAAGAAGAAAAGAAGAAAAAAACAAAACAAAAAGGGATAACAAAATAATAAAAAAATAAAAATAAAAGCGGAAAAAGTGAAGTGTCGTTCCTTTGGCTGGCTTATGATCCCAGTCATCTGTGTTCTACTGTTTCTCAGTTTCCTGTTGCTGGGACTGTAGACTTCTCTTTACGCCAGTTCTTGTGACCTCTCAGGGAGTATTTAGATTCCTTTGTGTCATTCAGGGTGGGATCTGGGTGTGGCTGTATTGGTTGCCTGGAGACTGGAGGGAGGGGCTATCTTTCAGGCGAAAATTGCGGCCCGGGCTCAGGTATGACTCAGCACCAGACTCGCTACCACCTCTCCTGGACCTCCTACTCTCCCCAGATTCCACAAGTCCACACCTTCTCCCACACCTCAGCCACGTGTCTGTATCCAAAAGGACCTATGAACCAGGTTCAGTGAAGAAAGGCACAGGCCCCAGAGTGGGGAAGGACTGTGTTTCTGCAAGCTCCTCTCTTGCTGGCACTGCACTGTCCGGCCAGCCCTTCAGGGCTACCTCTGAGCTCAGATCCAAAATCCAGAATCCAAGGTCCAAAATCCCCTACCTCCCGCAGTCCCG
This sequence comes from Plecotus auritus, assembly GCF_963455305.1. Taxonomy (NCBI): domain Eukaryota; kingdom Metazoa; phylum Chordata; class Mammalia; order Chiroptera; family Vespertilionidae; genus Plecotus; species Plecotus auritus. The sequence goes on along the minus strand of NC_137784.1, from coordinate 108,086,370 downwards.
TGGACCCTTTTTTCACAGTTAGCCACTTTGCCTGTCCTTTGCCTGAAACTGGACGTGGCTTGGCGCCCTGTGGTTTCTCCCTGACCTTTTGGGCACAGAGGTCCAGCAGACTCTCCTGCCTAGATCCTTGATTTCACCTTTATCCCGGGGATCTCTGCCCTTTCCAACTGCACACTGTCTCACCAGCTGCATCTCCTTTGCCAATTCGGGCTGAATTCCACTCGTTTCGGCTGCTCACTCTATTTGCTCTGGGACAAGGCTCAGGATACATCCTCCTATTCCGCTGCCATTTTGTCTCCCCCTTTAGGGTATTTTTTAATCCATGGAAATTTTTCTTCAAATGGGATCTTATGTAATGAAGCCAAATATGTAAAGCAGACAAAATCAAAAGTACTTTGGTTGAATTTGAGCAAGATCAAGAGGAACACAATTGCTACATTTTAAGAATTAGGCAACTGCGATATAGGAGCAGAAAATAATCTCTATGTTATTACATTCATTGGAAACTTTTTAGTTCCCATCTTGCCTGGCTTCTCAGCAGCACACTACATTGTTGACTACTCCCTCTTGCTCAACACACTCCTTTTCTATGTCTTCTATGATATAATTTTTCTGGTTTTCATCTACTTTCTGGCCTCTCCCTCTCAGTTTCATTTGGGTGCTCATTCTCCTATGCCTAGACTTTAAATGTTGGGTTTCTCAGGACTTGAAACTCAGCCCTTTCTACTTGTCCTATATTATTTGCCTAGGAAATCTTATCTGATGGCTTCAAGTATAATCTAAATAATGGTGACTCTCAAGTCATATTTCCAGCCCAAGCCTCTCCTCTATTACTGATTATGCATCTCCATCTGGATATACCACATGTGCTGCCAACTCAAAATTTCTGAAACTAAACTCATATCTTTCTCCTCCCTATAGTCCTTCAAGTTAGCACATTTTTCTGTGTTTTTTTTTTATTTCAGTAAATGGCATCACCACCCACCCAGTTTCCTATGTCCCAAATCAAGAACTCATCGTTGACACCTTTTATCTGCTCTCCCACATTCAGTCAATCACCAAGTCCTGTTCATTTTAACTCATAAATATCTCTTGAATCTCTCTGCTCTTCTCCATTTCCATCACTGAACCATAGATGACCACTCCCCTCCAGAATACCATCATTTTTCTGCTGGACTGCAATAACCTCATTGGTCTCCCTGCCTCTATTCCATTCCCTCCCACCTCCACTCAGTTTTCTATATTGCAGCTGGAGTGTGCTTTTTAAAGCATAAATCTGATCACACCATTTCCCTGTTCAAAAGCCTTCAGTGGCTTTCTATTGCCTAAAGAAAATCTCTAAATTTGTTAACATAATTTAGAAAACCCTTTATGACCTGGCATCTGTGCACTTGCCAACCTCATTTTTTTTTAAATATATTTTATTGGTATTTTACAGAGAGGAAAGGAGAGGGATAGAAAGCTAGAAACATCGATGAGAGAGAAACATCGATCAGCTGCCTCCTGCACACCTCCCACTGGGGATGTGCCCGCAACCAAGGTACATGCCCTTGACCAGAATCGAACCCGGGACCCTTCAGTCCGCAGGCCGACGCTCTATCCACTGAGCCAAACCGGTTTCGGCGCCAACCTCATTTTTTTAACTATGATCTCTCTCTCTCTCTCCCCCTCCCTCTCTCTCTCTCTCTCTTTCTCTCTATCTTTTAGACAGATACTCCAATCATAATGAACTTGGTTTAGTTCCCTCTATGTACCCTTCTCACAGCCTCACAGCTTTAGCACATTGTATAGCTTTCTACTGGCTCTAACTCTCATCTATCCACATACTTCCTGACTAATTCATCCTTCTGGTCTCGCTGAAATTTCACCAACCCTGGGAAGTCTTCCTAACTCCATTCCCATTCCCAAGTCCAGCACAAATGTAGCTTCACAGCTCCTTGAATGGCTAACCTTTTATAGAATGTATCACACATTATTATAATTGCTGTTTTATTACTGTATCTCCCTACTTAGCCAATAGGTTCAGTGAAAACAGGGTCCATCTTGCCTACTACTATATCCTCAGTGTGTAGCATGGTGCCTAAAATATAGTAGGTTCTTAAAAAAATATCTGCTGAATGAAAACATGAGTGAATGAGTTACACCATACAACAAAGCTTATACTGTCTTTCAAAAAGCTTAACAATATAGTGTAGTGACAATGTAAAATTTTGCCCAAATTCCCCCGTTTTACCTTTTTATTTGATGTCTTCTTAAAAGGATACACTTTTAGATCTTGGTACATCTTTGCAAATGCCAAGGGTATGATTGTGTAAGATGATGAAGTATTTGGCTAAGATGATTATGACTGAAAATCTTCCCAATTATTCTGTGGGGAGGGCTGTCCCTTTGACTTGTAATTATGGCTACCTAACTTCTGCAATGATTCACTGGGGAAATTAAAAAAAATAAAAGATAATTAAAAAATAAAAGATAACATATTTTAAACTTATATAGCTAACTAAGTCAAAGGTTCTTACCCTTTTCAACTATTTGTCTTATATGAACCTCAAGGTATTTTGCTGAGAAAGGGCTGTTTTCTTCGTGTTATATAAGGGCACACTGGACGGAGGCTGAAACACAGGAAGACACAGATGAGAAGTGAGAGACCATTAAAAGCCAATTCAGCAAGTGAACATTCCAACCTCATGAACTTCTAAATTATGGGTATTTCATTTTTAATGAAAAGGGGAAGCCAATTTCAAGCCCTGAAGAAATCTTGCCTTTTCAATGGCCCAGCAGGTCAGCAAGGTTACAAGGCAGCTTTCTGGTCAGATCTCTGTGGCCTCAGAGTCAACTCTTAGACAACAGCTACTGGCTAAAAGAAGATCTTGGATTCCTGAGCTTGTGGTCCATAACAAGGAAATCACACCATGGCTAATAGAGAAGTGGGCCCTGTCTCCAGCAATTCTGGGAAAGGCAGATTGAATATCTTAATATATTATAGATGCTATGTTTTCAAAGCTCTTACCTAATGCCCAGGGTACCTGCTGCCTTTTAACAGACAAAATATCAGCCTTGAGCCCTAGCTGATTTGGCTCAGTGGATAGAGCATGAGCCTGTGGACTGAAGGGTCCCAGGTTCGGTTCTGGTCAAGGGCACATGCCTGGGTTGTGGACTCAATTCCCCAGTAAGGGGCATGCAGAAGGCAGCCGATCAATGATTCTCTCCCATCATTGATGTTTCTAACTCTATCTCCCTCTCCCTTCTTCTCTGAAATCAATCTATATATATAAAAGCTTAAGTGACCTGACGACCAGAACAACCAGAACGACCAGAACAACCAGTTGCTATGATGCGCACTGACCACCAGGTGGCAGATGCTCAATGCAGGAGCTGCCTCCTGGTGGTCAGTGCACTCTGCAGTGGGAGCGCCGCTCAGCTGTTCCGATGTCCCACCAGCCCTCTGGCAGCCACTCACTCCCTCAGTAGTCCTGCAAGTCCAATCTCTGGAGCATGCGTCAGGCACTGACAGACCAGTGCCACCAGCACAATCCCAACAGTGCTGCCAGCCTCCTGGAAGTCGGCCTTGGGCACTGCAGGCGCTTCCCCTCCCTAGACGTTCTGCAAGGAAGAAACAATATAAAAGTGGCTGCCAGGTGGCTCCCGACAACTGGCGTGAATGTCAGTGGGACAGATCTGGATCCTGGGCTGGCAAGGGCATTCCACTGCCTGCCTGCAGTGCTAATCACATCTCGCCTCCCCACCCCCCAACTCAGGACCCCACCTGTGCACAAATTCGTGCACTGGGCCTCTAGTAAAAATATATTTAAAAAAAGAAAATAAAGTCTGAAAAAAAAATCAGCCTTGAGTTAAACATCTGAGTTGGGCAGCTAAGAAATGGGAGAGCCTGTTTCCCTTTGATGGTTCCCCTCAAATGCCTATCTGCTCCCAAGATGTCTTCTCTAGATGAACAAAAACTAGTACCAAAAAAGAAAAAAAATTATGCATCATGTGACACCAGGCAGTCATCATATAGACCCAGAAAGGTATCATTTTTTAAAAATTTTATGTAAATGGAACGATACAGTATATATCCTTTTGATTCTGGATTTTTTTCACTTAATATTATAACTATACTAGAGGCCCGGTGCACAAAATTCGTGCACTGGGGAGGGTGTCCCTCAGCTCAGCCTGCACCCTCTCCAATCTGGGATCCCTTGGGGGATGTCCGACTGCAGGTTTAGGCCTGATACCACAGGGATCAGGCCTAAACCTGCAGTCGGACATCCCTCTCACAATCCGGGACTGCTGGCTCCTAACCGCTCGCCTGCCTGCCTGATTACCCGCTAACTGCTCCTTTGCCAATCTGATTGCCCCCTAACTGCTCCTCTGCCAGCCTGATTGCCCCCAAGGCTTTTACTGGTATAGATATGACCCTTCACAGAAAATTTTACTAACCCTGCTTTACAATAAGGGCTTGACGATTGAATCATTGGGACCAGACACCAAGATTTCCTTTCTTTCAATAGTGGAGGAAATAATTACCTTGTCTTTAAGTTGACCTGAAATTAAAATGAGATAATGACTTAGAAAAGTATAAAAGCACCATATAAAGACAACTGTCTTTTTTATGTACTGAAAAGACAATAAAGTGGTAAAATGAAAAACACTATTTTTATTCTCCCCCTTCCTTCCTTTACAGCCTTTATTTAAACTTTGAAATTTATAAAAATTTCACTCCAATTTTTATTTCTTTACATTCAATATCATTTTGTATTGGTTTCAGGTTTTATATTAGTTACAGAATAGTGGTTAGACAATCATATATTTTACAAAGTGTTCCCCGATAATTCCAGTACCTACCTGGCATCATACCATCATTACAACACTATTGACTATGTTCCCTATTTAAGTGACAATGGGTTTACAGGTTCCTTCCAGTCTTTCTTTTGTGTTGTTCGCCTTTCCTTTTCTTTCTCACTTCTTCCCTCATTTTCCTGATATACCGTGTTTCCCCGAAAATAAAACATCCTCCAAAAATAAGACCTACTTACAGGTTTCCTTCTGAGTGAAATATAAGGCATCCCCCGAAAATAAGGCCCCAGACTCTGTCTCAGAATGAAAATTAATTTACTGTAAACTGGTTGCTAGGGCCGCCCCAACTGGCGTCTAGCAACCAGTGACGTTACGCGGAGTCCTGACGTCACTGCTGTGTGGAGGCGGAGCGGAGGTCGGAGTGAGCGGTGAGCGCGGGGTGGGAGAGAGGAGGAGACTTTCGCAGATGCATGTAGAAGAACAGGAGGATTAGAGCAGACAGGACGCGGTGAAGGTGGTGAGTGCTGGTCTGTCTCTGGTGACACTACCTGATGCTCGCGGCCGCCTTCATGATGACTGAAGGTTCTCAGTCAGTGGCAGATCCTGCTCCAGCCCAGATCCAGGACCCAGCAAGCCCAGTGACAGTCCTCAGGCAGGCTCCAGGGGGTAAATGTCTGATAAAGGGGTAGGGGGGATGTCTGGTGAAGGTGTTCAGTGGCACAGGGGTGGGGGGAGGGGAATACTTAAAATGACACAGGAGGATCAGAGGGGGCAATCAAAATGACACAGGGGGATCAGAGGGGGCAATCAAAATGACACAGGAGGATCAAAAGGGGTTACTAAAATGGTAATCCCCCCTCTGATTCTCCTGTGCCATTTTGATTCCCCCCTCTGATCCCCCCTGTGTCATTTTGAGTGATCCCCCTCCCCCACCTTGATACCCCAATTCCTTTTTTTTTACCCCTACGGTAGAAATGAGCGCAAAAAGAAAAAGCTACTTCGTGGAGTACAAGAAAGGAATCGTGGAAGACTCTTGGGGCCAAAATCTTACTGCTTTCTGCAAAGAGAAGATGTTGAGCATCTGATTGGTCCGAAAATGGCGAGCAGAGTATGGTAACCTCATTGAACAAGTGTACAAGGGAAATGCTAAAAAGCGCAAGTGTGGATCAGGTCAGCAACCATTATTTTCCGAGCTGGAAGACCTGATCTGTGAATGGGTTGTTGACAGGAGAGCAAAGGCTTTGGTTGTGAATAGGGCTCAGATTCAAGAATTTGCCCTTGCAATGGCACCACAGTTTGACATAGCCCCCAAAGACTTCAAAGCATCACAACACTGGCTGGATAATTTCCTTCAGCGAAGTGAACTGTCTTTAAGAAGATCTACAACATTGTTTAGGTTGGAAGATACTCAAGTTATTAAGCGAGCACTTGCATTCAAGTCCTTTATTGATGATGCTGACTTCTCTAAATACAATCTTTCCAACATGATTGCTATGGATGAAACTGCAGTGTTTATGGGCCAATCATCTCAAACAACAATTGAACAGCGGGGTGCCTCCTTAGCGTACATTCCCTCCACTGCTTACGAAAGTGCACATGTTTCCTGTATTTTGGCAATTCCTCTGGATGGCACTAAAATCCCACCTTTAATCATTTCTAAGGGCAAGAAGGAAAAGATTGAACGTGTTTTGGGCGTTTTTATTCTTGAAACTGAAAAAGCCTGGGCCACACAAGCAGTTATAAGGAAGTGGGTCGATTTAATGCTGCCGCTTGTTATGCGAGGGAGCCAAAGAGGTCTGCTAGTCTGGGATGCAGCCAGCACTCACCACGCTAAAGACATGAAGACATTTCTTCACGAAAGAAAAATCGATCAGATAATGATTCCCGCAGGAATGACGGCCTATCTCCAGACTCTTGATATTGCAATAAACAAGCCATTCAAAGACAATTTGTGCATGGAAATTAATGACTACATTGAAAATAGAATGGAGAGAAATCAGCATGGAAACTTTGTGAATCCTAAACTGCAAGAAGTTGTGACTTGGGTGAAGAATTCATGGGAGAAAATCACTGACAGTTGCATTGCAAATGCACTGTGAGCAGGCTACCTTGACAAGAAGTACTCATTTAAAGACAGTGCTATTGCTAAACATGAGAGATTTGGTTTACTGATTCTGAAAGAAATGGAGTCACAAGAAATTCACCAGGAAATTCAGGAATTGGATTGTTATGATGATGTTCCAGAAGATGATGACATGATTGTCATTGAATAAATGAGTAAATTCTTGATACTATAGGATTCACAGTTTGTCTGGTTTGTGTTGACAACTACCGTACTACCGTACCATATACAGGTAATAAATTTCCTTTATTTTCATTTAACAATAAATGTGTACCGTATTCTTCTTCATGGAAAAATAAGACATCCCCTGAAAATAAGACCTAGCGTGTCTTTGGGGGCAAAAATTAATATAAGGCACTGTCTTATTTTCGGGGAAACAGGGTAGTATCTCAATTGGCTATCAAAGCTCAGTGAAGGCACTGAGACACGCCGGTTAGCACTGGGAGCTTCTCTGAATCATGTCAGTCAGTCCGGTACCCTGCAGTGCAGCTCCCCTCCACTGAGGTGGCACCGCCCCTCAACTCCCGCCTCAGGGCTGTGGGTCCTTGCCCCTCCACCCCGGTGTCCTTCCATGCCACTTGATCCCTGGCCAGGCCCAGCCACATCTTGGGGCCACTGCAGAACCTCTCTCTCTGCAGGGAGGCAGATCCCTGCCTGCCGGTCCCCTGCCCCAGCCCCAACCCCCTCTGGTGCACCCTGCCATGTCAGGTTTTTGCCTTTGATCTATGGCATTGGCAACAGCACACTCCTAGCAAGCCTGGTACCCAGCGGGGCACAAGGTCAGTTCTTTGCCCAGAATGCTAGAGGTTGCAGTAGCATTTGCAGATGTCTCCCAGAGCCTGCTGGCGAAGGCAGCGCCTGTGTGGGGTGTCCTCATAGATAGAGGGATGCTGAGGCGCTGCTCCGTGCCCCTTGGAACACCCGCCTCCTGGCCAGCCGCTTTGCCAAAGCTGTGGCACTCTCCCTGGAGCTGCCCCTCAGGCAGCCCCCCAGTCGGGCCTCGTACCTCTTCTTCCACATTCGGCCTTTCATCCATCCCTCTCTCCTGCTGTGCTTGGGCTCCAGGCCCAAAAGAAAAGAACCAAGACCAAGAAGGACAAAGCCCAAAGGAAGTGAGTCTTGAACCCTCACATCCCATTCTCTGGATTTCCTCCCACACCTCCTTTCTGTGTCACATCTTGAAGGGCACCCTGTGGTCCAGCCACATGGCCACCGGGTGGCCTGGTAGAGTTGGTCTCCATGAAGCTGTGAATCTGTGGCCAGACCCTGTCTGGGTCTCAGCAACCCCATGCCTGCGATGTTCCCGGAGCCCCATGGGAGTGGCTAAGCAGGCCGGCCATACTTCCCCTGGGCTGCGATGTTCCCGGAGCCCCACAGGAGTGGCTAGGCAGGCCAGCCATGCCTCCCCTGGGCTGCGATGTTCCCAGAGCCCCACAGGAGTGGCTAGGCGGACCGGCCATACTTCCCCTGAGCTGCGATGTTCCTGGAGCCCCATGGGAGTGGCTAAGCAGGCCCAGCAGCTCCTCCCTGGGGCGGCGATGTTCCCAGGGCCCCGCAGGCGTGGCTAGGCATGCCGCTGCCCCTCCCGGGGCCTGAGATGGACCCGGACCCCATGACTGGTGTCTGGTGCTGCCCACCCCGCCTTCCAGGGCCCCGATGGACTGGTACCTTGCCAGCACTGCCGCCAGGCCTCCTCCACCCCATGGACCTGGACCCCCAGGGGTGGGCCATGGCTCTGCCCGCCCTGCCTGTGTATGCAAGTTTACCTGCCATCTTTGATGGGTTAATTTGCATACTTGCTCTGATTGGCTGGTGGGCGTGTCTTGGTGTAGCGGAGTGATGGTTAATTTGCATGTTTCTCTTTTATTAGTGTAGAAGATTCATGTGTATTTTTGTGGGTAATTTTTATTGTCCGTGCTGTGTAGTATTTCATTGTAATGTGCTGCAATTTATCCATTCTATTATTGATGGAAATGGGGATTATTTCCAGTTGTTAGCAATTATATATATGGCTAATATGCAGTGTCTCCTCGGGAGTTCGACTGGGAGACCAAGAGTTTGATCACTTGCTATGACATGAGCTTACCACCAGGGGGTGATGTGGAATGAAGGAAGGCCCTGGCCGGCAGCTGTCATCCGGGGAAGGGAGGCCCTGATTGGCCCTGATCGGCCCTGATTGCTGGCCAGACCTAGGGACCCACCCTGTGCATGAACGATTTTCGTGCTCCGGGCCTCTAGTAATAGATAAAGCTGGTTTGAACCTTCTTGTATATATATTTAGGTAAACATATTCACACATTTCTTTTGGGTATATACATTGTAGTGAGATTGCTGGATCAGAGGGTATATATGTGTTTAGATGTAGAAGCTCATGCCAGTTTCCCTAAGTATTTGCACTCATTCCAGCAGCATATGAGATTTTCATTAGTTCTGCATCCTAACACTTGTTACTGTTACTTGCTGTTTTTTTGTTTTTTTTTTTTAATTTTGGCCATTTCAGCAAATATGTAATGGTACTACATTGCTGTTATTATTTATGTTTCCCTGATGAATAATGAAGTTGAGTACCCATTCCTAAAGTTTTGGGATTAGTGATTAGTTCTGTTCAAAATAGTTTACAATTCCCATTTTACTTATGTTAGCCCAAGAGTTATTTAGAATTGTGTTCTTTAAAAATTCCCAAGTGTAAATATTTTGAGGAATTATATTTGTTGTTGATTGTTAATTTTACTGCATTGTGAAGAGTGAACATGGCCTACAGAACATTCTATTTTTGGAATTTGATATTTTCTTATCCTATATAATAAAAGGCTAATATGCAAATTGATTGAATGGCTGAACAACTGGTTGCTATGATGCATACTGACCACCAGGGGGCAGACACTCAATGCAGGAGCTGCCCTCCGGTGGTCAATGTGCTCACACAGGGCTCACAGCTGGTGAGCACAGTGGCAGTGGCACTAAGGATGTCCTATTGATGGCTTACGCCTGCAACCCGAGAGGGTGCAAGCCGGGCTGAGGGACCCCTCCCCCCGAGTGCACAAATTTTGTGCACCGGGCCTCTAGTAGTCTAACGAAAGGTCATTTTTTTCTTGGTGAATATTTGTGTATGTTTAAAAAGAAGGTATATTCTCTATTTGTTGAATACAAAGTTCTATATATTAATTGTATTATTAAAAATTTCTATAATCTTAATTTTTGTCTATTTGATACCTCAATTTTTTTCAGAGGAATGATTTAAATTATCTCATTGCAATTATGATTTATGTAAAGCATGCTTTTTATTGTATATTTATCAGTTTATATTTCTATATTTTGATCCTCTGTGCAGAAAGGTTCATAACTGTTACATGTTCTTGGTGAAGTGTCCTTTCTCCTTATCAAGATAATGTTTCCCTCTTGGTCTCTAATTTATGTTTGTCTTGAATTTATATGTTGTCTGCTCTTAATATTGTCACACCAGTTTTCCTTTTGTTATCATTTGTTGGGAATTATATTTTTCTAGCTCTTTATTTTCAATCTACACGAAAGCCAGTGCGTCTCTTGTACATAATACTTAGCTAGATAATTTTTACTCTCTTAATAAGTTTAATTCATTCACATTTACTGTGATTACTGATATGCATAGAGCTATTCCTGCTTTTTTATTTTCTGTTATAAACCTATCATTTCTTTCACTTTCTTAATTTTCTTCCTTTATGTTTTTTGTTGAATGGTTTGAGGTTCTTTATTTCCCTCTCTTCTTCCAAGCTGGAAAATTATACCTCTTATTTCTGTTTTATTAATCACCCTTAAAATTTTAATACACATAGTTATATTTTTAACACTAGAATTAGTATCTACTTAGTCTTCCTGAAAACATAATAACCTTAGCATGCTTTTACTACCCACTATTCCCCATCCCCAATTCTTATCTTGATACTTTTGGAATTGAGTCTTACTAATACCTCTTGGATTGAATTTTTTTTCTTTCTGTAATATATCCACCAGTAATTCTTTCAGTGTGAGTTTGTGGTTTGTAAAATTTCCGAGTCTTTGCATGACTGGAAAAGTCTTTATTTTATCCTTCTTGATTGATAGAATTCCTTAGCAATATGAAGTGCTCCTTGTTTCTGGCATCCAGTGTTGCAGTTGGAAGTCCAATGTCAAGTTCTTATTCCTTTCTGGTGACCTGACTCTTCTCCCTCTGATCATTGGTAGCTTACACCACTTTAACCTTGTTTTTTGAAATTGTAGTACAATGAGTCTAAGGGTGTGTGTGTGTGTGTGTGTGTGTGTGTGTGTGTGTGTGTGTGTGTAATTCATCTTTCTTGGCACTTGATGGGCCTTATCAATCAAAGAGTCATATCATTCTTTAATTATATGGACATTTTGGCTATTATTTATTCAAAGATTGCCTCCTCTCTATTTTGTGTGTTCTCTTCTCTTGGAATTCCTATTAGATTGATGTTAAAACTTCTAGTTTTGTCCTCTATGTCTTAACTCTTTGGGTTCTGCTGGATAATTCTTTCAGTTCAATCTTGAAGCTTGCTTGTTTGCTTTTCACATGAATCGAATTTGCTATTTAGCCCATCAAACAAGCTATTTATTTCCAAACTTATATTTTAATTTTCTAGATCTCTAATTAGCTTTAAAATAATCTTTAGTTCTTTTACAAAATCTTTATTGTTGAAAGTATTACATATGTCCCCATTTCCCCCCATTGACCCCTTCTAGCCTGCCCCAAACCCCACCCCAGGCATTCACCACCCTATTGTCTGTGTCCATGGGTTATGCATATATGCATACAAGTTCTTTGGTTGGTCTCTTCCTACCCACCCACCCACCCACCCCTGCCTTCCCTCTGAGATTCAACAGTCTGTTCCATGCTTCTATGTCTCTGCATCTATTTTGTTCATTAGATTCCACATATGAGTGAGATCATGTGATACTTGTCTTTCTCCAATAGGCTTATTTTGCTTAGCATAATATTCTCCAGGTTCTTTCATGTTGTCTCAAAGGGTAAGAGATTCTTCTTTTTTATTGCTGCATCGTATTCCATGGTGTAAAAAAATGCACCACAGCTTTTTTTATCCACTCATCTAGAGTCATTGTTTCCTTATTAGATGTTTGTGTGGAAGATCTATCCAGTGAAGTCATCAGGGTGTTAAGGTCCCCTACTATGATTGGAAATCGCTGTCCTATTATTATGCTTGAGCTCTTTCTGTTTACACCACCTGAGAGCAGGAGGCATCCTTTGTACCTTTCTCATTGACCACAGCAGTTTCACTGCCTATGTGTTGGGCTATAGTTTCTCTCTTTAATACTATCCCACATGCTTTATATCTTTCAAGGATTCTTTTATATTTCAATAGTTTTGGTGCTGGATGGTGCTGTATGCAGCATGTGTTAGGTTTTCCATCCCGAAATCAGTGATCCTGCACCTTTGTCTACCAAATTATACTATCTCTATTTATTTCCTGGCATGATCATTCATTTCTGGATGTTTGAGGTCTTCAGCAAATAAGGAACTGGCTAGTTTGTGTCACCCTTTCAGCTGAGTTCTAGGGGTGAGCAGAACTTCATGAAACAGAATGGAAGATGGCATCTGGGGAGGGAAGGGACAAAGCATATGAGACCTGTGGCAAAGAGATCATGCTTCTATAGGCAGACATAGGCACTGGAATCAGTGATCTGGGATTGAACCCTAGTCACCACTTACTAGCTTTGTGACCTTGGACTGTTTTTTTTTTTAACTCCTCCAGGCTTTAGTTTTCTCATCTGTCAATGGGATATTACCTACTTTCCTGATTCTAACATTATAACACCTCTGATTTTTATATGTATTTGATATGATAACTTGATATAACTACTGTGTGACTCACACAGAAATTGTTAAATTGATAGTGAATCTTAAAAATCAATGACATCTTGGAATCATAACCAGGGTACTATTACCTATTTTATAGAGTTTTGTAAAGATTCAGTGAGGTAATGCATGTGAAATACTTAGCTGAGTGCCTGGCACATAAGTAAGACTTTAATGAGTGTTAACCAGTGTTTGTGAGAGCGTGGGAAACTGGCCTGAGACTGAGAATGGATTCTGAGGCTTAAGAAGGGAAAGGTCTTTGGGCACGCTGACAATGATAAATAATAATTTTGGAAACTAAGACAAGCTTATGGGGTTGGGGGTAGGGACTTCAGTGGTCCTCCAATAACAAAATCAAGCTATCTTTGCCTGAGGGCTTTGCGTCAGTATATTCTGATTAATTTACACTTCCTACTGGCAATATGATTATTAAGAATAAGGAACTGTATTAGTCACTTCCGGGGCAAGTGACCAGTCAGGAACAACTGCCCCTACTCTAATCTATGGATCCTTTTAATTAAAAAAAATCTGCAGAAGTTTGCACAGGAAGAGAGGCAAAAAGCAAACATGTTTTCATTCTTTTCAAGAGTTGACTTGTAACGTGGAGGTGGGGGAGGGTGCCACATAAGCCTTGAGATCAGTGCAGTTTTATTTGGGATTTATCTGCATGGTATAAAGCCTACAGTGTCAGGAATGATTGGTTTGCTTTTGGCTTTGTGTGATTCTAATCAATAATTACACCTATTGATTAAAGGCATACATTCAAAACATTAATTTACACTGCACATCTTAACTTCATAAAATGGCAACAACTGGATTGGCTGAAATTGATTTCCCTTTTGTTTTCCAAAGAAAAATCGCAGTGCTGTGGATATCCTGTGTGATTCAGAGCTCAAAGGTGGTTAATTACCAATATCAGAGAGAAGAAAGCTCTGCAAACATTATTAGGGTGCACAATGGTATCCCAGCAGAGATGGTTCACATGTCCTTCTAAAGTTCATCTGCTAATATGGGGAACTCTTTCTGGCCTTGCAGGGAGTTGAACTGAGGAATGATCCTGGTCTGTGAGGAAGACACCTTGGCTTCACAAGATGGCTGAGCTGGAGGTTTACTTTCCCAGGACCAAAGTGCCCAAACTCCAAGCTGAATTCATTATATTTGCCCTGGGAAGCTGAACAAAGACAGGCTAGTCCTGCTGCTGGAGACATGAATACCATGCAGTAGTTTTCCAACTGTATTTGGTAGAGACTAGGGTTCCATGAGTGAGCCCTAGGAGCTTCTGGGTGCAGAGATGGGGGAGCCTGAGTTTATGGGAGGACTGGCTGTATCCTTATTTCAAACAATGATTCAGAGTTTTCATTATAAACATTGTCCCTAAGTAAACTCCCAGTTATAGCCTGGTCTGGTTCTGTCTTTGCTGATGTAACAACCCTTTCAAACACACACATACAATCTACTTGGTTGATTTTCCTCTTTCAGGAGGATCTCTCCTAGCCAGCAAACACCTCCTTCCTTTCCTCAACCTGCAGATCTGAAGTTTACCTGTGATAGATTTATTGCATTAATGGACCTCATCACTTCTCCCATTATAGGCAGTGTGTTCTGACCCATCTCTGGACTCTGGGCTAAGCCATGTCATGATTTGCCCAGTGGGATGTTAGCAAACATGTTGCAAACAGAGACGTGGAAAATGCTTGCACATTTTCTCCTGCTCACCATTGCACCTCTGCTCTTGCTCCCTTGCATATCCATGAGAACATGCTTAGGCTAACCCACTGGAGCTATGTGAGAAACTCATGCAGCAGAGCCATATCTCCCCTCACTCAGGCTGAGGCCAAACTGGATCAGCAGCTGATTGTGGACAGATGAACAAACCCAGCCTAGATGATCAGAACTTCCCAGCTAAACTGTAGACCCAAGAGCAATAATTAGAAAATAGTTTTTGTTTTGAGCAACTGAGTTTTGGAGTGGTTCATTGCACAGCATTATTGTGGCAATAGATTAACAGGTAACACTACCCAATCACTGAGGCTTATTTCGAATCAGTGCAAAGCCTTCTCTTACAACTCTTACAGAAGGGGACACTCCTTCCTTAGAACTTGCAAGCATGTCAAACTCGCGGCCTACAGGCCGCCTGCCTCGTTTATCCTTTGGGTTTGACATGCTTGTCCTACAGCATCTACTACTTGTGCTGCCTATTTGGACTTTGTGATTCTCTGCATTATATTAGAACTTTATTTCATTGATGTCAAGATACCATTGGTGGAGCCCTAGTCGGTTTGGTTCAGCAAATAGAGCATTGGCCTGTGGACTGAAGGGTCTCAGGTTCAATTACAGTCAAGGGCACATGCCTGGGTTGCAGGCTTGATCTCTAGTAGGTTGTGTGCAGGAGGCAGCCGATCAATGATTCTCATTATTGATGTTTCTCTCTCCCTCTCCCTCCCTCTCTGAAATCAATACAAATACATTTTAAAAAAAAGATACCATTGGTGGAAAACATACCATCATCTTATGAATCACTAAGAGAAATAAAACAATAACAAATATACTACAACATGCCATCCATTGGAAGACACATCCTAATTTTAGAACATTTAAAATGTGTTTCTTAGAATCAGTGAAATGTGGTAATTAACTCCAGAGTTTTATGTCTCAGTTGTCCATCAAGATTGTTCTTTTTAAAAAGTATGTGTTTATTGATTTCAGAGAGGAGAAAGAGACAAAAACATCAATGATGAGAGATAATCACTGATCGGCTGCCTCCTGCATGCCCCACACTGGGGACCAAGCCTACAACCCAGGTATATGCCATGAACCGGAATCAAACTGTGACCTCCTGGTTCATAGGTCAATGATCAACCACTGAGCCATGCTGACTGGGCAAGATTGTTCTTGAGGACAAATACTAGGTTTTCATCTTCTTTGGGGGAGCAGCATAGTTAGCATAGCTTTGGAGTGAGGCCAACCCTTGTTCAGATTCTGGTTCCCTCACTTAACTAGTGTGAACTGAGGCAAACTACTTAAATTCTCTGAGCCAAGTTTTCTCTCTATAAAAATAGAGATAATTTTTATCTCAAAGGGTCATTGTGAGAATTTATTAAATCATGCAAAGAACATGGTGGGCATTTAAAACAATGTTTGATTTTTTTAATTAATACAAGTGCATAATAAAATTTTTCAAATGTACACAAGGGAATGTAGTGCAAAATAAGCCTTCTCATTCCCATTCCCTAATCACTCAGTTTCCTTCCCAGGAGATAACCACACACCAATTTTTTTTGAGAATTTTTTCCAGAGAGGCTCATTATTGTCATTTGATAAATGTTCACTTATTTTTGCCTCTTTTGAACCCCATAGAACTTAGTAAAGAGATGGGTCCTTTGTAAAAGCCAAGGTTCTGATCACCCATTACCATTTAGAACTCTAAATGGAAATAAGTAGCACAGGAAATTGGACAGAATAGACCAGTGTCAGACATTTCTGGGGGAGAAAATGTTTGTCAATCCATTTTCATACAATTGCCTCTTTTTTCCATAAGACCTAAGTGCAGAAATTTTTCAATTAACAAAGGGCTCATTACTTGGGTGCAAGTTAAGATAAGTTTTACTGTAAATTCCACTTCTCAAAAGTGCTGAGACAGGGAATGCAGACTTCACTTACCACAACTGAAAAGCTAGGCAAGCAGAGGAAACCAAACTAATAATGTGGCTGATATTGTCAACTGCTATACATACACAGATAGAGGAAATCTGTATTGACATAATAATAATAAATATGTAAAGAAAGCTCATGGTTTACCAATAAAATCATTTACCATGTTGCTGACTTTACTGGAAAATGATGCTTTATAACTAGTCTCTCGATTTGATTGATATCTAATTTAAAATTCACTAGGCTCAATTTCAAGCACCTCAAGCTATATTAAAGTCACTTCTATACCAATGGAGGCCTAATATTATTTAAAAACAAAGCAAGTATGATAATTTATTTAAAGCTTGGAAATAGTTCTGAAAATTGCAAAGTTGCATAAAATCTGTGGCCACATACAAAAAAACAGTAGTGTGGTTTAGTAAAAAGAACTAGGAACTCAGGATGACCTGGTCTCAGTTCTGGCTCTGTTGTGGTCACACTGTATGGTCTTGTGTAAATCACTTCTCTCTGGCCCCCAGTTTATTGTCTGTACAATGAAGATAATAATATCTGTTTTTTAATCTCATTGCTTTTTGTGAGAGTCAAGATGATGTATGTAAAACTATTCAAGTGGTACAAAGCAATGCCCAAGCGTAGTTTCCAAAACATTTAGTGAGCACTTACTATGTTCTAAGGACTGCATGGTGCTAAGGAAATAGGTGAACAAGCCCAAATCCCTGCCTTCAAGGAACCCATAGATGAGCTGCCAGACACAAATATTAATGTAGGGTCACTAGAGTTGCCAGATAAAATACAAAATGCCCAGTTAAGTTTGCATTTTAGATAAACAAAAAATAATTTTAACATAAATATATCCCAAATATCACACAGGACATACTTTTACTAAAATTATTCATTATTCATCTACAATTTACATTTAATTGGTTTTACTGTATTTTTATTTGCTAAATCTGGTCACCCTATATGTCACACAACAATAGAAATATGTACATAATAGAGAAGCTGTGCAGTAGAGACATTCATTCTGCTTCAAGGTATCAGGGAAGGCTTCATGGAGGAAGTGAAGAGACATGAACAAGCATTTGACAAGTGAACATGATTATGTAGCATGAAGGAGAGGGAAAGAGGGCATTTGAGGCAGAGAGAAAAGCAGCAGTACCAGGTAAGAAATACCTGGGAGAGTATAAGTGCTCCAGGCTTTTCAGTGTTTTGCTGAAATGTCAAGTGTGAGGTAGGGAGTGACAAAATTTGGAGTCCCCAGAAATGGACTTATATGGACTTTATAAAGGGTCCTATATGAACTTTTAAATGTTTAATCTAATGCCACAATGAAGGTGATGAGACTAGCCAAGGAGAATATGGGAATACATTTTCTGGATGGATGGGTGGATAAATTTGACACCAGGACAAAATGTTAGGTTTCCTCTACATAGGGTAAGAATGGCTGACAAGATATTTTTGTTATCAGGAAGATGAGTGGGGGTGGGGAGCAGGAGAAAATGGAGCTGTTATCTATGTTGGATCCTCAAAAGAGGATAAGAGACCCTTTCTGAAGTTAGAAGACTAATGTGCTTGCTTTAGAATAAATAAATTAAGGAAATATGGACTTCACCCAGTGCTGAGTAAATACAGATTTTATTACCAGGTGGAATAGTATAGGCTGAAAAGATAAATAGTAGAGGTTAAAGAAGTGGTAATATTTGGGCAGAGAGAGATCCCAGGATGTAGGCCAAGCTATAAATATTCAATTAACTCATATACATCAGGAGGGCTGGAGAGATGGCTAGCTAGATATTGGTTTAGAGAAAGAAGCAAGGAGTTTGCTGGGCTGGATAATTGAACTATGACCCTTAGACAAGGATGTACTAGAGCTGGCTCATTCTGGATTATAAGATCCAATGGTCAGCTTTTTAGTTTTTTTTTATTGCAATCCAAGTTTTAAATACAGCCATTATTAAAAATTAAAAAATTAAGTTATATAAATGTATAATTAAAATCATATTAAAAATAAATACTCATTACTTCATAATGAACTGATGGTATTTTACTATTATGTATGCTCTCAAGATTATTTATACTGTATGGTGTACTATTGCATATACACTAGTGGCCAGATTATTATGATCTCTGAATGCATAATAATCTGGCCACTCAGTGTATATCCTATATAATAAAAGGCTAATATGCAAATTGTCCCCTCGACCAGGAGTTTGACCAGCAGGCAGGCCGGCCAACTGCCCATGTCCCCTCCCCCTGGCCAGGCTGGCCGGACCCCACCCATGCATGAATTTATGCACTGGGCCTCTAATATATATACTGAGTGGCCATATTATTATGCATTCAGAGATCATAATAATCTGGCCACTCAGTGTATCTTCCCAACTCTGTGTTTAGTGAAGTCAAGTTGGAGGTCTGAGATTGGCCATAATGGGAGTATTTATACCATGGAAATCAGCAAATATTACAAATAAGGGCTCACCCTACTGGTTGTTAAACATTGAGCATTTAGCCATTGGGGAAAAGGGGGGCCTGTCCCCATCAGGCAGGGTATTGGTATGGTCATATTATGAGGTTGAACCATATGAAATAGCTGATATTCCATCATTTTTATTTTTTAAAATTTATTGATTTGAGAGAGAGAAGGGAGGGTGGGAAGAAGGGGAGAGAGAGAGAGAGAGAGAGAAAGAGAGAGAGAGAGAGATTTGTTGTTCTATTTGTTTATACATTTATTGGTTGATTCTTGTATGTGCCCTGACTGGAGATCGAAACCGTGACCTTGGTGTAATGGGACGATGCTCTAACCAACTGAACTACCCAGTTAGGCCAATATTCCATCATTTTAAATCTATGAAAATGATAATTCATATAGTTCAACCTAATACAATAAGGCACCTCTTCTTCTGGGATGACTAAACCTTGAACTATGGCATACTGGTTTAGCTAAGTGGGTACTGGCCAGATTTCATCTTCCACCTATCTCTCAGCTTTTTAAAATCTACAAAATGCACAGTCATAGGTGGGAGCTTTGTACCTACCTATGGTAGAGATTAATTGTATCCTGAATATATTGCCCTTTCTTCATCAGCAATAGAACCTCAGTTCTTTAGCAGGCCACATGAGTATCAAGAATAAGGACTACATTTCCCAGCTACTCTTGCAGTTAGGTCTGACCATGTGACTAAGTTCTGACCAATGAATTATAAGCAGAATCAATTCATGCAACTTCCAATAAGTGTTCTTAAAGGGAGTGAGCATGCCCTTCTCATTTTTTTCTACTTTCTATTGGATAGAATTGGATCATCCTATCTAATAAAAGAGTAATATGCAAATAAACCATCACTCTACTACATCCACCAGCCAATCAGGAGCGAGTATGCAAATTAACCCCAACGAAGATGGCTGCAGCCACAGATTGAGCAGGAGGCTTGGGTTTCCCCGGCAATGGAGGAAGCCAAGCTTTCCTCACACCCTGGCAGGCCCAGGCCTCCACTCAAGGCTACAAAGTTTCAATTATAGAAAATAAATAAATCCCAACAAAAATGGCTGCAGCCACAGAGCAAGCAGGAGGCTTGGCTCTGCTCAAGGCTACAAAGTTTTAATTGTAGAAGATAAATAAATCCCAGATACTAGGGCCTCCACTTGGGTTGCCGGGGGGCGTGGCCAGCCTGAAAAGCACCACAGGCCCCTCACCCAGGCCGCCCCACGGGAACCCCCATCCTGATCCGGGATACCCTTCAGGGCAAACCAGCTGGCCCCCACCCATGTACCAGGCCTCTATCCTATCTAATAAAAGAGTAATATGCAAATTGACTGTCACTCCAACACACAAGATGGCTGCCCCCATGTGGACACAAGATGGCCACCACAAGATGGCCAGCAGGGGAGGGCAGTTAGGAGTGACCAGGCCTGCAAGGGAGGGCAGTTGGGGGCGATGAAGCCTCAGGGGAGGGCAGTTAGTGGTGACCAGGCCGGCAGAGGAGGGAAGTTGGGGGCGACTGGGCCTGCAGGGAAGGGCAGTTGCGGGGGACCCAGGCCTGCAGGGGAGGGCAGTTAGGGGCAAACAGGCTGGCAGGGGAGTGGTCAGGGGGTGATCAGGCTGGCAGGCAGAAGCAGTCAGGGGCAATCATGAAGGCAGGCAGGCGAGCAGTTGGGAGCCAGCAGTCCTGGATTGTGAGAGGGATCCCAGATTGGAGAAGGTGCAGACTGGGCTGAGGGACACCCCCCGCTCCGTGCACGAATTTCGTGCACCGGACCTCTAGTCATAAATAAAGCCCCAGCAGCCAACCAGGACCATGAAATAACAATGGGAATGGAAGAAACAAGATGAAATAGGAGTCTAGGCCTCTGACACAAGAAACTACCTGGACAGCACTAAGGTTCCTGCTCTTCTATTCTATGTTCCTTTATACAATGTCTTAGAACTGCTGTAGTCCCTTTCTGTGATTATTAAGGGTGGCAGGTATCTGGGGTGGGAATATCATCTCATTCTTGTCCAAGTTACATTGTATTACAGTCCTTTCATGTTTTACCAGAATGGACTACTCCAAGAAGTCACCTGGCTTCAGTAATCTGCAGGTGAGGAGCAGGTCCCAGCATCAATATTCACATATAGCCTCTGCCTTTTTAGAACCTATATCACATTCTCTTAAGGAGTCTCACCTTATTCTGTCCAAATACATGAGGGTAAGTACGTAGGGTTTATAGCTCTTCAAGCATCCTACTGGAGAGCAAGATGCAAGTCTTTACTCCTTTTAGGCTCTCCCAAAATCTGTGAGAGATTCTCTTGGGGCCCAACCACTACTTCGCTTGGCTCTGGTGGAGAGGAGAGAAAAACTTCCTCTTTCTACCGGGATGAAAATAACAATAACTTGCCCTCATCTCTTCCTCCAGGCTTCAGGGGAGTAGACTGGAGGTAGAGGGTAGTAGAGCATAGTATATGACAGTATGTCCAATAAACCCTAAGAAAAATATATGGTCCCATTTGTTGGTGACTGTCTTTAGAATGATAGTCTAGGCTACAAGACATTTTGGGAGCTAAAGTGCCTGAGGTCAAATCCTGAGTCTTCCACTTACAAACTGTGTATCACTGGGCAGCTTACTTAAATTTTCTGTGCTTCAGTTTCTTCATCTCTAACATGGGGGTAATAATAATATCTACATGATAAGGTTATTATGAAGACTAATTGGATTAAGGTTTGTAAAGTGTTTAATAGACTGCCTGGTACATAATAAATGCCATGCAAGTATTCATTGTTTATTATTATTATTTTAAATATATTTTTATTGATTTAAGAGAGGAAGGGAGAGGGAGAGATAGAAACATCAATGATGGGAGAGAATCATTGATTGACTGCCTCTTGCATGCCCCCTACTGGGAATTGAACTTGTAACCCAGGCATGTGCCCTGACCAGGAATCAAACCATGACCTCCTGGTTCATAGGCTAACACTCAACCACTGAGCCACACTAGCTCGGATTATTATTATTATTTGTCTTCAGTTTTAGACTATAGTCACCTATTTGTGCACAATAGGAGAAGTCTCCTTCCACATTCTGTTATGTTTGATTGATGGATCATGAAACCCACCTAGGAACAAGGAAGGGCATTTGGAATTGCTTATCGTAACACTTCTAGTTAATTTGGAGTTGAGTAAAAAAACAAACTCACAATATATACTTGAATGTCCCATTAGAAAGATCTAGAAAATAATCTTGGGTGGGCCCATCCATCCCTAGTTACTAAATCAAGCAGGTTTTTCTTCTGGCAGAGGAGATGCTGTGTCAAAGGAATATATCCATTCAAATTAGAAGTCAACACATTCTTTTTAAAAAAATATATTTTATTGATTTTTTTACAGAGAGGAAGGGAGAGGGATAGAGAGTTAGAAACATCAATGAGAGCGAAACATCGATCAGCTGCCTCCTGCACACCCCCTACTGGGGATGTGCCCTCAACCAAGGTACATGCCCTTGACCGGGATCGAACCTGGGACCCTTCAGTCTTCAGGCCGACACTCTATTCACTGAGCCAAACCGGTTAGGGCAAGTCAACACATTCTTAGTAAATGCTCCACATGCACTAAAGTGAATTATCATGCTGCATAAACTCTGGAAGGAATTTTCTAACTTTCCACTGTATAGAGATGCTTGTTTTATTAATATATTGAATAACAGCATTCTGTAAACAACTCATACTTTTTAGATTTACTCCTGTTAAAGAATGCCATACTTAAGTGCTTGGAATTGACACTTGAAAATGAAATACCACTGCAAATAATAGGGAAATTGTAGATGCATTTTATACCTCTCTTTTTCAAATCAAAAGGTCTCATAAATACAGTCTCTAAAAGTGTCAGTGGGGGAGTTAACATAACAGTACAAGCAATAAGCCTGACCTTTCAATGTAATTTATTTTCGATTTGCTCAATCCCTTTTTTATTAAAACCACATCTGAAACAGAATTAAATCCTATTATAACAGGTGTGTGATCATATCAGGTTCTCCTTTCCAGCGACCCACTTTATTAAAAGTTACTTTGTTTCAAGGAGGATAACCTGATCAGGGCAGCGGGAAGCCTTTGGAAGACTGGGGACAACATCGGAGAGGGGGCAGAATGGTTTTATTTTCCTGTGAACAACTGCTGTTACTGGTGAAATCAAAGAGTGTTTATGAACATTTTTTGTGTGTTTGAAAAGCCATGGTGGGATGTAATCTTTCCTCTGTGTTTATAAAGGTTATTTCTCTCTGGGATTATGTAGACCCAGAGACAGGTGGGTAATCAAACTGGTCTATATAGTAATCCACACATTACTTAGCCTGGGACCATTTTCATGTTCAGTGTTCTAACTCTAAGTGACCATTATGGGGGAAAGAACCTTTGAGACACTATTTACATACAGAGCCACTTGGTAGAAATGAGTTTCCAGTATTTGGCCAGAATTAGGGAACTTAATTATACTAGGTCTTTGAAAAAGTTTTAGAATTTAAAAAATCACTCTATTGATGAGTGGTTTGACCTGTTTTCTCCTGCTTTTAAATTTTGGTTTCTATATCATTCTCTACTTAGTCATCTCACTACTCAGTTCAATTTCCACATTTTCCAGGAAGCTATCCTGATACTTCCTTGTCCACAGTGACCTCTTACCTCCTCCAAAATTTGACCACTTGTAGTTTATTTCTATCAACTGGCAACTGATCTGAATGGATTTGTCATAATTCCCCATCAACCTGAGAACTCCAGGAGGGCAGAAGGTCAAGCTGGGCGGATTTCTCTTTGCATTAAGTTTGAAGGCATATGGGGGCTGATCAAGGATAAAATATATGACCACGAGATGGCAGTAACACACAGTAAGATTTATTTGTGTTCCAATTTGACAGGTTTGCATGGTGGGGTTGGAGTAGGGATAGAGAAGTCCCTTACAGCTGAGACTTTCCAAAGGCCACCATATAGGGGTCACTACCCAGAAAGGGAGGAGGGGAGAATGTCAAGAGACTTCCAGGGAAGAGGGGAATTGGAGAGGTAGCTTACATGTCCTTGCAATGTTGCTCAGCAGCATAATGGGGATCCTCTGGGTCAGCGAGCTCTGAAGGGCAGCAGTGGCTTGTAGTCTTTTATAGCTATAGGGTTTATCTTATCTATGCCTAGCAGATGTTAGGTGAAGTTGCAGGGTATACAAAACAGGTAGGCTAAAACATCTGCCAATTTAGGCTATATTTAAAACAATTGGATGAGTACAAATTTGAGTGTGGTGCCTATTGGCTTTTGAGCTAGCAGACCCCAGCCTGCTATGAGGAAATCAACAACATAGGGCTAATATACAGAGGCCATCTTTGGCTCATTTATGCAACATCTTTCAGTAGTGTTGAAGGCTATTAGTCAATGGCTGAAATAAAAAGGTGAATTTATTGCCCAGCCGGCATGGGTCAGTGGTTGAGCATTGACCTATGAACCAGGAGGTCACGATTTGAGTTCCAGTCAGGGCACAAGCCTGGGTTGCAGGCTCAATCCTCAGTGTGGGGTGTGCAGGACGCAACCAATCATGATTTTCTCTCATAATTGACGTTTCTATCTCTCTCTCTCCCTTCCTCTCTAAAATCAATACAAATACATTAAATAAAAGCTGAATTTATTGCTTGCTTAAGCAAGGAAGAGCTTCACTTACTATATAAGGTGTAGATTCTCTGAGAAAAGCAGAGAGTTTATCTTGTGGAGGGTTTTGGAAAATGTGGAATTCAGGAATTGGTGAATGTCAGAAGCAGAAGTATTTACAGACTTTACATCTTTAGCTATGGCAACATGGCATTGGAGGGTATTTGCTGTTGATTGGCTCTTTCCCAGGTACTGGGCTACCACTAATTGTCTGGCTTTCAGAGCGTCACTGACAAAAGAAATGGGTTTAAGAGTGGCTCCAGGGGTTACTTGTTGCTATGGCCAAAGATTCAATCAGTTTTTTCTTAGGAGAACAGGAAATTTTGATTCTCAGCACCGAAAACAGTGTTTTGTGAGCAGGGAGCACTCAGTAAGCACTTGCAGAATGAATGAACAGCATCTGTGTATCATTTGAAAGCATACTGGCTTCTAATCTCCTTAATGTCAAAGTCCCATTTTGGAGTTTAATGTGAAATAATAACAGCAGTTGCCACATGTCCTTATCTCCTTTCTTTCCAAACAAAGCACTTTCACATCTATCATTTTATGTGATACTCACTTGACCCTCTGAGGCTAGGAAGAAAGGAATACTGCTGTCTCCATTTGTAAATGAGAGGTGAAGTAAAATATCCAAGTTCATTTGGATCTCTGGACTCTATTTCTTGGCCTCTTTTTTAAAAAGTGTAAGGTCAATAGAGCCGAGATTCCCATTTGGCATGCAGAGATATTGGTCCTCTCATCCTCAGGTGGGGCAGGGCCTGTAATGGGCAGAACCTTGGCCCATTGCTCTGGCTGTAAGCAGCCTAGTTCATCTTCCTCTGTGTGTTGCCAACCATTTTCATTTTCTGTGGGTGTCCTGATGTGAAAATGAGGGAAGCACTGCACAGAAGTGCCATTTAATGCACATGT
Source organism: Plecotus auritus (assembly GCF_963455305.1). Classification (NCBI taxonomy): domain Eukaryota; kingdom Metazoa; phylum Chordata; class Mammalia; order Chiroptera; family Vespertilionidae; genus Plecotus; species Plecotus auritus. The sequence goes on along the minus strand of NC_137784.1, from coordinate 108,060,894 downwards.
AGGTCTGTACACACTGTACACAACTCTCCATGAAATAATAACACCTTACATCAGATTGTTATGTGTGAGTTTACAAAGCACTTCTTATATGGTATAGTCTCATTAATCCTCATGCTAAGCCTGTTATGTAGATAGAAGACAGATTAGTATAATTTAAACTTATATTAAAAAATACAAGAATAGCCCTAGCTGGTTTGGCTCAGTGGATAGAGCGTCGGCCTGTGAACTGAAGGTTCTCAGGTTCGATTCCAGTCAAGGGCACATGCCCAGGTTGTGGGCTCATCTCCAGTAGGGGGCATGCAGGAGGCAGCCAATCAATGATACTCATCATTGATGTTTCTCTCTCTCTCTCTCTCTCTCTCTCTCTCTCTCTCTCTCTCTCTCTCCCCCTTCCTCTCTGAAATCAATAAAAATATATTAAAAATACAAGAATAGAAAGTTTGGAAAATAGAAAAATGAAGAAAACTTTAATTTTGTCATCTCAACTAATCACAATTTTGGCAGTTGAAAAAACAAATGATATTTTCTAACAAAGTTATACTATGCATTTAATTTACTATCTGGTTATAGTATAAACATTTTTCCATGTTACAGTAACACTGTTATTACTATCATTTTTAATGGATGCAAAATATTATACTAAGTATATATACTAAACAGTTTCGCTGCTGTTCCTTTCATCTTTCAGTTATTATAAATTCTTTCACAATGACCTTTAATCATGGGGAAATACCCCTTGATCACCATGTTTTGGTTCACTTCTAGAGTTATAGAAATTAATTTTAGGTGTTCAATTTTAAAAATTGAAGATTTTCATACATGGAAACAAATATTTCAAAAAGGCTGGCTCCAATTTGCACTCCCACCATGAATGTCAGAGAGTAAATTGAACCACAATTTTTCAGGGCATGTAATGTAATCCCCATTTTCCAGATGAAGACATTGAGGAGTAAGATCACACAGCTAGGAAGTTTCCCAGCTGGTAATTTATGTATTTATCAAATATACATAGTTCATGTTATATTCCAGGCCCTCTTCTAAGCATTTTAAAAATATTAACTCATAATGCTCTCCAGCTCCATCCATGCTGTTGCAAATGGTAGGAGTTCCTAAGTGAAATAAGTCAGTTAGAAAAAGATAAATATCACATGATCTCACTCATTTGTGGATTATAATGAACAACATAAAACGATGAACAAAAATAGATCTAGAGATAGAGAAGCACTGATCAGATGCTCAAAACTCAGAGGGAAGGCAGGGGAGGGTGGGGCTAAGGGGGAGAGATCAACCAAAGGACTTGTATGCATGCATATAAGCATAACCAATGGATACAGACACTGGGGGGTGAGGGCATGAGTGGGGTGATGGGGAGGAAATGGGGGGATAAGGACACATTTGTAATACCTTAATCAATAAAGGAAAAAAAAGAAGTATGACCAGTGTGTGTGTATGTGTGTGATCCTACTACTGATCCAGGGTCCACAGTTAGGGAAATATATTCTTAGACATTCAAATGTCATGGGCCTCTAAGGAATATGGCCTACATTCCTTGGAGTTCTATTTACTCTGGGTCTCTGAAGATTAAACTGGGTTAATCTGCCTTTGCTCCTTGGATGAAAATCTGGACAAAGTTGTTTAAACAACCATGAAAATACTCTGGAAATTGACCAAAGGCATAAACATTGAGAAGCATTTATTGAAGATAATCTAGTGAAGTTTGGGAAAAAGAATAGGAGTCTATCTGGAGTTGCTACCCTTATCCAACTTCATGACAGGGAAGTTCCACCTGAGAAGGCAGGAAAGGCTGTGAGTGCTGCCAGAGGGAGCTGACTTGGAGTGTAGTGTGGAAAACCCATGTCCAGGGGAGTTGTCAAAACCAATAGTGATATTAGTAGCAAACAACAACAAACTAACAGACCAGTAAGAGATTTAACAGAGCAATTTAAGAATTTGACAACCCAAAGGTCCTTGCTAAGATTCTGTTTATCTCTGGTGGTCTGGAAGTCTGTGTACATGTGCAAGGCTGTGCTCCCTTGGGAGAGACCAAGGGGATCCTGATAAGGTAATCATCCCTGGATAAACATGAGGTCTTGCAAAAGCATGATTGTAAATTGTTTGAATTTTTAAAGCATTCCCCATGCCACACACAAATCTATTAAAAATGGGTCTTCCTAGTTAAAGATGTTTTTAAGCACAATCTCTGAGCCATTACTGGCTGACCACTAAGTTATTCTTACCCAGGGACAACCCTCAGGAAGGCAGATTAAAAAAACACACACAAAAGAAACTGAGCAGAAATATCAGAGGCCATATACTGCAGGGGAAATAAGCTCCACAGAATTAGTCCAGGAACACCAACAAGAAAATAGCAACAAACAAACAAACAAACAAACACAACAATAATAACCATCTCTGGCGGGTAGTGGAATTTAGAGAAGTACAATATTTAATCTAAAAATATGTTTTCAACAAAAATTTATGAGACATGAAACAAGAAATATGACTTGTGTATGGGAAAAAGCAGCCAATAGAAATTGTCTTTGAGGGTGTCCACATCTTCAACTTAGCAGACAGATACTTGAAAGTAGCCATTATAAATATGTTCAAAGAACCAAAGGAAATCATATTTAAGGAATTAAAGGACATGTTACAATGTTTAATCAAATAGAAAATATTAATAAAGAGATGAAAGTTACAACAAAGAAGCAAATAGAAACTCTAGAATTGTATTCTAATAACCAAAATGAAAATTTCACTAGAGGGTTCAATAGCAGATTTGAGCTGGTAGAATAAAAGAATTAGACAATTTGAGGATAGATCAATAGGGATAATAGAATCTGAAGAACAAAGTGAAAAAAGAACAAAGAAAAATGTACAGAGCCTCAGAGAACATAAGACAGCATTAAGTGTAGCAACATACACATGATGAGTATTCCAGAAGGAAAGGAGAGAGAGAGAAAAAGAGAAGAAAAATAGTTGAAGAAACAAAAAAGATTAGTAAATTCAAAATAGGATAAATTTAGGGAGAGCCACACCCAAACACATTATATTCAGATGGTTGAAAGATAAAGAAAAATCTTGGAAACAGCAAGAGAAAAATGACTTACCATTTACAAGGTAACCAAAGATTAATAGGCAACTTCTCACCATAAATAGTGTGGGGCTGAAGGACACACTTAACTTCATCCTATATTTGGTTTTTATATGCCTGTATACTCCCAGTTTTTAAAAGAGCTATTATTTTCTCACAATGTAGCATGATTTGCATACAAAATCAGAAACTCATAAGTAGAATTTTCATTTGTTGCTCCTTTGACTTTCAGGTTTAATGAAACCTAACCAGAAAATATATTGAAGTCTAATTAACTTTCTTGCTCTGGGATTATTGCATTTATCCAGCTTTCCCACATATACAAGAAGGCTTGTCTGTACTTTGGGTTCAGTTTTAGTACTCTGGATATATATTATATCCCCCCTCACACTTTCCCATAGTTCTGCTGCTATGCAAATTGAGAAGGACTAAAGGTGTTTTTAGACAAAGCAAAGGATATTATTTATGACACTTGTGAATCTTGAGAAAGTAGTGAAGTGCAGACAGATTAGTAAACAAAGAACTGTGAGTCCTTAGATAGCCTCACCAATTAATCAATTTGAGTTGATTATTGCCCTCAAAGTTCCAGCTCTTGTTAGCATGCTTGCAGTATGACTTATTTAATTAGCACTCTTTCATGAACTCACAATTTTTTTCTCTTTGTCTGAAATGATCTAGTCAGAGACCCCCCTGCAAATGCCAGGCATTAACTATATCACAATGCTAATTCTTTTGACTGAAGCCAGACTTGATTTGGTAGAAAATGACTTCAGTGTACTGGATTTATGGTTCATTTAATGAGTGCTATAGATGTCAATACATTAGTGTAAACCTGGTGCAGGTAGTAATTTTATTTCTAATGAGGTGCTCGATTAGCTTCCTACTACAAAAAGTAGGACATTGTTCAGTGGGTACAGAATATACCTATCTAATCACACCTGAGAAATGTGCTAGTTGTACATCACAATGATATTAGGACCACTTGATTTCTCTGGGACTGGTTTTCCATGCCTGCAAAATGAGTATGTTGGACAAAGGCCTTTTAGGATTTTATTAGCCAATTTAAGAAATCTCTCATCTTTAGGACATGTGCTTTGTAATGGACAAGAATTTATATGAGCCATCTGTGCTATGATCTGCACTCCCTACCAAGGGTGCATGACTCCATGAACCCTTGCTTAACTACCAAGTCTCTCCTGTACCTGAATATCTTGCAAGTGAGTCACTGACTGCCCATTGTTCTGGACTATTTTTTCAAGGATGTTTGTATTGTGAAAAACCTTGTAATACAGAGACAGTGTCTGTGGAGCAAAAAGCAGGTGTGTCATTGCCCATTATAAAAGACTAGAGGCCTAGTGCATGAAATTCATGCATGGGTGGGGTCCCTAGTGGCTGCCGGCTGCCAGCCGGGGCCTCCCTTCACACCTGCCTTGGCCTGATGCCGCCTGATGCCACCTGCTTCACCATCCCTTCACAGTCCTGCTCTCGTTGGGGCCCATTGGGGCTGACAGTGCCTCCACTGCCACCCGCTGCCAGCACCAGGTTGCTGATGCCTACCATGTTCCACACCGCCCCCTGGTGGTCAGCACACGTCTAACTCCCAGTTGGTGGAACTCCTGCCCGTGGGACAATTTGCATATAAGCCTTTTATTATATAGGATTCTAAATGCTTGAGCTCCTTAAGTTCAGGGTTCCTCTCCTATAATGCAACCTACTTTATGTACAGGTGTCATTTGGTCCACTTCCCATTGCCCTGTAGAAATTGGGACTGCAGAAGCAATGCAAAAATGCCAATACTCTTGCTACTGCTATGAGCAATAAATTATTCTTCATCTCTAATCTAGGAATCTCATATTTTCTACCAGCACCTATGAAAATGTGGCAGAATAACTTGCTAGCTTGTAAGTACAGTAAGATCTCAGACCTTTCACAGTTTTTGACAACTCCAGTCCACACTTTCCTCTTAATGCCTTTAATACTTAGCCTCTAAACAACCCGAAACACATTTTGTCATTTAATTATTTTATATATTAATCTTATCTCCCAACTAGATTGTAAGCCCTTGAGATGAGGCACTATGCCTATACTTTTACTGTTTACCCTATCGTAGCTGGCACAGGGATGGGTAGTTTGTAGGGACTCAATATATGTTTTTTATTTACTCTGGCCATATGCATGCCAACTCAGTTAAAACACTCCATACCTTTTATCATTAAACTTCTTGACTTGAGTGTCTTATTAAAGATGAAAACTATATAATTACTCCACTAGAAATAGAAAAGCTCTAATGAGAGAGGGTGTAGCTGTTTGTTTTTCAGGCATCTAGGATGCAAGCATAGGCATTTTAAAATAAATTAGAGATCATTTGATTACAGGGCCAATTGCAAAGCTATTCTAAACCTCACATTTCCAAAGATATCAGGGACACTTTATTATGCTGAGCTGCTAATCATTACATTGTTCTGGCTACTTACTAGTAAGAAGTAGAATATAGGCTCCGTGTTTTAGTAGAATTCAAGAGCCTTGGATTGGCATCTACGCCAGCCCATTGCCTTTGGCATCAATGGGAGCTCATTTGACATTTGTTACAAATCCCAGAGGAAGATCTGACTTCTTATGAATGCATTCCTTAAAGCCATACACTTGCTGCTTGTATTATTGTAAATATCCTATTAATGACCTATTATACCAGAAAGAAAAATATCTATATATGCATTTTCATTTAGCTTATCATTGTTTCCAATAGTCTGGATTACTCAATTAGACTAACTTCAGTTTTCTCTAAGAGAATATGGAGATACAACAGACTTTCTGTCATTAGTGCTAAAACATTAGGACTCAGGACTCTTTCTTGTGTTATGGCCCTGAGAATGCATTCCTTAATCACATAATAAATTTTGATCTCTCTCTCTCTCTCTCTCTCTCTCTCTCCTTCCCTCCCTCCAGTTATCAGGAAGGACTGCAACACATTCTCAATTCAATTTTCCTGAGTACAACTGATATTACTTTATAGCTGTGACATGGTTATCATTTTCTAACTTTAGCTTTGCATATCTGTCGTTTTCTAACTTTAGTTTTGTAAATTCAGGCTGATTTTACTTAGAAATAGTTCCTGCTATTTGAATTTGGGTATGCTGCCACCAAGTGGTTGTCAGTTTTTGATTCATTGGGTCTCATAATTCAAACTGCAGGGGCCTTTTTGTTGTTGGTGGTGTACGTATTAGGATTGGGGGTAGTGTGATGCATGTGAGTAGGTGAAGTATCAAGTATCAGAGGGAGTTTTGGGGTAAATCTTCACGAAGCAGCAGGAAGATATTAAAGAACAAAAAATGGGTCATAACTTGAGGAGGGGAGAAAGGCAGTCTGAATTTCAAAGGATAAGATCAGGGACAGAAGAATTGTGGGATAAAGGGGACAGGGAAACAACAGGACAAAAAGGAAAATGACCCAGAGTTAAGTGAACTTGGTCACTGAACCAGTTTTTATCCTTTGTTTCTGACTTTTCTATGTTTTCTGGACTTGTTGGGAAGTCTGAATAGCAAGATAGATGTAATACCTTAACCTAGAACAGGAGAACAAGATTGTGTCTTGTACATCTTTGTATCCCCAACAATGTCTAGCATAGTGCTGGGCACATAGTTGGTCCTTAATAAAGGTCTGTTGAATGAATGACCCAATCCCGTAGGAGTTAAGACAATATGTAATAGAGGTGGGGGGGGGGTACTGGCTTGAAGCATAGGGTCAGCTTCAATCTTGATGATGTCCTATCTCTATCATTAAGATGAGGCACTAAACACCCTAGCCGGTTTTGCTCGGTGGATAGAGCGTCGGCCTGTGGACTGAAGGGTCTCAGGTTTGATTCCAGTCAAGGGCACATGCCCTGGTTGTGGGCTGGATCCCCAGAGGTGGGTGTACAGGAGGCAGCCAGTCAATGATTCTCTGTCATCATTGATGTTTCTATCTCTCTCTCTCCCTTTTCATTCCTCTCTTATATTCAATAAAAATATATTAAAAAAGAAAAATAAAAAGATGAGGCACTAAACAACATTAGCTGGCTCCTATGATCAACCTTCCAAATTATAACTTTTTCTAAATCTTCTGAGTATAGTACCTACATACTTCCTTTCCTCTTTTTTTTTTTTTTTTTTTTTTTTTTTTTTTTTTTTTTAATTTGAGATACAAGGCTCTTGAAGGCCTTCATACCTCTGAACCAGTCTTGGTGGTTGTGAGACCTAGGGCTTTTTCCATTCATAGGATGTGTAAGGAATGACTGGATGGGGCCTTTAAAAATGCATAGGAAGAGGAAACTGAGGATCATTGCAAGTAGTAGAACACTCTGGTCAGACACAGTTTTTCTCCAGAGAGGGTTTACCCATGCATGATAATACATGTGTCATGTTATCTTTAACCATGACCAGCATATCATCACATAATTGGTTTTTAAAGATACAGATGCCTGGATCTCAGCTGTTACCCAAATATGATAATCCATGAAAATATGGTGAAATTTTCCCTGGTGCTTCCCATAATGAGGATAATTAAATCTTTGAGAACAATAGTTTTAGTGAGCAAGTATGATGACCTCTATAGCACCATGAACTTCCAGATCTCTAACACAGAATTCCCCAAACAGAGGTCCATTTGGATTAGTATAGCATAGTGGATAGCAGCATGGGATTTGGAGTCAGACGTACCTGGGCTCAAATTTTACCTCTGCTTTATAGCAACCATTTGATTTCAGGCGAATCATTTACCCTCTCTGTGCCTTGGGTTCCTAACCTGTAAAATGGGGTAATATTAACTACCTTACATGGTTGTTATGAAAGTAAATGACAAGACACATGTAGTGTAATTAACACACTGCTTAGCATATTGCAAACACAAGGCAGAGTCTGGTATAATTAGCAGTAGAGTTGGTCAGATAAGAGACCAATTCCAAATGTCCCACTGTAGAACTTTTGTAAAATGTGTCCCCTACTACCAATCCTACCTTTCACCCACATACAGCATTTGGAAGATGATGATCATTGGGTAAATGTAACACTGAGTTATTTTTTTAAAATATATTTTATTGATTTTTTACAGAGAGGAAGGGAGAGAGATAGAGAGAAACATCAATCAGCTGCCTCCTGCACACCCACCACTGGGGATGTGCCCACAACCAAGGCACATGCCCTTGACCGGAATCAAACCTGGGACCCTTCAGTCCGCAGCCCGACGCTCTATCCACTGAGCCAAACCAGTCAAGGCAACACTGAGTTATTTTACATTTCTTTAAAATATCTAATTCATGAACTATGTGCAGACATAGAAAATGTCTGAATCATGGTAAGATTTCAAATATTCCCTGTGGAAGGGTAAATAATTATGCCCCAGATATTTCCATTCCTAAACCCTGGAAACTGTGACTATGTTATCTTATATGCAAAACGGACTTTGTGGATATGATTAAGTTAAGGATCTTGATATGGGAACATTACCCTGATTACCTGAGTGGGTTCAACGTAATCAAAAGGGTCTTAATAAGAGGGACTCAGGCAGAGCCAAAGGAGAAGGAGATGTAGTGATAGAAGCAGAGATTGGAGTAAAGCACTTCGAAGAGGGATAAATGAGTCAAAAGCCAAGGAATACAGGCAGCTACTAGAAGCTGACTAAGGGAAATAAATGGATTTTCCCCTCAGGGCCTTCACTGGAAACTAGCCCTGTCTAAGCTGTGAATTTAGCCCATTGAAACCCATTTTAGACTTCTGACTCCAGAACCCTAAGAGAATAAATTTGTGTTGTTTTAAACCAGATCTCTGAATTCTCCCAGATATACTAGAGAGACAGAAGTTTCCAATATTAGAATTATTGCTTTGGGTAATATCACTATAGAACACAATTGTTAAAAGCTTCCACTAAAATGCAAAGGGAAAATGGGTAAGGCAATATTTACTCCGTTATGCGTTGAACTGACTGGCTGAAAGGGAGCATGGAAGGGGAACCAAGATGCAGAGATTTTTTGGCCTTGAGCTTTGTGAGAGGATAGACTTGATGGATGGGAACTGTGTGGCTGGACACAACAAATGTTGCCTGGGATGAGAGAATGCCAAAATGGAAGGAAGCAAACCTAAAAATGAAATTCCATTTATTATACTTTGTCCTGGGGCCAACCATTGAAAAACCTGATACCTTGGATGTGGGCATCATCTTTGTGGCGAATCCAGATTCAAGCCTGTTTCATTGAGCTCCTGGTGAGCTTAAAAAAAACTTCCTGTGCTTGCCTACTGCTACAAACTCTCTGACTTTGGGACTGACTGCTGTTTGGTCTGCCTCTGTCGATTTTGATCTCTTTCTGGTACTGTGACATTCTGACACTTCTACTGCCTCTGTGGAGTCCTGGTGTCCTCTAACTTAAGCTCTTTAGTCTGGGCATGCCAGACATTTTTCTATTTTTGTCTCAGAGTCTTCTCCCAAGATTTCTTTGCCATAATCTATAAACCCTTGCCACCAGCCCCTAGCACCAAAGCCACCATCAGGCCCTAATCAGGAGATTTCCCAGATTCCCATGAGATGACTTTTTCTGAGAGAGAACTCTCCTCCCCAGTGCTACACCCCTAAAGTATTTTGGTCTTTATAATAAGAAGTAGCAGACTTACAGATGAAGGATCTTGAATGAAAAAACCTACTCTCTGTGTCTGCAACTATCACATTTGGTCACTTGCCTTTCCTGCCTCTGATCTCACTCCCAGAGAATTTTAACAAAAGTCCAGAAATCTGAATGACTTTGAACCCATTAGTATCTTCATGTCCTACCTCTACCTGCACCCCTGCCATTTTCACTTGCAGTTTGATCACTGGAATATGAAGAGCATGGACCTTATCAGTTGGGCCTTCACCTACACACTCAGAGATGCATATTGACCTGCACAGCCAATATGGCCTTCCAGCAACCCAGGAAGGAGAGATTTCTTGTTTCTCATGGCTATTGCCTCAGAGTTAATACAGTGATGTCACCCAAGTGATGCCTAAAGCCTAGAAAGGGGCTTAATCACAAGGAACAACAACAGCCTGTAATTATTGGAATCGAGAGTCTAGGTCAGTGGTTGGCAAACTCATTAGTCAACAGAGTGGCAAACCGCAGCTCGCGAGCCGCATGTGGCTCGTGAGCCGCAGTTTGCCAACCAATGGCACTTAAACTACTGGGAGACCTCAGGCAAATCTATTCAAATGTGAGTTCTGACTTCCCAGGAACTGGACAAGGGAGCTCAAGTGATTTAAAGGAGCACCTCGGACTTCTTTACCAGATCTAAGTTGTATAATCATAAGATCCCCCAAATATCCAATAACCCACATCCAATTCTCAGACAGCAAGTCCTAATGTGGTCTGAATGCCAGGCTATGTTTATTATTGATTGGTCTTCTAGCACTTCAACACCAGCTAGTATAACCAGGACTTGGGTAGTGGTAGAACAGGCCGGATTGGAAGAGACAAGACTTGGGAATTCAGGGAAAAGCTAGGACTGGGACAAGCATAAAATTTCAGAGTTTAATGATTTTGTAATTATAAGCTTGAATATATGGTGGTTGTAGTCCAATCAGGGTAGGTCTATAATTTTTAAAAATATATATATTTTTATTGGCTTCAGAGAGGAAGGGAGAGGGAGAGAGAGATAGAAACATCAATGATGAGAGAGAAACATTGATTGGCTACCTCCTGCATGCTCCACACTGGTGATTGAGCCTGCAACCTGGGCATGTGCCCTGACCAGGAATCGAACCTTGACCTCCTGGTTCATAGGTCAATGCTCAACCACTGAGCCATGTTGGCCGGGCTAGGTCTATAATTTTATTAACCAATGTCACCCCAATATATTCAATAAAAATTTAAAAAGTAAAAATATAAAACAAACAATAAGAATCAAACCAGACCATAGAGGGATAATAGTAGGTAAGATATGAGTATAAGTATCTGCAATGACAAACTAAATAAAAAATTAGGCCATTGAACAAGCAGATGTGATCAATGGTCATCAAAGTAGCTGGCAATTGGCAGAGTCCAGATTAACTGGGGGAATGGGGGTCGGTCAATTATCAAGGGATCATGATAGTGGGTAGTAGGGATTCAGATCCAGATTTTTGCCTAGGAAATCTAGTCTCATTACTGGGATACAAGGCAAGGATTCACAGGGGAGCAAAGACATGGAAGGGCTCTGATTATAAAGGTACCTATATTCCATCAGTGGGAAAATGTGATTTGGTGTTGAGTTGTTGAATTATTTCAGCCTATCCAAATTCCTCCTAACTAGTGGCCCCCTCCATGCTGTTATCCACAATATAGCCAGAGTGAACTTTTATTTTATGTATTTATTTTTATTGTTTAAAGTATTATAAATAGTAGTACATATGTCTCCCTTTTTCCCTCCCAATTGACCTTCCCCCAGCCTCCCCTACCCCCCAGCACATGCCCTCACCCCCCTCCCAGTGTCTTGCGTCCCTTGGTTATGCTTATATGCATGCATACAAGTCCTTCGGTTGATCTCTTAACTCCCCCCCCACCCCCCGACCCTCCCCAGCCTTCCCGCTGTCGTTTGACAGACTGTTCAATGCTTCTCTGCCTCTGTATCTATCTTTTTGTTCATCAGGTTATAATGTTCTTTATTATCCATAAATGAGTGAGATCATGTGGTATTTTTCTTTCACTGACTGGCTTATTTCACTTAGCATAATGCTCTCCAGTTCCATCCATGCTGTTGCAAATGGTAAGAATTCCTTCTTTTTTATAGCAGCGTAGTATTCCATTGTGTAGATGTACCACAGTTTTCTAATCCACTCATCTGCTGCTGGGCACTTAGGCTGTTTCCAAATCTTTGCTATTGTAAATTGTGCTGCTATGAACATAGGGGTGCATATATCCTTTCCAGAGTGAACTTTTAAACATATTAAGTTGATATTCTTGTTTCTAATTGCTCTTAGGATAGACTAGACTCTATCAATCTTTGCAAGGCTCTGCATGGTTTGGCTCCTGCCCACCTCTTTAGCCTCATCTTCTACCATTTTCCCCTTCACTCTTGACATTTTAGCCACACTGGGTTTCTATAGGACCCCCAGGTCTCTACTGTGTCAGAGATGTTACACGTGCAATCCCTTCTGCTTAAAGTGTGTATCACCTCTCTCTTCATCCTCCTCAACTTAAGTATCATTAACTTTCTATGATTTATAAGTAATGTTTCCTTATTCTTTATAATAGTTCCACTAATGACCATCACTTACAAGTCACACCCACTAACATTGTCTTCTGTGAGCAGTGAGTCCACTATCTTCCAAGCACCACGTCCACCAGGCTTTATATTTTCATTATGCTACCACAATTCCCCACTGTCATGCCCATCACCATATCCTCCCCTATTAGCCCCAGCCCTTAGCCCCACCCACTATCACCAGCCTCATCTACCTTTTTATATCCGATGCCCCTCTTTGCTTCATCTCTCTATCACTTCCTAGTAGCCTCACTCAGAAGCCCCACAAACCACCATCAGACACATCATCCCTTGCCCATCCAGCAGCTTCAAATAGTAGCAGCCCTACCGTACTGATGCTACTAAGGAACAAGGGCCCTAATTTACAGTCCAGGTATCAGCCTGCTTCAGTAATGTCTTCCCTGATCTTTTAGGCTGAATTAGGTTTCTCTGTTTTTTTTCATAGCACACTACACTCCTTCTTTACAGTACTAATCACAATGGTAATTATTCAGTATTTTTGTGATTATGTTTAATGATTGTCCCTTCATTGAGTCTACATCCATCTTGTTCACCGCTATTTCTCCTGTACCTTGATGCACACATCTCAAAATATATTTTCTGAATCTTGTTGTATCAAGTGTTACAGCTAACAAACCTGAGGCTCAAAGTAACTAAACAATGTATTCAGGTTTGCACAGCTAGTAAGAGCCAGAGCTGGAAATTCAAATCCAGGTCTGGTTGGCTATAAATCCTTTGGGTTCTTAACCATTACCATAGTCATTTCTGCCAGACCATCATCATCATCATCACTTGGAAATTCATTAGAAATGAAAATTCTCAGGCACTGCCAAAGACTTACTAAATCAGAAACTCTGAAGGTGAGGCCTAGTGGTGTGATTTAACACATCCTCCAGGTGACTCTGATGTATGTTCATGTGTGGGAACTACTGCACTACATATGCTGCCTATTATATGATTTCCTCTTAGGAGATTCAGATTGTTTCATTCTATGCAAGTGGTCCTAATGGTAGCTACTGCGGGGCTCAATATACAGTAGGTGTTTAATAACTATATATTGAATAATAAGTGAGTTGAGCCTTAGGGCACATTAGTTTTTGAAAGATATAAATAGACTTTTAAAAAAATCAAAACTGCCCTAGCTGGTTTGGCTCAATGGATAGAGCGTCAGCCTGTGGACTGAAGGGTCCCAGGTTCGATTCCGGCCAAGGGCACATGCCTGGGTTGTGGGCTTGATCCCCAGTAGGGGGCGTGAGGAGGCAGCCAATCAATGATTCTCTCTCATCATTGATGTTTCTATCTCTCTCTCCCTCTTCCTTCCTCCCTCTCTAAAATCAATAAAATGTATTTTTAAAAAATAAAAAATATAAAAAAATAAAAACTGCAATAGGACAGTAAAAACATCATAAAAATCCGAATATAAGGGGTATGACACTTGCCTAGAGAAGAGTTTCTGAAATGAAATTATTAATTTACTACCTCCTCTCTATTGTTTTCTTTTCAATTCAGTCATTTCTGTGGAACTGTCTCCGACCCCTATGGTTCATATTAATAGCTCTCTAATTTGGCTTCTTTATAGCATTTTGAGTATCATTCAAGCTATCCCTGGATTATATGTGACTGCATTTTTGAATGTCTCAGATATATAAATCATGGTCTCAATAATGAAACTTTATTCTTTTTAGCATACATACTGTGTCTTTCCTTTGTCTCCTCTAGTTTCTACTATGGCCTTAAGTATATAGTTGCATGTTGAGATAACGTTTTAATAAATTATCCTGTTTGTGTTCTTATACTTAGCCTTTCCCATATTCAACAAAGACATTCATCACCTAAGATAAAGATTACTAGAGTGAAAGAGCAAAAAACAAAAAAAAAAGTTCATTCTTAGCCTTTGAGTTTTAAAAGCCTATTTAAAGTTTTAGGAACCCAGGCTTTTGAGCTTCAAAAACTTATGCCCTAAAGAACCCAGGATGGCCCAGTAGGTGTGGCTCAATGGTTGAGAGTCAACCTATGAGTCAGGAGGTCATGGTTTGATTCCTGGTCAGGGCACATGCCCAGGTTGTGGGCTTGATCCCCAATGGGGGGCATGCAGGAGGCAGCTGATCAATGATTCTCTCTCATCATTGATGTTTCTATCTCTTTCTCTCTCTCCCTTCTTCTCTGAAATCAATAAAAATATATTACAAAACATAAAGAACCCAGGACATATACTTCATGACATACACAATAGATTTGAAGGGATACAGGATTAATCAGAGCCAGTTTTTCTCTCCCTAAACTAGATGAAAATTCCATGGGATGTGAGAGGAGTGAGAGTTAGAGTAAAAGTCCCTGGTAAGTCCCTTAATAGAGGTACTATGACCTGTATCTGTGGGCCAAAACCTAAGTTGAAGAAATAATGTAATCCTCAGATGGGGGATGGGCAGAGAAATCTGAGTAGATAAGACTGTGCCTTGCCTCTCTCCACTAGGAGACAGCAAGCCCTAAAGAGTTCCCCTGAATGCAACTTGGCACCAGAGCAGTAGAGCAGTATGGGCTGTTTGTATTATCTCAGGGGACAGGGCTTGAGACAGCTTTATAATTCCCTGGACTCTGGTGGGGTATCAGAAGAAACAATTGTTTTCTGGATAGCTACTAAGGGCCCTGAGACCTAAGAAAACTTCAGCCTAGGGCTGAGGCGGCATAGCAGTGATCTGAGGGCATCAGTAATTGAGGTCTGTGTGGAATTTGAATATCCCTATCACACATGTGCAGAAACCATCAAGGCCACACATAACAATGTACCTTTCTGTGGATTCCAGGGTGGACAGCAAAAGACAACTGAAGATTAAATACTTTCTCCTTGTCTTAGCCACAACCCCAGAGATTGTGGGAAGAGCTTAAATGGACTGAAATTAAGTTCTATATTACCTGGAGGAATGCGAGCTCAAAGTAGACTAAGTGCATCTGAATTTGTGGGCTGACATTTATATCAACACCACCAATGCACTCTATATTTGGTCAGTTGGATTGACTTGATGAACCAGAGCCTTTTTCCTGAGGCCAACATTGAGGAGAAAGGTGAATCAGAAAGCAGGAATCTCCTGCTGGGGATTAGGCAAATTGGTTGGTATTGTGGTGTTCCCTGAACTGTCTTTGCCTCAGCATGCTTTCACCACACTTGTCAGCTGCTCTAGTCCTTAGTAGTAACAATGTTGTTCCAGATACCAAACACTGTGATACCCCTGGTTAGCCAAAGAAAATTCTAGCTAGAGTCACTCAACTACTTACTAAGGCAGGAGGGTGAACTTAGGCATTTTTGAGTTTTCACATACTATACACACAGGTGGAAACAAGTAAAGGTTTTTAAATAAGCTTCAGATAGCCAACTTTGAGTGTAGTTACAAATGTATGACTTGATCATTGATTTTTAGCAGGTAAACAGAACTGGACAGGTTCATATTTTTAACTGGGCTGTAGCCTGGGAATTGCGTTTGGCAGTGCCACATAATTTATTAAATGGTGTAGGGCTGCTGTGATTGCACTATAGATAAGCAGAAGTCTCCAGAGTTGGTTGAGGTTGTCGAATCACATTCAATGAATGTCCTAGCTAGCATCTCAATGGAAGCATCCTGCTATTGAGGGACTCCTCTGGAGTAATCAATTAAAAGCAGTAGTATTAAGCAGCTAACGGTGCTGGGAAATCAATACTGGCAAGGGAAAGAGACAATTCCCTGTGATGATTTCCATGCAAATTTTGATTCTTGTATCTAATGACATTAGGATCCACTCAGGACACATAACTCAAGGAGGAGCTTCCTTTCCAGTGAAGCGTGAAGCACATTTTTACCCCTACAACCTTGGTGGCCACTTGGGAGGCCTACTTTTACTGCTGGGAAGCAATAGATTAAGGAAAGGCAACCCAACTTTCTATGTATTTCTCCTGTGGGAGAGATGGAGGTCAGATAGATAGATTGACTTTCTGGAGATTGGAATTGGTCCCTGAAAGGGCCAGGATCATTCCTTTTTTCATTCACTGAATATTTGTCCGTGCTGGCCCTACTACACCTTTAACTGCTCCTTCTCCACTTGTAACCAAGGGAATCCTATAAATGACACCTGTAGTTCAATCCAAACTGCTTTGAGACTCTCTCCTGATTACTTCCTCCTAATACTAAATCTTTTTGTGGGCATGCATTTTACCTCAAAATATGCAGTGAAAGATTGTATTTCTCTTATTCTCTAAACATGATTTAATCTGTTTAGAGATCACACTCCCCACCAAAATTTGGTAAAAAATTTAATCTCAGTCATTATTGTGGCCTCCAGGGTAAGGTTCAGTACTGGGTGTTTTGGACAATCACAAGGAGTCCTCAGATTTTCATTCTCTACACTGTGTGGTGTCTTTGAGGCCACTGCTCTCCTGATTCTGGAACAAGCTGAGGCACAGGATTTTCTGTCCATGCTGGCAGCCCTGGAATGACCTGGAGTCTAGCCTTCCTTGGATACTACATTGCCAGTTTCCTCTGAGTTTACCTTCCTGGGCACTGTAAGGGAACAGTGTGCTTATATAGTCTACTTGTAGAATCTTTAAAACTTCAGTAGCCCTACCAGTTTTGAGGACACTGTCTTGAAACTCTAGGTACCTCTTTATTTGAGGTACCAAACCTCAGAGCTGCTTTCATTTTAGGACAGCTGTTTAGCTCTTTGCCTCCTTTTGCATTGGCTTTAGAACACAGCATTCTCTTAACTTTGACCTAGAACTGTTGAATCCCCAGGGTTTTGAGTTACTGAACTCATATTGTCCTAGGTGTGTGTGTGTGTGTGTGTGTGTGTGTGTGTGTGTGCTCTCATTCTTCCTGAAATTTCATTTTCTTATCCTCTCTGCTTCTCCTTCCCCCTTCCCCTAGCAAACTCTTAATCATCCTTCAAGTCTCAGTTTACATGTCACTCTTTCAGATAAGTTTTCTATGGCCCTATACCAGGGGCGGGCAAACTTTTTGACTCGAGGGCCACAATGGGTTCTTAAACTGGACTGGAGGGCTGGAACAAAAGCATGGATGGAGTGTTTGTGTGAACTAATATAAATTTAAAGTAAAGGAGCGGAGGGGAGAGCAAGAGAACCCTTCGCTCTTTCGGCTCCGCGGGCCGGATAGAACAGCCGAAGGGGCTGGATCCAGCCCGCGGGCCGTAGTTTGCCCACGGCTGCATACTCTAATTAGGCTTCCATTCTATACATGCATGGTACCCTGTAGGTTTTGTATGTAGCACATGCCATAATGGTAATGAGTTATTACATTATCAATATTTGTTTCTCCCACTGTTTTGTAAGCTCCATAAGAATAGGGATGAATCTTTTTTGTTCATTGTTATATACCCATTGCCTCACAAGATGTGACACTTAAAAGATGCAAAAGAATGTGAATTAAGAAATAAATGAACTGAAATGTTTCCATAGTCATGAAGTAACAACCCAGAGGTCATTTTCCAATCTTTCTTGAAATTTATATAGTGTGTATAGCTTATAGGATAAAAATGAACAATGCATTGACTATTATTGTGCCAAAAAAGTTGGCATAGAGTTACTTATATTATCCTTTTATTTTCTTTTTTAACATATCTGTAGTGATATCTCTCTTTTTATTCATTAAATTGATTATTTGAACTCTTTCTCTTGGACTTTATGAAATAAAGAATTTCTGTTTATTTAAAAAACACTATTAAGAGAGTGAAAAAACAAACCAGTATGAGAGAAAATATTTGCAATATACATAACAGGTAAAGGGCTTATATTCAGATTATGTAAAGAAATTCTACAAATCAATTAAAAATATAGATAACCCAGTTGAAAATGTTTAAAGACGAATAGATGTTTCATAAACTCGGATATTGAAATGGTCATCAAGCATTACTAGTCATCAGGGAAATGCAAATTAAATGCACAATGAGATACCATTATACACCAACACTACCAAGTATTGTCAAGATGGGGAGCTGCTCTCTCTCATACACTGTAGCCTGGAGTGTAAAATGGTACAACCACTTTGGAAAACTAGTAATATCTATTCAAGTCAAATATATGTGTGTCCAATGACATAACAAATCTGTTCATTAATATATATACAGATTGGGGCAACATAGGTTTATAGTTGTGAGTATGCCAAACACAAGAGTTTATTTTTATATTATTGTTTATACTAGTAAATTATTATATTATTTTCCATATGAGCAACTATAAACCTACTTTTGCCCAACTCTGTATATATATTCCCAACAGAAATACAGACATGTGTCCACCAAAAGACATGTACAAAATCTTCATAGCAGCATTACTTGTAATAGAACCAAACTGAAAGCAATCTAAATGTTCATCATCATTGGAATAGATAAATTGTGGTATAATCACACAATGACATACCATACAGCAATTAAAAAGAACAAATTACTATGCCAAACACCTGGATGAATGTCACAGCTATAAGGTTGCGAAAGAAGCCAAATACAAAAGAGAGTACATTTATATCATTTAGAAGCATGGGAAAAATTAATCTATGGTGATAGAAATCAAAATAGTGGTAGACCAGAAAGGACATGAGAGAGGCTTTGGGGATGCTGGTTAATGTTCTAAGTCTTGATGTAGGTGGTGCCTTCACTTTATAAAAATTAATCTGTACAATTGAGATTCACCTCCATTTTATGTTATATTTTAATTAAAAGTTTATAAGATAAATGAAATAAAAATAAGTATATTGAAAGAGCGATGGGAGGGTTTACACTGGATAATATCTAATATTCCTTTCAATTCTAACATACTATGATTTTGTGTGAAAATGCTTTGAAAATAATAAAATTCTTAAAAAAAAGAAGCCCAACAAGTGGGGCTCAGTGGTTGAGCTTTGGCCTATGAACCAGGAGGTCCCAGTTCGATTCCTGATCAGGGCACATGCCTGGGGTTGCAGGCTCCGTCCCCACTGGGGTGTGGGTGGAAGACAGCTCTTCAATAATTGTCGCTCATCAGTGATGTTTCTATCTTTCTCTCCCGCTCTCTTCTTCTCTGAAATCAATAAAAATATGTTTTTAAAAAGAAAATAATAAAATAATCTACAAGGATAGTCTTTTATTATTATCAGTGCTAGTTTACTTTGAATTTCTAATGATTTCTTGATTAAACAATGGCAAATAATTTGCTTAAATTTCTATATTTATTTAAAATTTCTATATTTATTTGAAAATCTAAGTTACCTTTCTTTTTTGTTTTTTTCTGTGGCTATTGTTCATTTTCTAGTGTCTAAACTTTTCTATCAAGACCCTGGATGGGAAACCAAAGACAATATTATGGCGAGTAATCTTTAACATTCTTAAATTTCTGGCAGTGAACAATGGCAAAACTTCTAAATGTAAAGTTCAGGGTTTGAGGAAAATGGTTCATGATTCCATTGAATCAGCTTTGCATTCCTCAACCTAGCTTTTCTACTTAACAGCACAATGTAGCAGTGGAAATAATAATTATTTCCCCAATCATTTGACCTCTCTTAGGAGTCCATAATTCTAATGTCAGGTAAAAATAATGCTAGAATAATAATAAGATACATTTGACATTCGTTTTCAGTATAGTCATTCTAATTCTATCATTTTATTATTGTGATGACTTTTCCTCGGCATTCCCATTAAAACTTAATGAATCTACCAGTAAGCACAGTTGATAAAGTGGTTGACGTATTCTAAGAGATGAGGCTTTCGCTTTACTGAGGCTACTGAGTTTGTTTAAAACCTGCTTTACATTTTTTTCTTAGAAGTTTTTTCCCTTTTCAGATATTCATTAAGAACTCAACTTTCCTGGTATCTAAATGAAAGTTTTCTTTAAGGATATATTGCCTTTCTAATTCTTGGCCTGGGAAAAAATGTCAGAAAATTCTTTAAATCTATTTAGTGAAGTGTTTTAAATGCTCATCTTGCACTTTTGAGTGAAGTGTAATTTACATTTCATAAAAGTAGAAGCTGAGCAGCAAGCTGTAAGTAATTATCATATAATTAAATGTCTGCTATGAAGGGAATGAAAATGTGAGCTCCTTCGTGCTTTCCGTGACTGGGTTATGCAATGGCAAATTAAATTACAGCTCTTTATCTCAGGAAGGCTCCAGGGGACCTACTCAGGGTTGGAAGAGATACTCCTGAGTTGCCAATATAGTTTCAGTTGGAAGCTGAAGCAATCACTTCACTGTCCAAGCAGTCCATATGGAAATGGCTTCTTTAGTCTCAGTGACTTTGAAAACCCCTTTTCCCTATGTTAATATTTATAAATGGGAAACACCACCATGGTAATTAATACTTATTACCATGGAGGAGTTTTATTTTTTCAAATTCACAAGGCAGTTGGCTTTGGGGATAATAATCAAGTGCCAAATGCATTTGTAAGTAGGTGAAATGCTTACCATAATCTGATTTTGCTTAATATTCATTTAAATATGCACTGAGTCCCTGTTAAGTTGAAGATGCTAAAGAGCACTCAAAGGTCAAAAAAGACAGGTTCCCTGCTCTGAGGGAGATTATAGTCAGGAAGGGGATAAAAGCTATTCACACACAAACAAAACTATAAAATAAGGTGAAATTGGATAGTTATCAGAGACTCCAATATGTGGAGAAGCTCAGAGGAGGGAGCAATCACTTTCTATTTCTGGCTAAATAGAGCTGGTTAGGTTTCAGGAAGACAGTATTTAATCTGGTGCATGAGGGATAGGCATTATAAGAAGAGATACTGAAGAGAGCATGAGCAATGATAGATGTGGGAAACCAGCATAGGCACTTCAGGGAATGAAGTAGACCAATTTGGTTACTTATTCCAACAGTCACAGGGGTGACTTATCTGTACTTGTGAGTACAGTTGTTGAGTTTTGCAGGCTTACTCCCTAGTCCAAATCTGTAATGTGATATTCTTTACTGTTTACATTGTTTGGGAGCATTAGATACATGTAGGGGTATAGTGAGAGATACGATGAAAATGGAGATTGGCACTGGATTGCAAAGACTCTTGGGCACCAATCTAATTATAGATAGACTACTCAGAGAAGCATTCATTGAAAAAATCTTATTCACAGACTGTTGTGTGCCAAGGACTTTAAAAGGTATGTGGAATAAGAGTGATGAATATCTTTCCTGTCTGCAAGGAAATTAGTTTAGTGGGGGAGATGGTTGAGAGGTGCTGAGGGCACCTGTCCTAGATAAGACGTGAAGTATTAGGAAAGGTATTCTAGAGAGGGTATGTCTGAGTTGAAATATGAAGGAGAGTATGGGTTTTCCTGAAACAAGAGGAATGGGTAGGGTGTTTCAAGCAGAGAGAACATGTAAAGTCGCTGAGGTGTGAAGGACCTGGAGAGTTCCTAGGAGTGCTAGGCTTGACCCTAAGGTGTGAACTGAGTGGCAAAGTGATGAAGCTGGAGAGGTCAATAGGGACCTGATCATAAAATGCCCTTTATTGCAACAATCCAGATGGAGATGACACAGCTCTGAATAAAAAATATAGCAGTGGAGTCCTACCTGGTTTGGCTCAGTGGATAGAGTGTCGGCCTGCCGACCGAATCCCAGGTTCGATTCCAGTCAAGGGCACATGCCTGGGTTGCAGGCTCGATCCCCAGTAGGGGGCGTGCAGGAGGTAGCCGATTGGTGATTCTCATCATTGATGTTTCTATCTCTCTCTCACCCTCTCCCTTCCTCTCTGAAATCAATAAAAAGATATAAAATATATATATAGCAGTGGGGAGGGAGAAAGAAGGGGGCGTACATTTGAGAGAGATTTAGGGAGTAGAATTGACAGGACTTGCTAACCAATGGCATTTAAGTGATAAGGTGGGTAATAGAGAGTAAGGATGAATCTTAGGCTTGGACTTGGGTGTTAGGGAATGCCATTCACTCAGAAAGGGAAAACAGGAGGATAAGATTTGAAAGGGAGGGAAGTAATGAGCTTAGTTTTACCAGTGTTGAGTGCAATATCCAAATGGAGAAATGACAAAAGGTTAGATATATTATTTGGAGTGCAGGAATGTAGTGTGGGCTGCAGATACAGTTTTGAGAGTCATTTAGTATGAGCAATTGAAAATCCCAATGTCTACAGGATCCAGGCAGGTAACAGAAATGGATAATTCTTGCTGGGGCTGATGTTGGGTTAAGACAAAAGTAAGAGATGAACACAGGCTCTGCCCAAAGGCATTCATGTTAAAAAAAATATCTAGTAAGCCAGCCAAACAAAACCCAGATGCACACCATATGAAGCTTCAAGCAGCCAGTTTTCCACCTTTGATATACATAGTAATTACCCATTAGAGTGACTGCAGAGTTTATGTAGAGTACAAAAAAAAAAAAAAAAAAGCTAAGGACAAAACTCCAGAGTAGAAATATAAGGAAAGGCAGATACTTGGGGTTGGGGGTGGGGATGGAGAAAGGAGAGGAGAGCAGAGCAGAGCAGAAGAGAGAAGAGGAGATAAAAGGGAAAAAGCCAGACAGGGAATGGTTAACTGTGTTAAACACTACAGAATTAGATAAAGACTGAAATTTCCATGGGAATTTGTACCGTGGAGGAGACTGCTCACTTTAACTGAAGCCATTTCAGTGGTGTGGTGTGGGCTGAAGCCAGATTGTAATGGGTTGAGAATTTAATGGAGGAGAAGTGAAAACTGAGTATAGACAACTCTTTTAAGAAATTTGGCTGTGAATGCTAGATGAGCATTTGGGTGGTAGTTGGTTTTTTATATACTAGAGGCCTAGTGCACAAATTTGTGCACAGGTGGGATCCAGCTGGCCCACCCCAATCGGGGCCCAATCAGGGCCGGGCCAGCCAGGGGGGAGGGGCCATGGGCGGTTGGCTGGCCAGCCCCTCCCCTGATTGGGGTGGGGGGCCTATTGGGGACAGAGCTGGCCATGGGGATGGGCTGTGGGTGGTTGGCTGGCCGGCCCTGCCCCCGATTGGTGTGGGAGGGCGATAGGGAGTGAGGCCAGCCAGGGAGAGGGGCCGCAAGCTAATGGGGTGGGGGGTGACTGGGGTTGGGGCTGGCCAGGGGGAGGGACCACAGGCGGTTGGCTGGCAGGCCCCGCCTCCTATTGGGGTTAGGGGGGCAACCGGGGGTGGGGCTGGCCAGGAGGAGGGGCCGTGGGAGGTTGGCTGGCCGATCCCACCCCTGATCCGCCAGTTCGCTGTTTGCAGTGGGTGTCATTGCGACCGGTTGTTCTGGTCGTTATAGAGTTCAGGTCACTGGCTTTTTTTATATATAGATGCATGTATACTAGGAAAGATATGAACACATTATATGCTAAAAGGAGAGGGAGAGGTTAAAGATGTAGGAAAACAAAGGAACTATTGATGAGCTGAGGTCCTTGGGGAGCTGGGAACAGAGGCAATCCAGAGCACAGGTGGAAGGATTAGCCTTGAGGTAGGAGGAATGGCATTTTTCTACTGAAATTGAAGATAATTTCATTTAACAAAGATTTCTGGAGCTTCCATACTCTACTAGACACTATGTAGCAGTTTCAAAAGTAGGACAAAAATCTCTGCTGGCATGGAACTTAAATTCCAGAAAGACTGAAGTATGAATAAGAACAAGTACATATAAACAGTGCCAGGGCATTGGGAATGTGGTTGAAACATTTTAATTTGATGACCTCTGTTTTCTCTGTGACTGATGGAGGAAATGTTAGAGTAGTAGGCTTAGAAGATATTGGAGAAGTTTTGAAATAACTTCTATGGTCATGTGAAACAGGGGTCTAAGAGACAAAGGGACTTCTGAGTAGCAATGAGACCCATACTTTTCTTGCAGTAGATGAGGAATCCACAGACTATTTTGTAAAGGACAAGACAGTAAATATCTAGGACTTTGCAGGCTTGAAGGTATCTGTTGCAACTACTCAACTCTGCTGTTGTAGCTCTGCTGTTGTATCTATTACAGATAATAGATAAATGAATAGCATGCTTGTGTTCCAATAAGACTTTATTTACCAAAACAGGTGGATTTGGCCTGTAGGCCTTATGTTGCCAACTGCTGTAGTAAAGCATTCACAGGATAAGAGCTGCTTCATAAGACAAATTTATTTGACAGAAGGGTAAAGGACATTATATTGGTTCAGGTGAGACTTACTAAAGATCTAAACTACCATTGGAACAGTGGGAAAGGAAAGGACAGGAGAGCATTTGTTAAATGCTAGTCAGGGAAAGAGGCAATAATCAATAATGTCAAATGCTGCAGAGAGGGCTAGGAAGCTGAGGCTAGAGAAAAGGATATTGGATTTGTTATTTAGGAGGTTGGTGCTGACAGTGAGAGTGGTTGATAAAGGTGCAGGGGGTGGAAGCCACATTTCTCCCATCAGGAATGTTTACACTTCCTTAAAAATGTCACCAAGTTTTATCAAAGTAATACATACACAATAGTAAAACATAAAACAGTAACAAAAGGCTTTCCAGTTAGCAGGCCCCTGCCCATTCTCTCCCTATCTTCACATCCAACCTGCCGGAAGGCTGACACTTAACTCTTTTGACTACTCCTTCTGGTAGTTATTTCCATTTGTATAACTAATATGCTGTAGTACTATTTTCTGATATATGAATTTTAGACAGCATCTATTGATATTCTGTTATGAAATATGAGAATTTAGCACTTTTACATTACTGAAACAGGAATTTTAGGGGTGAAATAAGACAGGTTTAGGAAATTTTGGAAATTTTAGAAATTGGGAGGACCATGGAAGAATCATAGAGCTGCAGAGCAGCAGAAGGAATATTTCCATAGAATATGGGAGCTGAAAAGCTGCAACAGGTACATTTCCATAGAATGAGGGAGCTGGAAATAGCAAAAGGTCTATATTTACAAAATAAAGGGAAGGAAGCCCTTCATCCAGAAGGAGAAGAAAGCCCAAAGGGAATAGAAAAACAATAAGGAAGGAGTGGGGGGAGGAAAACCTGACATGTCCCATGTGAGGTTCCACTTTTGAGCTCAGAAGTTACTATAGTAATCAGTCCAAGGAAATAATGAACAATCAGAGGGGATATCAAGGCACCAAGATCTGCAGCCTTTATAAGCCATAGGGAAAATGAACTTGGTGGGACTCGTCCCCCTCCTCACATGGGAGTCCATTCTGTGGGACTCTTTTCCCCTCCCCACATGGGAGTCTGTGCTGTGAGATTCTTTCCCCTTCCCCATGTGGGAATCTGTACTTGTTCTTCAATAAATTTCCACCTTTGCTATACCACCTTCTGTCCATGGATTCATTCATTCTTCGACTCTGGCGGACAAATAATTTGGGACATCCTGCCCAGGAAACACGCATGTTCTAGTCCAAAAATTCTGCTTCATTACTACCTGTTCATCCTCTTCCTGCATCTTCTCAATGTAATTAAGTCATCATTGTTCAAATCTGTATTTAATATTTGCTTTATGATAACTATGTAAGTGAGTTCACTGCTGAGTCAAGTAGCATACTATGATGACTGTGTTTCTGTGTACAACTTTTTGTTCATCCTGGAGTTAATAACCATTTCACTTTTTGCTTAATTCTAACAACAACTCGAGGCCCAGTGCATGAAATTCATGCATTCGGGGAGGTCCCTCAGCCCGACCTGCCCTCTCACAGTCCGGAAGCCCTCGGGGGATGACTGACTGCCAGCTTAGGCCTAAGCTGGCAGTCGGACATTCTTAGCACTGCCACCACCACTGCGCTCACCAGCTGTGAGGTTGACTTCTGGCTGAACAGCGCTCCCCCTGTGGAAACGCACTAACCACCAGGGGGCAGCTCCTGCATTGAACGTCTGCCCTTTGGTGGTCAGTGCATGTCATAGCAACTGGTCGTTCCACCGTCAGGTTGAAACCAGCTCTCCAACATCCCCTGAGGGGTCCTGGATTGCGAGAGGGCACAGGCCAGGCCGAGGACCCCACTGGTACACAATCTAGGCCAGGGAGGGAGGCAGGAGGTTGGCCAGCTGGGGAGGGACCATGGGAGGACTCCAGGGCTTGTCTGGCCAGTCTTGTTCAGTCCCCAGCAGCAAGCTAACCTACTGGTCAGAGCGTCTGCCCCCTGGTGATCTGTGCACATCATAGTGAGTGGTTGAGTGGCCTTAGCATATCATTAGCATATTGGGCTTTGATTGTTGAACGGCTGACTGGACGACCAGACACTTAGCATATTAGGCTTTTATTATATAGAATTATTGTTTTCATTAAACTTTGTATTCTGATATAAATGTACATGAAAGTTGTAAGAAATAATACAGAGAGATCCCATGTAGCATTTGCCCAGTTTCCCCTAATGGTAACACCTTGCAGAACTATAGTATGCTCTCAAAGCCAGGATTTTACATTGATACAATAAAAATACAGAATACTTCCATCACCACAGTAATCCCTCATGTTGTCCTTTTGTAGCCATAGCCATTATCCTTCTCCCCGACCCCCTCATCAACCCTTTGCAACTACTAGTCAGTTCTCTATTTTTAAAATTTTGTCATTTAAAGAATCTTAAATACATGGAGTAATATAGTATGTAAACTTTGGGGACTTTTTCTTTTCTCTTCACTCAACATAATTCCCTGGGTATTTATCCAGGTTGTTCCATGTATCATTAGTTTAAGCCTTTTTATTGCTGAGTAGTATTTCATATTATGGATGTATCACAGGTTAGTTATTCACTCATTAAAGGACATCTAGGTTTCTCCAGTTTTGTCTATTATGAACAAGGCTGCTATAAACCAGTTTTTGAGTGAACATAAACCTTCATTTCTCTGGGACAAATGCCTAGGAGTACAATTTCTAAGTTGTATGATAATTGCATGTTTAATTTATTAGAAAGTGCCAAACTGTTTTCCACATTGGGTGTACCATTTTACATTCTGACCAACAACATATTAACAATACAGTTTCTCTGCATCCTCACCAGCATTTGGTGTCACTATTTTTAATTTTTTTTTCTTTTCAAATTTTTATTAAGGTATTATATGTGTACATATCTTACCATTGCCCCCCACCCCCACCCCACTCCCATACATGCCCTCACCCCCCAATGTTTTGCATCCGTTGGTTACTCTTATATACATGCATATAAGTCCTTCAGTTGATCTCTTATTTCCCCCACCTCTCCCTAACCTTACCCCTGTAATTTGACAGTCTGTTTGATGCTTTACTGCCTCTGTAACTATCTTTTTGTTCATCAGTTTATAATGTTTTTCATTATCCCCAAATGAGTGGGATCATGTGGTATTTTTCTTTCATTGACTGGCTTATTTCACTTAGCATAATGTTCTCTAATTCCATCCAAGTGCCTGCAAATGGTAGTAATTCCTTCTTTTTTACGGCAGCATAGTATTCCATTGTGTAGATGTACCATAGTTTTCTGATCCAGTCATCTGCTGATGGGCACCTAGGCTGTTTCCAAATCTTAGCTATTGTAAATTGTGCTGCTATGAACATAGGGGTGCATATATCCTTTCTGATTGGTGTTTCTGGTTTCTTAGGATATATTCCTAGGAGTGGGATTACTGGGTCAAATGGGAGTTCCATTTTCAGTTTTTTGAGGAAACTCCATACTGTTCTCCACAGTGGCTGCACCAGTCTGCATTCCCACCAGCAGTGCACGAGGGTTCCTTTTTCTCCGCATCCTCGCCAACACTTGTCGTTTGTTGATTTGTTGATGATAGCCATTCTGACAGGTGTGAGATGGTATCGCATTGTTGTTTTGATTTGCATCTCTCGGATAATTAGTGACTTTGAGCATGTTTTCATGTGTCTCTTGGCCTTCCTTCTGTCTTCTTTCGAAAAGATTCTATTTAGGTCCGTTGCCCATTTTTTTATTGGATCCTTTATCTTCCTTTTATTAAGTTGTATAAGCTGCCTGTAGATGTTGGAAATTAAACCTTTATCAGTGATACCATTTGCAAATATGTTCTCCCATACAGTGGGGTTTCTTGTTGTTTTGTTGATGGTTTCTTTTGCTGTGCAAAAGCTTTTTATTTTGATGTAGTCCCATTTGTTTATTTTCTGTTTGGCTTCCATTGCCCTAGGGGCAGTATCACTGAAAAAGTTCTTTTGGCATATGTCTGAGATTTTGCTGCCTGTGGATTCCTCTAGTATTTTTATGATTTCCCGTCTTATATTTAAGTCCTGTACCCATTTTGAGTTTATTTTTGTGTATGGTGTAAGTTGGTGATCTAGTTTCATTTTTTTGCATGTATCTGTCCAATTTTCCCAACACCATTTATTAAAGAGACTGTCTTGACTCCATTGTATGCTCATGCCTCCTTTGTCAAATATTAAATGCGCATATTGGTTTGGGTCGATATCTGGATTCTCTATTCTGTTCCATTGATCTATATGTCTGTTCTTGTGCCAGTACCAGGCTGTTTTGAGGACAGTGGCTTTGTAATACAGCTTGAAATCTGGTATTGAGATCCCTCCTACTTTATTCTTCTTTCTCAGGATTGCTGTGGCTATTCGGGGTCTTTTTTTATTCCAGATGAATTTTTGGAGAGTTCTTTCTAGGTCTGTGAAATACGCCGTTGGTATTTTAATGGGGAGTGCATTGAATCTATAGATTGCTTTGGGTAGTATGGACATTTTAATGATGTTGATTCTACCAATCCATGAACATGGTATGTTCTTCCATCTGTTTACATCTTCCTCTATCTCTTTTTTCAGTGTCCTGTAGTTTTCCGCATATAGGTCTTTTAACTCCTTGGTTAGGTTTATTCCTAAGTATCTTAATTTTTTTGGTGCGATGGAAAATGGGATTGCTTTTTTAGTCTCTCTTTCTGTAAGTTCATTGTTGGTGTATAGAAATGCCATAGATTTCTTGGTGTTAATTTTGTATCCTGCTACATTGCTGAATTCATTTATTAAGACAGTTAGTTTTGTGATGGAGTCTTTTGGGTTTTTTATGTACAATATCATGTCATCTGCAAATAAGGACAGCTTTACTTCTTCTTTTCCAATTTGGATGCCTTTTATTTCTTCTTCTTGTCTAATTGCAGTGGCTAATACTTCCAGTACTATGTCAAACAGGAGTGGTGAGAGTGGGCATCCCTGTCTTGTTCCTGTTCTTAGGGGAAATGGTTTTAGTTTTTGCCCATTGAGTATGATGTTAGCTGTGGGTTTATCATATATAGCTTTTATTATGTTGAGGTATGATCCTTCTATTCCCACCTTGTTGAGAGTTTTTATCAAGAAAGGGTGTTGGATTTTGTCAAATGCTTTTTCTGCATCAATTGATATGACTATGTGATTTTTATCTCTCAATTTGTTTATGTGATGTATCACATTTATTGATTTGCGGATATTGAACCATCCTTGCATTCCTGGGATAAACCCTACTTGGTCATGGTGTATGATCTTTCTGATGTACTGCTGGATCCTATTTGCTAGAATTTTATTGAGGATTTTGGCATCTACATTCATGAGGGATATTGGCCTGTAATTCTCCTTCATTGTGTTGTCTTTATCTGGTTTTGGTATTAGGGTGATGCTGGCTTCATAGAAGGAGCTTGGAAGTGTTCCTTCCTCTTGAATTTTTTGGAATAGTCTGAGGAGGATAGGTTTTAGTTCTTCCTTGAATGTTTGGTAGAACTCTCCTGTGAAGCCATCTGGCCCCGGGCTTTTGTTTGCTGGAAGCTCTTTGATGACTGCTTCAATTTCTTCCATAGTTACTGGCATGTTGAGATGTTTAGATTCTTCCTGATTGAGTTTTGGAAGTTTATATTTTTCTAGGAATATGTCCATTTCCTCCAGGTTGTCCAGTTTGTTGGAATAGAGTTGTTCGTAGTATTTTTTAACAATCCTTTGTATTTCGGCGGGATCTGTTGTTATTTCACCTCTTTCATTTCTGATCTTGTTTATTTGGGTCCTCTCTCTTTGCTTCTTGGTGAGCCTGGCTAGAGGTTCATCAATCTTGTTTATCCTTTCAAAGAACCAGCTCTTGGTTTTGTTGATCTTTTGTATTGTTTCTTTGGTCTCTATGTCGTTTATCTGTGCTCTGATCTTTATTATTTCCTTCCTTCTGCTTACACTGGGCTTTTCTTGTTGCTCTTTTTCTAACTCTTTGAGTTGTTGGGTTAGGTAATTTATTACCCCTGTTTCTTGTTTTTTGCAGTAGGCTTGTAGAGCTATGAACTTCCCTCTCAGGACTGCTTTCGCTGTGTCCCATAGATTTTGGATTGTAGTGTTTTCATTGTCATTTGTTGTCATGATGTTTTTTATTTCTTCTTTGATCTCTCTGGTAACCCAGTCATGGTTTAATAGCATGCTGTTTAGTCTCCATGTGTTTGATTTCTTTGGGTTGTTTTTATTGTAGTTGATTTCCAGTTTTATGCCACTGTGGTCTGAGAAGATGCTTGATATGATTTCTATCTTCTTGAATTTGAAGAGACTTTGCCTATGTCCCAACATATGGTCTATCTTTGAAAATGACCCATGTGCACTTGAGAAGAATGTATATTCTGTGGCTTTGGGGTGAAATGTTCTGAAGATGTCAATTAATTCCATCTGGTCTAGTGAGTCATTTAGGATTGATGTTTCTTTGCTGATGTTTTGTTTAGAGGATTTGTCCAGTGGTGATAGTGGGGTATTAAAGTCCCCTACTATGATTGTATTGCTGTCAATCTCTCCCTTGATATCCTCCAGGAGTTTTTTTATGTATTTGGGTGCTCCTGTATTGGGTGCATATATGTTTACCAGAGTTATTTCTTCTTGTTGGATTGCTCCCTTTAGTATTATGAAATGGCCTTCCTTATCTCTTGTTATGTCCTTCAGTTTGAGATCTAATTTGTCAGAAATAAGTATTGCTACCCCAGCTTTTTTTTCAGTTCCATTTGCCTGGAAAACCTTTTTCCATCCCTTCACCCTCAGTCTGTGTGCGTCTTTTTTTCTGAGGTGGGTTTCTTGTAGACAGCAGATATATGGGTCATGTTTTCTTATCCAATCCGTTACCCTATGTCTTTTGATTGGGGCATTTAATCCATTTACATTTAAAGTTATTATTGATAGGTACTTATTTGTCGCCATACCTATTCTTTACCCCTGTGTTACTTCTTCGCTTCCTGTTTCTTTCTTTCTTTCTTTTTTTTTTTTTTTACAGCAGACCCTTTAGCATTTCTTGCATTGCTGGTTTGGTGGTAATAAATTCCCTTAGTCCTTTTTTGTCTGTGAAGCTCCTGATTTCACCTTCAATTTTGATTGACAGCCTTGCTGGGTACAGTATTCTTGGATTCAGACCCTTCCTTTGCATGACTTTGTATATTTCATTCCATTCCCTTCTGGCCTGATGAGTTTCTGTTGAGAAATCAGTTGCTAGTCTGATGGGGGTTCCTTTGTATGTAACTTTCTGTCTCTCTCTTGCTGCTTTTAAGATTCTTACTTTGTCGTTGGTGTTTGCCAATTTAATTATAATGTGCCTTGGTGTCGGTCTTTTGGGGTTCATTTTGCTTGGGACTCTGTGAGCTTCTTGGATTTGAGTGTGTTTTTTCTTCCCTATATCTGGGAAATTTTCTGTCATTATTTCTTCAAAGAGGTTTTCTATTCCTTGCTCAGCTTCCTTTCCTTCTGGAACCCCTATTATGCAGATGTTGTTTTGTTTCGTGTTGTCCCAAAGTTCCCTTAGACTCTCCTCCTGCCTTTTAATTTTTTTTTCTAGAAGTTGCTTTTCTTGGGTATTTTTTTCCATCTTGTCTTCTAGCTCACTGATGCGGTCCTCTGCTTCTTCTAGTCTACTCTTGATGCTTTCTATTGAGTTCTTTACGGCAGCGATGTCATTTTTCATTTCTTCTTGGTTCTTCTTCATTTCCTCTTGGTTCTTGCTCATATTGTCGAATTTGTCTTCCATTCTTTTCAGCCACCTTATGACCATTTCTCTGAATTCTTTTTCTGGAAGGTTGCTTGCCTCCATTTTGTTTACTTCCTTTTCTGGTGATGCCTGCTTTTCTTTCATATGCGGGCTGCTTCTTTGTCTCCCCATGGTCTCTCTTCTCTGGGTGTCTGGTTATGTAGTTCTCTCTCTCCTGGGTTGATTTAAAGGCACAAAATACAGCACTACCAGGTACAACTCACAAGGCACTGAACAGGAATGTATTCACGATATTAATAACCTCCAATAAAGGTGACCACCAGAGAAAGGCAAATTAGGTGATAGGAGAGAAAGAAGAAGAGGAAAAAGGAAAGAAAGAAAGAAAGAAAGAAAAAGAAAGAAAGAAAGAAAGAAAGAAAGAAAGAAAAAAAGAAAAAAGGAGTGTGAAAATGAAATTGGGAAAAGGGAAAGTAAAGAGAAAAAAAAAAAAGTAAGAGAGACAAGAAAGTGACTAAGAGAGAAAGGGGAACAGACTATATATATTGGGGATAAAACTCCAATAGAACAATCACTAATCCCAGAAAATGCCAGCAACAAGTGCCTGGGGATTAGTACAAACTACCACACCAACTAATATGGAGTGAGGCAAGGGAAAGCTGAAGCACAAAACAAACAAAAAAAGAAACAAAAGAAGAATAAGCAAAACAATCTCACAAAAAAGCATAAAAATTGGATATAATCTACATTCAAGCAAACAACAACAAAAGGACAGAGAGAAGGACAAGTTTATGGATAGCTCAGACAGCAAAGGGAGAGGTGTATGTGGACTTGGAGCAGAGGACTGGAGATTAGATATGTAAGTAGGGTGAAATTTTAACAAGGGGTAAACAGAAAGAATAGGGAAAATCTAAAGCATTAAAAGGGTAATATAAACAGGACACTGAAAAGGGGGAGGTTAGGAAGAGAGTGATGGCCTAAAGGTAGAGTTGAGATAGAGTAAAACGATGCTAAAGGAAAGATAAAAATAGAATGTAGAACCCTAATCCCTAAATAAAATGAAGAGAAAATAAAATGACACTTTAAAAAAAAAAAAAAAAGATAAAATAGCAGTAGTAATAATACGGATTGAAAATAAAAATGTAATCATTAAAAAGGTAAAATCAAGTGATGAAAAAAGAAAAAAAAAGTTTCTTGATTAAAAGATGCAAAAAATGAAAATTAAAAAAATAAAAAAATAAAAGGTAAAAATAAAATGTGAAGTTGTGAAGGTCATTCACTTCCTCTGTTTTTCTGTTTGGCACGCCTGTTTCTCAGTCCAGGCAGTATTGCAGTTCCCTGCGATCCACTGCTCTTCGGTGTTGTAAGCCAGTCCTGATTTTAAGCAGGCGGTGTGTCTTAATTTCTCGTATTCCTTTATTTTTGATTACACAAGAGTCGATTTGTGATTCAGCCCCTGGGTGGCAGTGTTTCTGGATTAACTTCCGGGTCTATCTATGGCCTCTCTAGGCAGTGTTAGAGCCTTCTTTCTCTGTGGCACTCGTTACCGGCCTGTGGGAGTGGTCTGCCTCAGAGCTGACTCTCTGATGGTCACTCCCCGCTCCGATCCCCAGGTTCCAGAAAAACAACCTTCCCCTGCAGTCTCCCAGGGTGTCCCCAACTGGGTGATCCTATGTATTGGGCTTAGTAATCAGAGGCAAGAATTTCAAGAGGAAAAAGCCCAGTTGTGCGTACTCCGGGACTCCGCGTAAGCCCAGGCACCCAGGGAACGCAGGGGCTGTGCGTAAGTCTGGACTGCCTGAAATTCTTAGGGTGTCCCTGCACTTCAGATCAAAATGGGTTGCTTTTTAGAGTGCCCTTCTCTTAGCAGCTCTGAGGACCCCTTTCCGCAATCACAGATCACGCCAGCCCCTACAGCCACGGATTTTTCTAGGCACAGACTTCCCTGGTCCTCCAGCTCCCGCAAAACGCGTGTTCCTCTCTCCCGCCGGGACCAGAGACCTCACCTTATCCCAGGCGAAATCTGACCTTTCCGTGGTGGAGTGTAGAGCTCCTCTGAACCCGTGTGCTTGCGCCAGTTGGGGAGCGTTGTTCTGGGGCTCGCAGCTGTTCCTGGGGTGCCGCCGTTGTGGATTCTCAGGCTTCAGATAAGCTCCACTTTCCGGATCAAGATGGCGCAGACTCCGCGTCCAACCCCGCAGCTCCGGGAGGGGACCCAGCCACAGTTGGTGCTGCCAGGTCAGGGGAACCCCGTTCAGCAGTCCCCCACCTCCTTCTGGAATTCAGCTGTCTCCCAACCAGCCAACAAACACTCCTTGTGAGACCCTCAGCTGTTCTTTCTTTCTGCTCCGGGACAAGGCTCGGAACACGTCTGTCTATTCCGCCGCCATTATTCCTCGTCCCACTATTTTTAATTTTACCCATTTAGCAGATGTATAGTGATATCTCATTGTAGTTTTAATTTACAGTTCTCTAATGGTTAATGATGTTGAACACATTTTCATGTGCTTATTTCCTGTCTGTATATCCTCTTTGGTTAAATGTCTATGTCTTTTGCCCATTTTCTAGTTGGATTTTCTTTTTACTTTGAGTTTTAAGTTCTTAATATAAAGTTCTTTTTTGGATATTGTAGTTTGCAAATATTTTCTCCCACTGTGTAGTTTGTCTTTTCCTCTTTAAAAAATTATTGAATTTATTGGGGTGATATCCTAGCTAATAAAAGAGTAATATGCAAATTGACTGTCACTCCAACACACAAGATGGCTGCTCCCATGTGGACACAAGATGACCACCACAAGATGGCCGGCAGGGGAGGGCAGTTGGGGGGGACCAGGCCTGCAGGGGAGGGGACCAGGCCTGCAGGGGAGGGAAGTTAGGAGCAATCAGGCCAGGAGGGGAGCAGTTAGGCATCGATCAGGCGGGCAGGGGAGTGGTTAGGGGGTGATCAGGCTGGCAGGCAGAAGCGGTCAGGGGCAATCAGGCAGGCAGGCAGGCGAGTGGTTTGGAACCAGCAGTCCTGTATTATGAGAGGGATCCCAGATTGGAGAGGGTACAGGCTGGGCTGAGAGACACCCCCCCCAACTAGTGCACTGGGCCTCTAGTTGGTTAATAAAATTATATAGGATTCAGGTATAAAATTCTATAATACATCTGTGTATTGCATTGTGTATTCATCATCCCAAGTCAAGTCTCCTTCCATCACCATTTATCACCCCTTTACCATCTTCTACCTTCCCCACCCACTTTCCCTCTGGTAATCACCATGCTACTGTTTGTGTCTAAGAGTTTTTTTTTCTTTGCTTAATCCCTTCACCATTTTCACTCAGCTCCCCAACCCCTCTCCCCTCTAACAGCTGTCAGTCTGTTCTCTGTATCTATGAGTCTGTTTCTATTTTGTTTGTTAGTTTATTTTGTTCATTAGATTCCACATATAAGTGAAATCATATGGTATTTATCTTTCTCTGACTGGCTTATTTCACTTAGCATAATGCTCTCCAGGTCCATCCATGCTATCGCAAAGGGTAAGATTTCCTTCCTTTTTTACAGTTGTTCTTTCTTTTCCTTGGGCTTTTGTTGCTCTTGGATCTGGAAACTGACCTATATTTGAGTACTATGTTGTCCAATATAGTAGACTCTAGCCACCTATGGCTGTTTAATTTTAAATTAATTACAATTAAATAAAATTAAGTTCCTCAGTCACATTATTCACATTTAAAGTGCTCAATAGTCATAGGTGGCCAGTGGCTAATTTATTGGACAATGCAGATATGGAATACATCCATTATCACAGAAAGTGCTATTGGACATTCTAAAGTCTCCTCCTCCCCACTCCTCCCTCCCAGTACAGGGATTCAAATAGAGCTTAATTTCTCAGCTTCCCTCCTCCACACATTCTGAAAACATTTAGATATTTTTTTAATCCCCTATTACAATTCAGCTTTAAAGTGGAGACTCTGACAGTTTTATTACTACCTTATCAAGTCACCTAATGATTTTTTAAAAAGTTATTATTCTAAAAGATCATTTATCCAGACCAGATTAGGTAACTGTATGAAGTCTACTCATTTAATAGAAACTGACTTCCAGCACATAATTCCTGGTTTCCTTGCCCCCTAATGTGTTTTATTCCCAGCAGCACTCACAGTTTTCATCATTTCCAAGAAAGCTTCCTTACACCAGCCACATCACAGACCCATTTAAAATCATGTTCGGGGATTTGCTTTCTGTTTTCACAGTTATAGTGAGAAGGCTAACCCCTATTTTGTAAAACTACTGTTTGGAATTCTCTGCTATTTTTTAGACAGCCTCTTATTCTAAAAAAATAATAACTTTGCTTTCCAGCCTGCTTTAGCCTGCTTGAATAATAAGGAAGATAAACTTAACTGTCTAACTTTATAGGCCAGAGACTAGATATGCCCATACTCTCAATGCCATGCCAGGTGTATTTTTTAATTGGATAAAATTGTGTTGTTTTCAAGGCCACCAGCGAGATAACCACTAAGCACACATAGGGCTGGCTCTTTAATAAAAAGGGAATTTCTGCTTGTAGCTTTACTTAGAATTTGAATTCATTTTTTCTGAGCCCACCGTGGTGAATACAGTGTGACTCCAAACTCTACGAGCATTGCTTGATTTATTCCGGTTCTCTGTAACAATAGGAAATAACTTCTTTTGCTTGAGTTTCATTCCTTTCCTTACATATTTTTCTAAGGAAAAGACTGTCTACCATGGCAATAAAGCATTTGTGCTCCCTGCAGCTGGATAACAAGAAGAAACACTGACAGACATATTGCTATAGCAATAATGTACAGTCCTTCACAGACAAAAGACACAGCTACTGACCCACCTCTAGGAAAGCCCAGGTCCTGAACTGTGTCTCCAGTGGTCAGAATGGGTTTGCTTTAACCCATTTGATAATGATCATTTTTGTAACAGCTGCCTAGAGTTAGGCTGCCATCTGTGACCAGATTGGGGCTCAGTCTGTGGCCAGGGCCAGCATTTAACTTTAACTACAGTTAGGAAATAATATTGTAGCCAGACTCAAGGCCAGAAAATATGTGAAGATTAGGGATTAGTAGTTGTGTACTCTAACCCCTTAACCTAGCAAGATGCAGATAGTAATAGTTTTAGGCAGAAACATACAACTTCCTCCTCTACCCTGAGGATGTGCAACTTTAAGGTATGCATGCTGTCAATCTCCTCTCCCATACCTATAGAGCAGATATCATTATTCGGTCAGGACCTTCTTTCCTGCTCTGTTCAGATGAGGCCTTAAACAACTTCTCACCGCAGTACTCTATGCAGCTACGACCATTCAATTAGAATTGGCCCAAAAGATTAAACCTATTTATCATCTTTCTCCAGAAAGGTCCATGAACCAAGCAGCAGATTAATCCTGGAAAGATTATTATGATTCTGACAATTTTTTGAGGTCAGAGGAAGGTAGGGAATAATCAACTTAAGGGTAAAACCTGAGGCAAATAAAAATATGTGTATAAGCACTCCCCTGATTCAAAGGTGAAGAGTTGGCACAGGCAGCCTGAAGAGGAATGGGGAAAAGGCAGGAAAGTGTTATTTCCAGACAACCTGCTCTAGTCCTAACTTTGTCTACTATTGAAAATAACATGCTTTTGTGACATTACATTTTGATGTGTGAGTCAGTGAATAGTTTTAGCCCCTTTGTTTCTATGAGTAGCCACTGAGACATCCTCAAAACAAGATATAAAAGAATTACCATATTTTTCCATGTATAAGACACCCCCATGTATAAGACGCCTCCCCACCCCCACTTTTCCAACCCCAAATTAAGAAATCAATATTTTAAACATTTTGCTGGTTTTCCACTTAAGGCCTTCTTCTTTTTTGGCATCTTAAGGAGTTCTTCTTCCTGTTTTCTCCACTGTCGGATCATATACTGAGTGGGAGGAGGTCCACTCTGCAGCTCTATTTCCATGCTCTTTTGCATAGCTGATTACATTCAGTTTGAATTTTCCAGAGTAATATAATCACCGGTATTTATATTTTTTAAATAAATATTTATTGTTCAGATTATTACAGTTGTTCTTCTTTTTCCCCCTCATAGCTCCGCTCCACCCAGTTCCCACCCCACCCCCTGCCCTTACCCCACCCCCACTGTCCTCATCCATAGGTGTACGATTTTTGTCTAGTCTCTTCCCGCACACCCCACACCCTCTTCCCCCTGAGAATTGTCAGTTCACTCCCTTTCTATGCCCCTGATTCTATTATATTCACCAGTTTATTCTGTTCATCAGATTTTTTATTCACTTGATTTTTATATTCACTTGTTGATAGATATGTATTTGTTGTCACTTTGTTGTTCATAATTTTTATCTTTGCCTCTTTCTTCTTCTTCCTCTTCTTAAAGAATACACTTCAGCATTTCATATAATCTTGGTTTGGTGGTGATGAACTCCTTTAGCTTTTTCTTATCTGTGAAGCTCTTTATCTGACCTTCAATTCTAAATGATGGCTTTGCTGGGTAGAGTAATCTTGGTTGTAGGTTCTTGCTGTTCATCACATTGAATATTTCTTGCCACTCCCTTCTGGCCTGCATAGTTTCTGTTGAAAAATCAGCTGACAGTTGTATGGGTACTCCCTTGTAGGTAACTAACTGTTTTTCTCTTGCTGCTTTTAAGATTCTCTCTTTGTCTTTTGCCCTTGGCATTTTAATTATGATGTGTCTTGGTGTGGTCCTCTTTGGATTCCTTTTGTTTGGGGTTCTCTGTGCTTCCTGGACTTGTAAGTCTATTTCTTTCACCAGGTAGGGGAAGTTTTCTATCATTATTTCCTCAAATAGGTTTTCAATATCTTGCTGTCTTCTTCTGGCACCCCTATAATTCAGATGTTGGTATGCTTGCAGTTGTCCCAGAGGATCCTTGCACTATCTTCATATTTTTGGATTCTTTTTTTCTTTTTGCTTTTCTGGTTGGGTGTTTTTTGATTCTTTGTATTTCAAATCTTTGACTTGATTCTTGTGATCCTCTAGTCTGCTGTTGGATCTCTGTATATTATTCTTTATTTCAGTCAGTGTATGCTTAATTTCTAATTGGTCCTTTTTCATATCCTTGAGGGTCTTACTATATTTCTGAGAGGTTTCTAGAAGATTCTTGAGTAACCTTATAACAGTGGTTTTGAACTCTATATCCAGTAGTTTTCTTCCCTCCATTTCTTTCATTTGTGACCTGTTTCTTTGTTTCTGCATTTTGGCTGCTTCCCTGAGTTGTTAGAGTGTCTTTGTGTGGTAGGTGTCCTATAGGGCCCAGTGGTTCAGCCTCCCCAGTTACCTGAGGTGGACACTCTTGGTGCACCCCTTTGTGGGCTGTGTGCACAGTCTTGTTGTAGTTAAGCCTTGATTGCTGTTGGTATCACTGGGAGGAATTGACCTCCAGGCCAATTGGCTGTGAGGACCAGTTGTGTCTACAATTGGAGAACTTCTGTTCTGGAGACACCCTATGGGGCAGGACTTGCTTCAGTGGAGCTTTGGCGCTCACTGAATCTGCCCCCCTGAGTGAGTCTCTCATGGATGTGAAGAGTTGTAATCTGGATGATCTCACTCTGACCACTGGGTACACTGGCTCTTGGATCTCCAAGGAGGTGCAAAGTCATCCACTGCCTGAGGCCACCCAGAAGGAGCTACAGAGAGATCTGCAGATTCCTCATATTTATCGGGTTTGGAAGTGCCCAGATGAGGCCCAGCTGTGAAGCAATGCAAGCTGCTATGGAGCCTTGGGCCTTCTTTTGGAAGCTCTGGGGCTCTCTGAGCCAGCTGGAGTTTGTTAGGTTTTAGATTGCAAAAGGCCAGGCCATTCATATGCAAAAGCCTCTGAGCACAGCTTGGGTGGGGTTGTAAATTGGGTGGGGCGGGGTCTCAGGGATTCACCATGGCGGAGCAAACAGCAATGGCTGCCCATCAGCCCTGCCCCAAAGAGGCCCCTGGGTTTCTGTGTCCCGTGGCACCATGTAGGAACAATGATCACTGCAAGCACCTCTGAGAGAAAGCCGCCCTCGCATTCTGGCCCGATGCCAGACAGTCCAGTTTCTCTCTGTGTGAATCTATTTCCCCAGAGTCTTGCCTGGAACTGGAGTTCAGAGCAGTAGGGAGCTTGAATCTCCCTCCCGATTGAAAAAGACAACAGTATACCTAGTTGCCAGGCCCTTTCGTGCACGCCTCCGTATCCCCACACTTCCACATCTCCACACCTCCTCCCAGTCTCAGTGTGCTTTTCTCTTTCCTTCTAGTTGTAGAATTTCCATTCAGCCAGCCTTCCCCTCCGTATCCCCACACTTCCACATCTCCACACCTCCTCCCAGTCTCAGTGTGCTTTTCTCTTTCCTTCTAGTTGTAGAATTTCCATTCAGCCAGCCTTCCCCTCCGTATCCCCACACTTCCACATCTCCACACCTCCTCCCAGTCTCAGTGTGCTTTTCTCTTTCCTTCTAGTTGTAGAATTTCCATTCAGCCAGCCTTCCCATGGTTCTGGATGATATTCATTTTGTCTTTTAGTTGTAGTTTTGATGTGGTTGTGCGTGGCAGCAAGTATAGGTGTTTACCTATGCCACCATCTTGGTTGTCCTGGTATTTATCTTTTTTATTTTTTGACATCTTTATAGGATCAGAATGCTCAGTCCCTGTTGCATCTGCACACTCTCCACCTCCACCTCCAATTACGGCATCAGCTGACTTCAGTAACAATAAGGCTCATGATTGGAGAAAGCCTGTTTGACAAGGTATGGGCAGCTATGCAACCATGTGGCTCCCTCCTCAGCTGACTTCTGTGTATAAGACACCCCTCGATTTTCAGTCTAATGATTTTAGAAAAAAAAATAGCATCTATACGTGGAAAAATATGGTAACTCATTTACCATGCCCTAGAAATAACTCTGACCAACAGTGAAGACTGAGTTTACAGTGGCACCATTCCTTTCTGTATATGCCTTTCAGTTACTGGAAGGCATATTCCTGCATCATCTCTATTCCATTTCAGGACTCAATACTTACTAGATTGGCTGTCTTTCCAGAAACTTGGTCCACAAATCTACCAAACACTTTAGTTCATCATACTTGAGAACAAACTGCTGTTACTATTTTAAGCTATCAGACTTTCTCCAACCACAATTCCAAAGAATCTCATTATTGGAATGACCCTTAAAATTCACCTAGTCCAGCTACCCACCTATTACTTGGATCTCCTTTGCAACATTCTCAACAAGTTATCATTGGACCATTCCAGAGCCAGGATAACCACTATTTCCCAAGCCACTTATTCCTTATAAGCATAGTTCCTGCTTCTATATATTTATTTATTATATTGCACCAAAAATCTCTCTCCTGGTTCCCTGTACCCATTGGCCCTGGTTCTGCTTCATGATACCTTACCAAAAAAGGTTCCTTTTTTTTCTTTTGGTTAATCCTCACCAGAGAATATTTTTCCATTGATTTTTAGAGAATGTGGAAGGGAGTGGGAAAGAGAGAGAGAGAGAAACATAAATGTGAGAGGGACACATCAATTGGTTGCCTCCCACATGCACCAGGGATTGAGCCTGTAACCAAGGTACATGCCCTTGACCAGAATTGAACCCAGAGCCCTTCAGTCCTCAGGCCAATGCTCTATCCACTGAGCCAAATCAGCTAGGTCCAGGAATCTTTTTTATATATGCAACAGCCTTTAGAATGTCTGAGGACAGTTATCATGATCATCCCTGTGCCTTATCTTTTTCAAGCTAACCAGGCCCTATTCCTGTGGTTGTTAGTGATCAAGTCCCTTCACCATCCTGGTCATCCTTTTCTGAACATACTTGGCTTATCAATTTCACTCCTCAAGTCTCATAACTAAATGCTTTAAATTTGGCTTGATCATGGCTTTAAGGCAAAGCTGTTATTTTTATTTCTCCACCTATTATATTTCTATTGACAATTTTTTTAATTTGCATTCCTTTTCTTTGTTTTTTTTTAAATAAATCTTTATTGTTCAGATTATTACATGTGTTCCTCTTTTTTCCCCCCTAGCTCCCCCTCCACCTGATTCCCCACCCCACCCCATGCCCTTACCCCCCCCGCCACTGTCTTCATCCATAGGTGTAAGATTTTTGTCCAGTCTCTTCCCACACCCCTCACACCCCCTCCCCCCTGAGAATTGTCAGTCCACTCCCTTTCTATGTCCCTGATTCTATTATATTCACCAGTCCATTCTGTTCTTCAGATTTTTTATTCACTTGATTTTTAGATTCACTTGTTGGTAGGTATGTATTTGATGTCATTTTGTTGTTCATAATTTTTATCTTTACCTTTTTCTTCTTCTTCCTCTTCTTAAAGAACACCCTTCAGCATTTCATGTAATCCTGGTTTGGTGGTGATGAACTCCTTTAGCTTTTTCTTGTCTGTGAAGCTCTTTATCTGACCTTCAATTCTGAATGATAGCTTTGCTGGGTAGAGTAATCTTGGTTGTAGGTTCTTGCTGTTCATCACTTTGAATATTTCTTGCCACTCCCTTCTGGCCTGAATAGTTTCTGCCGAGAAATCAGCTGACAGTCGTATGGGTGCTCTCTTGTAGGTAACTAACCGTTTTTCTCTTGCTGCTTTCAAGATTCTCTCTTTGTCTTTTGCCCTTGGCATTTTAATTATGATGTGTCTTGGTGTGGTCCTCTTTGGATTCCTCTTGTATGGGGTTCTGTGGGCTTCCTGAACTTGTAAGTCTATTTCTTTCACCAGGTAGGGAAAGTTTTCTGTCATTATTTCTTCTAATAGGTTTTCAATATTTTGCTTTTTCTCTTCTTCTGGCACCCCAAAAATTTGGATGTTGGTACGCTTAAAGTTGTCCCAGAGGCTCCTTACACTATCTTCATATTTTTGGATTTTTTCTTTTTGTTTTTCTGGTTGGGTGTTTTTTGTTTCCTCATATTTCAGATCTTTGGTTTGATTCTTGGGGTACATTGATCTACAGTTGAGATTCTGTATATTCTTTATTTCAGACAGTGTGTGCTTAATTTCTGACTGGTCCTTTTCCATTTTTTTGGTATTCTCATTAAGGTCCTTGAAGGTCTCACTAAGCTCCTCGGAGGTCTCATCAAGTTTCTTGGCGGTTTTTAGAAGATTCTTGAGTAACCTTATAAATGTGGTTCTGAACTCTATGTTGTCCATTAGTTTGCTTTCCTCCATTTCTCTCATTCGTGACATGTTTCTTTGTCTCCGCATTTTGCTGCTTCCTTGTGTTGATGGAGTGGCTTTGTGTGGTAGGTGATCTATAGGGGCCAGTAGCTCAGCCTCCCCAATCACCTGAGGTGGACGCCTTTGGTACACCCCTTTGTGGGCTGAGTGCAAAGTCTTGGTGTAGTTAAGCCTTGATTGCTGTTGGTACACTGGGAGGAATTGACCTCTAGGCCAACTGGCTGTGAGGACCCGCTGTGTCTATAATGGAAGAACTGCTGCACTGGAGACACACTTATGGTGCAGGACTTGTTTCAGTGGGGCTTTGGTGCTCACTGAGTCTGCCTCTTGAATGTATCACTTATGGATGTGAGGAGTTGAAATCTGGTGTCTCACACTGACCACTAGGTACACTGGCTTCTGGATCTCCAATGGGGTGCAGGTCAGCTACTGTCTGAGGCCACCCAGCAGGAGCTACAGCAAGAACTACAGTTTTCTCCTCTTTGCTTGGGGTTTGGAGGTTTTGGAGCTGTCTGACCCAGGCTGCAAGTTTGCTAGGTTAAGCTGAGATAGGGCAGGCCATTCATATGCTAAAGCCGCTGCTTGGAGCTTGGGTGGGTTCTTAGATTGTGCAGGGCGGGGTCTCAGGGCGTGACTAGGCTAGGGCGTGGCAAACAGCAATGGCTGCCAGTAAGCCGGCTCTGCGTCTCTGACCGTGTCCCCGTGTCCTGCGCCTCAGCACAATAAACAATTATTCCTGCGCGCAGCCCTGCAAGTAAGCCTCCCTCACTTTCCAACCCCATGGCAGACAGTCCAGCTTCTCCCAGTAGGAGTTTGGGTCCCCCGCGTCTCTCCAGAAACAAGTTCAGAGTAATCGGGAGCTTATCTCCCTTCGGGTTGAAAACAGCAGCGCTCCCAGTCACCCGTAGCCAGCCTGATTCGCGCGTCTCCATACCTCAGCTTTTCAGCGCTTGTGCACCCCTCAATGCTGTTTGCTCTTTCCTTCTAGTTGTAGAACTTCCACTCAGCCAGCTCTCCCGTGATTCTGGGTGATAGACGTTTTGTCTTTTAGTTGTAGTTTTGAAATTGTTGTGCGAGGCAGCAGTTTAGGTGTTTACCTACGCCGCCATCTTGGATCTCCCTGTATTCCTTTTCTTTGGAGATCATATCACATTCTTGCCTCATTGAGCATCTTAACCATTTCTATTCCCCCTCCCTATCACTATATCCAATCTATTAGGTTCTCTTTTAAAATATTTCTTGGGCTTCTTCCTCTTTTCCATTCCAATAACCCACACCTATAATTTTTTGCCTTATCATTACCTCTTGCTTAGATTATTACAATGTTCTCCTAACTAGTATTGCTGTCTCTATTCTTTCTTCTATCCCAATCTGTCCTATGGCCTACTGCCATTTTCTAATGCATCACTTTGCTGGTAGTTTAGTAAAGTCATTCAGGGACTACTGAGTTCAAATCTCAGCTCAATTATTTATAAGCTTTGTGA
Organism: Plecotus auritus; assembly: GCF_963455305.1. Lineage (NCBI taxonomy): Eukaryota > Metazoa > Chordata > Mammalia > Chiroptera > Vespertilionidae > Plecotus > Plecotus auritus. The sequence continues at coordinate 108,016,116 of NC_137784.1, read as the reverse complement.
ACTTAAGGAAGTCATCTAAACTTAAAGAACCTTATTTCATTAATTTTTCAATTATGGGTAATAATGGTATCTATCTCAGAGTGAAGTAAATGAGGTACCACATGTAAGTTAGCCCCAGGCTTGGTACATAGTAAATGTGCAATAACTGTGAGTTTTATTATTTCTTTTTATTAATTTAAATTCTTTATTGTTTCAAGTATTACATAAGTCTCCTTCCCCCCCCCCATTGACCTCTCCCCAGCCTATCCCATTCCTCAACCCCCTAATCTCTGTGTCCATTGGCTATGCTCATATGCATGCATACAAGTTCTTTGGTTGATCTCTTACCCTCCTCCCCTCCGCCCCCCGCCTTCCCTCATAGGTTGGATGGTCTGTTCCATGCTTCTATGACTCTGGCTCTATTTTTGTTCATTAGTTTATGTTGTTCATTATATTCCACAAATGAGTGAGATCATGTGATATTTATCTTTCTCCAACTGGCTTATTTAACTTATCTTAATGGTCTCCAGGTCCATCCATGCTGTTGCAAATGGTAAGAGTTCATTCTTTTTTTACAGCAGCATAGTATTCCATTGTGTAGCTGTACCACTCAATGGTACTCACCTGCTATTGCAAATTGTAAATTGTGCTGCTATGAAGATAGGGTTGCATATATCCTTTCTGACTGGTGTTTCTCTTTTCTTGGGATATAATCCTAGAAGTGTTATTACTGGGTCAAATGGGATTTCCATTTTTAATTTTTTGAGGAAATGCCATACTGTTTTCCACAGTGGCTGCACCAGTCTGCATTCCCACCAGCAGTGCATGAGGGTTCCTTTTTCTCCACATCCTCTCTAGCACTTGTCATTTGTTGATGATAGCCATTCTGACAAATGTGAGATGGCAACTCATTGTCATTTTGATTTGCATCTCTCAGATAATTAGTGACTTCGAGTATGTTTTCATATGTCTCTTGGCTTTCTGTATGTCCTCTTTCGAAAAGTGTCTATTTAGGTCTTTTGCCCATGTTTTGATTGGATTGTTTATCTTCCTTTTGTTAAGTTGTATGAGTTTCCTGTAAATTTTGGAGATTAAACCCTTATTAGATGTAACATTGGTAAATATGTTCTCCCATGCAGTGGGTTCTCTTGTTGTTTTATTGATGGTTTCTTTTACTGTGCAGAAGTTTTTTATTTTGATGTAGTCCCATTTGTTTATTTTCTCCATAGTTTCCATTGTCCTAGGAGCTGTATCGGTAAAGATATTGCTACAACATCTGTCTAATATTTTGCTGCCTATGAATTCTTCTAAGATTGTTATGGTTACCCGTCTTACATTTAGGTTCTTTATCCATTTTGAGTTTATTTTTGTGTATGGTGTAATTTGGTGGTCTAGTTTCATTTTTTTGCAAGTATCTGTCCAATTTTCCCAACACCATTTATTGAAGAGACTGTCTTGACTCCATTGTATGCTCTTGCCTCCTTTATCAAATATTAATTGAGCATAATGGCTTGGGTCGATCTCTGGGTTCTCTGTTCTGTTCCACTGGTCTATATATCTGTTCTTGTGCCAGTACCAGGCAGTTTTGAGAACAGTGGCTTTATAATATAGCTTGATATCTGGTATTGTGATCCCTCCAACTTTGTTCTTCTTTCTCAGGATTGCTGTGACTATTCGGGGTCTTTTTCTATTCCAGATGAATTTTTGGAGAGTTTGTTTTAGGACTGTGAAATATACAATTGGTATTTTATTGGGGGATTACATTGAATATATAAATTGCTTTGGGTAGTATGGACATTTTAATGATGTTGATTCTACTAATCCATTAACAAGGTATGTTCTTCCATTTGTTTATGTTGTTTTTTATATCTTTTTTCAATGTCATGTAGTTTTCTGAATACAGGTCTTTTACCTCCTTAGTTATGCTTATTCCTAGGTATTTTAATTTTTTTTTGTTGCTATGGTAAATGGGATTTTTTTTTTTTTTTTTTTTTAGTTTCTCTTTCTGTGAGTTCATTATTGGTGCATAAAAAAGCCATAGATTTCTGGGTGTTAATTTTGTATCCTACTACTTTGCCGAGTTCATTTATTTTATTAATTTTAATTTTATTTTATTGTTTAAAGTATTACACATAGTAGTACATATGTCTCCTTTTTTTACCCATTGACCTTCTACCAGCCTCCCTTACCCCCTGTCGCATGCCCTCACCCCACCACCCCAGTGTCTTGTGTCCATTGGTTGTGCTTATATGCATGCATACAAGTCCTTTGGTTGATCTTATTCCCACCCCCCAACACTCCCCAGCCTTCCCGCTGTAATTTGACAGTCTGTTCAATGCTTTACTGCCTCTGTATCTATCTTTTTGTTCATCAGGTTATAATGTTCTTTATTTTCCATAAATGAGTGAGATCATGTGGTATTTTTCTTTCATTGCCTGGATTATTTCACTTAGCATAATGCTCTCCAGGTCCATCCATGATGCTGCAAATGGTAAGAATTCCTTCTTTTTATAGCAGCGTAGTTTTCCATTGTGTAGATGTACCATAGTTTTCTAATCCACTCCCCTGCTGATGGGCATTTAGGCTGTTTCCAAATCTTAGCTATGGTGAATTTTGCTGCTATGAACATAGGGGTGCATATATCCTTTCTCATTGTTGTTTCTAGTTTCTTGGTATATTTTCCTAGAAGTGGGATCACTGGGTCAAATGGGAGTTCCGTTTTTAGTTTTCTGAGGAAACTCCATACGGTTCTCCACAGTGGCTGCACCAGTCTGCATTCCCACCAGCAGTGCACGAGGGTTCCTTTTTGTCCGCATCCTTGCCAGCACTTGTCATTTGTTGATTTGTTGATGATTGCGACTCAGACAGGTGTGAGATGGTACCTCATTGTTGTTTTGATTTGCATCTCTCAGATGATTAGTGACTGTGAACATGTTTTCATATGTCTCTTGTCCTTCCTTCTGTCTTCTTTTGCAAAGTATCTATTTAGGTCCATTGCCCATTTTTCATTGGGTTGTTTATGTTCCTTTTGTTAAGTCGTATAAGTTCCCTGTATGTGTTGGAGATTAAACCCTTATCGTTGTTATCATTGGCATATATGTTCTTCCAAACAGTGGGCTTTCTTGTTGTTTTGTTGATGGTTTCTCTTGCTGTACAGAAGCTTTTTATTTTGATGTAGTCCCATTTGTTTATTTCCTCTTTAATTTCTATTGCCCTAGGAGTTGTATCAGTGAAGAAATTGCTTCGGCATATGTCTGAGATTTTGCTGCCTGTGGATTCCTCTAATATATTTATGGTTTTCTGTCTTATGTTTAAGTCCTTTATCCATTTTGAGTTTATTTTTGTGTATAGTGTAAGTTGGTGCCCGCAACCAAGGTACATGCCCTTGACTGAATCGAACCTGGGACCCTTCAGTCCACAGGCTGACGCTCTATCCACTGAGCCAAACCAGCTAGGGCATGTACCATAGTTTTCTAATCCACTCATCTGCTGATGGGCATTTAGGCTGTTTCCAAATCTTAGCTATGGTGAATTTTGCTGCTATGAACATAGTGGTGCATATATCCTTTCTGATTGTTGTTTCTAGTTTCTTGGGATATATTCCTAGAAGTGGGATTACTGGGTCAAATGGGAGTTTCATTTTTAGTTTTTTGAGGAGACTCCATACTGTTCTCCACAGTGTCTGCACCAGTCTGCATTCCCACCAGCAGTGCATGAGGGTTCCTTTTTCTCCCTGTCCTCTCCAGCACTTGTCGTTTGTTGATTTGTTGATGATAGCCATTCTGACAGGTGTGAGATGGTACCGCATTATCGTTTTGATTTGCATCTCTCAGATAATTAGTGACTTTGAGCATGTTTTCAGATGTCTCTTGGCCTTCTGTCTTCTTTTGCAAAGTATCTATTTAGGTCCGTTGCCCATTTTTTTACTGGGTCGTTTATCTTCCGTTTATTGAGCGTATGAGTTCCCTGTAAATATTGGAGATTAAACCCATATCAGTGATAACATTTGCAAATATGCTCTCCCATACAGTGGGCTTTCTTGTTGTTTTGTTGATGGTTTCTTTTGCTGTGCAGAAGCTTTTTATTTTGCTGTAGTCCCATTTGTTTATTTTCTCTTTAGTTTCCAATGCCCTAGGAGCGGAATCGGTGAGGAAATTGCTTCGACATACGGCTGAGATTTCTCTGCCTGTGGATTCCTCTAGTATTTTTATGGGATCCTGTCTTATGTTTAAGTCCTTCATCCATTTTGAGTTTATTTTTGTGTATGGTGTAAGATGGTTGCCTAGTTTCATTTTTTTGCATGTATCTGTCCAATTTTCTCCACACCATTTATTGAAGAGACTGTCTTGACTCCATTGTATGTTCATGCCTCCTTTGTCAAATATTAATTGAGCATAGTGGTTTGGGTCGATATCTGGGTTCTCTATTCTATCCCATTGGTCTATATGTCTGTTCTTGTGCCAGTATCAGGCTGTTTTGAGAACAGTGACTTTGTAATATAGCTTGAAATCTGGTATTGAGATCACACCTACTTTGTTCTTCTTTCTAAGGATTGCTGTGGCTATTCAGGGTCTTTTTTTTATTCCAGATGAATTTTTGGAGAGTTCTTTCTAGGTCTGTGAAATAAGCCATTGGTTTTTTATTGGGGAGTGCATTGAATCTATAGATTGCTTTGGGTAGTATGGACATTTTAATGATGTTGATTCTAGCAATCCATGAACATGGTATGTTCTTCCATCTGTTTATGTTTTCCTCTATCTCTTTTTTCAGTGTCCTGTAGTTTTCCGCGATATGTCTTTTACCTCCTTAGTTACGTTTATTCCTAGGTATCTTAATTATTTTGGTGCGATGGTAAATGGGATTGCTTTTTGGCCTCTCTTTCTGTAAGTTCACATTGGTGTATAGAAATGCCATAGATTCCCTGGCATTAATTTTGTATCCTGCTACGTTGCCAAATTCATTTATTAATTCTAATAATTTTTTGATGGAGTCTTTAGGGTTTTCTATGTACTGTATCATGTCATCTGCGAATAAGGACAGTTTTACTTCTTTTCCAATTTGGATGCCTTTTATTTCTTCTTCTTGTCTAATCGCAATGGCTAGTACTTCTAGTACTATGTTGAACAGGAGTGGTGAGATTGGGCATCCATGTCTTGTTCCTGTTCTTAGGGTAAATGGTTTTAGTTTTTGTCTATTGAGTGTGATGCTGGCTGTGGGTTTGTCATATATGGCTTTTATTGTGTTGAGGTATGATCCCTCTATTCCCACCTTGCTGAGAGATTTTATCAAGAAAGGGTGTTGGATTTTGTCAAATGCTTTTTTCTGCATCAATTGATATGACTATGTGATTTTTCTCCCTCAACTTGTTTATGTGATGTATCATGATTATTGATTTGCAGATATTGTACCATCCTTGCATCCCCAGGATAAATCCTGCTTGGTCATGGTGTATGATCTTTCTGATGTACTGCTGGATCCGATTTCCTAGAATTTTGTTGAGGATTTTGGCATCTTTGTTTATGAGGGTATTGGCCTGTAATTCTCTTTCATTGTGTTGTCTTTATCTGGCTTTGGTTTTAGGGTGATGCTGGCTTCATGGAATAAGCTTAGAAGTGTTCCTTCCTCTTGAATTTTTTGGAATAGTCTGAGGAGGATAGGTTTTAGTTCTTCCTTGAATGTTTGGTAAAACTCCCCTGTGATGCCATCTGGCCCCAGGCTTTTGTTTGCTGGCAGCTTTTTGATGACTCTCTCAATTTCTTCCATAGTTATCAGCCTATTGAGATTTTTAGATTCTTCCTGATTGAGTTTTGGAAGGTTGTATTTTTCTAGGAATATATCCATTTCCTCCAGGTTTTCCAGTTTGTTGGAATAGAGTTGTTCATAATATTTTTTTTAACAATCATTTGTATTTCTGTGGAGCCTGTTGTTATTTCACCACTATCATTTCTGATTTTGTTCATTTGGGTCCTCTCTCTTTACTTCTTGGTGAGCCTGGCTAGAGGTTCATCAGTCTTGTCTATCCTTTCAAAGAACCAGCTCTTTCGTATTGTTTTTTTGGTCTCTATGTCATTTATTTCTGCTCTAATTGTTATTACTCCTTCCTTCTGCTCACTCTGGGCTTTTCTTGTTGCTGTCTTTCTAATTCTTTGAGTTGTATCATTGGATGATTTACTACCATTTTTTCATGTTTTTTGAGGTAGGCCTATAGAGCTATAAACTTCCCTCTTAGGACTGCTTTCATTGTGTCCCACAGGTTTTGGATTGTTGTGTTTTTATTGTCATTAGTTTCCAGGATGTTTTTAATTTCTCATTTGATCTCATTGGTAACCGAATCAATATTTAACATGCTATTCAGCTTCCAAGTGTTTGTGTATTTTGGATTATTTTTATTGTAGTTTATTTCTAATATTATGCCATTGTGGTCTGAGAAGATGCTTGGTATGATTTCAATCTTCTTGAATTTGGGGAAACTTTGCTTGTGACCCAGTATGTGGTCCATTTTTGAAAATGTCCCATGTGCACTTGAGAAGAATGTATATTCCATGGCTTTGGGGTGAAATGTTCTGAAGATGTCAATTAATTATATCTCATCTAGTGAATCATTTAGGATTGCTGTTTCTTTGCTGATTTTTTGTCTAGAGGATTTATCCAGTGTTGTCATTGGTGTATTAAAGTCCCCTATTATGATTTTATTGTTTCTTCCTTGATCTCTCTGGTAACCCAGTCATTGTTTAATAGCATGCTGTTTAGTCTCAAAGTGTTTGATTTCTTTGGATTGTTTTTATTGTAGTTGATTTCCAGTTTTATGCCACTGTGGTCTGAGAAGATACTTGATATAATTTCTATCTTCTTGAATTTGAAGAGACTTTGCCTATGTCCCAACATATGGTCTATCTTTGAAATGACCCATGTGCACTTGAGAAGAATGTATATTTTGTGGCTTTGGGGTGAAATGTTCTGAAGATGTCAATTAATTCCATCTGGTCTAGTGAGTCATTTAGGACTGATGTTTCTTTGCTGACTTTTTGTTTAGAGGATTTGTCCAATGGTGATAGTGGGGTATTAAAGTCTCCTACTATGATTGTATTGCTGTCAATCTCTCCGTTGATATCCTCCAGGAGATTTTTTATGTATTTGGGTGCTCCTGTATTGGGTGCATATATGTTTACCAGAGTTATTTCTTCTTGTTGGATTGCTCCCTTTGGTATTATGAAGTGGCCTTCCTTATCTCTTGTTATGTCCTTCACTTTGAGATCTAATTTGTCAGATATAAGTATTGCTACCCCAGCTTATTTCATTTCCATTCGCCTGGAAAACCTTTTTCCATCCCTTCACCCTTAGTCTGTGTGCGTCTTTTTTTCTGAGGTGGGTTTCTTGTAGACAGCAGATATATGGGTCTTGTTTTCTTATCCAATCCGTTACCCTATGTCTTTTGATTGGGGCATTTAATCCATTTACGTTTAAAGTTATTATTGATAGGTACTTATTTGTTGCCATTTTTATTCTTTACCCCTGTGTTCCTTCTTCGCTTCCTATTTCTTTTTTTTTTTTACAGCAGACCCTTTAGCATTTCTTGCATTGCTGGTTTGGTGGTAATAAATTCCCTTAGTCCTTTTTTGTCTGTGAAGCTCCTGATTTCACCCTCAATTTTGATTGATAACCTTGATGGGTACAGTATTCTTGGATTCAGACCCTTCCTTTGCATGACTTTGTATATTTCATTCCCTTCCCTTCTGGCCTGATAAGTTTCTGTTGAGAAATCAGTTGCTAATCTGATGGGGGTTCCTTTGTAGGTAACTTTCTCTCTCTCTCTTGCTGCTTTTAGGATTCTTACTTTGTCGTTGGTGTTTGCCAATTTAATTATAATGTGCCTTGGCGTCGGTCTTTTGGGGTTCATTTTGCTTGGGACTCTGTGAGCTTCTTGGATTTGCGTGGGTTTTTTTTTCCCTCTATCAGGGAAGTTTTCTGTCATTATTTCTTCAAACAAGTTTTCTATTCCTTGCTCAGTTTCCTTTCCTTCTGGAACCCCTATTATGCAGATGTTGTTTTGTTTTGTGTTGTCCCAAAGTTCCCTTAGGCTCTCCTCCTGCTTTTTAATTATTTTTTTCTAGAAGCTGCTCTACTTAGGTATTTTTTCCCATTTTGTCTTCTAGCTCACTGATGCGGTCCTCTGCTTCTTCTAGTCTACTCTTGATGCTTTCTATTGAGTTCTTTACAGCAGCGATGTCATTTTTCATTTCTTCTTGGTTCTTCTTCATTTCCTCTTGGTTCTTACTCATATTGTCAAATTTGTCTTCCATTCTTTTCAGCCACCTTATGACCATTTCTCTGAATTCTTTCTCTGGCAGGTTGCTTGCCTCCATTTTGTTTACTTCCTTTTCTGGTGGTGCCTGCTTTTCTTTCATATGCGGGCTGTGTCTTTGTCTCCCCATGGTCTCTCTTCTCTGGATGTCTGGTTATGTAGTTCTCTCTCTCCTTATCCCAGGCGAAATCTGACCTTTCCGTGGTGGAGTGTAGAACTCCTCTGAATCTGCGTGTTTGTGCCAATTGGGCACCGGTGTTCTGGGGCTCGCAGCTGTTTGGTGGGTGCCACAGTTGTGGATTTTCAGGCTTACGATAAGCTCCACTTTCCCTTTCAAGTTGGAGCAGTCTCCGCATCTGAGCCCGTAGCTCCGGGAGGGGACCCAGCCGCAGTGGGGGCTGCCCAGTCAGGGTAACCCTGTCTAGCAGTCAACCACTTTCTCCTGGAGTTTAGCTGTTCCTCAACTTGCCAACAAACCCTCCTTGTGCGACCCTCAGCTGTTCTTTCTTTCTGCTCCGGGACAAGGCTCGGAACACATCTGTCTATTCCGCCGCCATTTTCCCCCCTCCTATGATTGTATTGTTGTTGATCTCTCTCTTGATATCTTCCAGGAGATTTTTTATGTATTTGGGTGCTCCTGCATTGGGTGCATATATGTTTACCAGGGTTATATCCTCTTGTTGTATTGATCTTTTTAGTATTATGATGTGGCCTTCCTTATCTCTTGTTATGGCCTTCACTTGGAGGTCTATTTTGTCAGATATCAGTATTGTTACCCGTTTTTTTTTTTTTATTTCCATTTGCCTGAAAGATATTTTTCCATCCCTTCACTTTCAGTCTGTGTGAGTCCCTTGTTCTGAGGTGGGTCTCTTGTAGACAGCATATATATGGGTCATGTTTTTTTATCCATTCAGCCACTCAATGTCTTTTGATTGGAACATTTAGTCCGTTTACGTTTAAAGTTATTATTGAAAGATACTTGTTTGTAGCCATTTTTATTTATTGAGGCTGTGTTCCTTCTTACCTTTTAGTTTCTTCTTTTTACAGCATTCCCTTTAGCATTTCTTGCATTGCTGGCTTGGTAGTGATAAACTCCCTTAGCGTTTTTTTGTCTGCGAAGCTCACAATTTCCCCTTTAATTTTGATTGAAAGTCTTGCTAGATAGAGTTTTCTTGGATTCATTCCCTTGCTTTGCATCACTTTGTATATCTCCTTCCATTCCCTCTTAGCTTGATGTGTTTCTGTTGAGAAATCATTTGATAATATGATGGGGCATCCTTTGTTGGTAACTCTCTGTCTCTCTCTTGCAGCCTTTAAGATTCTCTCTTTGTCAATAACATTTGCCATTATAATTATGGCGTGTCTTGGCGTGGGTCTTTTGGGATTCATCTTGCTTGGGACTCTCTGTACTTGTGTAACTTTTTCCCCCCATATCAGGGAAGTTTTCTGCTATTATTTCTTCAAATAAATTTTCTAATCCTTGTTGCTCTTCTTGTCCTTCTGGCAGCCCTATAATATGTATGTTATTTCATTTTGCATTGTCCCAAAGCTCCCTTAGGCTCTCCTCCTGCTTTTTAATTTTTTTCACTAGTTGCTGTTCAGATTGGGCTTGTTTCTGTACATTATCTTCTGTCTCACTAATTCGGTCCTCTGCTTCTTCTAGTCTACTGTTGAAGCCTTCCATGGTGTTTTTGATTGTAGCTATATCATTTTTCATTTCTTCCTGATTTTTGCATATGTCATTGATTTTCTTGTCCATCCAGTGTATGAAGTGTATGACCATTACTCTGAATTCTTTTTCTGTGATGTTACATGCTTTCATTTCACTTATTTCCTTTCTTGGTGATTCCTCCTTTTCTTTCCTCTGGGGATTGTTTCGTTGTCTCCCCATTCTGACTATCACCAGAAGGTTCACATGTCAGAGTTGTGGGGTCCTGGGCTGTGTGTAGTGGGAGTTTTGCACCCCACAAGTGTCACTGAAGAGCTCTGACACCAAGACGTGTGACTGTTGTGGGTTGGTGGGAGTCACATTTGCCCCAGGTCAGAGTCACAGGCGCTTAGTGTGGCCTTGTGTGTGCACCTAGAATCAGGGACCCTGCCTGCACCACCTTGAAACAGAGAACCCACTGGCGTGTGCCAAAAATCAAAGTCTTCTAGTGTGTGTCAGGGGTCAGAGGCTCCCTGTGTCCGCACCGAGAACCGAGTATCAGAGTCTCTGTTGCTTGGTGCTACCTCGCACTGAGAATCGGGTCCCTATGTGCGCATGCGCCAAGAATTGGAGTTGCTGCCTCTTAGTGTGATTGTACTGGGAATCAGGGATCCCAGGTGCATGCAATGAGGAGCAGTGTCTAGTCACTGGTGCTTATTGCTGCCTCTTGTGTGGAGATTCAGAGTCCCTGATCTGCTTGGGAGACAGGGTTGCACAGTCGCACTGTGTTTGCAGGAGGTTCACTTCTGCCCTTCAGTAAACAGCCTTCTGTGTGTGCTTGCCCTGAATCAAAGTCAGGTGGCACTGCTGCTTAGTGTGGGTGTGGGGACCGGTCACACGGGTGTGCACTGTGGAAAACAAACTCCCCGTGTCCATGCACCCAGGCTCAAATTCAGCATTGCCCTCCTGTGTGGGCATGGGGTCTGGTCGTGGGGAACTAACTCCCCGGGTTCGCAAATTCGGGTTCAAATTCAGCGCAGTCTCCTTGCTTGGGTGTAGGGTCTGGTCATGGGAAACAAACTCCCTGGGTCCGCACCCCCAGTGTCAAATTCAGTGCTGTCTCCCCGCGTGGGCGCAGGATTTGGTCACGGAAAACAATCTCCCCAAGGTCGTGTACCTAGGCTCAAATTCAGCACATCCTCCCTGCCTGGGCACGGTGCTTGGGCGAGGGAAACAAACTCCCCGAGTTCACACATCCAGGTTCAATTCAGTGCAGCCTCTCTGCTAGGGTGCAGGGTCTGGTCGTGGGAAACAAACTCCCTGGGTTTACACCCCCATGCTCAAATTCAGCACTGTCTCTCTGCCCTGTGTGGGTGTGGGATCTGATCACAGAAAACAATCTTCCCAGGGATGCACAGCTAGGTTCAAATTCAGGACTGCCTCCCTGCCTGGGCACGGAGACTAGTCGCGGGATACAAATTCCCCGAGTTCACAATTCCATGCTCAAATTCAGCGCTGTCTCCCTGCCCTGCATGGGTGTGGGATCTGGTCGCAGAAAACAACCTCTCTAAAGACACACAGCTAGGCTCAAATTCAGCTCAGTCTCCTTGTCTGGGTGTGGAGCCTAGTCGCGGGGAACAAATTCCCCGAGTTCGCAAGTCCAGGCTCAAATTCATCACTGTCTCCCTGCCCTGTGTGGATGCGGGATCTGGTCACAGAAAACATTCTCCCCAAAGATGTCCACTTAGGGTCAAATTCAGCAGTCTCCCTGCCTGGATGCGGAGCCTGGTTGCGGGAAACAAACTTCCCGTGTCCGATACCAAGGCTCAAAGTCAGGTCGAGCTGCGGCTGCTGTGTGTGTGCAGGAAGCCCTATTGTGTGGCCAGGGTCTGGCAGATCCTATGCCGCTGCCACAGGGGTGGTAGGGGAGGGGATTGGCTTTGTGACTCACAGAAATCTGTGACCAGGTGCCTGGAGTCTTGGTGTCCCTGGGTCTGCAGCTGTGGTGGCAGGTCTTCTACCAGAGCGGCTGTAGGGTCCCGGTTTGCTTCCAAGACCAGACTGGGTGGTGGCGAGGCTAGGATCCTAGTCTCAAGCAGTTCTGTTCTTCAAGACAGCGTGGTCTCTGTGCCACTGGTGTCCTCCCCGGAGTGTTTGCGGTGGCAGCGGGGTTTTGCCGTCTAAGATTGCCTGGATTGGCAGCCCCTTGGAAGACCTGCAGGATCTAACTGTCCCTATTTCACTCACACATGTCCACACACACCTCTATCACTCCCTTACTCTCTCACACACTCTCCCTCCCTACCTTCCTGCTGGCCGCCATCTTGCCTCTCTACCTGTTATGGCTTTTACTTTGAGGTCTATTTTGTCAGATATCAGTATTGCTACCCCAGCTTTTTTCACATTTCCATTTTCCTAAAAAAAATTTCCCCCATTCCTTCACTATCAGTCTGTGTGAGTCCTTTGTTCTGAGGTGGGTTTCTTGTAGACAGCAAATATATGGTTCATGTTTTCTTATACATTCAGCTACCCTATGTCTTTTGATTGGAGCATTTAACCCATTTACATTTAAAGTTATTATTCATAGGTACCTTTTTATTTCCAATTTTATGTTTATGCTTATGTTTCTTCTTCCCCTTCTATTTCTTCTTTTTACCGCAGCCTCTTTAGCATTCCTTGTGTTGTTGGCTTGGTGGTAATAAACTCTATTAGCCCCTTTTTGTCTGTCAAGCTCCTAATTTCACCTTCAATTTTGAATGATAGCTTTTCTAGGTATAGTATTCTTGGATTCAGTCCCTTGCTTTGCATCACTTTGTATATTTCACCCCATTCCCTTTTATCCTGTTGTGTTTCTGTTGAGAAATCAGTTGATAGTCAGTAGATCCCTTATAGGTAACTTTCTGTCTCTCTCTGGCAGCATTTAAGATTCTTACTTTGTCGTTGATGTTTGTCAATTTAATAATGATGTGTCTTGGTATCGGTCTTTTTGGGTTCATCTTGTTTAGGACTCTGTGTGCTTCTTGGACTTGTGTGGCTTTTTTCTTCCCATCAGCAGGGAATTTTTCTGTCATTGTTTCTTCAAACAGGTTTTCTATTTCTTGCTCCACTTCTTCTCCTTCTGTCATCCCTATTATGCGAATGTTGTTTTGTTTCATGTTGTCCCAAACCTCCCTTAGGCTCTCCTCCTGCTTTTTAATTTTTTTTTCCAGTTGCTGCTGTGTTTGGGTGTTTTATTTTTCTATCTTGTCTTCTAACTCAACAATGCAGTCCTCAGCTTCTTCTAGTCTACTGTTGAAACTTTCCATTGTGTTTTTAATTGCAGCTATGTCATTCTTCATTTCTTTTTGATTCTTCTACATTTCCTCTTGATTCTTTACACATATTGTTAAATTTATCTTCCATCCTTTTCAGTGTCCTTATAACCATTGCTCTGAATTCTTTCTCTGACAAATTGCTTACCTCCATTTAGTTTATTTCCTTTTCTGTTGGTTCCTCCTTTTCTTTCAAATGGGGGTTGTTTCTTTGTCTCCCCATTTTTGCTATTTCTTTGTGATTGTTTTTATGTATTACATCAAACTGCTATGCCACCCAGATTTTTTGAATTTGTAGATATTTTGTGAGACCCAGTGGAGCAATCTCTCCAGTCTTCTGGGCTGTGTAATATGGGGATGCCCCCTTCTTGGGATATTTGGGTTCTCTTGGGGTAGCTTGGTGTTGAGTGTTATTGTCCCATTCATAAATGGAGTCTTTTCTCTGGGTGTCTGCTTATGTGGCTCACTCTCTACCACGTTGACCAAACAGCACAAAATACAATTCAACAAGACATGACACCAAGGGAACAGAACACAAATGTACTCATGACACTGATAACACCAATGTAAGTGACCACCAGAGAAAAGAGAATTAGGAGAGAGAAAAGAGAACAAAAATGATACTGAGAAAAGAAAAAAGGTAAGAGACAAAAGAAAAAGAAAGAAAAAATATATATGGGGAAAAAACACCACAGAACAAACTGATAAACCAAAAATAGCAAACAACAACACCCAGAAAAAAAGGCGGGGGCAGAATCTGTATAGGCATAGCTTATATACAGAAAGTAAGGTTAAGGAATTGAATGAATAGGGGGAGGACCTTGGTTCAGTATTGTGGAGGTAGAAAGAGAATGAGTGGATAAGAAGATGAGAAAGAAAACAAATAAAAAAATAAAAAATAAGATAAAATAAAATAACAAAAAATAAAAATAGAATGAAGAAAAATAATGCAAAAAATATAAAACACACAAAACACACCAAAGAAAATAAAGAAAAAATTTAAAAGATAACAATAAAATAAAAAAGTGAAGTGTTATTCGTTTCAGCTGAGTTTTAGTGCCCATGGGGGCTGTTTTAAGATCCCACTGTTCTGTTCTGTCTGCCACTTCTCAGTTTCCTGTTAGGTAGTCAGCACCATGTTGAAGTTCCAAGCAATCCACCGCTCCTCTGTTTGTGTCTATCTCCACAGCCTTGACTGCAACCAGGCAGGACCAATCTGCCTACTTAGCCTGTCTGCCTGCTGTCAATTTTAATCTCTCAAGCAGCTGTTTCTCACAGGGCTATAGGTAGGGAGGGTGCTGTATCACTTTCTGGGACTGAAAGGCCTCTCTTCAACCCAGTCCCTGGGGGCTCTTTCAGGCTATTCAGAGTTTTTGTGTCCTTTGTACCACTCAAGGTGTAGTCTGGGTGTGGCTGAATTAGTTTTCTTGAGGCTGCTGGGAGGGACTGGCTCTTCAGGAGAAAAATGGCTGCTTAGGTCTGGAGGGTCAGGAATGTCCCAGTGCTGGACTCCTGGTCACTTTTCCCCAACCCACTCTCCTCCACAGCCTCTCCCCAGACCCTACAAGTTTGCACCTTCACCTGTACCTCAGCCATGGGTGAATGTTTGTATTTGAAAGGTCCTATGAACTGGGTTTTGCGAATAAAAGCAAAGAGAAAACAGAGGCAAAACATCCTTATGACTGCTAGTTTCTCCCTTCCCGGCACCATGTGGCTCGGGCAGTTCAGGCTACCCCTCTGGGCTCAGCCTCTCATGGCTGTGGACTTAGATTTAGAATCCCCTGCTGTCAGCAGCCCTGTGGACTTCCTTTCCACAGTCAGATGTTACTCCTGTCCCTAAGGGATGCAGACTTGGTGTGGCACAGTTTCCTTCTGACCCTCTTGTCCTGGTCCTTGCGTGAGTCTCTCCAGCCCAGATCTCTGATCCTACCATTCCCTAGGCGTCCTCTGCCCTTCCTGGCTGCAAATTTTCTCACCAGCTATGTCTACTTCGCCAATTCCCAATGGATGTTATTCAATTTAGATGCTCCTCTCTGCTCCAGGATAAGGCTCAGGACATGTCTGCCTATTCAGCTGCCATTTTTTCTCCTGCAGTTATTATTATATCTGCTGTTATCACTCTGCTAATCAAAAATCCCCAGTGTCTTCAAATGAACTGAATCAAATGAACTGAAAAATCTTTTACCTAATATATAAAGCTCTGTATAATCTGATTCCAAACTACTGTATACCAACTTGATTATTTTGAACAAGTTACCTGTTTCTTCACCTATTAGATGAGGGGGTGCATATTAAGTACCTTGAATGCCCCTTCAAGGTCAGACATTCTATGATTCAAGCTTTTTAATCTTATCCCCCTTTCTATCTAACTATATTATGCATAGTTTTTTTTTTAAAGGAAGAAAAACCCCAAATCTTGCTCTCTCTAGCATCCATGTCTTTGCTCCACTAACTTGTTCCTCAAGATGTTGTTCAAATACTAATTCCTCTAGGAATGCTGCAGTCAAAAGATATCAATCTCTCCTCTGAAACTTGTAGAACTATTAGTTTCTTGGCTCTGTGATACTGATTACATTCTACCTTAAGGACATACAGCTTATATCCCCCACCAGACTGTGATACAGGAACTGTATCTTTTTCAACTATGCATTCAGCTCACTGTGTCCAACACTGTGCCTCCTACCTATATTATCAAATACTAGGGGCCTGGTGCATGAAATTTGTGCACAAGGGGAGATTCCCTCAGCCCAGCCTGCACCCTCTCCAACTGGGGACCCTTTGGGGGATGTCTGTCCATTGATTTAGGCCCACGGGGATTGGGTCTAAACTGACAGTTGGACATCCCTCTTGCAATCTGGGACTGCTGGCTTCTAACCGCTCACCTGCCTGCCTGCCTTATCATCCCTAACTGCCCTCCCCTGCCAGCCTGATCTCACCCCTAACTGCCCTCCCCTGCTGGCCTGATCACCTCTAACTGTCTCTTCCTGCCTCATTGTCCCTAACTGCCCTCCCCTGCCAGCCTGATCTCACCCCCAAATGTCCTCCCCTGCTTGCCTGGTTGGCCCTAACACCCTGCCAGCCTGATCTCGCCCCTAACTGCCCTCCCCTGCTGGCCTGATCACCCCTAACTGCCTCTGCCTTAGCCCCAAACACCATGGCTTTGTCTGGAAGGAAGTTGGATGTCTGGAAGATGGCCAGTCAACACAGTCTAATTAGCATATTACCCTTTTAGTAGTATGGATAGATTATATAGGATAGGATTGCTTAAATGGGGGTGGGGAATCCTTTTTCAGCAGGATGAGATGCTCTTGGCAGACAAAAACACATAATCCCTGTATCTGGACTGATAGCCAGCCATATGCACTATACTACCCAACTGGTCATGAAAAAATTGAACCGCTTTCTTACACCTTATACCAAACAGCTGTTGCCCTTAAAACCCCTCCTCAGCCTCCACCTTAGGTTCTGCCTTCGCAGTTCACCCAGGTTAGGTTCTGATTGGTCAGTTTCTATGCCAGTCAGCAGCAAAAGCTCTGCCTCCTAGGCAGCCATTGGCTCCTCACACTTCACCCAGATTAGATTCTGATTGGTTGGTTTCTATGCCAGTCAGCATCAAAAGCTCCGCCCCCTAGGCAGCCATTGGCAGCTCACACTTCACCCAGATTTGGTTCTGATTGGTCAGTTTCTATGCCAGTCATCTCTGGGCCTATCTCTGGGTCTGATTAAAGAAGCAGGGCTGATTAGCAGCCCCCAAGGAGGCCCGAAGAGAAACAGAGGTGTGGCTTCTGGCAAAGCCAGGAGAGAAAGAGAGAGGCAACAGCTGATCAACAGCTGCCACAGAGGCTGGGGATCAGACCCTGCCTCTCTCTCTGCAGGCCTTTCTCTGGGCCTGATCCACAGCCCCCTTGGCAGTCAGTGCTGGGTCGCTGTGCCAGCACTGACTTCTGGTGTTTGGTCCAGCCTTGGTCGTTACAGACCCTGGCTCTTTATGTATATAGATTACAATGCATATTGAATAAATTAAAATTAAAAATGAGCCTTTATTTATATGTAATGCCAAATTTTCACCATGTGGTAGTGTATCTTCAACTGATTCATGTTTCTTTGACATATAGTCTTAGAGAATATTCAGAAAAGCAGCAAATACTCTCTGAGGAGTAGCTGAACATTTTTTTATTCCTTTGAAAACTTCTAATTACAGATGGTTAGACAAAAACATTATCTATCTATCTATCTATCTATAAGCCTAAGCAATCATTACAACCAGTGAACCAGTTGCTATGATGCGCACTGACCACCAGGGGGCAGACGCTCAATGCAGGAGCTACCCTCTGGTGGTCAGTGCACTCCCACAGCGATCCTACCGTGGCTGGCCAACCTCCTGCAGTCTCTCCCCCTGTCCAGCTGGCCCTGATTGGCCCCAATCAGGGCTGGCCAGCCAACCTCCTGGCCCCAATCAGGACTGGGAAAGTCAGGCCCTGATTGGCCCTGATCACTGGCCAGGCCGAGGGACCCCCCCACCCATGCATGAATTTGTGCACTGGGTCTCTAGTTTTTAATAAAATAATTTGTTCTCTAAAAATGCAAGAGCAGTTAAAGTCTAGGAACTATAACTGTGAAGTCTAGAAACAGTTAAAGTCTATGAAATTGAATAAGGAGAGAACTAAACCAAATCAATAATGCCAAGAAAACAAGGAAGAGACATTTCTCCACCTTTGGGGAATGGGTGCAAACTCTGCTCAAGATGATGGCTTGCATGATTCATGAAGCCCTCCTGTGATAAACCTTTTCAGCTATGATAATATCTTCAAATATAAAAATAGTTGATGTTGTGTCTCCCTTGCACCCAGAGGAGGTGTGATGAGGGGCAGAGCCCAAATGTTCCCTTAAACAAAGCTCTCTGTCCCACCTGCCAGTTTATCTGGCACAGACTCTCAGAAATCCCCACCATTACTCACTTTATCCTATGATTATACTGAGGGACCTTAGTTTCTGATCAGATACTGCAAAAATGGGAAAGAGTGTTGGAAATGGCACAGAAGAAACTACTTAAGCCATAATTTTGTCAAAAGTGAGAGATGTTTTATCACTCTGAGTTTTGAGAAAAATCCTGTAAGTTTGTGTGGGCACCAATGCCCTTGGCTCTACATCCTTAATATGAGGGGAAGTCCTCCCTGCTTTATGTGGCATAGCTTGGGGATGGAACATCTTAGAGGTTAGGATATCTTTCTTTCATACTTAATATTATCAGTACAATGCTATTATACATTTCAATATTTATCAATCACCTCTCAGTCACTTTATGCTTTTCAGAGGAGTTTCATATACATTTTTATTTAACTTTCAAGTACTCTAAGTAATGTCCAGTAACTATCCTAAGAGCTTAATATGACACATCATTTAATCCTCACAAAACCCCTATGAGGTAGGTACTATTATTATCCCCATTTCACAGATGTGCAGATAAAGACACATAGAAGTTAATAATTTGCCCAAAGTCAGACACTAGTATCAGGTAAATGATGGAGCCAATATTCACACTCAGATCTGCCTGACTATAGTCAATGGTGATTAACAAATATGATATGTAAAATAATAGCATATTTACACTTTTACCTCCTTTTTCATTCAATAAATATTGTAGAATCTTTTAATATTGGTAAATACTAGTATAGTTTTACATAATCATTTCAGATGTATTTTTAGTATTTCATTACAAGGTTGTACCAAAATGTATCCAATCTCTTATTGATAGAAATTTTGATTGTGCCTAGTTTTTCACAATGTAAACAGTATTGTGCTGAAAACCTGATATATCTATACATCTTCATGCACATGCATTATTATGTGCTCAAAATAAATTCTCAAAAGCTTTAATGCCACTTTCAGGCTGTGACAGGGGAGACCTGCAAAATAAAATTTCAAGGCAAGTCCCTAATGAAAGAGCCAAGCCAGTGGCTTTATAGAGCCAAACACAAATTCCAAATTCCAAAATAAAGACCTGTTTAATGGAGAGAAGAAAAAGAAAGAACAAAAGCAAAATATAAAAAATCAAGGAACAAATAAGAATTTGTAGACAGAGTCATAAGATAGGCAAAGAAGATAAACCTAATTTAAAACTAAAGGTAGGACCTATGAACACTTGAGAATGGGTGAGCAAGAGAGAATATTGGCTGGTAGGGGCCTTTGTGGACAAACTGGACAGATTGGCAGTGCAAAAAGAAAAAAAAAATTTGGATCATGGAGTTCTTTTCACAATTATTTTAGGAGCAGAGATAAAGGAGAGGCCATGGTATTATGTTGAGACACCGATCAGAGGAAAAAGACCCAGAAGTGATTAGCAGGATACAGTTATTGAAGAAGAGAAATGCCCCCAGCCCTGCCATCCTTATTGCTGATTTCCCCATGACTCTGGAGGATAGATGCTGCAGCAAAGCTTTGTATGCTGCTGTTTGTAAAGGCAACTAGAAGGAAAAGGAAATGGTCATCAAAGTGACAAAGGAATCTAGCTGCAGAAGGTGCTGAAATTGGCAAAATGCATAGTCTTCAAGGTGCTGGAAACAGCAATAAAGGTAAAGGCAGTATTTGACTGACAAGTATTAAGGTTTCTCTGAAACTCTTTACAAGTCAGAGGCTGAGAAATGTGTCTGGATCAAGAATAGTCTTTGGTGTATGATTTCTCAAACTCTTACAGAGCAATGAAATGAAATGGCAGATGTATTGATGAAATTGAAGAAGATAGCACATAGCAATGAGTGGGTAAGGAACGAAATTGAAGTAATAGTAGAGCCAGGAAAGGCTACTGTTATATGTGGTCAGCCACACCTCTCTTATGGAAACTGATACCACATTTGAGAAAAACAGAGTGTAAAGATGAAAAGTAACCAGTTACATATTCAGATTAAATCATTCTGGCAATTTGCACAGAAGGCCAGAGAAGCTGGAGTCAGACAAACTGAAGAGTTATAAATATAGAAGGCAAAGAGAAATGTGCTAATAGCAAAATGTGGTAATAACAAAAAGTTGTTGGTATTTACTTTGTAGGGAAAGAAGACACACGATTTTGGAAAATTGGCATAAAGCCCAGAATAAAATAAAATAAATGTGTAAAGTTTGGAAGTTATTAGAATAGAAGCTAAGACTTACCAAGCGGATTTGGTGTGTTATAGATATCCTGATGGGAATCACTGAGGTAGCTGTCTGGAACAATAAATCCAACATTTGGGAAGCTTACATTTCAGCACCTGGAAAAATACAGGCTGAGCTTGATCAAAGTGAGGTTATTAGAAGAATTAATGCAGTGAAGTACAAAATACCGAATTCAGCTTACAGCTCAGTTCTGAAACTTACTAGCTATATGGCCTTAGACAAGTTCTCTTTCTAAGCTTTAGTTTCTTCATTTGTAAAATAAGTATGATAATGGTATCAACCACTAATGGCTATTGTGAAGAATTGATGAGATAATATACATAAAGTTCTTAGAAGAGTTCCTAGCATATAAGAAGTACTCAAAAAGTATAGGGATATAAAAAATGTTCACCAAAATTTTAATGGTAATTATCTCTTGGTGATGAGACTTTGGGAGTTCTTTACTTTCTTCTTTGTTTTATCTCTTGAATAGACTTTTAAAATAACATCCTATTTTGAAATAGACTCACAAGAAGTTGGAAAAATAGTATAGAGTTCCCATGTACCCGTTATCCAGTCTCTATGAATGTTAATATCTTACATCACCATAGTACACTGTCAAAGCCAGGAAATTTAACATTGCTACCCTACTATTAACTGATGTAAAGACTTTATTCAGAATTCAAGAGTTTTGCAGGCACTTTTTTTTGCACATAACTCTATAAAATTTTATCACATGTGTAAATTCATGTAACCATCATCACAATCAGGATACAGAGCTATTGATTAGGCAGATGGCACTGCCTGGTTTCTGTAAGAGAAAAAAATATAATTTTATAATTGGAAAATGTTATTTTTTTCTTTTCCTTTAAAAAATTCCTACCAAAACTTATGGGATGAAGCAAAAGCAGTTCTAAGAGGAAAGTTTAAAGCCTTAAATGCCTACATTAAGGAAAAAGAAAGATCTGAAATAAAAAACATAGCATTATACTGCAAGGAACTAGAAAAAGAAGAGTAAATTAAGCCCAAAGTTAGCAGAAGGAAGTAAAGATCAGAGCAGAAATAAATGAAAAAGAAAATATTAAAAACATTAATAAAACTAAGAGTTGGTTCATTGAAAAGATAAGCAAAATTAGCAAACCTTTAGCTAAACTAACCAAGAAATAAAGGGAGCAGACTCAAATGAATATAATCAGAAATGAAAGAGAAGACATTACAACCAATACCATAGAAACACTAAGGATCGTAATAGACTACTATGAACAATTACACATAAACAAATAAGCAACCTAAAAGAAATGGATACATTCCTAGAAATATACAATTTACCAAGATTGAATCATGAAGAAATAGAAATTTTGAATAGACCAATAATGACTTAGAAGACTGAAACAATAGTCACAAACCTCCCAACAAAGAACAGATCAGTATCAGATAGCTTTCCCAGTAAATTCCACCAAACATCTAAATAAGAATTAATGCCAATCCTTCTCACACTCTTCCAAAAAAATTGAAGTGGAGGGAACACCCTCAAACACATCATATGAGACCAGCAGTATGCTGATACCAAAACCAGATAATATTGGAAAAGAAACTACAGGCAGATACCCCAGATGAATTTCCATATAAAAATTCTAAACAAATTACTAGAAAACTGAATTCAGTGGCACATTGAAAGGATCATATACCACAATCAAATGGGATTTATCCCTGGAATGTAAGAATGGTTCAACATACACAAATAAATAAATGTGACACATCCCATTAATAAAATGAAAGATAAAAATCCTGATTTTCTCAATACAGAAAAAGCATATTACAAAATTCAACATCCTTTCATGATAAAAATGCTCAATAGAAGGTGAGAAAATAAAATCACAGGAAAAAATTTAAAGGTAGAGTGAAAATGATAAGGAGTCAGAAAATAAAAAAACGTTTTATAGAATCAATCCAGGAGTACTGACATAAACTAATTAATGCTAGATACTGAAATAAAAAGAAGAGAAAGTGACGGAGAAATAATTATCAGAGGAATTTCCATAAGAATTTTCCATAAGAATTGCCATAAGAATTTCCCAGGCCTTACAAACATGAGTATCCAGATTAAAAATGCTCACAAATAGTTCAACATAGTTAAATGCCCTGTACCAAGACACAGCATTGAAACATCAGGACACCAGTGAAAAAGAAATGGAAATTCATGCAGGATTTATAAAGAAAGGGTCAGGTACTTTATATTTGAAGGAATAAGAATTAAAATGCATGAAACTCTTTTCCTCAAAACACTTATTTTGACATTTTTAAACCTAGAGAATAATGAAAAGACTAGTAAAAGGAATACTGCCCTAGCTGGCTGGTTTGGCTCAGTGGATAAAACATCAGCCTGTGGACTGAAGGGTCCCAGGTTTGATTCTGGTCAAGGGCACATCCCTGGGTTGCAGGCCCAATCCCCAACGTGGGGCATGCAGGAGGCAGCCAATCAATGATTCTCTCTCATCATTGATGTTTCTCTCTCTCCCTTCCTCTCTGAACTCAATAAAAAGATTAAAAAATTAAAAAAAAGAAATACCTATGTATCATTCACTGAAATTCAACAATCACTAGCATTCTGCTACATTTGCTTAATTTTAATAGGTAGGTAGTTAGGTAGTTAGGTAGATAGTTAGGTATGTAGGTGGATACAACCTAGGAGAATAAAGAAAATCCCAGGATGAGTCCTATAAAGTAGGCTAAGTAAGGGATAAGCAGTCCAGACAGGAGGAAGAGCACAAAGGACCATAAAAGAGAGAAATCTTCAGGAAAAGGGGCTTATGATGAGTTATGATGGGATGATTGAGAAAGTATAAAAGCACAGGTGAGAGGCATATTTGATGGAGCAACTTGAAAAAAATTACTTGAAAAATACTATTTATATTCTTGTAATAATATTAACACTGGTACCAATTTAATAAAAATAATGACATAACTATATTGAAAGGATGAAGAAAACAAGGTAAAATACATCAGAAAGCTAAATCTTTACCACCACAAAAAACAATAGATATTAAATTTTTAAGTTAATAAGTAGCAAATTGAGTATATTGTCTAGAAATATGGACATAAATAATTTAAAACACAAAAGCTAAAATGTAGAAAGTCATTGCTTTCAAAGAGTGGGACAGAGAAGTGCATAAGGAACAGAACAGGAACTGAGATTTTGGTTATAGTCCTTTAACTTTTTAAACTATGCAGATGAATTACTTTGATTCAACAATTAACTCACAACTCCTGCTTCTTAGAAGATGGAGTAGCTAAAATTCCCTTACTTTAAAATTTATATTGAATTTATTGGGGTGACATCTTATGTAATAAAAGCCTAATATGTAAATTGACCGAACAGCAGAACGACCGGTGGAATGACTGGTCGCTATGATGCGCACTGACCACCAGGGGGCAGACGCTCAATGCAGGAGCTGCCCACAGCCTGCAGGCCCCAGGCCAGCCAAGGCAGGTGCCAGGGGGGCCCCCAATCACCTTGCCGGTTGCCCCACAGAGAAAGGCGACCAATGGCAGCGGCGGGGGGTGGGGTCAGCAAGTGGGTGGTGCCAGGCCAGCCAAGGTGGGTGCCAGTTGGGACCCCCCGATCGCCCTGCTGGTTGCCTCACAATCAGCCCTGATCACTGGCCAGGCCTAGGGACCCTACCCATGCACCAATTTTGTGCATTGGGCCTCTAGTTGGTTAATAAAATTATATAGGTTTCAAGTGTACAATTCTATAATACATCATCTGTATATTGTGTGTTCACCACCCACAGGAATCCAATGAACAAAATCAACTAATAAACAAAATAGAAACAGAGTCATAGGTACAGAGAACAGACTGAAAGATGTCAAAGGGAAAGGGGTTGGGGAGCTGGGAGAAAAAGTTGAAGGGATTAAGAAAAAACAACAACTTATAGACACAAACAACAGTATGGTGACTACTAGAGGGGAGGGGGAAGAAGTAGAAGAGAGTAAAGGGGGACTAAATGGTGATGGAAGGAAATTTTCCCTATTCTTCCCACTTATTACAACTAAAAATTCTGGAAAGCATATATAAAACAAACATAGAAAGACTTTTGGAGGTGTAGAGAAGAAGGCAAACCAGCTAAGGACCTCAGGAGCTGAGGAATAACACAGTGGTACATTGCTTGAGTTTTCTTTTTTATTTCATATATCTCAGACTTGGAGATTTTGGAATATGACAACCCAGAAACACCAATGGGTATAAACCAAAAGAAAGCACAAACTAAAGCCTGCTTTCATTACCTCAAGGACCAGGAAAGCCTAGTATGATAGGGAACTTTAGGCAATTATCACTGTACTCTAGTCAAACACCACAGAAAAAACTGTAGTCACACTCCTACCTATACCAGAAAAGTCTGAGGGAGAAGCCTGGACTGCAACTCTTATAAAGCTGTAAGGTGGTGCTCCAAAACTTCCACTGGGTGGGACCAGAGAAGAACATGTAGGTAGTTGGAACTTTATCCCTTCTGACTTGTAACAAGGCTCCCATTAGTATAGGTCACCTGGAGAATCTAGATGCCCACAAACACCTAAGAGTAATTAAGTTGTCCTCCCCACTGAAGGAAGCCTAGAGTAGATTTAGGACTTTAACAACTTCTTCACATAATGAGATCACTCCTCATAGTGATTGTGATGGTCAGATGGGGAACAGTAACATGGCACCCTACCCTTCCCACCCAGGGAGGCCTAGTGGAGAAATGGAAATTCCACTCATGCCCAGCAATAATAAAGAAGCAGAAATGGAACCCCCCAGCTTGGGTGTCAATAGAAGTTGAGTAGGGATTATAGAATTCTACCTTCACCTGGAAAGAATACTGTGGAATCCTTCTTCCCCTGCCAATTCAGTGCCAAAATAAGATCCAGAGCTTCATAATGTAATAGCCAAAATGTCCAAATTTTATTAGAAAATTAATCCTGTCAGGAACCAGGAAGATCTCACACTGAATGTAAAAAGACAATAGGTAACAACAAGATGACACAGATGTTAGAATTATTTGACAAAGATTTTAAGTAGTCATCATAAACATGCTTCAACAAGTAATTATGAACACACTTGAAACCAAAAAAACCTCAAGAGAAATGGAAATTTTCAACACAGAAATAAAAGATATAAAAAACTAAATGCAAATTTTGAACTAAAAACTAAAATAACTAAAATATAAAACTTGGTTGATGGTCTCAATAGCAGAATAGAGAGAAGAACGAAAAGAATCAGTGAACTAGAATGCAGAACAACAGAAACTACCCAAATTGCACAATAGAGGGAAAATAGACTGAAATGTAATAAACAAAGCTGCATAAACCTGTAGGATAATAACAAATGATCTAACATTTGTGTCACTGGAGTCCTGGAAGGAGAGGAGAGAAAGGAGAAAGGGTGGGGCTAAAAAAAGTTCTCAAAAACATAATGGCTGAAAACTTCCTAAATGTCATAAAACATATAAACCAACAGATTCAAGAAGCTACATGAAACCCCAAAAGGTAAACTTAAACCACACCAAAACATATCATAGTTAAACTTCTCAAACTAAAGGCAAACAAAAAATACAGAAAACAGTGAAAGAGAAACAACTACTTACCTAAATGTGAAAAATAATTTGAATAATAGCAAACTTTTCATCAGAAACAACGAACACCAAAATAAAGTGACATATTTTTCAAGTGCTAAAACATACAACTATCAACACAGAATCCTGTATCCAGCAAAATAAATAAATAAATAAATATTCCAGAATGAAGGGGAAATCAAGACTTTCTCAGATATAGAAAAACAAAAGAATTTATCACCAGCATACCTGCTGATAAGAATGGCTAAAGGAAGTTCTCCAAACAGAAAGGAAATGATAAAAGTAGGAACCTTAGAATATCAAGAAGGAAGAATGAACACAGTAACCAAAAATATGGATACATAAAACAGATTTTCTTCTCTTGAGTCTTCTAAAGTGTGTTTTATGTTTGAAGCAAAATTATAATAATGTTTGATGTAGTTCTAAACATATGTAGAGGAAAATTTTACAATAATCCTATATAATAAAAGCCTAATATGCGAAGTGTCCGACCGTTCGACCAATCGACCAGTCGCTATGATGTGCACTGACCACCAGGGGGCAGACGCTCTAACCAGTAGGTTAGCTTGCTACTGGGATCCAGCCGATTGGCAAGATGGGCTGGACACGCCCTGTAATCCTAGCGCTGTCCCTCCCCAGACGGCCAACCTCCCACAGTCCCACCCTGGCCAGCCAGCCCTATTGGCCCCAATCAGGACTGGGAGAGGTGGGCCGGACATGCCCTGGAGCCTTCCTGCGGTCCCTCCCCAGCCCCGATTGTGCACTGGTGGGATCCTTCAGCCTGGCCTGTGCCCTCTCGCAATCTGGGACCTCTCAGGGGATGTCAGAGAGCCGGTTTCGGCCCGATCCCTGCAGGCCAGGCCAAAAAACCCCACAGGTGCACCGGGCCTCTAGTTATATTATAAATGAGAAAGGTAAAAGGACAAAGTGTGGTAAGGTTTCTATTCTTCATCCAAACTGGTAAAATTATGACACTAGTAAATTGTGATCAGTTATATATATAGCAATCACTAATAATGCTATACAAAGAGATACACTCAAGTGTATAGATCAGTGGTCGGCAAACTGCGGCTCGCGAGCCGCATTTTGCTGCTCTGTTGACTAATGAGTTTGCCGACGTCTGGGATAGGGGCTTAATCACAAGGAACAACAACAGCCTGTAATTATTGGAATCGAGAGTCTAGGTCAGTGATTGGCAAACTCATTAGTCAACAGAGTGGCAAACCGCAGCTCGCAAGCCGCATATGGCTCACGAGCCGCAGGTTGCCGACCACTGGATAGATAAATCAATTATGGAATTCTAAAAAATGTTATAGTAGCCCACAGAAAAACAAATAAATAAGTAAAACATAAATAAAAAGAGAACAAACAGAAAATAAAAAATAAAATGGAAGATTTAAACCCTAACATATCAATAATCAAGTGTAAATGGTCTAAATACCCAATTATAAAACAGAGGTTAGCAGAGTTGATTTTAAAACATGACCCAACTTTATGCCATCTATAAGAAACTCACTTTAAATATAATGATATAGACAGGTTAAAAGTAAAATAAGAAAAAAAATTATATCATTCAAACTTTAATCAAAGTAGACTAGGAATAGTTATATTAATATCAGATAAAGTAAACTTCAGAGTAAAGAAAATTACTAGAGTCAGAGAGGTGCATTACATAATGACAAATGAATTACCTACCAGGAATACATTGCAATCCTAAATGTGTATGCATCAAACAGCAGAGCTTCAATATATATGAAGCAAAAACTGATAGAACTGGTTTTAGATTTCCTAAGACAGACCTCTTTCTTTATTTATAAAAATAGACAAGTCCACAATTATAGTAGGGGACTTCAATAGCCCGTTTTCAACAACTGATAAAAAAAACTGGACAAAAAATCTGCAACTAAAAACACAACCAATGACAGGATTTAATGGGCATATAGAAAGCATTATAGCCAATAACAACAGAAATGCACATTCTTTTCAAGTTCCTATGAAACATATACCAAGATAGACCATATCATGGGATATAAAATAAGCCTCAACAAATTTTTAAAAGTTAAATCATACCAAGTGTGTTTGCCAACCACAATGGAAATCAATAGGAGAAAAATATCCAACACTTGGAAACTAACACAACACACTCCTAAATAATCCAGGAGTCAAAGAGAAAATTTCAGGGGATATCCAAAAGTGTTTAAATATGAATGGAAATAAAAACAAAACATATTAAAATTTGCTAAAGCAGTGCTGAGAAGGAAATTTATAGCACCAAATGCATAGATTAGAAATAAAAGTCTTAAATCAATAATCTAAAACTGTGTCAAGAAAATTTAAAAAAATAAAAAAATAAAACAAAAGCAATCAGAAGGAAGTAGGTAACAAAGAACACAAGTCAATGAAATTGAAAACAGAGAAACAACAGAAAAAAATCAATGAAACAAAATATATGATTCTTTGAAAAGACAAATAAGTTGTCAGAACTCTAGGAAAACTAGAGTTATAGTAGCCCACAGAAAACTGATAGAAAAGAAGAGAAAATCCAATTACCAATATAAGGAATGAAGCAAGAGATATCACTACAAATCCTGCACACATCAAAATGATAACATAATAGTGCAAACAGCTCTACACACATAAATACAACAACTTAGGTGATGTGGACCATCTCTTCAAAAACTACAAACTGCCACAATGCCACTCAATATTAAATAATTTGAATAGCACTATAACAGAATTGAATTATTAATTTTAAAACTCCCCAAAAAGAAATCTCTAAACCAGATAGTTTCAATGGAGAATTATACCAAACATCGAAAGAAGAATTAATACCAATTCCACATGATCTTCCAGATAATATAAGAGGAAGGAATATTTCCCAATTCATTTTATAAAGTTAATACTATTCTGATACCAAAACCAGACAAAGGCACTACAAAAACTTATACAGACTGATATTACTTATTAATACTGATGGAAAAATCCCTGACAAAATATCAATATGTAAGGCTGTTACAATATTAGGAAAATCAATTAATGTAATTCATCATATTAATAGACTAAAGAAGAAATATTACATGATTATATCAAGTGATGCAGCAAAATCATTTGATAAAATGTAATACTCATCATGATAAAAAGAATTCTCAGAAAAATAGGAATAGAGAGGAACTTTCTCAACTTGACATAGAAAATATACAGAGTGGCCAGATTATCATGATCTCTGAATGCATAATAATCTGGCCACTCAGCCTGGCCAGGGGGAAGGGACATGGGCAGTTGGCTGGCCTGCCTGCTGGTCGAACTCCTGGTCAAGGGGACAATTTGCATATTAGCCTTTTATTATATAGGATATACACTGAGTGGCCAGATTATTATGCATTCAGAGATCATAATAATCTGGCCACTCAGTGTACATAAAACCTACAGCTAACATCATATTTCATAGTGAAAGAATGAATAGTATCCCCCTAAGATCAAGAATAATGCAAGGATGTCCATTATCACCACACTTATTCCATATAGTGTTGGAAGGTAGCCAGTGCAATAAGGCAGTGGTTGGCAAACTGCGGCTCATGAGCCACATGCAGCTTGTGAGCCGCGGTTTGCTGCTCTGTTGACTAATGAGTTTGCCAACCACTGCAATAAGGCAAGAAAAAGAAATAAAAGGCATACAGATGGAAAAGAAATAAATAAAACTGTCCTTATTTGAAGATATTGTGATGGAAACTACCTCATGCAATTCCAGTATCACCAGAGGCTCTTTCAGTGACTGAACATAACAGGTAGCCAACAGGTGGAGACACACAGAGTGGTATTTCAGGGTGCCTTGGGACTTTTGCTGACAAATCTCTGGTTACAGTGGTGGTAAAATTTGGACTTGGTGTACAGCTTGGTCCTTCTTGTGCATACCCAGGCCCAGCTGAGGCAGCCAAAAACTGTAGATTGCTTTGTAGCTCCAAACAGGTTGCCCAAAGCCAGTCACAGGAAAAATCTGATATTGTCTTGTGCCAGAGTCCTTCCCAAGAGGCCCCAGAACCAACACACCCAGTGGCCAGCTTCAGATAATATCAGAGCAGGGTACAATTAACTTCACAAGTCGCATATCCAATGGGAGGTCTATTTAGGCAGCAGACCCTGCTGAGGCAAATTCTAGCACAGCAGCTCATACACTGTGGTTGAGGTTAATCCCCACAGTTGGCCAGCTTAAGGGTCATCCCCAAGCAATCATGACTCAATTATAACAGGAAGGCCCACATTACCCACAGAGGGGACATTCCTGCAGTACCCAGCTCAAGTGATTAAGGAGACAGTGTCACTGGATCCCATAGGACACCTACTACATATGGTGACCCTACCAAGACTGGGAATCATAGCAGATCTACATAATGTATAGAAACAAACACAAAGAGTCCACTAAAATGGGGAGACAAAGAAACATGCCCCAAATGATAGAACAGGAGAAATCTCTAGAAAAAGAGCTAAGTGAAATGGAAGCAAGCAATTTATTAGATATAGAGTTAAAAAAATGGTTATAAGGATGCTCAAGGATCTTAGTGAGAACTACAATAGCATGAAAAAAGAAATAGAAAACATGAAAAAGAACCAGTCAGAAATGAAGAATACAGTATCTGAAATGAAGAATATACTAGCCCTAGTTGGGTATCTCAGTTGGTTGAAGTATCATCCCATACACCAAGGTTATGGGTTTGAGCCCCAGTAGGGACATATATGGGAAGCAACCAATCAATATTTTACTCTCACATCAATGTTTCTCAATCTCTCTCTCTCTCTCTCTCTCTCTCTCTCTCTCTCTCTCTCTCTCTTTTTCTCCTCCACTTCCTCTCTCTATAGAATCAATAAAAACATATCCTCAGGTGAGGACTTTAAAAAATACACTACAATAAAAAAATTTGGATGAAATAGAGGGTTGAATCAGCAATTGGGAAGACCAGGTAGCAAAAAACACCCCATCAGAGCAGGAAAAAAAATTACCAAAAAAAAAGTATAGCTTAAGGGACATTTGGGGTAACATGGAGCATAATGATAACCACATCAGAGAAATACCTGAAGGAGAAGAGAGAGAGCAAGAAATCAAGAACCAGTCTGAGAGAGGAACCAAGATGGTGGCATAGGTAAACACCTATACTTGCTACCTCTCGCAACCACATCAAAATTACAACTAAAAGACAGAACAATTATCATCCAGAATCATGGGAAAGCTGGCTGAGTGGAAGTTCTACAACTAGAGGTAAAGAAGAAAGTGCATTGAGACTGGTAGGAGGTGTGGAGGCATGAAACAGGCTGGCACCCGGGTGCACTGCTTTTTTAATTGGGAGGGAGATACAAGCTCCCGCTTGCTCTGAACTCCAGTTCTGGGCGAGACTCTGGGGGAACCAGACAAATACAGGGAGAAACTGGACTGTCTGGCATTGGGACAGGAATGGAAGGGCGGCTTTCTTTCAGATGGAGGTGCTTGCAGCAGTCAATTTTCCTGTGCTGGGACCTCTCTGGTGCAGAGCTGACTGGCAGCCATTACTGTTTGCTCTGCCCAAGAGATTCCCTGCAACCCCACCCCACCCAATTTACAACCCCACCCAAGCTGTGCGCAGCAGCTTTTGCATATAATGGCCTGTCCTTTCTCAGCCTAAAACCTGTCAAACAGGCAGCAGCAGCCTGCCTTGCTACACAGCTGGGCCTCATCTGGGCACTTCCAAACCCGATACAAAGAGGAGGAATCTGCAGATCTCTTTGTAGCTCCTGCTGGGTGGCCCCAGACAGTGGCTGACTTTGCACCTCCTTGGAGATCCAAGAGCCAGTGTACCCAGTGGTCAGTGTAAGACCATACCAGATTACAACTATTCACATCCATAAGTGACACACTCAAGGGCCAGACTCAGTGAGCACCAAAGCCCCATTGAAGCAAGTCCTGCCTCATAAGGGTGTCTCCTGCACAGCAGTTCTTCCATTGTAGATACAGCTGGTCCTCATAGCCAATGGGCCTGGAGGTCAATTCCTCTTAGTGATACCAACAGCAATCAAGGCTTAACTACAACAAGACTGTGCAAACAGCCCACAAAGGGGTGCATCAAGAGTGTCCACTTCAGGTGACTGGGGAGGCTGAGCCACTGGGCCCTATAGGACACCAACCACACAAGGCCACTCTATCAACTCAAGGAGACTTAGCAGCTACCCAATACATAGAAACAAACACAGGGAAGCAGCCAAAATGCAGAGACAAAGAAAGATGTTACAAATGAAAGAAATGGAGGAAAGCAAAATACTGGATATAGAGTTCAAAACCACAGTTATAAGGTTACTCAAGAATCTTCTAGAAACCCCCAAGGAACTTAGTGAGACCTTCAAGGATCTTAGTGAGAATGCCAAAAAAATGGAAAAGGACCAGTCAGAAATTAAGCATACACTGACTAAAATAAAGAATAATATACAGAGATTCACCAGTAGACTAGAGCAGTGGTCGGCAAACTGTGGCTCCTGAGCCACATGTGGCTTGTGAGCCGCGGTTTGCCGCTCTGTTGACTAATGAGTTTGCTGACCACTGGGATAGGGGCTTAATCACAAGGAACAACAACAGCCTGTAATTATTGGAATTGAGAGTCTAGGTCAGTGGTCGGCAAACTCATTAGTCAACAGAGCAGCAAACCGTGGCTCGCGAGCCGCATGTGGCTCGCGAGCCACAGTTTGCCGACCACTGGACTAGAGGATCCCAAGAATCAAGTCAATGATTTGTAGCACAAGGAAGCAAAAAACACCCAACCAGAAGAGGAAAAAGAAAAAAAAATCCAAAAATATGAAGGTAGTGTAAGGAGCCTCTGGGACAACTTCAAGCATACCAACATCCAAATTATGGGGGTACCAGAAGAAAAGAGAGAGCATGATATTGAAAACCTATTTGAAGAAATAATGACAGAAAACTTCCCCTACCTGGTGAAAGAAATAGACTTACAAGTCCAGGAAGCACAGAGAACCCCAAACAAGAGGAATCTAAAGAGGACCACACCAAGACACATCATAATTAAAATGCCAAGGGCAAAAGACA
Organism: Plecotus auritus; assembly: GCF_963455305.1. Classification (NCBI taxonomy): domain Eukaryota; kingdom Metazoa; phylum Chordata; class Mammalia; order Chiroptera; family Vespertilionidae; genus Plecotus; species Plecotus auritus. Next base: position 107,983,076 of record NC_137784.1, on the reverse strand, counting down.
AAGAGAGAATCTTAAAAGCAGCAAGAGAAAAACAGTTAGTTACCTACAAGGGAGTACCCATAGAACTGTCAACTGATTTTTCAACAGAAACTATGCAGGCTAGAAGGGAGTGGCAAGAAATATTCAAAGTGATGAATAGCAAGAACCTACAACCAAGATTACTCTACCCAGCAAAGCCATCATTTAGAATTGTAGGTCAGATAAAGAGCTTCACAGACAAGAATAAGCTAAAGAAGTTCACCACCACCAAACCAGTATTATATTAAATGCTGAGGGGTATTCTTTAAGAAGAGGAAGAAGAAGAAAAAGGTAAAGATAAAAATTATGAACAACAAAATGACATCAAATACATATCTATCAACAGTGAATCTAAAAATCAAATGAATAAAAATCTGATGAACAGAATGAACTGGTGAATGTAATAGAATCAGGGGCATGGAAAGGGAGAGACTGACAATTCTCGGGGGGAAGGAGGTGAGGGGTGTGTGCAAAGAGATTGGACAAAGAGCTTATACCTATGGACGAAGAAATGGGGAGGTGAGGGCCTGGGGTGGGGTGGGAACCAGGTGGAGGGGAGCTATGGGGGGATAAAAGAGGAACATCTGTAATAATCTGAACAATAAAGATTAAAATAAAGAACCAATTTGACAAAATAATGATAGAAAACTTCCCTAACTTGGTGAAGGAAATAGCCATACCAGTCCAGGAAGTGTAGAGCATCCCAAATAAGATTAACCCAAGGAGACCCACAATAAGACAAATCATAATTAAAATGTGAAAGGTTAAAAACAAAGAGGGAATCTTAAAAGTATCAAGCGAAAAAGTTAGTTACCTACAAGGGAGTTCCCATAAGCCTGTCAGCTGATTTCTCAACTGAAACTTTGCAGACCAGAAGAGAGTGGCAAGAAATATTCACAATGATGAAAAGCAACGACCTATAGCCAAGTTTACTCTACCCAGGAAAGATATCATTTAGAATTGAAGGACATGTAAAAAACTTCCCAGACAAGTAAAAGCTAAAGGAGTTCATCACCACCAAACTAGTATTACACGAAATGTTAAAGGGTCTTCTTTAATAATAATAAGAAAGATAAATATGAACAACAAAATGACAACAAATATATATCTATTAACAATTGAGTCTAAAAAACCAGAATAGATGAAGAAAAAGAACAGAAACAGGCATAGATACAGAGAATGTTTTGACAGTTGCCAGATGAGAGGGGATTGGGGGGATAGATGAAAAGTATGAAGGGATTAAGAAGTACAAATTGGTTGTAGCAGAATAGTCATGAGGATGTAAAGTACAGCATAGGGAATATAGTCAATAATTTTCTAGTAACTATGTATGGTGTCAGATGGTTATGAGATTTATTGTGATGATCACTTAATAAGTTATATAATGTCTAATCACTTGGATGTACACCTGAAATTAATGTAATATTGTATGTCAACTGTAACTGAAAAATGAAAAATTATTTTAAAATGATAAGGTGATTTAAATGTGATATTACATAGAGAAAAGCATTTAGAATAATTGCTTTGCTTTTATCACTAGAAAATGGTTTTCTTCCAAAGCATAACTCAATTAATGTCTCACCTTCCCCTATATGCCAGAACCATAAATTCTACATTGTTAGTTATGCATTATATTCACCTTCTCATATTCATTATGGCTAAATCATTTTTACTTTTATATTGCCTTCTTACTGATATTTTTTTGCCAAATTCACATATGCACAGGAAGAAAGTTGGTATTTTCTCTCTGTTAGCAACGAGATGCTTTATTGCTGAACTCAGTGGCACTACATTAATTCAAAGGGAGAGAGGCCAATGAGATTGGGAATCAAGCCCTTCAATTTCCACATTTATTGCATTTGAAGATGCCAAGACATAATGATAAAGCATTCCAGCAGGCAGAACTCATGGTTTTAAACCTATTTACTCTCCTGTAGCTGAATGTCACTGCATATGACAAATGTTATGAATAAGTATGTTTCAAGGCCAAAGAGCTCTATGAGAAATCCCATCATTCTAAAAATCCCCAAATCATTTCAGAAATTGAACAATATTATAGTAGCTTAATAGCAAATTTGAATCTTGTGTCTCCAACATATCAAGAGTCATTTAAAGCATCCTGTGAGTGGATTGTGTGTAACAGCCAGCATTTTTCTGCTTCGGACCTTCCAGGAACCAAAAGTTAAATTATCCCACAAAGGAAATAAGCTCATTACTTTGTTACCAACAAAATGTTCAAGGTTCATATGGTGGATATAAGCAGGAAGTCAGAGCAAAATAATCATTTTGGCAAAATGATAGACCTATTATACAGTTTGAAATTATGGAATTCACTTCAGGTTTTTAGAACCTGAATCCCTCATGTACACCAGTTACAATTATTATCTTAAAAGCATTTGTCCTTTTTTTTTTTTTTTAAAAAAAAGAAAACAAAAGCTTAAAAATGCAACCAAAATCTAATAAAATAAGTGCTGAGAAATCCTTGTTGTTTTAAAACTGTACATCAGCCTATGTTCTGAATTTTTTGGAATGAGAACTTTAAAAAACTGTCCTTTTAAGCCAATTAACTATTTACATTTCCAAAATATCCCAGCATTTTCTCATGCAGAACGTATCTCCCTCACAACTTTTTACATTCTAAGGTGGCACAAAAATCTTTTCTAAGACAGCATGAGCCAAAAGCTGGTATCACCCTTGTTTACCATGTTTACTGATTTTAGAGAGAGGAATAGAGAGAGAGGAAGGGAGGGAGGGAGGGAGAGGGAGGGAGAGAGAGAGAGAGAGAGAGAGAGAGAGAGAGAGAGAGAGAGAGAGAGAGAGAGAATATTGATGTGAGATAGAAACATTGGTTGGTTGCCTTTTGTATGCACCCCAACAGGTGACTGACTGAACCGGCAACCAGAGCTTGTGCCCTGGTCGATAATAGAACTGGCAACCTTTCAGTGCATGGGACAACAATCAACCAACTGAACTACAAAGGCCAGGGCCATAATTGGCATTTTCAGTTATAGTAAATATAAAGAAATTATTGCTTTGGAGCATCTCTCTGTGTGAGGGGACACAGACAGAAGGTAATCCCAAACTTAACTGGCCTGCTCAAAACCTGGCTGTGACCAATGGGACTCACATTTGAACCTGCTTTTAGGAAGAGAGTGAAATAGGAGGGAAAAAAGACACTATGGAAAAGATATGGCTTTCATTGTGTGCTTTAATTAAAAAATTTGATGCATATTCTTTATATGCATTGCTTCAACCTGAATCCAAATTCACCAGTCTGTAAAGCACTCTTTAGATTTGTAGTCCTGATTTTTTGATTTACCAATAATAAAGTCTCTGCTGGGCCTCAATGCCTTTAATAGTTAATGTGTCTCAATGTTGCTGGTGTTCTTTCCACACAGCCCAACTGAGCTGGTAACACACCTTGAAATCTCAGCGGGATTTTTTCATAGTATGAATGATTTTTATCAGATTAATTACCACCTCATATAGTCCAATCCCTCACTCTCTGCCAACCCACCCCAAGAATATATATCTATTTCTGGAGCTGTGAGATATCTAACTGTCATAATGCATTTAGCTGAATGCAATTTTTTTGGGGGGACAAAACTAGGCTCCTGGAATAATCCTTGCTGGGCTGATGGTTGAAAATTGAGATTCTACATGTAAATAGGAAACAGCAAAGTACTTTTGTTTGGATTTCAGGTTTATTACTACGAATAGCTGCATTTAATGGGCATTATATCTGCTTTAACCCATTACTAGGATTTCCTCTATGTTTACTAGTTTTCCCCCCTTTATCTCTGGATACTCCTCCCTTGTTTCTCCCTTAAAGCGCCCAAATCCTTCTATATATATTTGAAACCTTTGCAAGCTTCTATCATAATATTTTAGCCCGTCCCTACTGTGAATATCAGAGCCAGGAACCATTAAAGTGAATGTAAATACTAAATAAATGAATGGGGGTGAAGGGATTCCTTACAGTAGAATGCCAACTGATATATGTGGATGGAGTGGTGGAGCTGGGAAATCATCATTTTCCCACCATCATAGTATAGAAGGGTTTGGGCAAGAATCACCAATAGATGCTAGCTTCGGTAGGGGGATTTGAGGAGGAGCCAGATTTATGCATGGCCTCAAAGTGTCTCCTTATAGGTTGATTTTTAGTTATGAAGCAAAAAAGAGTACACAGTGGAAAAACTGGACAATGCCTTGACCTTGTGATCAAAATCAGTATCACAAATAGACATTGTACCCTCCAAATGGGATACTCTGTTTAGGACACATTAGTTAGGTAATTTTCTGACTGGGATTGCATAACCTGAAACTAATAAAAAGGAAATATCAGTTAGACCAAAATTTAGGAACAGTCTATAAAATAATGGGTCTCTACTCTTCAAAAATGTCCATGTTATAAAAGACAAAAAACAAGCCAAGGAACTGTTTGAGATTAAAGGAAGCTGAAAGGACATGACAACTAAATGCAATCATGAAGCTGGGATGCTTCCTTTTTTCTTGAATAAATCTTTATTGTTCAGATTATTATAGTTATTCCTCCTTTTTCCTCCCATAGCTCCCCTCCACCCGGTTCCCACCCCACCCCATGCCCCTACCCCCCTGCCACTGTCCTCGACCATAGGTGTAAGATTTTTGTCCAATGTCTTTCTGCACCCCCACACCCGCTTCCCCCAGAGAATTGTCAGTCCACTCCCTTTCTATGCCCCTGATTCTATTATATTCACTACTTTATTCTGTTCATCAGATTTTTTTAAATTTGTATTTTAGAGGTTTCACTTTAGCATTATGTTAAGTGAAATAAGCCAGGCAATGAAAGAAAAATACCACATGATCTCACTCATTTATGGAAAATAAAGAACATTATAACCTGATGAATAAAAAGATAGATACAGAGGCAGTAAAGCACCGAACAGACTGTCAAATTGTTCATCAGATTTTTTATTCACTTGATTTTTGTATTCACTTGTTGATAGATATGTATTTGTTGTCACTTTGTTGTTCATAATTTTTATCTTTACCTTTTTCTTCCTCTCTTAGAGAATACCCTTCAGCATTTCATATAATACTGGTTTGGTGGTGATGAACTTCTTTAGTTTTTTCTTGTCTGTGAAGCTCTTTATCTGACCTTCAATTCTGAATGATAGCTTTGCTGGGTAGAGTAATCTTGGTTGTAGGTTCTTGTTATTCATCACTTTGAATATTTCTTGCCACTCCCTTCTGGCCTGCATAGTTTCTTTTGAAAAATCAGCTGACAGTTGTATGGGTACTCCCTTGTAGGTAACTAACTGTTTTTCTCTTGCTGCTTTTAAGATTCTCTCTTTGTCTTTTGCCCATGGCATTTTAATTATGATGTGTCTTGGTGTGGTCCTCTTTAGATTCCTCTTGTTTGGGGTTCTCTGTGCTTCCTGGACTTGTAAGTCTATTTCTTTCACCAGGTAGGGGAAGTTTTCTGTCATTATTTCCTCAAATAGGTTTTCATTATCTTGCTCTCTTCTTCTGGCACCCCCATAATTCGGATGTTGGTATGCTTGAAGTTGTCCCAGAGGCTCCTTACACTATCTTCATATTTTTTGATTCTTTTTGCTTTTTGCTTTTTCAGTTGGGTGTTTTTTGCTTTTTCGTATTTCAATATTTGACTTGATTCTTGGGATCCTCTAGTCTGCTGTTGGGTCGCTGTATATTATTCTTTATTTCAGTCAGTGTGTGCTTAATTTCTGATTGGTCCTTTTTCATATCTTTGAGGGTCTCACTAAATTTCTCAGAGGTTTCTAGAAGATTCTTGAGTAACCTTATAACAGTGGTTTTGAACTCTATATCCAGTATTTTGCTTTCCTCCATTTCTTTCATTTGTGACTTGTTTCTTTGTCTCCACATTTTGGCTGCTTCCCTGTGTTTGTTTCTATGTACTGGGTAGCTGCTAAGTCTCCTTGAGTTGATAGAGTGGCCTTGTGTGGTTGGTGTCCTATAGGGCCCAGTGGCTCAGCCTCCCCAGTCACCTGAAGTGGACGCTCTTGGTGCACCCCTTTGTGGGCTGTTTGCACAGTCTTGTTGTAGTTAAGCCTTGATTGCTGTTGGTATCACTGGGAGGAATTGACCTCCAGGCCAATTGGCTGTGAGAACCAGCTGTGTTTATACTGGGAGATCTGTTGCGCAGGAGACACCCTTATGGGGCAGGACTTGCTTCAATGGGGCTTTGGTGCTCACTGAGTCTGGCCCTTGAGTGTGTCTCTTATGGATGTGAAGAATTGTAATCTGGTATGGTCTCACTCTGACCACTGGGTACATTGGCTCTTGGATCTCCAAGGAGGTGCAAAGTCAGCCACTGTCTGGGGCCACCCAGCAGGAGCTACAGAGAGATCTGCAGATTCCTCCTCTTTGTATTGGGTTTGGAAGTGCTCAGACGATGCCCAGCTGTGAAGCAAGGCCACTGTTACTGCCAGGCAGTGGGCCTTCTTTTGGAAGCTCTGGGGCTCTCTGACCCAGCTGCAGTTTGTTTTAGGCAAAAGAACAGGCCATTAATATGCAATAGCCATGTGCACAGCTTGGGTGGGGTTGTAAATTGGGTGGGGGCGGGGTCTCAGGGAATCACCATGGCGGAGCCAACAGCAATGGCTGCCCTGAACCAGAGAAGTCCCTGGTTCTCCACACCCCGCGCCCCATGCAGGAATAATGTTCGCTGTGAGCACCTCTAAGAGTATGCCACTCTTGCGTTTCTGTCCCGATGTCAGACAGTCCAGTTTCACCTTGTATGTGCCTGGGTCCCCCAGAGTCTCACCCGGAACTGGAGTTCAGAGCAACTGGGAGCTTGTATCTCCCTCCTGGTTTAATGAGCAGCACATCCAGATGCCAGCACTTTCCACACCTTGGCACCTCTAACCAGTCTCAATGAGCTTTCTTCACCTCTCTATTTGTGGAACTTCCACTCAGCCAGCTTTCCTGTGGTTCTGGGTGGTAGTTTTTCTGCTGTTTAGTTGTGGTTTTGATGTGTTTGTGAGAGGCAGCAAGTATAGGTCATTACCTATGCCACCATCTTGGTTTCTCTTCACTGGGCTGCTTCTTGTACTGAAAGAACAAAAATGCCATAAAGGACATGAATGGGACAACTGATGAAATAAAAATATAGGCAGTAGATAGTTAAAAGCTTTGTAACAATGATAAATGTCCAGAATTTAATAACAATACTATGGTCATCTAAGACAATATCTTTGTCCTTAGGAGATACAAATAGAAATATTTGAGGGTAAGGGGAGTTGATGTATAAAATCAACCTTCAAATGATTCAGAAAATAAATTATATATTCATATATTAAATATATAAGTTTATATAATATACAGAAATTAATTATATAATAAATTATGTATATACACATATATGTATGTATATATGTGGTCTGTACATTTAGCCACTGTGTTATTTGCATCCTAGAACAAAGCTGATCAATGTATGTGTGTGTATATATAAACACACACACACACACACACACACACACACACACACACACACACTAGAGGCCTGGTGCACGAAATTCGTGCACTGGAGGGGGGGCTCAGCCTGGCCTGCAACCTCTCGCAGTCTAGGACCCCTTACTCCTTACCACCTGCCTGCTCGCTGCTTCTTACTGCTTGGCTTGCTGCTCCTTAACAATGCCGCAGAGGCAGGAGAGGCTCCCACCACTGCCGCTGCGCTCGCCAGCCGTGAGCTTGTCTTCTGGCTGAGTAGTGCTTCCCCCGTGGGAGCGCACAGACTACCAGGGGCAGCTCATGCGTTGAATGTCTGCCCCCTGGTGGTCAGAGCGCATCATAGCGACCAGTCGTTCTGGTAATTCCGCTGTAACAGTCATTAGGTTTTTATTATATAGACTAGAGGCCTGGTGCACAAAATTCGTGCATGGGGGGTGTGTGTCCCTCAGCCCAGCCTTCACCCTCTCCAATCTGGGACCCCTCAAGGGATGTCCGACTGCCCGTTTAGGCCTGATCCATGTAGGATCAGGCCTAAACGGGCAGTAGGACATCCTTCTCACAATCTAGGACTGCTGGCTCCCAACTGCTCGCCTGCTTGCCTTCCTGATTGCCCCTAACTGCTTCTGCCTGCCAGCATGATCACCCCCTAACTACTCCCCTGCCAGCCTGATTGATGCCTAACTGCTCCCCTGCCAGACTGATTGCCCCTAACTGCCCTCCCCTGCAGGCCTGGTCCCCCCCAACTACTCTCCCCTACAGGCCTGGGTCCCCCCCAACTGCCCTCCCCTGCTGGCCATCTTGTGTCCACATGGGGGCAGCCATCTTTGACCACATTGGGGCAGCCATCTTGTGTGTTGGAGTGATGGTCAATTTGCATATTACTCTTTTATTAGATAGGATAGAGACCTGGTGCATTGGTGGGGGCCAGCTGGTTTGCCCTGAAGGGTGTCCTGGGTCAGGGTTGGGGTTCCCTTGGGATGTGGGGCGGCTTGGGTGAGGGGCCTGTGGTGGTTTGCAGGCCAGCCACGCCCCCTGGTGACCCAAGCAGAGGCCCTGGCATCTGGGGTTTATTTATCTTCTTTAATTGAAACTTTGTAGCCTTGAGCGGAGCCAAGCCTCCTGCTCACTCCATGGCCACAGCCATTTTTGTTGGGATGTATTTATCTTCTATAATTGAAACTTTGTAGCCTTGAGTGTAGGCCTGGGCTGGCCAGGGTGGCAGGGGAGCTTGGCTTCCTCCATTGCTGGGGAAACCCAAGCTTCCTGCTTGCTGCTGCTCAGTGGCCGCAGCCATCTTGGTTGGGTTAATTTGCATACTCGCTCCTGATTGGCTGGTGGGTGTGGCTTGTGGGCGTAGCGGAGGTACAGTCAATTTGCATATTACTCTTTTATTAGATAGGATATATGGGGGGAGAGGGAGAGAGAGAGAGAGAGAGAATACAGGTGTTCAGGAGTTCTCTTTTACATGTTGTGGAATCCCATCTTCATCCCTTCATTGACATCATTCCCACAACTCCCCACAACTGGCAAGTCAGCTTCTCCAAATCCTACTTGGATTTCCAGGTATAGCTTAAATCTGGCTTCCTTCTATTCACTGCTCCCTTCTCTGCATTCCTCTAGCACTACTGGTCTCAGTATAACTTGGCACTAAGCCTGATCCCATTGATTGATTGAATTCATTTTGAGATGCAAACAACATAGTGAGTAAATGCACACCTGTGGAATCAGACTGGGTTTAGTTTTCATTTTGCCACTTACAACCTGTGCGACCTTGAAAAAGTTTCTTACCTTATTTAAGTCTTGGTTTCTTTGACAGGAAGCATCATTACATGAGGGGAAAGAATACTTGCTGGGAGCCCAGAGGCATGATTCTATGTGTAGATTTGTCATAAGTGTGTGATCTTATGGGTCTTAGTGCTCTTACCTATAAAATAAGGTTGCTGGATGAATATGTGGTTCTCCAACCTGGCTGACATTAAAATTGCCTGGGGAGCTCTAAATACATATAAAATATGTTTTAAAAAATATTATTTGTCAGGGTTGAGTTCCAGGCATGGTAGTTTCTAAAAGCGCCTGAGTGATTTTAATGCATGGATCAGGCTGAGAACCATTGAGGTGGCTGATTCCCAAGGTGGCTTCCACCTTTACAATTCTATGATTCTATGCAGAAGTGTTGCTGGGAATTCTATGTTAATTAAGGCCCCTTCCTATCTCCTGACAATGTGTAGCTTAGGGCTTGATCACGCTGTAGGAACACATAATACCGATATGTTAACTAAAATAATGATCAGCTATGATTTTCCTTTCCCCACCCCCTGGCTAGAAAGAGACATCTTTGACAATCTCAGCATCTTGACAGAACAATTATTGCCTCCTAGAATCCCCTGCTAGCCATAGGAAATTAGCGGTAACAGCGTATGCTCTTAATGGGAATGTAGCATGTCAATGGGCTATTTCTGTCATGGTGGTTTAGTCTGATATTCCAATATGCCCCTGCTGCTTTGCATTCTACTTAACACAAAAAGAAAGGTGGTAGTTCCCCTTGGTTTACATTTGACCAATTGCTATGCTTGAGGCAATCACAAAACACCAGAGGTATTGAAAATGATTAGGGACAATTATGATAGTGCAGCATCCAAGGAAGAAGCTACTACCAAGTCTTCAATCTCCCAAATGCACAGGTTGTGTGGTTCCTGTAGCAGCGATTACCTAAAAATATCTAATACTTAATTACTTCCAAAGTGTCAGTATTCATAACTGGGTATTAAAATGTTCTAATTGATAGTGCAGCTGCAGCTTCCCTGCCTGACACTGGCATATGGCTTGCAATATTCTAGTTTGATCAGTTTTATTTTCTTCATAAAGCTCACTTACTGATTGCAGATTACAGACATGATCTACCTAGGATTGGAATTCACCCTTTTTGCAATTTACCATTTCTTGCTTTGAATGAGAGGGGAAAACACACACAAAAAAGAAAGAAAGAAAGAAAGAAAGAAAGAGAGAGAGAGAGAGAGAGAGAGAGAGAGGAAGGAAGAAAGAAAGAAAAGAAAAGAAAAGAAAGGAAGGAAGGAAGGAAGGAAGGAAGGAAGGAAGGAAGGAAGGAAAAGGAAAAAACAAATAGCTCAGAGGCCTATGGTAACCAAATTGTATTGGAAAACGACCTAGTTCCTCTTGCTTTCACATTCCACTTTAAGAAAATTCTATACACACTCAGATGTCAGCTAGAGTCACCATCATCATCCTTAAAATCTAAATAAGACTGGGTGAAACCTCTATCCCAGAGATTGTGGAAAGTATGAAACCCTCTGCAAGCAGTGAGTTTCCAGGGTGCTATTACAGTCACCCATAGCTCTGAGAACTTATCATGGCTGATTCTGTTTTATTTCAGGGTCTTCTCACTGTGCTATACATGCTGTTTCTGTTCTATTTTATGTTGACTCAAACTCACAACACAGCCCCTCTCCTTAATTTTCAAGCAGCCCACTCACACAACGAAAGTGGACATGGCATATTTTGCTTAAGCTTGAGGTATATGGAGGGAATTTTTACCACAGGCATGAAAACAATTTCATATGGAGTGGTAGCCATCCTTGTTTTTCCAAGACTCTCAGCCGTTTCTGTAGCCCAAGGTGTCTCCCACTGTGCTGCTTAGCCTCCTTGCTTTCTCTTCATGCCAGTTTCCTTTTCTTTATTATTTTCTATAATCTCAGGAGGAAGATAAAGTCTTACAAATTTCTTATGCACAGCAATTCTGCTCTCTCTAATGCCAAAACTAAGTCTAAAACTTAGTTCTGGGCCTCCCTTTGCATACCCACAGCTATGCATTTACTGTTTAAAGGGACCATCTGATTGTGCTTGTTTTCTGGTATATGCATAATAAACTGTGTGTGTGTGTGTGTGTGTGTGTGTGTGTATATATATATATATATATATATATATATATATATATATTAGAGGCCTTGTTCACAAAATTCGTGCACGGGGGTGGGGGGGTGTCCCTCAGCCAAGCCTGCACCCTCTCCAATCTGGGACCCATCAAGGGCTGTCAGACTGCCCGTTTAGGCCTGATCCCGGTGGGCATTCCTCTCATGATCCAGGACTGCTGGCTCCCAACTGCTCGCCTGCCTGCCTGGTCACCCCTAACTGCCCTACCCTGCTGTCCTGGTCACCCCTAACTGCCCTCCCTTGGCAGCCTGGTCACCCCTAACTGCCCTCCCCTGCCAACCTGGTTGCCCCCAACTGCCTTCCCTTGCAGGCCTGGTTGCCCCTAACTGTCCTTCCCTGCAGGCCTGGTTGCCCCCAACTGCCCTCCTCTGCTGGCCTGGTCACCCCTAACTGCCCTCCCCTGCAGACCTGGTTCCTCCCAACTGCCCTCCCCTGCTGTCCTGATCGCCTATAATTGCCCTCCCCTGCCAGCCATCTTGTGGTGGCCATCTTGTGTCTACATGGGGGTGGCCATCTTTGACCACATGGGGGCGGCCATCTTGTGTGTTGGAGTGATGGTCAATTTGCATATTACCTCTTTATTATATAGGATATATATATATATTAGAGGCCTGGTGCATGAAATTTTTGCACGGGGGGGGGGGTGTTCCTCAGCCCGGCCTGCACCCTCTCCAATCTGGGACCCTTCAGGGGATGTCATCCTAATCCAGCAGCTGGACATTCCTCTCTCAATATGGGACTGCTGGTTCCTAAACGCTCACCTGCCTGCCGACCTGATCCCTCTAACTGCTCTCCCCTACTGACCTGATTCCCCTAACTGCTCTCCCCTGCCAGCCTGATTACCCCTAACTGCCTCTGCCTTGGCCCCACCACCATGGCTTTGTCTGGAAGGATGTCTGGTCTAATTAGCATATTACCCTTTTATTAGTGTGTGTGTGTATATATATATATATATATATATATATATATATATATATATATATGCAACTTTATAAAACTTATAGGGTATATCAATTGCAACTTAATCTTTTATTTGGCAATATGATTTTCTGTATAGCAGCCTCCTATTTCATGTGAAGGGCTCTAACTTATTTCTAGTCCTAATTGATTCTCTATACAGCTGTCAAATAAATCTAGAAACATTTTTCATTGTTATTCTCTGCATAACACCCTTCATTAATATGATAATCTAGTGAATCCTATCTAATAAAGAGGGGATATGCTAATTGACCATCACACCCTCACAAAGATGGTGGCGCACACAGCCACAAGATGGCAGTGTGCAGTCCCCTCATCCCCCCAGATGCCCAGGGCCAGCCCAAGGCACAGGCAAGTGTCAGATGTTGGCTGCCCAGCTGCCCACGGCTGGCCCGAGGTGCAGGCAAGCCTCGGATGGCGGCTGCCCAGCCGACACCTGAGGTGCAAGCAAGGCTCAGATGGCAGCTGCCCAGCCAGTGCCCGAGGCACAGGCAAGCCTTGGATGGCGGCTGCGCAGCTGCCCAGGGCCGTCTGAGGCTCAGGTAACCAGGGTTGGCTGAGGCTTTCACTGTCGACAGTGGCAGCAGCAGAGGTATGATGGGGCGTCACCTTCCCCTGATCGCTGGGTCACTTCCCGCCCCTGAGGGCTCCCGGTCTGTGAGAGGGGGCAGGCTGGGCTGAAGGACCCCACCCCTCCAGTGCATGAATTTTCATGTACCGAGCCTCTAGTATTTATATATTAGTGCTTGATAATGGATTAATGCATTATCCCCTAGATAACTTATTTATTTTATCAGAGACTTTTAATGTCTATAGGAGTGAGTAATAATGTATGTGATGTGCTTAGCATAGATCCTGGGATATAATAAGTGCTCACTAAAGGTTAGTGACTAATGCTGTTGTTGTTATATTGTTTTGTGAGAAGGAGAATGCTATGAGAGGAGACCACAGAGGTAGGCAGGGAACAGATCATGAAGGGAATTTAAAACAAACAAATAAACAAACAAACAAATAATTTACTTTTGATTTTAAATATTATGATAAGCCATTGGAGAGTTTTAAGCAAGGGAGTTGCATTACCAGTTTTGAATTTTAATAAGAATCTTCTGGCTGCTGCTGTGTTGAGGAGAAAAATAAAGGGAACAAGTGTAGATACTGGGATAGCCATTGGAAGGCTGTGGTAATAGTAAATTTATTCAAAAGCATTTGTGTCTTCCTTGACAAATTTCCTGTATGCTGAGTATATTTCCTTTCCCTTGGACTTGGCCATGTGACTTGATTTGGCCAATTAAATGTGAGATGATGTAACCTATATCTCATTAGAGCAGAGCTTCAAATGTGCTTGTAGTGCTTTGGCTCTGTCACCCCTCAGCTTCTGCTCTCCACCATGAGAATAGTATGGCTTTCAGCCTAGGTGTTTGTAGACATTTGGAACTAAGCTCATCTCAGTGGAGCCCTGAAGAGTTCAGCTGACCTGCAGCCCTCCTGTAACTTGAACAAGAAATATTTATTTCTGGAAGCCCCAGAGAATCTGGGATTATTTGAGCAGCCCCCTCCCAAATAAAAAGTAAAAAAGAAAAAGTAAAAAGACTACTCCAAACAAACAAACAAACAAACAAACAAACCCCCAAACAAAACAAAATGACTGGTAGCAGTTGAAATGGTGAGAAGTGATTGGATTTCACATATTTTTTAAAATAGAACTAGCAAGACTTGCTGATGCTTATAAGCTGTGAGATGAAAGAGAAGAGTCAAGGATGACTTTTGGGAAACTGGATGACTGGGGCATCCTAAACTGCAATGGGGAAGACTTGGGGAAGAGCTAGTATGAGGGGAGCCAGGAGTCCATTTTTGGTCATCTTAAGTTTGAGGTGATTTTTACACATCCATATATTGATTTACTAGTGCCTCCTGACAAATTCTTCTTTTATTTGCTTATTTTATTTTACTTTATCTACATAAATAATAGTTGGTAGCTCACATTAAAGCACTGGTAAAACCATTAATGTAAGGGGATCTAGAGGGAGAATTATATTGAAAAATTCAAGCAGAGAAAAACTATTGCAATTCAGTACAATTACTTTTGAGCTTCTTATTAAATGAAAGGGCAAAAGCAGTGAAGAATCTAAAAATCAAATAAATAAAAAATCTGATGAACAGAATAAACTGGTGAATGGAATAGAATCAGGGGCATGGAAATGGAACAGACTGACGATTCTCAGAGGGAAGGGGGTGTGGGGGGGTGCAGGAAGAGATTAGACAAAGATCTTATATACATGTATGCAGTACCTATGGACACAGACAATAGGGTGGCAGGGGCCTGGGGTGGGGTGGGAACTGGGTGGAGGGGAACTATGGGAGGAAAATAGGGACATCTGTAATAATCTCAACAATGAAGCTTTAAAAAAATCTCTCATTTTCTGGGGCAGTGATTCTCAATCTTGGCTGTAGAATAGAATTCTGGAGCTTAGCCAAACACATTGTGAATGGTGACACCTGGAGCTGCACGACACAACAGCCCTGCCCAGAGCCCACTCCTAGAAATCTAAATGTACCTGGTCTAGGATGGAGCTGCCATGCAAATATGTTTTCTATTAGATAATTCTAATGCACAGCCAGAATTCAGAATTACTAGTTGTGTACATGTACCTGTTGATATGGAAAGATAAACTTGTTCCTGAGCTCTAATTAAATTTGTCTCAGGCATCTTTATGTAAGGAGTATTGAACTAAGTAATTAATGACCAATGCTATAGATAATTTCACATGAGATACAGAAGCCTTCCTTATTTGCTGCTTATTACATGTACCTTCAGTGAAAGCTGAAGATATGAGGTTAAAATTAGAGTTGTGTAAAAGCAGAAGCCAGAGTGATAGGGTCCAGTTATGTAGCTTTCTGGTAATTTGCCATAGTAGACTAATAAAGCTTGGAAAATCATGATGAAGAAAGAGTTAATGGAATCCTCATGAGCACCAGTAGTTTCAGCAAGTTTGGCCATCAGGTCACTCTGGAAGATTCCTCAAGGAGCTGAGCCTTTCAGCTGGGTCTTTGCCTCTTAACTGAGTGCTGACTGTGGTTGGACAGTGAGTGGTTTGTATTATCTTTCCCTTTTAGTTTTGTCACTATTATACTTTCTAATGCCAAGCAGGTTTTTCCTTTGGGGGAAGACACTTAGGAAGAGAATGAAATTAAGAAATAATGTAATGATAATGGTGGCAATTCTTTGCGCAGCCTAAGAGCAGTTGGCTGCTAATTGTGGAGCAGTAATAAGGGGGGCCCTGAGCCATAAGGTTTGCATTTGGAACACCTGTAGTTTTCATTTAACACCATGGATCATTAAACAGCTGCTCAGAATGGCCTTATTAAAACAAACACAGTTACACTGTTTTATGCATGTGTTATATTGCAATGAGCAGATCAGATGCAGAGGGATCTAGTTTTTAAAAAGGACACCCTAAGTATATTTAAAAGTGCTATCTTATGAAGGCAAATCTAGCTGGAGATTTTTTTGCCTTTGTGAAGCTGAAACTGATTGAACTTGTTGGATTTTTGCTTTAAGCCCTCTTGCTGGGGCTGGTGTACCTGATGATAAGAGTCTTCTGTTGGGGCGGTTCTCATTGAAGTCACTGGCATGCTCTAAAGCTGGCCTGTCATGTAGGTGTGTTCCTTTAACTGAAGACAGAAAAATGCGCTGTTATCTGTAATGTGAAGATGAGCTTCTGGGAAGCAGAGGAGCTTTCTGGAGTTTTTCCATCATTGGGGATGTGTTTGTTCTGTCACCCACACTTTCGCACTGATGTCCCCTTACTAGTTTCATCACACATTTGTATGATGGCTAATAAAAACTAGATGCTGAGTTTGTGCTCAGAGTTAGGGTGCAGACTAAAGCTGGGATATAGGGTTTTTCTTGATTAAAAAATAATTGGCTTTTGTTGGAGATATTTTCCAATTATTTGTCAAATGATATTTTGGATGCTTTAGAGTGCAAGAAACTTGACAAGTCCGGACAGGGACATATTGGTGTTTTAGGTATATTTTTATTTTAATGACAGTGGAAATGTATGAGGTGTGTGTGTGTGTGTGTGTCTCTGTGTGTGTGTGTGTGTGTGTGTGTGTGTGTGAGAGAGAGAGAGAGAGAGAGAGAGAGAGAGAGAGAGAGAGAGAGAGAGAATGATCCATCATCAAGCTCAAAATGTGGATTAATCTCTTCTATAATTGCACAAATTTATGACGATATGTGACACTTTATGATGTATGGAAAGCATTTCATAAACATTATTTGTGGCCTTTAGTTCATGAAAAGGCAAGAGCCATACCCCATATGCCTTCCTGTTTTATAATCACACAGTCTCAAGTGATCCTCAGACTAGAAAAGAGATCTTGGTGGTTCTGGGAACCTGACTGGGAGTATAGGAGAGTGGGAAAGGGAGGAAAGACTTATATGTGGTCTGCATTACATATACCATAAAGAAAAGTAGGAATAACAACATGAATCTTGAGCAGATGAATTTGGCTTGCAGTATCCTCCACATACTTCTGTCTCCTCTCCTCTGTGGGTACATTTTGCTCAAATGCCCTGTTCCCCAATCCATTTCCTGGCATTTGTATCTATTTCAAAGTCAATCCTTGGCAAAATTATGAAAGCTAGCAATTTGTTCTTGGTGTTCTTTAGCACCCCCTGCTGCCTTCATTTCCTCTCTTTCTTACTCCCCTACCCTCCCTGACAGGTTCCCAGACCCCTTCAACTTTCTTTGATATCACCCCTGTCAAACTCTGCTCTAGAAGAGGATGAGGAACTTCTGTAACATGAGGGGGGAATGACTGATGCAGCTCAAAGGGACCCTGCAGCAGGGAACCTGACCTTTAGGCAATGAGATTAAATACTACCATTGGACATGTAGGCATTTGCTAGGTGGAGATGAGGTGGGGCCATGGGTAGGGTGGGACATTTTAGTTTCTTGCTGTTATATTCTGAAATCAAATCACAACAAGTGAGTGGTAATTTTCTGTGTTCCTCTCTCACTATACTCAGTTTTGTATCTCCCAGGCAAGAGCCTGGACAATTGTAGCCCCTCAATAAATATTTTTGAATGACTGAATGGGAAGGAGAGTCTTTTCTAGACACCCTACCTCACACTAATGACCATGCCTACTTATAAGCTAGGCTTTGAACATAAAGACCAGTGCCTTCAAGCAGAAGAGTATTATGCTGTCAAGAGCATGGAGTATCGTGCTGTCAAGAGTATTGTCCAGGGCTTCTGTCTGTTGTCAGGATTCAGTGAAAGACATTTCTTTGCTGAGCATTATGGCCCAAGTTGCATCTGATTCTTCTTCCACAATAGTTGTAGAAGAATGGAAGCAAGCTTTCCCTTCCTCTCAGGAGAAGCTTTTCCTTAAGCCTACTTCCATATCCCCTTCATCCAGCCTCTTAAATTGAGAAAGGAATTAATGTAGCCCACTCCATTTTCAACAGATCTACTAGGATTCCAGAGAGAATGGAAGAAAGATATCATGCCTGTTTTAGTTCGAATTTTTATATGCATGGAGATCAATGAACTTAATTTTTTGCCTGTTTCAGTCTATGAACCTTCAGCTTCCAGCCAATTTGCATATTTTTAAAAATCCAAAATACACACACACACACACACACACACACACACACACACACACACACATCTCCTAGGTAGGCTATGCCCAGCTCCATGATTCTATTCTAGATTTTTCATTTATAAAGCTTGATTTGGCTGCAGGGATAAGTATACAAAAACTCAAACTATTGGTGTTCCCTTCTGCATATGTTCCTCATCACTTTGTTTTAAAAACTTCTAGGCAATTTGGGAAATACTAGATTGACTACTGAGAAAATTCCTTGTTCTAGGAGTTACTGATTAACCCCCAGAGAGACATATAAATGTGTGTGACCATGAGGAGTTAAAATATTGTAAGCAGCATTGTTTTCAGATGATGCTCTATAAAGAACATTAGTGAGCCCAGCTGGCATGGCTCAGTGGTTGAGTGTTGACCTATGAACCAGGAGGTCACAGTTCGATTCTGGTGAGGGCACATGCTGGGGTTGTGGGCTCTATCTCCAGTGTGGGTTATAAGGACACAGCCAATCAATGATTTTCTCTTATTGATGTTTCTATCTCTCTCTCCCTCTCCCTTCTTCTCTGAAATCAATAAATATATATTATTTAAAAAAGAACATTAGTGATTAGTTTATTCATTTTTTCACTCATTTGACCAGTTCTTCTAGGCCCTAAGTTGGGCATCTAGGATATAATGGAGAACTGAGCAGATGCGGTTTATGCCCTTAGGTTCCCGGAGTACCTGTTCATTCTCTTCTGCCTTAGCAGAGAAGTTTGTAAAGGATTGTCACACAATACATAAATTCCATAAAAAAAACAAGCATGTTGGCTTCGAGTTCTTCCTTAAAGGAAGTGAATGGTTGGGATGTTACAGAAGACTGGAGAAAAACCAAGCCATGCTTAGAGAAAGGGAGTTACATTTTATTTATAAATTCTGTGCAGGTGCAGAGAAAAATGTGCCTTTCAAATTCTGGGTCCCCAACATGGAAGAAACCTTTTCTATTTATTCTTTTTCTAGCTCTTTTGTGTCCCAAATTTGGAATGAGACTTCCAGGCCTTCTGAGAAAGAAGACCTGCATGCTGGGAAGGGGCCATGAGACTATATCTCAAGGCCTGGCCTGGTGTCAGCACTGACAACTCTGTCTGGACATAGTTTATGGCCTCTCTGGAATGGGTGTAGTTTTATTTTCCTTATTATTTAAGCAAGCAAGCTTTACAGAAGCCAAAATAGCAGGGTTAAAATTTCAAACAGCAGTTTTTATATAAGATGGATGCTTCAGGGAGAGAAAAATTCACATGTAATATCTCTGATTTGGAATCCTCATATGGAAAAATTAAAGTGGAAGAACATTTCTATTGATGAAAAACCTGGTTTGTAGTATATAATGTAGAGAAGTAGGCTTTATTTTTTTCAAGTATACGTAATGAATTAACTGCTAAAAGAATATGAGTAAATAGATGTCCTAATATATCTGTGATATACAGGTATTTTATTAAGGTATTTTTATATTTATAAAAACGATATATGTACTATAGAACATATTAGAAATACAGCCCTAACCAGTTTGGCTCAGTGGATAGAGTGTCGGCCTGCGGACTGAAGGGTCCCAGGTTCGATTCCGGTCAAGGGCATGTACCTTGGTTGCGGGCACATCCCCAGTAGGAGGTGTGCAGGAGGCAGCTGATTGATGTTTCTAACTCTCTATCCCTCTCCCTCCTCTCTGTAGAAAAAAAATAAAATATATTTTTAAAAAAAGAAATACATACAAGTACAAAGATACAAAATAAATGATTCTATTTAGGTCTACTTAGTACTCAGAACAACTGCTTTTAATACAGGTCTACATCCCCAACCTCATTCCTGAGACCAATTATTTTGAAATCTAGAATTTTTCAGATTTTAGTAAGGTAATCCAATGTGTGTACCAAAGATTTGATAATATATGCACTGGAATGTTGGACAATGCTTCATAATCAAACACAGTATTATATCTGCAGCAAAATATATAAATATTTACCCTAGGAAGAATAAATATAGACTATAAATAACTTCACAATTGCTCATGTCAGATTTTGGTATCAAATGGGTTAGTAATAAATATCTTTCCATTTCAGATCCTTTTGCATTTTGGAATTGCATATAAAGAATTATGGACTTGTATTTTAGCACATTATTTTGACAATTTGTAAGCACTTATTGCATGCTAGGTATCATGGGAGGAGTTTAATTTGCAGAGATTTATGCTTTTCATGCTGATGTAATCATTTCTAGGAGATTGGGGTCCTGTGCCTTCAAAAGATGCGTAATAATAAGGAAATACTGTTCTTCGGATTTGTCTGCATCCACCCTAATTGTCAGGCCTTTTATAGCTTTGGCCTCAGTTTTGCCCATGGATGTTAACTCACATTCATCCACTTGTATCTGTCATCCCCTGCTGGGATGACCCTATATTTGATCCTAACTCTGCTCCCAATTCTCTTTGGCTCAAAGGGAAGATCATGGTAGCCTGCCCATGTTCTCTAGGCAAACAAATCCCATCCTATATCTGGTTTTGCTTTTGAAAATCTATTTGGCACTGACATTTCATGGTGACCCTGGCCAGCTCTACTTGGTCAAGTTAAGACAGGCATACCTGGAAAATGATAAGAAAGAAAAGTGAAGGTTAAATGGATGCAGCATCCATTCACATTGAAGAGGTGGCTTGAAAGGCAAGTGCTAGAAATTAAGCAAGTAAGTAACAAAACACCAAGTCATTGGTTTGTAACTTGACAGCTGCCTGTCTGTGCCTCTTACTGTGTCTGTGCTCTAGGTTTTGAAATTCTACCAGTTAATTATTATTTTGAAGAAGAGAATATCAGAAGTCTTTCTTTCCTGCAAGCAAAGACAGGAAATTTAGTGAAATGATAACTAATGGATTAAACATACTGAAAACCTCTAATTACCTGTGATAAACAATATGTTATGCTTTCTTTTCTCTGTTCTGAATGTACCACTGTATTTTTTCTTATCTAATGCAGTATTTCAGGTCAGTATTGCTTTTCAATTATGTGGCTCAAACTACAGTTCCTGCTGACAATGAGAATAAAAGCACATTATGGTTATGTTTTTCCTTCCCTTCCGCACAGTCTCCAAGTGCCTATATGCTAATATAAGCCCCAATGACAGGAAGTCCAAATGGAAATGTTGTTAGAAAGCTGTGGGTATGTTGTTAATGAAATATGTATGATTACAATATTGAAGGACATGTGTAATATTGATGGAAACTCAATATTTAATAAAGGTTTAATTTAAAATATGGCTATTTGGGCATATTTGCAAGTGTAGCATATGTTAATTTCTTGCTAAAATTTGTCTGGTGGATTCAATTTTCTTCTGTAATTTCTCATTTTAAATTTCCTTATTTTGGAAGCACACTTCTTTATGCTCTTCTGGATTCTAGGGAAAGACTAATAATATATTTTGAGCCATTCTGGAGCAGATAAATGGCTCATTGATGATTCACTATGGTTTATTTTAATTGGCATTTGAACCCACTCACTGGAAATTTAGACCAATAATGTAGCATTAGACACTGTTCTTAAAGAACTTGTGTGTTTAGTTTAGACATTAGTTAAAATGGTGGAAGGCAGAACTGAATTTATGAGGAATGAAATTCTCTGTGTAGTTACTAGAGACTGTATTTGCCAATTGGTTGAGCTCTGGCCTTTTTTGAATGCCAGGAAAATGAGAGGCTATAATACTGAGCAGTGAAGTGTCATAGATAGAACACTAGAAACTATAATCCAACAAAAATTCTGTCTTCTTGGATTTAGAACATTATTTTATTGTCAGTGAGTTCAGCTATGTGTCCTGAGAATTTACACAATTTAAAATAAAATGATAACATATTATTTTGTATCTTTTTTGCCAAATGTTTCACATGTATGCTCATTTTTCTTCACTAAATCTCTTGTGAAGAGAAGTCTGTGTATCCATTTTAGAGCTGAGAAAACTAAGTAACAGAAAGTTTAAGTAACTTGCCTAATTTGAACATGGAGCTAGGAAATGGTAGAACTAGTGTTCTATGTTAGGCTTATCTGTATGAAGAAAGAAATGAAAAATGGTTATATCGCCAGGTGTGTGGCATAAAATGATATGAATAGGGAAAATAGAAGAAACAATTTTGATAAACTGGTTAACATTTATCTTCTGTATGTATTTCTCTTTTATGGCTTATTTCCTTGTGACACTGTGTCTTGGATCAGAGTAAAGGATGTCGATGACTTGGTAATAGCCAGCTCTGTGCTGGAGAACCAACTTAAAATCAATGTCCTAATCATAACTGACCATGGAGATCATATCCAGATGTGGGTAGAGCAGCGTTGTCTTATGAGCCAGGCTAAGTGCCTTAAACTGGTGCTGGGAGAATTATTAGGCTGTCCACACATTTGCTTTGAGTGAAAGAGTATAGGTTTCCAATCAAGCAACATACTTGCTTGCCCATGGAGAGAGCAGGATGGGCAGACAAGTTTATGAGCAGACATAGTTTTGTTTATCCTACTTTCCATGCTGTATGGGGATTGTCTGAAAGGGTAGGCTGTGATAGAGTACCACTCTGGGGTACTCTGGGAAGCCAGAGTTAAGGTGCAAGCATTAGGTGTCCACAGAAAGCATTCAGACTCCTGTGTTAGAATATCTGCTCTGCCATTCACTAACTATGTAAACTTTCTGAGCCAGATTTTGCGCAATTGCAAAAATAGGGATGGATAATAAGTACTTACCTAACAGGAATTTTGGGAGGATTGGATTCATTACTACATGTAAATACTTAGAATGGTACCTGGATTATAGAAAGACCAATAAGTGTTAAGTGTTGGCTATTATTCCTATTAGTCCGAGAGCTGGTCCAAAGTGGAATATATGGTATGACGTGCTGTTTGACGTTTCTCAGTCTCTGGATTTGTTCTTGTTCATCAGTTTATGCCGTTCATTATATTCCACAAATGAGTGAGATCATGTGATACTTATCTTTCTCTGCCTGGCTTATTTCACTTAATATAATACTCTCCATCTCCATCCATGTTGCAAGTGGTAGTGGATTCCTGCAACAGAGAGGAATTGACAGGTCTGCTCCAACCACGAAGACAAGAGGAGAAACAGTCCAGAGATGGAAGATGCTGATGACGCCTTGCCACGCTAGCAGTCAGCAGCTGTGCGACGCAGCAAGTTGCCTAGGACCAAACCAGAGAGGGTCGGACCTGCATTGCCACCATGTGCCCACCATCCAGATATCATTGCTGACATGTACACATAAGGAACTGTTTGACATTGAAATGGGGACTCAGAACTGTTGGACATGGAAATTGGGACTCAAACATTTTTTGTTATTATATGTTTATTTCTAGTCTGCAGAGGCAAGATTTTTTAAAGGAATGAAATGGGGAAAAAATAGATACAGAGGCAAAGAAGCACTGAACAGACTGTCAAACTACAGTGGGAAGGCAGAGGAGGTTGCGGGGGGGGGGGGGGGGGCTGTAAGAGATCAACCGAAGGACTTGTACGCATGCATATAAGCATAACCAATGGATAAAAAACACTGGGGGGAGGGGGCAGGTAAAGGCATGTACTGGGGGGAAGGGGAGGCCGGGGGAAGGTCAATGGGGAAGGAAAAAAAAAAGGAGACATATGTACTACTATTTGTAACACTTCAAACAATTAAAAAAATAAAAATAAAAAAAATAAAAAATAAAAATAAAAAAATAAAAATAAATAAATAAAATACAGAAGCACAAAAAAAAAAAAAAAAAGAACTTTCTTCAAGGTGGGGCTAAGTAGACCACATTGAGATAGCACTGGTTAATAAAATTATGTAAACTTCAAAAAAACAAAAAACAAAAACGAAGTGGAATATATGCTTCTGTAGGAAAGTGACATTAATATAATCACACCTAAAGCAGTTTTGGAAGTGTTTGCCTATCACAGTGGTTGGCAAACTCATTAGTCAACAAAGCCAAATATCAACATTAGGATTGAAATTTCTTTTGAGAGCCAAATTTTTTAAACTTAAACTTCTTCTAACGCCACTTCTTCAAAATAGACTCACCCAGGCTGTGGTATTTTGTGAAAGAGCCACACTCAAGGGGCCAAAGAGCCGCATGTGGCTCGTGAGCCGCGGTTTGCCGACCACTGGCCTATCACAAAGAACTCAACCAATGAGATGACTGACATTTCCTGTGACATCCAATTGAGTTCCTATTTTTATCTCATTTTCTTCTTTTACTTTTTTTTATTGTTTAAAGTATTACATATGTTTCCTTTTTCCCCCCATTGACCCCTCCCTGGCCAATCCCATCCCCCAGGAAAAGCCCCCACTACCCTAGTATACATGTCCATTGATTATGCTTATATGTATGCATACAAGCCCTTTGGTTTATCTCTTTTTTTTTTAAACATATTTTATTGATATTTCACAGAGAGGAAGGGAGAGGAATAGAGAGCCAGAAACATCGATGAGAGAGAAACATCGATCAGCTGCCTCCTGCACACCCCCCACTGGGGCTGTGCCCGCAACCAATGTACATGCCCTTGACCGGAATCGAACCCGGGACCTTTCAGTCCGCAGGCCGACGCTCTATCCACTGAGCCAAACCAGTTTCGGCACCCTTTGGTTTATCTCTTAACACCACTTCCCAACCTCCCCTGCCTTCCCTCATTTATTTAAAAGAAATTTTAACTATGCTTTATTTTTTATTTTTTTGAGGGTTAATTTATTTTTATACATTTTTAATTTCTTTATTGATTAAGGTATTACATATGTGTCCTTATCCCCCCATTCCCCCCCCACCCCCCACTCATGCCCTCACCCCCTGTTGTCTGTGTCCATTGGTTATGATTATATGCATGCATACAAGTCCTTTGGTTGATTTCTCCCCCTTACCCTCACCCTCTCCTACCTTCCTTCTGAGGTTTGACGATCTGATCGATGCTTCTCTGTCTCTGGATCTGTTTTTGTTCATCAGTTTATGTTGTTCATTATATTCCATAAATGAGTGAGATCATGTGATATATATCTTTCTCTGACTGGCTAATTTCGCTTAGCATAATGCTCTTCAGTTCCATCCATGCTGTTAAAAATGGTAAGAATTCCTTCTTTTTTACTGCAGTGTAGTATTCCATTGTGTAGATGTACCACAGTTTTTTAATCCACTCATCTGGTGATGGGCACTTAGGCTGTTTCCAATTCTTAGCTATGGTGAATTGTTCTGCTATGAACATAGGGGTGCATATATTCTTTCTGATTGGTGTTTCTAGTTTCTTGGGATATATTCCTAGAAGTGGGGTCACTGGATCAAATGGGAGTTCCATTTTTATTTATTTATTTATTTATTTATTTATTTATTTATTTATTTATTTTTATAAATATTTTTATAAATATTTTTATTGTTTAAAATATTACATATATTAGCACATATATCTCCTTTTTCCCCCATTGACCTTCCCCCAGCCTCCCCTACCCCCTGTCGAATGACCTCATCCCACCCCCCCAGTGTCTTGTGTCCATTGGTGTGCTTATATGCATGCATACAAGTCCTTTGGTTGATCTATTTCCCTCCCTCCCCAACACTCCCCAGCCTTCCTGCTGTAATTTGACAGTCTGTTCGATGCTTCTCTGACTCTGTATCTATCTGTTCATCAGGTTATAATGTTCGCTATTATTCATAAATGAGTGAGATCATGTGGTATTTTGCTTTCACTGCCTGGCTTATTTCACTTAGCATAATGCTCTCCAGTTCCATCCATGCTGTTGCAAATGGTAAGAATTCCTTCTTTTTAATAGCAGCGTAGTATTCCATCGTGTGGATGTACCATAGTTTTCTAATCCACTCATCTGCTGATGGGCATTTAGGCTGTTTCCAAATCTTAGCTATGGTGAATTGTGCTGCTGTGAACATAGGGGTGCATATATCCTTTCTGATACATGTTTCTAGTTTCTTGGGATATATTCCTAGAAGTGGGATTACTGAGTCAAATGGGAGCTCCATTTTTAGTTTTTTTGAGGAAACTCCATACTGTTCTCCACAGTGGCTACACAAGTC
Organism: Plecotus auritus; assembly: GCF_963455305.1. NCBI lineage: Eukaryota > Metazoa > Chordata > Mammalia > Chiroptera > Vespertilionidae > Plecotus > Plecotus auritus. The sequence continues at coordinate 107,956,992 of NC_137784.1, read as the reverse complement.
TGCATTCCCACCAGTAGTGAACAAGGGTTCCTTTTTCTCCGCGTCCTCGCCAGCACTTGTTGTTTGTTGATTTGTTGATGGTTGCCATTCTGACAGGTGTGAGATGGTACCGCATTGTTGTTGTGATTTGCATCTCTCAGATAAATAGTGACTTTGAGCATGTTTTCATATGTCTCTTGGCCTTCCTTCTGTCTTCTTTTGAAAAGTATCTATTTAGGTCCATTTCCCACTTTTTTATTGGATCATTTATCTTCCTTTTATTAAGTTGTATAAGTTCCCTGTAGGTGTTGGAGATTAAACCTTTATCAGTGATAACATTTGCAAATATGTTCTCCCATACAGTGGGATTTCTTGTTGTTTTGTTGATGGTTTCTTTTGCTGTGCAAAGCTTTTTATTTTGATGTAGTCCCATTTGTTTATTTTCTCTTTTGCTTCCATTGCCTTAGGAGCGGTATCAGAGAAGAAATTGCTTTGGCATATGTCTGAGATTTCTCTGCCTATGGATTCCTCTAGTATTTTTATGGTTTCCCGTCTTATGTTTAAGTCCTGTATCCATTTTGAGTTAATTTTTGTGCATGGTATAAGTTGGTGGTCTAGTTTCACTTTTCTTGTATCTATCTGTCCAATTATCCCAACACTATTTATTGAAGAGACTGTCTTGACTCCATTGTATGTTCATGCCTCCTTTGTCAAATATTAATTGCTCATAGTGGTTTGGGTGGATATCTGGATTCTCTATTCTATTCCATTGGTCTATATGTCTGTTCTTGTGCCAGTACCAGGCTATTTTGAGAACAGTGGCTTTATAATACAGCTTGAAATCTGGTATTGAGATCCCACCTACTTTGTTCTTCTTTTTCAGGATTGCTGTGGCTATTCAGGGTCTTTTTTTATTCCAGATGTATTTTTGGAGAGTTCTTTCTAGGTCTGTGAAATATGCCATTGGTATTTTAATGGGGAGTGCATTGAATTTATAGATTGCTTTGGGTAGTATGGACATTTTAATGATGTTGATTCTCCCAATTCATGAACACGGTATGTTCTTACATCTGTTTATGTCTTCCTCTATCTCTTTTTTCAGTGTCCTGTAGTTTTCCGTGTATAGGTCTTTTACCTCCTTAGTTACATTTATTCCTAGGTATCTTAAATTTTTGGTGCGATGGTAAATGGGATTGCTTTTTTAATCTCTCTTTCTGTAAGTTCACTATTGGTGTATAGAATTGCCATAGATTTCTTGGCATTAATTTTGTATCCTGCTACATTGCAAAATTCATTTATTAAGTATATTCGTTTTTTTGATGGAGTCTTTCAGGTTTTCCATGTACAATATCATGTCATCTGCAAATAAGGACAGCTTTACTTCTTCTTTTCCAATTTGGATGCCTTTTATTTCTTCTTCTTGTCTAATTGCAATGGCTAATACTTCCAGTACTATGTCAAACAGGAGTGGTGAGAATGGGCATCCCTGTCTTGTTCCTGTTCTTAGGGGAAATGGTTTTAGTTTTTGCCCACTTAGTATGATGTTAGCTGTGGGTTTATCATATATGGCTTTTATTATGTTGAGGTATGATCCCTCAATTCCCACCTTGCTGAGAGATTTTATCAAGAAAGGGTATTGGATTTTGTCAAATGCTTTTTCTGCATCAATTGATATGACTATGTGATTTTTATCTCTCAATTTGTTTATGTGATGTATCACATTTATTGATTTGCAGATATTGTACCATCCTTGCATTCCTGGGTTAAATCCTACTTGGTCATGGTGTATGATCTTTCTGATATACTGCTGGATCCGATTTGCCAGAATTTTGTTGAGGATTTTGGCATCTATGTTCATGAGGAATATTGGCCTGTAATTCTCTCTTATTGTGTTGTCTTTACCTGGTTTTGGCATTAGGGTGATGCTGGCTTCATAGAATCAGCTTGGAAGTGTTCCTTCCTCTTGAATTTTTTCGAATATTCTGAGGAGAATAGGTTTTAATTCTTCCTTGAATGTTGGTAAAACTCCCCTGTGAAGCCGTCTGGTCCCGGACTTTTGTTTGTTGTAAGCTTTTTGATGACTGCTTCTATTTCTTCCATAGTTATTGGCCTATTGAGATGTTTTGAATCTTCCTGATTGAGTTTTGGAAGGTTGTATTTTTCTAGGAATATGGCCACTTCCTCCAGGTTGTCTGGTTTGTTAGAATAGATTTGTTCATAGTACTTTTTTTAAGAATTCTTTGTGTTTCTGTGGGGTCTATTTTTATTTCTCTTCTTTCATTTCTAATTTTATTTGGGTCCTCTTTCTTTGCTTCTTGGTGAGCCTGGCTAGAGGTTCATCAATCTTGTTTATCCTTTCAAAGAACCAACTCCTGGTTTCATTGATCTTTTGTATTGTTTTTTTTTTTTTGGTCTCTATTGCATTTATTTCTTGTCTGATCTTTATTATCTCCTTCCTTCTGCTCACTCTGGCCTTTTCTTCTTGCTCTATTTCTACTTCTTTAAATTGTAGAGTTATATGATTTACTAACATTTTTTCTTGTTTTTTTGAGGCAGGCCAGGACTGTTTTCATTGTGTCCCATAGATTTTAGATTGTTGTGTTTTTATTGTCATTACTTTTCAGGATGTTTTTAATTTCTTCTTTGATCTCTTTGGTAACCCAATCATTGTTTAATAGCATGCTATTCATCTTCCAAGTGTTTGAATTTTTTGGTCTGTTTTTATTGTAGTTTATTTCTAATATTATGCCATTGTGGTCTGAGAAGATGCTTGATATGATTTCAATCTTCTTAAATTTGGGAAGACTTTGCTTGTGACCCAATATGTGGTCTGTTTTTGAAAATGTCCCATGTGCACTTGAGAAGAATGTATATTCCGTGGCTTTGAGGTGAAATGTTCTGAAGATATCAATTAATTCCATCTGATCTAGTGAGTCATTTAGGATTGCTGTTTCTTTGCTGATTTTTTTTTTTTTTGTCTGGAGGATTTATCCAGTGATGTCAGTAGTGTATTAAAGTCTCCTACTATGATTGTATTGTTGTCAATCTCTCCCTTGATATCCTCCAGGAGTTTTTTATGTATTTGGGTGCTCCTGAATTGGGTGCATATATGTTTACCAGGGTTATATCCTATTGTTGTATCCATCCATTTAGTATTATGAAGTGGTCTTCCTTATCTCTTGTTATGGCCTTCACTTTGAGGTCTATTTTGTCAGTTATAAGTACTGCTACCCCAGCTTTTTTTTTCATTTCCATTTGCCTGAAAGATATTTTTCAATCCCTTCACTTTCAGTTTATGTGAGTCCCTTGTTCTGAGGTGGGTCTCTTGTAGACAGAATATACATGGGTCATGTTTTTTTTTATTCATTCAGCCACTCAATGTCTTTTGATTGGAGCATTTAGTCTGTTTACATTTAAAGTTATTATTGGTAGGTACTTCTTTGTACCCATTTTTATTTTTTGTGCCTGTGTTTCTTCTTACCTTTTTATTTCTTCTTTTTACAGTCCCTTTACCATTTCTTGCATTGTTGGCTTGGTATTGATAAACTTCCTTAGCCTTTTTTTTTTTTCTGTGAAGCTCCTTATTTCCCCTTCAATTTTGAATGATAGCCTTGCTGGATAGAGTATTCCTGAATTCAGTCCCTTGCTTTGCATCACTTCCATTCTTTTCTGGCCTGATGTGTTTCTGTTGAGAAATCATTTGATAATCTAATGGGAGATCCCTTATACGTAACTTTCTGTCTCTCTCTTGCAGCCTTTAAGATTCTCTCTTTGTCCTGAACATTTGCCATCATAATTATGATGTGTCTTGGTGTGGGTCTTTTTGGGTTCATCGTGTTTGGGACCCTCTGTGCTTGTGTGACTTTTTTCTTCCCCACATCTGGGACAATTTCTGACATTATTTCTTCAAATAGGTTTTCTAACCGTTGTTCCTCTTCCTGTTGTCATGGCACCCCTATTATTTGTATGTTGCTTCGTTTCATGTTGTCCCATAGCCCCCTTAGGCTCTCCTCCTGTCTTTTAATTTTTTTTTTCTGCAATTGCAGTTCAGTTTGGGTGTGTTTTGCTTCCCTGTCTTCTAATTCGCTAATTCGGTCCTCTGCTTTTCCTAGCCTACTGTTGAAACTTTCCATGGTGTTTTTATTGCAGCTGTATCACTCTTCATTTCTACTTTATTCTTACATAAGTTGTTGATTTTTTTTCCTCCATCCAGTTTATGAACTGTATGCACCTTATTCTGAATTCTTTTTCTGACATATTGCATGCCTCTGTTTCACTTAACTGCTTTTCTGGGGATTCCTCTTTTTCTCCTTTGGGGGTTTCTTTGTCTACCCATTTTTGATCTCACTAACGGATTTAGATGTTGAGTCATGCAGCGGCTGTCTTTGGGTGGCAGTGGCTTCTTGGGCTGTGGTTGCTCCTCAGGTGGTCACGGCAGCAGATGCTCCTCAGTTGACAGTGGCTTCTCTCGTGGGTGATATTCGCAGTAGTGGTGGCTCCTCTGGCTGGTCGGGGGAGGCTTCTCACACAGCTGCTGCTCCTCGGGTGGGGGTGGGCTGATCACAAGTCTGCTGCTCCTCAGATGGGGGTGGGCTGCTCATGTGTCTGCTTCTCACGTGGTCGCAGTGCCCTGGGCTAAAGCATTGGGATGGTCAGAGGGGAGCGTGCTTTGGAACTCACAGGAGCCTGCGCCCATGGTGGCTGGAGATTTGGTGACTGTGGGACCACAGCCGAGGTAGCTGGTCCCAGGCAGGGGTGGCTTTAGTGCCCCAAGTGTTATCTTAGGGCACCCTGGGTGGAGGTGAGGCTGGGTTCCCAGTTACAGCAGCTCTCCCCTTCCAAAAGTCGAGGCCTCTGAGGAAGAGCCGGTCTCCCAGTACTGTTTGCAACGGTAGCAGAGGCTGCCTAGTTAGGCGAGCCCAGTTAGCCTGCCCCCGAAGTTCCTGCGGGGTCTAACTGTGACACACACACACACACACCACACGACCACACACTCCTCTTTTGTTCCCTCTCTCACTCACGCTCTCTCCCTCACTGCTGCCTTCTTCCTGGCTCTGTAGTTGGGTCTGGGGTGTTATTGACCTGTTCGTGGATGGAGTTTCCTCTCCAGTGTCTGGGTATTTGGCTCACTGTCTAGCACACTGGCCAGTCCAGATAAAATTCACCTCGACAAGACACGACACAAAGGGAACAAAACACGAATGTACTCACAACACCAATAACCTCAATATAAGTGACCACCTGAGAAAAGAGAATTAGAGGAGAGAAAAGAGCACAAATCATATTGAAGAGAGAAAAAAAGATAAGAGAGAAAAGAAAAAGGAAGAAAAAGGAGAATATCTATCTTTCTATCTATCTATGTAGAAAACACCACAGAACAAACAGATAAACAAAAAAAAATGCAAACACCAAACACCCAGCAAAGAGGGTGGGGACAGAATCTATAGAGGCTGAGCTTATATATAGAAAATAAGGTTAAGAATTGGATGAATATGGGGAGAACCGCAGTTCAGTATAGAGGAAGTAGAAAGGGGATGAGTGGATAAGAAGAAAGAGAATAAAAAGAAAATAGTAATAATAATAAATTTACAAAAAATGATTTAAAAATGGTATGAAAACAATAAATAGCAAATAAAATAAAATAAAATAGAATCATGAAAAAATAATGCAAAAGACATAGAAAATAATTCAATAAACAAAAAAAGGAAAATAAAGAAAAAAAGAGATAACAAAATAATAATAAAATAAAAATGAAAAAGTGAAGTGTTCCTTTGGCTGGCTTAAGATTCCAGTCTTCTGTACTGTACTATTTCTGAGTTTCCTGTTGCTGGGACTGAAGGTCGCTTTTTAGGCCAGTCCCTGTGGACTCTCAGGGACTATTTAGATTTTTTTAATCCTTTTTACCATTCAGGGTGTATTCTGGGTGTGGCTTTATTGGTTGCCTGGAGACTGGAGGGAGGGGCTATATCTTTAGGAGAAAATGGCTGCCCAGGTCCTGGGCTCAGGTATGACTCAGCGCCAGACTGGTTGCCATTTCTCCTAGGCCCTCTCCTCTCCCCAGTCTCTCCCTAGACTCCACAAGTCTGCACCTTCTCCTGCACCTCAGCCATGGGTGAATGTCTGCATCCAAAAGGTCCTATGAACTAGGTTCAGTGAAGAAAAGCACAGGCCACAGAGAGGGGAAAGACTGCGCCTCTGTGAGCTCCTCTCCTGCCAGCACTGCGTGGTCTGGTCAGCCCTTCAGGCTGCCCCTCTGGGCTCAGTCTTTCGTGACTGTGGACCCAGATCTAGAGTCCCCTGCCACCAGCAGTCCTGCAGTTCTCCTTTCCACAGTCAGATGCTGTGCCTGTCCCCAGGGATGTGGCTCCATGCTATGTGGTTTCCCCTGACCCTCTGGGCTCAGAGGTCTGGCAGACTCTCCTGCCCAGATCCTTGATTTTACCTTTCTCCAGGGGTCCTCTGCCCTTCCCAGCTGCAAACTGTCTCAGCAGCTGAGTCTCCTTCACCAATTTGGGGTGGATGTTATACATTTCAGTTGTTCATTCTATCTGCTCCAGGACATGGCTTGGGACACATACATCTATTCTGCCACCATTTTGTTCTCCACTCTTCCCTTATTTTTAATGTGCCTTTTTCTAGGTTTGTATGTGATTCTAGGACTCCTATTTTAAAGTGTTATTTCTGTCCTGGAACTGATGATGAACATGTTCACTAAACATGCCTAAGTGGAAGCAGGTTTTCTAGAAGTATATTAACATGCATTGAGAAGGAAATTGATTAACCAAAGAAGACTTTAATTGACTTGTCCATGTGAATTTGTCATGTTAATTACTAAGTTTTTTAATGCTAGCACATAGTTAATGGCACCAGGAAAACAACTGCCATTGGCAGAGTGTAAATAATGGTACAGTCATTCTAGTGTGAAGGTTATTTTTGTATCACATTTCATTGTGCTAGCCTGTCTAATTTATGGCTGTAACCAACCAAACCTGGCTCTGGCCCCTATCTGTTCACACAGTAATTTTAAACCTGTCCCTGTCAAAAAGACTCTGCTGACGTATTTCTGGGAATCCCAAGGGATTATTTTACGTGAGCTCTGAATTAGCAGACCAACACTACTATTGCTGATGCTGTGCTCCAGACTCTCAGTGCTGATGCTGCTTTGCCAGCCTGTTGTATCCTGCTGACTGTCATGGCTATCAAAGATCTCAATCCTCATAGATCAAGGAGACCTTGGTAATCAGCTACAAAGTAAGAAGGGCAGAGATTTGGCCTTCCTGCATTATGCTCCCTTAGGGGAATCTCATAGCATGGTTATTTGAGTTCTGAGATTTATTTTATTTAGTCAGCTCATTTGGCTTTTACTCAAGTCTTTTTATCCCAGAGCATGCACTTGCCCAGTCAGAGTAGTTGGACTGAGATGGATTTAGGCAACAACAAATCCTATCTAATAAAAGAGCAATATGCAAATTAACCATCACTCTGCCACACCCATAAGCCACGCCCACCAGCCAATCAGGAGCAAGTATGCAAATTAACCCAACCAAGATGGTTGCGGCCACGGAGAGAGCAGGAGGCTTGGGTTTCCCCGGCAATGGAGGAAGCCAAGCTTTCTGCACACCCTAGCCTGCTAGGCCTCTACTCAAGGCTACTAAGTTTCAATTATAGAAGATAAATAAACCCCAACAAAAATGGCTGCCACCACGGAGCAAGCAGGAGGCTTGGCTCTGCTCAAGGCTACAAAGTTTCAATTATAGAAGATAAATAAATCCCAGATACCAGGGCCTCTGCTTGGGTTGCCAGGGGGCGTGGCCGGCCTGCAAACCACCACAAGCCCCTCACCCAAGCCGCCCCACACCCCAAGGGAACCCCCACCCTGATCCAGGACACCCTTCAGGGCAAACCAGCTGGCCCCCACCCGTGCACCAGGACTCTATCCTCCTATCTAATAAAAGAGTAATATGCAAACTGACCATCACTCCAACACACAAGATGGCTGCCCCCATGTGGTCAAAGATGACTGTCCCATGTGGACACAAGATGGCTGCCACAAGATGGCCAGCAGGAGAGGGCAGTTGGGAGGGACCAGGCCTGAAAGGGAGGGCAGTTGGGGGCGATCAAACCTGCAGGGGAGGGGAGGCCAGTTAGGGGTGACCAGGATGGCAGAGGAGGGAAGTTGGGGGTGACCGGGCCTGCAGGAAAGGGCAGTTGTGGGATACCCAGGCCTGCAGGGGAGAGCAGTTGGGGGGTACCAGGCCTGCAGGGGAGGGCAGTTAGGGGTGACCAGGCCTGCAGGGGAGGGCAGTTAGGGGCAAACAGGCTGGCAGGGGAGCAGGTAGGCATCAATCAGGCTGTCAGAGGATTGGTTAGGGGGTGATCAGGTGGGCAGGCAGAAGCAGTTAGGGGCAATCAGGAAGGCAGGCAGGTGGGCAGTTGGGAGCCAGCAGTCCTATTGGGATTGGGCCTAAATGGGCAGTTGGACATCCCTCGAGGGGTCCCAGATTGGAGAGGGTGCAGGCTGGACTGAGGGACCCCCCCCCCCCCGTACACGAATTTCATGCACCGGGCCTCTAGTATCCTATAATTGGGAATTCTGCCTGCCCCTGATTCTCAGCCCCTCTTGCTAACTCTGACTCACCATGCCTGACTTCTTTTTGCTCCTTGGTGGATTCTTTCCAGGGGACCTGCAATCTGTTCAGTAACATATCTTCAGCTGGGTTCACCACCCATTCAACATAAGTCCAAGAAGAGCTATGGCTGGTCCTGTATACAGAATATTTTGTACCAGTACAAATCAATCTATGCAATTGTTTTGTGGGTGGAAAGTGGTAAAGAAGGCTTTACTTAACTCCACCTGCCAGATATAATTTAATCCCAGATGTGGTCCAATTGAGACCATGCTGTTAAGCTATGTTTATTTTTTTTTTAAATATATTTTATTTGATTTTTTACAGAGAGGAAGGGAGAGGGATAGAGAGCTAGAAACATCGATGGGAGAGAAACATCGATCAGCTGCCTCCTGCACACTCCCCACTGGGTATGTGCCCGCAACCAAGGTACATGCCCTTGACCGGAATCGAACCCGGGACCCGTCAGTCCGCAGGCCGACGCTCTATCCACTGATCCAAACCAGTTAGGGCTATGTTTATATCTTTAATCTGCATGCCTGTGATATTGTCATAGTCTTGGATGTCTTGTCCCCTTCTCTGAAATCCATATATCTCCCCATTTTCAAAACATTTAATTAAATTTATCTTCTTTTAAAAAATTCTTCAGTTAACCTCAACTGACTCAGAAATAATTTATATGTTTCACATGCACTTTTAATTTTATGTTGATGTAGTGCATACTTTCAATATTGTTTAAATGTTTCCTCATTCCCTCATTCAATAGATATTTAAAATACCTACTAGATGCTGAGGATATATCAGTGAACAAAACAGACAAAGTACTCCGCCTTCATGAACCTGACATGCTAATGAGAGAGATAGCAAAGAAATACACAAGCAAGCAAGATAATTTCAGATAGTGATAAAGGCTACGAGAGAAAAACAGGACAAGAGGATAGATAGTGAGGGAGAGGCAAGCTAACTACTTTATATAGACAGGTCAAAGAATGCTTCTCTGAGGAGGTTATATTTTAACTCAGCCCCAAAAGATAAGAAACAAGACATACAGTGTTCCAGCAGAGAGAACAGCAAGTACAGAGGCCCTTAGGCAGAAATTATTTTAGTGTGTTCAAAGAACTGAAAGATGTCCTCAATGTGGTTGGAGCATCATAAATATGAGGTTCACTTATCATTTTACCTGGTTCTGGATTGCTCTTCTCAATTAGACTGTGAACATTGAGTACTAGGATGCAGGGGCCAGGTTGTTTGTTCTTTCCATATTTTCAATACTGTCTATTATTATTCTGTATTTTAAAAAATTGGTGTGTTTAGACCATTTATATTTAATGTAATTGTTGATATGTTTGGATTTTGGTCTGCCATTTTATTATTCATTTTCTGTTTTATTCCTGTATTTCCCCTTTCCTATGTTCAGTTAAACATATTTAGTATTCTAATTTACCTTTTGTGTATAATATTTTTAGTGGCTGTTCTATGTGTTACAAAATCCATATTTATCTTTTTAACATATCTCTTAATTAATAAACTTTTTAAAAATGTGTTTCTATTGATTTTTAGACAGTGAGGAAGGGAGAGGGATAGAGAGATAGAAACGAGAGAGAAGAACATCATCGATTGGCTGCCTCCTGCATGCCCCCTACTGGGGATTGAGCCTGCAACCTGGGCATGTGCCCTGACCAGGAATCAAACCAGTGACTTCTTGGTTCATGGGTTGACACTCAACCGCTGAGACACAAAGGCTGGGCTAATTAATCAATTTTTTTAAAAGAACAGTTTTAGATTTATAGAAAAATTGAACAGATAGGGTGTTCTCATATCACCACCTCATATAACTCCCCAATTTAACCTCATGCAACACCCAAACAGTTTCTCCTATTATAAACATCTTTTAGTGTGGTACATTTGTTACAATTAACAAACCAAGATTTAGACATCATTATTAAATAAAGTCCATAGTTTACATTAAGGCTTACTCTTCCTGTTGTACCATGCTATGGGTTTTGACAAATGCATAATATCCCATGTTCACCATTACGGTATCATACAGAATAGCTTCACCATCCTAAAAATCCCTAGTGCTCCATCAATTCATCCCTTCCTCCTCCCTACAAACCACTGATATTTTTATCTCTATAGTTTTGCCTTTTCCAGAATGTCATATGGTTGAAATTATATAGTACATGGCCTTTCAGACTGGTTTCTTTTATCAATATGCATTAAAAGTTACTTCATGTCTTTCTGTGTTTGTTTTTTTTATTAAGGTATTATATGTGTACATTATACTCTGGTTTCTCTTCAGATCGCATAAATCTTTCGCCTTTTACTTTCTGTGGTTTGATAGCTCATTTCTTTCTATTTCTTGAATAACATTCCATTCTATGTATGTACCACAGTTTGTTTATCCATTCACCTATTGAAGAACATCTTGGTTCCTTCCAGTTTTGGGTGATTAATAATAAAGCTGCTATAGACATTTGTGTGCTTGTGTGTGTGTGTGTGTGTGTGTGTGTGTGTGTGTGTGTGTGTGTGTACATAGTTTACAACTCAATTGGGTAAATTCCTAGGAACACAATTGCTGTATCATATGGTAAGGGTATGTTCAACTGTGTGAGAAACTGCTCAACTGTCTTGCAAAGTGGCTATACCATTTTGCATTGCAATTAGCAATGAATGAGAGTTTCTCCTGCTCTGCATTTTGCCAGCATTTAGTGTTGTTGAGTTTTGGATTTTAGATTTTCTAGCAAGTGTGTGGTGGAAACTCATTATTGCTTTAATTTGTAATTCCCTTATGACATATGATGTTGAGCATCTTGTCATATGGTTATTTTCCACCTGTTTATGAAGTATCTCTTGAGAACTTTTGCCCATTTAAAGGAAATTGGTTTGTTTATTTGTTGAGTTATAAAAGTTCTTTGTATATTTTGGGTAAAAATCCTTTATCAGATATGTGTTTTGCAAATATCTTCTCCCAGTCTGTGATTTGTCTTTTCATTATCTTAACAGTGTCTTTTGCAGAGCACAAATTTTCAATTTTAATAAAGCCCAATTTATCAATTTTTTTCCACAGATTGTATTGTAGCTAAAAGTCATAGCTAAATCCAAGGCCACCTAGATTTTTTTAAATATTATAGATTAGAATTTTTATAGTTTCTCATTATTTCATTTAGACCAATTTTTAATTAATTTTGTAAAAAGTGTAAGTTCTTTGTTTAGATCCGTTTTTTTTTTTACCTATGTCTAATTGTTCCAGCACCATTTATTGGAAAAACTGTCTTTTCTCCATTGAATTGTGTTTGCTTTTAAGCAAAGATTAGTTGACTATTTTTGTGTGGGTCTATTTCTGGGCTCTTCATTTTGTTCCATTGATCTTTGCTATTCTTTCACACCATACTGTTTACTGTAGCTTTATAATAAGTCTTGAAGTCAGGCACTGACAGTCATCCACTTTTGTTCTCTTTCTTCAGCACTGTGCAGGCTATTCTGGGTCTTCTGCCTTTCCATATAAACTGTAAAATCAATTTGTTGCTTTCCACAGAATAACTTGGTAAGATTTTGATTGGAATTGTGTTGAATCTATATATTAACTTGGGAAGAATTAACATCTTAAAAATATTGAGTCTTTTTATCCATGAATATGGAATATCTCCCACTTATATTTAAACTAGAGCCCTGGTGCACAAAATTCATGCATGGGGGGGGGGGGAGGGTCCCTCAGCCCGGCCTGCACCCTCTTCAATCAGGGACCCCTCGGGGGATGTCCAACATCCCTCTTGCAATCCAGGACCCCTGGCTCCTAACCGCTCACCTGCCTGCCTACCTGATTGCCCCTAACCACTCTGCCTGCCTTTCTGATCTCCCCTAACTCTCTGCCTATCTGCCTGATCACCCCTAACTGCCTCTGCCTGCTTGCCTGATCGCCCCTAACTGCCTCTGCCCGCCAGCCTGGTTGCCCCTAACTGCCCTCCCCTGCCGGCCTAGTGTCTCCTAACTGCCCTCCCCTGCTGGCCTGGTTGCCCCTAACTGCCCTCCCTGCCAGCCTAATCACTCCTAACTACCTCTGCCTCGGCCCCTGCCACCATGGCTTTGTCTGGAAGGATGTCCAGATGGATGTCAGGAAGACATCCGGTCTAATTAGAATATTACCCTTTTATTAGTATAGATATTTGATTTCTTTCATCAGAAATTTGTAGTTTTCATTATATAGATCCTGTACATACTTTGTTAGATTTATAGCTAGGAATTTAAAATTTTGAATGCAAATATAAATAACATTGTGTTCATTTCAAATTCCAAATGGTCATTGATGGTATATAGCAAAGCAGTTAACTTTGTATGATACTTTGTAAAACACTGTGTAATATGAAGCAAGAATTCTCATGATCTGTCCTCAATGTGTTAAGCATAATGTTAGCTGTAGTGTTTTGTTTTGTTTTACGATAGGTGTTCTTTACCACATTAAGGAAGTTTCCTGTATTTCTAGTTGTGATGAGTGTTTATTTTTTTAAATCATAAGTGAAGGTTGAATTTTGTAAAAAAAAAATTGTTAATCTGTTTATATGATCATATAATTTTTCTTCATTAGCCTGTTCATGTGACTGATCATATTAATTGATTTTTGAATGTTGAATGTAATGGAAATAAAATCCCAGTTGTTGGTGGTGCATAATTCATTTTATACACTGTTGGATTCAATTTGCTAATATTTTTTTGAGGATCTTCATGAGAGATGTTGGTATATAGTTTACTTTTGTTGTAATATCATTTCCTAGTTTTGGTATAGCTGTAATATTGGCTTCATAGAAAGTCAAGAAGTGTTTTTTTGCTTCTATTTTCTGGAAGAGATTGTAGAAAATTGGTATAATTTCTGTCTTAAATGTTGGTGAGATTCACCAGTGAAACTATCTGGGCCTTGTGCTTTCTTTTTTGGAAAAATATTAATTTTTTGACTTAATACTTTTAATAGATAAAGGCCTATTCAGATTATCTATTTCTCCTTATGTGACATTTGGTAGTTGTGTCTTTCAAGGAATTGGTCTGTTTCATTTAAGTGATCAAATTTGTAGGCATAGAACTGTTCATAATATTCTTTAATTTTCCTTTTAATGAGCATGGGAAAAGTAATGATAAACTCTTTTTCAATTCTGATATGTGTAATTTGTGTCTTTTCTTTTTTTTTTTTATTAGCCTGACAAATTCTATTATTCTATTCAAAGAACCAGCTTTTGGTTCATTGATTTTCTCTACTGGTTTCCTGTTTTTAATTTCATTAATATATTCTCTAATTGTTATTTTTTCTGCTTGCTTAAGGCTTATATTGCTCTCCTTTTTTTAAAAAAAATAGTATTGACAGTATTATAGATGTCCTCCATCTCCCCTCCTCTTTGCCCCTCCACCCAGCCCCTGCCCCACCCCAGGCCTTCACTACACTATTGTCTATGTCCATGGGCTAGACACAAAGGCATATATGTTTAGTTAATCTCTTCCTGTCCCCCACCCACCCACCTCCCCTCTGAGATCTGTCAGTCTGTTCTATGGATCCATGCCTTTGGACCTATTTTGTTCATTAGATTCCACGTATAAGTAAGATCATGTGATATTTGTCTTTATCTGACTGGCTTATTTCACTTAGCATAATAATCTCCAAGTACATCTATGCCAGCCGTGGGCAAACTACAGCCCGCGGGCTGGATCCGGCCCGTTCGGCTGTTCTATCCGGCCCGTGGAGCCGAAAGAGCGGAGGGTTCTCTTGCTCTCCCCTCCGCTCCTTCACCAGCAGCAGTGTTAACATGGCAACATCGGGAAACATGGGAAACATGGCCGCAGCTCCTTCTTCTGAGTGGGCGGATTTATATCCGCCCATTCAGTATAAGGAACAACCTCTCAATCTTCCAGAGGCTCCTTGTAATGCCCGCGGACGCGTCCCCCGACATCACCCTGGGAATGCGTAGACACGTTATCTTGGTGATGTAGGGAGACACGCCCCTGGAGAGCACAGTATCAGAGCCTTTCTGAGGTAAGATTAAGAGCTCTACTCAAACACAATTTTTTCCTGTTCCCACATTCTGTACATCACAATGATTTCTTAATAAAACAACAAAGACTTTCAGCTTTTAGGGCTTGTATCCACTGCAGTTTTCTTTTTTCCCACTGTGGACGCGCGCAGCAAGGAAAAAGACACACAGAGGACATGTCACACTAGCCATGCTGCGGCTGCATTGTTTTGCTGATACGGATGCGGTATCAGTAACGCTACCGTGGCCACTAACTGCATGTGTTAGCGGCAAAACAAATGAATTTTGCGCTGCGTTTGCTTCTCCCCCTTGCACCTGTAAAAATGCGTGCTACAGGGCATTTGTGTTAACATGTACCACTGCACATTAGCATCAACGCTGGTGTTAAAATGTTTGAAATGAATAAAACTATTGAAATAAAAAAAAAGACCATACCCTTTTATGTAATTATGTTTACTTTGAATTTATATTAGTTCACACAAACACTCCATCCATGCTTTTGTTCCGGCCCTCCGGTCCAGTTTAAGAACCCATTGTGGCCCTCGAGTCAAAAAGTTTGCCCCTGATCTATGCTGTCACAAAAGATAAGAGATCCTTCTTTTTTACAGCCGATTAGTATTCCATTGTGTAAATGTACCACAGCTTTATAATCCACTCATCTACTAATGGGCACTAGGGCTGTTCTCATATCTTAGCTATTGTCAATAACACTGCTATGAACATGGGATGCATATCTTCTTTCAAAATGGTATTCTAGACTTTTTTGGATATATTCCCAGAAGTGGGATCACCGAATCAAAAGGCAGTTCCATTTTTAATTTTTTGAGAAAATTCCATACTGTTTTCCATAGTGGCTGCACCAGTCTGCATTCCCACCAGTAGTGTACTAGTGTTCCCTTTTCTCCACATCCTTGCCACACTTGTTGTTTGTTGATTTATTGATGGTAGCCATTCTGGCAGATGTGAGGTGATACCTCATTGTCATTTTAGTTTGTATCTCTGGTAAGACTTTAAAGCAGCTATTATAAAAAGGTTCAAATGAGCAATTATGAACATTGTTTGCTTTGAAGTCTTTATTAGATAATTTCAACATCTGTGTCATCTCATGACAGATATCTTTTTTTTTTTCCAAATTTTTATTAAGGTATTATATGTGTACATATCTTACCATTGCCCCCCCCACCCCCCTCCCATACCTGCCCTCACCCCCCAATGTTTTGCATCCGTTGGTTACTCTTATATGCATGCATACAAGTCCTTCAGTTGATCTCTTATTTCCCCCACCTCTCCCTAACCTTACCGCTGTAATTAGACACTCTGTTTGATGCTTTACTGCCTCTGTAACTATCTTTTGGTTCATCAGTTTATAATGTTTTTCATTATCCCTAAATGAGTGAGATCATGTGGTATTTTTCTTTGATTGACTGGCTTATTTCACTTAGCATAATGTTCTCTAATTCCATCCAGGTGTCTACAAATGGTAGTAATTCCTTCTTTTTTATGGCAGCATAGTATTCCATTGTGTAGATGTACCATAGTTTTCTGATCCAGTCATCTGCTGACGGGCACCTAGGCTGTTTCCAAATCTTAGCTATTGTAAATTGTGCCGCTATGAACATAGGGGTGCATATATCCTTTCTGATTGGTGTTTCTGGTTTCTTAGGATATATTCCTAGGAGTGGGATTACTGGGTCAAATGGGAGTTCCATTTTCAGTTTTTTGAGGAAACTCCATACTGTTCTCCACAGTGGCTGCACCAGTCTGCATTCCCACCAGCAGTGCACGAGGGTTCCTTTTTCTCCGCATCCTCGCCAACACTTGTCGTTTGTTGATTTGTTGATGATAGCCATTCTGACAGGTGTGAGATGGTATCGCATTGTCGTTTTGATTTGCATCTCTCGGATAATAAGTGACTTTGAGCATGTTTTCATGTGTCTCTTGGCCTTCCTTCTGTCTTCTTTCGAAAAGATTCTATTTAGGTCCGTTGCCCATTTTTTTATTGGATCATTTATCTTCCTTTTATTAAGTTGTATAAGCTGCCTGTAGATGTTGGAAATTAAACCTTTATCAGTGATACCATTTGCAAATATGTTCTCCCATACAGTGGGGTTTCTTGTTGTTTTGTTGATGGTTTCTTTTGCTGTGCAAAAGCTTTTTATTTTGATGTAGTCCCATTTGTTTATTTTCTCTTTGGCTTCCATTGCCCTAGGGGCAGTATCACTGAAAAAGTTCTTTTGGCATATGTCTGAGATTTTGCTGCCTGTGGATTCCTCTAGTATTTTTATGGTTTCCCGTCTTATATTTAAGTCCTGTATCCATTTTGAGTTTATTTTTGTGTATGGTGTAAGTTGGTGATCTAGTTTCATTTTTTTGCGTGTATCTGTCCAATTTTCCCAACACCATTTATTGAAGAGACTGTCTTGACTCCATTGTATGCTCATGCCTCCTTTGTCAAATATTAATTGCGCATATTGGTTTGGGTCGATATCTGGATTCTCTATTCTATTCCATTGATCTATATGTCTGTTCTTGTGCCAGTACCAGGCTGTTTTGAGGACAGTGGCTTTGTAATACAGCTTGAAATCTGGTATTGAGATCCCTCCTACGTTATTCTTCTTTCTCAGGATTGCTGTGGCTATTCGGGGTCTTTTTTTATTCCAGATGAATTTTTGGAGAGTTCTTTCTAGGTCTGTGAAGTATGCTGTTGGTATTTTAATGGGGAGTGCATTGAATCTATAGATTGCTTTGGGTAGTATGGACATTTTGATGATGTTGATTCTACCAATCCATGAACATGGTATGTTCTTCCATCTGTTTACATCTTCCTCTATCTCTTTTTTCAGTGTCCTGTAGTTTTCCGCATATAGGTCTTTTACCTCCTTGGTTAGGTTTATTCCTAAGTATCTTAATTTTTTTGGTGCGATGGAAAATGGGATTGCTTTTTTAGTCTCTCTTTCTGTAAGTTCACTGTTGGTGTATAGAAATGCCATAGATTTCTTGGCGTTAATTTTGTATCCTGCTACCTTGCCGAATTCATTAATTAAGTCTGTTAGTTTTTTGATAGAGTCTTTCGGGTTTTTTATGTACAATATCATGTCATCTGCAAATAGGGACAGCTTTACTTCTTCTTTTCCAATTTGGATGCCTTTTATTTCTTCTTCTTGTCTAATTGCAATGGCTAATACTTCCAGTACTATGTCAAACAGGAGTGGTGAGAGTGGGCATCCCTGTCTTGTTCCTGTTCTTAGGGGAAATGGTTTTAGTTTTTGCCCACTGAGTATGATGTTAGCTGTGGGTTTATCATATATAGCTTTTATTATGTTGAGGTATGATCCTTCTATTCCCACCTTGTTGAGAGTTTTTATCAAGAAAGGGTGTTGGATTTTGTCAAATGCTTTTTCTGCATCAATTGATATGACTATGTGATTTTTATCTTTCAATTTGTTTATGTGATGTATCACATTTATTGATTTTCGGATATTGAACCATCCTTGCATTCCTGGGATAAACCCTACTTGGTCATGGTGTATGATCTTTCTGATGTACTGCTGGATCCAATTTGCTAGAATTTTGTTGAGGATTTTGGCATCTACATTCATGAGGGATATTGGCCTGTAATTCTCTTTCATTGTGTTGTCTTTATCTGGTTTTGGTATTAGGGTGATGCTGGCTTCATAGAAGGAGCTTGGAAGTGTTCCTTCCTCTTGAATTTTTTGGAATAGTCTGAGGAGGATAGGTTTTAGTTCTTCCTTGAATGTTTGGTAAAACTCTCCTGTGAAGCCGTCTGGCCCCGGGCTTTTGTTTGCCGGAAGCTCTTTGATGACTGCTTCAATTTCTTCCATAGTTATTGACCTATTGAGCTGTTTAGATTCTTCCTGATTGAGTTTTGGGAGGTTGTATACTCCTAGGAATATGTCCATTTCCTCCAGGTTGTCCAGTTTGTTGGAATAGAGTTGTTCGTAGTATTTTTTAACAATCCTTTGTATTTCAGCGGGATCTGTTGTTATTTCACCTCTTTCATTTCTGATTTTGTTTATTTGGGTCCTCTCTCTTTGCTTCTTGGTGAGCCTGGCTAGAGGTTCATCAATCTTGTTTATCCTTTCAAAGAACCAGCTCTTGGTTTTGTTGATCTTTTGTATTGTTTCTTTGGTCTCTATGTCGTTTATCTGTGCTCTGATCTTTATTATTTCCTTCCTTCTGCTTACACTGGGCTTTTCTTGTTGCTCTTTTTCTAACTCTTTGAGTTGTTGGGTTAGGTAATTTATTACCCCTGTTTCTTGTTTTTTGCAGTAGGCTTGTAGAGCTATGAACTTCCCTCTCAAGACTGCTTTCGCTGTGTCCCATAGATTTTGGATTGTAGTGTTTTCATTGTCATTTGTTGTCATGATGTTTTTTATTTCTTCTTTGATTTCTCTGGTAACCCAGTCATGGTTTAATAGCATGCTGTTTAGTCTCCATGTGTTTGATTTCTTTGGGTTGTTTTTATTGTAGTTGATTTCCAGTTTTATGCCACTGTGGTCTGAGAAGATGCTTGATATGATTTCTATCTTCTTGAATTTGAAGAGACTTTGCCTATGTCCCAACATATGGTCTATCTTTGAAAATGACCCATGTGCACTTGAGAAGAATGTATATTCTGTGGCTTTGGGGTGAAATGTTCTGAAGATGTCAATTAATTCCATCTGGTCTAGTGAGTCATTTAGGATTGATGTTTCTTTGCTGATTTTTTGTTTAGAGGATTTGTCCAATGGTGATAGTGGGGTATTGAAGTCTCCTACTATGATTGTATTGCTGTCAATCTCTCCCTTGATATCCTCCAGGAGTTTTTTTATGTATTTGGGTGCTCCTGTATTGGGTGCATATATGTTTACCAGAGTTATTTCTTCTTGTTGGATTGCTCCCTTTAGTATTATGAAGTGGCCTTCCTTATCTCTTGTTATGTCCTTCAGTTTGAGATCTAATTTGTCAGATATAAGTATTGCTACCCCAGCTTTTTTTTCAGTTCCATTTGCCTGGAAAACCTTTTCCATCCCTTCACCCTCAGTCTGTGTGCGTCTTTTTTTCTGAGGTGGGTTTCTTGTAGACAGCAGATATATGGGTCATGTTTTCTTATCCAATCCATTACCCTATGTCTTTTGATTGGGGCATTTAATCCGTTTACATTTAAAGTTATTATTGATAGGTACTTATTTGTCGCCATTCCTATTCTTTACACCTGTGTTCCTTCTTCGCTTCCTATTTCTTTTTTTTTTTTTATTTATTTTATTTTTTTACAGCAGACCCTTTAGCATTTCTTGCATTGCTGGTTTGGTGGTAATAAATTCCCTTAGTCCTTTTTTGTCTGTGAAGCTCCTGATTTCACCTTCAATTTTGATTGACAGCCTTGCTGGGTACAGTATTCTTGGATTCAGACCCTTCCTTTGCATGACTTTGTATATTTCATTCCATTCCCTTCTGGCCTGATGAGTTTCTGTTGAGAAATCAGTTGCTAGTCTGATGGGGGTTCCTTTGTATGTAACTTTCTGTCTCTCTCTTGCTGCTTTTAAGATTCTTACTTTGTCATTGGTGTTTGCCAATTTAATTATAATGTGCCTTGGCGTCGGTCTTTTGCGGTTCATTTTGCTTGGGACTCTGTGGGCTTCTTGGATTTGTGTGGGTTTTTTCTTCTCTATATCAGGGAAATTTTCTGTCATTATTTCTTCAAATAGGTTTTCTATTCCTTGCTCAGCTTCCTTTCCTTCTGGAACCCCTATTATGCGGATGTTGTTTTGTTTCGTGTTGTCCCAAAGTTCCCTTAGGCTCTCCTCCTGCCTTTTAATTTTTTTTTCTAGAAGTTGCTCTACTTGGGTATTTTTTCCCATCTTGTCTTCTAGCTCACTGATGCAGTCCTCTGCTTCTTCTAGTCTACTCTTGATGCTTTCTATTGAGTTCTTTACAGCAGCGATGTCATTTTTCATTTCTTCTTGGTTCTTCTTCATTTCCTCTTGGTTCTTGCTCATATTGTCAAATTTGTCTTCCATTCTTTTCAGCCACCTTATGACCATTTCTCTGAATTCTTTTTCTGGAAGGTTGCTTGCTTCCATTTCGTTTACTTCCTTTTCTGGTGATGCCTGCTTTTCTTTCATATGCGGGCTGTGTCTTTGTCTCCCCATGGTCTCTCTTCTCTGGGTGTCTGGTTATGTAGTTCTCTCTCTCCTGCGTCGATTTAAAGGCACAAAATACAGCACTACCAGGTACAACACACAAGGCACTGAACAGAAATGTATTCACGATATTAATAACCTCCAATAAAGGTGACCACCAGAGAAAGGCAAATTAGGGGATAGTAGAGAAAGAAGAAGAGGAAAAAGAAAGAAAGAAGAAGAAAAAAAAAAGGGGTGTCAAAATGAAATTGGGAAAAGGGAAAAAAAGAAGAAAAAAAAGTAAGAGAGACAAGAAAGAGACTAAGAGAGAAAGGGAAACAGACTATATATATTGGGGATAAAACTCCAATTGAACAATCACTTATCCCAGCAAATGCCAGCAACAAGTACCTGGGGATTAATACAAACTACAACACCAACTAATATTGAGTGAGGCAAGGGAAAACAGAAGCACTAAACAAACAAAAAAATAAACAAAAGAAGAATAAGCAAAACAATCTCACAAAAAAGCATAAAAATTCGATATAATCTACATTCAAACGAACAACAACAAAAGGACAAAGAGAAAAACAATTTTTTGGATAGTTAAGACAGCGAAGAGAGAGGTGTGTATGGACTTGGAGCAGGGGATTGGAGATTAGATATATAAGTAGGGTGAAATTTTAAAAGGGGGTAAACAGAAAGTATAGGGAAAATCTAAAGCAGGAAAAGGGTAAGATAAACAGGACACTGAAAAGGGAAAAGTGAGGAAGAGAGTGATGGCATAAAGGTAGATTTGAGATAGAGTAAAATGATGCTAAAGGAAAGATAAAAATAGAATGTAGAACATTAATCCCAAAACAAAATGAAGAGAAAATAAAATGACACTTAAAAAAAAAAAAAGATAAAATAGCAGTAGTAATAATACGGATTGAAAATAAAAATGTAATAATTAAAAAGGTAAAATCAAGTGAGGAAAAAAATTAGTTTCTTGAGTAAAAGATGCAAAAAATGAAAATAAAAAAATAAAAAATAAAAATAAAATGTGGAGTAGTGAAGGTCATTCACTTCCTCTGTTGTTCTGTTTGGCACGCCTGTTTCTCAGTCCGCACAGTATTGCAGTTCCCTGCGTTCCACTGCTCTTCAGTGATGTAAGCCAGTCCTGATTTTAAGCAGACGGTGTGTCTTAATTCGTATTCCTTTATTTTTGATTACACAAGAGTCAATTTGTGATTCAGCCCCTGGGTGGCAGTGTTTCTGGATTGACTTCCGGGTTTATCTATGGCCTCTCTAGGGAGTGTTAGAGCCTTCTTTCCCCGGTTTGTGGGAGTGGGCTGCCTCAGAGCTGGCTCTCGGATGGTCACTCCCCGCTCCGATCCCCAGGATCCAGAAAAACAACTTTCCCCTGCAGTCTCCCAGGGTGTCCCCAACTGGGTGAACCTATGAATTGGGCTTAGTAATCAGAAGCAAGAATTTCAAGAGGAAAAAGCCCAAGTGTGCGCACTCCGTGGCTGCGCGTAAGTCTAGCACACCCCTGAAATTCTTAGGGTGTCCCTGCACTTCAGATCAAAATGGGTTGCTTTTTAGAGAGCCCTTCTGTTAGCAGCTCTGAGGACCCCCTTCCACATTCACAGATCACGCCAGCCCCAGCAGCCACGGATTTTTCTAGGCACAGACTTCCCTGGTCCTCCAGCTCCCGCAAAACGCACGTTCCTCTCTCGCGCTGGGACCAGAGACCTCACCTTATCCAAATGAAATCTGACCTTTCCGTGGTGGAGTGTAGAGCTCCTCTGAACCCGTGTGTTTGCGCCAATTGGGGAGCGTTGTTCTGGGGCTCGCAGCTGTTCCGTGGGTGCCGCAGTTGTGAATTCTCAGGCTTCCGATAAGCTCCACTTTCCGGTTCCAGAGGGCGGCGACTCCGCATCCAAGCCCGCAGCTCTGGGAGGGGACCCAGCCGCAGTGGGAGCTGCCAGGTCAGGGGAACCCCGTCTAGCAGTCTCCCACCTTCTTCTGGAGTTCAGCTGTCCCCCAACTTGCCAACAAACACTCCTAGTGCGACCCTCAGCTGTTCTTTCTTTCTGCTCCGGGACAAGGCTCGGAACACGTCTGTCTATTCCGCCGCCATTTTTCTCCCTCCTCATGACAGATATCTTGATTGTCATTTCCTATGTGAGTCGAGATTTTTGTGGTTCTTCATATGCCTAGTGATTTTAGATTGTATCAAGGACATGTGAATGTTATATTATTATATTCTGGGTCTTGTTTAAATCCTATGGAAAATATTGATATTTTAGTTTTTAATAAGATAATCCATCTGTTTCAGTTCAGACCACAAGTTCCAACACTTCTGTGGTCTGAGGTTTCTATCTTAGTTTGGTTTTCAAAATTTTTGCAGTGCTATTTGAATGTCTGGCATATGTGCCACTCTGTGGTTAGGCTGGGACCTGGGTAGTGGTCTATCTTTTAGTTCAATTCTTGAAATCATTGGTATGTTGATTCAGACCAGATCCACACATGCACACTTTGGGAGTGAGATGAGGAGTTCATAAGTTAATTTATGGAGTTACTTTCATGAGCTCCTTTCTCTCTTCAACCTCCCAATATTTCCTGGTTTCCTAGGGTTCTCCTTTTTTGGTATTATGGACAGAAACTACCCACTTTCATGATTGTAATACTGCCAAGCAGAAAAAGAACAGATAATACTAGTAAATAAGTAATGGGCTTAGCACTGCTCTCTTGGAGCGAGACCTCAACAAAATGGAGACAAAATTCCCTTCTTCAGTGTTTTGGCTCCTGCAATTTTACAATACATGCCGCTGCCACTGCAACTGCTATACATGCAGAATTGCCTTGAGGCTATGGCACGATGGAAGTGAGAAAGAAAAAAAATAAACATGGTTTTCCTCAACTTGATGAGCATCTGTAGTTTCTTTGCTTGTTCCTCCAGAAAGAATTAGAGAGCTTCTTTTGGGGTTTTCTCTATTTTCCCCATAGCACTCACTTTTGGGTTTTTTGTTTGCCTTAATTTCTTGCCAGAGGATATAAGAGGGGAAAAATGATACACTCACTGCCAGGTTGGTGATGCCTCAAATTCTGGTGTTCTTTGCTATCTCTGATGTGATCTGCCTTTCAAATAGATACTCCATGTATTCTGCCAAGGTTTTCTGGTTAATTTCAGTGAGAATTACTTACTCTA
The DNA here is from genome assembly GCF_963455305.1 of Plecotus auritus. Classification (NCBI taxonomy): domain Eukaryota; kingdom Metazoa; phylum Chordata; class Mammalia; order Chiroptera; family Vespertilionidae; genus Plecotus; species Plecotus auritus. Next base: position 107,933,054 of record NC_137784.1, on the reverse strand, counting down.
ACTTACCTAGGCCAAATCTCAATTCTTCTTTAGAGTAATTTTTTTTTCTGTTGCAAACAATGATTCATTTTCTTTTTGAAATGAAAGCAATGTAAAAAAAATAAAAACAGTTAAGACAATTACTTGGTACTCTTGTGTACATAAAATTGATTCTTCTGGTCATAGTAATATTAAAATTTTATTGGATGATGCCTTAAGTACAACATACATTTTGCTAATTTTAACTACTTCCTATCTCCCTACTCCCCAGATTGGCACATAAAACATGGCAATTAGATGCCAAAATCCAGTACACTAAGTGGAAAAACGTGATTTCAACTCGTGTGCCTAATATCATAGCCTAAGCTTTTTACCACAATATTATATAGTTGCCTTTTAAAGTTAAACAAATGCTTCCCTACTGACTGTGGTATATTTAGTTTCACTACCTTCACTCACCTTCCCAAAAATTTGTAGGAGGAGTGTACTTTCCTGCCCCACTAATGTTGAGCTCGGCTGTGTGATTTGCTTTGGCCTTGTGGTGATTGGAGTATGGCCATTTGACTTTGAGCTTGGCCATTTAACTCAGCAGACATGACAAGAGCATAGACTTGGAATGTGCTTTGTGATTGGGCTTGTCCTTTTGCCCTTTTGCTGTTACCATGAGAACATATCCCAGGGATCCTGGTAATCCAAGGAGGATGAGAGACCTGTGGATCATACCTGGATTCAACCCACAGCTTGGTGCCAAACCCACTTGGGCCTAAACTAGGTAAGCGACATGTGAATTAAAAGAAATGATTGTTGTTTCAAGCATCTGAGGTTAGGGGTGGTTTGCTATTGTGGCAACTGACAGACTAATTATGACTATATAAATATTTGGTTGAGGGCTTTCTTATGTTTCCACATGAAATTTAAATGAATATATGACTTAGATTTAAATTCTAAAGCCTACAGATAACTTAAATTTCCACTCTCTTCTATTCTATTTCCCAGCCTCTTTTTCTCCTAGAAGATAGTGCTTACTGAGGAGCAGGATTTTTTTTCTTTTTATCTCAAGCTCTGATAGTTCTGCCAAAATCTGCTAGTTCTATTTGGGGTTTCAGAGCATGGTGGGTACTTCTGTGATGCATCAAAGTTTCTAGTTCTCTAAACTGGATTTGTTATCCTTGGTCCCCTTTGTAAGTGCAGCATCAGCATCCCCATAGGTCTCTCTGCCTGAGCCCTGCTGAAAATAAGCCCATAGATCATAGATGGTGTGTGCTAGTGCACTCCTCATTACTGTTTCTTCTTATGTGGTAAACTCTAGCTTAGGATCTAGACAGATTTGGACTTGAATACTATTTATATCCTTTAATGTCTGGAAGATTGGGATAAGCTACATACTGTCTCTGAGCCTCAGATTCTTCATATGTGAAGTGGGGTAATCAGCTATGTCCAGCCTCCCTCATAGCACTGTTGTGAGCATCAGTATCTCCATAAAGGCTGAAGAGAGCATATGATTTTTGTTAATTTTCCTGAGTATGTTCAACAGGTTAGTACCTAATTGCAGCCAGCACCAGTGTTCTCTTCTTTATATAGGCATGCCTCACTTTATTGTACTTCTCTCTTTTGTGCCTCAGAGATTTTGCTTTTTTTTTTTTTTTTTTTTTTGCAAATTGAAGGCAAGACCCTCCACCACCAAAAAGACTACAACTTCCTTTATTGTGATACTTGTTTTATCATGGCGGTCTGGAATTGAGCCTTCAATATGTCTGAGGTATGTCTGTATTCTTTAGGAGAAGGAATTTTCAAGGAGCTGGAGCATGGCAACTCCATTTCACTACCTCTGGCTCCTGACACAGCCTGGGCTCAGCAATCTTATTTTTCCCACTGCACCCTTCTTCCACCACCGGGGTAGAAGGATCCTAACCACAATTACCATCTGCCTAGGACTCACAGAATCCTATCTCCTTGACAACAGAAGTGCAGGTGTCAAAGTGAGTCAGCTTGGAGGAGGTGAAGCAGTGGCAGGATGCCGTTGGCTTTATATTGCTTTTGGCTTCTTAGAGTTGTCCCCACTAGTTTCTCAAATGAAGAGTAAGTATGTGGTCCAGAGACAAAAGAAAAAAATGTCTAGCCTAGCAGCTTTATGCCAGATGCACAGGTATAAAGCTGTTTTACAAAAATAAGGCAGCTTTTGTACCTAATTCTTCGTGTCTTTTAGAACCACACTAGCTGTGGAGCTTGGAAAAGTATAATTATGATTGCATTTACCCTTTGGTTTATAAGTTTAATTGGTAGGACTTTATAGATCAGGAAACTTAGGTTTAGAGTAAGTAAATTAACAGAGTCAGAAGTTACATCCACGTGTGTCTGAATCCAAAGCTGGTGTTTTCCATGCCATCACAAAGCTAGTTTGCATTTTGCTTGTTTTTGGTCATTCTGGGAAATTGGTCATGTGTGTTCTACTATCATTTTGATGAAACATGGATAGAGTTCAAGATATGGAATCAGACAGCCCTGGGTTTTAATTTTGACTCTAATATTTATCAACTGTGTAATCTTGGAAAATTTATTTAACCTCTCTGAGTCTCAGTTTCCTTATGGGAATAATAGTAGTATTTCATAGGGTTTTGGGGAGGTTAAGTGAGATTATTTGTGTGAAGGACTTTGTGTAGTGCCTGGCATAGTGCCTGGCATATATGAAGCATTCAATAAATATTTACTAAAAAATAGTCTATTTCACAGTAGAAGTATCATTGCAGCCCAAATCTCTTCTGTTTGCTCTTATAACACATCATCATGTTCTTGAGAATTTAGTTATAGGATGTTATGGGATGTTAGAGCTAGAGGGGGGAGGATGTCTTATGATTGCTTAATCCAAACTCCTCATTTTGCACAAGCTGCAACTAAGGTTCAGAGACAAGGAGTGACTTAAATTTGTGTTATCTTCCACTGCTCCCAATTGCATCTCCTGATAAGTCAGTGACTTGGGCAAAGTCATGTTTCTTAGCTCTGCTTTATCTGTTTGAAAGCTGGCAAGGATCTTTACCCTTATATTTACCTGGTCTGATATTTGCAAGGAGAAAATGAGATTTTTGGTATTTGTGATTAGAAAAGCTTGTGTTTCCTCTAGTATGCCCCCTCCCCCCTTTCCCATACTCCACATTCCTGTGTGATTCCCAGGCCAGGTTTGCAATTTAAAAAGTTTCCTCCACCCCTGGATATCTTTTTTTTACCATTTTCACAATCATTATTGTCTAAAATTCCTTGTCTTTTTTCCATTTGCTTTGGGACCTATTGTCTGTCAAACTTACCTGATAAAGTAAAGTATAGGTTAATGTGTTAATGGTCTGCAGTATTACATTCCCCACATATCATCTGCATGTTAACAGAATGCTTCCCTCAAATAAATGATATACACTGGAATTTCATGCATGAAGTTATTAGGTTATGGAAGACAGCAGGCACATGTCTTAAACAGAGAGAGGGTCAGCATTAGAGTTGCAAGACCAGATTCAGGAAAGCAGGGGAAACTGCAGATGCTTGAGAGTAGGAGCTGAGGGAAGTGGCATCTAAGATAGACTTTGCTTATTGACTGAGTCTGTTAGGGTCAGCCATGCTTATGAGAGTAGCTCTCATTGCCTCAGCTCTCTCTCCATGTGTGCCGAAGAAATGTGATTTAATTGGAGTAAGACTTAAAAAATAATGAATTCAGGAGGAAGATGGCAGCTGGCAGGATGCAGGTGAGGGAGAGGGTGTGAGTGAGTGAGCGGGTGAAAGGGAAGTGTGTGGACGTGTGTGGTATGTGTGTGAGTGAGTGAGGGACAGTTAAATCTTGCATGAGTATCAGGGGCTAGAAGACCAGGCTCTCCTGGACAGGGAGCCCCTACCACCACTGTGGGCACTCCCTGGGCTGTGGAGCTTGGTCATGGAGCTCACACCATCTTGAAGGGGAGAGTGGCCTCTTCTAGGAACTCATCAGCACCACCACCCAGACTGGCCTTGGACACTACCTGCAACCCTGCAGCCACACCAGCCAAAGTCCTGCTGCCCCGCCCACAGACCTACAGACCCTAAGACATCCACCTCCAAGGGCGCACAGCTCCCGCAGCAGTAGGTGGGACTTCCCCCTCCCTGGCTGCTGACCTCCAGACACCACAGTTGCACCTTTCCAGCATGCAGGCCACCTGAGGCCACCGCCCCACCCCAACAGGTGGCTCCCAGTGCCTCTGAGAGCCCCTGCTGGGTGTGCTCATATCCAAACAAGGATGCACAGCCCTGGCAACAGAAACTGGGATTTCCCCCTCCCTGCCTGCCTGCACACAGACACTGCAGTCATGCGGCTTCAGCACATGGGACCCTCTGAGTCTAACACCCTGGTAGATGGCTCCTGGGTGCCTCTGTGAGCCACTGTTGGGCATGTGAGAATCCAACCAAGGGTGCAAGGCCCCAGCAGCAGAAACTCATACTTCCCCTTCCCCAGCTGTTGACTGCTGGACACTGCATTTGTGCCTTTCCAGCGTGAAGGCCTCCTGAGCCCCCTGCCCCGACAGGCGGCTCCCAGGTGCTTCTGTGAGCCCCTGCTGGGTGCACTCATAACCAAACAAGGGCGCACAGCCCTGGTAGCAGAAACTGGGACTTTCCCCTCCCCACCTGCCTACCAACAGACACTGGTTGCAAGGGTTCAGTGTGCAGGTCCCTCTGAGTCCACTGTCCTGGCAGAAGGCTCCCAGGTACCTCTGTGAGCCTCCCAGTGCACCCACAAATCAAACCAAGGGTGCAAGGCCCTGGCAGCAGAAACTGGGACTTTCCCCTCCCCACCTGCCTACTCACAGACACTAGTTGTGTGGCTTCAGCTTGCGGACCCCTCTGGGTCCGCAGCCCTGACAGGCGGCTCCCGGGTGCCTCTGTGAGCCACCACTGGGCATGTGTGAATCCAACCAAGGGTACAAGGCCCTGACAGCAGAAACTGGGACTTCCCCCTCCCTGGCTGCTGACCTCCGGGCACCACAGTCATGCTGATCCAGCGCTCAGGCCTTCTGAGTCTGCCACCCTGACAGGCAGCTCCTGGGTGCCTCTGAGCCACAACTGAGTACACGTATCCCATCAAGGGCACACGGCCCTGGCAGTAGAAAATTGGACTTCCCCCTTCCTGGCTGCCTTTTCACAGACACTGCAGTCACACAGTTTCAGCATGCAGGCCCCCTGAGTCCGCTGCCCCGGAAGGTAGCTCCCGGGTGCCTCTGTGAGCCACCACTGGGCATATTCATATCCAACCAAGGGTGCAAGGCCTCATCAGCAGAAACTCAGACTTCACGCTCCTCAGCTTCTGACCTCCAGTTACCGCAGTTGCACTGATCCAGTGTGCAGACCCCCAGAGCTTGCTAACCTGGCAGGCAGCCCCCAGGTGCCTTTCTGAGCCACTGCAAGGAATGACACTGACTGCTGGCATCCAGTCCCCACAGTAGTGCCACTTCAGCACATGGGCCCCCTGAGCCCACTGCCCCAGCAGACAGCTCCTGGGAACCTCTGTAAGCTGCTGCTGGGTGCATGTATCCAACCAAGGGTGCACATCTCCTGAAGCAGAAACTGGGACTTGTCCCTTCCTGGGGCTTGTGGAACACCATGATCACACCAATCCAGCGTCTTGCCCCCACGAGCACACACCCCTTGCAGATGCTCCTGGGCCCCTCTTTGAGCTGCCATGGGATGTGGGCCTCTCCAACCATGGGTGCATGGCTCCCTCAGCAGGATCCATGACATCCCCCTCCTGGCTGCCTACCTCTGGACACCTTGGTAAGTTACTGAGGACTCGCCTCCCTGGACAAGTTCACATTGTTTCAGCCACAGATTTCGAGATTCCCATATTCCCAGCTGCTGTCTCCTAAACCACCTCATGATTTAGAGAGGGAAATCACTTTTGCCAGAGTCCTACTGCCTCAACCACAGACTATGAGACACCTGCCCCCCACCGTCACAGGCTCTGGGACCCTCGTAGTGAGTTGCAGAGTGACGCTACTCTAGCAAGAGTCACACAACACCGGCCAAAGTCACAGTACCTGAGACTCAGGCCATGAGACTCCTTCCTCCGAGGCTGTGGATTCTGGGAACCCACAGTGAGGCAATAGGCAACCCTTTCCACAAGAGCCAAAAACACGATCACATCCAAAACAGCTTGCCAATCCATGATGAGACTTCATCCATGAATAGGAAACTAACATTCAAGACCCAACTAAATCAAGAGAACCTAAATAGCTCAAGTAGGGAACTCCGCTAGGTCACCAAGCCCAGAAGACCTGATAGACCACACCACTGGTTACCCAAAATCACCAACTACATAGCACCATCCCCAAAAGCATCTGGGTAGCAAAGCAGTTGGATCTAAGACGTAGAAACAATTAAAACATTACATCAAAAAATGGGGAGACAAAAAAAAAAATAATCCCCAAAGGAAAGAAAAAGAGGAATCACCAGAAAGGGAATTAAATGAAGTTGAGGCAAGTAACATGTCAGAGAAAGAATTCAGAGTAATGGTTATAAAAATGCTTAAATGACTAGATGACAAATACCACAACTCAATGAGAATTATAAGAAACTGAATAAGAATGTCACCAACATGAAACGGAACCAAGAGGAAATGAAGAATGACCTAGCTGCAATAAAGAACCCAATTTGGTTCTTAAACAGTAGACTAGAAGAGGCTGAGGAACACATCAGTGAATTTAGAAGAAAAGGTAGGAAAAAACACACAAACACAGCAGCAACTGGAAAGAAAACTTAAAAAGCAGGAGAGCCTAAGGGAGCTTTGGGACAACATGAAATGAAACAGCATCTGCATAATATGGGTGCCAGCAGAAGGGGAAGCAGAGCAAGGAATAGAAAACCTGCTTGAAGAAACAATGACAGAAAACTTCCCTGATGTTGGGAAGAAAAAAACCCACAGAAGTCCAAGAAGCACATAGAGTCCCAAACAAGATGAACCCAAAAAGACCAACACCAAGACACATCATAATTAAACTAGCAAACATCAAAGACAAAGTAAGAATCTTAAAGGCTGCCAGAGAGAGAAAGAAAGTTAACTACAAGGGATCTCCCATTAGAATATCAACTGATTTCTCAACAGAAACACATCAGGCTAGAACAGTGGTTCTCAACCTTTCTAATGCTGCGACCCTTTAATACAGTTCCTCATGTTGTGGTGATGCCCAACCATAAAATTATTTTTGTTGCTACTTCATAACTGTAATTTTGCTAATGTTAATGAATCATAATGTAAATATCTGTGTTTTCCGATGGTCTTAGGCTCTACAGCAGTGGTTCTCAACCTGTGGGTCATGACCTACAGGTTGAGAAGCGCTAGCAGGGTCGCCTAGACCTCAAAGTAAAGGCCATAACAAGAGATAAGGACGGCCACTTCATAATCCTAAAGGGAGCAATTCAATAAGAGGATATAACTCTGGTAAACATATATGCACCCAATACAAGAGCACCCAAATACATTAAAAAAAAAAAAACTTCTTGAAGATAACAAGGGAGAGATCAACAGCAATACAGTAATAGTAGGGGACTTTAATACTCCATTAACATCACTGGATAAATCCTCTAAACAAAAAATAGGCAAAGAAACAGCAATCTTAAATGACTCACTAGACCAGATGGAATTAATTGACATCTTCAGAACATTTCACCCCAAAGCTACAGAATATACATTCTTCTCAAGTGCACATGGGACAGTTACAAAGATAGACCACATACTAGGATACAGGTAAGTCTCTTCAAATTCAAGAAGATAGAAATCATATCAAGCATGTTCTCAGTTTAAAATGGCATAAAATTAGAAATAGCTAAGTGAAATAAGCCAGTCAATGAAAGAAAAATACCACATGATCTCACTCATTTGGGGATAATGAAAAACATTATAAACTGATGAACAAAAAGATAGATACAGAGGCAGTAAAGCATCAAACAGACTGTCAAATTACAGTGGTAAGGTTAGGGAGAGGTGGGGGAATAAAGAGATCAACTGAAGGACTTATATGCATGCATATAAGAGTAACCAACGGATGCAAAACATTGGAGGGTGAGGGCAGGTATGGGAGTGGGGTGGGGGGGCAATGGCAAGATATGTACACATATAATACCTTAATAAAAAAATTAAAAAAATAATAAAATGGCATAAAATTAGAAATCAACTACAATAAAAACATTGAAAACAATCAAACACTTGGAGGCTAAATACCATGCTATTGAACAATGATTGGGATACCAAAGAGGTCAAAGAAGAAATAAAAAGCATCCTGGAAACAAATGACAATGAAAACACAATAATCCAAAATCTATGGCACACAGTGAAAGCAGTCCTGACAAGGAAGTTCATAGCTCTACAGGCCTACCTCAAAAAACAGAAAAAATACTAATAAATTATCTAACCTTGCAACTTAAAGAATTAGAAAGAGAGCAACAAGAAAAGCCCAGATAAGCAGAAGGAAGGAAATAAAAAAGATCAGAGCAGGAATAAATGACATAGAGAGCAAAGAAACAAATAAAAACAAAAACGAAACAAACAAACAAAAAAAAACAATACAAAAGATCAATGAAACCAAGAGCTGGTTCTTTGAAAGGACAAACAAGATTAATGAACCTCTAGCCAGGCTCACCAAGAAACAAAGAGGGAGGACCCAAATAAACAAATCAGAATTGGAAGAGGCAAAATAACAACCAACCCCACAGACATACAAAGGGTTGTAAAAAAATACTACAAACAACTCTACTCCTACAAACTGGAAAACCTCGATGAAATGGACATATTCCTAGAAAAATACAAGCTTCCAAAACTCAATCAGGAAGAATAAAAAAACCTGAATAGGCTGATAACTACTGATAAAATTGAAACAGTAATCAAAAAGCTTCCAGGAGGAAGGAAGATGGCTGCCAATGGGAAGGCAGACTGCAAGATAGTGTGTGATTGAGAGAATGAAAGGAGAGTGTGTGGTTGCACAGGGAGTGTATATTTGTGGGCGAGGGACAGCTATACTCCAAGGGACTCTTGGGGATTGCCGGAATGGTTTCCTTGACTGGGCAGCCTCTACTGCTGCTGAAATCTCTCCCAGAGCAACCAGCTCTGACACAGAGACCACGCCATTTTGAAGGGGACAGTGGCTGTTATCAGAGGCCTGTACATTCCGAGAATCTACAACAACAACACCCAGGGAACAGCTGCGAACCCAGGAACACCAAACCTCAAGCAGTGCGAATACGCGGACTTGGATGATCTCTGCACCTTCTCACGGAAAGATCAGATTTTGCCTAGGAAAAGGAGAGAGAGAGCTACATAACCAGATAACCGGAGAAGAGAGATAATGGGAGACAAAGACACAGCCCACATATGTAAGAAAAGGAGGCATCACCAGAAAAGGAAGTAAACGAATTAGAGGCAAGCAATATGTCAGAGAATGAATTCAGAAAAATGGTCATAAGGTCACTGAAAAGAATGGAAGACAAATTCGACAATATGAGTAAGAACCAAGAGGAAATGAAGAAGAACCAAGAAGATATGAAAAATGACATCGCTGCTATAAAGAACTCAATAGAAAGCATCAACAGTAGACTAGAAGAAGCAGAGTACCACATCAGTGAGCTAGAAGACAAGATGGGAAAAATACCCAAGCAGAGCAGCATCTAGTAAAAAAAAAAAAACTTAAAAAATAGGAGGAGAGCCTAAGGAAATTTTGGGACAACATGAAATGAAACAACATCATATAATAGGGGTGCCAGAAGTACAGGAAACTGAGCAAGGAATAGAAAACTTGTTTGAAGAAATAATGACAGAAAACTTCCCTAATATAGAGAAGAAAAAACTCACACAAGCCCAAGAAGCTCACGGAGTCCCAAACAAAATGAACCCCAAAAGACTGACACCAAGGCACATTATAATTAAATTGGCAAACACCAATGACAAAGTAAGAATATTAAAAGCAGCCAGAGAGAGACAGAAAGTTACCTACAAAGGATCCCCCATCAGACTAGAGACTGATATCTCAACAGAAACACATCAGGCCGGAAGGGAATGGAATGAAATATTCAAAGTCATGCAAAGGAAAGGTCTAAATCCAAGAATACTGTACCAAGCAAGGCTATCAATCAAAATTGAGGGTGAAATCAGGAGCTTCACAGACAAAAAAGGACTAAGGGAATTTATTACCACCAAACCAGCAATGCAAGAAATGCTAAAGGGTCTGCTGTAAAAAAAGAAAAAAAAAGAAATAGGAAGCGAAGAAAGGTAAAGAATAAAAATGGCGACAAACAAGTACCTATCAATAATAACTTTAAATGCAAATGGATTAAATGCCCCAATCAAAAGACATAGGGTAGCTGAGTGGATAAGAAAACATTATCCATATATCTGCTGTCTACAGGAAAACCCCCCTCAGAAAAAAGGACTCACACAGACTGAGGGTGAAGGGATGGAAAAAGGTTTTTCAGATGAATGGAAATGAAAAAAAGCTGGGGTAGCAATACTTATATCTGACAAATTAGATCTCAAAGTGATGGACATAAGAAGAGATAAGGAAGGCCACTTCATAATACTAAAGGGAGCAATCCAACAAGAAGAAATAACACTGGTAAACATATATGCACCAAATACAGTAGCACCCAATTACGTAAAAAAACTTCTGGAGGATATCAAGGGAGAGATTGACAGCAATACAGTCATAGTAGGGGATTTTAATATCCCACTATCACAATTGGACAAATCCTCTAAACAAAAAATCAGCAAAGAAACATCAATCCTAAATGACTCACTAGACCAGATGGAATTAATGACATCTTCAGAACATTTCACTCCAAAGCCACAGAATATACATTCTTCTCAAGTGCACATGGGTCATTTTCAAAGGTAGAGCATATATTGGGTCGCAGGCAAAGTCTCTTCAAATTCAAGAATATAGAAATCATATCAAGCATCCTCTCAGATCACAATGGCATAAAACTAGAAATCAACTACAATAAAAACAATCAAAAAAAGTCAAACACCTGGAGACTAAATAGCATGCTATTAAACAATGCCTGGGTTACCAGAGAGATCAAAGAAGAAATAAAAAACATCATGGCAACAAATGACAATGAAAACACAACAATCTAAAATCTATGGGACGCAGCAAAAGCAATCTTGAGAGGGAAGTTCATAGCTCTACAAGCCTACTGCAAAAAAAAAGAAACAATGGTAATAAATTACCTAACCCTAACAACTCAAAGAGTTAGAAAGAGAGCAAAAAGAAAAGCCCAGTGTAAGCAGAAGGAAGGAAATAATAAAGATCAGAGTGGAGATAAATGACATAGAGACCAAAAAACAATACAAAAGATCAATGAAACCAAGAGCTGGTTCTTTGAAAGGATAAACAAGATTGATGAACCTCTAGCCAGGCTCACCAAGAAGCAAAGTGAGAGGACACAAATAAACAAAATCAGAAATGAAAGAGGCGAAATAGCAACAGACCCCACTGAAATACAAAGGATTATTAAAAAATACTATGAACAGCTCTATTCCAACAAACTGGACAACCTGGAGGAAATGGACATATTCCTGGAAAAATACAACCTTCCAAAAGTCAATCAGGAAGAATCTAAACATCTCAATAGACCAATAACTATGGAAGAAATTGAAGCAGTCATCAAAAAGCTTCCAGCAAACAAAGCCCGGGGCCAGACGGCTTCACAGGGGAGTTCTACCAAGCATTCAAAGAAGAAAAAAAAACATATCCTCATCAGACTATTCCAAAAAATACAAGAGGAAGGCACACATCCAAGCTCTTTCTATGAAGCCAGCATTACCCTAATGCCAAAACCAGATAAAGACACCACAAAAAAAAGGACACTACAGGCCAATATCCCTCATGAACATAGATGCTAAAATCCTCAACAAAATTCTAGCAAATTGGATTTACCAATACATTAGAAAGATCATACACCATGACCAAGTGGGATTTATACTAGGGATGCAAGGATGGTACAATATCCACAAATCAATAAATGTGATACATCACATAAACAAACTGAGAGACAAAAATCACATAATCATATCAATTGATGCAGAAAAAGCATTTGACAAAATCCAACACCCTTTCTTGAAAAAAACTCAGCAAAGTGGGAATAGAGGGACCATACCTCAACATAATAAAAGCCCCATATGACAAACCTACAGCCAACATCATACTCAATGGGCAAAACCTAAACTCATTTCCCCTAAGAACAGGAACAAGACAAGGATGCCCACTTTCACCACTCCTGTTCAACATAGTATTAGAAGTACTAGCCATAGGGATCAGACAACAGGAAGAAATAAAAGGCATCCAAATTGGAAAAGAAGAAGTAAAACTGTCCTTATTTGCAGATGACATGATACTATACATAGATAACCCCAAAGACTCCCTAAAAAAATCTACTTGACCTAATAAATGAATCTGGCAATGTAGCAGGATACAAAATTAACTCCCAGAAATCTATGGCCTTTTTATACACTAATAATGAACTCACAGAAAGAGAAATGAAAACAAATCCCATTCACCATTGCACCAAAATTATTAAGACACCTAGGAATAAACTTAACCAAGGACGTAAAAGTCATGTACTCAGAAAACTATAAGACATTGACAAAAAGGATAGAGGAAGAGAAATGGAAGAATCAACATCATTAAAATGTCCATACTACCTAAAGCAATCTATAGATTCAATGCAATATCTATTAAAATACCAACAGCATATTTCAAAGATCTAGAACAAACTCTCCAAAAATTCATCTTGAATAAAAAAAGACCCCAAATAGCCATAGCTATCCTGAGAAAGAAGAACAAAGTTGGAGGGATCACAATACCAGACATCAAACTATATTACCAAGCCACGGTTCTCAAAACTGCCTGGTACTGGCACAAGAACAGACATATATGGAACAGAATAGAGGACCCAGAAATGGACCCAAGCCACTATACTCAATTAATATTTGACAAAGGAGGCAAGAGCATACAATGGAGTCAAAACAGCCTATTTAATAAGTGGTGCTGGGAAATTTGGTCAGATATATGCAAAAAAATGAAACTAGATCACCAACTTACACCATATACAAAAACAAACTCAAAATGGATAAAGGACTTGAACGTAAAACGGGAAACCATAAAAATCCTACAAGACTCCATAGGCAGTAAAATTGCAGACATATGTTGTAGCAATATCTTTGCAGACACAGATCCTAGGGCAACAGAGACAAAGGAGAAAATAAACAAATGTGACTACATCAAAATAAAAAGCTTCTGCACAGCAAGAGAAACCATCAACAAAACAACAAGAAAGCCCACTGCATGGGAGAACGTATTTGTCAATGTTGGAGATTAAACCCCGATTAGGGTTTAATCTCCAACATTTACAGGGAACTCATACAACTTAACAAAAGGTAGATAAACAACCCAATCAAAAAAATGGGCAACTGATCTAAATAGGCACTTTTTGAAAGAGGACATTCAGAAAGCCGAGACACATGAAAATACGCTCAAAGTCTCTAATCATCCGAGAGATGCAAATCAAAACAACAATGAGGTACCACCTCACACCTGTAAGAATGGCTATCATCAACAAATCAAGAAACAACAAATGCTGGAGAGGATGCAGAGAAAAAGGAACCCTTCTTCACTGCTGGTGGGAATGCAGACTGGTGTAGCCACTGTGGAAAACAGTATGGTGTTTTCTCAAAAATTTAAAAATGGAACTTCCATTTGACCCAGTAATACCACTTCTAGGAATATATCGCAAGAAAACAGAAACACCAATCAGAAAGGATATATGCCCCCCTATGTTCATAGCAGCACAATTTACAATAGCTAAGATTTGGAAACAGCCTAAATGCTCATCAGTAGATGAGTGGATTAGAAAACTATGGTACATCTACACAATGGAATACTACGCTGCTATAAAAAAGAAGGAATTCTTACCATTTGCAGCAGCATGGATAGAACTGGAGAGCATTATGTTAAGTGAAATAAGCCAGGCAGTGAAAGCAAAATACTACATGATCTCACTCATTTATGGATAATAGCGAACATTATAACCTGATGAACAGATAGATACAGAGTCAGAGAAGCATCGAACAGACTGTCAAATTACAGTGGGAAGGCTGGGGAGTGTTGGGGGTTCGGTAAGAGATCAACCCAAGGACTTGTATGCATACATATAAACATAACCAATGGACACAAGACACTGGGTGGGGGGGGTGGTTAGGGGAGGCAGGGGGAAGGTCAATGGGGAAAAAAAGGAGACATATGTACTACTATTTATAATACATTAAACAATAAAGGAAAAGCTTCCAGCAAACAAAAACCCTGGACCATATGGCTGCACAGGGCAGTTTTACCAAAGATTCAAAGAAGAACTAAAACCTATCCTCCTTAGACTATTCCAAAAAATTCAAGAGGAAGGCAGACTTCCAAGTTCTTTCTATGAAGCCAGCATCACCCTAATACCAAAAGCAGATAAATACACTACAAAGAAAGAGAATACAGGCCAATATCCCTGATGAACATAGATGCTAAAATCCTCAACAAAATTCTAGCAAACTGGATCCAACATTACATTAGAAAGATCATACAACATGACCAAGTGGGATTTATTCCAGGGATGCAAGGCTGGTACAATATCCACAAATCAATAAACATGATACATCACATAAATAAATTGAAAGATAAAATCACATAATCATATCAATTGATGCAGAGAAGGCATTTGACAAAGTCCAACACCGTTTCTTGGTAAAAACTCTCAGCAAAGTGGGAATAGAGGGATCATACCTCATTATAAAAGTCTTATATGACAAACCTACAGCCAACATCATACTCATTGGGCAAAAACTAAAATCATTTCCCCTAAGAACAAGGACAAGACAGTGATGCCCTCTTTCAACACTCCTGTTCGACATAGTACTGGAAGTGCTAGCCATAATGATCAGACAAGAAGAAGAAATAAAAGGCATCCAAATTGGAAAAAAAAGAAGTAAAATTGTCATTAGTTGCAGATGACATGATATTGTACATGGAAAACCCTAAAGACTCCATCAAAAAACTACTAGACTTAATTAATGAATTTGACAATGTAGAAGGATACTAAATTAACACCCAGAAATCTATGGCATTTTTATACACCAATAATGAACTCACAGAAAGAGAAACTAAAAAAACACACCCATTCACCATCATTGCAACAAAAAAATTAACATTAACATACAAGGAATAAATTTAACCAAGGAGGTAAAGGACCTGTACTCAGAAAATGACAGGACACTGAAAACAAAATGATACAGTAAGATATGAACAAATGGAAGAATATACCATGTTCATGGATTGGTAGTATCAACCTAATTAAAATGTCCATACTACCCAAAGCAATGTATAGATTCAATGCAATCCCCATTGAAATACCAATGGCATATTTCACAGACCTAGAACAAACTCTTCAAAAATTCATCTAGAGGGAAAAATAAACTGAATAGCTGCAACAATCTTGAGGAAGAAGAACAATGTTGGAGGCATCACAATTCCAGATATCAAGCTATATTACAAAGCCACTGTTCTCAGAACTGCCTGGTACTGGCACAAGAACAAACATATAGACCAATGGAACAGAACAGAAAATCCAGAGATCGACCCAAGCCATTATGCTCAATTAATATTTGACAAAGTAGGCAAGAGCATACAATGGAGTGAAGACAGTCTCTTCAATAAATGGTGTTGGGAAAATTGGACAGATAGTTGCAAAGAAATAAAACTAGACCACCAACTTACACCATACACAAAAATAAACTCAAAATGGATAAAGGACTTAAACGTAAGATGGGGAACCATGAAAAGTTTAGAAGAAGCCATAGGCATTAAAATAGCAGACATATGTCGTAGCAATATCTTTAATGATACAGCTCTTAGGGCAATAGAAACTAAGGAGAAAATAAAGAAATGGGACTACATCAAGATTAAAAGCTTCTGCACAGCAAAAGAAACCATCAATAAAACAACAAGAAAGTCCAATGCATGGAAGAACGTATTTGCCAATGTTACATTGATAAGGGTAACATATCTCCAACATATACAGGGAACTCATACAACTTAACAAAAAGGAAGATAAATAATCCAATCAGAAAATGGGCAAAGGACCTAAAGAGACACTTTTCAAAAGAGGACATACAGAAAGCTAAGAGCTACATGAAAACATGCTCAGTCACTTATCATCTGAGAGATGCAAATGAAAACAACAATGAGGTAACATCTCACACCTGTCAGAATGGCTATCATCAACAAATCAAGAAACAACAAATGCTGGTGAGGATGTGAAGGAAAAGGAACCCTCATGCACTGCTGGTGGGAATGCAGACTGGTACAGCCACTGTGGAGAACAGTATGGCATTTCCTCAAAAAATTAAAAATGGAGCTCCCATTTGACCCAGTAATCCCACTTCTAGGAATGTATCCCAAGTAACTAGAAACACCAATCAGAAAGGATATATGCACCCCTATATTCATAGCAGCACAATTCACCATAGCTAAGATTTGGAAACAGCCTAAATGCCCATCAGCAGATGAGTGGATTAAAAAACTGTGGTACATCCACACAATGGAATACTATGCTGCTGTAAAAAAGAAGGAGTTCTTACCACTTGCAACAACATGGATGGAGATGGAGAGCATTGTGCTAAGTGAAATAAGCCAGTCAGAGAAAGATAAATATCACATGATCTCACTCATTTGTGAAATATAATCTATGCTATTAAAAGGGTAATATGCTAATTAGACCGGGTGACCAGACATCTTCCAGACATCCGACTTCCTTCCAGATAGTTAAGGGGTGACCAGGCCAGCAGGGGGGCAGTTGGGGTGCAGCAAGGCTGGCAGAGGGGCAGTTGGGGGGTGACCAGGCTGGCAGGGGTGCAGTTGGGGGTGACCAGGCTGTCAGGGGGGAAGTTGGGGGGCGACCAGGCCAGCAGGGGAACAGTTGGGGGTGACCAGGCCAGCAGGGGGGCAGTTAGAGGGCGATCAGGTAGGCAGGCAGGTGAGTGGTTAGGAGCTAGCAGTCAGGAGCCAGCAGTCCTGGATTGTGAGAGGGATGTCCGACTGCTGGTTTAGGCCCGATCCTGCAGTCAGACATTCCCCGAGGGGTCCCTGATTGGAGAGGGTTCAGGCCGGGCTGAGGGACCTCCCCGCCGTGCATGAATTTCATGCACCGGGCCTCTAGTGAACAACTTAAACTGATGAACAAAAGTAGAATCAGAGACATAGAAGGATCGAACAGACTGTACAACCTATGAGGGAAGGCAGAGTGAGGGGGTAAGAGATCAATCAAAGGACTTGTATGCATGCATATGAGCAAAACCAATGGACAGAGACAGTAGAGGGTTGAGGGATTGTTCTTGGGGGTGGGGATGGCCAGCGTGAGGTCAATGGGGGAAAAAGAAGACTCATGTAATATTTTAAACAATAAAGAATTTAAATTAAAAAATAAAAATAATAATAATGAATTCAGATCAACTTGAGAGGACCACTTCTGACACAGAACGTGATTTACTTGAGAAACAGAAGATAAAGGAAAGGAAAGAGATAACAAGAGAAAGGGAGGGAGAGAGACATGAAAACATTTCACAAGCAAGATCTAAACATAAATTATAGAGGTAAAAAGCAAGAGCTGTGTGAGAAAAAAAAAGCATATTCTGCTGCTCTTTATTCTGCTTGCTTCCCCGACTCTTCAATTGCAGCTTCCACTAAATACTAATGTGGGCTCTATCTTTGCCCTCAGCTCAAAGAGAATGATAAAGCAGCAAAAGCACTCAAAGTTATAGTATAGCCACAGATAAAAGTTTATGACATGAAAATCCACCCCTTCCCCAACACAGACACTTTGGCAACACCTACTAGAGTAGCACAAGTACTAGTATAGTGAATAGAAGGATCAAAGAAGGAAAAGACTGTTGAGCTAAAAGGGGGCAGGAGCCTTTCTTTGATTCCCTAATGAGGTGTTTTAATGATTGCCGGTGTGTGTAGTGCTCAGTTTGGCAGCAGAAAGTTGGAGTGGAAGGAGAGGCTAGTTATTCCAGTGTCTCAATTTTCAATAGGACACAGCCCTTAGAAGTGAAAGTCACACATCAGATATAATCATAGATCTTAATTTCTAGGTTCTTCTGCAGATTAGAAAAGTCAAAGAAGTTGGACTCTGAATTCTACCCATTTTTCAGGAAGATATGAAACGTCCAATGAAATTCTGGTTTTTAGAAGGGAAGTAATCATGGATTTATTATACAAAACACAGACTGGAAAACTTGATGTCAACCTTAGACAGTGATTCTAGAAATTGCTATTAAATGATAATTCAGCCCTAACTGGTTTGACTCAGTGGATAGAGCGTCGGCCTGCGGACTGAAAGGTCCCAGGTTTGATTCCGGTCAAGGGCATATACCTTGGTTGCAGGCACATCCCCAGTGAGGGGGGTGCAGAAGGCAGCTGATTGATGTTTCTCTCTCATTGATGTTTCTAACTCTCTATCCCTCTCCCTTCCTCTCTGTAAAAAATCAATAAAATATATTAAAAACTAAATGATAATTCATAATTCTAAGAACAGTTAGTTCTGATCAGTGGTAATCAACATGGGTTTGCTTAGTAGTCATGTAATATAAACTTCATTTGCCAATTTGATTATTTGAGTGATGTATCTGGAAAATGTAGCAACCTTATATTCCTGGAATAAATAGCACTTGGTCATGGTGTATGAACTTTTTAATGCATTGGTTGATCTCGTTTGAGGATTTTTACATCTATGCTCACCAGAGATATTAGCCTATAATTTTCTTTCTTTACAGGGTCTTTATCTGGTTTTGGAATTAGGATAATGCTGGCCTCATAAAATGAGCTTGGGAGTCTTCCCTTCTTTTGAATTTTTTGGAATAGTTTAAGAAGTATAGGTGTTTGCTCCTCTTCGAATGTTTGGTAAAACTTACCCGTGAAGCCATCTGGTTGGGAGTTGTTTTTCTTTTTTTATTATTACTGCTTCAATTTAATTAGTTGTAATCTGTCTATTCAGATTTTCTGATTCTTCTTGATTCAGTTTTAGAAGTTTGTATGTTACTAGAAATTTATTATTTTTTTCCAGATTGTCCAACTTGTTGGCATATAATTATTCATAATATTTTCTTTTTTATTTCTTTGGTGTCAGTTGTTACTTGTCCTCTTTCATTTCTGATATTTATTTGGGTCCCCTCTTTTTTATTTTAAAATACATATTTTATTGAATTTTTGACAGAGAGGAAGGGGGAGGAATAGAGAGTTAGAAACATCAATGACAGAGAAACATTGATCAGCTGCCTCCTGAACACCCTCTACTGGGGATGTGCCTACAATCGAGGTATATGCCCTTGACCGGAATCGAACCTGGGACCTTTCAGTCTGCAGGCCAACACTCTATCCACTGAGCCAAACTGGTTAGGGCCTCTCTTTTTTTCTTGATGAGGTTAATAAAACCAACTGTTGGTTTTATTAATCTTTTATATTGTTTTTAATTTTTTAAATATTTTTATTTATTTCAGAGAGGAAGGGAGAGGGAGAGAGAGATAGAAACATCAATGATGAGAGAGAATCATTGATTGGCTGCCTCCTGCATGTCCCCCACTGGGGATCAAGCCTGCAACCCACGCATGTGCCCTGACCAGGAATTGAACCATGATCTCCTGTTCATAGGTTGATGCTCAACCACTGAGCAACACCAGCCAGGCTGTATTGTTGTTGTTTTTTACACTCTATTTTGTTTATTTCTGTTCATATTTTTATTATTCTCTACTCTGGAATTTGTTTGTTGTTCTTTTTCTAGTCCCTTTAAGTGAAAGTTAAATTGTTTATTTGAGATTTTTTTGTTTTTGTTTCTTGAGGTAGTCCTATAATGCTATGAATTTTCCTTTTAGAACTTCTTTCTCTGTGTTTTATTGATTTTGGGTTGTTGTGTTCTCATTTGATTTGTTGAAAGGTTTGATTTCTTTCTTGATCTCATTGTTAACCTATTCACTGTTTAGTAACATGTTATTTAGCTTCCATTTCTTTGTGTGTTTTTTCAGTTTTTTCTTATGATTTATTTCTAGTGTCATACCATTGTGGCAAGAGAAGATGCCTGATATGATTTCAATCTTCTTAAATTTATTGAGACTTTATTTGTGGTCCTAACATGGTTTATCCTAGTAAGTGTTCCATGTGCACTTGAAAAGAATATATACTTTGCTGCTTTGGAGTACAATGCTCTAAAGTTATCTATTAACTCCATCTGAAGTAGTGTGTCATTTATGGTAGCTGTTTCCTTGTTGATTTTCTGGCTGAAAGATCTATCCATTTATGTCAATGGGTTGTTAAAATCCCCTACTATGACTGTATTACTATGACTGTATGTCTATCTCTCTGTCTCTATGTCCACCAAGATTTCTTTATACATTTAGGTGCCCCTATGTTGGGTGCATAAATGTTTGCAAGGGTTATATCTTCTTCTTGGATTGCTCCCTTTATCATTATGAAATGTCTTTATTTGTCTCTTACTATAACCTTTGTTTTAAGTCTATTCTGTCAGATATAAGTATTGATACCCCAGCTTTATTCTTCATTTGCATTTGCATGAAATATCTTCCATTCCTTCATTTTTTAGTCTATGTGTATCTTTCATTCTGTGGTGGGTCTCTTATAGTATTGCTTCCTTATCCATTCAGTTACCCTACGTCTTTTGAATGGACCACTTAAGCCATTTACATTTAAAGCAATTATTGATAGGTACATATTTATTGCCATTTTATTCTTTTAATTATGTTCTTCTGGGTTTATTCTTCTCTTCTTCTTAAAGAAGACCCCTTAATATCTTTTGTAATACTGGTTGGGTGGTAATGCACTCATTTAGCTTTTTGCTTGTCTGGGAAGGTCTTTATTTCTCTTTTAATTTTAAATGATAGCCTTCCTGTGTATAGTAGTCTTGGTTGACTATTTCCTGACAATCCCTTCTTGCCTGGGATATTTCTATTGAGCAATCAGCTCAATGAGTGGATAAAAAAGTTGTGAGAGATTATCCTATATAATAAAAGCCTAATATGCAAATTGTCCCCTCGGATGGTTGTTCAACTGGGAGACCGGGAGTTCGACTGCTCGCTATGACGTGTGCTGACCTCCAGGGGGTGGCGCAGAACATGGCGGGTGTTGATGACATGGTGCTGTTAGCGGGTGGCAGTGGAGGTGCTGCCAGCCATGATGGGCCCTGAAAAGAGCAGGACCGCAGCGGGATGGTGGAGCGGGTGAGCAGGTGGCACCAGGCAAAGGTGGGTGTGAGTGGGGGCTCGGTCACCCTGCCAATTGCCCCGCAGACAACAAACAGCAGCAGCAGCGGGGGGCTGGTCCCCAATCGATCACCCCGCAGGCAGGATGGTGGAGCAAGTGAGGGGGAGGTGCCAGGCCAAGGCGGAGTGCCAGGCAGGGCTCTGGGGCTGTGAGGTTGGGGGTGTGAGCTGGGGCTGCAAGCCTGGGGGTGCAAGCTGGGGCCCAATCCCTGCAGGCCACCCTAAGGGACCCCACCCATGCATGAATTTGCGCACCAGGCCTCTAGTATATATAGGTAAATATATTTCATTGTATATACACTGAGTGGCCAGATTATTATGATCTCTGAACGCATAATAATCTGGCCACTCAGTGTATATCCTATATAATAAAAGGCTAATACGCAAATTGTCCCCTCAACCAGGAGTTCGACCAGCAGGCAGGCCAGCCAACCGCCAATGTCCCCTCCCCCTGGCTAGGCTGGCCAGACCCCACCCATGCACAAATTCATGCACCAGGCCTCTAATATATATATATATACACACACACACACACACACACACACACACACACACACACACACTGAGTAGCCCAATTATTATGCATTCAGAGCTCATAATAATCTGGCCATTCAGTGTATATTTCATTGTATATATGTATATATTTAATTATATATATATTTAATTATATATATGTGTATATCCTATCTAATAAAAGAGTAATATACAAATTAACCATCACTCCGCTACACCCACAAGCCACGCCCACCAGCCAATCAGGAGCGAGTATGCAAATTAACCCAACCGAGATGGCTACCCCCACAGAGAGCAGAAGGGAGGCATGGGTTTCCCTGGCAATGGAGGAAGCCAAGCTTTCTGCCTGCCCTTGCCAGCCTAGGCCTCCACTCAAGGCTACAAAGTTTCAATGATAGAAGATACATAAAATCAAACAGAAATGGCAGCAGCCACGGAGCTGGAAAGAGCAGGAGGCTAGGGTTGCCCCAGGTGATGGAGGAAGCCAAGCTTTCCACACACCCTGGCCGGCCCAGGCCTCGCTTAAGGCTACAAAGTTTCAATTATAGAAGATACATAAATCCCCCAAAAAGTGGCTGCTGCCACGGAGCAAGCAGAAGGCTTGGCTCTGCTCCAGGCTACAAAGTTTCAATTGTAGAAGATAAATAAACCCCAGATACCAGGGCCTCCTCTTGGGTCACCAGGGGGCGTGGCCAGCCTGCAAACCCTCACAGGCCCCTCACCCCGGCCACCCCACACCCCAAGGGAACCCCCACCCTGATCCAGGACACCTTTCAGGGCAAACCAGCTGGCCCCCACCTGTGCACCAGGCCTCTATCCTATCTAATAAAAGAGTAATATGCAGATTGACCATCACTCCAACACACAAGATGGCTGCCCCCATGTGGTCAAAGATCTTGCCCCCATTTAGACACAAGATGGCCACCACAAGGTGGCCAGCAGGGGAGGGCAGTTAGGGGTGACCAAGCTGGCAGAGGAGGGAAGTTGGGGGCGACCAGGCCTGCAGGGAAAGGCAGTTGGGAGGGACCCAGGCCTGCAGGGGAGGGCAGTTAGGAGTGACCAGGCCTGCAGGGGAGGGCAGTTGAGGGGGACCCAGGCCTGTAGGGGAGAGCAGTTGGGGGGGACCAGGCCTGCAGGGGAGGGCAGTTAGGGGTGACCAGGCCTGCAGGGGAGGGCAGTTAGGAGCAAACAGGCTGGCAGGGGAGCAGTTAGGCATCAATCAGGCTGGCAGGGGAGTGGTTAGGGGGTGATCAGGCTGGCAGGCAGAAGCAGTTAGGGGTAATCAGGAAGGCAGGCAAGTGAGCAGTTGGGAGCCAGCAGTCCTGGATTGTGAGAGTGATGTCCAACTGCTTGTTTAAGCCCGATGGGATCAGACATCCCTCAAGGGGTCCCAGATTGGAGAGGGTGCAGGCTGGGCTGAGGGACACCGCCGGCCCCCCCCCCCCCCGTGCACGAATTTTGTGCACTGGGCCTCTAGTATACAATAAATATTACTCAGCCTTTAAAAGAATGAAATCTTACTGTTTGTGCAGTATGAGCCTAGAGGTTATTATGCAAATTGAAATTAGAGAAAGATAAACATCATATTATTTTTCTTACATATGGAATCTAAAGGACAAAATAGACAAAAAAGAATTGAAACAGACTCAGAGACATAGAGAGCAGACTGGTAGTTGCCAGAGGGGAGGGAATTTGGGGGACTAGGTGGAAGTGGTAAGGGGATTAAGATATACAAATTAGTAGTTACAAAATAGTCACAGGGATATAAAGTACAGCATAGGGAATACAGTCAATAATATTGTGTTAGCTCTGTATCATGTCAAGTGGGTACTGTAAATATTGTAGGGAACACTTTGCAAAGTATATGATTATCTAACCACTATGCTGTATACCTAAAACTAATACAAAATAATATTGAATGTAAATTGCAAAATAAAAATAAATAAAATTTTAAAATGATCCTCAAAATAAAAAGAATGAATGAAGTAAACCAAGTGGGGGAAGAGTTGTATTAGTTAGCTATTGCTAATAGATAGATAAGTATTATTAGCTAGTTAGCCCCAAACATAGCATTTTAAAACAACAAACATTATCTCATGTAGTATTTGAGGACCAAGAATCTGGGGGTGGCCTGAGTGGCTATGGCTCAGTGTATCATGAGGTTGCAGTCAAACTGTCAGTAGGGGTATAGTCATCTCAAGGGCCAGCTGGGATTAGAGAATCTACTTCAAAGCTCACTCACATGATTGTCAGCAGGCCTCAGTTTCTGTGGGCTGTTGGACTGAAGGCCCCAGTTCCTTGCCACATGGTCATCTTCTTGGGGAGCCTTATGGCATGGCAGCTGGCTTCCTTCAGAACACATGGTCCAAATGGGAGCGAGAGAAAGCCAAGATGGAAGCCTCAGTCTTTTTTGTAACCTAATCTCAGATATGATATATCTTCACTTCTATTATATTCCATTTGTTAGAAGCAAGTCACTAAGTACAGGCCACACTCAAGGGGAGGGGAATTAAACTCCACATCTTAAAATGAGGAAGTTCACAGAATTTGTGAGCATATTTTAAAAACTACAAGGGGGAAGATAATTCTAGGTGGAGGGAATCAGATATGAAAAAGCATAAAATCAAGGGAAAAAATTAAATACTTGGGGCTGTTTCTGTTTAGTTCAGTTGGGCTTATTATTAAGCACGGGTTGATGTGAAATTTCTGTAAATATCAGATAACCCGCCTAAGCCTTACCTGTCCTGTTTATTTAGGCAAAGCAGCTGCTCTAGGGGATAAATAGAACCTGTAGTTCTCATAGTATTTTGTAAGATCTTGGAACAAAAGGGAAAATATAAAAAAGATACTTTATTTTAGTTGTAGGTGTATGCCTTTACAATAGCTTGGAAAGGTAGTCTGGAGTTTAATTGGAGGCTTATTGTCCTTGGTAATACCCCATTCTGCCACAGTCTTCCATCTTCTTACTAAATGGCTATAAGTCAGTTCTACTTTATTGTCTGTTTTGAAAATGCTAGTTTGTTCCAGTGAGATTGATATATTAGGGAAAAATATGAGTATGATATGAATTTTGCATTTGCTTGAGCATGATTCCATCAGCAAGAAACACTAGATGAATGGAGAAAACTACACCCCGCTGAACTGAGCTGTGTGGTAAAACACAAAACACATACCTCAAACATCTACTAGCCACACCCATTCACATTCAATGTTACGTTCCATTTGATTTCAGATAGCATTCCTTCCTCTACTTCGCAGTAACTCATAACCTGTTATGCTCACATCCACAAGCACTTTAGATATTTTCAATGTAAAGCCCCATATTTATTTAGTACATACATATTTCTTAAACATTAACATGTGTAAAACTGTGCTGTCTTTGTAAAACATGTCACTGATGTTTTTCTTATTGTTCCTTCAACCCCATTTTCCCCCAATAAGACCCATGGTTTTCACTGTGCAATTTTGCATAGTGCAGTAATTTCAAAATAATACATATGTTATGTTGTGTTACAGTGGAACTTACCTAGGACAGTAAATTTGGGTGGACTTGGAAAGCAAGAAAATCAAGTCAGTGAAACTTCTGTGTTGCAGGGACAAAAAGGACAGAAAGAAGAGAAATATTCAAGTACGGTGGAGATGCTTATCTTTGGTGGAGGACCATTCAGAAATTTTATGTAAAAACTCCTTTCATGGATTTTCTCACTAACAGTTATTTATTATTCTGGTTCTGGGTTTCCTGCTTTTCTGACATTGAGCATCCTCTTCCACAGCAAGCAGTACTGTTTCTTTGGGGTATAAAGCAGTTAATGGGTAGTGAGACATTGTCAAAGAATTTGGACTTTATTCTCTTGCTTGTCTCTGACCTTGGAGCAAGGCTAGTAATTTCTGCCAATTTCATATCCCTTCTGAGAACACACCTTGAGACCTACCAGTGACTCTTGACTTTTGATCTGTGGCACCTGGTGCTGAGGTGGTCATAAGAAAGTTTGAAAGTGATCTGGTGCATTTACAAATGCAGAACCTTCTTCTCTTGCTACTGCGACCACATTCAACTCCATGGGAGGAGGCAGGAGTATATTTAATTATATATTCCCCCTTTCTCTTCCTTTTCATCATTATTTATTCTCTTCATCTTCATTGAAACAGTGTCACATAGTGGTTGAGGATATGGGCTCTGGGTCCACCACTTAATGGTGTGTGACATTGAGCCACTTACTTAACCTCTCTGTACCTTTGTTCCCTCATCTTTAAAATTGAGATTATAGCAGCACCTACCTCATAAGCTTATTGTGATGAATGAATGAGATAATCCAGGAAAAGCACTTAGTACTGGGATAGTTGCTTTAAACCAGCTGTGGGCAAACTACAGCCCGCGGGCTGGATCCGGCCCGTTCGGCTGTTCTATCCGGCCCGAGGAGCCGAAAGAGCGGAGGGTTCTCTTGCTCTCCCCTCCGCTCCTTTACTTTGAATTTATATTAGTTCACACAAACACTCCATCCATGCTTTTGTTCCGGCCCTCCGGTCCAGTTTAAGAACCCATTGTGGCCCTCGAGTCAAAAAGTTTGCCCACCCCTGCTTTAAACACATGGTCTTAACAAATACCTTAAGTCTGAGGAGCCTGTATCCATTTAGGATCAGGTGGGAATAAAAATAAAGTGATTCTATGCTATTACATTCTATCAATGGGGAAATGTAGTTGTATTTATTCACAATGCTTCAGGGCTCAACTATTGCATAAATAAGGTACAATGTGATTATAGTTTCTATTTATAAAGCTTATAGGCATTGACCCAATCCTTTCATTACCTATAGCTCTGACCCTTAAGGCTGAAACTCTCAAGGAAACGATGCTTCTATATAACTTTGGTTGAAGATAAAATATTTAGGTTATACTACTCTAACAACAGAAACATATTTTAGTCTGACTCACCATTATTTTAAATGAAACTGTAATCTAATGAAGGACAGAGATCTTATCTTTTCCTCTTATATCTCCTCAACATCTAACATAGTGGTTGTCAACTATGGGTAACTTTGTTCCCCCAGGGGACATTTGACAATATCTGGAATCATTTTTTGTTGTCATCACTGGGGAGGAGGAGGTGTTTGCTACTGGAATCAAGTTGGTAGAGGCCAGGAATGCTGCTAAACATCTTACAAGACAGTCCCCACAAGAAACAATTATCTTGCCACAAATATCAATATTGCTGAGGCTGAGAAACCCTAAATAAAATGCCTAAATACAAGGAACATTGTTGCCTCTTGAAAAATGTGTGTTGAATGAATGAATGAAATTGGGGGGGGGGGTGAAAATTGGATTTGGTAACAAAGACAGCCTGACAGAAAATCTCATGGAAAAGGAACTGCAAAAAAAAAACACCCCTGCTATTTGTCCAG
This sequence comes from Plecotus auritus, assembly GCF_963455305.1. Lineage (NCBI taxonomy): Eukaryota > Metazoa > Chordata > Mammalia > Chiroptera > Vespertilionidae > Plecotus > Plecotus auritus. The sequence goes on along the minus strand of NC_137784.1, from coordinate 107,905,804 downwards.
TTGGCATAGCATGACACAAAGACCAGTTTTTGGCCTTTTGAGGCATTCTTTAATTTATCTGTGCCTGAGCTGTATGGTTGTTAAGTATTTCAAATAACATCACTGAAAGGTGGTATACTAGTATTTTTAGAAGTTGTGAATGATTACTTTTGGAAATAAGTTGTCTTAAAAACTACAGGGCAGGTAAACAGACTGATTTTGGCCTTAGAGAATAAACAGGAAATGGTACAGGAAGTGGCTGTGGATCAATCACATTGTTATGGTAGGGATAGAAAATAGAGCTCATCATTATGGTGAAAGAGGAAAATTAGATCATTCTAGTCCATAGTCTTCTAGTCTTAATCAAGGCAATGGTCCCCAAAATAGTAAATTAGTAGGGGAAATGTGAGAAGTAGTATAGAACAAATTAAAGTGGTTACATGACAAAAGAAAAGATGCTATTGTGTGTAATATGGCATTGTTTAGTCCTTTCGGGCTTTTACAACAAAATATAATAGAATGGGTGGCTTATAAAGAACAGAAGTTTATTTCTCACAGTTCTAGACACTTGGAAGTCCAAGTTCTATAGGCTGGCAGATTCAGTGTCTGGTGAGAGCCCACTTCCTGGTTCATAGACAGCTGTCTTTTTGTTGTATCCTCTCAGGTTAAAGGGGCAAGGGAGCTCTCTGGTGTCTTTTTTTATAAGGGCATTAATCCCTTTAATGAGGGTTCCATCCTCATGACGTGATCACCTCCCAAAGGCCATCACATAGAAGGTTAACTTTTCAACATATGAATTTGGGGAAACAAACATTTCTATAGCAGGAATCTTTCATAAATTGCAGAGTATCCCAAGTGAAGAGAACATGAAAGTCCTCTCAAAGGTAACTGACTAAATAAACAATGGGACAGCCCTATTCTGGAATATTTTCTAACAAATAAAAAGAGTAAGATTAAAAAAAAAGAGTAAGATAGCTCTGTATCTACTAAACATAGAAAATCTCCAAGGCACCTTGCTAAGGAGAAAAAGCAAGTGGAATTATATATTATATAATGTATATCAAATACTATACAGAGTGGGGCAAAGGGAGGTTTATAGTTGTTCATATGAAAAATAATACAATAATTAATAAATAATAACACAAGAATAAGCCCTGTGTTTCACTTACTCACAACTGTAAACCCACTTTTGCCCCATCCTTTGTATGGCTTGATACTATTTCTGTAAAAGAAAAATCCCACAAAACAGCTTTGTAAATTTAAATACTAGTATGTACCTACACAAGAACAAGATGAATAGGAAATCCTTCTGGTGACTCAGCTTAATGTTATGGTTCACTCTTGACCATCCACATATGAATTGACTGTTTTGGGAATGGCACCTCCTCCTCTTCTCAAATAGTTTTCTGGGCCTTAAACAGTTCTCTCCAACACTGGGGAGGCTACATTTAAGGAATACTTAATAGTTTCTCCTGTCACTATCTCACCTATTTCAGAATTTTTGGAGAGGTTGAGTAAGTTTCACCAGTGGCACAGTATAAAGAGTGCTAACTGTGCCTCAATATTCAATGATCATTCAGGACTATTATTCCTATGGCTCCAACACTATGCTTACACATATATCTCAATCCTTCTCTGCTCTCTGTGTTCACTATCTTTATCTGTGTTCCCCAGTTTCTGAGTCTTTTCAGTCCAAGCTCCAACTTCGGTATCTGAGTTTAACTTCCTAGTTTTCAACTTTTCTTCTTTCCTAGCTTGGTCTCAGAACCTTGTCTATTAATGTGTACTTGTAGTAAACAATTATAGAAGTTGCTGGTAACATAAGTCAACAATTTTCACCACAATGAATGAGGCTAGGTACCAGCCAACCCTCAAAGATCTAGACCTCTTTCTGTACTCACATATATTCTGTGTCCCATTTCCTGAGCTCTCCCCTAGAGTGGATTTGATCCTTGAATCTGTGCAGAGGTCCTAATGAGTTTGTGTTTGGTTCATGCCCAGGCAGGGTTTACAGTCAAAAAATAAAATATGCATAAATTCTTCATCCTTAAGGGCACATTGGTTCTATTTAATGAAGGTGACTTTTTCTCATTATCGACAAAGCTATAGTCTCACAGAACACTGATTTTTAAACTTTAAAAGGTTGTGATAAAATTTACTGTTTGAACCATTTTAAAGTGTAGCATTCAGTAGTATTAAGTATATTCACACAGTAGTATTAAGTATAACCATCACCACTATCCATGTCCAGAACTATTTTCCTCTTCCCAAACTGAAACTTTGTACCCATTAAACAATATATCTTCATTTCGCCTTCCCACTAGCCCCTGGCAATCATTATTCTACTTTCTATCTTTGTGAATTTGACTAGTATAGGTACCTTATATAAGTGAAAAATCACAGTAATTTTTCCTGTGACTGGCATACTTTATTTTGCATAATGTCTTCCAGGTTCATCCATGTTGTAACATGTCAGTTTCCTTTCTTTTAAAGACTGAGTAATATTCCATTGTGTGTATATATCACATTTTGCCTATCCATTTATCATTGGCTATTGTGAATAATATTGCTATGAACATGGGTGTATAAATATCTGCCTTCAATATTTTTAAATATATATCCAGAAGTGGAATTTCTGGATCTTACAGTAATTTTATGTTTAATGTTTTTAGGAACAACCAAACCATTTTCACAATAGCTATAACATTTTTACATTCCCACCAGCAATGCATAAGTGTTCCAATTTCTCCATATCCTCACCAACACTTGTTATTATCCTATCTAACAAAAGAGTAATATGCAAATTGACCATCACTCCAACACACAAGATGGTTGCCCCCATGTGGTCAAAGATGGCTGCCCCCATGTGGACACAAGATGGCCACAACAAGATGGCCAGCAGGGGAGGGCAGTTGGGAGGGACCAAGCCTGCAAGGGAGGGCAGTTGGGGGCAATCAAGCCTGCAGGGGAGGGCAGTTAGGGGTGACCAGGCTGGCAGAGGAGGGAAGTTGGGGGTGACTGGGCCTGCAGGGAAGGGCAGTTGGGGGGGACCCAGGCCTGCAGGGGAGAGCAGTTGGGGGGGACCAGGCCTGCAGGGGAGGGCAGTTAGGAGTGACCAGGCCTGCAGGGGAGGGCAGTTAGGGGCAAACAGGCTGGCAGGGGAGCAGTTAGGCATCAATCAGGCTGGCAGGGGAGTGGTTAGGGGGTGATCAGGCTGGCAGGCAGAAGCGGTTAGGGGTAATCAGGAAGGCAGGCAGGTGAGCAGTTGGGAGCCAGCAGTCCTGGATTGTGAGAGGGCAGTCGGACATCCCTCAAGGGGTCCCAGATTGGAGAGGGTGCAGGCTGGGCTGAGGGACACACACCCCCGTGCACGAATTTCATGCACTGGGCCTCTAGTTTTTTATAATACTCAACCTATGGGTGAGAATTGATATCTCATTGTGATTTTGATTTGAATTTACCTAATGATTAGTGATGTTGACATATTTTCCTGAGTTTATTGGCTGTTTGTATATCTTTTTTTTTTTTTTTTTAGAAATGTCTATTCAAATCCTTTTCCCATGTTTTAATTGAGTAGTTTGTATTTTTGTTCTTCGATTTTTAAAATCCTGGGACCCTGTATTCAAATGAAGTATTTCAGAAAGTTTCAATGTGTAAAATAGATGTGCTTCAGGTACAGTTAGGAAGGAGATGGAGTATACCTGTTTACTTTTTACTTCCATGCAACCCCTGAAAGTGTTCCTTGACACTTTGATGCTGTTTCTCAGCAATTAAAAAAAAATTCCCACTTGCCCTTGGCATTTAGAAAGGAATCCATTCTTCGGAATATCTGAGGAGACATAGGCTCACCTCTCTGTTTTACCAGCTTCAAGTATTGGCTATGACAAGAGAAATATGGTGCTTTTTTTCTGGAACATGTAAAATGTTGTTTTGTCACTTAGTTCCCAAAGACACACATAGCTATTGATCCTTCCACATATCAAGGGAAACTCATAAATTATTGGGGAAATGTCAACAAAAATGAAGAAAATGACAGAAACTTTCCAAACCCAGAGAAATACATTATTTTCAAATTCATGTCCCACAGTATCAAGAAAATCCTCAGAGGCAAAAGGAATGCGTAAGAGAAAATAAGCCACTGATCATATTGCTATTTATCACATTGCTCAATTCTGATTCAGACTTTAGACCTTGTTGAATCAGGAGAATTTTTAAAAGTGAGCATATGTGAAATTTAAAGAGTTTTTTTTTTTAGTTCAAAAGTGAAGTTCTGAGACTAGTCCTATTATTCTGGGAGCTAACATCTAGCCCTCATCCTAGTGGTTAAGGCTCATCTCTATTTTGAGAGTCCTACTCACTGATTTGAGTAAACCCAGCTCTGACAGCTGTTAGCTTGCTATCTATGAGTCTGTTTCTTTTTTAAAAATATATTTTTATTGCTTTCAGAGAGGAAAAGAGGGAGAGAGAGATAAAAACATCATGATGAGAGAGAATCATTGATTAGCTACCTCCTGAAAACCTCCCATCTTGGTTCATAGGTCGATGCTCAACCACTGAGCCATGCTGGCTGCAATATGAGTCTGTTTCTATTTTGCTTTTTAATTTATTAGATTCCACATATGAGTGAAATTATATGGTACTTGTCTCTCTCTGACTGGCTTATTTCTCTGAGCATAATGCTCTCCAGGTCCATCCATGCAAAAGGTAAGATTTCCTTCTTTTTATGGCTGAGTAGTATTCCATTATGTAAATGTGCCACAGCTTTTTTATCCACTCATCTTCTGATGGAAACTTGGGCTGCTTCCAAATCTTGGCTATTATAAATAATGATGCAATGAACATAGGGGCACATATATTTATTTGAATTAGTGTTTTGGGTTTCTTTGGATAAATAGTCTGTTCAATAAATGGTGTTGGATAAATTGGACAAATACGTGCAAAAAAATGAACCTAGACCACCTTCTTACACCATTCTTAAGAATAAGCACAAAATGGATTAAGGAATTAAATAATAGTCTTGAAACCATAAAAATCCTAGAAGAAAACATAGGCAGTAGTCTCAGGCATTTCTCATAGCAATATTTTTTTATGATATATCTCCTTGGGCAAGGGAAACAAAAGAAAAAAATAAACAAATGGGACTACATCAAACTAAAAAGTTTTTGCACAGCAAAGGAAACCATCAACAAAATGAAAAGACAACTCACTGAATGGGAGAACATATTTACTAATGATACATCTAATAAGGGATTAATAACCAAAATTTATAAATACATAAAACTCAACACAAAAAAAAACACCCAAAAAAACAAAACTACATCAAACAATCAATTAAAAATGGGCAAAGGACCTGAATAGACACTTCTCAAAAGAGGACATACAGGTGCCAATAGACATATGAAAAGATGCTCAACATCACTAGTCATCAGAGAGATGAAAATTGAAACCACAATGAGATATCACCTCACACCTGTCAGAATGGCTATCAACACCTTGAATCCTGAACCGACAGATATTAAAGAAAAAAGAGCAAGGCAGATGGAAAATGAAAATAGCCCTTTTATTCTCAATTAACCTGATATTAGAAAATCTAGCTTATGTTTGTGGATAAGTGAGCTTCCTAATGGTGTATTCCAGATTTATCCACCCAGAGGCAGCATTAGACCATCACATTGCCCTTTCCCTCCCCATGAATATTTATATTCCTGTAAAACTTTCCTCATGGAAGAGCAGAGCAGGACACACACTCTCTGTTGTGAGCTGAACTCCCAAGAACAAGAGTAGATAAAGGGGCTGGGACAAATGGCTTTTACTGACCACTTAGGTGGTCCCATCTTCCTGGGAAGAAGTGAGGAGGTGGAGTCATGGAAAGCAACATGAGTGAGGAAATGTATTCTCTGCTTTTCATAGTTATCAGATAAGATTAATTAATATCCTAATATGGTGATAATACATGGTGATCATTCAGGGTCTTTCAAGGGGTGGTATAAATTATGAAGGAATTATGCAATGCTTAGAGATGAGGAAAGCCAAGAGGGCTGGCTCTTGGGCAAATTGCTTAGTCACTGATGTGATTTTATGTCCTACCACAAGTTCTTTCAGCATATGCCCCCCCTCCCTCACTCTAGATGCCAGGACCTCCTTCAGATCTATATTCCATTGAAGTACCCAAATGCTCTGGCTCTATCAAGATCAGTCCCCCACCCAGACACCCTGACTCAGTGGTTGAGCGTTGACCTATGAACCAGGAGGTCACGGTTTGATTCCTGGTTAGGGCATATGCCTGGGTTGTGGGCTCAATCCCCAGTGTGGGTCGTGCAGGAGGCAGCTGATCCATGATTCTCTCTCATCGTTGATGTTTCTATTTCTTTCTCCCTCTCGCTTCCTCTCTGAAATCAATAAAAATATATTTTAAAAGAAAAGATCAGTCCCCCTTCCTGATAAAACAATATATGAATACTATTTTGTGGTGATACCTTTTAACAAGCACCTGTCTGTTAAAGGAATGAATTTTGATACTATATGGCAAGATGATGAGGAATTAGCTATAGACAGCCACCTCCTAGTGAGGCTGACCCTGGTTTGTACTTAAAATTGTATTAATTGTCCTATTCCCTGATGTAGTACCTTTGATTTATAAAACAGACATCAGTCAGGATCCCTGGACAATTCCATTTTCTTGGGTAAAACCATTTCTTGTTTGGAAAGCTTGCACTGTCCCACAACCAAGAGAATTCAGATTTGGGTTTTTGGAGAATTTACTGAGGATGAAAAAACCTCCTGGAAGAGATTATAAATTGAGAAATAGGATGGCATTCAGTATTGTCAATTTCACTGGGATGTGCATATGACTTAGCCTTTTGTTTTATATAAAGAAGCTTTACCAGTGTCTTATTGAAATGTAAAAATCTACAGCAGCCAGATACCCTAGCCAGGATCTTCTGCTCCTCTGGAAAGATCATCTTACATCTAAAAGATTTTATCACTCCTTATAGGGCATCAGGGCGTTCAGAAATAACCATGGCAAATCAAATATTCTTAGGAAGAGAAGGTCCTAATTTTGTTTTGTGTTCAGCCTTTTTATGTTTATCAATTCTGAGAAGCACAGAGGTATTTTTGCACATTTCTGACAACACCTGTGCTCGCCTTCTCATGCATTATTTCTTATCAAATGCATTTGACTACAGCACAATGCAACATTTACTTTCGGCCCCACCATGACAGAACATTATGGTCTTTTTTATAGAGTTTACCTGGTGTCCAGAGATATTTGCTTATGTGTATTTTTGTGTCTGGGTATAGTAGGCTAGGATGCAGGGAGGGAGGGAGCTAGGGAGGTTGGAATAATAACAGTAGTTTTGTTCTTTTTGTTGTCGTTTTTTTGGTGTTTTTTTTTTTCAAAATAGCATTTTCAAATAGCTTTACTTGAAAGTCAATTTCTGGAATACCTGATTAAACCCGTTCTTCCCTCTTTTTCTTTTACATTTCGAGCCAAACCCAACCAGTCAGTCCTGGATCTACACCAGATGGAATAAGGGTCTGTCTATAGAATGTGGATGGAGCCAAAATAAAACTAGCCTCCAAATTTCTTTCTTTGGGGCACAGCCCTTTTGTTTTTGTTATTCTTCAAGACAAGTATTTCAAGTATCTTGTTAAAATGCATATGTATTATCAGATGGGATAACATTAAATTATCATCAGCAGGTTATGAGGTATTTCAACAGATTAGGCAAGTAGACATGGCCTTAAGGATAAATGAGATGTTTTCATTGGAAGTAGCAATGGAATGCTCTGGAAGCTAATTATAATTAATACTACCACTGCAATCACTGCTATGGCATACCATAATCATTTATTGAATTGTTAGTATGTGCCTGGTGTTTTACAGACATCACTACATTTCTCACAATCCTTGTGAAGTGGATACCACTATTATCTCAGTTTTACATTTGAGAACTGAGGCTTAGAAAAAGGCAAAGTAATTTCACAGTGTTTCTCAGATAGAAGATGTGAACTCAGGGTTCTAACTCAGGTCATCAGGAAGCAAGTATAGTCGGCCCTTGAACAAAAAAAGTGTCAGGGGTTAGAGGCTCTGACCCCCACATAGTTGAAATCCATATATGAACTAAATCAGTTTGAATTGTACAGGTCCAATTACAGGTAGATTTTTTTCAATACGTAAATACAGAAGGCCTTTGTATCTGTGGGTTTCACATCAGCAGATTCAATCAAAGGTGGATAAAAAACAGTATTTTCTCTCCCTGGTTGGGTGCTCAGTTGGTTGGAGCATTATTCTATATACCAAAAGGTTGCAGGTCAATTCCTGGTCAGGGCACGTATGAGAGGTGGCTAATCAATGTTTCTCTCTCTACTCTCTCTCTCTCTCTCTCTCTCTCTCTCTCTCTCTCTCTCTCTCTCTCTCTCTCTCTCTTCTCTCTTTCTCAAAATCAATAAAAAACATATCCAAAGGTGAGGACTTAAAACATAGTACTTTCTCTCAGAGGTTGAAAATGTGAAAATACTAATCTCGATTCGCCATTGGTTGAATCTGCATATGTGAAGAGGGTGACTGTAGAGTCCCAAGTTATATGTGGGTTTTGACTGAATGGTGTTAGTTGCCCCCACACATTGTTCAGAATCAACTGTACTACTATGGGAGACAATTTGGTCAGACAATGGAACAAATACTGCTTTCTTGAACATTTTGCTCAGGATGGTTCAATTTCTAGTTATGAGTGGGAAAACATGAACAAGCTGAAGAATTAAAATGCTATAAGTCTCACTAATTTTGGAGAGGAGGGGTGGGTTCAGGATTCACAGATCCCAGCTTGGTTTGGGTGCCTACACTAGAAAATCTTGTCAATTGTGGGAAAATATCAATATGGTGATGCAAATTCAGAATTTCACTGTCAAGATCTTAAATCTAAGCTGTAGCAGCTCCCTACTTTATACAAAACTAGAGACCTGGTACACGAAATTCATACACAGGGGGGTCTCTTAGCAATCCAGGACTGCTGGCTCCTAACCGCTTGCCTGCCTGCCTGCCTGATTGCCCCTGACCAATCTGTCTGTCTGCCTAATTGCCCCTAACTGCTCACCTGCCTACCTGATCACCCCAAACCACTCGCCTGCCTGCCTGATCACCCCTAACCACCTCTTCCTGCCTGCCTCATAGCCCCTAACCACTCTGTCTGCCTGCTCATCACCCCTAACCACTCTGCCTGCCTGCCAGATCGCCCCTAACCACTCGCCTGCCTGCCTGATTGCTCCTAACTGCTTGCCTGCCTGCCTGATCTCCCCTAACCACCTCAGCCTTGACCCTCACTGCCACAGCTTCATCTGGAAGGACGAATGGAATGATGTCTGGAAGGTCATTCAGCTGTCTGGTCTAATTAGCATATTATGCTTTTATTATTATAGATGATTTTAAATTGCTCATTAGTTGTGCCATTGTGGCAAGCCATTTTACCTCTTCAGTTTTAGTTTTTTAAATTTATAAAATGGAGATAATAATACCTAGTAGAGTTGTTGAAAGTATCAGTGTGTGAAAGTGTTTTTCAAACTATGTAGGATTATACACAGATATGTAGATTATAACAGCCTATCTGACAAAGAGGGAATATGCTAATTGACCCTCATGCTGTCCCAAAGATGGCAGTGCCCACAGCCAATAAGGAGGGAATATGCTAATTGACTGCCATGCCTTCAAAAATGGCGGCACCCACAGCCACAAGATGGTGGTGCCCAGTCCCCTCAGCCCCACCTGGGCACCTGCCTCCAGAGTCCCCCAGTCCGCTCAGCCCCCCAGCCACCCAGGGACAGCCTGAGGCGCAGGCAAGCCTTGGATGGCGGCTGCCCAGCTGATGCCCAAGGCACAGGCAAACCTCAGATGGCAGCTGCCCATCCACCCAGGACTGCCCGAGGCTCAGGTAGTAACCAGGGCTGGCCGAGGCTTGTGCTGCCAGCAGTGGCAGCAGCAGAGGTGTGATGGAGCGTTGCCTTCCCCTGATCGCCGGTCACCTCTCGCCCCTGAGGGCTCCTGGATTGTGAGAGGGGGCAGGCTGGGCTGAGGGACACCCCCTCCAGTGCATGAATTTTCATGCACTGGGCCTCTAGTATAGTTCATAATAAGAACCTCATTTCCTGATCAGAGATGTACTTTGTTGCTTGAATTCAGCAAGTAATGCTGAGGACCAAGGAGGAAAAGGAGACTAGTGGCTCTTAGAGCTTTCCCTGCTCTGGTTTGTGCAAATGTCTTTATCCTGTCAAGTGAGACACTCACTCACTGTAGACTGGCTTGAGTTTAGTTTCTGATGGATTCTTTTCAGGCATTATGAGTGGCTAATGAAACTGCAGCAACATTATGGTTTGAATGAAGATCATTTATATTCCTCTCTGACACTATAGAGGATGATGTCAGGGTCCTGTATACTGGTGATAGAGAGAAACTATGGCTGGAAGTCATAAACCATGGATCTAAGATAAATATTTCTAACAGTCCAACAACTCTGTAGAACATGTTTATTTAGTTTCTGCATAGTGGTGAGAGAATATAATCTTCTCAGTGCTGTCTCTGAGAATTTTGGAGAGTGTTTAAATTTGTCTTTAGCAACTCTAGCCTTTTAATAATAGCAAATTCTATTTTGTTGAGCACTTATCATGTGTCAAAAATTGTGTCATGTGCTTTAACAAAGGCATATGCAATCCTTGTCACAGGTTGTTTTTTATAAAATGCTTCTTATGTGTCCTGCACTATGCTATGTGGTTTCTGTATATTACTTTATTTAATCTTCAGAGTAAATTTACAAGGTATGTGCTACTATTATTTTTGTTTTATAGAGAAGAAAAGTAAGACTCAGTGGTATGAAGTTATTTGCTTAAGATCACACATGTAGAAATAGTAGAATTGAAATTTTAAATCTGGCTTTCAAGGAAGGACTAATACATAATGTTGGGTTTAAGACGATGGGGATAAGAGACAAATGTCTGGCTCAGGTGAAATGTTTTTCATTCAATCATTAATTCAACTCTTTTCTCCAAGTCATTCAGGTCAAAACTCTTGGAGTCATCCTGGACTTTTACATCTACATCCAGTCTATGAGCAAATCCTTCAAAATATAGTATATCCATAATTAACCACTTCTCCTCACCTTCACTACCACCACTTTAGTCTTGGCCACAATTTTCATTTGAATGACAGCAACATCTACTTATTTTTGCTCTTGTCTTCTATGGGAGGCACCACTAGCTGTCCATCAAAACTCATTTGACTCTTCTTATATAGCCAAAGAAATACAACTGAATGCACAGCTGTCTTGCTGGACTACATATCCCAACTTTGCTTGTGGATAGGTGTGGCCAAGAGACTAAGTTTTCATCAATAGAATGTTAGCAGAAGTGATATGTGCCATTTCTGAGTCAGGGGTTTGTGACATCTGGGCTTCCTCTATACCCCTGTCATCTTTTTCTGTATGCTGGAACCTGGATATCTGGGATTCCAGTAGCCCTCTATCTCACTCAGTCTCAATTAATCATGTTTTTTACAGCCAGAAGTTACCCAGATTTCTCTTCCTAGCGCTGAAACCCTGGGCTTGGGGGCCTGGTATAGGGCTGGGACCCCTCACTCCTCAGGGGGGACCTCTGCAAGTCAAGATATCCATCATTATTTTTATCTGCCACATGTAGGTTTGAGACCAGCTCTTTCTGTGTTTCTGCCCCTCCTGCCAGTTTCAATATGGCTTCTTTAAATCCCTAGGTTTAGGACTTTTATTCAGCTAGATTTCAGGTGGTTCTGATTGAGTTGTTCTGTAGTTTAGTTGTAATTTTGGTAAGACAAGTTTTAATGCTCATATGAATCACCCGGGTATCTTGTTAAAATGCAAATTCTGATTTAGTAGGCTTGGGGTGGGCCTGGTGTTCTGCATTGCTTACAAACTCCCAGGGAATGCCGATTCTCCTGGTCAATCAACCACACATTGAGTAGAAAGGCTTTAAGCTAAAAAAGGATAGTGGGAGTAGCTAGCCAGGTGATTGCTATTTTGGGGGGGCCTCTTGTTCCTTTGCTACAGAGAAACTTCCTTGCCTGAGGCCCAAGAGTTGGCTGCTTAATTTTCAAGCTCTACCAACACCCATACATGTTCTAATTTTAAAAAGACCCCAAATCAATTAAGATAGACATTTTACAACTATAAAATTCATGGATTTAAATTTTTTTAGATGGATGGAATAATGTTCTTGTCTTTGTTTAATTAAAAAATGAGACATGGGAGTTTTGGAGGTGACAGACACCTGAAAGTTCTACAAAGAACTTGGATGAAAGATATTTTGTTGAATGGATTAGTCTTCCAGTCTACCACAGACTGAGTGACTTAACACAGATTTATTTCTCATAGTTCTGGAGGCTGGTAAATCTGGGATCAAGGTGTCATCGACAGGGCAGGTTTCATTCTAAGGTCTATTCTTTTGGCTTATATTGTCAGCCTTCTTGCTGTGTCCTCACAGGGCCTCTTTCTTTGTGTTTGGGTAGGGGGAGCAGGAAGAAAGAAAGCCCAAGCTCTCTGGTGCCTCCTTTTATAAGGACACTAATCCTATCTGATCAGGTCCCCATCCTTATAACGCAATATAACCATAATTACTTCTTTAAAAATCCTATCTCCAAAAATGGCTGCATGGGGTTCCAACATACGATCTTGGGGAAACACAAACATTTAGCTCATAACAGTGAACAAAGACCTGGGTAAAGTACATCCCTTCATTTAGGACACCTGTGTTAGGTAATTTGGTGGAGGAAGATAATGCTTTCTTGTCCTTTCAAGAATCCTAAAATTCCCATTGTCACATAATTCTTTTGCCTTACTGCATTTAGATGCCAGAAGTTCCCCATGACAATTGAAATGCCCTGGCAACTATTTAATAATCATGAACAGGGTTTTTATCTCTAGGGCTTCTTATTTAGACTTCAGGGGATCTCTGAACTCCCCAAATTTAATGAAATATTTATGTATGCACATAGTACATGTTGTCTGTGAATGTTTTTTCCTAGGGAGAGAGTTCATACCTTATATTGAATCTTCAGATGGATTCTGCAATTCTCTTAAGGCAAAGAATCTACTTAGATACGAGGAGACAGAGCTTAGGATAGGAGATTTTGAATGGTAGAGAAAAATGTACACACTTTATTCCAGTTTGTTTTGTGTGTCTATTTCCCTTCATCAAATTGTGTCTTCCTTGAGGGAAAGTCATATTTATCTGTGTATCCCTGAAGCTCAGAATGGTGTCTAGCACTGAAAAAGTATTCAATATAAGACTTGAAGTAAAGAATGAATCTAAGTCTCAGGGGAACTTGGGAAGCAGGGTAAGATGGGAGGAGGGGATATTGAAGCACAGATAGGGTTCTGGGTATCTAAGCCTCTACCTAGGTGGGCATGGATGGAGAAGACAGAGGTTCAAGGATATCTAGAAAACTTTAGTTAGTTGATTCTTTTTACAGGGCTCAATTCCATATACACATATTCTTTTTGGGGGTCATTTTTGATTGGAGTTAAAATCTAAGTATAACATCTCAGCTCTTTTCTTCTTGTTTCCTACTTAAGATGCGTTGTTCAATCAATAAAAATGAATAATTTAAATTCAATATCCGTCTGTCACTATCAATAATACTTTTGTGAGTGATGTAGTACTATGGTAATTCAATTTGTTAGACACTGCCACACTTTTACATGACAGTCTGCTGAAGTTGTAAACTTAATTTACTCTAGGCACTTGACACAAGTAACATTGATGGGTTTTATCTTTAAAGGTATTGATTTTCCCCCTAAAAATATCTCCTCTGTATTTGTGTTTATTGAGTAAATAGGCACCTGTCTGGTTCAGAAAATCTTTTTTAAGCTAAGGAAGCTTCCCACTTGGTTTTAAGCAGAACTTTGTTGAACAATTTAGACTCAGAATCTTAGGGTTGAGAAAGACCTGGGATGTTGTGTTGTCCTTTCTGTTTATTCAATTCCAGGGACAGCTTTCTATCATCTAGGGCACAGAGTCTACTTCTCAATAGCTCTCACAGTTAGAAACTTCTCTCCCTGTCTGGTTTGGCTCAGTGGATAGAGCATCGGCCTGCGGACCGAATGGTTCCGGGTTTGATTCAGGTCAAGGGCACATACCTTGATTGCAGTCTCCTACCTGGCCCCGGGCCCTCGTTGGGGCTTGTGCAGGAGGCAACCAATCAATGCATTTCTCTCACATTGATACTTCTCTCTGACTTTCCTTCTCTCTTACACTCTCTAAAATCAATGGAAAAATATCCTTGGGTGAGGATTAACAAAGAAAAGCCACAACAACAACAAAAAGAAACTTCACAGTGGAGACAAAACTGATTATTGTGAAACTTTAACCTATTATTAGCGTTCCTGAGTGACACATTGTAAATCTATCCACCACCTGCTTGCCAGTCCTTTCATATATAGAGTGTCCCTAAACAATGTATACACAGAATTTGAATAATTATAAAGGCAGTGTTTCTGAAAATACATTTCATTTTCAAAATTGAGCTATCAGGTGTTAAAGTGTATATACATTTTTTGGGGGAACACCCTGTATTTACCCTGTATATTACAAATACTCACATAGGAAGAGAAAATTTTTGAAGAAAAATATATTTATGAGGAATATATTCTTGAATACATTTTCAGTACATTTAATGCATTTTAAAATTTTTTTGCTAATCCTCACCTGAGGATATTTTTCCATTTTAATTTTTAGAGAGAGTGAAATGGAGGAGGAGAGACACAGAGAGAGAAACATCAATGTGAGAGAGACACATCGATTGGTTGCCTCCCAATTGGTTGCCTCCTGCATGCGCCCTGACCAGGATCAGGATCCAGCTTGCAACTGAGGTACTATGTGCCCATTACTGGAATGGAACCTGGGACTCTTCAGTGCTTGGGCTGATGCTCTATCCACCAAGCCAAACTGGGAAGGGCTGCATTTTGACTATATACCTGAATATGCAGGGTAGGGCAAAAGTAGGTTTACAGTTGTTCATATGGAAAAATAATAATACAAAATAAACTGTTTTGCATACTCACAACTATAAACCTACTTTTGCCCCACCCTGTACTTTTGGATATGTTTTTCTTTTTTCAATCCACACCAGAGGATGTGTTTTTATTGAATTTTAAAGAGAAAGAGAGAGAGAGAGAGAGATCATTCGGTTGCCTCTGGTACACTCCCCAACTGGGGATTGAACTTGCAACCTAGGTATGTGCCCTGATTGGGAATTGAACCCACAAACGTTTGATGAATGGGATGACACTCCAACCAACTGATGCACCTGGCCAGGGCTTGAATATGTTCTTGAATAAACTCTTAAATATATTCTTCAATATCTTTTTTAATATAGTAAATATATTTAAAATAGGTTCAGAAATGTATTTTGAATACATTCTTGATTATGCTCTTAAATATTAAGAATTTTTGTGAATATAACCATGTTAAGATAATCTTGAAAAGTATTTATGAGTTATTTTTATACAGTAGCATACCTTATACCCTCAATCTTACTCTTTTTTCCTGCCTCTCATTCTCCAACTGCACCAGCAGGGAGCAAAGGCAGAAATGAACCAAACATTCCTCAAAATGCTGTTATGAATACATAATGAAAACCAAAAGTAAATAGGCAAAAAAAGCAGAGCATTTAAGTCAAGTGGCCAGTCAACAATGAGGATGGTTGGCCAATTTTGGTGATTTAGCTTAGACTTATACGGGGGAGGACTGTATGTGTGGCTGGGAAATGTGGTGTATCCTCTTGTGCTGTTGTTAGATAATTTATTTCCTCCTGCTTGTGTCCTCTGTGCCCCAGGTGAATTTCTTGCTGTTGTCAATGGATAAACACTAAACAGTCCCACTAAAGTATGATTGTTAACATTGTGTCTAAAATAAAAATGGTAACTGAGTATTAGCTTGAGAAATTACCCTATGAGTAAATTAAATTACATTTTAGCATAAACATCATGATAGCCACTTTTGCTTCTTGGAAACTTGTTTATTATTTATTTTATTTAGCTTTATTTTTGCTTGTTTTACTTTTCCCCCACCTTATTGAAGATACATGAGAAAGCTGGGAAAGTGATGTCTAGTTGAATGAAATATGAGAGGTTACTCTCTTGCTGTGGTCCTCATTTATGGAATAAATTGTTTGGCAGTTTATTTTAAAGTCTAAAGAAATTCCCAAAATTTGTTATACTTTGGCTAGAATCATTATATTGTTTGATCTCTAACAATATTTTATCATCAAAACAGATCAAATTCACTTTTGAAATTGAGTTTATTATCCCAGTTAATTCTGAAGACTTGATATGTGTAAAGCATGGAGTGGGCTCTGGGAAATTTATTTTAGAATATGTCTATATCTTTCTGTCCTATGTTTGGATAGCATTCTGGAGTAGGTGCAGAGATTGAAAGGGCAAACATGTCAAAACAAGATTCCCCATCTAGGGAGAGAGTTCAAGACCTGGACCCAAAGGTGGATGATAAAGATTAAGGGTAGGAATTACTAAACCAGTGGTCCTCAAATGTAAAGTGCCCCAGAATCTGCTGGAAGACTTGTTAAAACACAGATTGCTGGGCCCCAGCCCCAGAGTTTCTGATTTAGTAGGTCTGGAGTGGACTCCAAAATTTTGCATTTCTAACAAGTTCTCAGGTGATTCAAGTACTGCTGGTCTGGGGACCACACTTAGAGGACCATTGTATTAGATTACTATATCCTTCACTGGCTTTACCCAAAAATAAGCACTAAGAGTTTTTCTTCAGAATCTTTCCTTCAGGAACCCACTGCAAGTACATGGAATTACATCTATATCTACATAAATATGGACACATATATTCACACATTTTTACCACACTTATTTTACTGTTAGTATCTCAAGGTCTGTGATTAGGTCTTACTTGTTTTTTGAACTCCAGCCCCTTAGTTGAGTAAAAATTTGATAGATTAAATTGTGCTGTTTGTTATTTTCCACAAATAATTTTTTTCTAAAAATTCTTAGAATTCAGTGCTAAGACAAAGTTATCCCATTTTCCTTTTTATTAGATAATGAGTGTTGGGTAATCACTCTATACCATTCTTGCACTGGCTGCAGGAATCTCAGAAGACTTCTTGCACAACTGCTATACCTATCATTTATTATATTATATAATCACATTAATTATATTTTCTTTTATAAATATTTCTTTCTTATCTTTATTACAAAACTTTTGCTCCATTATTCTGATTTTTATGGCTCATGTTTCTTTCCTCTCTGTCTCTCCATCTCTCCGTCTCTCTCTCTCTCTCTCTCTCTCTCTCTCTCTCTCTCTCTCTCTCTCTCTCTCTTCTCTCTCGTCCCCCACTCTCTCCCTCTCCCCTATCATATCTTTAATTATAAGGTATATCAGATCCTTTACCAAATATAAAAAGTCAGTGGGGCCCTAAATGGTTTGGCTTAGTGGATAGAGCATCAGCCTGTGGACTGAAGGGTCCCAGGTTCGATTCCAGTCAAGGGCACATGCCTGGGTTGCGGGCTTGATCCCCAGCGGGGGACGTGCAGGAGGCAGCCAATCAATGATTCTCTCTCATCATTGTTATTTCTATCTCTATTTCCATCTCCCTTCCTCTCTGAAATTAATAAAGACATATTTTTAAAAAAAGTCAGTGGGGGAAAGTAAACGATTAGTGCCTGTAACAGCGGGAAGAACAGTGGATATGACCATTTTGGATAAGTGGCTTTCTGCATCCTTGTATGCAGGCACCAATTCCCAAATTCCTACTTTCATTTGGGGTAGGATAAATGTTACCGTGGCATTGTCTGTCTGCTAGAGTGGGTTTGATGTGTCTGCTTGTACAGTGAA
Source organism: Plecotus auritus (assembly GCF_963455305.1). Classification (NCBI taxonomy): domain Eukaryota; kingdom Metazoa; phylum Chordata; class Mammalia; order Chiroptera; family Vespertilionidae; genus Plecotus; species Plecotus auritus. The sequence continues at coordinate 107,887,945 of NC_137784.1, read as the reverse complement.
TGATACTTATTACATTTTACCTCTCTAGTCCTTTGCCTAGGCAGAAAAAGGGGCATGAAATAGCTCTCCTGATTTTGTGTATTTAAAAACACTAGATTGTACCTGGGCCTGCTTATTACAGATATATGTTATTTCTTTCTACTTTTAGGTTTTAGTTTTAGAAGACATGGTTGAGGGAGGTTAAATGGAACAAATCTTCAGAAAATATAATATCTTGTTTTTCATTTAAGAGCTGTACATAATCAGGGACAATGAGAAAAACTACATTACTCAGAAAGAGGGCTTCCTGTAATACCCTGTAAAGCATCGGATGCTCTTTAAAATTGACTTATTGATCTTGAGAGAGTGAGCATAATGAACACAGCACAGACATGATCAAGAAATGTGGCCTATGTAAAAAACCTAATTGCTACTTGCTGAATCCATCAAATAAGATATGTTGTCCCACTAGGCAGGTTTATGGAAAGAGCATTACAAAAAGCCACCCATTGCCACTTATAGCAAAAGCTGAAATGAAACTCTCAGCATCCAACACAAGACATACAGAGTTTCTACATGTTCACCCCAAAATCTTATACCTTCATCATCATGATCTATGTCTAAGAGACTCGGTGTTCAGATAATTGCCATTCAAGATTCTCAATAAATGAAGGTTTGTGAGGTTTGCTAGGCTTGGTTAGTTATCCTGGTTTGTGCTATGCTCTTTCAACTGAAGGAATATTTGTTGAGTACCTATTCTGTTCAAAGTACGGTGTTAGCCACCTTGGGGGATACAAAGCCTAATGAGAGGAATAGGTCCACTGCAAGCATAACTACAGCTGATGTCAGAATATGATAAGGACCTTAAAAGGAATACACAATGTTATGGGATTTCAGAGTAAAACAAGATCTGAGCTGATGGGGGAATCAGGGAAGGCTTAAGAGGAAAGAATAGGCACAGAAAAAGGGTTTGGTGAAGTAGGGTGGGGTAGTAGTAGTGGAATCCTATATAATAAAAGCCTAATATGCAAATTGTCCCCTCAACCAGGAGTTCAACCGGGAGTTCGACAAGGGGGCGGGGCCTGCTGGCCAACCACCTGCAGCCCCTCCCCCAGGCCAGCCCTGCCCCGGCCAGCGGTGGCAGCAGGCATCTGGGGGAAGAGAGGCCCCAGCCGGCAGCTGGCAGCAGCTAGGGACCCTACCTGTGCATGAATTTCATGCACTGGGCCTCTAGTTCTTAATAAAAGAGTAACAAATTAAGCAGGCTCCCAAGTCTCTCCCCCAAAAGAACGTTTTGAAATTTTGATTTTATTGATTACATACTTTCTTCCTCCCTTATTTTCTCAAGAATTAATTTGCTAAATACATATTTTTGTTTGTTTTTTAATTGAATTTATTATTGAATGACATTGATTAATGAAGTTATACAAGTTTTAGATGTACAAGTTTTAAAAAAATATTTTATTGATTTTTTACAGAGAGGAAGAAAGGGATAGAGAGTTAGAAACATTGATCAGCTGCTTCCTGCACACCTCCTACTGGGGATGTGCCCACAACCAAGGTACATGACCTTGCCCAGAACGAACCTAGGGCCTTTCAGTCTGCAGGCTGACGCTCTATCCACTGAGCCAAACCAGTCAGGGCTATATGTACAATTTTATAATACATCAACTGTATATTGTATTGTGTGTTCACCACCCCTAAGTCAAAACTCCTTCCATCACCATTCATCCCCACTATACCCTCTTCTATTTCCTCCTTTCCTCTTCCCCTCTGGTAACCACCATGCTGTTGTCTGTGTCTATGAGTTTGTTTTTTTGGGTTTTGGGGGGTTCCTTTGCTTAATCCCTTCACCTTTTTCACCCAGCCCCTCAACCCACTTCCCCTCTGACAGCTATCAATCTGTTCTCTATCTATAAGTTTGTTTCTATTCATTTAGTTTAATTTGTTCTTTAGATTCCACATATGAGTTAAATTATATGGTACTTGTCTTTCTCTGACTGGTTCATGTCACTTAACAAACATTATGCTTAATACATATTTTTAAAGCAGTATTACTCCAAGTCTGTAGGTGATATTTATATGTGATATACAGGTCAATATTTTCTATTTTAATAGTCTTGTATTTATACACAGTTGAAAAACATTAAAACTCATATATCAGCCCCATGATTTCATAATATTATTATGGCTTAAGAGGTGTAAAAAGTAAGGACTTAGATTGAAAGAAAATATTGCATAAGTAATAAGGTCTAGGTAATTAATTTTCCTAGCCACAAGCATATCTTTGAGTATTTGAAAATATTGGAAAAAAACTCTAAAGTCTATGACAACAAAAATTAATGCAAAATTGAACTCCAAATTAAAGGTACCCTTTCTGCCCATTAATGTGATCATAAGATTTTAAAGAGGTGTATGGTATGAGAAATACAGTGATGATGAAAAATACAATTTTCAGTCACATTGTCCCTAAGCTCCCCTAGTGAAAGACTCATTATTTGGTAGGAACAATCCCACCTGATAATGAACTATTTTCTATTCAAGATAGCAAGTCAAATATTCATTTCTCATTAATAATTCAATGTGACAAATTTATTACCTTGAAGGTGCTGCAAGTCAATTAGACAACGGGAAATTGTGTCTTCCTTTCAGCCCTTTTAATTGGCTTCCAAGTGTGACATTCATCAAAACCTTGACTTTTAATGTAAACTTTATTATATGAGCTGGAGTTGGGATTGACTCTGGGTACACTTGACTAACCCTCAGAGGTTGAGGGCTCTGGAAACTTCAGAGAAACCTGGTCAATCATTGCTGACATTTTGCTGTAGAATATCACAGCGTGGTTATTTAGTGTCACTGTTGCTGATGTTGGGCCTGGAGAAATAGTCTTTAAGATAATTTTGAACTGTATAGATATTTTGACATTTGCATACTTATCATTGATGAAATTTCATGATTTTCTAAATCATGGGGCTAGACTAGTTTAATTTCCCAAAGTATGGTATATGTGCCACTAGTAGAATATCTAAATTATTTTATATTCATTTCATTATAACGTAGTAATTAATTAATTATTATATTAATAAAATATTGAAAGAGAAATACTTATCAATGTACATTAAAATAAATCCATAAATATTAATATAAATATTAATTTATGCACTACCTAAATAAAAGGTTACATATACTAGCACAAAGACTCATGATTTCATAGATATTTTAACATAGAATGAGACTAAAGTAGACATTTAAATAAAAGTTAATTTAAATAAAATATTGAATAAATAATAGTACTGCTGATACTTAATGCATGGATATTTATAGTATTGGCAATTCATGAATAGGGAAAGAATTTTGAAAGTGAATATGGATTTCTGAATTTGGGGAACACAGCAATATATGAGCAAGATTGTCTTTACACATTAGGTAGAATTGATAGTTGATGTGAAGGGCATCAGAAGTCCTCCTCAATTTAAAGGGCTCTGCCACATCAGCCTGCCTGAGGGGACTCCCATCATCAATATCACATTCTAAATATCTGACCCTAAGGCTCCAAGGAAATTTGTATTTAAACTGGGTGAAAAAATTAGGTCACATGAAAATGTACCCAAACATCATTAAGGGTTAGTTTAATCTGATTATCAAATCCATTATTTCTTATTCACTGCAGCAGAGAGAAGAATCCTGAGTAACAGGGACATAGGGTATATAAGGTCTTATTGTTGAGATGGGGAAGGAAAAGTCATATGTGTGCATTTCTACTTCTATTCTACTTATGTGTTTGAGTAGGGTACCTTGAAAGGAGGCCCTTTGCTTTTAGGACCCCAGGTTATTGCTTCAGCTATTACACTCACTCAGATAGGTTTTTCTTTAAGAAACCATACAGGACCCTAACCGGTTTGGCTCAGTGGATAGAGTGTCAACCTGTGGACTGAAGGGTCCCGGGTTCGATTCCGGTCAAGGGCATGTACCTTGGTTGTGGGCACATCCCCAGTGGGGTGTGTGCAGGAAGCAGCTGAATCGATGTTTCTCTCTCATCCATGTTTCTAACTATCACTCTACCTTCCTCTCTGTAAAAAATCAATAAAAAATTAAAAAAAGAAACCATACAGAAATGCCTCATTATATTGCCCATTGCTTTATTGAGCTTCACAGATACTGTGTGTTTTTTGTGTGTGTGTGTTTTTGTTTTTTTTTTTTTTTTAACCAGCATTTGCTCACTTTGTGTCTCTGAGTCACATTTTGGTTATTCTCACAGTATTTCAAACTTTTTATTATGTTTATATCTGTTACGGTGATCAGAATTATTTGATGATACTATTGTAATTGCTTTGGGACACCATGAACTGCACCCATATAAGATAGCAAATTTAATCAATAAATGTGTATGTGTTCTGATTGCTACATGAACTGGTCATTCCCTCATCCCTATCCTTCTTCTCATGTCTCCATATCCCATGAGACACAACAATATTGAAATGAGGCCAATTAATAACCCTGCAATGGCCTCTAAGTGTTCAAGTGAAATGATTAGTCTCATGTCTCTCACATTAAATCAAAGCTAGAAATGATTAAGTTTAGTCAGGAAGGCATGTCCAAAGCTGAGATAGGCTGAAAGGCAGCATTTTGCACCAAACAATTACCCAAGTTGTAAATGCAAAGGAAAACTTTTTGAAGGGAATTAACTTTTTGAAGTTCTATTCCTGTGAACACATGAGTTATGAGAAAAAGAAACAGTCTTATTGCTGTTATGGAGAAAGTTTTAGTGATCTGGATAGAAGATTAAGCCAACCAGAGCATTCCCTTAAGCCAAAGCCTAATCCAGAGCAAGGACCTGACTCTCTTCAATTCTATGAAGGCTGAGAGAGGTAAGGAGGCTAGCAGAGGTTTGTTCATGAGGTTTAAGGAAAGAAGCCATCCCTATACATACAAGTGCAAGGTGAAGCACCAAGTGCTGATGTAGTAAAAGCTGCTGCAAGTTATTCAGAAGATCTAGCTAAGATTTTCAATGTAGACAGAACAACATATATTGTAAGAAAATGCCATCTAGGACCTTCATAGCTACAAAGAATAAGTCAATGCCTGGCTTCAAAGCTTTAAAGAACAGGCTTTATCTCTTGAAAGGGGCTAATGCAGCTGGTGACTGTATGTTGAATCCAATGTTCATTTACCATTCCAAAAATCCTAGAATTAAGCAAAACCTACTCTTTTTGTGTTCTATAAATAGAACAACAAAACCTGGATGACAGCTTATCTCTTTATACCACAGTTTACTCAATATTTTAAGCCCACTGTTTAGACCTGCTCAGAAAAAAAATTCTTTTCAAAATAGTACTATTCATTGACAATGCCCTGGTCACCCAAGTGCTCTGATGGAGATGTACAATGAGATTAATGTTGTTTTCATGCCTGCTAGCACAACATACATTCTGTAGCCCATGGATCAAGGAATAATTTTGACTTTCAAGTCCTATTATTTAAGAGATACATTTTGTAAGGCTATCATTACCATAGCTAGTGATTCCTCTGATGGATCTAGGTAAAGTAAATTGAAAACTTTCTGGAAAGAATTTACCATTCTAGTTGTCTTTTAAGAAGATTTGTGATTTGTGGGAAGGCTCAAAATATTCACATTAACAGCAGTTTGGAAGAAGTTGGTTCCAACTCGCAGGGGTGACTTTGAGGGGATCAAGTCTTCAATGGAGGAAGTAACTGCAGATGTGGGGAAAATAGCAAGAGAACTAGGATTATAAGTGGGACCTGAAAACGTAACAATTTCTTCAATCCCATAATAAAACTAATGGATGAGGGCTTACTTCTTATGGATGAACAAAGAAAGTATGTTCTTGATATGGAATCTATCCCGATGAAGGTTCTGTGAAGATTGTTGAAATGACAACAAAGGACTTAGAATATTACATAAACTTAGTTGATAAAACATTGGCAGGGTTTGAGAGGACTGACTCCAATTTTGAAAGAATTTCTCCTGAAACCTCCATACTGTTTTCCATAGTGAATGTATCAATTTATATTCCCACCTGCAGTGTATGAGGGTTTCTTTTTCTCTACAACATCTCCAAGAAGTGTTCCTCAATAGATGATTGGATAAAGAGGATGTGGTACATATACTGGTATTCAATGGAATACTACTCAGCCACAATACTGTATGTTAACTGTAATTGAAAAATAAAAATGGTTAAAAAGGTGCAGCTACTATGGAAAACAGTATGGAATTTACTCAAAAATTTAAAAATGGCACTACTAAACTGATGAACAAAAACAAATCCAGAGACAGAGAAGCATTGGTCAGATGCTCAAACCTCAGAGGGAAGGTAGGGGAGGGTGGGGGTAAGGGGGGAGAGATCAACCAAAGGACTTGTATGCATGCATATAAGCCTAACCAATGAACGCAGACAACAGGGGGTGAGGGTGAGGGCAGGATTGGGGGGTGAGGGGCAATGGGAGGATAAGGACACATTTGTAATACCTTAATCAATAAAGGGAAAAAAGTAGGTGTACAGTTGTTGGCATGGAAATTAATACAATAATTAATAAATAATACAAGAAGAAAAAAATGGCACTACTGTTTGACTCAGCAATCTCACTTCTAGGAATATATCCTAAGAAGCCCAAAACACCTATCAGAAAGAATATCTGCACCCCTATGTTCATAGTAGCATTATTTACAATGGCTAAGATCTGGAAACAGCCCAAGTTCCCATCAGTAGATGAGTAGATAAAAAAGTAGATAAAAAGTGGGTACATTTACACAATGGAATACTACATAGCTGTAAAAATGAAGGATTTATTACCCTTTGCAACAGCATGAATGGACCTGGATAGTATTATGTTGAGTGAAATAAGCCAGTTAGAGAAAGACAAATATCACATGATCTCACTTATAAGTAGAATCTAATGAATATAATAAATGAACAAAATAGGACCAGAGGCATAGAGGCATGGAACAGCTTGACATATGTCAGGGGAGGGGGGGAGATGGGAAGAGATTAACTAAAGAACTCATATGCATATATGCATAACCAATGGACACGGACGATAGTGTGGTGAAGGTCTGGGTGTTAAGGGCTGAGAGGAGGGGGATAAAGGGGGGAAATTGAGGGACATCTGTGATACTGTCAACGATAAAATAAATTTAAAAAATTTAAATACTATTAATTCACCATCAACAACAAAAGAAAAGAGAAAATACTGCCATTTGTGACATCATTGATAGATCTTGAGAATATCATGTGAAGCCAAATAAGTCAGATGGAAAAGTCAAGAACTGTATAATTTCACTCATATATGGGATATAAAACAGAAAGCAACAAATGAACAAACAAGACAAACAAACAAAAAAACCTCATAGGCACAGGAAACAGCAGGGTGGGGAAGAATGAAGAGGGTCAAGGGGTCAAAAATATGGTGATAGAATGAAATTTGACTTTGGGTGGTGAACACATAATGCAATATACATATGATGTATTATAGAATTACACACTTGAAACCTATATAAATTTATTTACCAATGTCACCCCAATAAATTTAACAAAATGAAAAAATAAAGAAGTTCTTTTGAAGGTAAAATGCTATCAAACAGCATTACGTATTACAGAGGAATTGTTTTTAAAAGGAAGGCTCAATCGATGTGGCAAACTTCATTGTGGTCTTATTTTAAGAAATTTTCATAGCCACTACAACCTTCAACAACCACAACTGTGATCAGTCAGCAGCCATCAACATCAAACCTCCACCAGCAAAAAGATGATAACTTGATGAAAGCTCAAATGATGGTTAACATTTTTAGCAATAAAATATGTGTAAATTAAGATATGTACATTGTTTTTTTAGACATAATGCTATTGCATATTTAATAGACTACAGAATAGTGTAAGCCAACTTTTTAATGCACAGAAACCAAAAAATTAATGTGACTCACTTTATTGCAATATTCACTTTGTTTCTGTGATTTAGAACCAAACCCACAATATCTCTGAGGTATCCCTTTGCTATACTAATTAACCCGAGGAAACATATAAATTAGGAAGACTTATTCCAATGATAAAATAATGAATTGGTTTACCAAAGGATTCAGTGCTGGGCTCTTTTAAGTAGAGAGTCGCCTTATCACATTATTTGTTGTTAGATTATAAGAACTTGAGAAAAAGACCAAAGGGGTCACCAAAACTGTAGGACCAAATGTCCATGGGAGTTCCATCTAAATTAAAAAGAAAACAACTTGGAGAGTTAAGTGAAGAAGGTCAAGTTTGTTTTTCCATTCAGTTTACTTGCAATATATTCAGGAATTTATATTATTAAATGAAACTCATGCTATAGGTACTTGATTTTCTTGCACCATATTTTTTCTTTGTTTTTTTCCAATGCTTCCTAGATAACAAAATGACATTTAGAAGCTTCCTCCTAAACCTCTTCATCTCAGGAGATACTTTACTCCAATCATTCCATTTGCATATTTGTAGTGTGTGTTTGTCCATAGAGAGTCATACTACTTTCTGTTGAAGTAGGTGCTGGTTTAATTTTGTATCTGTGGATGGTCTTAATCTTTTAAAAATATTCTTATAAAATGATTCTTCAACCCTAGAGGTCCTCTGAAAGTAATGTGACTACCTTGTCAATATAGGATACTTTTTAAAAAATTAAATTTATTGGGGTGACATTGGTCAACATGATTATATAGGTTTCAGGTGTGGGTTTCTATGTTATAAGATCTGTGTATTATACTGTGTGCCCACCACCCAAAGTCAAGTCTACTCTTGTCACCATATATTAGGACTCCCTTCTCTTCCCACCCCCTTCTCTCTGGCAATCACCACACTGTTGTTTGTGTTCATGAGCTTCAGTTTTATATCCCACATATGAGTGAAATCATATGGTTCTTAGCTTTTTCTGACTGACTTATTTCACTTAGCATAATGTTCCCAAGGTCCATCCATGTTGTTGCAAATGGTAGTATTTAATCTTTTTTATGGATGAGTAGTATTCCATTGTGTATATGTACTACATCTTTATCCAGTCCTCTATCGTAGGACACTTTGTTTCCATGTCTTGGCCACCATGAATAATGCTGCAATGAACATAGGGGTGCATATGTTTTTGCAAATACATGATTTTGAGTTTTTTTTGGGTATATACCCAGGAGAGGAAGGATTGCTGGGTAGTATGGTAGTTTACTCTTAATTTTTTGAAGAATTGCCAGACTGCTCTCCATAGTGGTTGTAACAGTCTACATTCCCACCAGCAATGGATGAGGATTCCTTTTTTTCCCACAACCTCTCCAATAGGAGTTATTGTTTGTTTTGTTGATAATGGCTGCTCTAACAGGTGTGAGGTGGTATCTCATTGTAGTTTTGATTTGCATTTACCTAATTGCTCATGAGGTTGAACATTTTTTCATATATCTATTGGCTGTTCGTATGTCTTCTTGGGAGTGGTGTATTTTCAGTTACTCTGCCCACTTTTTGATTGGGTTGTTTGGTGTTGAGTTTTATGAGTTCTTTGTATATTTTGGAAATTAAACCTTTGTTGGAGCCAGTGTTTGCAAATATCACCTCCCATCTGTTTGGCTGCCTTATAGTTTTGTTGTCAGTTTCTTTTGCTGTGCAGAAGCTTTTTAGTTTGATATGGTTACATTCATTTATTTTTGCTTTTACTTCCCTTGCCTTTGGGATCAAGTTCATAAAATGTTCTCTATGACCAAGGTCCATAATTTTGGTACCTATATTTTCTTCTATATAACTTATTGTTTCAGATCTTATGTTTAGGTCTTTGATCCATTTTGAATTAATTTTTTTACATGGGAGCAAACTGTAATCCAGTTTCATTCGCTTGTATGTGGCTTTCCAGTTTCCCCAGCATTATTTATTGCAGAGACTATCTTTACTTCATTTTGTGTTTCTTGCTCCTTTGTGGGAAATTACCTGCCCATATACATGTGGTTTTATAGCTGGGCTCTCTAACCTGTTCCATTGAATTATTGATGTATGAAGATTTCCTATAGCCATTTTATCTTTTGTTTTCTGGTAGCTCTGTGCCTCCATTGGTTCTTTTCCTTTGTGTTTCTGTTATTTTTGTTTGGTGGTATTCCATATTGCTTTCCTCTCTTTTTATTTTTTACCTTTGTGTCCTGGTTTGGGGATTTTTCTGTGTGGTTACCGTTAGGTTTATAAAAAATAAAATTGCATATACAGTAGTTGTTTTTTTTCTTTTGAGTGCATCTGATGTTCACACTCATTTGCCAGTTTAGACCTTTACCTCCTCCCCTTTTATGTTTTTGTTGTTACAAATTATCCCTGTTTGTGCTGTATGTTTTTTGGTGGTCTTACTTGTAGTTTTGTGATCTTATGTTCTTTGTTTCAGGTAGAATAACTCCCTTGAGTATTTCCTGCAATGGAGATTTTCCAGTGATAAAAATTCCTCAGCTTCTGTATGTCTGGGAACATGACTATTACTCCTTCATATTTACAGGATAATTTTGCTGGATATATTACCTATGGCTGGTAATTTCTCTCTCTTTCCAAATATTCCTCTTTATTTGAATATTTGGTTCCACTGTCTTCTGGCTTGTAGAATTTCTGCTGAGAAATCAGATGAAATTCTCGTGTATTTTCCTTTGTAGGTCACTTCCTTCTTTTGAGAATTTTTTCTTTGTCATTAATTTTTGACAGTTTTAATACCAAGTGCTGTGGAGAGGGCCTCTTTGGATCGAGGTAACTAGGTGTTATGTTTGCTTCTTGGATTTGAGGATCTAGTTCTTGCCATAGATTTGGGAAGTTCTCACCCACTATTTGTTTGAATAGACTCTCTGTTCCCTGCTCCCTCTTTTTCTCTCCCGGAATGCTTGTTATTCTAATATTTGCTTTTTCTGATGGAGCCAGATAGTTCTCGAGGAGCTCTTTCATTTTTCTTTATGCTCAGGTTTCTCTCTTCTTCCCTTTGCATTGATTCTTATCTTTGATATCACTAATTCTTTCCTCCATTTGGTTGGCTTTGTTTTCTATGCTCAGTAGTTTACTCTTAATCTCCTTAATTGCATACTTCATTTCCAGAATTTCAGATTGGTTCTTTTTTAAAGTTTTAATCTCTTTAGTAAAGTACTCATTTTTGTTCATTGATTGGTTTTCTGAGTGCATTGGATTGCCTGTCTGTATTTTCTTGCATCTCGTTAAGTATTTTTACAACTACAATCTTGAAATCTATGTCATTTATATCATATATTTCCATGTGTTCCAGCTTGTTTTCTGGGGATTTTTCATTTTCTTTCTCATCATCCTCGTTACCATGGTTACTTATGGCAGTGGTCGGCAAACTCATTAGTCAACAGAGCCAAATATCAACAGTACGATTGAAATTTCTTTTGAGAGCCAAATTTTTAAAACTTAAACTTCTTCTAACTCCACTTCTTCAAAATAGACTCACCCAGGCTGTGGTATTTTGTGGAAGAGCCACACTCAAGGGGCCAAAGAGCCGCATGTGGCTCGTGAACCGCAGTTTGTTGACCACGGACTTATGGTATTTGCTGTTACTTAAATATTCAAGTGTATACTTTAAAGTGGTGAATTTTTGATATTGAATTATAGCTAAATAAAGTAGTTCTAAAAGTATATATATATATATATATTTGTCTTGTCTGTGAGATCTTAGGCACATCACTCAAGTTTTTTCATCTAACTTTCTTCCATTTTGTCATATACTAGTATACCTGTCTTATTAATGGCTGATAGCACCTTCCTCTGAAGAGGTCTTTCTAATGTTTTCCATTAGATGGCACTGAATCACAAGAGTTTTTACTTGTGTTCTCCCAGTCTTTTTTTAATTTTATTTTAATAAATCTTTATTCAGATTATTACAATTGTTTCTCTTTTTCCCCCCCATAGATCCCCTCCACCCAGTTCCCACCCCACCTCTGCCCTTACCTCCCCCACACTGTCCTCATCCATAGGTGTATGATTTTTGTCCAGTCTCTTCATGAACCCCCCATACCCCTTTCCCCCTGAGAATTATCAGTCCACTCCCTTTCTATGCCCCTGATTCTATTATATTCACCAGATTATTCTGTTCCTCAGGTTTTTAATTCACTTGATTTTTAGGTTCACTTGTTGATAGATATGTATTTGTTGTTCATAATTTTTCTCTTTACTTTTTTCTTCTTCCTCTTCTTTAAGAATACCTTTCAGCATTTCATATAATACTGGTTTGGTGGTGATGAACTCCTTCAGCTTTTTCTTATCTGTGAAGCTCTTTATCTGCCCTTCAATTCTGAATGATAGCTTTGCTGGGTAGAGTAATCTTGGTTGTAGGTTCTTGCTATTCATCACATTGAAAATTTCTTGCCACTCCCGTCTGGCCTGCATAGTTTCTGTTGAGAAGTCATCTGACAGTTGTATGGGTGTTCCTTTGTAGGTAACTAACTGTTTTTCTCTTGCTGCTTTTAAGATTCTCTCTTTGTCTTTTGCTCTTGGCATTTTAATTATGATGTGTCTTGGTGTGGTCCTCTTTGGATTCCTTTTGTTTGGGGTTCTGTGCGCTTCCTGGACTTGTAAGTCTATTTCTTTCACCAGGTGGGGGAAGTTTTCGGTCATTATTTCTTCAAATAGGTTTTCAGTATCTTGCTCTCTCTCTTCTTCTGGCACCCCCATAATTCTGATGTTGGTACGCTTGAAGTTGTCCCAGAGTCTTCTTACACTATCTTCAACTTTTTGGATTTTTTTTTTTTTTTTTTTTTTTTTGCTTTTTGCTTTTTTGGTTGAGTGTTTTTTGCTTCTTTGTATTTCAATTCTTTGACTTGATTCTTGTGTTCCTCTTGTCTGTTTTTGGGTCTCTCTATAATATTTTTTATTTCAGTCAGTGTATGTTTAATTTCTAGTTGGTCCTTTTTCATATCTTCGAGGGTCTCATTATATTTATCGGCCTTTTCTAGGATATTCTTGAAAAGCCTTATAACCGTGGTTTTGAATTCTATATCCAGTCATTTGTTTTCCTCCATTTCTTTCGTTTGTGATCTGATTCTTTGATGCCGCATTTTCATTGCTTCCCTGAGTTGGTAAGGTAGATTTGTGTGCTAGGTTTCCAATATGGCCCAGTGGGTCTGCCTCCCCAGGTAACCTGAGGTGGACACTCTTGGTGCACCCCTTTGTGGACTGTGTGTACAGCCTTGTTGTAATTAAGTCTTGATTGTTGTTGGTATCACTGGGAAGAATTGACCTCCAGGCCAGTTGGCTGTAAGGATCAGCTGTGTCTATGCTGGGAGAAGTTCGGTGCTGGAGACAGCCTTATAGGATTAGACTTGCCAAATTGCAATAGCCTCTGTGCTCAGCTTGGATGGGGTGGAGTCTCAGTCTTGGCTTCCCGTCAGCCTTGCCCTTGCACGCACGTGCGTGCCTTCAGACCTCTGCCTTCCCCGGCTCCCGAGTCTCTGCCCGAGAGTCCAGACTCCCCCCACAAGAGCATGGGTCCCCAGGGGCTCGCCCGGAACTGGGGTTCAGTGCAGTCAGAACTGGGGTTCAGTGCGGTCAGGGGCTTCCTTCCCCCTTCCGCCAGAGAAAGTCAGCCAGGCTCTCAGCCGCCCTTCCTCTCTGAGCACACAAAGACCCTTTGCCGTACCTCCAATTCTCTGTGAGCTTTTCTCTTTCCTTCTAGTTGTAGAATTTTCACTCAGCCAGCTTTCCTGTGGTTCTGGATGGTGTCCGTTCTGTCTTTTAGTTGTAGTTTTGAAATTGTTGTGCGAGGCAGCAGTTTAGGTGCTTACCTATGCCGCCATCTTGGTTTTCTCTCTGTTCTCCCAGTCTTGACCTCCATGGCTTCTGTAAGACAGTACTGCCCTGCTCTTCGGAAGTGGACTTTGTTTTGCCCTCATCACAATGGTGGCCCCTGACTTCCATGGGGTCCTGCCCCAAGCACCTCATCTGGGGATCAGTCACAGAAGGAAACAGTGGTTCTACTGCAATAGATGTTGGTTTACAGATATATATGCTCATTGACCTGACTCAATGGAAGGTGAGTTTTGGGAGTCCAAGCAGCAGCAGGGCTCTGTGGTTCTGTTTCTTTGTCTGAAACACCATCACCTGGCCCAAGAGTGGAGAGCTGCCCGGCAGAACCTCGTGTCCTGTCAGGTGTCTGCTGGCTCAGTCATGGTTAACTCCACTGGCAGCTGGCCTTGCTGGACTGCCCCCAGCAGCTCTCTGTTCCTCCCAACCAAGGAAAGCGCCTGCTATGGCTGGCTTCCTCCCCTCTCCAGCCTGAGCTGCAGGCTCTTGGCTGCAGGGCTATGTCTGTGGGCCATCTGTGCTTTTTCCTCCCTTCTCATCTCCCCAGTTATTCCAATTTGCACACCTTTAGATGTTTCAATGTGTGGGTCTCTCAGGCATGCCTCTGTATTGAGTAGGGAATTCTTTATTGATTAATAGTTGGTTAACTTGTTACCATTTCAGAGGGAGAGGTTTAGAGGATCTTTCATACCACCATTCCTCTGACGTCACTCCCAGGATACTTTTAAGTAGTAAAAGTTCCATCAAGGTAGAACCTAAGGACCAACAGACACCCAGAAGGCCTCTTGCTCCTTTACTGTTGGAATGCCTCACCTCACTGAATAGGCTGTTGACTTGGCAGTAACATTCAAACTCTTTCCCTCCCAATTTGACAGCTGTCTGGTATGTGAATGTGTGCTGGGTGACAGAGTGGATTTTTTTAAAAAACACACAAAAAAAGTTTGTGCTTAAGAACAAATCAAGAATGTGAAAAGACAACCCAAAGAATGTGAGATATTTGCAAATCATATATCTAATAAGGGATTGTATTCAGAATACATAAAGGACTCTCACAATTCAATAATAGAAAGATGAATAATCCAATTATAACTTGGCAAACAATTTGAATAGATATTTCTCCAAAGAAGATATATAAATGGGTTATGAAAAGATGTGCAACATCTTTAGCTATTAAGAAATGAAATTCAAGACCAAAATAAGAAACTAATTTAGGTCCACTAGGATGGTTATAATAAAAGATACAGATAATAAAGTGTTGGCAAGCATGTGGAGAAATTGAAATCCTCAATCCTTTCTTGGTGGGTTTGCCAGCCACTGTGAAAAACAGTTTGGCAGTTCTTCAAAAAATTTAAATGTAGAATTGCCATATGACCCAGCAATTCCACTCCAAGGTATGAAGTATGAAAATCTATGTCCACAAAGCTGAAAACAATCCAAATGTCCACCTACTGATGAATGGGGTTTAAAATGTCTTATATGTATACAGAATATTATTTGGGCATAGAAAAACATGCATGCTACAACATGGATGAACCTTGAAAACATTTTGTCAAATGAGAGACACCTAACCAAAAAAGCCACACGTTGTATGATTCCATTTATATGAAATGTCCAGAATATGCAAATCTATAGAGACAGAAAGTAAATTAGTATTTTCCAGGGCCTGGGAGGAGGTAGGAGGTGGAGAATGACTGCTAATGGGTATGAGGTTTCTTTTGGAGGTGAGAAAATGTCCTGGAATTAGATAGCAGCGATGCTTGCACAACCTTGTTAATATACTAAAAGAACAAACAAAAAATATTCAAGTGTATACTTTAAAGTGGTGAATTTTTTATATTGAATTATAGCTAAATAAAGTAGTTCTAAAAGTATATATATATATTTGTCTTGTCTGTGAGATCTTAGGCACATCACTCAAGTTTTTTCATCTAACTTTCTTCCATTTTGTCAAATTTCTACCCTTTCTACTATGCATGAGTAGGATGAGAATCAAATTTGATAAAGATGTAAAGCATATGTAAGATGCTTTATAAATTCAAAGGTGTATTTCTTTTATACTTCTCATTTCTCTCCTGCACTTATGTCTGAGTGCTTCTGCCACCTAACATAACTGAATCTAGGATGTCTGTGTGTAGTTATCACTGGGGTCATGAGGTTAGAAAAACCAACTATTTTATTCTCTTATCATCCTTCTTTTATCTCAGTGCACCCGCCTGCAACATACACATACAACTTTCTCTCTATGTTGTAAGGAAAGTCCTGTTTTCTTCGTTCTCAAAGGGAAGAGGCAAGCTATTACATTAAGATGCATGGCAAGCTTTTAAGAAACTTCATTTTAGGATAGAGAAAATAAAAACAGCCTACAGTTGAAATCTGTATATACAACCAACAAGGGGTGGAGATGCAAAGGAGCTATGTGACCAATTTCCCTGTTCTTCTTAGAGCAGAACTTTTTTATACTGTTCAAGTTGTTTTAGATCAAATAACGGGCAATAAACTCCCAAACTGCCATGTGCTCTTATTTCTGCCTTCTTGATTGAAGCTAGGAAGACTGGGGTTTGGATAGAACGTGGAACTCATAACAGAAGCATAGTCAAATGTAGGTGAAGAATGTGTCTATAAATAAATATAGACCAGCGATTTTCAACCTTTTCTATCTCATGGCACACATAAACTAATTACTAACATTCTGCGGCATACCATAAACTATATTTTTGTCCTAGCTGGTTTGGCTTAGTGGATAGAACGTTGGCCTGCGGTCAGAAGGGTCCCAGGTTCGATTCCAGTCAAGGGCACATGCCGGGTTGTGGGCTCAATTCCTAGTAGGGGGTGTGCAGGAGGCAGCCGATCAATGATTTTCTCTCATCATTGATGTTTCTATCTCTCTCCCCCTTTCCCTTCCTCTCTGAAACCAATAAAAACATTATAATTTTTGCCAAACTGACAAAAAATAGTATAACTTTGATTCATTCACACTGGACAGCTATTGTTATCTTGGGTGTAGTTATTTTTTTTATATGACAATCTAAGGGAAAAGAGGTCAGTGCCCCTGACTACATAGTCAAGTATTGCATGTTTTAAAAATTCTTGTGGCACACTAGTTGAAAACCGCTGGTTTAGACACATGCAAACTTGTGAACATGTCTTCCTTTATTTTATTTTATTGTGCCATTTGTGTATAACCCCACAGCTTATAAATCAGTTTAACATTAATTAAAATGTATGAAGCCTCATCAAATGGTATTAAAATGCCAGGCTTTAGTTTCCACCCCTTTAGAAAAGGTCTATAAAAAAGATAAATCTTGCCCTGCTCATCTTTTTTTTTTACCCTGTCCTTGTTACATTCATACACAAATACACACATAGAGCACACAAACCCTTTTCCTATTGGACTTTATTTGAGTCTCTTTAATAGCTCCCTGTTGCCATTGGGATCAACTGTGAATGCTTCAGCTTGGGTTTTGTGGCCTGCCATCAACTGGTCCTGACTTATCTAAGCATACCTGTCTCTCTTTGCTCTCTAACAAAAATCCTCCACTTCAGGTCTGTATCCTCACTTCTTCCTGTTCACATCATGTTTATTCTCTCTTCCACATTCCTCATGGCCTATCTATAGCTTTCTTACCTACTTTCAGGAAGTCTTTTGTCCTTTACCTCCATGAAGTGCTTGGGAACTATTTCACCCCATAGTAATCTTTATTTTGGCTGAGGTCTTATGGAACCTGAAGTTTCTGCAGAGCATGCTCAGCCATGGTGTTGCAGCACCAATTGTGAAATGTGTTTTAATTTGTTAATAATAATAATACATTTATTTTGGGAGAGATTATATATATATATATATATATATATATATATATATATATATATATACACACTAGTAGCCCTGCGTACAAATCCATGTACCAGTAGCTCTCTGCGGGGCCTAGCCGCTCAGCGCCCACTGCCCAGAGGCTCTCTGCAGCCCAGAGGCCCATCTGTGGCTGGGCGCGGAACGCTTGCCTGATTGCCACTGCGATGAAGGAAGCATTCTGCCAGGCCGCTCATGCTGCCCACTCTCAGCAGCCGCTCCCCTGGACTGGGAGACTCTGGCAGGGCTGAGAGGACTGGGCACTGCCATCTTGTGGCTATGGGCACTACCATCTTTGTGACAGAGTGACAGTTAATTTGCATATTACCCTTTTATTAGATAGGATAATCTCTCCCAAAATAAATGTATTATTATTAATAACAAATATATATATATATATATATATATATATATATATATATATATATCTCCAAGTGGTTTAGTCCTATAATAGACATCCCTTTCAATCACTTGTATTCAGATAGATATAATTTCTTGGATGGGAGAGAAGGGCTGGAGTTATCAGAATGCTGGATACTCTTGTATGATTATCTTAAGCATGTGAAGATTCATTTACACATTCATTCAATAAATATTTATTGAGTCACTATCCCATTCTAAGTATAGGCAATATTATTATATATGTTTTAGAAGTGAAAAAAATTGAGAACTGCTTACTTATACCACAGAATTTGGCACTTAATTGTATAGTATCTAATATTAGTCCCCAATTGTTTCTTGGGATTAAGTTTTGTTTCCTCTGGGCCAAATTAAAGCTTTTTGCAGCCAGAGAAGTCTATTTTAATTCTCTGCAGTAAGTAGGACAGTAATAGGCATTCTGTATGTAGATGCTTAATAAGTGGTTGGTTGAAATATGTTTTCTTTATCTTTATTGTTGACACTATTACAGATGTCCCCATTTGCCCTCCTCCACCCAGCCCCAGACCCCCCTCTGTTGGCCCTCAACACACTATTCCCTGTGTCTATTGGTTATGCAGATATGTTCTCTATCTAATCTCTTCACCTTCTTTCATCCAGTTCCTCTTTCTCCCTTCTCCTCTGACAGCTGTCAGGCTGTTCCATGTATCTATGCCCCTGTTTCTATTTTGTTCGTCAGTTTAGATTCTACATAAAAGTGAGATCATATGGTACTTGTCTTTCCCTGTCTGGCTTATTTCACTTAGCATAATAATCTCCAGGTCCATCCATGCTATCACAAAAATTAAAATTTCCTTCTTATTTACAGCCATGTAGTATTCCATTGTGTAAGTGTACCACAGCTTTTTTATCTACTCATGTACTGATGGGCACTTGGGCTGTTTTCAGATCTTGGCTATTGTAAATAATGCTTCTATGAACATTGGGATGCATATATTCCTTCAAATTGGTGGGATCACTGGGTCAAAAGGCAGTTCCATTTTTAATTTTTTAAGGAAAATCCAGACTGTTTTCACAGTGGCTGTACTGGTGTGCATTCCCACCAAGAGTGCACTAAGGTTTCCTTTTCTCCCCATCCTTGCCAGCACTTGTGCTTATTGATTTATTGATGATAGCTATTCTGGCAGGTGTGAGGTGATACACCCTGAGTATGCCCAGACTTCTCCCACACCTCCCACCACCCTGCCCCAGTCTATGCTGCTGACTCCTCAGCAGGCCTTAAGATCCACAAAGTGGACAGTGTTGAGGAGCCAGATTTCAGAGAGCAGGATAATTTCTTTTCCCCAGGCTGATGCTGCTTGAATGGGATTGACCTGCCTAAAAAAGATGGCTGCTGCAGTATTGGAGGATGACTTAGTACAGGGATCCTGGCAGCTGTTCCTCCACACCTCTCCCCAAAAGCCACAAAACCCAGACTCTCCTCAGGTGACTCCAGTCTATACCACCCTCCCTCTGTCAGAGCCCCGGCTGAGTGGCTGCCAACAGAATTTTGTGTGTTGGCCTTTTAAGAGGGTGTCTGTCTCCAGCAGGCTGTGCCTCTCCTTGGCAGACAGAAACCACACTGCTTTTTACAGCTGGATGCGTGGTGGGCACCTCTTTCTACCTCTGACACTCTGGGCTGGGGAGCCTGGTCTGGGGTTTAGGCTTCATGCCTCTTCTGGGGAACTTCCTGCCTCTTAGATATCCCTCTGTAACCTCGGCAACTGCTGGGGGGAGGGGAGGGAATGGGGGAGCAGCCCCTTTCACATCTCTGCCTTTCTTCTGAAGTCCTTGGTTATAAGACTTTTCTTCAGATAGACTTTAGTTGGTAATTCAGGGTGATTTTTCCCGTTTAGTTGTATTTCCATTTTGGTTCTGGGAGGAGGAGAGAGCAAGATCCATCTTTTAAAAAATCTGGTTAAAATATTATTGATGATAGATTAAGCTATTGGGAAATTGAAGTATACATGAAAAGCCAGAGAAGCTGACATTCATACTGTCCACATAAAATTATAAGCTATTAAGTTGCCATCACTCTAGCTTTTTAGTCTACACCTGAAATTACATTAATTAATAAAAGGATTGTTAGCCTGAATTTTCTAGGGTGTTTAATTACTTCTTTTTTATGTACCTAAAATGTGATAGTTTAAGAACTAAACTATGTATATAGAACTAATATATATATTTAGAAAATAGAATGTCTGTAGGTAGAAGGGAATTTTAAAATAAAGTGCAAATTTTCTACTAAGTTGAATTAGAGTTCAAAATAGAATCAGAGTATTTTAGAGATAGAAGGAACTTTAGCAAATATCTATTTAGTTGTTATTATTTCTTTTTTAAATATATTTTTATTGATTTCAGAGAGGAAGGGAGAGGGAAAGAGAGAGAGAAACTTCAATGATGAGAATCATTGATTGGCTACCTCCTGTATGCCCCCTACTGGGGATTGAGCCCATAACCCAGGCATGTGCCCTTGACCAGAATTGAACCTGAGACCCTTTAGTCCACAGGCCGATGCTCTATCCACTGAGCCAAACTGGCTAGGGCAGCAAATATCTATTTTAAATCATTTTACAGATGAGGAAATTGAGATCTAGTCAGGGTAAGGACTTGTACAAAATCACACAGACTGGGGACAAAATGAATGTTCTCAGTTATCTACATGCACATGGATGGCTCCTGGATTTTATTTGTTAAGAGTAGCAGAAGCGCCGAAACCGGTTTGGCTCAGTGGATAGAGCGTCGGCCTGCGGACTGAAAGGTCCCAGGTTCGATTCCAGTCAGGGGCATGTGCCTTGGTTGCGGGCATGTCCCCAGTGGGGGGTGTGCAGGAGGCAGCTGATCGATGTTTCTCTCTCATCGATGTTTCTGACTCTCTATCCCTCTCCCTTCCTCTCTGTAAAAAATCAATAAAATATATTTAAAAAAAAAAAAAAAAAAAAAGAGTAGCAGAAGCATAAAAAGATAAAATGAATGTCTGTTACCTGGGAAATAACCTGTGAAATGACAAAGCTGACACACTCATCGACATGGTAAATTATAAGTGGCTTAAAGAAATTGTTAACCATTTTTCTGGCCAAATGACACAAAATGAGAAAAGATAATAAATAATCTTGAATTTATTGATGTGGAGATAGCCTCCTGAAGAGGACAAAGGGCTAACAAGTTTTATGCTTCTCACTTAATCCCACTTAATCATAGATTATTTCCTAAACTTCTGGCATGATTTCAGAATATGTGAACAAGAAAGTGTTTTAAAAATAAGAAAGTATGACTTTCTCATTGTTTTCAGGATATCTCTGTTTCAATTCATTTATTTTTTTATACCATCCCTCCCAAACATCAATAGAAAAGTATTCTTTTCTTCATTATCTAGTTGATAAACATTTTTCTTTTTGGTTATAGCCTATATTCTAAACAGACACTGTACTCCACGGTCTATTATAGTATTTACTAAAGAGTAGCTATTGGTATAAAAGGTACTAGGATTGTACCTTATTTTCATTCTTTTGGTTAATTGAGATATGATTGCATATATGGGTCATATCCTTTAAGAGAAAATGTGGAACCAACAGGGTATCCCTCTGAGGTGATTGTGCTCATCACTGAATCTTTTGGAACTGGACTACACCTTGGAGGGCATCCAGTACAGTATTTCCCTGAGTGTCAAACTGTGCTCCTTGGCATACTATTTCTGGGGTGTAACCAGTGAAAGTGGTTCCTTATCAATTAAGTTTTGGAAACACACAGCACCATCTGTTTTCTTCTTAGAGATTCTCAACCTATGTGAGTACACTTGGGGGTTCTGAGAAGCATTGCAGTGAAGAAACCTGCTTAACTCTATCCAGTATTACACTCTTTTTTTCCCCATAACATTTACTAACATCATAGCAAATGAGATTCTTGATAGATACAGTTAAAAACAAACAAACTGATTTAGTCAACCTTCTTACTGATTAGAAAGCCTGAGGTCTGTGAGGGAAAGTGACATACCTAAGGTTACTAGCACCTTAGTAGCAGAGCTGGGCAATACATCCATCTTTTGTTGCTAGGTGCAATATACTTTAGCACCTTTCATCAAAGGGTATTATGCTAAGGGTAATGATAAGACAATGTGCTACCACTGTATTCCTGTTTTACCCTTATGCTTCTCTTTTTATATGCCACAGATTTCTTTTTCTTTCTCATGGCATCTTTCTCTAAAGCACTTACAATGACACTCATCATATAATGCCTTTTGGTCCTTTAACTTTCTCATCAATGTTATAGGTAATAAACTCTGATCTATACCTCTTGATTATGTGATTTCTCTAGTTCTTCATGTGGATAGATCTTTCTCACCCTTCAGGTTTCAGCCTAAATGCTACCTCTTCAATGAGGCCTCCCCATACTACTCTAAGTTGTCCTTTTCCCCTCCACAAGCATTATTCTCTATCACAGCATCATGTTTTTTTTTCTTTTATGGCACAACACAGTTGTAAGTATCTCAGCTGTTTTGCTCACCATGTGTCCTCAACACAGTGTCTGGTCCACACTAAGTACTCAATATATATTTATTGAATGAGTGAATAAACCAAGGAACTAAAACTGTCTCTGTTATCAGTTTCCATTTTATAAAAGTGCCTCTCCTCACCTTCCTTGACCTTCTGGATTCTTTTTTTGGTATTTTTTTCTTTATTGATTAAGGTATTACAAATGTGTCCTTACCCTGCCCCCCCCATTGTCCTCCCATCCCCCCAGTCGTGTCCTCACCCTCACCCCCTGTTGTCTGCGTCCATCACTTATGCTTATATGTATGCTTCTGGATTCTTTATAACATTTTTTTAAGGATCCACTGGGTAATTTGTGGGCTTCCTAACACATCAAAGTGACGTGATTTGCCTGCACATTCTACGAATGGCCTATTCCTCTTCAAGTCAGATAAAACCATTTATTATCTTCACTTCAGTAAATATGTGATTCAGTATTTCTAAACAGAACATTTTAAGATTTCTAGAAGTTTAATGGGGGAAGTTTTGTAGGAACATTTTCCAGGAAGGTAGCAGATAAAAGATAGGTCTTCAGCACAGAAATGACATACTTTGATTGATGTGGTAGATTAGATTACTGTTCAACAATATCTACTTCCTCCTCCCAACTCCATGGAATGAATATACCTGCCCACACCTTGACTTTGAATTTAATTATATGACTTGCTTTGGTCAGTGGGATGTTTACAGATGTGAGGCAATTAGAGACATGAAATATGCATGTGTGTCTTGTGCTTCTGTGGTCACCGTAAAAAGAGCTGCACCTTCAGAATGGGTCCCAGAATAAATATACATAAGCAGACCCAAGTATGTTTTTTTACAAGGAGCCAAATCCAGCTGGATCTGGAGCTTGAAGCAGAGCTGCTCGGCTGAACCCAGTCTAGATGAGCCAACCCCTGTCAATATACAGACTTGTGAATGAGAATAAATGGTTGTGTAACCAGACAATCAATGGGTCCAGGTTGCCTGTCACTACTGAGCCAATTAAGCAGAGACAGGGTTGAATCATTATCAGCATTTACGGCATTATGGGAAAGCAGCAGGTAATCCACAAAAACCTGCTCTACAACCTCCCATAAACCAGCTGCTTATATAGGATAGAACAAAGACTATATGGGGAAGTAGGGATTACAGGCATGGTGAAGTAGGCAATTCCGGGCTGGGCTGGACTCCATTCTTTGGGCAACAAGGTTGTTAATCTTTCTATGATAATAGGCAGTTCTTGAATGAGAATGGACCGCATTCCAAGGTTGACTCCCAGGTCCAAGGTTGACTCCCAGGTCCTGGGGACGTACAACTCCCAGCCAGGTTAGAATATTCTTTCTTTAACCAACACAAGGTAATCATGGTTAACAGAGCATGATTAATATTTCCCATAACCATAGCTAGTCCCCAATATTCTATTTCTTCCCCTAACAGTTGTTCTTTAGAGTCATTGAGTATGAGGTCCTTTCTGTTTAATTTTTTCTTTGGCATTACTGTTCATTTTACCAGGCCATTTCAGGTATCTTTGAATAATTTCTTATGGTCTCTGTAGGATATTTTTAGGACAATGCTTGCTATGTCTTTTCAGTCTAGGGAAAGAAGACACACTTTTGGATGAAAATTTTGATAAGATAGGTGGAAGCTTATCAATTTAGCTACTCCTCAGATTGAGAGGTAGGAGGGAGCTAAATTGATCTCAACAAAAAAGGGGTAAGAAGGTTAAATGAGAATAGCAATAAGAAGAAGAAAGAATAAGAAACTGGCACACTGGCAGCTGGTTATTGAAGAGGAACTTGGGGGAGATGCCTATTGAAAATTTTGATTAGTTGCTTGCTTTTTGATGTAAACTTTTTCCTCTTCCTCACCACAAAATCTTCAGTAAAATCAACACTTTCTTCTACTACTTTAAAGATTGCTTTTTTGAAAAAAATGTGGTGTATGTCTGAATCCCGCTTTGGGGTTGACTTAGGCAGTACCAAAGGCTAATCAAAGGCTTTAACCCCTAGTTTAGAACTGCTAAACTATGGAAACATTGGTTATATCTATAAAATGCAGGAAGGCGGACCACTCACAGGAAGAAAATGGTTCTTCTAAAACCTAGTAACAACTTTGTAAGCTCTAGGTGTTTCCAGGTATTCCTTTTGTCTTTCACTGCCTTCCCTCCCCACCTTTTGCCCTTGCTTTTACTCTCTCATTTCTCTTTTCTGCCCAGATCTGAATTACTATTTGAGAGATCCCATAAAGGCTCCTCCTGCTGGTTCCTAAGTCTTAACTACTGGTCTGTCCTGGAACCTGAACTCCAATATGAGAGTTTCATTTATTTGGATTCAGGTATTTGTTTTAAAGTACAATTGATAGGAATATAGTGGACACTCAAGAAACATTTGCTAAGTGGATAAATACCTTAGTAAGAAATTGCTCAAAAGAGAGTACATTGGAGTGGTATTTTGATAGGGTATAGGATACTATCTAGTTATTTTATTTTGTTATTTTTAGGCTATGAAGTATTTCAAACAGAAAAGTATAAAGAGCAATATAATGAATGCTCATGACTCTAACCCAGTGGTCGGCAAACCGCGGCTCGCGAGCCACATGCGGCTCTTTGGCCCCTTGAGTGTGGCTCTTCCACAAAATATTACGTGTGGGCGCGCATGTACAATGCGATTGAAGGAATACCCTAATTAAGTTAATAACAATGTACCTACCTATATAGTTTAAGTTTAAAAAATTTGGCTCTCAAAAGAAATTTCAATCATTGTACTGTTGGTATTTGGCTCTGTTGACTAATGAGTTTGCCGACCACTGCTCTAACCCAAAGTTAATAAATGCTAACATATTTCCCTTTTGTAAGAAATAAAGTGCTATAGAGTTGCATCTCCTTTGAACTCCACCCTCCCTGATTACATTGCTCTTTCATCTCTCCTTAGAGATCTCCTGTAGTTAGTGTGTATGCTTCCCATGCCTATTACTATATTATTTTTATATGTGTGTTTTCACAGGTAATATACAGTGTTATTATTTTTAAACTTTATGTAAATGACTGCTTGTCTACATGTCATTCAGCAACTTGCATTTTTCATCTAACATGATTAAACTAGTGTCCTGGTGCATGTATTTGTGCACATTGAAAGGAAATTAATTAGAAGAAATATTTTAATATCGCTATTCGTGTCTTGCTAATAAAAAGAAAATAGGATTCTATGGAGTCTCCTATCTACCTACTCCAAGACTTCTGTGAGGAGCAAATGAGATGAGGCACAGGAAAACACTTCACAAACGTTTGATTAAACTGTAAAATGTTTGCACCTGGCTATAAAGCAAGTCAGGTTCCTGGGCTGAAAGCCGCTAGTCACTAGGGAGAAGAAGCCAGGTGTTACTATATGATGTCATTACCTGGTGCCCACAGCAACCATTTTTGGACTGGGCTGGGCTGTGGGCTGCATTTTGCACCCTGGGGTCTTGGCAGTGTTGGCTGCAATTTGGTGGGGTGTCACTCTGGGGTGGTGGCGGGGCCTGTGTCCCACTTGGGGGAAGCCGAGTGTTGGTTTGTCGGCGTCAGGACTGAGGTGCCATTTATTTTTATATGGCCAGTGCGTGTCATGGCAGCTCCTGCATTGAGTGTCTGCTCCCTGGTGGTCAGTGCACGTCATAGTGACTGGTCAGATGGACGGACACTTAGCCTTTTATATATAGTAAATAGATTAATCCATGTTGATACATGCATATCTAGATCATTCATTTTACCTGCTGCCTTGTATCACACTGTATGACCATAATACAATTTATTAATTTCTCTTTTGATGAATGCCTAGATTGTTTTGTATTACAACGCTGTGGCAAACATCATTTAACATACTACTTCTTCATGTGTGCAAACTTTTTTCTAAAATAAATAACTAGAAGTGGAACTACTGGGTATTAGGGAATACACATGTTCAGATTGACTAGATATGGCCAAATTATTCTTCTTTGTGATGTCTCAAAGTACATGAAATTCCACCAGTGTGTGAATTTTTTTTTTTTTAATTTCTCTATTCTCTTCACAATGTTTGGTATTTTCAGACTTTACATTTTTTTCAGTAGTGGAAATGGTACCTCACTGATTTAATTTATATTATTTTGATAACTATTGAGGTTGAATGTGTTTTCACATGTGTACTGGGCAATGAATTTCCTCTTCTGTGAAATGCCTGTTCAAGTATTTTGCCCATTTTCATATTGTGTTGTTTTTCTTACAGATTTGCAGAAAATCATTATATATCCTGGATCTCTATCTTTTGACGGCTTTATGCTTTGTAAATCCGGTCTGTGGCGTTTTTTTAACCTGTTTATGGTACATTTTGTACATAGAAGTTTTACATTTTCATGTAGTGAAACCTATCCATCTTTTCATTTATAGCTTGTTCGTATGTGTTCTGTTTAAGGAGGCCAGAATTTACCTGAGTACCTAAGGAAAAGAGGGCTAGAGGGGTAGGTGATAGAGGGTGGAAGCAAATATCCCCATTCATTCTTATTTATTTCCTTCTTCCCCCATTTCTCCCTTATCCCCATCCTGAAATCGGTGCCTTTAACAAACAAATTAGACTGCCTTAGCTGTGATTTGTTCAATTTTACACCTAGATATATTTTTGGCTTTGTTCTGCCATGCTGCCTTCTTCAAAAACTTTTTCAAATACTTGGTGTCACCAGTAAACTCCAGTGGAGAAGATTGGTCTGTGCCTTTAGGAATAAAATAAATAAATACACCTCAGATTTATATAATTGTGCCAAATGAATTACCTCATATAATGAAAAGTAACAAGCAATAAGCAACAGATCTCATTTGGTGAATCTCTATTGTTTTCTGGTTTAGGATATCTTTGTAAACAATCATTTTATAAACCTGTATTATGGTTATTGCAATAGAGATCTACCGCAATGCCACTTCCATAAACCCCCTCACAATCTAATCAAAATTGTAACCTGGGTTGGGCATCAGAGGAGAACTAAAAAAACTGAAGGCAGTGATACATCAAGCTTTCTCAGTCTCCCTCTAATCCTCCCTTTTTTCCCCCACCCTCTACTACACATTGCAGCTTAAATTATTTAGTTACTCAGATCAATCCATTTTCTCTGTTCAGTGGTTGGACAATAAAACTAAGATTTACTGTAGCAAGTGAAAAATAAAAAATGAATTAGCTGAAAACAAACAAAAAGCTGCTTACGTGGCAATCTTCTGTGTTAATCAAAACTTTGAGGACAGGTTGGAGGATCAATATTTGACTACAAGATGAAAAGAAGTAAAGCTTCCATTGAGGGTGGGAGAAGAGGGGGAATTTTGGAGGAAAAAAGTGGCCAATGGCAAAATTTTATCCAGTTATCAAAAAACTGGTGGCCTCTGCAGGAGACCTCCACTGTTTAAGGAATGACAGTGTCTTTTATGCACATATGAAAGTTCAACTTGTCTCATCTGGGGAAGGAAGCCATCTGTCAGTATTCTCCAAATAATCTACATAATTGACTTTCAAACAAGCCTCAAAGAAATAGGCATTTATCACCCTAACTGTGGCAGGTGGAGTGTGTGTCTTTACCATTTTATCTAGATAATGGTAAATGGCACCTGGGTTTCTTCTGTCTTCTCCCAGGTTTCTTTCAATTTATACATATATCTACATTCCCCTTTGAGACCACATTCAGAAAAATGCCAGCTAGGCTGACTGGGCCTAGAGCAGGAGGAAATTTGCTTGCCCTGGAGTCAGCTACCAGCCACCTGCCACTCTTCATTCTGTTCCTAGGGACTCAATTCAGGGGTATTCAGTATGTAACCGAACAACCAAGGGGTCCAGGCTGCCTGTAACTACTTTAGCCAATTAAGCAGAGGGAGGGTTGAATCATATATGATTGTTTATTTCACTACTGCAGTATGGGAGAGCAGCAGGTCATCCACAAAAATCTGCTCTGCCCCCTACCATAAGCCAGCTTCTTAGATTGGGTAGAAGGACGAAGATTAAGTGGGGAAGTAGGCAAAGGGATAAGAATGGGTATGCCAAAAGGGCAGTTTACAGGTAATGTGGGCTGGGAGTTTGCAAGGGCCTGAGGTTATGCAAAGGCTGGGGTTCTTCAAAGGACTGGTGTCTCTGGTTTCTGCAACAAGGTTGTTAATCTTTCCAGGATAATAGGCAGCTCCTGGATGGGGAGGATGGGCTGCATTTCCAGGTGAGCACCAAGGTCCCACGTGCAACCCCCAGCCAGGTTAGAATGTGCCTTCTTTAATCAGAACAAAACAATCATGGTTAGCAGAGCATGGTTAATATTTCTTATAATTATAGTTAGTCTACAATATTCTATTTATGCCCCTTACAAGTAGAGGAACATCACTAAAACCATCTGTACCAGGGCTGAACCCTTGAGAAGCCTGAATCTCCTGGCTTGAAGTTCCTTTCATGTATTGGTGGTGGGAGAGGGAGGGATAGCATCTGAACTAGCTTGCCCTTAGCTTCTAGCCCTAGCAAAATAGGCTATATTGTTTCCAGTATACAAGCAGAATATGTTAAGGGATGGTGTCCTTGTTCCTTCAGGGTGGGACTGATGGGATATTGAAATTATCATAAGGTGTTTTCTTCTACAACTGAATCCTGTAGCTCCTATCTGTAGGAAATTGCTACCCAACAAAATAATATTAAAACCCATATTAACTCTCAGATCCTCCCTCAGAATTCAAGATCCAGGACAACTCTGCCTTGAAGAATAGTCTTTTGTAATTTTCAAGGCAAAGAGAACTCTTTGCTTTATCTTTCCAGACTCTGTAAAATATGCATCTTAATCTGGCTAGCTTTAGAGGTTTCCATCTTTCCTGTTTGTACATTGAGACGAAAGACCTAACATTCCCCAATATTTAGCAGAGAGGAGCAAAAAGCAAATTGCTAAACTGGGGTGAAATTGGAAAGTTTTCCCCCAGAGGATTGTAACCACAGAAGAAATGGAAGTGTGTTTGAGTTTTCAAAGAATGTTTGAAAATCTCATTTCCACACAGATAGACAACTTTAAAAAGTAATCCATTAATGGGGTGGTAGAAATTGAGGTGGAAGACTCTTGTTAAAAATAGTCCATGAGGATAAAAAATATAAATGGAAATAGCAGTCACATATCTGAGTATTGTTCTCCTTTCTTGTGATGAACCAGTTTTTAGTCTCTAGCTATTGTATACCTATTTAGGCATATAGACATAATATGTCTGCACTTTTATGGATACACAAAATATCATTATTTTATTTTTATTTGCATTTTAATGTATTTTTGTTGTTGACAGTATTATAGATATCTCCCATTTCCCCCTCCACCCATTGCCCCCTCCTCCAAGCCCCTATCCACCCCCCAGATCTTCACTACCCTATTGCCCATGTCCATGTGATATGCATATCTATAATAATAAAAGGGTAATATGCTAATTGGACCGGAAGTCTTCTGGACATCATTCCGGATGTCCTTCCTGATGAAGCCGGGGCTGGAGGGAAGCCAGCCCAGTCCCAGGTGCCTGCGGGCAGCAGGAGGAGGGAAGCCTGGGTCTTGGGTGCCAGAGGGAAGTCAGTGCCGGCAGCCAGGGGAAGGAAGGCCTACTCTTGCACAAATTTTTGTGAATCAGGCCTCTAGTAAGTATATAAGTTATTTGGTTTATCTCTCACAGAATATCATTAATGATAATTTCCCAATGATGGAAGTAGGAAATATATAAGGCTTGAGTCATAGATATAAGACATTCTTTTTTTCCCTACCCAGTTAACTCCAGTATTGAACTGTCTTTTTTTGGCATTCTGTATTCTGATTAGAGTAGAAAACAGTAGCATCTGGGCTGAATGGGGTTGGGAAAATTCAACTGGTGCAAACAGTTATGATGGGCAGTGTTATTCAGTGACCTAGTGAGGAAATGAAGGTAGAACAAAACCTGTCATAGGGAGGCAAATGCACTTGTTTCATTTGGAGTGAATGTCTGTCCCCAGTAGTTGTCACCCAGTGTGATATAATACAGCAGTGTCCTTGAAGCCTTCTCAATTAGTTACACAGTGAAATTTTGATCATCATGTAAATTGTCTGTGTGTCATAATTGAGGAATGAAAGTAGAGCCAAGTACAACCTGCTTGAGGGAGACATAATATGCATAGTATGTCAGGACACATCAAGGAAAGATCGTGTGTGTCTTGGAACATAAGAGAATTTTTTCTTGTGGAGAAAACAGACTTAAATGATTTAGGGCTGAAGGGCAGTGAAATGAATACAGAACTGTGGATGTTTTTATAAACATGGTGAGATATTGAAACACTGTGGTGGGAACTGTTATGTATTTGTTGCTCACTTGCCTAATGTTGTTTTGAGTCTTTTAATCCCTTCAAGTATGCTGCCCCAAATGCTAGTGTGTCTGCCCAGATGCAAAAGAGTAAATGCTGCATGATTCCTTACATATGAAGTTCAAGAACAGGCAAAAGTAATCCATAGTGGTAGAAGAATTGACAATAATGATTGTATGTGTACATGGAAAGAGGCAAAGAGAACTTTTTTGGCTGATAGGAATATTCTATATCTTATTTTGAGTGGTGGTTACAGGGATGTATAAATTTGTCAAAACTTACCTGAAAACTTAAAATCTGTGCATTTTATTGTTTTCTAATTCTCCCTGAACGAAAACAGAAAAATGCAGAAGAAGAAGTGTTTCCAAATCACAAGAACACTGAGAGGCACTGTTGTTCTTGCTAATTCAAAGTTCAACTACATGGGTTTGGGGCTATTTGTCATGGGTTTGTCAGGTATGCTATGAAAAATTTCCTTTACATATAAAATTCACTTTAGATAGGTTGAACACTCAGTGTGTCCTCAGACACAGTACATATGCCCCCTCTCCACATCAGGAGTGGGCACGTCTGGCTAACGCTGCTGGTGGTGGGGGGCGTCTGCCTTCTTTTCATTCCACCTCAGGGGCCTGCCACTGAGGGATACCCAAACGCAGCCCTCACCTTAGACCCACCAGCAATAAGAAAGGAGAGGGAGAACTACGTAACCAGAAACCCGGAGAAGAGAGACCATGGGGAGACAAAGAAACAACCCACATATGAAAGAAAATCAGGCATCACCAGAAAAGGAAGTAAACAAAATGGAGGCAAGCAACCTGCCAGAGAAAGAATTCAGAGAAAAGGTCATAAGGTGGCTGAAAAGAATGGAAGACAAATTCCACAATATGAGTAAAAACCAAGAGGAAATGAAGAAGAACCAAGAAGAAATGAAAAATGACATAACTGCTGTAAAAAACTCAATAGAAAGCATCAAGAGTAGAATAGAAGAAGAAGAGGACCGCATCAGTGAGCTAGAAGACAACGTAGGAAAAAATACCCGAGTAGAGCAGCTTCTAGAAAAAAAAAATTAAAAAGCAGGAGAGCTTAAGGGAATTTTGGGACAACATGAAACAAAACAACATCCACATAATAGGGGTCACAGAAGGAGAGGAAACTGAGCAAGGACTAGAAAACCTGTTTGAAGAAATAATGACAGAAAACTTCCCTGATATAGGGAAGAAAAAACCCACACAAATCCAAGAAGCTCACAGAGTCCCAAGCAAAATGAACCCCATAAGACGGACGCTAAGGCACATTATAATTAAATTGGCAAACACCAATGACAAAGTAAGAATCCTAAAAGCAGCAAGAGAGAGACAGAAAGTTACCTACAAAGGAACCCCCATCAGACTAGCAACTGATTTCTCAACAGAAACTCGTCAGGCCAGAGGGAATGGAATGAAATATACAAAGTCATGCAAAGCAAGGGTCTGAATCCAAGAATACTGTATCCAGCAAGGCTATCAATCAAAATTGAGGGTGAAATCAGGAGCTTCACAGACAAAAAAGGACTAAGGAAATTTATTACCACCAAACCAACAATGCAAGAAATGGTAAAGGGTCTGCTGTAAAAAAAAGATAGGAAGCGAAGAAGGAACACATGGGTAAAAAATAAAAATGGCGACAAATAAGTACCTATCAATAATAACTTTAAATGTAAATAGATTAAATGCCCCAATCAAAAGACAGGGTAACGGATTGGATAAGAAAACATGACCCATATATCTGCTGTCTACAAGAAATCCACCTCAGAAAAAAGATGCACACAGACTGAGGGTGAAGGGATGGAAAAAGGTTTTCCAGGCAAATGGAACTGAAAAAAAAGCTGGGGTAGCAATACTTATATCTGACAAATTAGATCTCAAACTGAAGGACATAACAAGAGATAAGGAAGGCCACTTCATAATACTAAAGGGAGCAATCCAACAAGAAGAAATAACTCTTGTAAACATATATGCACCCAATACAGGAGCACCCAAATACATAAAAAAAACTCCTGGAGGATATCAAGGGAGAGATTGACAGCAATGCAATCATAGTAGGAGACTTTAATACCCCACTATCACCATTGGACAAATCCTCTAAACAAAAAATCAGCAAAGAAACATCAATCCTAAATGACTCACTAGACCAGATGGAATTAATTGACATCTTCAGAACATTTCACCCCAAAGCCACAGAATATACATTCTTCTCAAGTGCACATGGGTCATTTTCAAAGATAGACCATATGTTGGGTCATAGGCAAAGTTTCTTCAAATTCAAGAAGATAGAAATCATATCAAGCATCTTCTCAGATCACAGTGGCATAAAACTGGAAACCAACTACAATAAAAACAATAAAAATAAGCAAACACATGGAGACTAAACAGCAAGCTATTCAACAATGACTGGGTTACCAGAGAGATCAAGGAAGAAATAAAAAACATCATGGCAACAAATGACAATGAAAACACAACAATCCAAAATCTATGGGACACAGTGAAAGCAGTCTTGAGAGGGAAGTTCATAGTTCTACAAGCCTACTGCAAAAAAACAAGAAACAATGGTAATAAATTACCTAACCCTACAACTCAAAGAGTTAGAAAGAGAGCAACAAGAAAAGCCCAGTGTAAGCAGAAGGAAGGAAATAATAAAGATCAGGGCAGAGATAAACAACATTGAGACCAAAAAAAAAAAAAAAAATACAAAAGATCAACAAAACCAAGTGCTGGTTCTTTGAAAGGATAAACAAGATTGATGAACCTCTAGCCAGGCTCACCAAGAAGCAAAGAGAGAGGACCCAAATAAACAAAATCAGAAATGAAAGAGGCGAAATAACCACAGACCCCACTGGAATACAAAGGATTGTTAAAAATACTATGAACAACTCTATTCCGACAAACTGGACAACCTGGAGGAAATGGACATATTCCTAGAAAAATATAACGTTCCAAAACTCAATCAGGAAGAATCTAAACATCTCAATCCTATCTAATAAAAGAGTAATATGCAGATTGGCCATTACTCCAACACACAAGATGGCTGCCCCCATGTGGTCAAAGATCCTGCCCCCATGTGGACACAAGATGGCCACCACAAGATGGCCATCAGGGCAGGGAAGTTGGGAGGGACAAGGCCTGCAAGGGAGGGCAGTTGGGGGCAATCAAGCCTGCAGGGGAGGGCAGTTAGGGGTGACCAAACTAGCAGAGGAGGGATGTTGGGGGCAACCAGGCCTGTAGGGAAAGGCAGTTGGGAGAGACCCAGGCCTGCAGGGGAGAGCAGTTGGGGGGACCAGGCCTGCAGGGGAGGGCAGTTGGGGGGGACCCAGGCCTGCAGGGGAGAGCAGTTGGGGGGGACAAGGCCTGCAGGGGAGGGCCATTAGAAGTGACCAGGCCTGCAGGGGAGGGCAGTTAGGGGCAAACAGGCTGGCAGGGGAGCAGTTAGGCATCAATCAGGCTGGCAGGGGAGTTGTTAGGGGGTGATCAGGCTTGCAGGCAGAAGCGGTTAGGGGCAATCAGGAAGGCAGGCATCTGAGCAATTGGGAGCCAGCAGTCCTGGATTGTGAGAGGGATGTCCCAGATTGGAGAGGGTGCAGGCTGAGCTGAAGGACACACACCCCTATGCACGAATTTCATGCACCAGGCCTTTAGTAGGCCAATAACTATGGAAGAAATTGAAGTAGTCATCAAAAAGCTTCCAGGAAACAAAAGCCTGGGGCCAGACAGCTTCATAGGGGAGTTTTACCAAACATTCAAGGAAGAACTAAAACCTATCCCGCTGACAATATTCCAGAAAATTCAAGAGGAAGGCACACTTTCAAGCTCCTTCTATGAAGTCAGCATCACCCTAATACCAAAACTAGATAAAGACAACACAATGAAAGAGAATTACAGGCCAATATCCCTCATGAACAAAAATGCCAAAATCCTCAACAAAATTCTAGCAAATCGGATCCAGCAGTACATCAGAAAGATTATACACCATGACCAAGTGGGATTTATACTAGGGATGCAAGGATGGTACAATATCAGCAAATCAATAAACGTGATACATCACATAAACAAACTGAGAGATGAAAATCACATAGTCATATCAATTGATGCAGAAAAAGCATTTGACAAAATCTACCACCCTTTCTTGATAAAAACTCTCAATAAGGTGGGAATAGAAGGATCATACCTCAACATAATAAAAGCCATATATGATAAACCCAAAGCTAACATCATATTCAATGGGCAAAAACTAAAACCATTTCCCCTAAGAACAGGAACAAGACAGGGATTCCCACTCTCACCACTCCTGTTCGACATAGTACTGGAAGTATTAGCCATTGCAATTAGACAAGAAGAAGAAATAAAAGGCATCCAAATTGGAAAAGAAGAAGCAAAGCTGTCCTTATTTGCAGATGACACGATATTGTACATAAAAAACCCAAAAGACTCCATCAAAATACTATTAGACTTAATAAATGAATTCGGCAATGTAGCAGGATACAAAATTAACGCCAAGAAATCTATGGCATTTCTATACACCAATAGTGAACTTACAGAAAGAGAGACTAAAAAAGCAATCCCATTTACCATCACACGAAAAAATTTAAGATACCTAGGAATAAACTTAACTAAGGAGGTAAAAGACCTATATGTGGAAAACTACAGGACACTGAAGAAAGAGATAGAGGAAGATGTAAACAGATGGAAGAACATAACATGTTCATGGATTGGGAGAATCAACATCATTAAAATGTCCATACTACCTAAAGCAATCTATAAATTCAATGCACTCCCCATTAAAATACCAATAGCATATTTCACAGACCTAGAAACAACTCTCCAAAAATTCATCTGGAATAAAAAAAGACCCCAAATAGCCACAGCAATCCTGAGAAAGAAGAACAAAGTAGGTGGGATCTCAATCCCAGATTTCAAGCTGTATTACAAAGCCACTGTCCTTAAAACTGCTTGGTACTGGCACCAGAACAGACATATAGATCAATGGAATAGAATAGAACACCCAGAAATCGACCCAAATCACTACACTCAATTAATATTTGACATAGGAGGCATGAACATGCAATGGAGTCAAGACAGTCTCTTCAATAAATGGTTTTGGGAAAATTGGACAGATATATGCAAAAAAAAATGACACTAGACCACCAACTTACACCATACACAAAAGTAAACTCAAAATGGATCAAGGACTTAAACATATGACGACAAACCATAAAAATACTAGAGGAATCCACAGGCAGAAAAATCTCTGACATATGCCGAAGCAATTTCTTCACTGATACTGATCCTAGGGCAATGGAAACTAAAGAGAAAATAAACAAATGGGACTACATCAAAATACAAAGCTTTTGCACAGCAAAGGAAACCATCAATAAAACAACAAGAAAGCCTACTGTATGGGAGAACAAATTTACCAATGATATCAACGATAAGGGTTTAATCTCCAATGTTTACAGAGAACTCATACAGCTTAACAAAAAGAAGATAAACAACCCAATCAAAAAATGGGCAACTGATCTAAATAGACACTTTTCGAAAGGAGACAGAAGGAAGGCCAAGAGACATATGAAAACCTGCACAAAGTCACTAATCATCAGAGAGATGCAAATCAAAACGACAATGTGGTACCATCTCATACCTGTCAGAATGGCTATCATCAACAAAGCAACAAATGACAAGTGCTGGTGAGGATGCGGAGAAAAAGGAACCCTCGTGCACTGCTGGTGGGAATGCAGACAGGTGCAGCCACTGTAGAGAACAGTATGGAGTTTCCTCAAAAAACTAAAAATGGAACTCCCATTTGACCCAGTGATCCCACTTCTAGGAATATATTGCAAGAAACTAGAAACACAAATCAGAAAGGATATATGCACTCCTATGCTCATAGCAGCACAATTCACCATAGCTAAGATTTGGAAACAGCCTATGTGCCCATCAGCAGATGAGTGGATTAAAAATCTATGGTACATCCACACAACGGAATACTATGCAACAACATGGATGGAGATGGAGAGCATTATGCTAAGTGAAATAAGCCAGGCAGAGAAAGATATATATCACATGATATCACTCATTTGTGGAATATAATGAACAACATAAACTGATGAACAAAAATAGATCCCGAGACAGAGAAACATCAATCAGAACGTGAAACCTCAGGGAAGTTAAGGGAGGGTGGGGGTAAGGGGGAGAGATCAACCAAAGGACTTATATGCATGCATGTAAGCCTAATCAATGGACACAGACAACAGGGGGGTGGGGCATTAATGGCAGATGGGGAGTAATGGGGGAATAAGAACACATATTTAATACCTTGATCAATAACGAAATTTAAAAAAATAAAAAAAAATTCACTTTAGATAAATGAAACCAAAGGGCAGCTCCCTCATATTTTTATTGTAATTTTATTTTTGTTTTAAATGATATATTTCCCAAAATGAGAGCTATGCAGTCTTAAATGTTACCCCATTTGGAATTCATTCCCTCCACAAACCTTTAATTCTGGTGCTTCTCCTGCTACATTGCCAAATTCATTTATTAAATCTAATAGTTTTTTGGTAGAGTCTTTAGGGTTTTCTATGTACAATATCATGTTATCTACAAACAATCAGAGTTTTACTTCCTCCTTTATTATGGTGCTTCTCAACATGGATATGGTGCCCTTGTGATTTTGTTTCATTGATTGTCTCTTCTCTCAGAAGGTCTACCTGAGGACTGGACCCATATCTGATTTATTGCTGTATCCTCAGCACCTAGCACTGGGCCTGGCCTGCAAGGCAAAGATGTTAAGCTAAGGTTTGTTAAATTAATTCATTAATGAAACAGTTCAGAGGATGGTCTCTGCTTTCTAGGAGCTCAACGAATAAACATTTGGGTAGATGACTACTTACTACATGGTCTAGTTGACGTAGCTCTTAAGAGACTACACCATATCCCACCCCCCAACCTGCCTTGGTTCTTCCATTAGTAAAATTAGATTAGACAACAAAGGTTGGGACACCACTTTTCCCAAAAGGCTCAAGGAGAAGTGCATGTATGCTAGTTTCCTGTAGACTCCTTTAGTCCCCTTCCATTATTATACCAGTACTAGAGGCCCGGTGCACGAAATTTGTGCACTGGGGGGGGGCGGCCCTCAGCCCTGCCTGCAGCCTCTCACAGTCCAGGAGCCCTCAGGGGATATCCGACTGACAGCTTAGGCCCAGAGCAGGCCTAAGCCATCAGTTGGATATACTTAGTGCTGCTGCAGAGGAGGGAGAGGCTCCCGCCACCCCTGCTGTGCTCGCCAGCCGTGAGCCTTGTTTCTGGCTGAGCGGCACTCCCCCTGTGGGAGTGCACTGACCACCAGGGGGCAGCTCCTGCATTGAGCGTCTGACTTCTCATGGTCAGTGCGCATCTTAGCGACCAGTCGTTCCGCCGTTGGGCCGAAACCGGCTCTCTGACATCCCCCAAAGGGTCCTGGATTGTGAGATGGTGCAGGCTAGGCCAAGGGACCCCACCAGTGCACAACTGGGGCCGGGGAGGGACACAGAGGTTGGCCAGCTGGGGAGGGACCATGGGAGGGCTCCAGGGTGTGTCCGGCCCATCTCACTCAGTCCTGATAAGCCAGACCCCAGCAGCAAGCTAACCTACCAATCAGAGTGTCTGCCCCCTGGTGGTTAGTGCATGTCATAGTGACTGGTTGACTGGTCAACTGTCTGCCCCCTGGTGGTCAGTGCACATCATAGCGAGCAATTGAGCGGCCTTAGCATATCATTAGCATATTACGCTTTGATTGGTTGAATGGCTGACTGGCCGACCGGACACTTTGCATATTAGGCTTTTATTATATAGGATGTTTTAGCATTAAAATTTAGCTGTTACAGAGAGATAAGGTAGTGGGAACTATAGGAAATGAAAACAGTCTGGCTTTACACATTTTCATTCTGTGGTTTAGAGTGGTGTGTTGTGGTATTAAGCTACTGGACTAGATTCAGAAAGCCAAGGGAGGAATTGGGCTCCATAGAGTTGTGATGAATTAGGATTAGAGAACATTAAAGGCACACACTTCAATGATATTATAGCTAAGGAAGCCTGTTTTGACATTCGCAAGAGACTAATTTAGGACATAGAAAAGACATTATCTCAAAAGGTGTGGTGCTTCTGCTGAATGTATAGTTTTAGGAAGGTTCAAAGCCATGGATAAAAATCCACACTGAGTTAATGAGGGCCATTGGAATGGTTGGGGAGCCTCACACATCTCTGCCTGGGAGGTTGACAGGTTACAGGTTAAAGAAAACAACCAGGTCCTTCTAATCTACATCTCTCAGTACATAAGCCTCTGAATACAGTAATTACTGGTAATCTAGGTGAGTTGGTGAACGCGGAAGTGTTTTCTAATGGTAAGAAATAGGTAAAAAAGCAAGACAGCCGATCAGTGGAGCAGTTCTCTGTGTAAACCTAAGACCTTGAAGAATAGTTTGCTCTTTAAGACTATTATGAACTTATCCTTTTCATGAGTATCCCAGATCTCAGCTCCATAAAACCTGCAATAACTGCTGTTTTATGACTTACACCTGGTCATAACACAAAAGATTGATTGAGTCTCCCATCTTACAAGGTGGGAAGATAGTACTTTTAAATATATGATGTCCCAATAGATTTTTCATGAGATGAGCCAAAAATGCTTCTTCAAGGTTCATGTAAGAAAATGTGGTCAGTGCCCAAGTCTGTGAATAGCATGTAAGTCTTTAAAACTTACATTCTGATCCTTCTGAGTTTGTGGTGTCCTTACTAGGTCCAATAATGTGTTAGAGAGATGAACTATGCTTTTACCAAAAAAATTTTTTATATCAGAATCCTTTAGGGAAAACTCTTGTCCACCTCTGTATTCTTCCATTTTCTTATCCCCTCTCCCCACGCTCCACCCAGTTCAGGAAAACTTCCCTTACATCAGCTTGATATTTTCAAGATAACCATAAGCTGCTGACAGTTTTATGCGACTAATAAAGAAAATTAAAAAATAAACTCTGTAACTTTCTGGATTCTGAAATACATTACAAAAAAAAAGCCTTGTGTGGGAAACATTAAATGTTATGGGAAATGTTAAATGCTGCTTTGTCAGAGAGTGCTGGAAATATGATAGGAAGAACGATTCCCATATATCTAAATGGCATCCGAAAGAACAAAAATCAGAGGCTATTAATGTAGCTAGATTTGGGGATTCAGGTAATATGTCCTATAATTCATTTTGACATTTGTGAGGAGAAATCAGAGTGGGGCTGACCAAAATACTATCCCTTGAAAATACCAGCAACAGGACTTCAAAACTGATCCCCCACATATCAACCTGATCTCTCCGAGGGGACTCCTTCCCAGCTAAATGCTGAATTTAATTCTGTACATCACAGTTCTTTGGAGAGATTTAGTACTTTAATTATATTTTTTATGTGTCACAGAACTGTAAACATAAATTATCTTTTTGGTTTATCTTTGAAGGAGAACTTAGAAAAATAATGATTAAAGGTATATGTGATTCTTCTTTGAGTCTTTTCATGGCTTGTGTGGAAGGGACAATGGTTCTGTATGTTTGTGGCTAAGGAACCCTCTGGTCATGACTCCAGGCCATCTCAGGAATTACTGGAAAGTCTAAAAGCCACTCAATTCACTATCCAGAGATGGTGATTATTTTGAATTTTTCTTCTTCCTAAAATGCTTTTAACTGAGCATTCATTTCTATATAGTATGAATTTTACTTAGTTGCAGCATGGGCTGGAGGAAAATAATCAGAAATATATATTTTAAAATTTTTAAAATATTTTATTGGAAATGTGTGCCTCAGACCCAGAAAACATCTTTTCAACCCGAATGTTGAAATCATTGGTATTGTATAACATAGGCATAGTTAATAATCTAACAGAACCATCTGGGCATTTATTTGCATGTTGATACTTCATGGTACGGAGTGAGATATTTTTTAATTTCTTTATTGATTAAGTTATTACATATGTGTCCTTATCCCCCCATTACCCCTCCCATCCCCCGACTCATGCTCTCACCCCCCCTGTTGTCTGTGTCCATTGGTTAGGCCTATATGCATGCATACAAGTCCTTTGATTGATCTCTCCCCCTTACCCCCACCCTCCCCTACCTTCCCTCTGAGGTTTGATGGTCTGATCGATGCTTCTCTGTCTCTGGATCTGTTTTTGTTCATCAGTTTATGTTGTTCATTATATTCCAAAAGCTAAGTGAAATAATCCAATCAGAGAAAGATAAATATCATATGATCTCACTCATTTATGGAGTGATATATTTTAAAACCAATTGATCTTTCAAAAATCTTCTTATATCATGTCAGCAGTTGTTTCTCCTACATATGTGCAGTTGTTTCTCCTACATAGGGGAAGAAATAGAATACTAGGGAACAGATATAGTTGTAAGAAATATTAATCATGCTATGTTAACCATGATTGTATTGTTCTGATTAAAGAAAGCACATTCCAACCTGCTGGGAGTTGCAAGTGGGACCCGGGAGTTCACCTGGAAATGTGGCCCATCCTCCCCATTCGGAGCTGCCTATTATCATGAAAAGGTTAACAACCTTGTTGCAGAAATCAGAGCTTCCAGCCCTTTGCATATTTCCAGCCCTTTGAAGACCCCAGCTTTTGCACACCCAAAAGCCTTTGCAAATTTCCAGCCCGCATTCTGTAAACTGCCCATTTGGCATACCCTTTTGCT